>NC_138046.1:120561887-121823566 GCF_964194185.1 Rhinolophus hipposideros | reverse complement strand
CAATTTTATGACAACAGCCCCAGACTGGAAACAACCCAACAGAGTGAATGGTTTACCTGTGGTACATCCATACCATCGAATAGTACTACTTGGTAATGAAAAGGATCAAACTACTGATACATGCAGCAACTTGGATGAACCTCCAGAGAACTGTACTGACTTAAAAAAAAAAAATGCCAGGGCGGCGGATGGCTCAGTTGGTTAGGGCACGAGTTCTGAATAGCAGGGTTGCCAGTTCGATTCCCACATGGGCCAGTGAGCTGCACCCTCCACAACTAGATTGAAGACAACTTGGAGCTGACGGGCCCTGGAGAGACACATTGTTCCCTAATATCCCTCAACAAAAAAATAAACAAACAAAAATGCCAATCTCGAGGGGTTACATACTGTATGATTACATTTATGTAACATTCTTGAAATGACGAAGCTATAGAAATGAAGAACAGATGACTAGATGCCAGGGGTGAAGGATGGTGGACAAGGGCAGGTGAAGGGTGCACAGGACGTCTTTGTACATTATTTTGCAGCTTCCTATGTATCTATAATTATTTCGAAATATAAAAACTTTTTTAAAATCCTATTTCCATACCAACACAGCCCTGGGAAACAAGAGTGTCCAAATGGCCACTTTCACAGCAGTAGAGTTGGCCAGTGTTGTTCTTAGCTCTTGGTAGTGGCAGCCCTATGCACCTCTAAAATATATTCTTTTCCAATTCTATCTTTTGTATTTACTGCTCTGCTTGGTATTTTTGTTTTTACTTTAAGGACATAAATACATGTACACAAGCATATGTGTAATTTCATTTCTGAGTATAGTTTTAAAAAGAAGGTGTGTAATATTGTAAAATAACCTTAAGTGTTGTAAAGAATAAAACAGATAAAGAAGAAATGCTTTCTTGGATGATGCTATGTAACAAAGACTCTTTCCTTAACCAAATTTTAGTCAGGCTCCTCTGAGCCCTCCTCTTGACTAGGCCTTGACCTTGGCCTCTGTCCTTGCTGGGCCTGCACAACACAGTGCTAGCAATAGATAAATGAGTACTAAGGATATAACGTACAACATGATGACTATAGTTAACACTGCTGCATGTCATACGAGGTCTGACAATTAAGTTCGCGAACACGTTGCACCGATGTTGCTAACCTTTTCTGATATCAGAGGGATTATTCATTATGAATTTTACCAACTGGACACACAGTTAATCAAGTTTACTATTTGGAAGTGCTGAAAAGGCTGCGTGAAAAAGTTAGACAACCTGAACTTTTCGCGAACAATTCACGGCTCTTGCATCACAACAATGCACCAGCTCACACGGCACTGTCTGTGAGGGAGTTTTTAGCCAGTAAACAAATAACTGTATTGGAACACTCTCCCTGCTCACCTGATCTGGCCCCCAATGACTTCTTTCTTTACCCAAAGATAAAGGAAGTATTGAAAGGAAGACATTTTGATGACATTCAGGACATCAAGGGTAATACGACAACAGCTCTGATGGCCATTCCAGAAAAAGAGTTCCAGAATTGCTTTGAAGGGTGGACTAGGCGCTGGCATCAGTGCACAGCTTCCCAAGGGGAGTTCTTCGAAGGTGACTGTAGTGATATTCAGCAATGAGGTAGGTAGCACTTTTTCTAGGGTGAGTTCGCGAACCTAATTGTCAGACCTCCTGTATGAAAGTTGTTAATCATAAGAGTTCTCACCACAAGGGAAAACAATTTTTTTTTATTTTTAAGGATTTTTTTTTGGGGGGGTGTATCTATGTAGATGATAGATTTTAACTAACATACTGTGGTAATCATTTCATGATATATGTAAGTCAGATTATTATGTTGTACACCTTAACCTTATATAGTGCAGTATGTCAATCATAGTTCAATAAAACTGGAAGAGAAAAATTGGTATACTTATAAAAAAGTAATCCTGTTAAGTCAGTTTAGAGAGAATCCTCCACCCTCGATATCTGATAACCCTGGCCTGCCTTCAGTAAGAATCCTGTGCAGTCTGCTTAGCAAGACTCCCCCACCCTGGATGTCTCCTTTCAGTAATTTTCCATCACTCTATAAATTCCTGGCTGTCTGTGCTGTATTTGGAGTTGAGTCAGATCTCTCTCCTGTTGCTATCTCAATAGTCCTGAATAAAGTCTTCCTTACTGTTTTAGCAAGTGTCAGAATAATTTTTTCCTTAACATATGAAAACTAATGATAAGTGATCATGTCCATCAATGAGATTTGGTACTGTTTTAGCATATTAGGAAAATTTGTCCTACAAAGGTATGCTTTTAGCAACGAATTACAGTTTTCTCATACTTTACAGGGATATTTTTATATATACATGCAAATGTGCATGCATTTGTAGATGTGTGTGCGCACACACACAGTATCTGCCTGAAGAGATGCCTTTATATCATTACATCCATGTACCCAGATATGCATGCCTCTGTGTGTGTGGGAGGGGTGTGTTCATTCAGAGCCTAACAAGTAGAAATGTCCATAAAACCCGGCTTCTCTGAAACCTTACGTTTTTTTCCAGAAAACATAAGGGTAGCCTAACATTTCTTAATGCCTGATATGTAACCAATACTCTGTTAAGTGCTTTATATTTTGTTTTTGATACATAGTTCTTCATTTAGTCATTACATAAACCCTATGACTTGGTAATAGCATTTCCATTTTCCAGGTAAGAAGACTTGGAAGGCTTAAGGAATCAACCCAAGGTCACAGAACTAGGAAGTAGCACATTAGCATGCTCTCCCAAGGGTCTCTCATTTTGTGCTTTCAAACCTACTGACTAGAGTGATTCTCTTAACTAAACAGTAGTTTTTACTGCTGTCAAAATAATGTCAAACACCATTGTGCTAGACCTGGCATTTTCACTTTTTTTTCCTTAAAGAAAGATGCCTTTGTTCAAATAAAATCTTAATCAGAAGCCTAATATTTTGGAAAAGCAGAATAAAACATCTGAATGCTTCATGTTGAAATGGCAGAGAGCTAGGGGATGGCTCTTGCTCCCTCATCTCTTCCCTCTTCTTGTGTCTGTGCAAAATTGCTCTCCTCCTGCCACATGCAGTTCTCCTCCATGGAACTCTGAGGAGCAAAGGTCGAAAGGCACTTCAGTGGACTACTACTGGGAGAAAATTCTCCGTGGATCCCTGGCATTTTGCATATCTTATGAGCAGAAGCACTAGAGGCCTTTGTTCCAGACTATCTTTTCAAGGACTTTTGTCTAGAGAATAGTCTTGGAAGATAGAGATAATGTCTCCCTCCAAAGCAATGGGCAGCCATGCTTGCTGTCCATTATAAGAGATTTGGGCTCCCTCAGCTTAGGACCCACATCTATGAGGCAAACCTACTACCTGCATAGCATCCACCTATGCTATCCCATGGGACCTGGGAGGCAAAGAGAACCAATGTGAACATAAAGCTCATGCTACTTGCTGTGCTGTGAGTGTAATAGGGTCCTTTGTCTCTGACCCAGGAGTCTCATGTCTTCCGCCAACATCTAGGATACAGTGGCAGGCTAAATTGTTGGCCTGCAAATAGGATAAAGTCTCAGCCTCTTCACAATTCTTGATAACCACCATCCTAGAACTTATGTAACACACACTTACACAGTACTTACTTTGTATCAGGTGCTATTCTAAGTGGTGGACAAATGCTAACTCATTGAATCTCCATAACAAACTTGGAATACTGGCACTGTGACTGTTATTTCTATTTTGCAGGGGAGGTATCTGTAATAACACATGATGAAGTAGTTGGATCAGTCGCATAAAATGATAAACACTTGTTGTGTATATGTATAAGCACCAAATGATTTTCTTGGTTAAAAGAAAGAACATACTTTGAAACCTCAGACCCATGTAAAGGTCCTCCTCTAGTTGGTCTTGATCATAAAACCCCAGTCTTCAAGAGGGATGACACAGAACCACCCTAAAGTGCAGAAATGTTAAAGTTGCTCTTATAAATGATGCATCCTGACATTTGCTTTCTGAGAGGAGAACTAGAGACTATTTCCCCAAAGTCTTTTCCAGGGTCTTGGGGATTTAAAGTGGAACCTCTTTACTTCCTTGGAGAATGGTCACAATTCCAACAAACTGAGTACTGACAATATAAGCATCCTCCCAGAATTAGACCCTCAGGAGCAAGCTTTCAACACACTGGAGGTTATTTTTGCTTTATAAAACTCAGCCCCTTGATATTCGCTGGCTAGAGAGTGGAGGAGAAAGTGATAAATAGGCCTAGAAATCTAGGCTCTCACATGAATGTTTACTGTGAACCAACTCCACTTCCATTCACATAAAATCTTTAGAATTAGCTCTGTTACTACAGGAGTCCCTTTAGGATTATCTGTGACATACTTGGGGACAGTCAACAAGATACAGCATGAATGATTATAAAGATAGCCTAATATTGAATATCAAGAAGAATCTAAAAGAAGAATCTAAAATGGAGGATGTGAAAAGACACCACCCCAGAAATACAAATGGCCTTGAAAAGATGCAAAGATGCTCAACATCACTTATAAGAGAAATGTAAAGCTCCAGTGATATCTCTTTTTATGTATCAAGTAGGCAAAAGTGTACAAGTTGGACAATGCACTCTCTTGGGAAGGTTCTGGGGAAGCACTCACACCCTGGGTAGGCAATTTTACTTATTCATCAAAATTAGAAACTGTGTGCACCCTTTGACCCAGAAATCCCACTTCTGGGATTTGTAATACAGACACACCTGCCCCGTACAAACAGGTGAATGCACAAGGCTTTTCTATGTACATTGTTTTCATGACCAAAAATTGCACACAACTCATATGACCACCAGTAGAAAAAGGGTCAAGTAAATTATGGTACGTTGTCACAGGGAATGCTATGCAGTTGTTAAAAAAAAAAAAGAGGATGGGGGAAGCTCTGTGTACTGTTATGGACAGATCTCCAGAATATATTTAAGTGGGGCAAAAATAGGGTGTACATAGTATATATGGAAGGCCAGTCTATGTAAGATAAGGAAACTATATTTGTACCTGCCTTACAATAATCAGAAAAACTGCTGGGAGTCTGCCGTTGATACCTAGAAATGGATATCGCTATAGGAGACGTATAGTATATGTCACAATTTTGGGCAGCTTAGGAGTGGCAATGTTTATATATCAATTAAGGATTCCAAAAATCCTCTAAAGAAGTTTTCCTTCAGGATACTAGTATTCAAATTAGCATAAAGATCAGACATGGAATACAACACTCTGGGCTGACTGTATCAAGCACCGTTTGAAGTCCCTTAGGATCACAGGACTTGCGCCTATCCCAATTACTTTCATACTGTTTCTTTAAATGATCCACACAGCCCATCAGCAATTTACCTGGTTAAAATTCAGTTGGTTTAGCAGTGCTTCTTAGGTTTCCTGCATTCAGACAGAGGATTTGCAACAGAGCTAACAACAAAAGGATTGAATTAGAAAACAAGAGCAAATGGTCGATTTTTGAAGAGGAACCACAAATACATATTCTTGTGGGCTTTTGTCTGATTACATTTGTTAATAAGGAATGCTAAAACATGTGCACCAAAAACCATTCAAGGTCTTTTGGTAGCGAATTATACTTGTAAATCTTATGTAAGTTGATCACTGGAAGAACTCACACTCTTTGAAGATTTGAATTCATAAATGTATGAAAGAATTAAATGGTTCTTTTCCCTGGTGATATAAAGTATTAAATGGCAGGACAAAAAATATGTTTGAAATCAACTGAGGAAATAATTCATTTTGAAAATTATTCAATAAAAATGTTAAATAGGAAAAATATGTTGGGCCAGTTTCTACTGGATGAATAAAGCAGAAATATGCAATAGGCAAAGTTAAGAATGATAAGCTGGGAAATGTCCCATCAACCTCTTTGTCATTTTGTTTTTGTCTTTCAACTATGGCAGTGTTGGGCTCAGTAATCTATTCCCTCCCCGTAAGACAAAGAAAGGAAGACTAATTCTGATCAGCAGAAAACTGGCTGGCCTCTTGGAGCCTTAAGAGGGCAGAGGCTCCTTATCAAGGAGAAATGAATGTCTGAACACTGCATCTTAGATAAAATCCTCTTGGATCATGCAGAAGACTCACTGGAAATGAGAAATACAAGTCAACGAGGATGAGTTTGGCTTCTTGGAGGTCAGAACTAAACATACAAACTTAATAAAATGATGCTGAAATAAACAAGAAAGTGAAATTGCTCATCCTCGGGCATGATGTAACTAATACTGACGTAATTTCCAAGCAGAAAAGCAAAACTAGGTCAAAGCATGTTGGCCTAACATAATAAGAATTTTTGCTCCCAGAATTTTACCATGTAGCTGTGTCTACAGGCATTAATGTCTTCTGTTATCAATGTGTGGGGCTGTCACAAACAATTCATGTCTTATCACTCTCTTTGTTAGTTAAACCAAAACAATGTAGTTTACATGTGAACCATTTCAATTCTGACAGCTGAAATGTTAGAAAGGGGAAATGTTAAAAATATTCAGAAAGTGTCTCCTCCAGGCTGAGACGCATTAAGCAATAAATATTCATTGTTTAGTAGCCTACTATCAAGTTTTTCTCTATTCAGAAAGCCAGTTATTACGACTCTTTCCTTCTTTCACTCAGAGCCATATAAAAAGGGCAGCAATATCAATATCCCTTTAGAATTCCACCTTAAATTAAACATTGATCAATGGAAAAATACTCAATTTTGTTGAGTCACTCACTGAAGAGCCAGTTTTTCTCGTCTGCTTTCACCATATATTGACTAAAAGCACTCACACTTTTTTCTCCCTTTTATTTCTTCCCTTTCATTTTCCTGCACTATTTCTACAAAGCACTACTGCTTCATTCGTAGAGAAAAGGACTCCTCTCACTCCTTAGACTTTGTTCTGTGTAAACGTAGTTTTTACTCTCTGACATTTTCACACTTATCTAAAGTCAGAGCAAAGGATATATATAAACAAAGAAGCACAAAACCCAAATATCTGACTATCTTACTACTTGAATTTTTTGGATAGTATTGTCTCCCAATGGTGACCAGTCTTTCGTGATTCTTGACTCATTATAAACCACCAATCCATTAGAATTGTCTTGGAATTTGTTAGCACATTAAATTAGCATGTGACCCAAACCATTCAAATTACATCTTACTAGAAGGCATGTGGTATAGTCAAAAGAGAATAAGATGGCTAGTCTAGAAGACTCAAGTTCTAGATGTAAACTTGCTCATACCTTGCCTCCTGGTGGAGGGTAAAGCCTTCCTCTGTGCTAAAATTTCAACCCACACACTAAACTTTTCACTAGTACACTTTGTCTGAATTCTTAAGGCACCTCCTATGGAAGATTTGATCCTGTGTAAATGAATAGATTTCTAATATTGGGTGATTCCTTCCATTGACATAATGCTTTGTCTGGTCACTCATCTAGTTATTGGTAATTCAGCAGGGCATTCAATGAATTCGATTTGTCCACAAACAGCTCCTTTCCTCTTCATTGTTTGGGGAAGATGACCTCAAAATACTTACAACTGAAGTCACACTACACAACTTGACATATGACAGATAACATAGCCTGCTTCGTGGACCCTTTGAAAATGTATTAGTTCTGTTGTCTTCCTAAACCATTAAATATCTCAGAAATTTTTATTTCATCATTTAACCATAAATCTCAGATGGTCTGTCACACCCAGAGCAGTGAAAATGCTTTGTCCAGCATGTGTCTTGAATTTCACTGCAGAAAATGTGGCTGCCATATGCATGGAGTAGAGTGGAAGACTTCAGTCTTCTCTTAGAAACAATCTCTCAGTTGCTGAGTGACCTTGGGCATGCCCCTCACCTGGCAAAATAAACCAAGTACACATGCGCCAAAGGCCTAAAAAACATCAGGTTGGGTCCAATAAGAGTAAACAGCAGATTCTCTCTCTCTTTGCTTTTAGGCTTTGTGTTATTGGAGGGCAAATTCTATTTCTTAATCATTTCTGTAGCCCCATTATGAGGAGTAAAAGCCAAGCTGCCTGCATGTTCTGGGTTGTATCTTCACCCAGAACACAATCAAATGAAGTAGATGGCTAAGCAATCACGACGTTTTAATTTTTCTCAAGTTTCAATCTATTTAGTCCTTGTGTTCCCCCTACCTTTCTAATGCCCATTCTTCCTCATATCCCCTCTGATCTTAAGAAGCACTTTCCATTCTCTTTCCTGCTAAAATTCATCTAGCACTTGCCTGTAAAATATTTAATGATTCTTATTGTGTGTCAGGCACTGTGCTTGGACCTGGTGATTTAAAGGTGATTAAGATGTAATTCTTGCTCTTGAGTAACTCGGTCCCAAGATAGGCCAATGATTAACTGGCAATATATACACCATTTCAATTACCTGTGTGGCTAAGAGGAAGCTCCAGCTCTTTCCTTTCCATATATTCTAATCCAAATAGTGCTCAGTTTACAAAGAATCTGCTTACAACAACCCAAACCCACAAATGCCACTCCTCCCCTCACATGACCCCCTGTGGTTCCCTGGCTGTCATTCACAAAGACCGTAGTGAATCCAGAAGTTCAGACAGGATGCTGAGAAAAAAGCAAGCGAAGAGCTCTGACCCCAGTGGCAGACACACCAGCAAGTCCTGTCTGCCAAAGCCACGACCTTGCCTACAAACCTTGCCCTGAAAGGGCAATCATGACTTTTGCAGCTCCAGGCTCTACTGCCTGCTAATATTTCCCCAATTAAACATTCATCCTGAAGGTTAAAGGGCTAACAGTCATGAGCTTTAGCACATCCACATTGCTTGTCTCCCAACATCTGCTTGTCTAGAGGAAACAGAAGTGTGGTTTGGAGGTGGGGGAGGAAAGGCTGGGAAGATCGGCAATTATGAAAACTAAATTCTCTGTATATTAGGATAGACCTGGGAGAGACACTTCAGTGGGACCCAAAGGATATAAGAAGGATGGAGAAAGAAAGGTGAAAACTATTGCTAACTTTTCCTAGTTCAAATATTGCCAAGACTGGCCTGCTACCGAAAGCATGGCAACGCTTTCTCCTTTTATGTTCCACGCTGTATAACATGGAAGCATGGCCTCAAAACTAAGAACTTCCTCTGACATTAATCAGATTGGTTATTTTTTTAAATAGCGTTTTGAGATTGTCTCAACCATGGCATCATTTCTCATTGGAAAATGTTCTGAGGTTTCAAACACCAAACTCTTAGAGCATAAAGCATTCTTAGATTGGGGACTGCCTATGACTTATTTTTCACTATTAGGAATGATTCATGAATAGTAATTTAATAATTATCTTAACTAGGAATTCATAAATTTCTACAAATGGATATATGGATAAAAATTAACTAAATTTCACAAATACAAATAATTTCTCAAGTCTCGTAAATTCAGTAAATTTTTGGCTACCATCGATTTGTCAAGTGGATTCTTATCCATACAAATATAGTTATTAATGAGCAAGCATTTTGTCCATGAATAACTTACATTGTGCTATGGGTACAATAAACTGTATACCACACCAAAAGTTCTTTGAGGCGAGGGACCATATCAAAATCATGTTTGTAACCCAAAAGTGGCCTGGCTAAATGATAATAATCATTTAAAGGAGTTTTTCTGAATGAACTACTAAATATATTAATTCTGTAAGTACTCAGTACAAAGAAGAAATGAAGGAGAACCACTGTATTATAGCATCATAAACAGTATATATAAAACCTTCAAATCCAGTTGTACTGCAAATGATTGGCACCTCTCCCATTTTTTTTTTTTTGCCTTTTTTTTACCCAGAACTTCTCTTTTATAGCACAAAGTAGATAAATTCTTAGGGTTTTTTTGTTGTTGTTATTAGGAAAGTCCCCTCAATTTTTGAGCCTCTTAACACCACCTGACCTCTTGTAGGCATTAACCATCCTGATCTGTGTTAATGAAGTATTTTCTTCCAAAGACAAAAAACCTCTGAAAGGGTGGATCTGAAAGGGTCCCTAATATTTTGTCCTTTCGTTTAAAGAAATTTCTAGAACATGCCAATAATGAAATCAGGCAAAAACAAACAAACAAACAAAAAAAGCCCTTGCAGAACTAAAGCCCTGAGATGAGTTTCGTGTGAAATTAAAGGAGTTGATAATGAGCCAGAAAGAATCATGTTGATAAACTGCCCCATATCTAAATGGAGATTAGACTCCTGTTGGACCTGGCTTTGTAACCCTTTCTTTAATCCCAGCGTATTTGATATTCTCTTCCTTGAATGAACTTGTTTTCACTGTGGCTCTGGTCACAAGATTAAAGATCGCTAACTAATTGTTCCAAATAAGCAGAGCAATTCTCTATGCCTCTGCTCGCCTGGCTGCGGCTCCCAGCAGCGGAGTCCACCGCCTGGCCTTCCACCATAAACACTTCCAGCCTGACCTCTGCAGGTGGAGAACTGAAATGCACACTGTCCAATCAGATCGTGGTCCTCAAAATCCCACCAAGATCTGAAAACACAAACACTCACACTAAATACAACAGGGATACTGATATAACATGTTGGACTTGCCTTTCATTTTATAAGTTGCTTTTTGAAAGTAGCAACCACTTGATTAGAAAGCATTTAAATTATATTTGCAAAATACTCTGGTCATGGTTAGCCATTAAATTTTTTTGTCTATGGAGGAAAAATCCAAATGATTTGGATGAATTGGGATCCTCAAATCATGTGGATTTAAAAATGATTGGCCCCACCTTTTTCTAATCAAACAAATTACTTTTTGTCCAGTGACCAAATCGCCCCCACCTTTCACCAGTGCACAGCCCAGGTTGCCATAGCTACCTTGGATGTCTATTTACCACACAAGGGATAAAAGTCAGGAGACATCTACATACAGGTTTAGCCTTAAAACTTGCTGGAATGTCTGCGGATAACATGCAACTACCAATTAAAGGATTTGCTTGCAGCCTATATGGTCCACAGCCAAGCAAACTACGAACATACGTTATAACGAATGGCAAGAAAAGGCCGACTCGAAAAAAACAATTCAAAACAACCAATGAGGATCTTCAATCTGACAGCAAGTCTTAGGGTTATAACACTCCTTGAAAAGGAGAGATAGCAGGGAAGAAATGAAAATTCTATCGTGTGTTGAAAATATTGAACCTTTAAACCACGTGCAAAAACTTAAAACATCTGCTGATATTTAAAATTCTCAGCTACATATTTAAAATTCCGGTTAGTTACAGTATCTTTCTATTTGATGTCACTGAAAGCTGCCTGATCTAACTGTTGGGATAAATGAGAACAGAAATGCCTTTTAAACTCTTACAGGCTTGACTTTCACATGAAGGAAACCATAAAGCACACTTGGGATACTGTGTGCTAGATACAGAATGAGATAAAAGACGTGGAGGAGAGTTGTGTTTTAATCTCTGGACTAGCACCGGGAGTGGCGAGCCTGCACAGGTAGTCTGTCTCTCCAGGTAGGTAGAATTCATCCTCAGACTTGCACCGAACTTGCTGTGTATCTTTGTACTTCATCTTTCTCTGCGTTCACCTCACCATTTGTTCAATGAGGATCAGATTGCCACCTCGTTCTCTTCTGGGGATGTGGCAGAGAATAAATAGACCGTGTTTGTAAAGGACTTTCTAATCCTCAAAGGAAAGATTCATACAAAGACATTCATTATTAAAGCAGATGTCCTTGGGCATTTTAATTCCAATCTAAAGAATGCAAAATGGGCTGATCAAACTGAGTCACAGCTCCCTTATAATACCACCATCCTAGCCTTGCAAGAATTTAGCAGCTGCTTAAAGCATTGGCTAACTACCTCATTTTTTCCCTTCACTCTATAAGGCAACTGCAATGATTTGTTTTAGTCCATCAGAAATAGAGTGTGCACCTTCTCTCAGCGTGTTTTCCAAAGTCATCAGGATATTAAAAACACAAAAAAATGTCTGGTAGGCAGTTTTGTCTGAAGAACTTGATTTTTTTTTTCAGCTCGAGAAAGAATTATTTGTTCTTTTCATATGTAGGGACAATGGGTGGCGTGCTATTTGGGGAGGATATTTGCAGTTGTGGGAATGCCACAGGCAAACCTGTTGTTTTTGGCTGGGCTTCTACAACAGGTGGCCATGCCTTTCCTTTTGCTTGGGAACATAGCAAATTCCTTCTCAAGGAAGTTTCAGGAAAGTTTCCCATTTATGATCACAGCGAAGAGAAAGCTTGGCACAACATTTTTAAATTGCTTCCTGATAAAGGCAAATAGGGTTTACACTTTTCTTTTGGCCTAACTCAGCATGACCTCAGGAACCCTCAAAGAATACTATCTCTCTGTGCCACTCTTTCCACCACCCTGGCAGAAGGCAAAAGTCCTCTGAATCTCATAGCCAGTCAGGGAGCTTTCTAATTCTGCTGGCAATTTCTGGCTACCCGCTGTGGTGAGTCAGTGGCAGGGTCTCTTGGCTGCCACACCATTCATTGTTCAGCATTTGTGCCGCCCGCCCTGGGGACAGATCACTCCTCAGTAAAGAGATTGGATTTCATTGCTGAGCTGATGACACACGGACCTGTTTGATAGTTAACCCTGAAAACCCAGAGGGGCTGCAGGGCTGAGATGACAAATTGGCTGGTAGGTGTGATTCACCCTGCCTGGACGCAAGTTTTCCCCCTAGAGAAACTCAAATAAAGTTAGGATCAATCCACGCCAATAACTCTACCATCTCGCTCCCCTCTACATGCATGCTCCTGCCATAGCAGAACAATGTGTTACATTCCTGAAACGCTGGACTACCCGACTCTTTGGATGAGCAATGGCTGTCCCACTCTCCTTCTCCTCCCCTGCATCCCACCCTCTTTTTCAAGTACTGAACCGACCAACATTTTCTTAGACATACGGAGTTGTGGGACTCAAAAGCTGCCCATTCATTCAATAACTAAGGAGCTACTACATGTGTGCCCTTAACAATTCAATACTGGGCTGAATTCCAATTCACGTGAATGCCACACTGAGCTAGGCATGGGAAAAATCGTGCCAAGTTCAGGACAGCATGCCTTTGGCACCAGGCACGGGGAGTGCCACTGCTCCAGAGGAACTGTGTGGGAACAGGGATTCTGAAAACTGAGCTCAGACACCATCAAGGAGAGGACAGGTGGCTCCGCGCAGGATCAAATGACTTCTTTGTTCCAGCCAAGGACCTTTGTCAAAAATGTTTTGCGTTCCTCGTTTTCTTTTTAAATCATTTCCATTTAGGCTGCTCGCTCCTTTCCCCCATGCCATCTGATTGCTCGACAGAAAAAGAATGGGGTCAGACTGTGAGTTTGCCGAACTTAAAAAAACTGAGCCTCGGCTCCACAGTTGCCAGCAAGACAAGGGCAATTCATTGAAAACACACGAACTTGCTCGTCTGATTTTTCTGCACTCACTGAAGCTTGCCAAGCAAACGAGGGGGCAAGAAGGCAGAGGCTGTGTGCTCCTGACCATTCAGTGGGGGCTCTGCTAAACCCATTGCCCCAGGCCCCTAAATGAAAAATTTGCTTCCTATGCAAATCTGCAAATCACTTCCCCCAAGAGTGCAGGGTGGCTGGTGCCCAACCCACTTAGAAGAAAAAGTGAAGATACTAACTTTTCCTACACAGATTTAATCAGAACTGGCAAAAACAATCACTCCTTGGAATTCTCAGCCCTCGCCAGCCTACTGGTGTGTTTTTCCAGTCTTGTCTTTCCCTTATATGAATATTGATCTTGATATTTAAATATTGACATAAGATTCTTCCATAACTTTAATTGCGTTGTAAATTATACCCTCTTCTAAGCTCCCTACATCCACTTTTTCTTTTCTTAACGGCTAAGCTGTAAACCAGTGCCTGGGCTGATAAGGAATTTTATCATCATGCCCCGGAGTCACAGAAGAAGCTGCTGGTTTAGAATTCTTTCCAACGGCTCATTTCAGTACTCCCTGAGCCCTTTCTCAGCTTACTACTTTCAGGGTTGTCTTGTCACGTCCAGAAGCAATATGCTTTCAAAACTGCCAGAACAGAAAAACGAATCTGCATTTTCCTGGAAGGACTGTCCGTGCTCACGTAGAGCTGTTTCCACCTTCTCAGCCATAAACACACCAAGTACTGAGAATGGGATGCTAAAATGAAATAAGAGGCCGCGTGTAATTCTTTTTCAGGATATTCAATTGTCTTTATTCTAACCTAAGGCATAGGACAGAGGCTAAAAGCTCCAGATAGATCCTGCACAATACATTCCATCAACTGCAAACTGGAGTTGATTTACATACTCTACAAACCGCTTTTAAGCCCTTTACAATGACTGCCTGACATCACCAATCACCAGTAGAGGAAAAAGTGGGAAGGGGTGGTGAGGGGGCTGGGAGGGGTGGGGGGCACCTCAGAAAATCTGCTTCTTTCGTTCTTGTTGGAAAACGCAACCCCGGCTTTACACCAAATGGACCGACTCGGCCAGGAATCTATCTGCTAATCCTGCAAGCTCTCCGGAGTAACGTCCCAGGGGTCTCAAGCAGCGCCCTCCCTCGCCACCCGACTGTGCAGCCCCTGGAGCCTACCTGCCTCATGTTTAGAATTCCATGACCCATCCGGCAGGGAGTGAGCTGCCTCGAAGCCCACGCCTCGGTCTTCAGAGGGGAAACACCAAACCCAGCAGAAGCCCGCAAGACAAAAGCAACTCAGCGAGATCCACAGGCAGCAAAGAGCACGTTTTCTTCCGCTTTTTTCTTTGATCTGTTGCTACACGCTCTCTGCCCAAGACAATGTCAAGTTTCTCAAGCTTTTCTCCCCCAGCCTATGAAAAGTCGGGAATAGGGAAGCGAGGGCCGCCTGGCTCTTATTTCAAATCGGGTCTCAGAGACGTCGTAGGTGGGTGGTGAGGGCCCCCGGAGGCGCCTGGCCAATCAGGAGGGAGGGGTGGACCCTGGGAGCCAGAGAGGCTGCCTCTGCGAGAATTAGAGAGCTAGTAGCAGGATTTAAATGACTGGAAGCAGCTGGAAACATTGTCCAAAGCTCCAAAAGTAAAAGATGAGTTCTATTCTTATCTCACAGCTCTGAGTCGGCTCAAAGCTTAACTAGCTTCGGACCTTAGGGCCTTGCCGGTGAAGAGCTCCCTAAAAGCATTTGGAAGGTACAGAGTCATTTTAGCCAGGAAAGTGCAACTCTCAGGACCCAGCCCTGTTTTGAAAAGGTTTCACCGAGGTCCTACTTTTGCAAAGACACTGGGGAGGAAACCAAATTTTTGTACAGAACACCTTAACTGAAACAAGCAGCAATCAATGGAGGAGAGTGTCACCTGCCTCATTTCCATAGAGATGAACTGTCCACGCATGTAAGAAAAAGAAATCTTAACGGGAGCGTGCACACAAACCTGTTGAAATGCAGCAAATGAACAAGAATCTTTGTCTAGTGAGACCCTGAGACAGAATTTTAGATTATAAAATTATTAGTAAAATAAACACTGATGTTCAAGAAGACACTTAAAAAAAATAAGTGTATCTACCTTTATGGTTCACCTTATCTACAGGGTTGAGTTGCAGAACTTATTAACATCGTCTTAGCAGGATGGGAGGAAAGCTAACTGGTTTCATATAAACTTAAACCCAGATTTAAGAATAATTTCCAAAGTTTGTTTTCTTAACTCCATAAAAACAGTAACTTTATTCAACTCTTAGCCAACGTGACAAAGAAGTGGCCAAAATTTTGTGAGAATGATTCAATAAATATTTTTAAATTTTGGCATCACAGAGAGAGGAAAAAAAGCAACTTAGCAAATAATGAATCGGCAGCTTCAGGAGTGTCATCTGCGTGGGCTCAATAGATGTGAGCTCTGCTCAGGTCTATGAAAATCTGGCAGTCCCACATTTTGGACCGGAGGACCATCACCTCTTTGCAGCCCCCATCTTAGTAGGCTAAGAGCCCACCTCGTTAACGGGGATCAAATATATGGTGATGGAAGGAGAACTGACTCTGGGTGGTGAGCACACAGTGGGATTTATAGATGATGTAATACAGAATTGTACACCTGAAATCTATGTAATTTCACTAACAACTGTCACCCCAATAAATTTTAAAAAACCCCACCTTGTGACACAAGCTGACTTCAGTCCTCGTCCGTTATTTACTTCACAGCCCTTAACTAGGACCTCGACTAGGGTTTCTCCACCTCAGCACTATTGACATCTGAGGTCAGATCATTCTGTAGGGGGGGAGCGGGGAGATGTGCTGTGCATTGTGGGGTGTTTAGCAGCATCCCTGGTCTCGGCCCTCTAGATGCCAGTAGTACCCCCACAGTCATAACAATCAATAATAATCAATTATCAAATGTCCCCTGGGGGTCAAAATCGTGCCCCACTGATGTACCAGATTTGAAAAATTGGTTCTCCAACTGAAACAGGGCCCGGTTGGCACCCCCAGAGTAGAGGCCTCTCCAAGTCTCTGGCTTCACCTTAACTTGACCTACCTTGACCGATAGCTTAACAATAAATGAACCCCCTGTTGCTTGAGATCAGAATATCCCCGTCCCGCCCAGTTCCCTGTTTTAGAAAATTACCCTGAAACTTATGATTAATGTTGATCACAATCTCGATGGTCTAGCATTCTTTCCAGGCTAATCCTATCATTGTTCCCGCGTTGTTGACTCCACCAGAGAATCATGTGGCCAGAGAGAAGGACCCCCAGAACCGTCACGCAGCCTCTGGAGGAACGCCCAGATTTTCCCTTAAACATCCCAGGCTGGTTTGAGAATGTTAAGGCACTTTTTAGAGGTGTTAACCAGCCGCCTTCTCAGACCGTCGGTGCTCTGATAATAAACGCTTATTCTATGACCCAACTCCTATGTCGGTCTATTGGCTGAGTGGTGCAGGCAGCACAAGCCCCAGACTTGCTTGGTCTCTGGTTTCAAAACATGAATGTGCAATGAAACTTATAGGGAGATTGTTTTGTTGTTGTTGTTGTTTTTATTGGGGAATACTGGGGAAGAGTGTGTTTCTCCAGGGCCCATCAGCTCCAAGTCAAGTCATTGTCCTTTAATCTAGTTATGAAGGGCGCAGCTCAGCTCCAAGTCCAGTCGCTGTTTTTCAATTTTCAGTTGCTGGAGGTGCAGCCCACTATCCCATGAGGGAATTGAACCCACAACCTTGTTGTTGAGAGTTCGCGCTCTAACCAACTGAGCCATCCCATGAAACTTGTAGGGAGATTGTTAAAAATGCAAGTCCCTCAGTCCCTGCTCCTATTCCAAGGGAATTTGATCAGTAGGTTTGAGGAGGAGCCCGAGAATCAGCATTTTTCCCACTGCCAAAGGACTTTGGTTCATTTTGAGATGTACTGCACCCTTTCTTTCCTTAGGTATGCCTCCAGCGCTGGACACAGAGAGTTACCTAGAGCTGCTGGCATTAAATATCCTTGGAGTTAAATCCCAAAACACATCTATTCATCACATTATCAATAGAAGCTTCTCAAGACTGCTTTTGCCTTCTGCTGTCATCACCTCAAAGGTAAATATGAGCTGGGATTGCCTCTTGTAATTACTGTGCCCTTTCAAAGTTTCCCCCATTTTTCTTCTCTGGCCCACTCCCCCACCATCCTACAAGGTCAAATGTCACCACTCTTTTGTGGTTCCTGGATAGCCCTAGGACAAATTAATCTCTTCAATCCTCTGTGCTCATAAAGCAGTTTACAGACACCCAGTGGTGTGCTGGTAAATGTTTAACAACCAGTTCTCGGAAAAAACAAAAAGCCAAGATTTGTTGTAGCCTCTGCCAATTTCCATAGTGTAAATGCTCCCTGTCCTGTCCCAGTGAGGACACTGAACACAGAATTGGAAAGAGCCACGCTGAATCAGGAGATGGTAAGTACCAGCGTGAGCACACCATACTACACCTCTGCTGTTCCCCTGCCACGCTGTACTGTAATCTCATATTCCTGAGTCTCTCTCCTACTGACCTACAAAATTCTCAATGGCAAGAATGGTGTCCTATTCACCTTAGTAAGCCCAACTACTCTCATTGGACCTACTATGCAATAGGTGGGCAACAAACATGCGGGAAGAAAACGAAATGCAATGTACAGCTTCCCAGAGACATGGAGACCAATCAGACTGCTGCTACTGCCACATTCAAAAGGGCAAGAAGCTCTTGGAAAAGTAAATGATTAAAGTTACCTTCTTACCATAATTTAATACCTATTCTGTACTCACGAAAACAATAAGCATAATGCTATCTTCCATCCTAACACTCCCACATCTGAGCCATATCCAGGTCAGAGTAAAAGAGAAGAGACCAGCCTTCGAAAACAGAGCCTCAGTTTCATGGACGTATTTGTGAGACAGCATATTTTTAAAAATTATTTATTTCTCTTTTTCAGTTACAGTTGACATTCGATATTACTTTATATTAGTTTCAGATGTACAGCCTAGTGGGTAGACATTTATATAATTTATGCAGTGTATTTTTTATGTTTTTATATGAAGGCATCACACACTTTTGTGTGTACGTATTACACATCTTACGTATATGATAATCTCTGGTAGGTATGTGAAAGTTCATTTCCTCCGCTAAGAGATAGAGTGACTGATGATGGTTATCGCTATCATTCTCTCATGATGCATAAGGACAGAGATGCGAATGGGGATGTGATGAACAAACACCACTTATGAGAGCCTCCTATGAGCCAAGCATTTTGCCAGGCACTTCACAAATGTGCACCATTTGATCTCCACCAAAATACCAAAAAGCAGACATCACAGTTGTCAGGCTAAGAATGAAAAGACAGGATCATTGAGGCAAAGTTGATAACCCAAGGTCTTACTGTTATAAATTGCTGTACCAGGAATCAAACCTAAGTGTTTGGAATTAGAATTACTCTGTTTTTTGTTGCCATCTCCAGAAATGACTCAGAAAACTCCTAAGAAAAGTGAACACTGTAAATAAACGAACTCTTTCATTTCCAAATAAACAAATAACTTTTTAAACATTTCGAATGAAATAAATGGCCCTTTAGGGGTTGTCCATTAAGTGAGATTAGATGCACTTATTGGAAACAGTGTAAGCAAGCTCCCCAAAGGCACGCATGTTCTGTCCCGCAGACTGTGATTAACAGCATTTGCAAGTGTCAGCTGAAGGGATAGTGCAGTGTTGACACATCTGCCTTAAAAAAGCAGCCTACATGATAATCTTGTGTGGTCATGTGCAGGTTTGGTTCTAACATAAGATTAAGGGCAGGTGGTCCTAGACAGGCCCTAGTGAACACGGGTGGACACTGGTACGGCACCTTAGAGGACAACTAGCAGTACCTGTGACACCTCTTTCAGTGTTCTATTAGGTCAAAGCATATGAAATTTGTGTTTGTGTAAGTAAAAAAATGGTATCAGTAACCCTATAGTTTATCGAAATATGTGTCAACACACATCATCAAAATCAATGAAAACCAAGCTGGAGTTGCCTACTCAGCCACGTGGAGAGGGTGCCTGGCGCACGTGCACAGTCTTTGCGGACTATGCAAAGAGTATATTTATTCTCCTTCAGAGATTCCAGAAACCCAGTTATTTTATACTTATGGTAGCATAGGAAAACTTGAGGAATACTGTATTTGAGGTGATTAGCAAAGGTAATTTAATTTGACAACAACACAAGTCCCTGCTTAGAAAAAAAGAGAAAATCCCACCGATCATTCTTAGAGGATGTCACAAAAAAGAAACAAGTTTTTACTCCTGGAGTACACGTGCTCATGAAGTTAGTTTTTTTCCAGCTGGTTAATGAAATCAATGTGGCATAGCAGAGTGGGTCACAAATGCAATTTGGAGTCCATTTTCAGTGCTGATGTGGCCAGGAAACTATCTGATGGACTTCAGATAAAGCAACTGACATCTCTAAGCCCATGATTTTTTCAGGGCATATTGGGCATATTAGGGACTGAATGGTTGTGTCCCCCCCAAATTCACATGCTGAAATCCTCACACCCAAAGGGATGGTATGAGGGCCACCCACATTATCAGAGATAATCTCCTTTACTTAAAGTCAATTGATTATAGATGTTAAACACATCTACAACATTCCTTCACAGTGAAACCTAGATTCGATTCTTTGACTGAATAACTGGGTACAATAGCCCAGCCAAGAGACTACTGTATATCCCTTATAACAGCAAGCATAGTGTATACGGTCAATTAATCAATAAATGTTTACTGGATTTTGTAAATAATAATAATAATTTTTAAACCTTCATTGGTAGAAGGTTCTGTTTTTTATCAATAATAAAATTTTGCCAATAGAGTTATTATGTGCTTCTCAACTACAACACGGGAAG
Source organism: Rhinolophus hipposideros (assembly GCF_964194185.1). Lineage (NCBI taxonomy): Eukaryota > Metazoa > Chordata > Mammalia > Chiroptera > Rhinolophidae > Rhinolophus > Rhinolophus hipposideros. The sequence goes on along the minus strand of NC_138046.1, from coordinate 121,803,285 downwards.
ATAGGAGCTATAAAATTTGAAATAAAATGATTTCTGACTGACAATTCTATACTAAGTGATACTATTCACCAAGTGTCAAGGTAGAATACAATTGTTTTCACGCAGACTCAAAAATTTTGCATCCCATGTACTCTTTCTTCGGAATCCACTCAAAGATGTGTTTTAGCAAAAGGATGGAATTAAACGAAAACAGAAAAGCCAATTGTACTCAGAAAACAGAGAAACCAACATAAAGAGAAGCAAAGAAAATCCAAGATGATAGATGCAGCAGTCTTGGAAAGGCCCTGGTCTAAATTCTAGCAGAAAATGGAGGACTCCTGGAGGTAGGTCTAGGGGGGAACATGATACTGATAGATCACATTTGAGGATGAACAGGTACACATAAATATAAGCAAAAGGTGAGTCTAGTATTAACTGCAGGAAAAACAAAAGAATGCACGAAAAAGGAAGCATAGTCACAGAATATGCCTTAAATCGGCAGGGATCTCTGATATAGATATTGTGGCAAAGACTACTGGCAGACAATCCAGTATTCATCCATCTTCCCCTTGTTTCTTTGCAACAGAATTTCAATTTATTTGGGGCAGAAATGTACCCAGCTAATGAACATTTCCCAGCCTCCCTTGCAGGCATGGGCGGTCCTATGAAACTGCTATGGCCTATGGAATTTTAATAGAAGCTGCCTTGTAAGTCTTTTGGGAAAGCTCTTAAAGGAGACGCACAGTTTGCCCTTTGCCCTTCCTGGATTTCCTCACCATTAATATGGTTGCTGAGCCTGAGAGACAGGGGCCATTCTGTGACCTTGAGAAGGATGGAACACATACTAAAACTGGAAAATAGGAAAGGTAGAAGGATCCCTGGATTCTTGATGACACGTTAGAGGCTCTGAACGAGCTCTGTATTTCATGTTCTGTGAGAAAAATCAATTGCTAATCTGTTTGAGCCAATGTTTTGGAATTGGTGTTACTAGATGAACACAATTCCTAACTGACACAATTATATTGGGAGGATGTGAGGTGAGGATGAGGGGGATAGTGTGAGATAATTTCTTTTTGATCATATGTAGGATGCTAAAGATAATGCCTAAAATTTATAAGCCAAGAAAGAGCAGTAAAAGCATATTATGGGAAACATGAAAGTACATACCAGAGGAAACATTTATAAGTTGGAAGTCATTACTCCTAGAATGGAGTGGGATGGGATTGTTGTTTTTCATTGCAAGTCTTTAATATATTTGTACTTTGAACAAGTATTACTTTGATAAAAATTTAAATTAGTTAAAAACAAACAAAAAGGTATTCTCTGGTTATTAAATCAATTTATTTTCCTCAAATCCACTTCCTGTAAACTAGCAGTATTTTATGATTATCTGGCCCATAGTGGACCAAAGAGTCAGGGTAGAGCATTAGAGAAGTTACATGCCTGATGGCCCATTCTGAACCCCAAGTGCAATGTTGCCACGTTGTGAACATGTGATCTGATTGTCATTTCCTCTTTCCCCCATCACACATTTAATTTACTCAGAGTTTATGACTTATTTGCCATGTGTAGAGAGAAAGACAGATAATAGACATCCCTGATCTACGTTGTTTTACACAAACATTTCTAGATCTCCAGGAATGAAGACTGTACAATCCAGATGCCTTAATAATTTGTTAGACTAACCAAATACCCATTTTCTTCTTATTTCTAATTGGCATCATTCTTGTTTTAAATTCTTTTTTTTTGTGGGTTTAAGTATAGCAATGAATAGTTGGTTACTGTTCTTCATATTATTACCATTTTACTTCTTATCCTTCCTTTTTTATCTCTCTTATGTTTCTTATATATGAAAGGATTAGTCTCTCAAACCTTTAATATTCTAATGCCCAAAGCTGATTTTTAAATAAGCCTTAGAGATTAAAAAAATCAAATTTTGTGAATCAGATCTCAGTTTTTATATGTTAGAAACAAGCAAATCAGGCCGGTTTACTGATAATCACATGGACAGAAGGTGAACAGAAATTTTAATCAAAAGAAGCTTTGAACGGGATTTGCGCTCCCTGCTTATAAAAAGACAGTGCTTTGTCCTTTAGATTGGCACTTCTCAAACACACAGAATGGCTGCTGAAATGGTGGTAGTTCTTTTCTGACTGGCGAAAACCCTCTCCCACTTCACACATAATATCTGTACTTGGATTGAAGGCGGTGGTAAAGATAACTACTTCAGAATCATGGTTTACATGTCTCTTTCCTTTGCTACACACAAGTCGGAGTGTTTTTAAGTCCCTTTTATTAGCCAAGGAAATAGTATTTGTCTTTATTTCCTTAAAACTAGATGGGGCATCATGAGCTTTTTCTCTCCTTGGAACCACTTATGAAAATTCACACACACTAAGATAGGCTTTCCTATACATTTCTGATGCAAGATGTAAGATAAACATATTGAGTCGTGGCAAGGAAAAAAGTCAAGTGCTAGGATCAGTGCCTTCGCTTTCTCCATATTTATTAAAGAGCTCTAAATGTCTGAGAAACTGCATTCAAGTGAGGCTTCATTTTATTTCTCCTTTGATTTATTAATTTACAAAAACAAGGGCTCATATTGCCCATCTGTTTTATTTTACAAATAGTGCTGCTATTTAAACTTATTTTAATGTGAGTGATTTAAATAACATCATACAATGAACAAGGTAACTGTACTCTTATTTGTAGCCTTATCTATGTTGGATCAAAAAACCCTACTGATATTTCTCTTCAACTGTGTCTATGTGGGTAAAGACCACTTTGTTGTGGTCACCTTTAGAAAGCAACCCATTGGCGATACTTATCTTTAAGTGAGTGAAGTAATGTAACCCAATTAAAGAAATACAAAACCAGCTGATACACCACGCTCTGAGAGGTCGAACTTAGTTAAACCTTGAATTAAAAAGTGGATCCCTGCATTAGAGGGACGTGCTATAATAAAACCCACCAGGAGGTATTTGTGCTGAATGGAAAGGTTAAAAATGAAAAGAATCCCCTATCGACCACGGACTAGTTATGCCTCAGGCCCTCTTGAAGATGCAGCAAATTCATGGTTTGTATGGTATATAAGCAACTGGAACCCATCTCTGTCACTCCAAAACCCAAGCTTTTTCCAGCATGTGGTGCTGCCACTATCATACGGATGAAGTTCTCCTTTGGAAAGAGCTATCAAAATGCAGCATGCCCATGACTCGCCACAATGCTCCCTTACCCCCTGGGCCTCATACAGGAGTGCTTGGGATTTACCACTTCGGTTCTGATTTGGTTCTGAAATCCCCAACAACTGTCAGTCTACCTCCCAAAGTATCTCATATGGCACCTTCAAGATATTAATATGTCAGGACTTTACCACTACATGTGAAAACAAACTGAAGCAATTTAATGATTTTTATTTACCTTTAACAGTTCTCCAAATTTGGGCTGTGTTTGTCGTGCGGGGTCTCCTGCAGGGTCTCATCTCCCGCTCCCCACATAAGAACGCAGGACATGGTAAGGCCAAAAAGGAACACCCACGGAGCCATAGGTAGGGAAGTCATACCACTATGGTCTCACTGGAGGCTGGGTTTACACGACGTATCACCTGCTGTCCACTTTGCTGCCAACCGACCGACTCTCCTCAACTCTCCTTCACTCTCATTCAGTCTCCTCCTTCACTCTCCTCCTGGTCTTCCTCAGACTGAGCTTTCATATGCACAAACTGCTCCACTGCCCTTCGGAGGGCTTTGGCCGACACCATATCCTGCCGACTACGCCATGTGTCGTGCGGGGTGTCACGCGGGGCGGCCTGCGGGGTCTCTGGTCCCGCTCCCCACATAAGAACGCAGGACATGGTGAGGCCAAAAAGGAACACCCATGGAGCCATAGATAGGGGAAGTCAAACCAATGTATTCTCGCTGGCGGCTGGGCTGGAGACACAGGAAGCAGGATCTACATAATCTGCAACCCGCCGTCGTAACAGCAGTCCGTGTTTGCCAGCCACCATCTTCTTGCTAGACCCCCATTATTTCTGCTAGTGTAGCCACAGCAGTTATATTAGTGGCCAATGACTTACAGGTTACAGCTGACGGCCAACTAGCCACAGCTGCTGGCCATCTGATCACAGTTGATGGCCCTTTACTACCCAAGCCAGCACCTTTCTATGTGAGGCCGAGAGCCTGGAAACTGCTTTTTGGGGTTCTGTCCCCACACTCCACCCCTACAGGGTCTCGCCTCACAATCTACGCGACAAGCATCTTCCACGAGGGGCCGTGTGCAAGGAGCCTGGAGGTGAATGCAATATCCTGGACATAGCCAGGCTCTCTGAGCACAGCCAGGGTTTCTCAGGGCACTGCCACTCTCTCTCTGGGCCTCTCGGGGTACTATGCTGGATCAACAGTGGCTCACAGTCAAGGTGCTTACATATTCTCAATGGAGGCCGGTCAAGACACAAAAGCAAACATCCGCCAGTTCCAATACATGGTGGTATGTTCCCAAACAAACAGTCAAGCTGTCCATTAAATTAGGGATAGAGGGTAATTCCCCATAGTCCATAGTCATTCGCCAGGGCTGTCCTGGGGTTGAGGGACGACCTTGACCTCACCCTCATCTCCCAAGGAGGACTCAGCAAGTGTTTCCTCCCGGGACAAGTCCCGCATCCAGGCTGCGTGTGGAGCGGCCGGTGAGAATATAGTGATATGACGCCCCTGCTTATGGCTCTGTGGATGTTCCTTTTTGGCCTCACCATGTCCTGTGTTCTTATGTGGGGAGCGGGACGAGCGACCCGCAGGCCGCCCTGCACGACAGTGTTCATCTGATCATTTGTAGGTAGGGTTTCCAGGCGGGAATTCCCTTCCGTTCTCAGGAATTTTTTTCCCTTTCCCCTTCCCGAATCCCAAGATATAAACTGTTTTCTGTTCTCCACGATGAATCGTTTCCACAAAGTGACAGCCGATACTACCAACCACCAGGGTTCAAGGAGCCAATTTTCCCAATTTCCTGAGCAACTTTTCTTGGAATTCGGGAACGGAAAAGCAAAAACAATTCCTGAGAATGGGTGGCAATTCCCGCCTGGAAACCCTATTGGTAGGTGGGGAAAAAACCACACACATGCTTACTGATGGGGTCTCCCTGATGGAAAAAGATGTAGCTGTGTGCTGCGTAGGGAAGGATATGGATTTTAGGGCCATTTCTCTAGGACTATGAATGACATGCTCCTTCCCCATTCAGAATTTCTCAGTGGCTTTCCCAATCAAATACATGTCTGTGAGTCACAGTTAGGAATGCAGCCTGTGGAGGTTTCTTCTTATTCATGGCTAACCGGTGAATCAATGATTTAGCCATTGATTTCATTAGCAACATATACCATGTTTCTCGCCAGACCATCAACTCTAATGCATCTTTTGGAGCAAAAATTAATATAAGACCTGGTATTTATTATATTATATTATATTATATTATATTATATTATATTATATTATATTATATTATATTATATTATTATTATATTATTATATTATTATATTATTATATTACTATATTATTATATTATATTATAAAGACCTGGTCTTATCTTAGTATATAAGACCAGGTCTTATAGTAAAATAAGACCAGGTATTATATTATGTTATATAAGACCCGGTCTTGTAGTAAAATAAGACCGGGTCTTATATTAATTTTTGCTCCAAAAGACGCATTAGAGCTCATGGTCCGGCTAGGTCTTATTTTTGAGGAAACACGGTAGATACCTGTATATCTCTATTAATTGATTTTCATCACTCTCAGGGCATCCAAAGATCTCCAGTGTAAAGCCAAGTGCCTCCTCTGAGAAAAAGAGGGCAAAGAGTTCTCATGCCTTAATCTTGTGCTAAGAAAAATGCAATACCTTTCCCATACTGGAATGGCCAATCACTCATTCAACAAGTATTCACTGAGTGCTTACTATGTGCCAGGCATTGTTCTACTTGCTGGAGAGGCAGGCAGACAGGTACAAACAGGCCGAGGGCTACCCTCATGTCTACTAGTGGAGGGAGATAGCCAAGCAAATCAACAAAGAAATACGGAGTGGGTTTGATGGTGAAAGAGGTTCTGGTAAAGGGGGTAGGGAGTGTTGGGGTGGGGTAGGGAAGTTTATATTTTTATAGGGTGACATTTCAGCAGAGTTCTAAGGAAGTGAGGAAGTATAACCACAGAACCAGCTCAAAATGGCCCTATCCTGTTTAGAGACACTGAGTTGCTTTTCAGAGACAACAGACCAAAACCACAAGTCATTCAGCCAAAGCATGTGCAAGAGAAAATTTTGATCTCCAGCTGTACCCGGAACAAAAGTCGCCCCCCCCCACCCAACCCCATGCAACCAAAGACCAGGACACAACCAGAACCTGAACACCGGAACCCTTTCAGAAGCAAAGTATCCGTTGTTCAGAAGGTCTGGTATTGACGCTCCTTTACCAGGAATGGCCAGCTTCCAAAGTCCTCCAGTTAAAACGTGCCCCACTAGCACTTCCGCACACGTATCTATTCCCCCCAACCCCTTAAAAATCCTTCATCTAGTCCAGCGAATAAGATGGATTTGAGGCACCATTAGGTCTCCCATCTTCTCTGTTGGCGCCTTCTTGATCAATAAACCTTTCTTTACTCCAAACCCTGACGTTTTGAGTTTTGGCCTTTTGAAGCACTGGGCACATGGACCAGAGTTTGGTAACAGAAGCAAGACTTTTAGCTATGGTGATAGATGGAGCAGACTTATCCAGGCAGAGGAAACAGTAATTGTAGAAGCTCTAGGGCCAGGGCAAAGAGCCTGTGAGTAAGAGCGACAGCAGTAGAAGCTAAGGTCTCAGGAATGTGAGTGTGTGTGTGAGTGAGTGAGTGAGTGAGTGAGTGAGTGAGTGAGTGAGTGAGTTGGGGGGCAGTATTTGCAGATCAAGTAGGGTCTAGTAGATCACTGGAAGAGCTTTGGGTTTTCCTTGGAGTGAGATGAGGGAGACTCAGAGGTGTTGGAACCGAGGAGTGACAACAGCCAATTGACTTTTTAGAGTTCAATGTGGTTGCTGGGTGGAGAGCAGCCTGCTGTGTGGAAGGAAAGTTGCTAAGAAGATGCGTTTGGTCAACCAGGTCAACCATGTAAGAGATGGTAGTAGATCGGGACAGGGGTGGCATTGGAGGTTGGGAAACTTGGGTAGATTCTGGGTATATTGTGATGATAGAGCCAATGTGATTTGCTAATAGAGTGAATGTCTAGGTAAAGAGAGGAGACGAGGGTGACTTCCAAGTTCTTTGCTGGAACAGCTGGAAAAATGGAGTCACCATTTACTGAGATGGGGACAACTTCTGGGGGAGCTGTTAGCAGGAGGGACCACCGCCCTGCTTCAGTCTCCTGAGGGAGGAGGAGTCTGGAGGCATTATAATACCATCCAGATAAAAAGAAGGTCCAGGAATTTGTGGACTAAGCCAAACGTTTATCCTGTACATGGAACAAAACATTGCTCATAAACACTTGATTCATGATTCCCGATCAATGTAGTGTATGTAGCACTGTAGCTAGGAGCACCGATTCCAGAAACAGCCTCAGTTCAAATATCAATTCGGTCACTTAGTAACTGTGAGAACATGGCCCATCTGCTGATTCTCCCTCAAAGTTGTTGTGATTTGAACCCAACAATTTGCTTCAAAATAATATGATTTAACATTTACTGAGTGCTCACTAGACGCCAGACACCTGTGCGCATGTTTAATCTCCTTTACTCCTATGAGAATAGGTACTATTATCCCCATTTTCCAGGAGAGAAAACCGAGGCACAGAGAGGCAAAGTGATTTGCCAAGGTCACAGAGCTAGGAGGCTACAGATCCTGCTTTATGCCCTGAGGCTGACTGGCCTCGGAAAGCATGCTCTTTACCCTAGAACTATGCAAACACTGCACACAGAAAACGCTAAAAAAATGTAGCTTGTACTAGGATCAGGTAACTACTAAAACAATAAATGTGTCCAATGGTCAGTTGTACGTTTGTACACCTCCACTTGTAATCATCACATGACTCAGCTTCCATCTGTGTCTCACTTTCTCCAGCACTACTTTGGGTACACAGCCTGTGTTCTTCCTTCCGTGGAATGCACAGATGCAGCGATAAGCCTTTGCTGAGAAAATTGGAACAAAGCATTCATCCTTTAAAGTTCTCTTTAAAAACGCCCACGGCACAGGAGTCCTAAAGAGTCATAAAACCCATCACAAGTACGCAAATGTTGGTTTCTCACTGTCATTAATGACATTTATGACTGTGACTTATTTGCGTGTGTGCCAGATATGGAGCAGGAAACAATTGCTCAGATACACTGGCAAGTAGCTCCAGGGTAGGCAATGACTTTCAATGGCTCTCAGCGTTTGTCCTCCATCCCACCCTTGGAGGTCTTGCCTCAGCCCCAAAGTGCTTGCAGATGGGACTGTCCTGAGACTTTGCACCTTATTTCTTCCAATTATAGTCACATCATCTGGCCTAATGAGTTTCTAGAGGTAGTTTTTATTTTATTTAGGGCATGTTCCCAGATGTGTTTTTAATTAATCAGTGCTAGCAATAAAAGATAACAGGACCCCTGAATCTTCTGGCAAACACATTCCACAACCAAACATAGTATTCGAATACTCATGTATCTAAAACAGTGTAACTGGACTACACATGCCTATTTTTTCTTGTTGTGTATCTTGAGCAAGTCACAGTCTCTGACCTTCCGTTTCCTTATTTGTACAATGAAAACATTAGTTGTCTTGTCTGCCCATGAAATCACTTGGAGGTGATTTTAAGGACACTGGTGTTTGGGGCCCACCCCAAGAGACTCTGGTTTAATTGATCTGGGCTGGGCCTGGGCAGGGAGATTTTCTTTTTTTAATTTTTTTTTTTTTTACTGTCAGTCTCTATGTGGCCTCTTCTTTAGATACTTAGTTATAGGAGTTCTGTTCAGCTAGTCTTCAGATGATTCTTGAGGTTGCTTGTTCTATTATTTATTTGTAATTTTGGTGTGAACCTGGGAAGCAGCAGGCATAGCCGTTACCTAATCCGCCATCTTGGACCTTCTTCTCCAGGGAGATTTTTTTTAAAGCTTCCCTGAGGAATTAGAATGAGCAGTCAAGATCGAGAACCATAGGTCAGTCAAGATCAGTGGTTCTCAAATTGGAGCATGCATCAGAATCCCCTGGAGGGCTTGTTTAAACACAAGTACTGGGCCCCACCCCAGAGTTTCTGATTCAGCAGGTCTGGGGTGGGGCCTGGAAATGTGCATATCTGACAAGTTCCCAGGTGGGGCTGCTGCTGCTGTTTTGGAACCCAGATCCAGGGATCTGCAAACTCTGGCCTTCAGGCCAAATCCTGCTCACCACCTGTTATTGTGTGTTCGATCTTTAACATATTCAAATGGTTGAAAACAACCAAAAGAATTCTATTTTGAATCATGTGAAAAGTGTATGAGATTGTAATTTCAGTGTCTATCAGTAAAATTGTATGGGAAGGCAGCCACACCCATTGAGCTGTACATTAGACTAAGCCTGCATGTTTCCATGCTTGCCTATGAAGCCAGTTCTGACTGCTACTGGCTTCAAGCTGGAGGTGTTTACCTCCTCAAGTGGACTAGAATATGCCACCCCAAAATATGTCACTTTGGCATCAGGATTATTTTGACCTAAAGGCAATTGAGAACCGACGGATGCAGGAAGAGTTCTCTGCCCCGCCCCTTACCTGCCTAAAATCAGGGCACAAATTTCCCTTTGAGGAAGGTGCCCCACCCCCCGTACCATGAAGAGAAGAGAGACTCTTTTCGTGGAAGATGAATTGTCGGCATCAAGACGAGGTTGTATAGACAGACCTTACTAAAATAGCCCTTATCTTCTCTTAGTTCCTCCATATATCTCCTGGTCACTTCCCCACCTTTTATTACCCCTTGGAGCCCAAATTCTTTTTTCCTGGTGAAAGGAGGCATATAAGCCCTGGAGTGTAACAGCTTAAGTTTCACTCCTTTTCTGTGAACTCTTGTGCATGTAATATTTTTTAAAACGTGTGCCTTTTATCCTGTGAATCTGGCTTTTGTTAGTTTAATTTACAGACTCCAGGGACTAAACCTAAGAGAGTAGAGGAAAAGTTTTTCCTTCCTGACACCCTTTACTCAAGAGATGGGAGAAGCTGAAATTGGCAGTCTCCTCAGTTCTAAAGACCCCTTTTCCTTACCTCAACTTGTCACTAGATGTTATCAAACGCTGGAGTCCCTGCAGCCCATGTCATATAACATGACCAAATGAAAGGCCACTCCATCAGAGAGAACCTCTTGGAAACAGGATGATTTAAGTCAGGTCACCTGACAAGAGAAGGATTGTGGAATTTTACATGATTCCCTCAACGAATACACATGAAATGACCACCAAAGATCTGTATGCAGCAAAAACCTCAGGAGATCACCCACTGTGTGTGCTAAAGGAAGGATTTTTCTAAGAAAATGGTAGGCACACTACGGGCAGGAAGAAGAGGAGGGCTGTTATTTATTCTTAACTATCTGAAACTCAAAGTGATTTCATGGTATTTTAATAAAAGTCCCATACGTATGAACCCTTTGGTGATTAAAAAAAGGCATGAAAACACATTTGACTGGAAATAAGCACGTAAGTTGTAAAGCTTTCTTAAAAGCCCCTTCTCCTCCTGAATCATGCCCCTAATTAAATTTAAACCCAAGTAATATTATCCACAGTTAACTAATACGGTTTTATTTCTCCCTGTTTCTTTGAAAAGATGTGTATTCTTTCAGGTAACTATTCCCTTGACAAAGGGGTTGCTATGGATACATTTTTTTTTTATAATTGAGTGCTGGTATTTTAAAGCTTGTGCAATTTAGCGAAGTATAACTGGCCTGAGGGTTATACTAATTTAAGTGCCTGTCCTTAATGCTAACAATTTTATCTCAATACAGTTTCTCTGTGCATTTGACATGTGGTGTTCAGGAGCGGTTGGAAATGGCGTAGGAGTTCCTTAAGGAAAAGCAAGTCAGACAAATATCAGACGACCCACCTAACTGCAGTTGGATCAGTAGATGCTTCACTTGCCTGGAATTTGTCTGTTCTCGGCATGTTTAATAATGAGTCACGCAATGCATTTGCAGGGCTCCCAGGGCCATGGTCATGTGATGATTTTCTACACCTAAGTCTCATCTTTGTTCAGACAGGCTGCTAGTGCATCCCACAAAGCTGACCTAATGTTACTTCAGTGGGTCTTTTTTCTTTTTTTGGTCAGCTCGAACGTGATATTTAGTTAGTCGATTGTCAAGCATACAAATCGAGAGAGAAAATATGCCACATTGAATCATGATGGTTTGGTAAGATATCACTCATAGGCAAATGACTTCTGGTTCTCTTGTTAGTGGGGGCAAGCTGAAAAGCAGAACCTGCCACAGAGAATAAATCTAGCACTTTCATTGACACTCCACCTTTGTCAAAGCATTTAGTGAAATATGCTCCAACTTACGTATTATGGCTGCCATTATTCTACTTGAAAATATAAGCAACCGTGTATCCTACTTTAGTTGTGAACTTATTGGGGTAAGGATCTCTACCATTATGATTATACTGGAGGTGAAATAGCAAACATTTCAAATGCTTCTAATGATTGCTCTAGTCTATAATAGCACCAAACATTTAGGAGTGTTTCATGGTCTCTTAAGAATTTCTTTTCAGAGCAAAAGAAACCTTGAAACTTTCACCTTTTACTATAAATAGAAATAAATAAAATAGGTATTAATTTCCCTCAAGTTCAGTTGATTTTTTTCTGTAATCTATAGAAAATGAAGCATATTTAGGAAGCCATATACTTAAATTATACATTTTTCAGACACAGAAGTTCCGCCCCCCCCAAAAGTCTAGCATTCAAGAGTTACAGCATTGAAATTCTCCCAATCATCTATACATTGATGACTTTGTCTATCACAAAACTATTAATTTGGTATTTGCTATGGCTCTAAATTTCACATCTTTATGTGGTAACGTATTCTCATGAAAATATGCTACTGAGAGTGACATATTTAACAATAACATAAACCCAGTTGTTTTCCATGGCTGATTGTTGTCTACCACAATCATGCCTTTCCTCAAGAAGACAAAGCAATTTCTCATGAAGTTACTAGTTTCATTCTTCAGTTAACAGTTTAAATGAAGCTTAGTTGTCCAAGATTAAATACAAATTACCATATAGGCACCGAAACCATTTTTAATCCTTACTTAACTACAGATACTCCTCCATTTCATTTTTGGTTTGTTTTGATAGGTAAAGAGAAAGACTTAAAGGAGAAGGACAACGACTTTAAAAACTGATACAGAGGGAAGAGCATGAAAGCAACTATACAATCCTGGTGAAAAGTGGAAGAATAGAAACCATGTGGAAGTAAGTATTATGGAACAAAGGTTTTTAGAAAAAATCTTCAAAAAGATTATTTGAAAATACAGTAACAGAGAAAAAAACAATGAAAAATTAGCAAATGCCAGTAGGAAAGCCTTGTCCAATTCTCTTTTTACTTAAATAGAACAAGATTAAGAATTTAAAAATAGAGAGGAAGGCAAAGCATTAGTGTGTAGTTTCTGTCCTTTTTCAGCACCTCCTCTTTACTCTAATTAATCATTTATTCCAACAGCAGACCACCAGGGAACTACATTGAGAGAGACCAATTCAAAGCAATGGAAGCCAAATCAGTCCTATAGGTTTCCCCATCGGGATTTGGACCCAGAGTGAAAGGAGGATAATGGTCTCAGAGCAGCCTCTGGTGGCTGAATGTCAAAAGCTCAAGAAGTCAGAGGCCACTTGACTGGTGTTCTTAAGATTTTGTGCCAATGGAAGTTAGTATTTAAACAACTTCAAGGCAGTAGGCCAGAACTGATTTGGTTGCGATTGAAATTACTTCATTAGCCTCAAAGACTGTCACAAATGACGTGGAGATTTGATGCTGACAAATTGGCTTATGCTGACAACAGGTAGAGTTTTCCTTGTGCTGGCTCATTAAACTGCTAAACACAAAATTATCTTAAACTTTCCAAGTATCCCAAATAAATGATGGACCAGCGGTGACTGACACCCGAATTTCTCATCCTAATTTTTAAGCAATGGGTATTTTAAGCAACTTAAATAGTTTCAAGTTTTAAAAAGCTGTGTGTGTGTGTGTGTGTGTGTGTGTGTGTGTGTGTGTGTGTGTGTGTAGATCTGTCCATTAGGAGCATTTGGGGGCATTTTCTTGTCATAGCTTTCTCAGCTGGAAAATATCTGTTTAGGACAGAGGTCCATACATTGTATCTGGTAGGTTGCCCATTGAGCCATCTCACCTGGGATGTTTTCAAGGGCCCCCTTTCAAAATCCTGAGCCTTATAATGCCACCGTGTCAAACATCCTTTGTAACAGTGCTGCATCTGCAGCATCATGTTCCTCAGTACATCCCATTGCCACAGCACGTTCCAATGTTTTGTCCAAAAAGAGATATTCTATGTTTCAGAAAACACTTGAAGGTTTCAAATAGAGTGATGGTGAACATCTTATAATTGGTTTCAATAGAGGTCAGCTTTACTTATGTTTAATAATTAATTAACCACCAGTTTCCCAGGGCCGCTAGAAGCCATGGGATTCTCATAGAACCACATCAACCTGTCCAAAGACCCATGGTAATTTCTGTGTGTACAATGTTGAAATTACAAAGCCCACTTATTGCTCATTCACAAAGTATCCCAGTTCAATCAAATCTCAGCAATAGAATGATCTGGGCTTCTAATTAATGCCATCTATTTAAAAGTACAAGGAATTAATAGCAATGTACCCATGTCAATTTCTTAGTCCCAATGAATGTACCATCGTGACATAAGATGTTATTGTTAGGGGAGCTAGCTGATGGGTATGTGGGAACTCTCCATACTATCCTTGCAACTTTTCTGTACAGCTAAACAGGTTCTGAAACCGAAAGTTTATTTTTTTAAAAAAATGCAAAGAATAATATGGGTGAATGAATACAGAGGGGAAACAGGAAAGGATGGACACAATTCTGCTATAGAAAAAAAAGGATTACTCATAGGCAGTCATCTATTGTTGTTTGTTACGTAGCAGGCACTCACTGGAATACACACCTTGACAACATTAACTCATCGAAATGGTACCCTTTAAGTGCATTGACAAAGGAATACTGTTGCCTACTGTGATTAACAAAAGAACCAATTCTTAAGGGGAAAAATGCCAGACTTGTGGTGCTTAAATTCCAGTAAGAGAAATTTCCTTTCTCTTTCCTCTCAGTTATCGCCCTGTTTTCTCCTGCCCTAGGGTCTTAGGTCCACTCCAAACCCTATTTTTATTCCTTTCCTCCATGTTTCTTTGTCATTACTCATATGTTTGAGTATCGGAACAATTGAACATACAATGTTTGAATTTAGAGATCAATAAATTCCAATACTCAAATATTTAAATTTAGAGATTTCTAGTACATCATATTATTTTCCAAATGCGAAAGCAAGGGGTGGTCGATGTGCCTGTGACGAGGCAAGAACCCTAGAGCCAACCTTGGTCTGGTCATGAGGTCCCACTGTGGATTCTCTGGACTTGATGCGTTCCTCTCCAGTATTTGTCAAGTAACCTAATTAGTTTGTATCTCAGCTATTCTTGGCTCCAGAACAGGGCCCGAAGTTCCCATGACAGTCACCGGCACAATTTCCAAACATGACACAAAAATGTGACTCCCTTCCAAACTCAGAAAGCGTAAGACACACAGATCACAAGCGTAAATAGTAGGTCTCCAAGTGCAATTCCCTTTTAAACCTCTCTTGCTTTTCTTCTAATTCCAGTGACACTCACGGTAGCACTCATTTAATTATTGATCCTGTTTTATCTTGCATTACTTTCTCGGTTGTTATTACCCTTATTGAAGCCAGACATCTCTTTTGAACTTCTTCCCGAACTTTGTGGGTACAACTGCATGGCACTTTGCTCTAATGCTTTTTGACCACACCAAGCATGGAGTTGAGGCAGTGCAATGTGGCTGAAAGCACCAGCGAATAGGAAGTCAGGAGAGCTGTCTCCGATTCCTTCTGCCACCAGCAAGCTTTGTGCCCTGAATCAACCCGTTTAACTTCTCAGGGTCTGAAAATCTCAGAGAGGCAGTGAGGTGTTGTACTTCACTCAGATACCACTACTGCTTACTGAACATCATACTGGATGCCTCTTAGGCACCATGCCAAGTCCTCTCATTGCCACCTCTTCCTCCAGCCACCACCATGGTGACCGTTTCGACATGGCCTTCAACCAGTTTTCCTTGGGTGTGATTGATGGTATCTTGCATCTTGGCGTAACAAGGACCTCCCTATTCATGCCTTGGGGTTTTTCTGACAGGACATGGGACTCATATCTCAGCTCTCCTGGATGCACAACCCAGAAGTGCAGAGTTGCCTCTCACAGGACCATCCAAGACTAAGCCTCTTGTGCCAAGGATGATTTCTGAGACACACTGGATAAGCTCCTTAGAACATTCCCTGAGACCAACCTCCGTTACTCGTGAGAGGAGCCAACTTGCTCATGCCCTTGGCTTTCCCACTGTCTCTGTCACACACACACACACACACACACACACACACACACACACACCCCGCCTCCCACAATGCTGCTCCTGAGAGCACTTGTCAGACAGACTTCCTGCAGGAGGCTGTGCTTCAGAATCTGCTCTGGGGGACCCAGACTAAGACAAGCGCCTACTCTACATCAGACATTTCCATCTTTTCCTGCTCTACATTTTGATGGCTCTGCAATTGCTTGCTGGCAGAGTTCAGTTCTGCCCAGTGGTCCTTGTAATAAGAACAGGCTGGGAAGAGGCTGAGTGGCCAGGATAACGAAAATTACTTCCAGCTTTTTGCTTGACTTCAAGAGGCCACCGGGCATAAGGTTCTGGTACAGTCCCAGGGTGTATTTGGCTACATCACAAGGCGACCTGATACAAGTGGAAAGGAAATATAACAGGGTGTAATTTAAACAGAAATAGGCTAATGAGAAAGACCCAGAAAAGGCTCTCTTCTTTCTTTCCACTCTCTAATGTTAAGGGAAGGACGTTTTCACCTTCATTTCTGCTCAAAACAGGAGAGGTTTTAAAGTTCAGAAGAAAAATTTCTGAAAAACACATTTTTGATTGTTGCCCAGAATGGGAGAAGTGTATTATCTCTTCTTTTAGAACAGAACCAAGAGACAGTAACAATTGTGTGTGTGGGGGGGGGGGCGGAGGGAGGAGAGTATTCTTTATCAATTAAGTGTGGAAAATAAATTGAACAGACTTTCTTTTTTATCAATGGCAAGTTTTCTGAGCCTTTAAAACATTAGTATAGATTGTGAGTTTTTTGAGAGGGAGACTCAGAAAGCAACATTTCCCTAATATACTTTCCCACAGGCCATTTTGCATGCAGAACAAGAAGATGTGGAATAGGCTTAGAGTAATGAAAGGGAAGCTGTCTTTTTTGCATGATTTAAATAATGTCTTAATTGGAGGATTATTAGGTTGGTGCAAAAGTAATTGCGGTTTAAAAGTTTAAAATTGGAAAAACCACAGTTCCTTTTGCACCAACCTAATAATGGGTAAATACTTGAGTACTTGAGGCTTCTTCTCTCACTGTGATCCTGATATAATATTATTGGATAAAATATACATAGGACCTAACCTTTGCCTGGTGAATTAGGGTTTATAGGTATTGTCCCATCTCGCCCACAGCCTTAATCTAAACAACAACCCAGGAGGTAGGTAGAACAGGAATCCTTACTCTTAGTTCAGGAAAACAACAGGCAGCATTTTCCTACATTTATTTAAATGATGGAGGAAGCCGAGCCAGGAAATAAGATCTAGGTCTTCTATTTCCTGACCCAGGATTTTAACCACTGCCACATCTATATTTTGACATTTTTATTAGTTTGTTTAGCTTTCCATTCTATAAAAGAGGAATCACTTTGTATTTTTACTTGCTATTTGGTCTTTTCCCAATATTGCTCCCACAAAATGAAATATATGAGTTTGGGAAAGGTCAAAATCATCTCTGTAAAACTGTTAAGAGGATTGTCAAATGGAGAATTAAACTGTAGAAGGGTTGGTGGAAAAAAGTGCTAACATTTAAAAGAAAAACCTGAAAGGTAACAAATGATAACTTGGAAATAGAAGAATAAAAGGCATATACAACTCATGGAACCAAAAAGAAACAGATAGAGTATAATTTGGGGGGCGGTTGTGGGAATAAGGGTGCATCTGATTCCATGTGTCCAAAGCACGTGGTGAACAATCAGAACAATTGCATCCCTCTGTGAGGGTAACCATAGAAAATACAGTTGTTGCAATTCAAGCGTGGTCCTGCGTGATCATTGAGCACCAGAATGGTCTAATATGTATGTAAAAGAGAAGTGGAATTACCACCAATTACTCAGCCACATTTTTCATTCTTCATTTTAGGGATTTCCTCCAGTTGTCAAAATTAAATTGTCCTTTCATCTTATACACATCACTGTGTGCCTATCATCTTTATGAAAAAGTCTTGAACAAAATTCCTCAATAATCTCCAGCCACAGACTTTATTCTAGTTCTGATTTTTTTTTATCTTCTCTGCTGGCAGAAAAATATGAGATTGCACTGCCATAGGCTTGGTTTTCAAAGATTTCATACATGGACACGAAAGCAGAAACAATAAGAAAGATTTCTCTGAGGTTTTGCCTCTCTCTGTATATTTTACCGTTTGTTTTTGTAGTTACGCTATCGTTACAATGCCTCAGTGACTGTGTATAACTTCTAGAAAGCCTCTACTTCCATTTCTTCACCTACCTCTATGGTTATGGTATGAATTAAATGCAACCAATCATTAAGCCTTGTACAAACTTGAAGTGTACTTTTTTTTCATTGGGGAAGGGGAACAGGACTTTATGGGGGAACAGTGTGTACCTCCAGGACTTTTTTCCGAGTCAAGTTGTTGTCCTTTCAGTCTTAGTTGTAGAGGGCGCAGCTCAGCTCCAGGTCCAGTTGCCCTTGCTAGTTGCAGGGGGTGCAGCCCACCATCCCTTGCGGGACTCAAGGAGTTGAACTGGCAACCTTGTGGTTGAGAGCCCACTGGCCCATGTGGGAATCGAACCGGCAGCTTTCGGAGTTAGGAGCACGGAGCTCTAACCGCCTGAGCCACCTGACTGGCCGAAGTGTACTATTCTTGTATATAGGACACTATGCTAGGTATGGGAGACCCAAAGCTCAATAAGATGCTCTTTTCCCTTGAAGAGTTCATTCATAACTCATTGGGTGAAAACTAAAGCCCAAGTAAGAAAGTACAATATATCATCATATTGTGATCTATTGACTTAGTCAATTGACTACTAAGCAATGATATTTATAGGTATATACTACATTGGCCATCAGAAAATTCACTTGTAGTCCTACTTCTACCCTTATCAAGCTGTACAACCTGGAAAAGTCAATTAACCTGTCTGAGACTCAGTTTATCCATCTGTACAGTGAGTGTTGAATTAAATAATTTCCAAAGCCCTTTGACGCAAACTCGTGCTCCAGTGTTTCTCATTTTATTGCTCATTTCTAATACTTATTTAAAAGGTGAGACTGTGCCTGGCAGACTCTCTTGGTTGACTGCCCTGCAGCCATTGCCCCTTCATCTTTGCTAACAGCACCTTCCCCCAAGGTTTGTCAGGTCTAGGGTAGCAATATATGCAGGGAGGTGTGCTCTCTTCAACCCCAAAGGGTGAACTGAGATTGTCAGAGCTAATCGTGGTAATCCCATGAGTTTTGCCAGTGACTGGTTTAGGCGTGGGCATGCAAATCACTTTTCACCAGTGAGATAATAAGGGGAGTCGGCTAGTAGGCCTCTAGGAAAGGTTCTAATACCTGATTGAAAGGAGAAAAAGGGATGTGTGAAGAATAATTCCACTTCTTGCCTTTGGATATGGGGGAGTGAGAAGGTGATGCCTACAACTAAGACACCCAGCTTCCAACCACTTGCTAGTGTAAGCTGATGCACTGAGGATGGCAGGGTGGAAGATTCTTGATGACACTGTTATGCCAAGGAATTAATCCATCCTGGAACTCAGTGTATGAGATTTTTTTTTAAAAAAATGGAAAAGGAAATCTGTGTTGTTCAAGTCACCAAAAGTAGCCTATTAAAACACGCAATATAAAGTGCTGAATTATGGTACTTTAAAATGTTTACTAACTCATCCACAAGCCAAATTTAATATTGTGAGAAAACCAATTCATTTCAAACCAATAAGAGGATAAGATTAGTGATTCAGGGAGAGAAAAGTCCCTTAACAAATCTAATCTTAAATTTCCTCATCTGCAAAATAGAATCCAAAGTATGTCTACCTCATTGAGATGGTAAGTACATATGAGTACGAGTAGTAAGCACACACTAATTATTGTTAACGGTTTTATTATACGTGAGAAGACGGGTGGCATGGCAGAGACAATGCTATATCGCCATCAAATTCTGTTATATTTTGTTTTTCTTCCTGGACACACAGGAAGACCATTATTTTCCAGTTTCCCACGTGAATGGGTTTCGATCATGTGACTGAGTTCTGAGTTGTGGGAAAAAGTGATGCAATCCACTTGTGACCTGGCTCTTATTACCATCCCATGTAATCCTCCAGCCAGCTCTTCTAGTGTCATATTACTGTTAAATTTCAAGGCATGAGAACAAGTTCTCAAATTGGCCACTAGGTGGACCTTGAGTAGCCTTATTTTATTAAAATATTTAGTAAGATTTACTTAAATTTACAATGATCTCCCTACACTCATATTCCCTGCCTTTATTTAAAAATGAAAGATAAGTTAATAATTAAGAAAGCTAGTTCAAAAATCTATATTATAATACATATGGGGAAATGGCTTTAAAAATATCAGATCAAGCTTTGAAAATACATGGACAAATTCTCCCCATGGAAGCGAAGCAGCCACTCCTTGTGAACAAGTCTGGTCCCACTAAATAGGTGCCCATAAGTAGGTATTATTCATGCATAGACATCTACTAGAGAGAATGCCTGTAAAGAAAATGATGTCCTTAGGTGCACACATTTTTCTTTTTCCTTTTCTCTAGTACAGCCTGGACATCTTATCTTCTGCAGCTTTTAACACACTCTCTGCATTTCTACTACTCCATCCTGCAGGGCTGGTTTAAAAGAAGATGTGGGGTTATGGGAAAATGCCGAAGGAGAAACCCATCTCTCCTTCTAGTTGGATCACATTAGAACGAGATGTGAGCAAGTAAAATGAATGTGCCTGTTTATGTCAACATAGTTCTTGTTTTATGAGTTGTATCATGTTTAGAGCAACTTCTTTTTGTAAGCAGGTACAAAAACAAAGTTAAAATTTTTACTTATCTAAGTAACAAAAAGTGCCATGAAAATAATTTCTATGTAAATTACCTAAAAGATAAATGAGTCTCCAGTGTTTTCCACCGTAGCTGGTATTATAATCTATAATTCCATTATGTGGGATGCTAGTGACTTAACATAGGAAATGATTTTAAAACTTTTGCTCAATGAAAACTAACGCATACTCTCATTTGAATTTTGATTTTGCATTTCACTTGAAATAGAGCTTAAATATGAATTTATTGGTTTTAATATGGCTTGACTTTGACAATATGAATTTTTGAACAGTTAACCCTAATGGGTCCACCTCACTGGAAGACTTAAAAAAAATACTCCTCTTCAGTAATGGTTGCACTTTTTGACTTTTAAAAATATATATTAAAATAAACTGATAGGCTGTAGAGAAGAATACAGAAACTACATTCATGTTTAAGATAAGATTATGAAAACAAGACTTCAAAGAAAGTTTACTGGAAACTATACACCCTGTCACTTGAGGGTAAAAGGTCATGCTTTTCTGTTGATAAGGACACCTTAGTGGAAAATTTTCAAGTACACTGTAAGTTATTTGGTCAAGTCACTTATCTCTAGCTTGATTTTGCCTCAAGAGTTGCACATCTAAGTGTGTGTTCTTGAACACATCCAGGGATAGAAAACTCATTCCCTTCCTTGCAATCCCTTCTACAGTTGGACAACTCTAGAAGTTAGAAGATATACTGATCAGGTAAATATGAAAAAGCTCCATGTCACACATCGCTTCTGGTATACGGCAATTTCTGTCAAATAAAAACATTACAGTGTGTCCTCATCCAGCTTATTCACCGGATCTGGCACCGTGTGACTTCTGGCTCTTCCCCAAAGTCAAAATGACCATGAAAAGTAAATGTTTTGAATCAATTCAGGACATTGAGGCAGCCACGACAGTGCAACTAAAGACACTCACGAAAGAGGACATCCAGAACTGCTTCAGAAAGTGGCAAGAATGATGGGTTAAGTGTGTTCAAAGCAAGGGGGCATATTTTGAGGGGGATTCATGGCAACGTGTCTTTTACTGTAATACATTTTTTAAATTTAAACATTAACTAGATTGTTTGATAACATCTTGTGTAGTGTATCAGCGTCCAAAGGATGGAGATGAGCTCCCCGATATTGGAGAGCACTAGCAGTGTCTGTTATGGAAAGCTATCCATCCACTGAGCTAGTGTTTCTTGCAATAACTTTTACCTATAACACCCAGCTTAACTTTGAGTCATATTGACTCAATTTAATTCTGCTTTCACACAACAGCCCTATAGATATTTGAAGACAGTCATGGTGCCTCTAGGTTCATTTACTTCTGGGCTATTCATCCAATTAGCCAACTTGTTCTCATATGATCTGTTTTCATGTCCCCTCATACTCTTACTTTTCTTAGCTCCAATTGGCAAATACACGAGTATTACTGCGAATTAACAGTATATTAAGTTCTGTTAACTCCAGTTGAACTTACTCCTTCTAATTGCTTTTCCCCGTGGCTGCCAAGCTACTTTTTTGCACTTAGTTTATTGATGAAAGCCTTGATACTCTTTTCATTTCCTGTTGTTGGATTTGAATAACTGTGATTAGTTTAATGAGAACACTTTTGCTACTGTCTGTCCCTTCTCTGGTCCTTTAAACACATGTGACCATCCGTAAAAGCAAGTGGGCATGCAAGAGCCAGCCATAAACATGGCCAGATGTTCAGACCAAAATCTTTGTAGTTACCCATGGTTTTTTCCTTTCTCTCAAATCCAACATCCAATTCATCAGGAAATCCTGTGAATCTCACCTTCAAAACACACCCAGAATCTGATGGCCTCTTATTATGTCCTACTGTTCTGGTCCAAGCCACCACCATCCTTTGATTGCATTCCTGCTGAAGCCTCCTAACCAATGTGCCTACTTCTACCGCATTCGCCCTGCACACCCGCCCTTGCCAATTTAAAAGGTGGGATGCTTTTGAACACCTCTGTTCAAAACTCTTCAGTGGCTCCCATCTCATACGGAGTCCAAGTGAAAGTCCATGCAGCACGTACAGGGCTCTAAAAGGCCATGACTGCTGCGACCTCATCTCCTCCCCGTCTTCCCTGATTCACGCTGCTCTAGTTGCTCTGAGCTCCTGTTGGTCCATGACAGACACCGCATGCTTCCATCTCAGGGCCTCTGCACTTGGTGCTCTCGCTGCCTGGGGTTCTCCTCCAGGATCACAGCATGACTTGTACCTTTACTTCCTTCAGGTCTCTGCTCAACTATTATCTTTTCAAAAGGCCTTCCTAGACACTTTCTACGACAGGCCAACCTCATTCTTCTCTCTTTCTGGAACACCCTAACTCCCGTACCCACCTTGTTTGTCTTTATAGCACCTTTCACTATCTGACAGATAGGAACACCTATTGGTTTATTTCCTGTCTTCCTCCATTAGTATATAAGCTGAAAGATGGCAGGGAATTGTGTAATTGACTTCCGTAGCCTCTGCATCCAGAAGAGAGTTAGACATGTCGCTGATGCTCAGTAAAGCTTTATAGAGGGAGGCACAAGGTCCCCCTGGCTTCTGTTTTCCCAGCCTTATAAATTACCATTAAACATGTAAATTAGTGAATAAAATAGAAGCTTAATTCAGGTACTACCTAGTTCAGACTCTAAATTAACTTAGGCAAGGTAATTTAGTAATGCACATGTCTTGTCTTTTATTCCTGTCTTCTGACTTAGAAATCAACTCCAGTGCAATAACCGAAGTTCTCTCTAAATAGTAGGTCGGCACTAGGTATTGTCAATACAAAAATCGTCACAGCACATTTCTCAGAAAATTGCTCCCAACTATTGGAGGTAAGGTCCATGCCTGCCATAAACTTTCTTATACATTAGTGATCAAAAAGGTAGAAATAAAAACCTACATTTTTTTAAAAAAGGAAAACATTGCATTTCTCATGAAAAATCCAAGAATTGGAATATGAAAAATGAAATTATCAGAAACTCCCTCCAAATTTGAAAACAATAAAATTAATTATTTGGTTGATGGAGCTTAAAAAACCATGATAAGTTTTATATATTTTTGCCAAAATCTAGTATCACTTTTGGAAAATACTTTCCAGCCATACCTTTTTTTTTTAAATAAAAACTTGTTTTAAATTTATTTTAAGTGTGTTTTTCCAGGACCCATCAGGTCCAAGTCAAGTAGTTGTTTCAATTTAGTTGTGGAGGGCGCAGCTCACAGTGGCCCATGTGGGGATCGAACCGGCAACCTTGTTATTAACAGCACCGCACTCTAACCAACTGAGCGAACTGGCCACCCCCCATCCATACCTTTTAAGGTTTTGTTTATAGGAATGCAAAAGAAAATTGCCAAAAAAATTCATGTTGTGTAATTTGTTCCTGCCAAGCCTTCTACTTGAATAACAGAAAATGCTACCAATATTTTAATAGAACTGTTCTTTAGCTTTAATGAACTAAACCCCTTAATGAAGCATTACATAGATCTATGCATCATTTCTATGGTCATTCAGACAACAAATATTTATGGTGAGCATGTTTTATACACAGGGTTTGAGATGAGAAAAAGATTATTCTCAGCAGAGATAGGTCTGGCAAAGATGGAATTTCTGCTGGGTCAACTGAATCTTTAACTGGGGCATCTAGATAGACTTTAATATAGTTATAATGATATCTATTAATAGATATAAATACAACAACCAAAAAGAACTTGGTCTTATCCTATATAATAAACAGAGAAAACACTAGTGTTATGAGAAGAACTTGCCCTTCCAATAGCATTAGCTATTTTTCCCTTTCTCTGGTAAGTCAGTCACTTATTTAGGAATAATTTATGGAGCTCCTACACGTGCCAGAGTAGACAGGGCACTGGAGACATAAAAATGCGTAAAATCCTTAAAATACCACAATAGAGTTGGGGGGGGGTGGACAGTCGAAGGGCAATAATAGAAGCATGTGCTACAGAAGACTCACTCTCATTCACTCACTCATTCATTCATTCATTCAACAGATATTTACTGAGTGCTTGCTACCGTCTTTCCCCCAAAATAAGGCCTAGCCAGACCAGTAGCTCTAATGCATGTTTTGGAACAAAAATTAATATAAGACCCAGTCTTATTTTACTATAAGACCCGGTCTTAGATAACATAATATGATATAAGACCGGGGCATATATTAATTTTTGCCCCCAAAGATGCATTGTCTGGTTTTAGAGCTGATAGTCTGGGCTAGGTCTTATTTTTGGGGAAACAGGGTATATGCCAGGCACTGTTCTAGTTGCTCCGGGCACATCAGTGAAATAAACTGACAAAATCTCTGTCTCCGATGTGTTTCCATAGCAGCATAGAAAGAAAATATACAAAAAAAAACACAATAAGCAAGTGAATTACATAATATCTTAGAAGATAAACCCTGTGGGGAAATGGAATATGGTAAGGGGCATTGGGAGTATTGGTGGGTTTTATAATTACATGGGAAGTCGGAGAAGACCTCTTACTAAGGTAACATGATTCTCTCAACTCAGGGAACGTGCATTTGTGGGATGACACCAGTATGCCATAGAAAAGCCTAAATTTTTAGAGTACCATTGGATTGGATCAAAATCTGTTCCATAGTATTTAACACTCTGAGCCAGAACTTCCTCCTCAGCAAAATGGGGACAATAATATTTCATATCACAAATTGTTAGGAAGATTGAAGTAATATTTGCCAAAGTTTTTTCCCCTCTTACATATGCCTGATGTATAGTAGGTATTCAATCAATTTTGACCCTGGACTTTCTTAAGCTAAGGACCATGAGATAGCATGTTCTGCATGGTTTCCATCTGTGGAAATCCATCTGTGGAGGCTCCCATCTTCATCCCCCTACATGCAGGCCAGGCCAATCACCTTTATTCTCAGAATTGTCTTAACTGGGCCTAAAACAAGAGGATACTTTCCTTTCAGGTTATGACGCAGTGAGGATGTGAGCCCCAAAACTGAAAGTGACCAGAGCTCCTGTGTTGTCAAGACAGCTGGCCTAGGAGATTGAAGTGGGTAGAGAGAGAACAGAAAAGATGAGAAGCACAGAAGGTGTTCTATTACTGTGGTATTCCTGATTCTGTGTGTTCTTAGCTTCCCTCTTCCAGTAGATTGCAAAATTTGGCTACAAATTCTATCAAAAAGTAGACTCTATCCACTCCTTGAATCTCGGTGTAGCTATATGACTCTTGTTGGCCAATGGGACATTAGTGAACATAAAGCCAGTAGGCACTTAAAGTGTTTGTGCTCTGAGGCTTGCCCTCTTTTCCTGCTGGGAACTTTCCCACTAACATATGACATGGTCCAGGCTGGCCATCTGGAAGATGAGAGACATGTAGCGCATAGAGCATACACACCATGTAGAAGCATCTTAGCTGATGTTTCCTAGACCCACCAGTCTCCACATGACCTGCCAGCTGACTGCAGACACATGAATCACCCCAGGTGAGACCAGCAGAAGAATCACCCTGCTGAGTCCAGCTTATTGCTGATCGACAGAATCATGAACTAATGATTGTTGTTTTAAGCCACAAACTTTTAGGATGGCTTGTTATGTAGCATCAGATAACTGACACACTCCTCTGTCACACACACACCCAACACAAACACACTTCTGATTTTTCCCTGAAAATAAAAGGTTTGTTTGTTTTTATTTTGTTTTGTTTTACCATCTACAACCAAAAGAAGTACTGACTACAACGGTAGCCTTCCTGTGCTTGCATCATTGACTTGGTGCCCTATGAATTTAGTTTATTCTGGGACTTGAACTATGCCCCTAAATCCCAAGCTTCTCCTTTTACCCGCTACGTGGCCATTACCCACCTATGCTCTGTCCTCACAAACTGCCAAAGAACCATCTCGTCCCTTCTCTCCATGCTCAACACGTGCAGGTTGGACCTCTTCCCATGGCCTTTGCTAAGGGTCTGTACCTGCCACTTCCTGTTGGCTCTTCTCAATGCCAACTTCTTGACAATGTGACTCTCCATCTGTTACTGATGGTTCGGACCTACTGCCACCACTCTGCACTTGTCTGTGCAGACCTCCTCCTGCAAATGCGAGAGCTGTCCGCCTGCCAAATGCTGACAGCCAGCCTCCTTCCTGGATGCTCTGTTCCATTAGGCACAGATTCCCATGCCCTTATTTTTCTGGTTGAATCCTCTGTCTGACATAGAGGTGGGCCTGGGAAGTTAGGTAAATCTCTATGAGCTCTCACATCCAGATGACAGAGTGTATACAGTACCAGAAGAAGGTGGTTTTGGGAAAAAGACAAATCATGAGGAAATGATGTCTCTTCCTGGTGGAACAATACCGACACGGCCATCTGAAGGACATGGAATGTGTGTGTTGCCTTTGGGGCAGGTAGACATTGAAGTTGGTTCCCAACAGTATGGAAGAGACAGGCCAATGCTCTACTCATATTTCCTTAAGCCATTCCATTTCTGAGCCCAGTAGCCTGACGTCCAACTGGCATCCTCTACATCTTGTTGCCAGAGAGCTTTACCAAAAGTGGTGCTGGAGCCCACTTTTGCTTGCTCTGGCAGGCCAGAAGTGCTGGAGACTTAAAGTCTCCCGCCTCTGGGCCTGTGCAGGCCTCCTTCGGTGACAGACCAGAGCAGTATGGAAATACCCTAACTCCCTCTCACTTGGATGGGATACTTAGAGGGGCAGTTTTACACTGGCTCCCAGAGTTCCCCAGTAGGATTAAGCTCTAGTTGCCCATAGTGATAATTTACTTGATAAAATAGTTTTTATTGGTTTCTTTCACTTCCCTGTCTCTCACCTCCAAATAAATGACTTGCACTTGAAATTTTGTTTCAAGATCTACATTCAGGAGAATCCACACAAAAACCACAGCCCACCTATCGGATGCCTTAAAGTACAGGAACTGGAGCTATGAAGGTGATAGCAACAACTTAGGGGGGAAAGAGTATGTAAGGAGGTTAATAGTTGCTACCGGGTCCTGTTTGCCCAGGTGATTTGCCTGATAGTAGAATAACTGAACAGATGATGAATATAAGGGAAATTTTGGGTTACAACTGGATTCATCTATAACATGGGCATCAGTCACTTTGCCCAATATCCATAGGGCAATAAACTTTTGGAATTTAATTTCTTTTAAGGTGAAGCTCTTTACACTTTACTTTGCAGATTTTTATGGGCGAAGGATACTCTGATATGGTTCTTTGTCTAACAGCAAAGTATAACTTAAAAAGCTAGCCAGAGGTGTTCCAATAACTATGTTCAAATATTTATGGAACATTGACTTTTTGGTCATAGGCTAAAGCACAGAGTTTAAATTGGTTAGTTCTATTGCCAAATGCCTTCAGACTTCATTGACTTTTTTGGAATTAGTACAAAAGCAGAGATTAGAGCCAAAACTTGTACAAAGATTCTGTGTGGTCCAGAAAATTATCAGTCTTTACTTGTACACATGAATTAAATATTGAATATGTTTACATCTTTTGGGACAATGAGCAATCAATGTGTCTGAACTGATTGGGGAAAGACCTCTGGATAAATCTATGACATATTCTTCTATCAAAAAGTGGAAAAATTCTTAATAGTTCAGAATGACAAACTTTCTAAGGAAAAAAAGTGACTCCGGCATCTGGGATTCAATGCTGACCATCTGAAGAGGGCTCTCTTTGCCTGCAGCCAGGATTGCAGTCATTACTTTGTCAAGGACTCTGAGATTCTTCAAGCATGAAAGGAAGGAGAGGGAATCAACCCTCTCTACTTAATGGGGAATGTATTAGAACTGCTTCAAACTAGCCTTGGCTCAGCTTAATGAAATCTCCCCATTGTTCAGCAGTGGCCCACCAAATCCACAGCATTCAAATGGCTGCCCTTCGACTGTAAAAAGCCCTGAAAATCAGAGAACTTACGAAACAAAGATTATTATTCCTCTTCCCAGGCTCACAAAAAGAATCCAAACTGCTCTGCCTTTGCAGTAGGCTAAATGTTAGAGGCTTCCTGACTCCAGAGGACAGGCTTTATCCTCACAATGGACAACTGAATGGGTCAAATGCCTATGAGATAGAGCCAGAAGTTTCTGCAATGAAAATCACCAGCCCTGCTGTGCTAGAGAAATCATTTCAGAGGATGGCCGAGTAAACAAGAGACATGAATTAGAGCCACTCCTGTCTGGTGTCGCTAATGTTTGTCCAGTGGAATTTCACTTGGAAGGCCTTCCTCCCCCTCCACCCCCTCAACCCCCCCGCAGATGTCTCCCCAGCTCTGCTTAAATGAATTTGCCTTCACTGGCCTGAGATAAGAGAATTAGGATTGCTTCCCCATTCCCCCATGCCTTGCAACTCTGCACCCACATACAATCTTGGTGATCCCAAAACTCCTTAAAATATCACTGTAATATCCAACATTACTTTCTTTATAACATTAACACGTGCATAAAATGTGACACTCAAAGCTTACCTTTTATCACCCATTCTCTGTCTGTTCATCTCCCTGTGGCCGGAAAAAGAGTGCGCCCAAACTTGCAGTCTTTGGAGCACAAATCAATGCAGCTATGTAGCAAACAAAGGATCCCCTGATTCAAATGATATCAATGTCAAGTGCTGATGTGTGTAAATAATTCATTGTGTTTTCACTGGTGAGTCCAGTTTGGTCTTTCATTGCTTGGCGACCCCTGGGGTCTGTGGCTCCCAGAGAAGCCACAGAGAAGAAGGGACATTTAGGATTTTTTATTAGCAGCTCATAACTAATTTATAGATTACTGTGGAGTCAGGTGCACAGATTCAGCATCTCATCTATCACCATAAGCAGCTCCTATGTTAAGGGATGGTTACTTCCCAGAAATCAACGAAGGGGAACAGAGAAGAGGAAAAGGGACAAGGCATATATGCCATATGAGGCACATCTTTCAGAAGAAGCACAAACGTCTCACGGTCATGACTTACTGGGCCAACAAACGATAAAGTTCTCTATGTCCTAAAGATAAAACCCACTGTATGTTGCACAGCAAAAATGTATCCAACTGTTATCACTGATCTTTACAATTCTTAATCTGGTTTTCCTCTCTGATTTGCCTTCTTCAGTGACATTTTTACCAGAACAACTGCAGTAGATTCAAGCTTGTAGAAAAAAAGTACTATTGCTAAAGGGGGAAAAAAAAAGAGGGAGGACTTCCTTAACAGGAAAAGTTTATCGTGCCGGGAAATGACCTTGAAAGAAGAGGAAAATAGTGGAGTTTAATTACAGCTTTGATAACATGTGCTGTATCTTTTGGACAACAGCATTGAGTGTGGAGCTCATTTCCTTATGATTTTCTAAAGTGCGTTGTATTATATGCACATGTTGATATGTGAAAGAAGTGAACAGTGCAAACACTAAAAGGGCCATTTACTACATACCTTCAAAGAAACCAACAATAACTTACGGATGTATATTACATTCCTGAGTTTTACACGGTTTCCTGGATAGCATTAATAGTTTTCTGCGAATGTACTCAAGAATTCCATTTCCATCACAGCCAAGTATGTATTCCCACCTTCTGACCCCTCAGTTGTGTCCCCAACTTCTATACAAAGCTTGTTCTCACAGAGCAAAGGGCTGATGGGCTGCGTAAATAAAACCTCAACCCAGTGGAATCTGACACAAGTACTAGTGGAATAAAGAAATCTCTAAACATATTCATAAGAAATGTTTCTTTATGGTACTCTTCTATGTCTCAGGGACAGCACCGAAGCTGTGCCACATTCTGAAACTGTTGCTATGGCAAAGTGTCTTGTTTTATTGACTATGGAGCACATTGTTGTGTTTGAGTCATGTAAATGATCAGGGCACAAAGAAAAGGGCCCACAGCAGCCCCTGCTCAATCAGGACTGCACTGGGGTCTTTCCCCGCTGACACATGCCATTTACACAGCATGGGAAGGCATTTCTTTGAGAAAGCCTCCCTCCCTGGGTGCTGTGAACTGGTCTTTGGAGACATTTACAGATCTCCACATCTTTCAGGATCCATTCTGCAGGGGGAAAAAGAATACACAATAATGAAGCCCTTGCTTTTGTTTTAAGGCCAAGATATTTCTACAGAAATTTTGCATTCTCTACCTATTAACATATGTTTGTTTCCAGGCTGCTGGTCTTGTCTAATATTTCAACTTTCTATCAATTTCTGTCACTTACAAGCAAAGTAGGAGAGTTTCTCTTTTGTTTCCCACTTATGTCTCAAATATGTGTTTTTAATTAAGTATTGTAGTACAGCATCGATTCGCACTGATTAGACATAATTACAGAAACAAAATATGCAGAATACATTTTAATAACGCCTGCCACCTCTGAGGGAACAATGAAGATCTAATTTAATGATCTAAGTGTTGTTTGAAAGCAACACAGAGTTAAAAAAAATAGTAATATATTTTGAAATGGAGCTTATTAGTATTTTTGGACACAAATGTAAGATAAAATGCACTATTATCTGGATTTCAATACTTGTAATTAAAAAAATAACACTAAGGAAACATTTATTTACATGAAGAATCAAATGACACCC
Source organism: Rhinolophus hipposideros (assembly GCF_964194185.1). Taxonomy (NCBI): domain Eukaryota; kingdom Metazoa; phylum Chordata; class Mammalia; order Chiroptera; family Rhinolophidae; genus Rhinolophus; species Rhinolophus hipposideros. The sequence continues at coordinate 121,772,390 of NC_138046.1, read as the reverse complement.
TTTAATAATAAAAGCTTGATTCAATGAAAATAGTTTCAATTGTGACACTTGAGTACTAAAATGCTGTGATAATTTGTAGCCTGATTTCTAAGGGAAATTTCACAACTATGAAAATAAATTTTGGATAGTATTGTGTCAATGTCAATTTCCAGATTTTGATACTATGTGCGCTTATGGAGGGTGTTATCAGTGGGGGAAGCTGCGTGAATCAGTGGGGGAAGCTGCGTGAAGGGTACGCAGGAACTCTCTGGACTAGTTTTGCAGCCTCTTGTGTTTCTTAAGCTATTTCGAAACACAAAAAAGCTGTGGCAAAGATCTATTTTTGATGCAGAATAAAAATGTATTTTTTCTAACTTGTCCCTGTAGAGGAATGTGCTGTCTCAGTAGAGCTCATAGAATCACAATTACAGAACCATGTGATGTATTATTACCCGCACTTGTGTGGGTGTCTGGAACCAAAGGGGTTTTGGACAATGAGCTAACTTTCTCAAGGAAAATCCTATTTACCCCATATTTTCAATTCATTCATAAAAGAATTCTGTAAACAATTATGAATGAGAGGTCTATTTGCTTTTACTGCTTCAGATGCTCTTCCAGTTGTTATTAAAACAGTATTTACAATTCCCGCAAACCTGGTTGTGTCATGGGTCTCTCACTTTCTTTAACTTCCTCATTCTCTTTTTAAAAACTTGGTAGTTAAAACCATAGTTTTGCATTCCTCCTTTTCATTAGCAAAGTTCAGAGATTTAAAAAACGAATATAAAAAACATTCCTTAGGTTTTCACAAATCAAAATTATATCTAATGCAAATGTCCATTCATAGTTCATTTGGATGTGTTTGTGTGTTTAATCATACAATGTCAGGATCAGGAGGACCACAGCCATCACCTAATTCAACTTAAATCTTAACATACTAAACACACATATAGTTGATATTTATAATACATATTGCTGGTTATATAATAAGGCTTTGCATTTCCATGGCATTCTTTAAGGGGTCGTGATAGCACACAGCTAATTTTATCTTAATAAAATTCTGTGAGTTTGCTAGAGGTCTCTACCATTATTCTTATTGAGAAAATGGGCAGTTAACGTCCAAAGAGTCCAGCCTTCGGCTTATTCTTGTAAGGCATGTTAATGGTGAAGTTGGGCATTAAAATCCAGATTCCATATCATTGCTCAAGGTACTGCATTCTGGGACATATCCTCTCTAAAGCCACAGTCATGCTTAAATGGTCTTGTTTGATTGATATCTGCAGTGGTACCACTTGGAGAAAATGTTTAATTAAAATGATAACAGAATTTAGTTATCTCTTCTTAAATTGTAATGAATACAAGCATTTTATGAATGATCTAGGAACACTGGGCTTTCTATCATAACCCCTTTTCTTTTCTTTTCAATAGCTTCATGGACATACAATTCACATACCATACAATTCACTCACTTAATGTGTACAAGTCAATGTTTTATTTGTATGTTCACAAAGTTGTGCAACCATCAGCACAATCTAATTTGAGAACAGGCTAATGTCCCATAAAAGAAACCTTGTATCCATTAGCAATCACTCTCTATTCCCTCCCCTACACTGCTCCGCCCCTGGCAAGCACTAATCTACTTTCTGTTTCTACTAATTTACTTAATCCAGATATTTTATACAAATGGAATCATACAATGTGTAATCCTGTGTGATTGGTTTATTTTACTTAGCATAATGTAGCATGTATCAGTACTTCGTTCTTTTTCATTGCTGAACTATATTCCATCATATGGATATACTACATTTTATTTATCCGTTTACCAGTTGGTGAACATTTGAGTTGTTTCCATTTTTTGACTGTTATGAATGAGGCTGTTATGAGCATCAATACACAAGTTTTTGTGTGGACACATGTTTTCATTTCTCTTGGGTCTATACCTAGAAGTGGAATTGCTGGTTCATATGGCAACTTTACGTTTAACTTTTTGAGAACCACCACACTGTTTCCAAAGTGGCTGCACCATTTTACATCCCAAGTAATGGTTCCTTTTCTTAATCTGAACTGACAAAGTCACTCTGATGGTTTCTGTCATTTATCGTAATTAGTAAACTCCAAAGTCCTTTCTCTCACACATTTTTGGGTCTGGCCAGGTAAAAGGTGGGAGAGTGTGTTTGCCTCACCATAATTTCAGATAAGTGATCAGGAGTTAGAATGGGAAACAAGGAAATTAAGGATGTGTTGATCACTTCTACATCTAGAGTGTAAACCACCTTTTGGCGAGGAAGTTTAAAATTTCAGGTTACAGCAAATACATATACACAAAATTTCAACTGGCCATACAAACACACAAGCAAAAACTAAATCTACCAACCAGTCAAACAGAAACTCCCAATGTCAGTGTTTGCTCTGAAGAAGTTGCAGATATTTGAACTGTTTTTATAGTTTTGTAGTTTTCAATAGAAGAGATAGTTTTGGCTATAAAGACATGCACACAAAAGCCCTCACACCTGCTTTTTGACCACAGACACACAACTACTTAAAAAACAAATCTCCAAAGATGTATGAATCAACCTTTTGTAATCTTGAGGAAGCTGATGTTTCCAGACAGGGATCAATACAGACCCTGGCTTTTAAGGCAAGCTGGGGCACCTTCTGGAATTTAAAACACATGCTTGGCCCTTGACAAATAAAGTAACAGTCTAGACGTGAATTCGATTGGTTCTTTTATGCACAAACCTAGCAACATTCCCACTAGCTCTTTTTGTGTGGCCAGAAAGGTATGCACTAGAAAAGGGATGTAAATATTTCCTGGGCTGGCACTGTCAGGGGGCTGAAGTGGCCATCTTTTCTTCTTCACCTTGGTTTTTATAATATCCATCAGTTGGTGCTTTTGACTCGTTCTTAGCTGTGTTCTACATTGCCCGATTCCAGCTAAGGCAGTAGAAAGCTACAAAGGAAAATTGTGTGGGATGTTTCTCTTATTCCATGGTCTCTTCCTATGTCACTCCCCACCATGATAAGCAGACAAATTTTCTGGTTGGGGAACAATATCAAGCAGGGATAGCTGGAAGTTGTTGAGTGAAAATGGAAGAGATGAAGAGGAAGAAGGAATGAGTACAAAGAAAAAAGACAGAAAAAGAGAGTAAAAGAAGGAATGAGTATATCATGAGACGAAGGTCAAAAGCAGGGAGGGTGAGAGAGACCAAGAGAGATGTATCCTTGGGCTGAAGGTGTTCCGATATCCTCCTGGGATGATCCACATTCCCCCTGAGGACTTATGCCCTTGGTTTGTGCAATAATTCATTGGTAATGCTCAAATTGAGTTTGCAAATGACTTCAAGTCTCAGCAGGAGTTACCCGTGGTTTATAGCTTCGCAAATTGAAACTGAAACTCAAAATGCCCTTGATAAACTGCAACATTACAAGGCAAATAGAGGAAACCTCCTTTAGGTCATAAAACAGCACACAAATAGAAAAACCAAATTATTTTTTAAAAATGGAAAGGGGAATAAACAAAGCTAGCCGGCTAAACAATAGCAAGCACTGATTATAAAAGCAAGTTGAATATGGAGATACACTAAAGTTTTAAATACCTATCCTGAGGAAATCTGGCCATTCAGACTATTTTAAAGGTACTCCAACTAGTTCTGAGCTGCGCAATTAAAGAGGGGTGTGGAGAACTTGGAAAGAGTTCAGAGGAAAGCCGCAAAGACGATCAAAGAGTTGAAGAAAAGGACCTGAGAGGAAAGAGTCAGGGAGCTGGAAAAATTCAACCTGAAGAAGAGAAGGGTAAGAAGATATTTTAATTATGGTCCTCAGCTACAGGAGGAGCTTTCATAGTTCTCCATTTCCACTATGGATGGACAGAGAGGCAAGAGGCTTAAATATGCAACACAGGAGAGTTTTGCTTAGGTATAAAGAATTTCCTGACATTATAAGTAATGAAATGGGCTCGTGATCATGGATGAGAATGAGGAATATCTTGCTCTAGTGTCTTAGAAATCAGATAATATTCTCATATATTTCGGGTGGATAACACACCTTGCCATCCATCATTGAGGGTAGAATGAAGGAGTGGGTATATGCTAACATTCTAGAAGCACACACTCCGGTACTTCGGTTTTACTTCAGATTTGTGTATTCATCATTTGCCTGGCCAGATTTCTCACATTTCTAGGGCTTTACACAAGACGTCTTGTCTGGCATACCATTTTGACATGTAACCATTTCATTTGTGAAAAGGAGCCCTGGAAAATATCTTTTGAAGAGCGGGGATTTGTTGAAGAAAAAAAGTCAGCTAAACAAGACCCACAGGGGTAGGATAGGGTGGGGGTGGCATAAAGCACCTCAGAGTGCATGCTGGGATTCAGGCTAATTAAGATGTTGACTGAATCTATGCTAATCATGTCCCACCAGACTTTGCTGGATTAGTATGTAAATTGGTAAACTCTGTTCTGAAATTGCCCTACCAGCTGAGGTCTAATTACTGACTAGACATAACAAATAATAATGGGATTTGTATTTTAGGATGTTTAATTATGGAAATACACGTCTGGAAAAAATACCAGTTGTATTGCACAGAAAGAGACTTCATGTGTTATCAAAGGTTTATGAAATTTTACACCTTTAATAAGAGCACCACTAACTGGGATGGGTGAGGAATCCTTTCCAAGATCTAGTGTTTGTGAAGGGGGACCAGAATCACAATGATTAATTCGCTGCTTGAGCGATTTCCCCCAAAGCTTCTCAAAGACTAATTGTTTCATTGCTGATACACAGCATCTTGTGAGCTTTTAGTTCTATCACCAAAAGAACTGGAACTCATCCATGAAGAATAACCAAGACGCAATGGATTTAACCCAATGATTCCGTAGCACGCATTCAAATGGAATAAAAGCAATAGGCCAACAATATTTGTAAGGAAAGCCCCTAAAATTGTTTTTCTTCAGCGAAATTATTTTATGATATTGAAATCATTACATTTATAAATCAGAAAATGGTTAGTCCCATTCCGATGCAAGATTTTATTTCAAGGTTTTAGAGAAAAGCAGCTTGAGCTCTAGCATTCACTGCATGGGTATTTTGGAACAGAAAGTTCTTTGCAACCATTAATTGCATCACTCTGTAACCCACCCTTTCTGAAAAGGAACTAACGTAGGAAGTTATAAATAGTGTTGTGAACAGAGTTATAATACTGCCTGTATTTGCCCACCATATTGCCATTTCTCACATAATTTTAAAGGCATATGGGTGATCATTAAATCTTTATTAGGTTTTACATCATAAAATAAATTATTCATGTTGTTCTAATACTGATATCTTTACAGCCCTTCTGTCCACATTTAGCCAAACAAATCTCATTTGCATATCATTTTTATTTTAATTTACGACAGTTTTGTTCCAAAAATATAAGGCTCAAAAGCCTATTATGTTCAAATTATGTGCCAATTGCCCACACTTTTCTTGGGTCCACATAGTGCATTACTAATGAGGAAAAGTTCACATAGTTAACAAAGATGGATGATTTCCTTATAAGAAGTTTGAGAATACTCGTTCTTGCTGTTATGTGGCAAGAGGATGGATATTATCAAATAAAACTCAGTGAGCAAGCTTGTGTTTGCAGTAGCTTCAAGCTTCTCTGTATTTGAAGTTACACAAGTATGTGGAAATTAAATTTGTTGATCACCTTAACTGGAATTAGTGAAAATAAAGCATTAACCTATCTTTGTGATGCAGAACTACAGGGAAGAATAATACAGTATTACTGTGACCCAAGGATATCCTAATTTTGTAATGGAAATTCACTGAATAAAATAATTTTTAATTGAGGGCTCAGGCTATTTGCCTTTGCAGATCCTATTGGCATACTGATAACTGTATTTATTTAGGTTTCAACTGTGGATTTTAGCTTCTTTTTTCATTAGTCTTATAAATATAAGACACACTAGGAGATGTTTGATTCCTTGATGGTGGATGAAAATATCTGAACAAACTTTCCTTTTCGATATGATACTGAGTTCTTACCTTTAAGCACTGCTATTAAGCTTGCATGATGACATCTTCCTGTAGGCAATATATCACTAAAAACATTATTTTAAATGCTATTTCCCAATTCCCAAAGGCACCTGTCAGCAATTATGTATTATTTACTACTAAAACTAATCGTGACCTACTCTAAGAATTGAACCCAGGGTCAGATACTCTGGGATGATAATTCTAGCTCTGTCCCTTTCTTGTCATGAGTTTTGGGAGAAGTCAACCTGGGGTTAGAACATTGGTAAGGTTTACAGAAAGTGTTTTGCCAACACGTATGTAAGCAGCATGTAAGCCTCAACAGATGTCATCTTGAAAGTAAATCTCTCAGCGATTGGGTAGCAAGCTATCGGGTAAATTTCATTATTTTTTGGAATTCTCACTTTGAAGCAAATTATACAATTGCAGAGAGTTATCCTTTCAACAAATGGGCTTTGAAATCCTCTTTCATTAAAGTAAGCCACAGATTATTTTGATAAATAGGAATATTGATCCCAAAATGTACCTAACTTTGGCCATGGTGATATAACCAAACTCTCTTAGTTTGCTGTTCCAAATGGAGAAATAGCATGGAGTCCTTCTCTAGCAGCTCTGAGCACCCATTTTAGCTAAGTAGGTTGAGGTGCACGTGCGCAAGTTTTACCAGGCTAAAAGGCAGAAGCCAGGAGTTCAACTCTAGCTGTGTCTTACTCCACAGTAAAGAGGAAACTTCCTAACAAGAATTGCCAGGAACAACTGAAGTCAAATGTGTGCCCAACACACAGTGGATCCAAATAATTGTTAAATAAATATCCAGTAGAAAAGGTTAAACAAATCAATACTCTATTTCATAAATTAAGGAGCATTTTAAGGGGCAATGTCTCATATCTTCGTGGTGATCCAACTATTATATATATATAATATATATTATATATATAATAACAAACATATATAAGATATATATACATATAATATATATTATGTATATAATATAATATATTATATATATATATATATTTAAGAGCCCATAGGCATATGTTCTATAATTTTACATAACTTCTACAAAGATTATAGAATAGTTTAAACAAGGTAAAAAATATTTTTACATATACCTTTCTTGGAAAGGACGATTATTTTTAGAGATCACCTACACTGACACTCAAATCTTCACACCCACAGCGCAGCTCCACCCAACAGGCTAGTCAATGATAATGATAATGACAAACAACCATATCAAGATACTAGGACTTTAAAAAATATAAACATCATTTTAGGATTCCTGAGGCATATAAGAATTTTATTCAAAGGTGGTTCTGTCTGGTACTTTGAACCCCCACCCTTTAAACACACACGTAGCAGAGTGAGAAATGAGACCTTGGGATTCAAATTTGATTCTGTCAGTCATCATGTTGTGACCTCAGTTAAGTTCCTTAACCTCTTTGCCTCAATTTCCCCATCTGTAAGGCTTTCAATCCCATTTTAGTAGGGATCAAATAGGAGAATGTGTAGAAAGTGCATAGCACATTGAGCCATTGGAGGAATGCTTGTAACACCCCTGCATCTGATCATCTTGACCTTCTCATTACCTTGCTTTTTCCCACTTCCTTTTAGAAAAGGACTATGTCATCACTTCAGATTTATCCAGAGGGCCTTGGAACTATTTCGTCCTTGATCATCTATTTTTTATGACTGCAATATGGTTTTCTCCATGTGGATATAAATTCTTAGAGAGCAGGGAAATAAGATCTTTCTCTAATTGCGCCCCTATGCCCAGTCCAGTGCTCCATGAAAATGTTTCATTTTATCATGGATCACATCCTCCCAATGGCCAGGAGTCTGTAGGAATTTGCCTCAGAAAGATTCACAGTACATTTTGATAGCAGTAATTGTTATCCCTGTGGCCCTCCCCTGGAAATGTACAGATTGTTCTCATACTAAAAATCCCATTAAATTATAATTAACTGCTAAGTGAGGCAGTAGAGTGTAAGAATGAAGACCATGGATCTGGAGCCAGACTGTTTGGCTTCAAATTCCTTCCCTATACTTGCAAATTGCTCAAACATGGGCAAGTCTCAGTTTCTTCGTCTCAGTTTCTTCATCTGAAAAATGGGGTGACAATGATAGTAATATCTACCTAACAGGGTTGGTATGAAGATTATCAAGAAGTGTACTTGGAATAAAATATAGCACGCAATAAATATGAGTCACTGCTATTATTATTATCGAGGTCTTCACAGATGGGTTTTGAGCTGCATGATCGAAGAAGTATCTTTGGCTACCACTGTATCCCCAGCTCCTACCGTGTTTCCCCGAAAATAAGACCTAGCCGGACAATCAGCTCTAATGCGTCTTTTGGAGCAAAAATTAATATAAGACCCGGTCTTATTTTACTATAATATGAAATAAGACCGGGTATTATATAAGACTGGGTCTTATAACAATCAGCATTAGAGCTGATTGTCTGGCTAGGTCTTATTTTCGGGGAAACACAGTAGCACAGAGTACACACCTTCTCAGTGTCCCCCATCCTTTCTACCTCCCCACTATCCACCCGAGTTACACAAGTTACAAACTTCCTTTCAGCTGTCCTGCCAATGCACTTTTTAGTATCTCTCAAACTCTTCCCTATCCCCTCTTCTACACATACTATCACAAGTCATGTTCTCAACTTCTCTCTCCTGCATTCTGGTTGGTGTCCTAGTTGGGCCTCCATTTCCATAAGGTTCACTCTGTAAGCTTTCTAACATGGAAACTTGACGATTTCACCTCTCCGCTTGAAATCCTTCATGGCTTCCCATTACCTACAAGATCACAGACTAAATAAATATCATGGACGTATGAGAAATATATAAAAAGGTGTGGTAGTCAGAATAAAGCCCCCCCCCCCCGCAAAATGTCCATGTTCTAATCCTCCAAACCTGTTAATATGCTATGTTACATGGCAAAAGGGACTTTGCAGGTGTGATTAAGGATGTTGGGATGGAAAGATTTCCTTGGATTAGCCTGGTGGGTCCTATGTCATCACAAGGGTCCTTGTAACAGAAGAAGGGAGGCGGGAGTGTCAGAGTCAGATGAAAGCAGAGATCTAAGTAATGTGGGGCCATGAGCCAAGGCATGCAGGCAGCCTCTAGAAGCTGGAAAAGCAAGGAACAGATTTTTCCCTTGAGCCTCTGGAAGGAATGCAGCCTTGCTGACACCTTGGTTTTAGACCCATTTCGGGCTCCAGACCTCGAGGACTACAAGAAATTAAACTTGTGTTGTTTTAAGACACGAAATTTGTGGTAATTTGTTCCAGCAGTGATAGAAAAACCAATACACAAGGCAACTGGATAGATAGTGCTGAATAAATAAATGTGTTGAGGTCAATCAGTGGCTATACTATGAATGAGCCAGACTAATGCACTGACACATTTAGAAGTCTGTTTTATTAATGACATGCCATTGTTTCCTTTCCCTCAATTAATAGCTTTATAAGGGGATGGGCATGCATTTTCCAGGTACCCCATCCTTTTCTCTACTCCCCTACTCTCGGGAAGTAAGGCTGAGAGGAGATGGAAACCCACATCTCTATACAAATAGAAGACGACAAAATTTCATCCCAGCTTGCTTGCAGACTGGGGTCCCCTGCTAAATATATGGTGAAAACCAGGGCAGGCATGGCCAAAAACCAAACCAAATTTGCTTCTCATTTCCCCTAACCAAGCAAATCTAATATGCTGCATTCTTCGCCCCCCACCACCACCCCAGTTTTACTGAGAAATAATTGACATATATCACTGTAGAAGTTTAAGGTATATAGCATGATGGTTTAATTTACATATATTTTGAAATGATTATCCAACAGGTTCAGCTAACATCCATCATCTCAGATAGATACAATATTTAAAAAAAGAAGAAAAAAATGTTCTCCTTGTGATCAAACTCTTAGGATTTACTCTCTTAACAACTTTCCTATATATTGTGGATGGAAAAGGGGCCACAGGTTAAACCTGACAAGCTCTGGAGACTGAAAATAACCACATAGGATGGCATGAACATAAAAATTCCTAAGTAAGGTGGGCCATAGCGGGAAGTCACATCCTTGGCCAGTAGCTTCCTTGACAAAGGTCAATCTTTACCTTAAGTGAGGTCTTTTTGCATCTTTTTGCATCTAAGATAACTGACCTTGGAATGTCGGTAATCCCTTTTTCCAGACCAGAACAGGAAATTAGAATCCCTTATTATTATTCTTGTTACCTGATTACCATCTCTGTGTGCTGTAAAAAGTGAACTATTAACTATCCTGTACCCACCTATGTGAAAGAAGTACCTGTCTCTCCAATTTACTTTTATCCAATCCCAGAGATTTCCCCGCTTCGCTTTCTCCCACCCCCTTAATCTACCACCAATGGGTTTCATATACCCTCCTCCTTTGATTCTCTATATAAAATAAGCTGCAAACCGCCATTTTTCGGAGCATTTTCTCAGTTCACTGAGATTTTGCTTCCTGGCAATTGCTGTCAGTTTGGCTCAAATAAACTCTTATAAGCTTTCCCTTAGCTGGATGTTTTTTCGCCAATAATATCATACAGTAGTATTCACTACAGTGCTGCATTCTATATTTTAATTTTAATCTGTTATTTCTATCTTGTCGATTCAAAAGCAGTTTTTACATATAAACATGTTCAGCACCTGTCCAATCCATGCTTATATCTGTTGGTTGTCAGCTCATAAAGGAAGTTAGGGAACAGGTGGAAACTGTCAAGGAAGATTCTCAAGATAAACTGTTAGGAATTATCAATTGATATAGGAATCTGGGAAGAAGGACATGGGTATTAAAAGAGCAATACAGAAGTGGCTAAAAAGAGCAGGGGACAGATCTGGGTTTTCTACCTTCCTAGTCACATGACATGATTGCATTCTTAAATTCTCTGGGCCTCGGTGTCCTCATCTTTAAAACGGGCATTCTAATACCTATTCTGCAGCGTTGTTGAGGAGATTAAATGATGCCATGTTTGTGAAGAGGCCAGGGCCGTGTCTGTCGCCTGGTGGATTCAAGGAACGTTCATTTCTTTCCTATGATGTCCTTTTCCTATTGCTATTATTATAAATTATGTACATCATTGTGATATATCATTTAACAAGACAAAAATGTTTAACAAAAACCATCTAACAAACAACTAATAAATCAAGGCAGAAAATGAAAAGCAATAGTAATTTATAAACTGTAAACATTAAACTTGCTGAACTATTTTGGTCCATATATTCCCAACTTGTATAATGGCCAGATGAATTCATGAGAAATCTTACTTTTGAATTATTTAAATGCCCAGCAAAGAGAATAACACCCGGCAGGTCTTGTGCAATGGGAGAGGATTATTGATTACTTCCACTCCAAGGTCTAAGTAGTCAGTAACATTTTTTCATATATTAATAATTCAAAAGAATGAGCATTTTTTGTGGCTGCTGAAACCACATTCTCCACTGAACCTTGTGAACATGCAAACAATTGTTCGAACAGTAAAACCTGGTCTTTCCCCTCCTGGCCTTGGTTGCCTCTGCAGGGAGCCCCACCCAAATATAGTTTTCATGTCTAACAGCAAACATGGGCCACACTAGTGACACCCAGGCACTCAATAAATACATGCCAGATGAATGAAAATCTCATAAGGTGGTAGTGAAAAATGACCAGCAAAAGTATTTTAAAAGATCAATCTGGAAAGAAAATCAATTGTAATAAACTCGACGCTCTTGGGCTCAAATATTATGAAGGTAAACAGTCTTTGGAACTGGAACAAGCATGCAGCAAAGAACAGTAAATAACATTGATCAAAACCTCCCAGGCGTCCTCAGAGTTCATAGAGAAATTGATTAACTGTTATCTCACATTCAGGACCCCCAAATTAACTGCCTGCATTCTGTAAACAATTCCTAAAAGCAAAGATAAAACTGTTGGGTTGAATTAGCATTTCAGTCGAAGAAGAATGGAAACTGAAAAATTGGGTTTCATTTTTTTCGCAAAGGATACTGCAGGCAAACAATTAGCTCATTTTAAAGAAAGAGCATATATTTTTTTCAGGTGTTCATATTAATATCCACGCAAAAAAACAATTTAAATAGTTAAGTACTTTTTACAAAACTGATTGGTATTACTGAAATAAATGCCACATATTTTCAATGTTTGAATATTCTAATAATCAGATCATTTTAAGACTGCAGCGTTAAGTAGGAAAAACTCTAGGGATCTAATTTCAAATGAAGTGAAAGTTGTAGACCTAAGTAATTAGTTGGTATTGAATCATTTTACTTGATCATTGTTTTCATGATGCACAGATTCAATTGGAATAATAATAAGTATATTATTTGGTATATGTTAAGCTTAGAAACTAAATAGCTACCATCAGAACTGTGCATAAAGCAAAGCTTTTAGTTTTACTTTAATGAGGAAGAAAAAACTGCATAGTCAGCTACATTAGGCAGCGTTCAAACTTCCTCAGAGAAAAACAACAACCAGGACAATGATTACCAGCCCTTCTTGTGGGGTGGGGAAAAGGCGAGCAGGGTTTGTAGGAATTTGCTTCCCAGCTCTGAGGACAAGCTTGACCTGTCCATCATAGAAACAACAGTTGTCTGTCGTTTATATCTTCTTCACACAGACTCCAACTCACAAGGACTGTAGTAATTTGCTTGAGGGATAATTTGCCTCAAACTGTAGTAATATATTTCTAAACTATTCAGGGTCAAGTTTCCCAGGATATAAAAAGGGTATTTGTTTGGCTATATGTATATATATGTGTATATATGTGTGTGTGTATATATATATATATATATATACACACACACACACACACATATATATATATGTATATATATATATATATGTGTATATATATATATATATATATATATGAACCGGGGGTGCCAAAAAATGTATACATATGACTGTATTCATCTTTTGTTATCGGTATATATTGAGTATTACAATTTGAATACATTTTTCCTTTCTTAAAATGTGCATTTTTTTATTTTTTGGCACCCTGTGTGTGTGTATAAATATGTGTGTGTGTGTGTGCGTGTGTGTGTGTGTGTGTGTATACCTCACCATACAAATATTCAAATCAATTCTAAAAGTAACAGAATAAAATAGGAAGTAAGAAGTAACGTTTGCCAAATCAGGCTGTGTGAGCCAGCTGATTCCTTGAAAATGCTGAAGAAGTGGCACCTATTCTTTCTGACTCTGGGACAGGTTCTTCGTGTTTTTTTTTTTTCTGATTAGAACAATCGCTGAGTAACAAATAGAGAATCCAAAGTTCTTCATGAGTAATGCAAAATTCCATTTCCCTCATTTCGGTGGGACTGCTTTCCCCTTATCTCACACTGTCTGGCACTTCATCTCGGGACAACTTGGTTTATCAGCGGTGGCTTTAGTCCTCACAGCCCTAGTTACAAAACAGGTGAAACATGCAATGGCAAACACATTCTCACAGGAAATAATTTGGAATTTTCCAGAAAGGCCCAATTTTCTCCTACCCCCATGCAGTTGTACCCCCAAACTAATCAAATTTAGATACACATGCTTTAATATATGATCATCCTATAAATGAATGCATTCCTATATGGAGTACAGTTTCTGCCTGTACATATGTTTTGTTTAAGTGAGACGCTCAAAGTGATGCTAATCAAGTTTAGGAAAAGTAAGATTATGCTATGGCTACCAGCCCTTTGTGCAGAAAACAGCTCCTTTCTCATACATTAGGCAGGGACAATGCAGGATGTCCCCAGAATCGCTAACCAATTTCCCTTCCTTCCAACAGCGGCACTTTAATAAAGCAATTACAGTCGCATCTCAGAGTAGTAGAAAAAAATGAGCCTTACCAGTTTCTCCTACCGTAGACGAAGGAAAATAAGCCCCCAGCTGCTCTGGGTTTCTTAGCGTCACTTCACTGAGGGGGACCACGAAAGCTAAAGTCTTCCTTCCCTTGGTTTGGTTTCTCGCCAGCAGCCTCTCCCAGGCTTTTTCTCACAAAGCACTCCTATTCTCTAATCCCCTCACAGGGAAAACCGGCGGACAAACCAAATGACTTCTGCAGAAGCGCCTCTCCTGGGGAGCAGGAGGGGAGAGGGAGGGGGGGTTGCTAGCATTAATTCCTGCGAGGCCAATCCTCAGAGAGGCTTCGAACCGGCCCTCTGCGCTCCTCAGCGTCAGGACACAAAGTCCCACGCCCGGGACAGGATGGTCCCGGCAGGGCACAGAGATGCGCATCTGCTCCTTCTGCACCTCCCAAACGCCAGTCTATTTCTCAGGGATGGGAAAGGCGGCTCAGCTTAAAACTTCAGCCGAGTTCCATACCCCTTTATACTCCCTCCCAGAACGGAATAATTTCAAACAAGTTACGGAGCATTCAGCTAGAAGCTGCCCGATTTTACCTAGCCCTTTAAGAGCCCTTGACAATTTCCAGCAGCTGTTTGTTTTGAATGTATTCCCCAAACTGAAAATAAACCGAAACCATCAAGGCAGAATATCAGATACGGAAAAACATGGATCTACATGCTCTATCAAAGGTCTTGAAAAATTCCTGGTTTTACAAAACTGCCTTTTTAGAAGATCATGTTTTTAAGATAGTAAATAAAAGTAAATTGCTAAGTTGAAGGCATGATCTTTCTAAAGTGTACCTCATCTTCTCAGAGGACAGGGTTCACCCCCTTGTATGTCAACAATATTCACACCTTAAAAATCGAAATCCCCTTCTAACTTAAAACAAATATCTTATGTGTATTTCAGATATACTATAATCAATCTGGAATTTCCCCCTTTTCCCCTTGAGGGTTTAAAAAGAAGACTTACCTTTTGAGTGCGTCATTTAAAACCCCAAAATGAATAAATCAAAGAGGAGACAAGCAGATGGCACAGTTCTAGATTTTGCAATGAGAGCTGTTTGCCTTGGAGTCATTATTTCTAAGGCGATGCTGCTGGGCCTTTGAAACAGAATGAATCAGCTTCACACCACCAGCTCCACTACACACTAACACTTCAGAATGCCCAAACTGGGGCATGCTGCCTCTTTTCTGTAGTGACCCTGAATAGAATCAGAGGTGACGGTTTGATGGATGAGTTGCCCAAGAGACAATGTAATCTGTGACATCATGGTTCTGGCTGCACCCCCCAACCCCAGGCCTCCATCCAGGCTCTCCTTTCAGGGAAGAAAATTGTCTCTGCTTGGTGACAACGCCATCTCAATAGCAAAACTGAGCCTGGGGCGCATAACAAATGCTGTAACTTCTCTGTCCTTCTTAACTTCAATTTTTCTGACTCTCCTTTGCTGGGGTAAGGGAAGTAGGTCGAGATATGAATGTACTCAGTAGAGAATTCAGACAAGACCAAACAAAAATGCACATCTCAATATTCTAAAAGTTTATCACCTGACAACAAAATCGTAACCTTCAAAAGGAACATTTCAGTTTTTTAAAATATCACTATTAAACACCTGCACGATACTGATGTAATTCTGTTACACACAATTTACAATAAAATTATATGTAAGAACAGCAAAGGTATTTAAGTATCTGTATACTTTTGGACTTAACTGGAACTCATTTAATATCACATTTTTCTTGATTGTAAAAGACTTTCCTTTTCTCATTACCAAGTAATACATAGCTCTTGAATCAACCTTGGTCATTTTGCTTGATTCTATGTCTTAGAGATTCTCTGTACCAGTAGGCACCACTAGTCTTAACATTTAAAATAACACTTGGTTAATCCATTTGAACTGTAAATACAAACTTACTTGCAAATAAACACTCTAATATCTTTACAACTCTCATCATCACCTTATCTTTTTTACCTATTTAAATCTCAGATGTTCAGTACAAGGAGAATAAAAAATCCAGAAATGATATCTCTATCATCCATATCCATTATCGTCATCTATATCATCTATCTATCTATCTATCTATCTATCTATCTATCTATCTATCTATCTATCATCTATCTATCTATCTATCTATAATCGATAGCTTTATCTACATAAAAATAGAAAAAAGTACATGGCAAAACCCTGCCTAAGCCAAGTCAAAACAAATGATGAATGAGGACAGAGCGCCCATCTCTTTCATGTTTAATGAGTGCCTAACCTTTGGAAAGAGAAAAACCCACCCCCCAAAATTAGTCAATGGTTATGAAACAGAGAAGACATATAATTGGTCCATAAGTGTATGGAAAGATGTTCTTTGTCACTTGCAGTAAAATAAATGCAAATTAAAACTACACTGAGATACCATTTCTTGTATGCTAAATTCACAGGTCTGGCCCCATACACCATTGTTGAGGCTCTGGGGAAACAGGTACTCTCATAAGTTGCTGGTGGGAGTACAAAATACTACCACAAATATGGAGGAGATTTGGCAGTAAATAATATTTACAGATGCTTCTACCCTTCCATCCAGTAATACCACTTCTAGGCATCTTCCTCAGAATCAACAGTAAAGCATAAAATGTCACACCTTCAAGCAAAATAATGGAAACCACACAAATACCCAGCAGTAGACTCATTAATCTACAGGACATCTACACAGTAAAGTACTATGTAGCTGCAGAAAAGAATGCCAGTTCTCTGTGTACTAATATGGACAAATGCCCAAGTAATCAAAACAAAGTATAGAAGAGGGCATGGGGCTGGGAAAGATAAGGACAGTGCAGTAGAAGGACTAAAAGTCTATATATGTATGTGCCTGTATTTGCAAAAAAGGGAACTCTGGAAGGATAAATAAGAATCCAATAAAAACAGTTTCTTATAGTGAGAGGGAATGAATGGGGCTGAAAGGGTAGAAAGGGACATGAGATTCCTCTGTGTTTATTCATCCTTTCATGTCAGGGGCTGGCAAACTATGGACTGAGACCAAAAAGGCCCACTGATTTTGTAAATAAAGTTTTATTAGAACATAGCCACACCCATTCATTGCATATTGACCATGGCTACTTCCGTGCTTCAGTGGCAGAGCTGAGACGTTGCAGTCACAGTTGTGGGCTGCGTAGCCAACAAAGTCAAAAATGTTTACTCTCTGCCCCTTTACAAAAAATGTTTGGTGACCCCTACTCTGCGCAATAAATTTTAGCATAGTGCGAGAGACAGTCTTAAGAAGATGGGATAGATGTCCCTGGTTTCTACTTTAAAAGATGTTAACTTAAGTTCAGAATGCTTTTTTCACTAACAATTGTCACCCCAATAAATTAAAAAAAAAAAAAAGTTCAGAATACTTGTGTTCAAGTGCTGGCTGTCTCTGTCCTATTATTTAAACTTCTCTAGACTTGTTTTCACCGTCTGCAAAGTGAGAACCCCTTGGCTTTGCTATGAAGATTAAATAAAACAATGAAAACAAATATGGAAGCACCACGTAAACTTGAAACTACTGTACTAACCTTAGATATTATTATTATTATATGGGAAGGTGACAAGTAATACACAGACACATACATTCACACATAATTAGTGAAGATAGTTGATATTAGAATAGCCATGACACTTAAAAAAAATTGTAGCACTTAACATGAAAACATTGCCTTTAAACTTTTCTCCACCTAACATTTTTAGGTAATAATTATATCGGCTACGGACACATGGTAACTCTCCGCTCTCATCTGTTCTCCACGACCATTTAAGCCATTGCATCTGGTCCTCTGACAATATTGACTCAGGTAAAACCCTACTCAGGACGAGATCTTCAGAATGCACTAGAATCATTTAGTCATCAGAAAGCTCTAGAAATGTTTAGACTTGAAGATATCTTTAAGTTCTTGCAGTTAAATGCATCTAATTAAAGGTTACCTTATTATGAAGTATGGTATGTGAAATGATGAAGTGTATTAGGGTTCCCACTGGGGAGTATATTTGACAAATATGTAATCAGATTAAGTAAGAGATTCACCCTCAAAATTCATATTTGCATAATCACCTTGTCTTCTTAATTTAAATATTTGAATGTATTATCTTGAATTTGTCAGAACTTCTTTTTGATAGAAATAGGAATGGTTTTTCCCTTAGTCAGTGATCTTTCATTTTCAGTTAATGAATTTCTAGTGATTGATTTTACCAAAGTATTTTAAATTTAACTATTTCTAAACCATACATCTCTGTGAGTCTCTAAACTACATTAAAGTGAACTGTCCCAAACTTGCATCAAAATCACCTAGAATATGCATATCCTTAGACGTGCACTTCTATTTTTGGGAATAATATTGAGGAAATAATGCTACACATACCATTATGTTCAGATATATTTTAATGGTGTTGATTTGCTAATATAAACATCACTTGCATATATATATATATATATATATATATATATATATATATGCTTATATTAGTAAAGCAACAACAACATTAAAACTTTAGTAACAATGGGAATGTCCAAAAATAAAATAAAAAAGGCTACAAAAGTTATGATATGGTCATTCAAAGGAATATTGCTATTCCTGTTATCTGCTGCTCTGTAACAAACCACCTGGAAACTTAGTGGCTTAAGCCACATGCATTTTGCTCATAAATCTGTGATTTTAGAAGGGTTCAGCTGCTGTGGCTTAAAGGCTGAAGGCTGGAGTCATCCAAAGACTCACTCATCCCACAGCTGGCAGTTGATGCTTACTGTTGCCCGAGACCTCAGCTAGGGCTGTTGGCTGGAACACCTACACACAGCCTCTCCTGTGTGGTGTCAGCTTCCTCACAACATGGTGGCTGTGTTCCAAAGGTGAGTGTCCCAAGAGAGGGCTAGGCAGAAGCCATATTACCTTTTACAATCTCTCTTGGAAGTCATGTCTCCACATCACCTCTGGTAAATTGAGGCAGTCATAAAACTTCACTTAGGTTCAGGGTGAGGGGACAGAGACTCCACTTCTACAGAGCATGACAAGGTTCAGAAAGTGAGGTGGGTGAATGGAAAGGTTGTCGCCATTTGCAAAGTACAATTTGGCATAATTATGCAGCCATTAAAATGACATAATAGATCCGAATGTATTGACACATCGAAAGACATTCAAATGATAGTGAATGCTGAGTTGACAGAATAGCAAATATGGTGCCATCCAGTAGAAATACACTAACATATAATAGGTACTCAACATTTATTGAATAAATCTTTGTATAAAAATGAATTACGTGTTATGTTTGTGACTATACTGAAAACATTCTAAGAAAAGCTACATCAAAATGTGAACATTGGTTATATTTCTGTCACAGGATCGCAGTTTTAGTGAATTTGTAATATTCTTATAATGAATGTTCACAGAAAATTAAAAGGTATTTCAAAATGAACCTCAGAGGACAATAATCTGAGTTGATTGTCGGAAAGGTTGACCTAATTTTTTTTTTTTTTTTAGATAATTGAGAGCTAATTAGAATGCTCCCCAGCAAAGCACTTTTTCCTTTTTGCTTATTGGAAGAATTTATTGTTTAGCTACCTATAAGCATCTAATTGATGTAAAGTAGTTAAGGGATACAAAAAGAAAAACTTTGTCTTTCATTTGTAACAAAAAGAGCACTAGCAACATAAAATACATTTTAAGAAAAAAGAAGATATGCCATTAAAATAAATACAGTTGCTCTTCAAATTAGTCATGGGTGAGAATAATATTCTCATATTTATCACTGAAGTAGTAGGATATAGTTAAATGGGGACGAGGACATCAGAAAAGAAAAACCGTGGCTACGTTTCCCCGAACATTCATATTTTTTAAAATGTGTGAAAATACAACTTATTTTTGGAAGCAAAATTGCTAACTTCTCATATAACAAATACTTTGAAAGTGCTGTTCAGCCAAGATTTTAGAAACGATACATGGACAAATTTGAATGTAGAATTTCCTCTTGTGGTTAGAGAACAATAGTCAAGTGTCAAATGTGGGTTATTTGATGAAGCTGATTAAACACACAATCCTGATCGAATGAGAGTCATTTGTGTGACACTAAGAGAATACAGTTTTAACTGAATTCATAAACTGGTTTAACAGTAATTAGCTTTTAATAAATTTTGCCACGTTTGTATTCAATAGTAGTCATTTCCTTTTACTTGACCCCAATTGAAATCTCTAATACTTTATGCTACAGCTTTTCCTTGGACCCTTGAAAGGTCACTCCTCTAAAAGAATGCCCGGGTAAATTCAGCCCTGATTCTCTAGAAACAAAAAGAGTTCCACTGTCAACTCTTAATGACAAAATCATTAACATCCTGAATAAATACAATTCCTCTGTTTCCGGAAGCTACTTGACTCTGGTCCTCGTCTGGACTTGGATCATTATTGACTTGAAGCATGTACACGTGCACACACACATAACTTTTATTCATCCAAGGAGTCAATCATTCAATCATAAACTTAATCTCTCAGAAGCAAGTACTACTCTATGATGTCACATGTGCTGTAGGAGTGTGGAACACCAAGGCCCAGCCTTTCTGGAAGGCTGCCACATTCTCTGCAGAAGAGGAGCTGCATTTCAGCTTTCTAAAAAAATGTTTGTTTGTAAGTTAATTGCTTTAAGTAACAATGCTGAATGATAAAATGTGGATATTCATAAATCTAAGAAAAAAGTCACATAATTAAAAAACGAAGTGACAACCACTATCTATGACAGCTTGATTTGATACACCTGTAGATAAACCAGGTTTTATATATGATAATACTGGGTCTTATATTCATTTTTGCTCCAAAAGATGCATTAGAGCTGATGGTCCAGCTAGGTCTTATTTTCGGGGAAACAAGGTAGAACATTCAACTAATTGAGTTGGATATGTATATATTTTTACATCATATCTTTTTAAAAGCTGTCATTATTTTTTTAATCTTAAACAACTTTATTCAGGTAGAGTTTATATATCATAAAATTCATCCATTTTAAATGACATTTGGTAAATTTACCAAGTGTGTGCAAGCATCACAAAATTTAGTTTTAGAACATTTGTTTACAGTTTATTCCCATTCCTAAGCTTAGCTCCAGGCAACTACTTCCTGTGCCCATAGATTGATCTTTTCTGGACATTTCATATAAATGGGCTCATACAGTACGTGTCTTTTGTGTGTGGCTTCTTTCACTAGATAAACTGTTTTTGAGTGCCAATCATGTGGTAACATATATCATTACTCCATTGGTTTTTATTGCTAACTAGTATTGGTAGCTCTTCCTCAAACCTAGCATTAAAAACATTTAGGTTTAACCACTTCTTTGGGTCTTCATTTCTTTATGAAGGTTCTTGTGTCATGTAAAACTTACATTAAATACATGTGTATGTTTTCTCTTGTTAATATGTTGTTGTTTTTTGTTACAGAGGCCCCAGTTGAGAACTTAGAAAGGTAGAAGATAAAGATAGTTTTCCTCTTCTCCAAGAGTATTTACATTTGGTGGATTCATTCCACAAATAATTATCAAGTATCTATTATGTGCTAGTTCCCTGTCCTGGATGATGAGCTCACATTAGCGTATAGGAAAGAAAGAGCCGTTTCTGCCTTCACTGGGGTTGTAGTCTCCAGAGTTGGTATAAAGATTATTTTAGGCTGAAGACATTCGAGATTCAACAGGTACAGAAAGAAGTCTTCCCAGTGCTTCCCTTATCTGACTAAAAGCAGAAACTTCTGAGAAATCAGGACTGCCATAAATTGCCTCTTCGGGGTGGTTTCTACTGCTAGGAGAGAAACCAAGAGTAAACCTACCATAAATGCCCTCTTGGGGAGAGTTTCCAGGCCACAAAAGCAGAAAGACTACTCGCACCTGCACAAGTAAACATTATCATAAACTTTTCTTTATCTCCCATTTGTTCTCCTAAAAACCCATCTGACTTTCCTAAAGAAACCTATGTGTTTTTCCCATAAGACTGCTCTTCTCCTCAATCCATTTCCCTGCTGAGTTAGGTATTTCAGCTCCAAATTCTAAACAACCCTTTGAGCTACTCATTACCAAGCACTCCCACGTGTTTGTGCATTGCGCATATCAATAAACTTTGTTCCGTCACTAATCCGTCTGTTGTCAGCTTAAATTCGTAGGCCCCCAATCATTAAACCTAAGAGTGTAGGAGGAAAAATTATTCCTTCCTAACAGTTTTTTCCCCCCAGAATGACCAACTTTTGTAAAGAATAAATAGGAATTCACCAGGTAGGGTGGGAGGGATGGTGGAGAGACTTGTACAAAGACCAAGAAATGAGACAGAATAACACTTGGGGCGATGGAGTTGAAAGTTCATCGAGGCTGAAATGTGAATTTTACAAGGGAGAGTGAAGAAATAGATGCAGATGGAGAAATAAGCACCCCCTTAAGAAAAGCTCAAATATCTTTACTGATGTATGATTCAGTGTGTTTGTTTAAAAACACATGAAACTCTTATG
Organism: Rhinolophus hipposideros; assembly: GCF_964194185.1. Taxonomy (NCBI): domain Eukaryota; kingdom Metazoa; phylum Chordata; class Mammalia; order Chiroptera; family Rhinolophidae; genus Rhinolophus; species Rhinolophus hipposideros. The sequence continues at coordinate 121,750,057 of NC_138046.1, read as the reverse complement.
AATTGAGTGAAGGCTCTGGTTTCTTCCTAAATATCTGGTGTGGTGTCTGCGAGTGCCCTGTGGTGATGGTTTGTTCTTGGAGCCATGGTTGGGAGGCAGGGGGTGCTGCCCTGACACATGTTGCTTTGTGAGGTAAAGCAGGTTTTCTCCATCTTGGTACTATTGCCATTTGGCCAGGGTGTGCTGTCCAATGTGATAGTCACCAGTGTGGACAGAAAAGGGGCCACAGGTTAAAGCCGACAAGCTCAGGAGACTGAAAACAACCACATAGGATGGCATGAACATAAAAATTCCTAACTCAAGTGGGCCAAGGCTGGAAGTCACATCTTTAGCCTGTAGCTTCCTTGACAAAGGTCAATCTTCACCTTAAGTGAGCCTATTGTCTTTTTGTACCTAGGATAACTGCCCTTGGAATGGCAGCAATCCCTTTTTCGGGACCAGAGCAGGAAACTACAGAATCCCTCATTATTATGCTTGTCTCCCGATTACCATCTCTGTGTGCTGTAAAAAGTGAACTACTGACAATCCTGCATCCCACCTATGTGAAAGAAGTACCTGTCTCTCCAATATACTTTCATCCAATCCCAGAGATTTCCCCCCCGCTTTGCTTTCTCCCACCCCCTTAATCTACCACCAGTGGATTTCATGTAACCCTCCTCCTTTGATTCTACGTATAAAATAAGCTGCAAACCGCCATTTTGCGGAGCGTTTTCTCAATCTGTTGAGACTTTGCTTCCCATCAATTATTGTTAGTTTGGCTTAAATTAACTCTTATAAGCTTTCTCTTCTTAGGCTTCCTCCTCTTGCGCTGGATGTTTTCTCATCAACACAGCACCATGTGGCTATTGTCCACTTGAAATGTAGTGAGTCTGATTGAGATGTACTGTAAATGTAAGAATACACACCAGAGTTCAAAAACCTAGTGTGAAAAAAGAATGTAAAATATTTCAATAATTTTTAAAATACTGATTACATGTTGAAATGATAATAACTTGGATACACTGAATTAAATAAAAATATTATTCGAGTTGATTTCATCTATTTTTCTTTTATTTTTAATTTTGCTACCTGAAAAAATTTAATTACATGTGCACCTTGCATCATATTTCCATTGGCCAGGGAGGGCCTGGAAAGTTGTTAGGATTTGTCTGAATCCAAAAATAACACTGACTATGTAAGTGGTCTCTATCAACAATTTCACCTAACTACATCCTGGCTAATAATTGCATTGTCTGGAACAAACAGGAGGCTGATCTTTGTGGTAATCAATCCACGTAGTTTTCTGAAAACAGCTTTTTTGTGAAGTATTACTAGAAATTCTCATCTACCTTTACTTTTTTATACATTTGCTATCGTCTCCCTCCATTTCAAGGAGCACAGGGTACAGGGACACTCGTAGCTTCCCCAAACCACTTATTCCATTTATAAAAGAATTGGGAGATTGGAGACTCCATTTATTTCAGAAGTCTACCAGGTGGTTTTGCTTTTTAGTTACAAAAAAATCTATTTCCTCCAAGAAATAGAAACAATGGATTAACAGGGATACTCTCAGTGGGTGAGAACTCTGATTTTATTCTACAAAGGGACACCACTGCCAGCTCTTAATGGCTTTCTAATGAGCCATCCAAGGATCAACATTCAAAGGACAGGATCCCAGACCACCAGGGGGCATTCCCTAAACTCAAATTACGAGTCCGAACAAAACCAAAAGCAACACGGAGAGAAAATTTAAAAGGTTGCAGCAGGGGAATTTGGAAGTAAGAATTGTCTCTCACTTAGCAGGAGCTTTCAAAATAAGGAGAAAGAGATGATTTATACAGGGCTGCCCATGTGCACTCACCACTGCCTTTTTTCCCCCCTGAAAAATCCACTTTAAGTCTAAAAAAAAGAAAGAAAAGCTCAAATATCTTTACTGATGGATGATTCAGTGTGTTTGTTTAAAAACACATGAAACTCTTATGAATTGAGTGAAGGCTCTGGTTTCTTCCTAAATATCTGGTGTGGTGTCTGCGAGTGCCCTGTGGTGATGGTTTGTTCTTGGAGCCATGGTTGGGAGGCAGGGGGTGCTGCCCTGACACATGTTGCTTTGTGAGGTAAAGCAGGTTTTCTCCATCTTGGTACTATTGCCATTTGGGGTTGTTGTGGGGGTGTCCTGCCCATCATAGGATGCTGAGCAGCATCTTGGGAGTCTACCCATCAGATGCCAGTAGCACTTCCCAGGTCTCAGTTGTGACAACCAAAAATGTCTCCAGACTTTGCCAAATGGCCCCTGGAGGGCAGAACTGCCTTCCTCTCTTCTTGAGAACCATGGATGTAATTCCTTAAAATAAAGTACTTATAGATACATAGACTTCAAAGTATTCCTGTGGTTTCCCCTGGTTGTTTCTTACCCCTAAGTGCCATGATACATACCTTGATATGTGTGTTTATAAAATCTTACTAATTGGACAAGGGTGGAGAGAACACGTTTTCCGCTGAGCCATGACCCTGTCAGGCAGGCTAATTTTAGCTGCGGTCTGGAGGGACCATTAACTGGGAAGGTTCTGGTCACACACTGACTTTCTGAAGTGGTGAGTCCTGCCCCCATCCTCTGCAGCCATCCAAAAGAAACAGAGAAATGAAGATAGTCTCATAACAGCGATCTGTGTTCACCCTTGAATGAAATAAAATGTAAACGATGGTCCATCTTAGTTTTTCGAAAACAGATCTCATTTAAATGCACAGCTTATATCTTGACAAGTGTGCAATTCTGGGCAGACAGTACACATTTCATAGTAAGGCAGACTGAATTTATATGGGTGTGCTATTCTGAATGTTGTAGTGAAAGTGATTCCGAAAGGGTCGTGGGGTGCAATTTTATTGTGAGGGGATCCACATCTGCAGTGTCCCCACTTTTGACTTCTACATCATATATACTCATTGAAGGGGATCAGACGATGCTACCCCAAACACGCCACTGTGGCATGATGACTATTTTGAGCTGAACGCAACTGAGAAACAGCAGATACTGAAAAGGCTTTCTACCGTCCCCCATGACCTGAAGGCAGGACATACATTTCCCTTTATGAATGTGTCCCCCCTGCACTGTCCCATATCAGGAAGAGGAGACAGCTCTTATCACTGGAGATGGCACTGACTGAAATATGCATAAACAACTCTAACCGAGATAATCCTTATCTTCCATTAGTTTCCCCTCGATGTTTACCTTCTCAATGTACTGCCTCTAGAAGCCTGAAACCATTTTCCATTGTCTTCTCATTTCACCAATTTACAGCCCTTTGTTAAAATAGTATAGAAACCTCTGGGTCTGATCGTTTCTTTGAGCTTTTCACTTCATTTCTGTGAAGCTCCCTACACGCATATTAAATAAACCCTTTCCTCCTGTTAATCCTGTCTTTTGTTGGTTTATTTTGCATGGTTCCAGTCACTGAACCTAACAGGGTGGAGGAAAAAGCTTTCCTCCCTCCCTGACTTCATGTTGGCACCTGGAAGAGACCTCTCATGTGAATGCACAAAAGACCAAATTGACATGTCTTGCTGTAGTTGTGCAAATATGTGAGACGGCTATCTCCTATTAGAAAAAACTGTACCAACACTTTTATTCCACCAGCTGGCCTTGCCAGTTTTAACCATCACTAAGTAACCAAATCCCTCATAACCCTTCCACTAGCCCCCTACAAAGAGTAGCCCTTTTGAGAAGCAGCTCCCTGGCACACTGAAGGCTGCAACTTGGAGCTTTGTACCTGTGATGCATGCATGGAGGCTCACATTGAACCCATCATTTCTTTCCTGCAGCCCTGTTTTTTCGATAGGTTTGACTGCGCTCTCCCCAGAGCAGTTACCTGTGGTTGTCCCTTCCTCCTGAAGAATTGTGTTGTACTTCTTGGCGGTGCCACATTCAGCCTCTGGGAGGCAAAATACGTTTCCAGGTATCACAGAGTCTATAACTTAGTCAGCTCATCATAAATATACTCTTTGAATATGTTGAAGAACTGCCTAGATCTTTTCACTTAACATCGTGCAGTTTTTAGATAGACACTTGTATGTAGATTAGCTAAAGTGACTAGCTTGGTACTTTATAATAAAATTTCACAGTCATGCAGATGAAAGGTAAATGTATCCTATGATGTAGCAAAAACTGTTATACTTTTCCTTATATTTAAAATATTTTATATCTCATGGACTGGAAAACATGAGTATAAGAAAAGGGATAAAAATAAAATTTTAAGTTCTTTACATTTAGGAAGGTGAGATTTCAAATAATAGATTAAGGGGGGAAATCTTACATAGCAGCAGGGCAAAGAAAGAGGGAGGCAGCTTTGAGATAGCATAGGGAAAGAATTGGATTTGCCTCAGTGTGACTCTTATGATGTGAAGTCTACACGTGCAGTGGTAATATTCTTTACCGACATCAGTGGGAAGAATGACTTTGTAGACTTTAGCTTTAGTTTTTAAATGCCACCTACAAACTTCTTTGAAATGATGAAGACAAAAAAGTCACTTCTTTAGATAACTAAAGAGTAGCTTGCAAGCCTGAACACATACCATTAAGAATGCAGTCCTGGAAACTCCTTTTATAAAACAAAAACACACAATAGAATACTATTTGGCGGTAAGAAAAGACGACACAGGAACATTTGTGACAACATGGATAGATCTTGAGAGTATAATGCTAAGTGAAATAAGTCAGACAGAAAAAGCAGAGAACCCCATGATTTCACTGATATGTGGTATATAAACCAAAAACAACAAAAGAACAAGACAAATAAATGAGAAACAAAAACTCATAGACACAGACAGTAATTTAGTGGTTACCAGAGGGTAAGGGGGTGGGGGGTGGAAGATGAGGGTAAGGGGGATCAAATATATGGTGATGGAAGGAGAATTGACTCTGGGTGGTGAACACACAATGGGATTTATAGATGATGTAATACAGAATTGTACACCTGAAATCTATGTAATTTCACTAACAATTGTCACCCCAATAAGTTAAAAAAAACCCATAAAATTCAGAACAGGCAGCCCATTAAGCTGGAAGAAGAAATTCCTATAACCTCACAGGCAAGAAGAAAAGCAAATACTCTAGAGCAGCTGCTACTGTGGATGCAAGCAGAGGTTAGAGCAACAAGGCTGTTTTCTAACAAAGTGTGAATCCCATTAGTGCCAAAGTGTTATCCCCTTCTTAGTCTTTACATCTCAGTCAGAACAGATTTAGGATTTTAATTCCATCTGCATCTCAAGGCTGGTAAATAGAACCCATGGAGACGTGCAAAAATGGTGAAGCCATTCAAAAGGCATCTTCGCAGCCCGTGTAAGACTGACATACACACAATAGGCAGTGGCCAAAGGCTGGCCAAACACTCCTTTAGCATGCTTAGGTGGACAAAATAGGGCGCTGGCCTTCCCCAGTTTCCCAGCTTCTCCTGTGGCCCTGATTGTCTCTTCTCAAATACACAGTCATGCTTTTCTGTGATTGGTCCATTAGAAATGGAGCACTGGGAAAAGTTTCTTTGGGGAGCTCAGAATTTAAACTTGTTCCATTTAAAGAAGAAGGGGAGAGTAGAGGACATGCGGAAGCAGGTACAAAAGTAAAACATCTGGAAGTTATCGATGACTTGTTTGTGTGCCCAATACCAAGGTGATATACTAACTTTAATATTGTAGTTCAACGCCCATCAATTGTTTATCACGGCAGTTCACCTGCAAGGATCTATAATCCAAATCCTTGCTTTTTTTTTTCTGTATCAACATAGGTCAAGTATGTCTCTTAAGCTAGATTGTGTCATTGAGCAGAACCAAATGAAATCACAAAATCAAGTTACCTAGTCTCATAAAGAAAAAATCCAACATAAGAAAAGCTTATAGCTTGGCAAAGATTTTCAACATGGTTGCAATCAAGTCATTTTCCAATTGTGTAAGTAAATAACATTGACCACATGATGTAGTTTGCCAGAACTACATGGTTGCCATGCTATTTTTTAAATTAAAGGTGTAAAGCTAAGTGTTCAAATTTGAAATGATCGAACTGGGGTTCAATATTGAAATTATTGAGCTGAATGTATACAGTGAACGTGTATGTTGCAGCTCTGTGTGTTTAAAACGAAGAGCATTCCTATCTTGAGGAAAAAACGTTTCTGATTTCCAACTGCACAAAACTGTACTCACTTGCCAAGAACGAGGAAATAAAAAAACAATCCACTGGAAATAACCTTTGGTTGTTCACATTAACATGGAAGACAACTGTGGTTCAGAAATTTCCCCTTTTTTAATTACAGCAAGTAAACTATTTTGCCAACTCTCTTTGGGAAGCTCAATTTTCATCCTAGCTGACAGGTCTGAAAATGAAGCTGTCAAGAGTCCTATGTTGAAATTGTTTTTCCAAAAAGAATGTTTATTATAGTATGTCTCCAAAAATTGTGGAGAATCTGTTCAGAAGGATACATCTTCAAATTGAGTTTGATGCATAGTTTAATTATTGAAAGTGAAGAAGATCCATATGATAAATTCTTTTAAATAATTCAAATCATATGTGTATATACATCAAGACTTATTTTAGTTATCTTACTTATTTGCCTTTAAGCACACGCCGTTTTCAGAATCCATGACTAAGCTGAATAAATACCATTGTGTTTTTTCCCCAACATTCATTTAACCACAAGGAAAGTTCATTGATAGTTATCAAAAATTCTATTGGAGAATTTACTCTTTTCTGCATTTAATGAATGTTATGCACTGAATATTTGTATCTCCCTCAGAGTCATATATTAAAGCCCTACCCCCCAATGGGACTGTGTTTGGAGATGGGACCTCTGTGGACGTAATTAAAGTTAAATGAGGTCCTAAGGGTGGGGCCTGAGCCAATAAGGTTAATGTCCTTATATGAAGAAACACCAGAGAGCTTGTTCTCTCTCTCTCTAGTGCATGCACTCAGGACAGGTCATGTGAGGACACAAAGAGAAGGCAGCAATCTACAATCCAGGAAGAGACCCTTTCCCAGACACTGAATCAGCTAGCACCTTGATCTTGGACTTCCCAGCTTCCAGAACTGTGAGAAAATACATTTCTGTTGTTTAAGTCACCTAGTCTGTGGTATTTTATTATGACAGCCAAGCTGATAAATACAATGAACAACACAATTTAGGAGTACAGATATATTTTAGTTTGAAACTTAGTCACTATAATAGGATTCCTGGAGCAGACGCAAAGTACGCTGGGATTAAAGATGGAAAAGTAACCAAAAATCACAGCGTCAGCATTTTTAACCTTTAAATATGTTTACTATTTCCTGCTAAAATGGTACAGTTTGCAATATCCACACAATTGAATATGATATTTAGCTACCAGCATATGTGGTCTCACTAAGTAACAGCAAATCATAAGGAGATAATCATAAGTGTATTAAAACTACAGTCGGTTTCTTTAGCCGTCGAAATCAATATTTAATACATCTTTTTTGCAACACAAAATAAAGGTGATGGACAATTCACAAAATAAAATAAGATGTGGCCTAAGAATTTTAAAGGTGCTTTCAATCCTCTCTTCCAATACAGTTTCCTCATTCTAAAAGTGAAAAAGACCAAAAAGTGGAAACAACCTAAATGTCTACCAGCTTGTGAGTGGATAAATCAAATGTGGTCTATTCATGCAATAGAATCTTATTCAGTAATTAAAAAAGGAACAAATTACTGATATATACAACAACATGGATGAATGTTGAAAACATTATACTAAGTGAAAGAAGCCAGCTATAAAGAATCACATATTGTATGATTCTATTGATAGGAGATGTCCACAAAAGGCAAATCTACAGAAGCAGCAAGTAAATTAGTAGTTGCCAGGGTTTGGGGGTGGGAACAGGGAGTGACTGTCTGTGGAAAAATGGGATCTTTATGGGCGATGGAAATGTTCTAAAACTGGATTGTGATGAGGGTTGCACAACTCTGTAAATTTCCTAAACTTTTGGAATTGCACACCTAAAATGAGTACATTTTACGGTATGCAAATTACATCTCAATGAGGCTGTTTTATAAAAAATAAAGAAAAAGTGGATTTGAAATGCTGAGAACCACACTCGAGGTCGCCCATCTAGCTTAAATGAAACCCAGGCCAAACTTTGGTTGGGTTTAGTAGCATCATGAGGTCAAAACCTCAGAGGACTCAGATCTTCATTCAGATTCATCAAAACTTTAGATGGATTTGGACCTAATCTGTGGACACACATTCTTTACCGTTCCACTTTTCAACGGGAAACTGAGTAAAGAAAAAATTACAGTGGGTGGTTTCTCTAACTTTGCCTTTGAGTTTTCATTTGGTAATTCTGGCCCATGTAACATCATCTTTCTCCCGAATTACAGTAAACTTTTTTTTTTTTTTTTTTTTTTTTTTTTTTTTACAGTAAACTTTTTAATTTTATATGGCAAAATCGAGAAGACAGTGTTCTGTGAAGACATTACCGATATAGGTAGAGTACCATTTTTTTATGAAAAACGTACTGTACATTATTTTCAGAATCCAATACTCTGAATAATTTGTGGAAGGACTCGGCTTTTCAAATATCTATTACTACTAGCATGAAAAGCGAAGCCACTTGCTGTTGCTTTCATTATATGGAGATGACACCAAGTTGCTTCTAGTGCACTCTCACCTGCCCCCAGTGTGTGTGTCCCCTACCCCCAACACACACACACACATGATATATCCCACACTAACTTTGACCTTCAAACCTTGGCTGACCCTTTTCTTTGAAAGCTATAACCAACCCTTCCCGACCTCACTTTCCTCCTTCTTTCTGGGAAAACCTGCCCTTTCAGATTCAGGTATGATATTCCCTTCTCTGGAACTCCATCTCCTCTTTCCCACCAACCTTACCTTTCTTCCTTGTAGTACACGAAGCTTCTCTCTTCTGGGGATGTCTCTGTCTAGTTGTACTACTCACATTAGACTATAATTACATATGGAGCTGTCCATGTCTCTAGACTGGAAAGCATAGGGATAACAAGGTTCTTATTTATATATGTATCCTTAGGGTCTAGGATAGAGCTTAACACACAGTAGCTGTTCAATAAATGTCACAAAAGGGTAGGAAGGAGAAGAAAGGGAAGGGAAGGGAAAATAAGGAAAAGAAATGGAAAGGAAGGGAAGAGGAGAGGCGGGAAGGGAGGGGAAGGGAAGGGGAGGGAAAGGGAGCAGACGGAAGGGAAAGGAACAAAATGGAAAGGAAAGGAGGAAGAAAGGAAGCAAACAATCAATGGTAATTGCTGTCTTCAGAATACCCTCCATTAAAGCATTTACTTGTTTTTGCACAATTTAGCTCATAATAAAAAAAAACAAGAAAATATCAGGATTCCGCAACATTTCTAGCTCAGCCTTTTCTCCTACCATGGTCCAGATGAGCCCCAAACAACTTACTATCCTTCACTTTGGGACCATTTCTCCTGTCATCGAAGGGAAGACACTACTGACTCTGACAGAGAGAGTGCCACCTTGGAAATCCCTACAAATCAGAGGGGGTAATCTAAGTCCCCAAAGATTTTGCTTCGCTGCTGACTCTGAAAATGCTTCAGAATCTTCCCAGCTTATGCAGCACCCATGTAAGAAAAGCTCATACCTTGGCAAAGACAAAATCCAGCACCCATTTATGATAAAAATTCTCATAACAAAAACATAACAAAGGCCATATATGACAAATCCACAGATAACATACAGTTGAAAGCTAAAAGTGTTTTCCTTAAAACGAGGAACAAGACAAAGATCTGTACTTTCACCAGTTTCATTCAACAGAGTGTTAGAAGTCCTAGCCATAGCAATCAGACAAGAAAAAAAAAAGGCATCCAAATTAGAAAGGAAGAAATAAAACTGTCATTATTTGCAGGTGATATGATACTATGTAGAGAGAACCCTAAAGATTCCACTAAAAAACTATTAGAACTGATAAATGAATTCAGTAAAGCAGCTGGATACAAAATTAATATTCAGAAATCAGCTGCATTTTATATCAAAACTATCAGAAAGAGAAATTAAGAAAACAATCCCATTTATAATTGCATCCAAAAAATACCTAGGAATAAATTAAACAAAGGATGTAAAAGACTTGGAAAATTATGACATTGAAGTAAGAAATGGAAGAAGATACAAATAAATGGAAGCATATACTGTGCTCATGGACAGGAAGAATTAACATCATTAAAATGTACATACTACGCAAAGCAATCTACAGATTCAATGCAATCTTTATCAAAATATCAATGGTATTTTTTCACAGAACTGGAATGAATAATCCTAAAATTTAGATGGAACCTCAAAAGACCCTGGATAGCCACAGCAATCTTGAGAAAGAAGGAAGATGGAGGTATCACACTGCCTGATATCAAAGTATACTACAAGGCTATAGTAATAAAAACAGCTTGGTATTGGCACAAAACCACATAGATCAATGGAACAGACTAGAGAACCCAGAAATAAACCCACGTCTATATGGTCAATTAATCTACGATAAAGGGGGCAACAATATACGATAGGGTAAAGGTAGTCTATTGAATAAATGATAACCACTAAACTATTGTCTGTGTCTATGAGTTTTTGTTTCTTTAGGGTAAGGGAGAGGGTGGTGGTAGATGAGGGTAAAGGGATCATATATATGGTGATTGAAGGAGAACTGACTCTGGGTGGTGAACACACAATGTGATATATAGATGATGTATTGAGTTGTACACCTGAAACCTGTGTAACTTTACAAACAATTGTCACCCCAACAAACTTTAAATAAATAAATAAATGGTGCTGAGAAAACTGGACAGATACATGAAGAAGAAGAAGAAGGAGAAGGAGAAGGAGAAGGAGAAGGAGAAGGAGAAGGAGAAGGAGAAGGAGAAGGAGAAGGAGAAGTAGAAGGAGAAGGAAAAGAAGAAGAAGAAACTAGACCACCTTCTTACACCATATACAAGAATAAACTCAAAATGGATTAAAGACTTAAATATAAGACCCCAAACCATAAAATTCCTGGAAGAAAACATAGGCAGCAAACTCTCTGACATTGCTCTTAGTAATATTTTTTTCTGATCTATCTCCTCTGGCAAGAGATACAAAGGAAAAAAACAATGGGACTACATCAAACTAAAAAGTTTTTGCACAGCAAATGAAACCATCAGCAAAATAAAAAAAAAACTACTTAATGGGATAAGATATTTGCCAATGATACATCCAATAAAGAGTTAATATCCAAAATGTATAAGCAACTCATAGACCTCAACACCATAAAAACAAACAATCCAATTAAAAAATGGGCAGAGGACATGAACAGACATACAGATGGTCAATAGGCATATGAAAAGAAGCTCATCACTTATCATCAGAGAAATGACAGTTAAAACCATAATGACATATCACCTCTCACCTGTCTGGATAGCTATCGTGAATTAATCAACAAACAACAAATGTTGGTGAGGATGTGGAGAAAAGGGAACCCTCGTGCACTGTTGGTGGGATTGCAAATTGGTGCAGCCACTATGGAAAATGGTTTGGAGTTTCCTTAAAAAATTAAAAAGAGAACTACTTTATGACCAGCAATTACACTTCTGAGTGTTTATCCCACGAAAGCCAAAACACTAATTTAAAAAGATATATGCATTTATACGAGTATGTTCACTGCAGTACTATTTACAGGAGTCAAGACATGGAAGCAACCTAAGTGCCCATCAATACACGAGTGGATAAAGAAGGTATGGGACATTTATACACTGGAATATTACTCTGCCATAAAATAGAATTAAATCTTACCATTTGCGACAACATTGATGGACCTAGAGGGTATTATGCTAAGTGAAATGAGTCAGACAGAGAAAGACAAATGCTATATGATCTCACCTATATCTTGAATTTAAAGAACACAATAAATGAACAAACAAAACAGAAATGGATTCATAGATACAGAGAACAAACTGATTGCTGCCAGATGGGCGGGTGGTTAGGGGGAAGGGTGGAAAAGGTGAGGGATTAAGAAGTACAAGTTGGTAGTTACAAAATGGTCACGGGGATGTAAAGTACAGCACAGGGAATATAGTCAACAACATTATAATTATGTATAGTGCCAGGTGTGTACTAAATTAATCGAGGTACTCACTTGGTAAATTATATACAAGTAAATGTATAATCACTATGCTGTTCACTTGAAACTGATAGAAAATATTGAATGTCAACAGTAATTTAAAAATAATTTTTTTAAAAAAGTTACAAGAGAACCCAAATGCCATTGTCCTGGCAAATATTACTGAAAGAGAAGATGAGTTGAAAAATATCATACTCAAATAATGAAAGAAAGGAAGGAAAAAGAGAAAGATTATTATAACAGTCTTCTTTCCTTTATGATTTTATTTTGTTTTGATTCTCAAAACATTTTAAAATTTGATTTGCTAAGTCTTGTTAAGCATTGGATGGATGTTGGCTAAACTTTAATAGGAAATTTAAGGCTTTATTAAATCCCTTTGTCACTATGAAGTCAATGTTAGTTTTATAGCACTGTGGGGTGAGTTTTTTCATCTTAAAAATTGAGATGACTATGAAAACTGTATCCAAGTGAATAAACTTGATTTTTCCCAGGCAATAGGGCTGTGGGTTTGCTCTGAGAAATCCATATTACCCTTCCTAGAAGTATTGGGTCAGGTATTACCACCAAAGAAACAGGATACAGTCCATAGTTATAAGAAGCTTAGAATCCAATAGATAAAACAGGCAGGCATAAAGTTACCAACAAATACAGGTATTCCTCCTTTCTAGTAAATATTTGATATTTACAACTTTGATTTTCAAGGCTTGGTACAAAATAATATGGGACCAATGGTTTTGTAACTTTCTGAATGCGCTGATCAGAGTATATTACGTTAGATGAAAGCTCTGGAAAGAGGGATATTGCTACGTAGCTCAATGAACATTGTCAATACCACACAAAAGGAGCTTTGTAAAGCCAAAAGGAATCACCTTCACCCCCTTTGACTTTATGGAAGATAGTGAAGTTTCAGTTTTGTAAATATGCCAGTGTGTTGTGATGGAGAGAACATGGGCTTTGGGGTCTTATGATCCCCACATTGTTTGTGCCTCTCAATAGCTGTGTGATGTTGGGCAAGTTGCTTGACATTTCTAAAATCCAGTTTCCTCTTCCATGAAATGGTGACAAAAAGTCCTTCTCCAGGATAAAAGCCCAGGAAACATTGGTTGCTTTTTTCTTAGTAATAATAAAAGTTCATATTTATTGAGGGCATCTGAGCCCCTGCTCTGAGCATCCAAATTCTTCATCTCATTTAATCTTTAGTATAGCTCCAAGAAGTTGGTACTAATTTCAAAATTTTAATGAACCAAAACACCACGAACACCATAGATTAATGACCGTCATCTCCCCATCGCTTGCCAGAGCCTGGCCAAGCTTGGTTTGGATGATTTACTGCTCTGTCATCCCAGTGCTTGTGGAATCCCAGGGTGTGCTTGTGTCACATGCATCATGCACGTGTCCTCCATGGAAGACGGACCTAGATGCATCACACCCACACAGCTTCAGGCCTCTCTCTTGCACGTTGTAGATTGCTTCTTCAGGAAACTTCCCCTGATTATCCTCTTCAAAGGCCAATTTGAGTGTGCCTGTTGCGTACTAGGTTCTGCCACAGCATGGGGGATTTTTCTTACCACACCATTGGAATTAGCTCTCTCTTTTCTGCATTTCCAATAAATGTAAGCTCCCTCAGGGCAGGGACTCTTTCCTTTTTTCCTCTTGTATTATTACCTCCAATTTATAGATAAGGTGACTGAAACGTAGAAAGGTGTAGTAGCTTGCTCAATAACACATTCCTACTGAGCAGTAGAGTTAAGCTTTCACTCCCAATCCCTCTTTACCCACTGGCCAAGTATGGCCCTGCCCGCTGATTTGCTACTTGAAAGGGGCTCAGTCCACTTACTCATTGAACAAATATTACTAAGTATTATGTTTCAGCCACTTTACAAATTGCTCAAGATGCAATGATGAGTAAAATACACATGGCACTCACCCACTGAGCTCACAACCTAGCCCAGGGTTTCTCAACTTCTGTGCTGTTGGCATTTGTTACCGAGGGAGCCGCCCTGTGCATTTTAGGATGTTGAGCAGCACCCCTGGCCTACACCCGTGAGATGCCCATAGCAACAGCACACACACATACACACACACACACACACACACACACACACACACATGCTGTGACAATAAAAAATGTCTCCAGACTTTGCCAAATATCTTCTGGGGAGGAAATCACCCTGAATAAGAACCGTTGCTCATGTGAAACAGTAATAAGAGTGTTATGCTTAAGGAATTAAGGGAACTATTTACCCTGAGACTCTTCTAGACGCTCAGCTTCTCCTTAAAACACAAACGAACAACATCCCCCCGCTCCAGTCATGTGCCATAATGTAGAACCCGACATGTAACTACCATCTCATAAAAAGATTTCACATCATTCTGCCAAAAGCTTTTTGGGTGGAACTATCTTTCGTTTGGAAAAGGAAGTCAATGCAATTTGCTCTATAGAAATACATTTTATATCAACTTACCTGGAAGAGGGTATACCATAAATTACTATGTCTTCAAAAATATTAAAGGGATATAAAAATATAGTGACTCATAATACAGCTGGGGCTAATTACAGTTCTATAATTGGGCTGGTGAAGAAAGCAATGAATTTGGGGAGGCTAGCATCAAGGGTTGCTAGGTCCAACATGGCCAAGTTTATTACAGTAATTTCAGGTTACTCGTGGTATTAGTCCAGGCAGGTCAACTGTTGCAATCCAAAAATGACACAACACTTTTAATGGATGATCCGGCTTTTCGGGTCTTCTGGGATACACCTCTCTACACTGGGACTCAGGGACTCAGGGACTCAGGTGTTGACAACCTTATGGCTCTGCATTTTTTCAGGTGTTTGGAGTTCTCACCTTCACCACTGACAGAGGGAAGAGAGCGTGTGCAGATTGCAATGGAGGTTTTTATAGACCACGACTAGAATTCTGATATTCATTGATAAGAACTCAATTACATGACTACTGCTAACTACAAGGGAGGCTGGGAAATGGCGTCCAGCTCTGTGTCCCTGAAGGAAAGGACATCTGTTTGAACATATAGCCATACTTTGTCAATATGGTCAAAATCATTGTAACTGCCCAAGAGCCACACCTTGTCTAATTTTCTGGTTTATAAAATCAGGATACTGTATACTTTACAAAGAGTCTGTGAGGACTAATGAAAGATGTGTAAGTTACATTCTTCCCAAAGACTTTGTGCTGTGTGTGTATCTGATATCTGGAGAATAATACACTATGCTAATTTATAGCCCCATTACGAATACATTCTTAATCCCTGACAGACATCCTGATGTGGTAAATCCGTTACCATTCTCTAAGAAAAGGCGAATGTGCTATGTAGTACAAGTTCACGTCCCCAGCGATGGTGTAATATTTTCTTTTGCTCTCAATGTGTGAATTATTAAAAATAAGCTAGCTACAATGTCATCATTTTGGATTATATAAAAAATGGAGGCAGAGACAGGACTGCTTCCAATTTGTGAAGTTATTTAGCATTTAATATTCCCTGTGGGAAATCAATATGGTTTGGGGGAGATTATTTATATACCACTAGTCAAGTGTGGTTTAAATAAATGCACCATGTTGCTAGAGCTATGTGAATGAATCTTTTGGTGTCAAGACCTTACTATTGAAGAAAGAGATATAATCACAAATCAGCTAACTGGAAAATGGTGAGTAGAAATTATCTGGTCATTTTACTGATATAGATGAATATCTTAGGTTTTGTTTTTCTAGCTTTTCTTCAAATCATAAAAATAAATATCTGGGCATTCTGTGCCAAGATAGTGATGTTAACATTTAGTAGTTACTTAAAATGTACATTCTCTGAAACTAATTTTATTTTAGGGGAGTGAAATGTGCGCTGGCGGTTCAGACATATGTAAATCATTCATGTTTTTTTAATCAGTTAGTTAGGTAAAAAAAAGAAGTAATTGAATGGCAACAAAATAATTCCTACTCTTAAGTAGTCAGGATGCATTCCTGCATAATTCAGGATTCAAATGAGCTCCTTCCAAGCTTGATGAAAGTTTAAAATAATTCAATGTGTGTCTACCTCATCCATTTATCCTGATCACTAACTGGTTAACATAGGAGGATGGTTAGCAGGTCAGAAAGAAAAAGAGAAATGAAGAGAAGTCTAGGGTCTCTGGGCTAAATCACACATCAGTCAATTTCTCCTTAGTCCACTTGACTCCTATTAAAGAGAGAACAGAAATTCCTGGAAGAAACAGAAAGAAAGTGCAACTAAATGGATTGACTTCTTCAAAGCGTTCCTGAGCGTATTTTGGGAGCGAGGATCTACAAGCCTCACTTTGAACAGAAGGCCAACACTGGTTTTCCTTTTCTCCATTTAGCTGTCACTCAGACAACAGATATCCCCTGCTTTAAGTAAACAGAATATGGAACCAGAGGGATAAATTTGTCATTACATTTACAAGGGATCCCATACTTTACCCCGACATTTACTGCAAAATATATTTAACCAGTCGCTTTCCCCTGGAGCTGGTGAAAACCATTTTGGTTTCATAAAATTATTTGCACATATTTAGGTTGACTACTATGAAACTGAAGATATCCGACCAATTTTGACTGGCAAAATGGTAATTTTCTAAGGTTAATCTTAAGGCGTACCTTTCTAGGAATACATCCCTTGTGTAAAGTATGATATGTCCTGCTGAGAAATCCTACAATAAATCAGATGGGAAACAATGGAGTAAAATAATTCAAAGGGTATTATTTTGAGGTAATTTGAAACCTCAACTGTTTTGACCTCCAACACTCTTAGATGTGAGTACTCAAGAAGTTTTTGACCTAAAAACTGACAATGTCCACCAGTTACTAGATTGTGCCAATTTACAACGATAGCAATAACCAAACAGGTAGCTCAGTCATTGGCTTCACACAAGAAAATGAAATTGTTGGCTGATGGTACTTTCCCTTTTCACTGTTAGAAGTATCATGTGTGCAATGAACTGTGTTCTTGATACTGTAGAGTTCTGACTCTTTTAATACCTGGGAGAGACAGAATAGCAGGCTTCAGGCGGGTTAGGCGAGTTTTGCCCTTTCTGGCTCATTTATCTAAGAAAGAATTTGGTGACTTGACAAGTTTCTGAAAGTGGAGGAAAATGATTTGAGTGAAGGCAGCCAGAGGCACTTAGCAAATTCTGACCACCATCATAGTTGTCACCCACTGAAATTTAAACTCAAGTCCAAATTTATACAAGTGGATTCGCTTACATGGCACAGAATTCACATGCTATTTATTAACTATCACTGGGTCCTTTCTTCTGAATTGTGTACTTTTTTTGGATGGTATAACATTTTGGAAGCTGTAATCCTCTTGTGACAGGTTATAAGAGCCAGGTAAAACTTTCTTATTTTGTTCTAACTTAGTATACTCATCTTTAACTACAATGACAATTTTGATTCAAAAGACAAACTTCAGG
This sequence comes from Rhinolophus hipposideros, assembly GCF_964194185.1. Taxonomy (NCBI): domain Eukaryota; kingdom Metazoa; phylum Chordata; class Mammalia; order Chiroptera; family Rhinolophidae; genus Rhinolophus; species Rhinolophus hipposideros. The sequence goes on along the minus strand of NC_138046.1, from coordinate 121,732,514 downwards.
AAAGGAAGTGAGAAAGTCAGAAAGTCTGGAGAAGGTTGGGGGAGGGAGTGTGTGTGGGAGGTGGGGAGAGAGGAAGACAGCAGATTCTTCCTTTCCTAAAAGTTATTATTCACTTCTAAATGAGACAGCTCAATTTAACGGCCCTAAATTTATGGGTCTAACCATTGGGGAAGATTATGTGTCTGGAGTCCTCTGGGGAAAGAAGCTACCTGGCGGTCCGACGTTTGTGGTCAATTGTTATTACAGGTGTGGGAGCTCATTGCTGGCAATGAGAGAATTCCTAGGGCAGGAAATTCAGGTGGGGTTCACTGATGGTGTGGTCAAGAGGCAGCCACAACCATATGCCAGTAAAGGGTTTCGGTACTAGCTACTGGAGCTACAGTAGTATTTTCTGCTCTGTTCTTTGCAAGAATGAAGCATCCATTAGTGGTGTCTTTACAGACGTGCATAACTAATTTTATGTGTCCACTGACATTATTTTGCCCAGAAATTACACTAAAATAAGAAGCAGCCAACCTTTTCCTCTTTCTAGAGTGATAAGATTATTTGTATTGTATTAATAAGTTACATAAATTACATAATCATGTAATTAATAAGTTACATAAGTTAATAAGTAATGGGCAAAACATAATGGGTAACAATTACGTCTTTGCAACCCAGACCCATGTATCGTAAAATGACATATCTAACAACTGCATGAGTCCCTTAGAATAACTCATGAGAACAGGCTGTTACTATATTAACCAGTTAGTGATCAGGATAAATGGATGAGGTGGGCACTCATTGAATTATTTTAAACATACTTTTTCTTCTTTTAAAATTACTCAAATAATTCATTGCCATTGTTGAACTATTCGAAAATCCAGGGAAGGAAATCAAAACAAGTTATGAGCTAGACCACCTTCCGAAGTCAGCCACTGGTAGCAATTTATTATGTGAACTTCCAGAGTTTTTCCCATGTAAATATATCATACTTTACTACACCATATTATAAATATGTTATGTGGTATTATTCTATATATTCCACTGTACAATCTGCCCTTTTCATATTCTAACTCCTATGTAATATTCCACTGTGTGTCTATACCATCCATTATTTCAACCAATTCATTTTTGTTGGTCCTTTAGATTGTTTACAAACAATCTAAGGCACTAATACAGATTTGGCTCTAATATTGTTATTATCAATATAATCATATACTCACATGAGCAGATTTGTCCAATTACTTCCTTAGGATAAATTCCTAGATGTAGGATTGATTGGTATATAACTTTTTTGTGGAGGTTTTAATACAGATGATGAAATGCTTTCCTTAAAACTTGTGTTTATTTTCAATCCCACCGACCATATGAGAGTTATTAGTTTCAAGAGTTTCCAGCCAGGCCATTCACTACTTCGGAGGGGACCAGAGCATATTTCCCAACATCCTTCTTTCTTTTTTCTCTCATTCCTCCCTCTGACAAACAGTGATCGATCGCCTACCACACTCAGGCATTGGACACAGTCTCTGATCACATTAGCCAGCATGAATGGGAGAGTAATGATTTTGTATATACGCTTCTTTTGTCCTCTTACATAATCCAGGTAAATATCATGAAAAATTCTAACATGTCGACTTCTAATCTCCTTTTCTCAGATGTTTTTCACATCTGGAAGTAACACAAAGTCTTGTCTCAGACCGTGCTCCTTGATTTCGCTTTGGAAATACTGTCATCATAACTGTGGGAGACAGAAACCAGCCATGTCCCGTCTTCAGGCTGAGTGCTGAACTCATTTTAAGTAGCTCTTCCTCTTTTCTCCTCTTCAGTGATGGTACTATGGTACCTCCTCCCCACATCTCCACCCCTCCCCAAGCCCAATGTCCAAAGCCGTGGAGAGACAAGAGTGCATGGGTTATTCAGAGCAACCTTCTTCAGTGCCACTTCCTCCCTTATGTCAGACTATTAATGAGCCATTTTCATGATACTCTAAGAAGCCAGGATGAACAAGTCTTCTTGTCAAGGAAAGTGACAGTTAATTAGTGATAGTTTTCTGTATTGTGGTAAGTAGAAAGCCCCTAAGTAGCTTTTAAATTAGTGAGAGGAACTTCAGAGCTTACCCTAGCCCCAGAATAATCTGACAAGTCTGACAACCGTTAATGTACCTCTTTCAAGTCCCTGTAATGTTTGGGCTTTTACAGTGACTACTAAAGTCAAACAAACTACTTCAATAATTATAAATTAATAGAACACATCAAGGTGTACATGACGTGAAACATGATTAAAACACTCCCAACCATGTTGATTCCATATATAATATTAGGAGTTTAGGAATTCTGGCCATGTCTCCTCTTTCAAGTGGTCCAAAGTAAAATTATACTGTATTTAAATTGTGGTTTTCTTCTCTTTTCATGTATTTCCCCTCTTGGACAGAAAGAGAAGGAGCAAATGTTAGGATCATCAAGTTGATGAGGCAAAGGGTCAAGATGCAATAGGCAGGACCGGCCCTGTGGCTCAGGCGGTTGGAGCTCCGTGCTCCTAACTCCGAAGGCTGCCAGTTCGATTCCCACATGGGTCAGTGGGCTCTCAACCACAAGGTTGCCAGTTCAATTCCTTGAGTCCCGCAAGGGATGGTGGGCAGCGACCCCTACAACTAAGATTGAACACTGGCACCTTGAGCTGAGCTGCCACTGAGCTCCCAGATGGTTTAGTTGGTGGGAGTGTGTCCTCTCAACCACAAGGTTGCCAGTTCAACTCCTCGAGTCCTTCAAGGGATGGTGGGATGTGCCCCCTGCAACTAGCAATGGCAACTGGACCTGGAGCTGAGCTGCGCCCTCCACTCCTAAGACTAAAAGGACAACAACTTGAAGCTGAACAGCACCCTCCACAACTAAGATTGAAAGGACAACAAGTTGACTTGGAAAAAAGTCCTGGAAGTACACACTGTTCCCCAATAAAGTCCTGTTCCCCTTCCCCAATAAAATCTTCAAAAAAAAGAGATGCAATAGGCAGTGTATGAAGGTTGTACCCGCCAAATGTTGAAAGTGAAGTTCGAGTAATGGAAGTATGCTCTTATGAATGTACTTTGAAATTCCTTTCTACAGTTCAGTGACCTTGTGAATGATTTAATGTAGTGGTTCTTAACCAGTGGTGACTTTGTCCTACAGAGCTACAGGAGACATTTGACAATGTTTGGAACATTTTTGGTTGTCCAACTGGGGTGAAGTTCTAGTGTCATCTAGTCAGTAGAGACAGGGATCCTGCTAAACATACGACAATACCCAGGACAATGTCCCACACCAAAGAATTACTGGCCCTAAATGTCAATAGTGCCAAAGTGGAGAAACCCTGATTTAATTTACTTCAAGTTCAGATTGTTAGATTCAAAGTTGATATTTAAATACTTATTTCAAGCATTACCAGCTATGACATGAGATTTGAACAAGATCCAACTCGAGCGTAGGTTATAGGTAGAAGTCTTCATTTTCATATCAGAGCACTTCTATAGAGGGGCAGTGCCTCAGTTACATTCAAGTTCTTCGTAAAGATAGTAGCTGAGGAAAGAAACTACGAAGGGGATCAATGAGAAATGTGCCTTTTCTCTTTAAGGCACCACTGGATACATCTTTGGGTTCTAGAAAAAGTCATGAAAGGTTTGGCTGCTTTCCTTTGTAAACTGATTCTAATCGTCAGATGAGGGGTTAAGGAGGATTCCTGCTGATAGTAATTTATTCAAACCAGCCAGAGTCTTCTGCAAGGACTTGAACGAGCCAAGAGACCCCTCTATGATGAGACTGTAGCTCAGTGGTTCTCAAAGTGGGGTCCTTGGACCAGCAGCGTCAGCATCACCTGGGAACTTGTTAGAAATGCCCATTCTCAGGCCCCACCCCATAGCTAAATGAACCAGAACCTGGCTTCACACGTCTTCCAGGTGATGCTGACAATATTCTTAAGTTCAAAACCATCGCTTTAGCTAAAAATTGCAGAGAGACAGAGAAACAGAGAGAATTTCTTAAGGAAGCTCTGTGTCTGTGTTATTCAAGAACAAACCAAGAGATTCCCTTATCCTCAACAACTTAAATTAAAAATATAAAATCTGGTTTGGCTCATATACTGTGGGTGGGAATGTACGTTGATACAGCCAATGTGGAAAATAGTATGGAGATTCCTCAAAAAATTACGAATAGAATTACCATATGACCCAGCAATCCCTCTCCTGGGTATCTACCCAAAGAATCTGAAAACATTTATGCATAAAGACACGTCTGCTCCAATGTTCATTGCAGCTTTGTTTACAGTGGCCAAGACATGGAAACAACCAAAATGTCCTTCGATAGATGAATGGATAAAGAAGTTATGGTATATATACACAATGGAATACTAGTCGGTGGTAAGAAACGACGATATAGGAACATTTGTGACAACATGGATGGATCTTGAGAGTATAATGCTAAGTGAAATAAATCAGACAGAAAAAGCAGAGAACCCTATGATTTCACTGATATGTGGTATATAAACCAAAAACAACAAAAGAACAAGACAAATAAATGAGAAACAAAAACTCATAGACACAGACAATAGTTTAGTGGTTATCAGAGGATAAGGGGGATGGGGGGAGGGAGATGAGGGTAAGGGGGATCAAATATATGATGATGGAAGGAGAACTGACTCTGGGTGGTGAACACACAATGGGATTTATAGATGATGTAATACAGAATTGTACACCTGAATCTATGTAATTTTACTAACAATTGTCACCCCAATAAATTAAAAAAAAACAATAAATAAATAAATAAAACTAAAAAAAAAAAAAGAAACTCGTACAACTCAGTAACAAAAAATAAAAGATCTGATCAAAAAATGGGCAGGGGACATGAAAAGACATTTCCCAAAGGAGACATACAAAGGGCCAACACACATATGAAAAACTGCTCAACGTCACTAACCATCAGGGAAATACAAATCAAAACCACAATGAGATACCACCACACAAAAGTCAGAATAGGTATTAACAAAAAGTTAACAAATAACAAGTGTTGGCGAGGATGTGGAAAAAAGGGAACCCTTGTGCACTGTTGGTGGAATTGCAGATTGGTGCAGCCACTATGGAAAACAGTCTAGTTTCCTCAGAAACCTAAAAATGGTTATACCATACAACCCAGCAATTTCACTTCTGGGTATTTATCCAAAGAAAATGAAAACACTAATTTGAAAAGATACATATACCACTATGTTCATTGCAGCAGTATTTACTATAGCTGAGATACGAAAGCAACCTAGGTATCCATCAATAGATGAATGTATAAATAAGTGGTGTATAAATATATGATGGAATATTATGCAGCAATAAAAAGAATGAAATCTTACTATTTGAAACAACATGGATGGACCTAGAGGGTTTTATGCTAAGTGAAATAGGTCACACAGAGAAAGACACATACCATGTTTTCACTTACATGTGGAATCTAAAAAACAAAACAAAACAAAAACAGACTCTTAGAAGCAGAGACTAAAGGGATGAATCCCAGAAGGGAGGGGTGGGGGTATGGGTGAAAAGAGGAAGGGGAATATAGTAAATAATATTGTGATAAGTTTGCACGTTGACAGATGGTTACTAGAAATAGTGGGGTGATTACATTGTGAGGTTAAAAATGTCGAATCACTACATTATACACCTGAAACTAATTTAACCAACATAAGATTATATACCAACTATACTTAAATAAAAAGAGAAAAAAAAGTGCTTTCTCCTTGCATTTTGAAAAAACTACTCTTAAATGAAAATGAAAATACAATGAAAGGGTGAGAGGAAAGCCTCCTTTTGTGCCAGTCCTCAGCTCCAACAACCAGAAACATTCATCTGCGCATTAGCAGCTCAGTCCCCGAGAAGAAGCATGCCTGGGTCTGAAAGAAGCTTAAAGCGAAGCTGAGTTATTGAAGGGGAGAGGGCACGGAAGACACTCAGTTCCAAGGGAGCCGTAAGTGAGGTGGCTGTGGAGCCTGCAAATCTACACAGCTCATAGGGCCTTCATATCCAAATCAGGAATTCCTCTTTTAAAAGAGGTACCACAGATTCACCTTTGATAGTTGCTGATCTTGTGGAGATCTAGCACAGCTATCTGTTTTTGTTAATCAAATCTGGAACGTTCTAACATGGTTTGTCTTTCAATTGTATTAGTGGTATTGCTTATTTAACCGTAGCTCATGCTTCCAGATAGCCATGGATAAAAGCAAATCACATGTAACATGCCAATAGCCTCGTTTATAATAATCCAAACATAATGCAAAGAGAATGAAAATGAAGCCATGTCTGGTAGAGCTTGAAAAGATTTTACATCCAAGGAGCCTGCCAAGATGTTAACATAAGGGAACAATATCATCAGACAAAAGGGAAAAAAAAAATAACTACTAAAGCAATTAGTGATAATAGGTAGAATGCCAAGCTTTGTTTAAATAAAATAAAATTCTATCATCAAAATATGATGATTTCAAACAAGTGTTTATTGTTCTTTCATTCTAATCAAGACATAATATTCTCTTTTGTATATTGTACATATTGCAATTTTTAAAGAAATAATCTAATTGGCATGCATTAGAAAGTTGGTCTTTTCTCAAAAATGAAGTTAGGTGCTAAGAGGGTTTTTTTTTTGTGTTAAATAGGACATTTTCCATACATATGTGTGCTTGTGAATAGATAGACTTCTCTGTAATGAGAACTAAAGGACAGCTTTCTACACTGTGAATTAAAGAGTAATTAATCCAATACCGTATCCACAGGGCTGAGTAATAACAGATGTAAAAGTTTTGTGTGTTTCAAACTCAGAGACAAATTCACATAAAGTATAATTTTGTGAGTTTCTGGCTTATTAGATCTAAAGATATAGCATTCTTTGCTAATGTTTCAGCAACATCAATCAATCAACAAATATTTTCCATGGTCACTCTGTGCCTGAAACACAGGATCAAATTCCCCTCATCAAAAGTTTAACTTGGAATATAAGGATTATGGGGGCAAAAAACTTCCTTAACAAATGGTACTAGCTAAAACAACAATTGTTTTCTTGGGCAAAGGAGATTAAATCTAAAAATATGTCTTTCTGAAAATTAAGGCCAAATCAATAGTTTTGCACTCAAAACAATACTTTCTTCTGTAGGGCACAGGCTGGCTATTTTGGGGATTATGCACAGAAATATGTTTCAAATCGCCACCCACACAATTATTTGGCTCTCTGCTTACATGTCTGAGTAAATGTATGGTTAGAAAAAACATTTTGATGTTATCCTATGCCAAGTATAACTTTTAAAGTAAGCATCTTGCTGCATAAAAATCACATCATAGATGATGCTCCTTGTTCAGAGATAGACACAACGTAAATTTCTTGAAAGTTCCTTTCAGTCCTAATATTTTCTTTTGCCATGTAAAAAGATCCACCCCACTGATTTAACTCACTGAAGTACATGTTGTTATTATAAATGCATGGCAAATTATATAAACAAATGTGAATTTGGAGTCTCAATCCTTTTACATTATGTATTACATGATGCTGACCACTTATTTACTACTAATCAATGGGAGATGATAAATCTTTAAATAGTCCCCGAGGACACAAATGACCATTCCAATGGAGTAAAACAAAAATCTAAGACAAACAGGAATTAATCCAATTGTTCTCCCCACCAAATCGGCCATGAAAGTAACAAAAATACCTTCCCAGGTTGAGAAACCTCCTGTCGTTTAAGTTGCAGCGTTAATGAGTATCAGCCCTCAAGAGGAAAACTGAAATTTATCTTATCATGCCAGTTTGTATTATTTATTTATTCAAGCATAAAAGGAATTTCTGAGACGACTGGATATCTAGCTCTGAAAATGTACGTGAACAAAGGGAGGCCTGGCAGTCAGAAATCCAGCCCAAATCGAGTCTTAGAATTAAGTTTTCTGAAGAGAAACCCCGTAGCAACCTTTGACACTGAGAGCCCCTGTTAGAACTGCAGAAGCTGCTGCCTCTGGAAAGTAAAACTAGTTTTTCCTTGCTAGTTTAATTTCCTCCTTATCAGAGAGATTGTGTGTCCAGGTTGAGGATCTGAAGAACCTCTTTGAGGGGTTTGCTGAAGTTATGGGGACCTCAAGAATGGATGGAGGTGTAATGGTGCCCTCTGCTGGAGAGAATCAGTAATGTTGCCCAGTAAGTTTACCGGGGCTGAAGTAAAAATTTTTCTGTTTTGTTTTGGTGGGGGTGTTTTTGGAACAAAAAGTTCTGAGACGTTCACTGCAAAAAAGTAGTTGCAAAACCCCAAACCACATGAAATTAGCTTGATTCTGAGTTGACAGTGGAATTTGAAACCAGCTGTATTTCATCCTAAAATGTTAGCGCTATAAACCCTTCATCAAACCTGGAGACAATTATTTTCTCACTATCTGGACAAGACCACATTTCTAGCAGCTGAATTCTTCCAGGGCAGACTTTGCTGTCCCATTTTTGTTTTGTAGAGATCTCCTCTCTCACACTTACATTAAAAAGCCTCATTGAAGAAGGAAGGATGCTGTGAGGTCCTGCCCCGAGCCACCATCTGCGATTTCGCTATTAAAAATCATAAAAGGAATTTGTCACAAAAAGCATCCACCACATTGGCATTACCAGGCTTCTTAGAAATATATAGTAAGGCCAAAAATTGTTTTTTAAAAAGTCATTTGATAAGCTTCGGGAAAACAGTGGCATTTCATTGTAGGTGTAATTTTTTTACTTCTTATCTCAGTTCTGAAATGGAAATTCTTAATGATTTTTAAACAAAGGGCCCCACATTCTCATTTTGCACTGGGCTTTGTAAATTATGTGGCCTGTCTGGTAAACATGCTTATTTAGCGTGGAGGTCTGAGCGCTGTCAGAGTAGGATGCTGGCCTTCCTAGGGAACATAGACATGTCTAAAATATCATGCTCATGTTGAAGGAGCTTATAGTCTAAGAACGGAGATGAGACATGTAAAGGACAATGAGGACATGTAGCCGAATATAATAATTCAATAAAAGAGGTCTGGGCACTCTATAGTTCATCGGATGATGGCGAGATCATTTCCAGCTGGGAAAATCTGAAATGCCTCAGGAATGGGGTGTCATTTGAGCTAGGACTTTCAAACAGATTCTTTAGTACCTATTTTTTTGCAGGAAGATAGAAAAAAAAAAGAAAGAAAATAGATTAGAGGAACTTTTCCTTTTTGCCATCTGGTCCACTTTGTGGTTTTACCTTTTCTTAGTCACCTTAGTTGACTTTGGAGTTTTAATCATAGGATTCCAGGGCTCCTTAGAGTGTGATCTTCCATAGAGAAAATGGTTTTAATTGTTAAAAATCAGAGGATGAATTCAATTTGTGTGCCTCTCAGCAAGCTTCTTTGGAGATGTCAGATGAAACCAGTGGGGAGCTTCATTTTCTAAGGGGGTTGTTCCCTTAGGTTAGAACCTCATGGTTCTGAGACAATGGCTGCGAACTCAAAGTCTGTAGCATTGTGTAAGGGATTCAGCTCACATGTCCCTGCAGGGTGGGTCGATCATACCATCTCACTACAACAAAAGCAGCACTCTTTTTCCTCCCAGGCATAATGTCACTATGACACTGAGGGTGCCAAACCCCTATCTAGAAATCTAATTGTGTGTACTTCAGAGCCCTAAAGAAGCTCAAGGAATAAAATCAGGCACCAAAGTTATAATTCATTGTACCGGGAGGGCCAGATTGCATCTTTCTCAACTTCCACAACTGCCTTTTCAGCAAACACACTGCTTAAGAGAGAGTTGGTTTTGAGGAAAGTGAAGAGAACACAAGGGTATTCTCTGAGATCCGATGTAAAAATTAGAAATGCATTCTACTCAATAGGGATAAAGCTGCATGTAACCAATTTCTTAAAAAATATTTTGTATTGGCATGTTAGATATTCAATATTAAAATATTAGTGAATCTTTAAAATCTTTGTACATTAATGGACATAACCACATGCCATGCTTAGGGTTAATAGTCTTAGAAAAAGATGAACACATTGCACAAAAGGAAGTAATACAGCCAATGAATGACCTTGGCAGATTATGGAAATATTTCTCCTTTCCTTCACTGTCTCACAGTTACTCTTAATATGTTCTATATTTCTAGAACTTAACTTCCTTAATTCTTAATGGAATAAGGGAGATGTTTTAAAAAAAATCCACTATGTGCTTTTAAGCCTCTGATTGGGGATAAAGCTATGTAAGCAAGGTATACAATAAATTACATGTTCTGAGATTTTTCTTTTAGCCTTGCCTTATCTAAACCTGATTGCTCACTAGATATTTAAACCAGAACCAGAAAGCAGATACTCTCTGAATATCAACTAAGTAGTATTTGTCATTTCTTACAAAATGATAATTTTGGCATGCTCCATATATAATGCAATTAATAGAAATCTCTTATTATTTTAAGAAGCTAATAATCGAATTCCCCATAAGGGAAAACAGGAAACATTTAAATCGAATTATTCCCTTGTACTTTGTGACAACATCAAAACAGAAGGAGGCATTTCTAACACTATAGATTTTATGACTCAGGCTAAAATCGAAGGTTGGGGATTTTAGGTATCAATCTGTAATATAAAGTTGAGTTGAGCGTTTCTTTCTCTGAGAAAAGAACAGAATAATAAAGATACATTTGACTAAAATTCAGCAGCCAAGCCTTGTTGAATGAAACCACCGTCTGGCAGAATTTATGAGAGAAAAATAAAATTGTGTAAGCAGCAGTTGGCTTCAGAAAGGAGTAGCGGAACAGAACCAAGTCCAAGAACAGCAGAGGCTACCTTTGCCCTCATTTCCCATCCTAAGAACTGTGGCACCATCATATGTTTCCCACTTGAGCGTTTTGGTCTTTATAACCACTGTACTGCGGCATTCTGGCAACTCGCTGACCCACATTTTTGGTGGCCAAATTGTGGTTAGTGTGGGCCAGAGAGCCAGGAACTGCTGACTAAACTCTTTCTGAAGCGTGTGGCTACACAGGAACTGATGGGCAATGCTTGGATTCCTCTTCTCTGCCTGTAGCACATGACCAAGTGGGACTGGGAAGGGATACGGTTAGCAAACGTTACAAAACTGCTCTCTTGATCCCGATGGAATGCTCAGAAGCACCGAAGCAAAGAACTAAGTCTGCATTCAAATCTCCACTTATGTCTCTGTTATGTGGCAGAATGAAGATGCATGCTTTGTCTATTACATCATTATTTTTAAACTCTGCCTTTTAATTATGAAGGACTAGCTTATCAGAGCCTTGCGTTGATCCATATTAAATGAAAAGTTGTCTTACTTCTATTAAAGTAGAGAGGATTTTGCAACTTCTTTCCAGACCTCAGAGCACTGTCATTCCATCTAAAGCAGTGGTTCTCCTACTGTTTTCCCTGACCAGCAGCGTCAGCATGGAGGAGGGATAGATGGATGGAAATGCAGATTCTCAGGCTCCATCTCAGTCCTACTGAATCAGAACTCTGAGGTTGGGTCCCGGTAATCTGTGTTTTGCCAAGCCTTCCATGTGAGTCTATCACATGTTCAACTTGAGAAACACTGATCTAAGGAATCATTGCTGAGGTGACTTCTGTGGGAGTAAACAGTGTCTGCCTCCCCTGGGAAATGGGTTGTTTGCTAATGTGTTACTAGGGATACTTCAAAACTTTGTACGTTGCCCATGAAATCGGACCACTGCAGTTTAGTTGAAGAAAATAACCCATCTGCTATTCTATTATTTGACTTTCTCCAATTTGAATTCCCAAAGATTTTTGGAAAACCCAAAAACAGAAAATATAATTTGTCTTATTAAATAGTGATTCTTTGAATCATTCTCCATATATTGTAACTGGTTTTTGTGCAAGTGAAATGTTTATTTTGTCCTTGACATACGTTTTTCAGAATTTATAGGCTCAAAAAATCTTAGTGTTGGAATGGATCTTTAAAAATCATCAACATGGGGCCGGCCCGGTGGTTCAGGCCGTTAGAGCTCCATGTTCCGAACTCCGAAGGCTGCCGGTTCGATTCCCACATGGGCCAGTGGGTTCTCAACCACAAGGTTGCCAGTTCGATTCCTCGAGTCCCGCAAGGGATGGTGGGCAGTGCCCCCTGAAACTAAGATTGAACACTGGCACCTTGAGCTGAGCTGCCGCTGAGCTCCCGGATGGCTCAGTTGGTTGGAGCACGTCCTCTCAACTACAAGGTTGCCGGTTCGACTCCCTCAAGGGATGGTGGGCTGTGCCCCCTGCAACTAGCAACGGCAACTGGACCTGGAGCTGAGCTGTGCCCTCCACAACTAAGACTGAAAGGACAACAACTTAAAGCTGAATGGTGCCCTCCACAACTAAGATTGAAAGGACAACAACTTGACTTGGAAAAAAGTCCTGGAAGTACACACTGTTCCCCAATAAAGTCCTATTCCCCTTCCCCAATAAAATCTTTAAAAAAAATCATCAACATACTTTTTTAACCCAGCAAAAAATTCAGGTCACAAGTTGATGAGTATGAGAGTTTATGCAGAGAAATCTTCATGGGTTTAACGGGAGTAGACCAGCTGCTAAGCTATGACTTCTTCTATTAGAATCTGAAATCAAGGGTCACATCTTATTTATCTCTTCCCCCTTTCCACATCACAGTTCTTGCAACAGTGTTGGCACAGTTCAATAAACCCTTCTTGAAAAATGATATGAAATAAAATGTGTGTGCCTTTTTCCTTGCTCCTACAGGAGGGGAAAAGGCATTTTCTTCCAGTCTGCCAGAAGGGATGAGTGAAGATGAAGTATTACTTTAGTTTCTATTAAATAATAGGCTAATTCTTTTAAGCTACCAACCTAGTAGCCTATGATTGTATAAATGGGTTCTATTAACAAGAGGCCCAGGACAACGACCGGGAATTATCAGGACTGAGATCTGTTGGAAAGCCTATTTGGAGATGTTTGTGCAGCACGTGTTCATTACTAGTCTGGGTCAAGTCAATTTTATTTAGCACCATAAAAACAGACTTAGCTTATGATATTTTAAGTATCTTAAACAAAGTAAGATTTATGCTATTGGGCGCAACTTTGGACCTTCACTGTACCAGGTTTTCCACAGGTCTAGAAAGGCAAGAAACTGTTTCTTTATGCATTGCGAGTGCAAAGTAGGAAGCCCCCTCCTTTCCCCTTCTAACATCACCAGGAATGAATAGGCAGCGTGTTTCCCATAATTCAGCAATAACTGGGCTATTATTCTTTAATGCTTCAGTTTATTAATGTAACCACTGTGTCATTCCTACCATGCCCATGTAATTAAATTACCTGACAGACACTTGATATGAAGCTCTCAATCCCTACAAAAGCCCAGAATTTCTATGCCCCTTTGTGAGTCCCTAATGAATGAGTGGCACAGACACTTCTGTCATCCATGTTCACTCACTGTCCCTCTGACTGCTCTCCTGTGTCATAGGGGCTTGCTTCTGCAGACAAACTGGGAACCGTTCAAAACTACAGGGTCACATTTCCAACAATAACAAGCGCTAGTCATGCTATCACCTTCCTCTCTCTTTGTCAAGCTAAACCAGAGGCTGACCAAATGAAATTCCCAAACCACATCCACCTGGGTGGATCAACAGTACATTCTTAAATCTTGGCTACTGAATACTAATCCTTCCTTAAGTCATAAGTACAAAGGGAAAACAAACTGAAAAAAACCTTAAAGCAATTATCGTGTCCATTCTAGTATATGTCATCATGTGACTTTCTGAACAGGAAAAAAAATATTCACTTAAAAATTAAGTGTTTAAAAAAAAAATTAAGTGTTTAACTTCTTAATTTTGCAAATGGAGCTATAATAATGATGCCTCATTCAGATGTTATCCCAAACCTGCTTGTGAAAAGGTACCTGTGATTATTAATAAAATAATGGACTTTTTCTTAAATCACTCAAATGTCCGTTTCCAGCTGTTAATTTCAAAAAGCAATTTACTCTTGGGCGGGCCCAGTGGCTCAGGCGGTTAGAGCTCCGTGCTCCTAACTCCGAAGGCTGCAGGTTCGATTCCCACATGGGCTGGTGGGCTCTCAACCACAAGGTTGCCAGTTCAATTCCTCGAGTCCCGCAAGGGATGGTGGGCTCCGCCCCCTGCAACTAAGATTGAACACGGCACCTGAATGGCACCTTCCACAACTAAGATTGAAACGACAACAACTTGACTTGGAAAAAAGTCCTGGAAGTACACACTGTTCCCCAATAAAGTCCTGTTCCCCTTCCCCCAATAAAATCTTAAAAAAAAAAACCAACTTACTCTAAATGTTGTATAACTTGGACATGAATTCTTTAAAATAATCAAAATAGATTGTATAGTAGGAATTCTTTTATTTTTAGAAATGGCACTTTAGAAACCCTAGATGTTTCTAAAGATTTTTAAAAACATACTTTTGTTGAACAAAATGTAATACAATTAACTTAGTATATATTTGTTATGAGGGTAGAGGGCATATTTGAATGCAAATCTTGCTTGATGTTTTTTTTTTTTAAGATGTTATTGGAGAAGGGGAATAGGACTTTATTGGGGAACAGTGTGCACTTCCAGGCCTTTTTCCCAAGTCAAGTTGTTGTCCTTTCAATCTTAGTTGTGGAGGATGCCATTCAGCTTCAAGTTGTTGTCCTTTTAGTCTTAGTTGTGGAGGGCGCAGCTCAGCTACAGGTCCAGTTGCAGTTTTCTAGTAGCAGGGTGACGCAGCCCACCATCCCTTGTGGGACACGAGGAGTTGAACTGGCAACCTTGTGGTTGAGAGCCCACTGGCCCATGTGGGAATCGAACCGGCAGCCTTTGGAGTTAGGAGCATGGAGCTCTAACCACCTGAGCCACCGGGCCTGTCCCTTGCTTGATTTTTGAATATTTAAATTACATGCTTTATATATGGCAGAAAGAATATGAGGAAATGTAAGTGTATACGAATAAAAATTGAGATATAATTTTAACAGTGATTACTCAGAAAGCATGAAATCAAAGTATATGAGACTCAAATCAAGGAGACTGGAAGTGTTTCCTACTAGCCAACCTTTTAGGTCAGATACCTGAGAGAATAAATCACATCTTACTGGAATATAGATAATTTAAGTGTGACCAAAAACTGAATAATTATTCTATTACCATGACTGTCCTATAATGTTGAAATTTATGTTATCTATATACAATTAGCATAATTTTAACTTATGTGATGTCTCAAGTATCCAGATGTGCAGTAAGAATATTAAATTTAAATCTTGAAAATATTTGAGATGAAAAGAATATTTGTAGTTATTAGTAAGTATTCTGTTAGTCTCAAAAGAAGTTAATAAAGGCCTAAGAAAGCATGCAAAGCAGAGGGGACAAGTAGGAAACAAACAGCTGGGTAGTAGACCTGATATAAACAATGCCAATAATTACATTAAATATAAAGGGACTAAGCATGGCAATTAAAAGGCAGAGAGAATATCAGACTGGATTTGAGGAAAAAAAAAGATCTAATTACATGCTGTCTAGAAGAGATGGACTTAAAGTATAAAAATACAAATAGGTTAAATGTAAGAAGATAGAAAAACAGATGTCATGCAAATACTCAGCATTAAAAAACTGGCAGGGCTATATTAATGTCAGATGAGATAGTCAATAAATATTGCCAGAGACAAATAGGAACATTTCATAATGACAAAAGGGCGAATCATCAGGAGGACATACCAACAATAAATGTGCATGTACTTAATAACAGAGCTTCAAGTGAAATGAAGAAAAACTCCCAGAACTGAAGAAGAAAACATGAATCTATGCTCATAGTTGTAGATTTTTTTATACCTCCTTTTAAGTAACAGATCAAACATTTAGACAAAAAATAAGGTCTTTAAAATAACCCAAAATATTTGAAAAGTAAATATGCTGCTAAACAATTCATGAGCAAAAGAAGAAATCTCAAGGGAAGTTAAAAAAAATAATTTGAACTGAATGAAAAAGAAAACTCAATATATAAAAACTGTGAGACACAGCTAAAACACTGCTTAGAGGGAAATTTGTAGAGTTAAATGTTTATAAAAGAAGAAAAGTTTAAACTCAATCATCTAAATTTACAACTTAGGTAGCTAGAAAAAGAACAAATTAAACCCAAAGTAATAGAAGGAATGAAAAATAAAGATAAAAATAGTAAACAATGAAATAGAAAGCCAATGAATAATAGCTATTTAACAAAGCCAAAAGTTGATTCTTTGAACTTATTAATAAAATTGACAAACTGCTGGGCAACACTGATCAAGGAAAAAGAGAGAAAACATGAATTGCCTATATCAGGAACATAACATATTCTGCAGGCATCAAAGAAATAAGGTAATATTATAAATAATTTATGCCAATGATTTTGACAACTTAATTGGAAGGGACAAATTTGTAGAAAAACACAAGTTACCAAAACTAATACAGGATAAAATAGAAAATCTTATTAGGTCTCATAACTATTTAAGAAATTGAATTGAAATGAAAATTATTCCCCCCAAAAAAACACCAGACCCAGAGGATTTTACTAGTGAATGCTATCATATATTTAAAGAAGAAATACTGCTAATTTTACACAAACTCAGAAAATAGAAGGGAAAGAAATATTTCCCAACTCATTTTATGAAGCAAGCATAAATGAGATAACAAAATATGGCAAAGAAAATATAGTATAAGAAAAGAAAATCACAAATTGATACCCCTCATAAAAACATGAAAGTTTTTAAATATTAGCAAATCAAGCCCAACAACATGTAAAAAGCATATAATACATCATAACCCGGAACATAAGGTTAGTTTAACATTCAAAATCAATCAACCAATATAATTCACCACATTGGTAGCAAAAAGGAGACAAACTGTATGTCTCCTTTTTAATAAAAGCAGAAAAGGATTTTTAAAAATTCAATATCCATTCACTGATGTAAAACTCTATAAATTAGGAATCGAAGGGAACTTTATCAACCTAATGAAAAGCCTCTACAGAAAACCTACAGTTCACATCGTACTTTATTATGAAATAACGAACACTTTCTCTCAAGATCAGGAACAGGCAAGAATATCTGCTGTAACCACTGATATTCAGTGTTGTACTGGCTATTATAGCCAGTGCAGTAAACCAAGAAAAGTAAATAAAGGAGATACAAATTTAAAAGGAAGTAAACCTGCTTTTTTTCAAAAATTGCGATTGTTTTGATGAAAAATTCTGAGGAATCTATAAAACAATTGTTTAAACTAATAATTACTTGAACAATGTCATAGAGTGCAAGATGAATTTAAAAATCAATTATATATTTATATAATTAAAGCAGGATAAAGTACTGGGGAATTGATTTGAGGATATATGAAACCGAGATTGAAACTATAAAATATTACTGAGAGAAATTTAAAAAGATAGAAATAATTGGGAGATATACCATAATCACTGTTTGGGAGATTCAATATTTTTAAGATGTCAATTCTCCTCTAATAGATCTATAGATTCAACACAATTCCTATGAAAAGCCTCTTTCTACAAAAGGCTGTTTTGTAGAAACAGACAAGTTGATTCCAACATTTATATGAAAATGCTAAGGCATTGGAATGGCTAAACAATTTTGAAAAAAATAACAAAGTTGGAGAACCCACCCTACTTTATTTAAAAACTAACTATAAAACTACAGTAGTTAGGACAGTTTGTTTTTGTCTTAAGGACAGACTGTAACCAGTGAAATAAAATAAAGTCCAGAAATATATTCACATATACGTGGTCAGTTGATTTTCAACAAAGGGGCCAATGTAATTAAATGGGGGAAAGGAATAGTCTTTTCAACAAATGGCGCTGGAATAATTGAAAAATCACATGGGGAGAAAATGAACTTTGACTTCTACCTCACGTTACACACAGTTATTAAATTGAGATGGATCATAGACCTATACTTGAAAACTAACACTGTAAAGCTACTAGAAAAAAACCAGAGGCAAACATCTCACAAAATCGTAGGGTAGGAAAATATTTTTTAGAGGGGATCCCAAAAATAATAAACATAAAAGAAAACAGTGAAAATTGTCTCATCTAAATTAAAAAAGTTCTGCTCATTAAGAGACATTAAAGAAGTGAAAAGGCAAGGTATAGACTAGGATAAATATTATACATATGTATGTATGTGTCTGTATATATAAATATACACATGTATCTGACATAGCAACTGTATTTAGAATATATAAAGTATTCCTACAATTCAATTATAAAAAGACAACCAAGCCCCCAAAATGGGTGACACATATAAAGAGAAACTTCACAATGAAAAAATATATGAATTACCAATGAGCCCAGAAAAAAATGTTCAACATCATCATTCGTCATCAGGAAAATGTAAATTAAAACCACGAGATACCATTTCATACTCACTGGAATAGTAAAGATTAAAAAGACTGACAGCACCAAATGCTGGTGAGGATGTGAAGCAACCACCCGAATCTTCATACATGTCTGGTGAGAGTGTAAAATGGTACAAGCACTTTGGAAAATAATCTTGCAGTTGCCAGTACATTTAAACATAAACCTATGCTGTTCCCAGCAATTCTGCTGTTAGGTATTAAACTAAGGGAAATGAAAAAACATGTCCTCACAAAGACTTACACATAAATGTTCAGAGAAGCTTTATTCATAACAGCTCCAAACTGTATATAACCCAAAGGACCATCAAAAGCTGAATAGATAAACAAATTGTAGTAGGTTCGTGCAACAGACTACTACTTGGTCATAAAAAGGAACAACAAATTGATGCAGGCAACAACATAGATGAATCTCAAAACATTATGCCAAATGAAAGAAGCCAGACACAAGGCATGATTTCATTTATATGGTGGTGAAGATGAGAACGTGCCTGTGGGTTGGTAACACCGTTCTCGTGGTTGGAGTCGTGCTTACATGGGCTATACGAGTAGGTTGATGAAAACTCATTAAGTTGTGCCCTTCTAATTTGTGCATTTCACCTCATGTCAGTTTTATCTCAAATGAACAAGTTTTGGTGATTCCCAGACCCTTTGCTCGCCTGAACTCAGAGGCAGCTATGGCTACATCTTTCCTGTAGCAGTGGTTTGTCAGTCATTGCCTGCTTGTTTGAAATCCAACATAGCAAGCTCAGGGGTCAACTGCTAACCAAGGCCACTTCCGGTTGGTATCTGTTCCTCTCTTTTCTCCACCAAGAGTCCATGAGGAATGGTAGGGATTCTGAAACACAAGCACTACACACTAAAATAGTAGTGCTAGTTACAACCGAGTTTCCAGCCTCATAGTTCTCGATGTTTGAGCTGTATACCTTTTTCCTACACTAAAAGAAAACCCATCATCTGCTCTCTAGGAACAAGGTTAGGGAATGTTTGTTGAATTTGATGTACAGGTGAAGTTCTGTTTAAATTTCTCCTTCTTCAAACCCCTCTGCCTTTAAACACAAGGAATGCCTGCATATAATTCTATATGCTCATCTAGGAGATTTGAGGTACGCTGCCAGGGTATGTGAGCTTCAACTATTTTTCTAACTTCTAACACAGAGTAAATATTGTAAATTAATTAAAATCAGTTGTCAAGGGTTAGCTATGATATCCTTAATCTAAAATTGTTGTCTTTAATTACTGTTCTCACACGGAGTTTGAAATCAGGGGGAGGAGTTGTTTTTAAAATAACACTTCAAAATGGCTCTATTACTTTCTTTGAAAAGAGCACAGAAACATTTTGCCCATAACGTTCGCCAGACAGGTTTTTTTTTTTTTGTTCAAGACTCCAACTCCTCCCCCCACGCCCCATCAAAAGATAACCAAAGATATGGCTATTCACAGTGCGGGGGTTTGACGGTGGAGGCAGAGTGTTGCCCTGGATATGTGGCAGAAAGCAGAAGACACGTTGCATGTAGACTGAGAATGTCAAACTTATGAATTCGGAGTTTTGCATTTGCCAGGGTGGCCCTCCTTTCCGTGCCACCAAAGGATTCTTTGAGCTAGGGTTCATTTCCTTTTACACATAGTGGTGAGAGCTACTTATGACATCTTTTTTTATATGAAAGTGCTCAAACCTAATTTAAATATAAAGCAAGAAGTGGCATACTGTCTTTAAGTAAAATCAGAAACCCCAAATTCCTCATTCTTTCATCCTAACCATGGTTTATGATAACAGTCTCTTTATATAATCAGGCATTTATATACAACCACAGGCTTTAGAGGATTTGAACATTTATGTGCACATTATAGGTTCATACTCAGATATAGTTTGTACATATGTATGTATTTTTGAGGAAGTACATGTATAGAGTTATTGTATTTATACTGTATGTGTGTGTGTATTCTTTTTTTTTTATTTTTTTTTGTGTGTATTCTTACACAAATACATATGCACGTTCTTATTTCAAAATAGTCTCTGCATTTCCTCTCCAGATTTGGGAAATAAAGAGTCTTAGAATGTTGCTTTTCATTCTCAGCAAAGAAGTTGAAAAGAGCTTATGAAAACTTTATTTTGATCCTTTCAAAAATATGCTTAGGAACAAACATAAGCTCCAAGGATAAGAGTGATTTGATGGATTTTGTCATAATTCTTGCAAAACTGGTTTCTGCAGAAATGAGCAAATGCAACACACATACATACACACACACACAAGGTCCCTTGTTAATGAGAACCTATCAATGTTCAAAAGCCACCAGAAAAGACTGTACTTTGTTTCAGCAAAGGCCCTGGAAGGACAAACATCATAGGAGGTCCTTGCCACAGTCTCAGAAATGCCACTTCTGTTGTGACACTGATGGGAATGCACGAGACAGATGGGAAAGATGGAGAAAGGAAAAAAGTGGGCAAGGGTGGGAGGAAGGGACAAAGAAGAGGGTCAGGACGGGAAAGAAGAAAGGAGGAGGAAGGGAATAATGGAGTGCAGGGGTGGGTCAGAGCGGAGGGAGGAAAGTGAGTGCTGGAGAAGAAAAAAGGAGGGAAAATCTTGACAAACAGATGGGACCGGAGGGGTGCAAGAGAGCAAAGGTAGAAAGGGACAGAGACAGACAGACTGGCAGAGACTAAAGAGAGAGCAGAAATAAAACCGAGGGAAGGACGGAGGGACAAGGACGCTCTTAAAAGAGAAGGCGATAGAAAGCAAAAGGGGAGGAGAGATGCAGAGTGGCAGAGACAAATGGAGGGACAGAAAAGGAGCAAGAGGGAGGCTGTGCAGTCTATGGAAGCCACTGGCCAGGGCAACAGCTGGGAGCAGTATCAGTATAGCCCAGCTGTGCGGTTAGACAGCCCTGTGATTTGCCCCCGGGGCTGCTTCTCTCCTGAAATGTGAATCTCAGAGGGCCAAGTTCAAGGAGCTCAGGTTGCCTCTGGAATCACTAGGCAGGCCTGATCTCAGAGCAAATGTCGATTTCACTGCTGCAGCCTTCTTGCTGCCTTGGTGAGTTACATGGGGCATTATCTTTTCCTTCCTCCATTTAGGCTCAGAAGAAGAGCATACACATAACAGGAAAAGCTCCAGTAAAGCCAGAGAGGGCTGGAGTGTGAAGCAAAATTTGTAACCTTTAAGTAGAAACACCCACAGCAGTTCTTACTGCCTTCCACAAGGTCAAGGGCAGATTTTACCAGTCATACCATCTCCTGTTGCTAAATAGAGGGAGGCCCTGCCCAGGAAGGAGTAGAACTCAGACCCGAAAAGCAAATGACAATGGCTCTGGTCTCAGAACATTTGTCTGGAAACTTCTTTCTCCAGGAAGTCAGTGGATATAAACATACATTTTTTTTATATTAATTTCGGGTAAATCATGAGTAATACTTTAGTAGAAATAATACGCTTTTTAGGATAAGTATATCCCATGCAGAGAGAGGGAACGACAGGACATTCTAGAAAGGGGGGTAAAGTGGCAAAGAAGAGCAGAGATATAGAGTGTCAGAGAAAGAGACTAATGCAATATTTGGGACACACTGACACTAGAAAGTTATTTGTTTTTTTGTCTGAAATACAAATTGAATTAGGCTTCCTGTATTTGATCTGGAAATTCTACTTTCAGGTCTGTATTTTTTCCCCTAAGTTATTTTCTTAACTTATTTTCACTGACTAATTCCACTGTCCCATCCTCCCTTTTTACAAGTATATCTATTGGTTAATGACAAATATTAGGATACACCTTCACAGTATAGCACTTTTTTTGCTAAATGCAAAAAAACTTCCTAAACTTTTATCCCACACATCAGGTTTTTTTTTTTCTTTTTCTTTCTTTTTTTTTTTTTGTGTGTGTTTTGCCCTGTTTTATTTTGCTATTAATTCTAGAATCTATTTTGATTCAAGCAATATTTTGTCAGGCAAAAAAGCGGTGTACATGCTTCTCCAAATAGCAGAAAACCTGATACGTGTTGGGAAGGGTGTCAATTGATTGGATAAATTGAGTGAAGATCCAGGGAACAGAAGTAAGATTGGGGAGAGGCAGTTGAGGAGATGGAATCACACAATTAGACATCCTATTTCTGTGTTTGGGTGGCACAGAGTCCCTGTCCTTGAAAATGTCCAACAGGAGCTATATTATTGCCTTCCTGTAGTAGCGGTGGATGGGAAGTGACAATAAATAGCCTCTAAGCGTCCATCTAACTATGATTTTTCTGGTATTGATTTAAAAAAAATGGGCCCAAGTATAGAGTTAAGAGCCTTCTCTCTGATCCAATGAAAACTCTATCATAAAGCCTCATCATTTTGTGAAATCCTTCCTATCTGCCTTCAGAAGGAATTAGGAATTAGCATAGGAAACTTGGGAACGGCACAAAATGATTAAGCTAAAATATTATAATTCCCATCAAATATTCTCAGAGAATACCAGGGCACTATATGGACTTGGGAATGATTCAAGCACATCTGGGTGAAGTGCCAGTGGGGTGAGTGGAACGTGGAGGCTACACATAGAAGGATGAAGTTATGGACACGGAGAGGCGGAAGAGTGAGCATCTAAAATGAAGAGTAGAAAAATAAGAGGGGCAGAGTATTCTGACCATGGAGAAACAGAAAACCCATTGAAATTGAATGAGGCATGTGCTGTCCCCTCTGCCTAAAATGTAGACTCCCTTAGGTGAACAGATAGCCACAGGATTCCAAACCTCAGGAAAGAACCAGTCAGAGGCGAGACCTTAGAGCAGGGGTGTCCAAACTGGGGCCTGCGGGCCAACTGAGGTCCGCAATCCATTGTTAATTGGCCCGCAGCAAATTCCAAAAATGTATTCAGTTTACTTAAAATAAACCAGGTGAAGCAATACATACTTCATCTCACAGTGAGTGGCCCGGCTGTTAGTGTATTTTACCACATATGGCCCTTGGTAAAAAGTGTTGAAAAAAGTTTGGACACCCCTGCCTTAGAGGATAGGCTGTGTCTGTTTTGAATACTTTCATGTCCAACGTGTGGGCATTGACCTCCTGTCAGAGAGGGCTCCAAACTACAACCCACTAAGATGTATAGCTCTAGAAAATGTTTATACAAATGCTTACATGCTTGAAAATAAATTTTCTGTGCCTTTGGCACATAAGTTAAAGATATTTTAGAATTGCACCACCATCACTTTTTTTTTCTTTCTTATTATTGAGAACTGGGATACTATAAGGCATATGGGGGAAAGATAAATGGAGAAAATCCAGTACATGAATAGATATTACCTTATGTTTACATGGCACTTCACACTTTACACAGGACTTGGGGTTGGCTACCTGTTCAATGGGAACCTCATTGCTATGAGGTAGGAATTATTGATGGCATTTTAGAGACAAGGAAACAGTAACTCCAGAAGTGAAGGCCCGGCCAGGGACCGGTATCAGGGCTTCTAATTTTCAAGTTCCATGCTTTTCTCACTCCACCAGATGTGCCTTCCCCAATGCCATATGATCGATACAAAGTAAACTGACCTTTATTTGTGTCCAGAGAACTTATAGAGATAAATGTAAAGGGGAAAGAAATATAGTACAGTGATTAATTACTGACTCCTGGAATCAAATTCCTGTTCCATCATTTACTAACCATATGTCCGTGGGAAGGTTTCTTTCCTTTCTCAGCCTTAGTTTTCCTAACTCGAGAATGGGTTTAATAATAATATTTTCTTCATCGAGTTGTTGTGAGGATTAAATAAATCCATATATGTAAAGTTATTAGCATAGAAAAGGCCCCTACCTACACTTATTATTTTTAGTATTATTGTTTCAAGGTGTGGATTATAACTCTTTCCTTCAGTGTTGCAATCAGTCTAGGATTTTGTTTGTGGACTCTTGTTTTGTGGGTTTGCTCTAAGACAATCAGGCATTTTGAAAGAAGCGATTAAGAACTTCACCAGAAAGTGACTTACCTCAAAGCTTAGTCAATGAAAGTCATAGAAATATTTCCTAACCATTTCTGAGATCTGGGCAAAACGACCCGAAATCAAGGGTGAGATGTGGAAGTTATTAATAACTGATGAGGCTCAGCTTGGAGGAGATACACGAGAAAGGCAAAATGTTCACTGTGACTCTACGACGGACTATCTGGGCTTCATCAACATCATGTTTGCTTGAATGCCTCTAAATTTCTAAACTCCAGAAGATAACCTTGGACTTTTAAAGCTAGGGTTTTGCTGATAGGATATTAGAAGATGAAGCATTTCATGATACCACCATTTGATTTAGGGAGGAACTATAGACTTTGGAAGTAAATTCAGACTACCAATTCCAACACTGAGAGGAATTCTGAAAATGTTTTGAGAGGGTGAGAAACTTACATGCTAGGGATTGTGTAGATCAAAGCTGGGCTCTCGGCTGAACCCTGAATGAATGTAAGTGCTAAAAAGGGAGGACAGGACATGTTTCTTTTCTTATTGTTTTCCCAAGGCATTCTTTTCTTCTTAAGTTGAAAGAAAGATTTCAGTCTTTGAAAACAGTCTTGGTTCCTTTTACAGCTATTAACAATCGAGAGAAAGGTAGTTGTTCCAAGCCTATCCACTGAGGGATAGAGACAATTTTCTGAGCTTACATAGGAACACCATAAAATATTATTTGTAAAGATGTATGTACGCCTATGTTCATGGCAGTATTATTCACGGTGGCAAAGGCATGGAAACAACTGAAATGTCCTTTGATAGATGATTGGATAAAGAAGATGTGGTACATATATACAACGGAATACTACTCAGTCATAAGAAAAGATGAAATACTGCCATTTGCAACAACATGCATAAATCTTGAGAATACCTAAGCGAAATAAGCTAAGAATAGCTAAGCGAAATAAGTCAGATGGAAAAAGACAAGAACCATATGATTTCACATATGTAGGATATATGTAGGATATAAAACTGAAAGCAACAAAAAAACAAGATAAACAAACATAAACTTTGATACAGACAACAGTATAGTAGTTACCAGAGAGAAAAAGGGTGTGGGGGGAGGTAGAAAAAGGTAAAGGGAGTCAAATATATGGTGATGAAAGGAGAACTGACTTTGGGTGGTGAACACACAATGTAATATACAGATAATGTCTTATAGAATTGTACACTTGAAACCTATATCATTTTATTAACAGATATCACCCCAATAAATTTAATAAAAAACATAAAAGTGAATAGAAGATTGATTCCACTGCTAGGGGTAGGGAGGAGACATTCTACTAAATGAAAAACTTGTGAAATGAATCATGTAAAACCATGTCTCAAGAAGAAAGGGGATTTAAGAAGAAAAATAATATGTGACATTTCATTTAGATGCTTCATGTTTCTAGGAAAATGAGTTTGTGAATAAATGATTCTCAAGGTTACTATTGAGTGACTATCTGGAGGAACAAGTGGCTAAAACTAGCTATATTCAAGGGAATAAAAACCATGTTATGTTTCTATAAAGCTCTTGGCAACACAAATCAATAGGAATAAGCAAACTTAGGAAACATCTTGAAGTAAAATGAATTTGATATTGAGGCCTCAATCTTCTAACTTAGTTCCCTTTTCCTCTTTTTGATTCATGTTACTACCACAGATCCTCCATCACCCAGTCTCTTTCTGTGGGCCAGTGTCTTCATTTTCTCCCTCCCTTTTGTATCCGTTATGAACTCCTCATCTCAGGTGACAGTCTGAAACTCTGGCATGAAAAGTTGTAAACTCTGATGCGAGATTACCATATTTTATCTCCCGCTTTCCAGAACTGCATTTTAATAGCAATGAAAGATTAATGCTAAAGTAATGATTTTACATGACATTCAAGATTGTGGCCAGAAAGTGGGAAGATGGAATAAAGGGAGCTTGAGAAGGAAAGGACCAACGGAAGGGTATTCGTGAAAATATACTACACTAAGAAAAATCACCTTTGTCCTGCCGAAGGCACTATGTACTTACTGTGGAAGGTAAAATTTAGTTCTTCTAACAACCAACTGAACTACATCTACTTTTCTCAAATAGCAAAGAAAGACAATTTTCTAGAATACTTTATTAGGACTTTTCTTTGTTAGTACCTTAAAAACACTTTAAATGATGAAAGACAAATTGCTCGTGGTTTAAACAGCCAGAGGGCAAGATACTTTATCCCTGACTTCTTGATTTCTTCAAATAATTACAAATTATTCTCAGTAGAAAAATTAGACTCATTTTCTTCACAAGTCTATGAGATTTTCATGTCCCCACCCTAACATAAGTGGCCCTGTGGCATTTCAAATCTCCAGTCATTGGAACAATTGGTTGATTTTGGCAATCTCTATGACTAATGCATTAACTCCAACCTATCAAATGAACTAAAACGGAGTGTGTTTGAATATTTGGTCTACAGATAAGCCTATTGGGGGCATTCAAACAAATGAGGTGAACTTGACTTTTCTGGTCCTTTCAGATTATGTTCAGGGGAAAGGTTATACAACAGTTTAGTAGAGCCAAGCCAAAACATCCATTCCAAAAGGCTTCCTTTAAACAATATACTGGCTTTGCATTTTTCTAAATTTTGTTACTTGGAATTAAAAGCTTATTAGAAGCAAGTCTTCCTTGCAAACTGACATATTCAATTACAGTCATGTGTTCTAGAGAACAGACTGTGTCTAGACAGAAGAATACCACTGTGGCTTAGAAGGAACATGATGCGTTACAGCGGCTGAGTCTAGGGCTGGTGATCGTTTTTATGATCTGTGTGGGGAACACCATCTGATAAACTATTTCACGGCTTCCCAAATGTGTGTAGGTATGAATGACCTGAATGGCTACATCTGAAAACAACAACCAAAAAATGAGATTAAGTGACGGAGATGTGGTAATGATGGGTGAAGAACACATAAGCCAAAGATAAATATGAAACAGGAGCATTAAAAATGCAAACTAAAAGTAAACAAACAAAACCAGATTAATACAATGAAAGCCAAGATTCCAAGCTTTGTGAGAGAAAGAATTCTAGCCTTTGTTCCATGCTCCAGGATCCTCACAACTGTGTTTAGGGCGGGGTTTGTGGAGTTCTTTATTCACATGTACACGGAGTAGGAACAAGCAGTTGGCTGGCTATAAGAAATGAAGCATCTGTCCTGGGAGGCTCCCTCCCAAACAGAACCATACTGAGTGCATAGCATACAAAAAGGAATAGGCTGCAGAAACTGGCTCTTACTGATAGAAACTTGTAAGAAAGCAGTCTTCATGTTTTGAAATGTTTAGGCTTAAAATGCATGTCCAGCACTTCAGCGAGTTACAACGCAGTAGACATGTTTAATCTTATGAAGAATCTCAGTTTAAATCAATTTCCCTAAAGATGAGTTTACACATGCTTTAAATCACACATGCTTTGCAAAGCCATTGCCAATATGCAAGAAAAGGACCCTGCTCCCCCCAACCCCTCCAGCCCATGAAATTGGTCATCATTTTGTGAGACTGAAAATGCAATCATTGTCAATTTTCTGGTTTCCATGGCTTAGAAATCTGAGAAGGCAGGGGTTCATTTCTTACTAAATTTGCCCCCTAGGTTAGAGAAGGAAAACGCAAATGAAAGGAGAGGACGTGATGTATGGTGGTTGCTAAGAAACATGCAACTGAACACAGGCTGCTACTTAATAATGGCCAGAGCGGGTGTGAGCTGTGATAACATCAGCCATGATAGCTCTGCCTCTCAGCCCAGCAGGGGCCATTGCTGTGGGGAAAATGAAAAGGAAGGCAGTCTTTTTAGGGAAAATGTAAGAAGATCTGGGAAGGGAAATGAAAGCCTGAGGGCCTCCTCATACTGAGATGGTGGCTTGTGGGAAAAGGTATGCTCTGTTATTTTCTACTAGTAATGAAGGTAGGTGGGGTCAGGATGGATTCACACTCTGCTACATGCTCACCTGGTAGCCCATAGCTCTTCTTTGAAAGACCTGGGTCCTGTGAGCTCATTTATCAGGACCCCATGAGCCAACCCAGGCTTCTGACTTGATCAGCCCCATCAAAAGGAGAAAGGGACTTTAGCCCTGAGCTAACTATCCCCAAACAGCCATAAAACAGACATATTATGCAACTGGCATGATCAACACAGCCCAGAAGTTCAGAGTGTAGCCTCTGGGGTCTGGCTAACCTGGGTTGAAATTCTGGTCCTTCCGCCTGGTGACCTTGGGAAAGTTACATAAACCCCTTAAGCCTCGGAGTTCTCATTGCGTTTAACAGGGACATGATATTAGTAATATAACTTCCACGTAGGCTTGTTTTTAGCCCACCACCACTTCCCTCTTTTCTTCTACTAACAGACCCCCCTGTCTTATTTTGGGGAAATTCCCAGCCAACATAGGATCTAGTGGGGGTAACAAAGACGAATACTAACACCCCCCAAACCATCCCCACCTCAGCTACAGTAATTGGTCCAAGGATGAGCAATGACTCAAACCAGGCTGACCAAAATCCTGCCATTGGGATTTTAAACACTAGATCAGGGTACAGGTTCACATTTGTCCCTGGCAAACCCTTTCTTTCCAGTGGTGAAGCTGGCAAGAGTACTGGCAATCCCATTTCTGTCACGTGGCTAAAGCTGGTCTACTGAGGAGGAGAATGACACTGGCAAGCAGAGACTTGCAGGGATCAGAGAAAGAAGCTCCTAGATCATCTGAATACCTATCTCCAGTTCCCGAGTTCCCTGAGACCACCCTGGTTTCCACCTTCTAAAGATGTAGGCAACAATTAGATGAGAAAATGCATGTAACGCCTTTAGCCCAGTGCCTGATGCAGAGTATTTAATAAATGTTTCTATTATTACTCTCGAGTGGGGAAGAATCATACCTCCTCACTCATGCTTGAGTGAAGAAGTTCATTGGAACAGCTGCTTCTCACCCTCTTTGGTGAGTGGCCTGTTCAGGATGGAGGAAAGGGGACACGATGTGACTGCAGAGTGTTGATCAGTTGTCCAGTGGCATGGCTGACAGAGATCACCCCCGTTGTACCACCTGACTCATGGAAGCAAGTTGCTGCAATTGTCCAGTTGTTCTAGCCTCCATATGGACTTATTCCTAGTGGCAAAGAATTCCTGTTTTTCACTAAGTGAAATATAAATGGCAAAATGAAAAGGGCTGGACAGAAGCATTACAAAGACGAGGTCCTGGTCCTGATTCCACCACTTGTTAGTTTAAGTCCAAGCATCACTTTGGGGTGGGGGTGGAAATTAAGCTTACCCTATGTGTTTACAGCATTACTGAGAAGATCCCATCTTTGGACAAGTATACACTCTGGAGAGCTTGAGATGTATGGAAGACTTATTCATATTTTCCTAAAGAGCACGAGAGGATCTGGTGTGACAAAGGCCATTTCTACAGAAGAAAGTTGAATCAAAGCTTTAGTCCATCAATTAATGTACTTCTGTGTGTTTACACTGAGGTCAGAGAAATAAAACACAAATGATGTTCTTATGGAGTTCACAGTCTGTCCGCTGAAACACACCCAGAGACATGGACTAACAGCAGTGAACTCCCATAGGGAGAAGCAATGATTTGTGTGTGGAAGGAGGCCAGGGAAGGAGAAACAAAAGAGATGATATTTGATCTGAACTTTGATGTTCTCTAGGCACAGAGGAGCCAGGAGGGGCTCCTGAGCAGAGAGAATTATACTCACGGAATCAGGGTGGCAAGACAGTGCAAGGTATGCTTGGGAAGAGCCAAAGAGCCAATGAGGTCTGTGGCTAGGACACCAGATATATTGGTAGCTAGAACACAAAGTATATAGCAGCCTTAATAGTTTTTCTCCCCCCGAAATGATCTAGTTGTAGCTGAGGACCATTGTGTCCCTTGAGATCTCACTATGATTGATTGATACCCTATGGCCATGCGCACAGCCCACTTTTGAGCTTCTGCAAATCCAAAGCCAAGATTTCTGGGAATTCCTGATGGGTTAACATTTCCAGGCTGTTCAGCGTCCTTGATCCTGCACACTTGATCATTGCCTCTTTGGTTTTTGCATGAAATTCTGCCCCTTCAGTTTCCATCCAAACAAAATCACTCACACACCTAGATGCACATTCCTGAGTTTAGGAATCTTTTCTGAAGGTTGTGGTTTGTCAAATTGCACAGACTTCTACCATCTTTCTAGCCACACGTTCTCTCTTCCATTACAGAGTTCTTTGAGAATCCAAATTATTCTTTTTGTAAGAGGCAGAACAATTATCTTCCCTCCATTTAGGGGCAA
The DNA here is from genome assembly GCF_964194185.1 of Rhinolophus hipposideros. NCBI lineage: Eukaryota > Metazoa > Chordata > Mammalia > Chiroptera > Rhinolophidae > Rhinolophus > Rhinolophus hipposideros. Next base: position 121,701,928 of record NC_138046.1, on the reverse strand, counting down.
AACCTATTTCTCCACTTGGCTCATACCCAGTGGTTTAGAAATTGATTTTTGTTGCTTGAACAGGCATTTTAGATTTCACCGTCCATCTTAATGTGGCTTATTAAAAATACTTCTCTAAGAAGAATTCTGGTATCAGCTACAAAGGTAATAATTTTTCCATCACTTTACAGACAAGTCATAAATTACTAAATACAAATAATGGGAGTTGTTATGGAGAGGACAAGAGGTGATGGAAAGAGGGAAGAAAGGGCTTGGGGAGAGAGCTGTGGTAGCACTGTCAATGCCATTGGTATCTGACTAAGTAGATGGACGGGAGCCATTCGAGGCTTTGGAGCTTGAAAGTTAGGTGCTCAATCTGGGTGCTAGTGGGGTCAACCTGGGGACAGGGTGAAAGGAGGATGTGATGGAGGGAGACTAGAGGAAGGGACAGCCATTGTAATAGTTGAGGACAGTGACAGTTAATGCAGTGGTAGCTGGAATGAGTCTTTTTTAGAAATGTGCAAGTCAGAGGATTCAAAAACATTCACAGCCCATTTTAAAACTCAAATATTGGTGAATTTCAAGGGAGAGCAACTATTTAAAAATCGCAACCTCCTGACGTCATTTAACTGATGTATAAATTTTCCTCATTAAGGCAAGGGATATGGCTAATAAGAAAATAAAATGAACTCGTGCATATGTTTTTAAAATTTTTCACTAGGACTTAAACGCATTTCTTCATGGAAGTCTTTCTACCTCATTAACTTTCCTGTTGTGTGTATTTGAAAATGACCCATTAAGTAGTCCCTCCTTTGAACCCTAAATCTGTGAGTTATTTTATGAGAAGCCATGTTTATGCCTTTAAAATATGAAAATACCTTCTAAAAATTCCTCACATAATATCTAAGCTCCTTCAAAACTCAAAGCTGCAAACATTAGGCTTGATCTTACAGGGGAGAATGAGGAAATATTTTCTTAGGTATGTCAGTTCTTTAAGCTTCTGGGATCCATTTACTGAGCTGGAGACGAGATTCTGTGACCCAAGTTATCAGGAACGTATGAAGTCTTGCTGTCCCCGGGACTAATTAATTCCTTTGACAACTGGCTCCAGTTTCTTCCACCCGGCTGGCCTCTCCCCTGCTTGTTGCCCACAGGGCCTCCCTTCAAATGGTCCTACTATTCTTTGGCCTCCACCCATATAACTGCCTGATGCTAAGACACAGGTCCAGGTTCAATTTATAGCACTCCCCCACGAGACAGAAAACAATTACATGTGAAAACTCACCTTTGATTTATTAGGTGCACTTTGCGAAATCTGAAATTAAACAACAAGCGAGTCAAGATCGTGTAAGTTGATATTCTAGCACTCACGATTTATATACTATCCTGAACAACCCAGAAGGATGCCTGAGTTATAAATAAATGTATATTTATAGGTTATTGATGCCTTTACATTGAGACAACTCTGCTCATAATTTTTGGGAGTTGACTATAATGTTGGATAGTTATCACTTGAGTAATTTATTGTTATGAATTAACCCATCCCTGAAAGCTATTGGGAACTATAATCATTATAATAAAGTGAAGGAATGGAAAAAAAAGTAGTGTTCCGGGAGATGTAAAATCAATTTCGAGGTTATCTATACACGTGTTGGTAGTTGTACAGCATGTACGTGATGTCACCCCAAAGAATGGCTTCATCAAGAGTGCAGTAGATAGATAGTGGGTTATAAGCTAAGCAGAGGTCTGACGCCCAGTACTTTCAGCCTCATTAATTACATGTTCTAGAGAAACCTGTGACAGGGCATGTCAGTACCGTAGGGGGTAGTGAGAGACATAGTCGGGTGTTGTCATAAGCTCAGCCAGTTTTTGCTGCTACTATTGCAAAGGTCCCTTCTTTCTACTGCTTCTCTGCAGTGAGCTCTTGGATCATGCAGATGTTTCATTTTTGCAGAGCTCATTATTTCTGGAAGGTTCTAGGGCTATCCTTGCTCATACCATGTTTTCCCGAAAATAAGACCTAACCAGACCATCAGCACTAAAGCATCTTTTGGAGCAAAAATTAATATAAGGCCTGGTCTTATTTTACTATAATAAAAGACTGGGTCTAATATAATATAATATACTGATATAATATAATATAACATAATATGGGGTCTTATATTAATTTTTGCTCCAAAAGACACATTAGAGCTGATGGTCCAGCTAGGTCATATTTTCAGGGAAACACAGTAGCTGCACTATGTAAGGTGGAGCATTTTGTATTTCTTCAGAGCCAGAAATGCCTCTGCTAATAGTCCACTATTTTGCCAACCTCTTTCAACTTTTCTGAAATATCCATCACAGGGGACCTTCCGCAATATTTGACTAAACCTGAAAGAGCTTTGTCTCCATAGGACACTCATCAATTGCAGACATTATGTGAAAGAGGAAGGCACAGAGGGCCTGAGCAGAGATGTCATCACTAGAAAGAAATAAGCCTGCAGAGTAGACCAGGACCTCGCTACTTAAAGTGTGTTCCATGCCAGCAGCAGTGGCAGCTCCTGAGAGCTTGGCAGAAATGTAGAATCTCGGGCCCCGCCTCAGACCTGCTGAGTCAAAGCCTGCATTTTAATAGGATGATTTGTGGGCACATTACAGTTTGCGCTGACTTTGAAGAGAAAAGAGCAGAGTTGTTAGGAACAAGGATGGCCAAACCAAGATTACTAAAGAGATGATTGAAGAGAAACTGGCTTTATTTTGCCAAGGTCTCTTCTGAAGCAATATTCTACTCATTGGTTCACAAAGCAGATTGGGCATCGAACTCACTATTTACAAATACGCATTTCCAGATCACACCCAGAGATTCAGATTTCACTGATCTGAGGATGGACCCAAGAATCTCCATTTTAGCAAGCACCTGTATGATTCTCCTGGAGCTGGGTAGTATAGATCACTCTGGGTCCCTACTAGCTACTACCTACCACTGGTTCTTAGCTGCCAACAACATCAGGATCTGGTTGCTGAGTAACCCAGGAACAGTCTGCCAACCATGGCCATCTTCAGACTTGTTGACCACGAAGACTTGAAATTATAGACCTACATTTGCTCTTGGACTGACTGGAGTTATCCAAGACAGCTGATGAAGTGTGAGTCTTTATTTAGAAGGGTATTTGTGAACACACATTTGCTGAGGGGAAATGCCAATGATGCAGAATGTGGGCTGGTCGTAGGGTCCTGCCCTCAGTATCACAGCCATGCTTGCTTGTGATGTTGTCACTTCAGTGGAAAAGTATAAAATGTCAATGCAGGGGACACGGTTTCTCTCAGACAATTTTCTCACTTAAGACAAGGGTCTTTATTGCCTCACATAAAAAGGGAATTTCAGGCCCCATGGCTGATCAGCTGTCAGCATTTGCCCTCTCTGTCTTTTGCAAAGGGCTTTGCTTTCCCTAGCAGTAAAGTTTGGAAACAGTCTTCTTCCCACACCCCCGCCCCAATGCCACTATAAGGAGTGTAGTGCAGGGACCAAGCACGTGAACTCTGGCCAGTCTGCCTACTTTAAATCCTACTTTACAGCCTTACAAACTATGAGACCCTGGGCAAGTTATCCAGAGTCCCTGTGCCTCAGATTGGCACCTTGCAAATGGAATAATCCTAATCACATAATCATAATCACTGTGCCACAGAGCTGTTAAGAGGATCAAATGAGAAAATGCAGGGCTATCTACCTAGTAGACAGCACTGTCAATCTGCTCCCCAAATAGTCCCTTTACCTAGAAACCTGTAAGAAGAGACGGAGGCCAGCTGCATAGATGCCTTCCTCCTTGGCCTCATGGGCACCCAGATTTGTCCATCCTCTACAGGGAAACTGACACCCAAGTGGGGACATTGTTTTGTAGCATAGCTCATTAAATGCTTTTCTGCCTTTTTCTTACTAGCCTCACTTTTCAGAGTCTAGCGTCCACTACAGTTTTCTCCGTTTTGTTTTCAAAAGAAAATTCTGCAAGATCTTTAACACGTCCAATCAAAACATACCCGAACTTCCAAAGGCCCTGCCTCTACCTGCCCCCCCCAAGTACCCTTTCATCTGGCAGTCTCTGACCTAGCCCAGTTGGGAGGGAGGGATCCTTCTGCTGTGTAAGTCCTGCCCCTTCTTGCAGATGCTGGCTGAATCTGGCCTCTGTTGCCCCTGTTTGCTCAAATCGTTTTTGCGGTTTTAAGGGGAAATGGGAAAAGGACATGTGGTGGGGAGGGGAGGGTGGAAACAGAAATCTTAAAAGACAGAACAAATGAGCGCTGAGCCCCCCAGCCTCCACAGGTAATGTCTGTGGGAATCACAAGATTGCAGAATGGTGGCGGTAGCTGGTTAACTGGGAGGGTGAATAGTATACATGCTGGTTTGGCTGAAAAGACTGTCTTCCCTAGCAAGCAAATTATTGATTATAAACTGTTATGATTCCTTCGGAGCCATTGTGGCCAACTGTATTATTCCATCTGCCTTAAATGTCTGCTGTGTTCCCATGCCAAAATGCTTATGAAATTTCCACTGTAAAAAAAAAAATGAGTAGCAAATTCATGTCTCAGTGCTCATATATAATTTCAGATTTCATTAATGGTTATTAAATACATGCCCTGAGGAAGGATAAAGTTTCTCGTATGAATGAAAAGAGAATTGAATTTATAAATAAGGTGACTGTTTTCAAGGACTATTCATTAGACATATCCAGGACACACTTAAAAAAAAATCAAACTTTTAAATGAAAGGTGTTTAAAGTCTCAGAGGATAAAAATGCAATTTTGGAAAAACAAAACCCTGATCAAAAAATTCTAAAAATCTTTAGGTCTGAAACATGTTTCTTTGCCTGGAATTTAAAAATGAATTTGGGGGAAATTCTTAAAAAGTAAAAATATTTTTATGTTGTGGCCAAAAGATATCCACATTTAGAAAATATGGATGTATCAACTGATGGCTAGAAAACTGGATGCTGAAAACAATGTTGAAAATTTTTTCTTAATCTCCTTTTGAGAACTACAAATATAAAAACACTTAAAGAGGCTATTTAAGTAATTTGACTAAGCAAAGCCCTTTGAAGTTTTAGGCTACTAAATCACATAACCTGGACAATATATTCTTCATAGGAATTGTCAAAAGCCCAAGTAAGAAATTCAAATCCTTTTCAGACCTGTTGCAAATCTCCCCCAAAAGCTGTACAAATGGTACAGTTTTAGCTTAACATGAGTAAGTTGATGGAGAATGTTTGAAAGATACATCTATCTTTTTCAGAAATTGTCAAAAGTTTGAAAGAAACAAGCAATTTGGTTTTTAAAAAAAAATATTTTGAGGGCAATTGAAATATTTGCCTGAGTGCTAAATTCCTAAGGAGAGATATTGAACTGAAGACACTTTTGTATCAGGTAAGTTTTCTGACATCTATTTACACTGAACTGTCTTATTGGAGAAGAAGAGACAAGATAATTTTGTTGTCATCTGCTGGCCTGCTGCTGCAACATGAGCCACCATTACAGATGAAATCTACAGAATGCCTTCAGGAGTAATGAGTTCAAGTTTCAGCATTTCTCACTGAAAAATGAACTTGGTGACATTTTGTAGCCAAAAAATATTTTAAAAATGCTTTTCTAAATAACCTCAACACTAAACTGTTGAAGCAATAAAGACACATTTTCTATTTGAATTTTATCTCATAAGACCCCTGAAACGGAATTTTATCTTTTTAAACAAATAATTCCCAAACAGAGAGGGGCTGAGATGAATAAAATCTCCCTCCCGCTCTATCTGTACTCATTTCCCGAGTGAGCTACACTGTGCGATGGAGCAGATGTGATTAGGCCGACCTGAGGGACCAGACCGCCACTTGCCATTGACCCTGTAATCTCCACGATCAGTCTCACATCCAGGGCACGTTGCCCTCGGAAAGTTCACATCATCGCAAATGAAAAGTCTCATTATTCAAAACCAGTAATTATTCAGTTGCAGAATACATCAAACATAATTCTTATTTTTATTGCTTTCTAGCTATCCCAATTCAAAGAAGTGGGCCCCAAACATGAAAATGTTGAGTTCTACATTATCCTAAAAATATACCGGAGGTGCCAAAAAAATGTGTACACATGACTTGTATTCATCTTTTGTTATTGGTACGTATATATCGAGTATTACAATTTCAATACAGTTTTCCTTTCTTAAAATGTGTATACATTTTTGGGCACCCTCTGTATTTTTATAAGGTTGATTCTAAGATACATGATTTTTTTTTTTAACCAGGCTGTTTCTCATATCAAAAGTGCAATGCCAGGGGATTTATAGGAAAAGTTTGAAAAAGCCATCCTAACATGACATTTATGGAAGGGGATAAGCATGAATTGCTAATGTAAATCCTATTCAGCTAGGTTATAAGGTAGACTGTGGTTGAAGTTTGTTTGTAGATTGATGATTTAAACAGAGATGCTTTGGGAAAATAAGCAAAAAGCAACATGAATTCAAATATGTCCTCCATTAGGCCACAGAGCAGTAAAAGTGATTCATAGAGAAAATTGTACAAAACAAAATTCTACTTCCCTCCCTGAAACAGTAATGAAAAGCAGAAGAAAAAAAAAGAACAACAAAGAATATTGAATCATTTCCATTGTCCAGTGTACAGATTTTTTTTCAAGACTTGCTGATGGGAGATAGTAACTAACCTGGCAACGATCATGGAAAAATGAATTTTAAAAACCAACAAACTAAATGTCAAATGATGCTTTCATAGAGCAAGGGGAGTTACCTGTCATCTCACAGGGAGCACGAGAAAAAGAACAGATTTATCTGTTTCTTAGCAAAGGCACTTGGTAAAAGGCAGACTGTAGCCTGGCTAAACCAGAATCTCACCAACCCCCAAGCCAGGGGTCCTTATCGACAGCATGAAAGCTCAGGTGGCAGCTGTGGAATTTCAGATGAACTAATAAATATGGAGTGAGCGAGCCGAGTTCAGGGGGAAAGAATGTCAGCAATTTACCAGTGGACACCTAGGAGTGCTTGTGAGCACATTATGGTTTTCAGAGAAACAAAATTCGAGAAATCTCAGAATAGCAGAAATGGCCCACTGACATACAGAACTTCAAGGACAAAATTGGGGTGGGGAAACAGCTGATAAAAGGGGAAATGGCTTGTTTCTATTCTCTGCTGCTAAATGCTTTCCCATGCTTGCACACCCACACACCCAAAACTTACTACGAGGAAGCAGAAAAAGAAGGTGAACTTTGTAAAAAAAAAAAAAAAATCTAATAAACGGAGTTCTACTCTATGATGTGAATCTGTCACTAATTTTCTTGGAGACATGATACCACCTTAAAAAATGAACGCAATATCAAGGAGATAACCCAGTTTCTCTGTATGCACATATGCAGACATACAGTCATACGGAGAAGCAAAATGAAAAGCATCTAGCACACAGAAGGTTTCTGTAGTCCATATCAATTAGGCTCCTTTGAAAGGAAAAAACCCCACACTATTTATTTATGCAAGTGTTTTCAAACAAATTTCTCAGATTATTTGATGAGTGTAATGGAATCATTTACAAGTAAGCAATGAAATTAAAAATCAGGACACTGGGTGTTTGGAGCAAAAGTAGAGAAATTTCATAAGGAGCTTTTAATTTTAGGAGGAACGTTTTGAATAGAGTATTAAGATTGATTGTATCTAATTAAAATGCTAAATCATACGGTGAACAAAGAAAGACAAGTGAAAACACATAGGATCTGCAGACTCCTAGCGAGGGCCTTTGGGATTCCCCAGTCCAACTCCCTTCCTTTGCAGACAAGGAGCCCGAGGTCCCGGACATTCCTACCATGTGAAATCACACACACAAGCTTGGGTCAAGGCTATGTGTCCAGTCATTTATGCATATATCAGAAGGGGGAGGTATACACACACTCAAATACATAGACAGAGAAAGAAAGAATGTGAAAACAATGCAGTGCGAAGTTGTGGCAATGTATCATCGTCCAGGAATAAAACCCACACACTGTGCATAAAAGAGAAATTCATTAAATGTAAAAGTAAGCCTTCCTGTTGTGGGCTGAAAGCTTGGGTAGCAGATAAGGATTTTCAGATCAAGTAAAAATGACCTGGGGCCCAATTCACTTGTAAAGGACAGTAGCAACTTCCCAGGTGACTGACTCAAATCGCACTGTCAGATTATCTCTATGTTGTCCTCAGGAATTGGAGTTGCTTTTACCCTGTTTGAAAACCATTTCCTCCCTGAAGTCCTCAGACTGAAAGATCACCTCGCTGTCATGAATAAGCAGAGCATTTGGTCCCACTCATGACATTTTCTTTGCCTCCTGCATGTACCCAGACATCCTAGCGTGATGGTCCTCAGACTGGTTAAGGAGCAGCATCCACTGGAGGACTTGTTAGGTCAGATTGCTGGGTTCCACTTCCAGTGGTTCCGACTCAGTAAGACTGTGTGGGGCCCCAGAACTTGCATTTCTAACAAGTGTCTGGGTGCTGCTGAAGCTGCCTGCACAGATCACACTTGGGTCTACCACACTGCACTAGCACAACTGAGGTTGGTTGAAATTGGATTACTGAATTGATGGATGAAAATGATGCTTTTTTTATTGGACCACATAAAACAGGGTGTGTGCGTCTATTGCTTGCAGATGAAAGTGGTGACAAAGACTGAGGTTTCTAGCATTGCCATCAGGAAAATATTGACAAGCATCCATTAGAAAGATTTTCCAAAGAGGGGTTTAAATGATCTCCGTATGCAAGATCAATGGGATGGAACCTAAAAAAAAAGTTGTCTCGGTAATAAAAACTAAATGAGTAATTACCGTAATTGTTGAGATTTATGCTTGCAGTTCCTAAAAGTGTGCGGAATTTTAATCAGGCATTTTTGGGTTAAATTCAGTATTTTTGAAACTACCTCATTAGAAGAGAACTTTTTAATTATTGAAACTTTACATACGAACTCTTCCTTTTCAAAGAAAAGTATTAATAGTTTAAGCTGGCTGCTCTTATTACTGGATTTTACTTTTCAGCAGAAAATGGAACTCTATCAAAATGAGGAAAAAATGCTCTGCTCAAGCTTGCTGTTCATAACAATGCAGTTATTTATAAGGCAGGTTTTCTACTTGGACTAATTTTATATGTACAAGAAATTAAAATAATTTAAATACAGATTTGAGGGCAACTCAAAATTGTATTTATTAATCCTGGTCATGGTTGTAAACCATATTAATGTACATCAACTGCTCTCATAATTTACTTTATATTTTGCATTAAGGACCAGTTTATCTACCAAGACAAGATACAAAGCTTCTTTGCCCCAAATTGGCTTATTTGCTCTCTTTTATTAGCCCTCATCTGACTCTGTAGGTCATTGACAGAGTTTTGTCAGGTCTCCAAATGGCTCCATGTCTTCTTCAAAACAATCTTTAACAGTATTTTTTACTATGTCACTCTTCCCCAAATGTAACTCAAATAGATTTAACATTTTGCTTCTCAAGCTTTAAGAAAAGCTGCAAAAATTTGAAGAATGCAAATCACAAATATCTATATAACAAGCAGATGAAGCGAATGATTTAAAATCTGTACACAGTTAATTCATTTTGTACTGGCAGGCAAATGATCACAGATGTTCCCCACACGTAACCTTTCCCATTTTGCATCTTTTATCCTGTAAAACACTCATTTCTTTGTCAGAAGCTCCCAGATAGAAAATCCTCCATTTTCAAGGGAAGCTGACAACATATGTGTACATTATCATAATTGTGCACTGATGAGGTGGCTGAAACCATGCCATTTCTCTAGTGATCTACCTTGGAGATAGCTGACTAGATGTGCCCACACAGGGAACCCCCAAAACATCTCCCAAGTGCTGTTGCTTCATTTTGCACCGTGAATATTGGAAGGAGACGGGGGAGGTTCAACTTGCATGTGGTGCCTCTAGGATGTGGAGCAAGTGGTGCTAAAGGTTTTCAGAACCTTCTCCTGTAGCATGAAGGGGCTGCGAATACAGACACACCCGATCTGACTTCCAAGGTGATGTGAGATAAGAAAGGTTTCTGGTGATCTGTGCCCACTGGCAAGGGAATTGCCACTTTCTCTCCCCTCTGCTAAGCCACCTGCTCTCCTCTGCTTTACCTGCTCCCCTGGGAGTACCTATGCTGTCTCTGGAGAGAGTGCCCCAACCGAGCTTTCCACTCCTCCCGTCTGCCTTGGTTTTTCCTTCGTCACCTCTGTCGTTGATGTCACTGTGTTGCCACTTGACACGCGATTCTCTGTACCTATTTCATTTGAACAAGTCTCCATTTTCAACTCCTCTCTTCAGGGCCAACTTGGCACTCAGTTCTCTAGCATAAGAAATGTCCGTGTGGGGGTAACATGCAACTTAAGGAAGATACCAAAATTAGTCTAAGCAAGTGAATTCAGCTGCTAGATATATCAGACAAGAGGAGGCCCAACGGGATTCTGGGTTGGGTTTGTCAGTTGACTGCCGAGGACATGGGCCCCTCCGAATGTGCTCCCTAGGGCCCCTGCTCGCTTCGAGTACACACAGCCTTGGGTGCAGTCCTCGTAAACCCTCTGGGAAATACTTTTCTAAACCAATCTGTTTTTGGAGTTGAACGCTTTGCACCGAGTCAACCACCAGCCACACCTCTGACAGATCAGTGCTCAGTGCACGCTAATGACGTGAGGCCTGCATAGTCAAGGGCGAATGCAGGCTTTCGTTCTGGGGGAAATAAAAGCGCATACTGTCTTTGATAAATCCACAATCACACCATTTCCACAAGAGTTACTCTAAATACCGCTCGTCCTTCTCTTTTTATTCTTCTGCTGGCTTACTTTCTTAAGTTCCCCTCTCCCTAAAGGTATGAGAAGAATGTAATATCACTTACATTCTTCATTCCAAACTGTAAAATGAATTTTATTTTCTTGGCTAGGCTTCACATAGCAAAGAAAATGAAAAAGATTACATTACCTTTTTAAATTGTCCCCATAAACATCTCACAAATGATATGTGCTTTTGTGGCTGTATTATTTGCTGAGGGTGTGTTAATATGAAGTTGTCTTTATCTTGTCAAAAAAGAAAACTGCATTCATCTTTTTTCCCCATATCTGTACCTATTTATGTATATCTATATCTATCCCCTATATAGATATCTATATATCTATAGAGGGAGAGAGAGAGACAGAGAGAGCGAGAGCTGGATTTTATTATAAGGAATTGACTAGCATGATTATGGAGGCTGAGAAGTCCCAAGATCTGCAGTCAGCAAGCTGGAAACCCAGGAGAACTAATGATGTACTTCTTGTCTGAGTCTGAAAGCTTGAGAACCAGGAAAGCTGATGGTGTGAGTCCAGTTCCAGTCTGAATCCAAAGGCAGAAGACCAATGTCCCAGTTCAAAGACAGGTAGAGAGCTGCATTCATCTTTAAAAATCTGCATTGCCCTAAGCTTCTGTTAATCATTGGGAAAAGCCCATAATTGTCCGGCCTGCTCTTCCAGCAGGAAGAGAATCCATAGAATATTCACACCAAGCAACACCTTTTGCCTTGAAACTAATTGTCTAAGCTTCACTATCACTTTTATTTTCTATTAATGACTGGATAAGTACCCGAGAATGGCAGGAAGTTATCTTATCACACAGCTGATATCAACCATTATTTCTTATTCAGAACAACTGACAATAAAGAAATGAGTCCTTTTACCAAAATGTAGACTAATACTTTCAAATAAATTGTTATGAGTCTAATTAGGTGGAACCCATGTTCAGTCCCTTCATTTCACACACAAACACACACACACACACACACACACACACAAACATTTTTGAATGTTCTATAGGTGGAGAAGATGTTGCTTTCCTTAGTGGGTACAGACTTATTTATTTCATCAATAATAAGGTATTCCACTAGGCACCAACAGAGTCTTGTTCTCTAACCAAGTACAGGCAGACCTCAGAGATACTGCAGGTCCCGTTCCAGACCACTGCAATAAAGCAGGTCATAATCTTTTTGGTGGGTCTTGCCTTCAATTTGTAAAGAACGCAACATCTGTGAAGTGCAATAAAGCAAAGCACAATAAGACAAAGTCTGCCTGCCTGTACTCTATCTTACATGCTGGCTACTTTTGGGGCAGAGTTAGTATAAAATAGAAAAGGGTCCAAGGAACTCTGAGGTTGTGTGTCCAGGATCCTCCATGTGGACCTCAGATGTTGCTCTCCTAAGCTCTTGGTGGAGAACCATAGCCTCTTTGTTTACAGGGCAATTACAATGGAAAATAAGCACAATTCTTGGCCTGGCATTCAGATAATCCAAACTTACAACATTTGTAAGAAAGTACTTTTAATTTTAATTAATATGTGAATGAAGGATTGGCACCAACCCTTCCTCTCTCCCTGTACCCCTGCCCTTTGCCATAGTAAACTATGGGCAGAGTATACTTCACTGCCACTTGACTTGGCCATGACTTGTTTTGGCCCAGGGAATGAGGCAGAAGTGATCATTTGCCAGTATTAAGCCCAGGATTCAAAAGGTCTTGAGTGTTTCCACTTGCTCTCTATTTCAATGAGAATGGTATGCCTGGGTTTGCCTGCTGGTCCCAAGAGAAGGATGGCAGGCACTTGCAGCAGAGCTCTCCCCAAGCCAGGACCAGCTAAGCCGACACTTAGCTGATCAGCAGACTTGGGAGACATAATAAATGATAATTGTTTTCAGTCACTACATGTGGGGTGGTTTGTTATACAGCATTAACTAACTGACAAATCATTAAATTACTACCCGGCAGGTTTGGTTTACAACACTGATTAGTAGTAGCTCATTTGATTATTTTATTTTTAAATTGATATAACAATACAATGACATTACTCACATAATCTTAAAAGATACACATTGGCTGTTGAGTCAGATGGTGGTATGTTCAAACAGAAGGAAAGCTCCCCCATCTTTCAGAGCCTCAGTTTGTGTCTCTGTAAAACAATCATTATCACACTTACCTTGAAGAGTAGAAATCAATGGATAAAGTATGGAATTTACCCAGCATAAGGTGGAACAATAAATGTTAGCTATTGTTTTTATTTAGTACAATGTGCAAGAGAAAGTCTATTGAGTCACTATTTGTATTCCCTGATTTTCTTCTTCTTTAAAAATGTTTTTTTGCTCATTTTCTTCTGGTTTCACTTACATAACTCCTCTCTTTTCCTTGCCTTAGGTCTTTTGAAAAATTCAAGTATACAGTCTGCCACTTTTTTTGCCCAGTGCCCAAAAGGGACTAAAAGTGTTAAATCCCACTGAGCTATTTGTATTGCTCTGGACACAAGTTTCATGTTATAGACAAATTTACAAACATCAAGTTCTTCTGAAAGAAAATCAAGCATAGCAGATCATTACATGTCTTCCTTACAAAGTGAATGCTCTTTTCTCTCCCCTGTCTTCCATAAACTCTCTCAAATTTTAAGTATTGGATATAAGTGGTATGTTTTCTAATTAAACCCACAACCCACTGTGTATAAAACAGTGACAACAACAAAGTGCTTGCCTTCCTTTCCGTGGTAGCTACAGAAGTAATCTTAGTTTGGGAAGGACTGTCAAATGAGTTTTCCAGGAGTGAGCAAACCTTTTCTGAAAAGGGCCAGATAGTACATGTTTTCAGCTTTGTGGGCCACACGGTCTCTGTGGCAACCATTCAATTCTGCCTTCGTAGCACAAAAGCAACCACAGACCATGGGTAAACAAATAATTATGGCTCAGTTCTAATAAATCTTTGCATACAAATACAGGTGGGCCATAGTTCGCAGACAGCTACTATGAAAACTAAACTATAGAAGTCATGATTATATTAAGGCAAAATTAGCCACACTCAAGTTCAAATATGTTCTTTAATATAACATCCATACTATATGTAAATATCTCTTGGGCTTCCTTTTAAATATTAGACTTTTTAAAGGTTCTATGTAGCACAATTATAAGGCTGGGTTTTACTCATGGTCCAAAGTTTCCCAACATTTGCAGGACAGAAATTTTTAGTACAAATCCTTCTGGCGAGATGATTTAATTCCGTTTCCATCTAATGATGGTGTTCTGTTATTTCTACACATACCAACATTGGGTCTATGTAGCACCAACATAATAGTATTTCTATCTATTTGCATACTACTTAATCCTGTTTTGATGGTGACCCTATTGGACAGTACACTATTTGTTTTTCCAAATAGGAGCCAACAGGAATATCAATGGAAATACATATTCTTCCCAAAGACTTCCATGTGGAATCTCTTTGGCTTTTGAACGCTCATTATTAATGTGTACTCTTAACACACACCATTGTTATTTAGCCCCTCCTTATGTTAAGAGGATCTCACACAAACCCTTATGAAGACTGGCTAACTAACATGCTTAACCCATCAGAAGCATGTTAGGGAAAGGCACGCACATCTATGGAGTTCACACTAACGCAGCTGCCCTGACAAGCTAAGAAAGCGTTCACGTGCAAGCTAAGTTTGGTATGCAAATGTTGCTAAATGGTTCGGGAAGACCTCCATGATAGCATCAAGCCTGCTGCAGAGTGAACCAACTAAAGATGAATTTTCCCTAGGTTTCCATCGTTAACAATGTTTCATTTACCAAGATGGGTTTCCGCAATGTCGTTTATTTTGTCCAGTAATTTAGTATGTCCTTAATTTCAAAGGGTGGCATTCAGAGATAAAGCTAGACTGAGCAGTGCAGTCCTCCCGTGAAGTGACATGCAGGAGCCTCTCGTCTTCGAGAAGGAATGATTTATCATGTAGCATGTAAGAGGTCAGGCCAGAGGATTCCCTTTCATCTCGGAGCCTGTCTGGATCCCCAGCTTTTAAGAGTTTGTATTTTCTTTTACTGCCCAAATTTTGATTATTTTTGGTTCCAAAACACTGTAACCAAAAATGTTGCCAATTTGGGCTTTAAAGAAAAATTGCAGTTTATCACTGTTAATGCAAAAAAAAGATAGAGTCAGGAAATTCATGTGAAACTGGAATCCTTTTCCAAACTGGTTTGGAAAATGAGCATGTAGAGAAATGTCAGTGTTTTTAAAAGCTCACTTCCTGATGCCATATGAAAATAAACGGATGTTTTTAATAGCAGAATTTGTATAACAATTGTTAATACAAAGCTAAAGGCTGACACAAAACCCTTTTATCTAGGAAGCGTATTATCTAATGTTATGGAGGCTGAAAGACAAATACAATAAAAAGATCCAAAACCAAAAAATGGTGCTCAATTCCCAGCAACAGAACGTCTTGCTTGATGGTCTGAGCACAGAGCATACACTCAAACACCCAAGGGAAGACAGGCAGGGAGCAGATGTGAGGACATTGGTGGGATATAAGAAAAAGAACTGCACAAACATGCCACAAATGGTCCTATTGTTGTGTCTCTGTGCTTGTTGGACAATTAGTCATCCCAGCTAGTAGTTCTCAGTGTGTGTGTGTGTGTGTGTGTAGGGGGATTTTGCTCACCAGAGAACATCCATCCACTAATGGGTACAGACATTTTTGGTTGTCACAACTGGCAGGTGGAGGATATTACTGGCATCGAGGGGCTAGAGGATGTGTAGGAGGGCAGCTCCCAACAGACAATTATCTGGTTCCAAAAATAGTGCTAGGCTGAGAAACCCTGTCTGGCCTTGGAGGGTGTTTGAGGTAGGCGAGGGGGTGGTCTATAGCAAACTGGCCTATCTATAGGGGCAGCAGGTCCGAGGTTCCAGCTGATGTGGGAATGTGGGACCCTTCCATGAAGGAATAACACCAAAGGATTGAGATTTATTTAGGATATGATGGAATGACTTCAAATTATCTTTAAAGCCAGACGAGAATGAAGTTGAGCCAAAATCCCTTCTCGGCAAAGCACCCCCAAGTTTTTCACATGCAAGAAACCAGACCCAACTTGAGTCCCTTTTCTTTACATTTACCTAAGTCAACTTTCTCAGGCATAAATCAGGATTTTGGGCCACTAATTCCCCCTCTAGAATCAGAATCACAGATAACATATTCACGGTTACCTTGAGTTGTTTTACAGGAACCACACCCTCACAAGACAGAAAACTGGTGACTCTCGTCAACCACAGTCATGTAAACCCCCAGACTATGTGGTACGGCGCGGCAGGGATGATGATCAGAAATCCTAAACTATCGCTTTGTAACTTTAGCTCCAACCAATCGGAAGATACCCAGGAGCTGATCACTCATTGAAGACCCTTACCCCCAAGTTCATCCTTTAAAGCCAATAAGCGGACAGGGAGTTCTGTTTTTTGCAGCCCAAATTGCCTGTTCTTCACTGTTTAGCATTTTACAATAAATCCTTTTTTGCTTTGCTGTAATCGGGTGACAGTGGATTGGCTTTGCTGAAAGGGGTGCCTGGCAAGCTGACCCTATTTTGGTTCAGTCCGGCAACAACTTGAATTTAAATATTTTAAGAATTTTGCCAGAAAGACAATACAAATAAACCGACTTCTTTGAACTGAAATCAGATTAAAGAATTGAGTAAAGAAATGGATTTAGGGTCATATGTTCACACAGTGATTCTAAAAAAAAAAAAAAAAAAAAAAGCGAAATGTCCCTTGACACTCAGGGCATGCACCCGGGATGTCAGCAGCCTTCATGTCTACGTCCTGGACAAATCTTTAACCCTTAAGCCACCATGTTAGCACCCTCAGTCAACCCATGGTGGAAACTCAATTGAGTTAATAAGTGAATTTCATGGGGTTAATTCTTTTGTTTTAAATGTAGGAATACATTCAGTAATTGCAGTGCCAATCTGGTTATGAGATTGAAAACATTTTTAATATTTAAGAGATTTTGGCATATTAGAAAAGGGCATCATCACTTAGTATTTGTCAAATGATTAAATGTATTACCCTTTTGATTTCACTTTTAAACATGAAATTGATTTTAGACTGGTGATTGTAAGTTGAAAAGTATAATAAAATGTGTTGTTTGGTAAATAACATTAGACAGGTGAACCTTCAATTCTCTAAATAAGTATGGATATTTTAAATATTTAATAAACTTAAGTATTAAAAAGTTTAAATGGCAAAAGCCTAATTTTAAAAAATGTTAATGATAATAAGTTGAAATAGTTAAAGCTTAAATGGTAATGAACTTAAATATACTTTTTTCGAATAAATGAATGCATGTATTAGATTTGTAAAAGTTGTTTAAGTTTTTAAAAAATATTCTGCCGCTTAGAGTTGTACGTTTGCTCAGTTAGATACTTGAATAGTTAAACAGAAAATGGAATATATTAACTTTATAAATGTAGATTAAAATGTATAAAGAATTTTAGCTAATTAAGTTTAGAAATGACAACAATTGTTTGAGTTTAGATTGCTCAACAGAAATTGATTCAACATTAATCAAAACTCTCTTATTATATACAAAATGTTACCAGAATTATAAGCAGAAAAATAAGATTTGTAAGTTGAACTGAAAAGCTTGAGGAATTTTTTTATAACTTCAGTAATTTAATATCAATTTAAAGCCCACATAACTGTAAATAGCCCTTTCTGCATCAAGAGAAAGAAGGAAAGAAAGCAAAAGCAAAAGCAAATGGCAGCCTTAGACTTTAGAAAATCATTAATAACAGCCAAACTAGTCTTTTATCAATCAAGAAATAAGTTCCCATTGAACAAAGGGGATGTATCAGAAAGGCACCATCACTTTCCAGGTTCCAAAGCTGTAGGATTTCTGGAGGGAGCTCTCTGTGCCCCATTTGCCTCCAGGAAACCACAGAGGATTTTGTGGCGCTGGTCTGATAAGACAATGATGCTGACTATAGTCCCTTCTGGGAGCTTAATTACCATTAAATAGAATATACAGTCTGTGAGTTCTGCGAGGACCCTTTGACATCACCGGCCTTACCCTCCTCTTCACTCCCTCCTAGGGATGAAATGGCCAGGGAGCAGGGAGCAGGGCCAAATCTCCATCCAAGATACCAACTTTAAGGGACGTTACCAACACGGTTACTCAGAACTTCTTCCCCCTTTGTTAATCTGCTCAGGTTCGTTCTGCATTATGTACCAATTTTTCTATAGCAATGGCCACAAACCTCAATGAATGAGCAGATGAGCAAAGAGGGGTTATGAAACAAAGGATGTGGACAAGACACACTTCTGAGAACTGTCCAATGGTGACATGTGTGTGAGAGTGTGCGTTTGTGTGCAGGAGGTGAAAGTGAAGGCTGGCAGCTACTCTTTTCTCTAATTTTCTATCATTTTTAAAAAGGTGAAAATGATACCAACACTGTGCCAACACATCATGACACGCAGATATTAAGAGAGGCATATTCTATTTTCCTTTATTCCCCGAATTTAGAAAATGTAACCAAATGACCTATGAAGACACTTTATAACAACTAGAACTGGTATTTAGAAAGGGCTATGAAAGGCTAGTAAGCTGAAAATAAATGCTAAACCCTCTTTATGCTACTTCTTTTAAACCAAACCAAACCAGGAGGCTCTTCATTTAGCACGAAACCAAATAGCACCATCTGCTGGCTGTTTGCGAATAGGTGTTTTCTAATCAGAGCCACCAAACAAAGCTAAATTGATAGAAGAAAACAGAGAAGCTCCCTCCCTCCCCACTCTTTCCTCTGTGCCCTGGGACTCCTGTCACACGCTCTCTGAAACAGAGATGACAAGGCTTCCTTCTAAGAGAAAGCGTTCCCATTTCCACTGGGGCCCATTTTTTTTCCTTTTTCTTTCTTTCTTTCAAAGAAGCACACAAGAACCAAAACTACGTTGGATTTGGCTTGGCCATCAACAAATCCATTTCTAAGCAAACAAAGATTGCGATTAACTCCCTCATTTTCTTTTTCCACTCCTGTTCTTTTCAATAAGGAGATTAACGACAAGCTCGCCAACCAATCCACACAAATATATGGAGACTTTGAATCTTTCAGTGAAGCTCCACAAGGCTTGGACAGAAGGAGGCAAAGATAATTGAGTTACAGCTATTCTAGCATGAAGCATGCTGCTTGTTTCTACCCACTGGCTTCATGTTTCGATTCATTATGGCATCAGGGCAAACCGATTTTTGTGTATACTCCTAGCTGAGATGATACATCTGGGCTTTTGACTGTCTTACCATTTCCACAGATGAGCTGGCATGAAAAATATTTATATTTTAATCAAATACAAATACACATGAAACAATCTTTTTAGGAGTTTCTTTTCCTGTGTAACGACAAAGTGAAATGAGGGAAAACCCTGAACTGACTAATCAAATTCACCACTGCAAAGAAGCTCAAATGTCATCACTATGGCAACGTGTCAGCCAGGTTCCACCCGCATCTTTCCCCTCAGGTTGGAAACTGTGCAAATTGCTCTTGCTAATGAATTACCAGGGTAAACACACTAAAAACAGTGAATTTTGGGCAATGAGGAAAGGTCTTAAGACCGATCCCATTCATGAAGCATTCTAGCCTATTTTTAGTTTTTCTCTCCAAGTTTAATTAGCCTTTGAGGATCTGCTTTGCACAATGGATTCTCTCACTTGCTTGCTCACTCTGTGCTTTCAGGGGGATCTCATGTCCTTGAGCCCTTTGTTCTGGGAAATGATAGTGATCATTTCCACTTTGGACCAAACTGGGCAAATCTCAGGTGACATAATGAGGAAGGTGAGTCTGGTGTGCTATATACCAGGGGCTTAATTTTAACATATGAAGAAGGTATGCAAAAGATTCCCTATTCATTGGAAGACCACTTATTCAAAAATCTGAATGAGTTTCTGACTAAACTCTTCCAAGGCCAGTGTTTATGTAGGCAATTAATTAGTTTTAAAACTCAGGAGAAAGAATGCTTTCATCAATTATGTGCCTCATATTCGTGTTCCTTATGAGAGAAAATTAATCTGCACAGTTAGTGTAAAGTCTTCATTTTATCATAATTGACATTTCTTTTTTATCTGTTCTTAAGATTTTAGAAAATGTTTTAACATTATCTCCCTTAAGATTCTTTTTACACTTCATAAACTTAAATTAGGATTTCTACATAGCTTTCGCACAGGGAGGCCAAATCGACAAAAGCTGATTTTCCAAGAAGCAAATACACCAAATTTACCTATTGTAGGTTTAATGATTTTAATGGTTTTAAATGGAATGTTGGATTTTAGTGACTGGTATATGTTTTCTGAAAGTTAAGTAAACTAAGGGTAGCAGAAGAATCCTAAAAATGCTAAAAGTCTGGCAAAAGATAAGTCAATGTAAACTTGCCACATGAAAAACCATTTTTCATCTAAAAAATTGGCATTTTATATGTAACGGGACCGTTTCAGCTACTTCTGATTTCAGTCTGGATGCTTTCAAATGACACTCCCTGTTTTTTCTACTTTAAACAATTTATCTAATTTTTAATGAACTATCAGCCTTTTCCTACTATATCTAGCAATTCAAAACAAATTAAATAGAAATTAAATTCAAATTGAAATAGATACAAGTGAAATTTTAAATACAAATTAAAAAACAGATCAGAAAGATCAGCATCTAAAATGAATAATTAAGTTTAAATTTAATTCAAATTATTTAAAATCAAAAGCAAAAATCCTACGTTACCAAAACAATTCATTATGTGGTTTGATGACATAATCTTCATTAAACTATTTTTCAAATAGTTGAGATTCATTGAAATATTTGATATGAGAGAGAAAATCATATCAAGGAGTGGAAAGGGAGTCTAGAAGCCCAGAAGGGACATCTGACAGGTTGAGTGAATGGTAGCTCAATTTTAAAATACATTAATTATAAATACCAGGGGTGCCAAAAAAATGTATACACGTGACTTGTATTCATCTTTTGTTATAGGTATATATCGAGTACTACAATTTTCATACAGTTTTTTTCCTTTCTCAAAATGTGTATACATTTTTTTGGCACCCTCTGTATGTAATTGGGCATAAAGGATTACAAAAATAAACTGGTTAAAACTCCTAAACATGCTGAAAGATGACTACAAAACCAAAGTACATTAAAAATTCTTTAATTTAAACTAAAAAACAATTCCGATATTTTGATTACTGATAATGAAATCATACATCTCTGAATGTATTTAAATGCTTTATTAATTATTAAATTGGTTATGTAGAAAATGTACAGTAACCCATCATCAGATACTAAGGTGGAATAGATTCAGTAAAGCTGTTTTGATACTCTTTAGAATGCTCTAATGCCATTTTTTAATAAGTCAGGAAATGTACGTATTAGCTTTTGGTGAAATGACTGAGAGGGAGTGTGTGTGTGTGTGTGTGTGTGTGTGTGTGTGTGTGTGTGTGTGTGTATGCACATGCACACGTGCACTTTAGTGTGTGTGTGTTTTAAGTCTGGCTATTTCCTGCCTCTCCTCACTTAATCACTATGATCTGACCAGTGCAGAGAACAGCAGCTGTAATGACTTTTCCATTTTAGACACTAAGATTCTATTAATGCAGCCTCAGAGTACATTGTTTGGTCCCCACGTCATATTCTGTCTCATAGTAGAGCTTTTAGTCAACTGATACTGCCAAGTATTTTTCACTAGAACTGATGTGAATCCAAATCTCTGATTCTGCTGTAATGCAGATGATATTTTTTGAACTTAAATGTGATTTTTTTCCCCCCTGGTTACATTTCACCTTGTTTTACACATTATGTTTATGTTGTATTCTGTGTAGTTAAGTCTGCTCAGCTTTATTGGAAACCTCTTGAAAAATCAAGGAAGTGGCTTCTACATTCCCCATAGTCCTTTGCTCCATTTGGCACATGGCAGGCTACATAACAAATCCCTCGATGAGGAGTGATACATACTTGCTGAATGTAATCCTCCTGTCCCAGGGCACATACCTCTAAGACCTTCAAAGATTCCATTTACTCACCCTTTAAAATTAATATTTTCATGTTTCCTGCCTTCACTAATTTGACGTCAAATTATTGAAATGCAAGAAAAATGCACTCACAAATGGCATTTTTGTAAAAAAATTAATCAACAAACCATGCCAAGTTAATTAAAAGTTGAGATGAAAACAATCTGATAAAATCATTAATCTTCTTGAATGTGTCTAATTAAAACAAAGTATATCTTCATTAACATGAATGTCATAAATATCTTAGTTACAGTGATATTCACATAATTAACTCCAAGTTTTAGGCAGCTATCTAAAATAACAGAAACAAAGTTAAAATTATTTATATTTTGTTGGGGATTTGGTTGTATTTCAGTGATGTGTGTACCCAGCATTCTGAGAACTCACCATAACTCAAAACAAGGAAACAAACAATAAAGAGAAGAAAACCTCAACAACAAAGAGGAGAAAATCTCTTATTTAATGAATAAGAGAAGAAATCAAAAATTTTAAGCAGCCCTCCCCATCCCGAACACAGAATTCTAAAGGACGCCAAGAAATTATTGGATTTGCTGGCAAAGTCTTCTGAAGTCTCTTGAGTAGTACTCCCCAAGTTAGCAAGAACTTACTTGGAGGTAATTATGGTCTCAATTCTGAAACCTGACAAACTTAAGAAAAAGTTTTAGTGACCAATGTCACTCGTGAACTTAAAAATGAAACATTGAAATAAAGTAATAAATAGAATCTAGCAATGCTTTGAAAGAAAAATGATCCCAAACCAGAAGGATTTATTTCAGAAATGTTAGGATAGCTCAATAAGTGGAAACCCATCAACATAGTATTCTATAACGAGAAAGTTCGTATGACTATTTTAAGCGATAACAAAAGATATTTTGTAAAAATATACACTTTCTTAAAGAATTCAATAAGAATAGAAATAGTGTCCCTTAATGTGTCACTGCAGATCCACCTTAACACTGGGAGCCAATAGTAACACTCCAGTACTTTGCTGTCCAGTAGAACTTTCTGTGATGATCAAAATGTTCTCTATCTGCACTGTCCCATCCTATAGCCATGAGCTATGTGTGGCTACTGAGCACTTGACATGTGGCTGTTGTAATTGGAGAACTGAATTCTTTCTATGTTATTTAATTTTTGATCATTTAAATTAAAAAAGCCACATGTGGCTAATGGCCATGATAAAGTACAGGACAGCCATAGAGGGTGTTTCTTTATTCAGGTGAGGGGAGGGCAATAATGCACATTTTCACCATTATTTTTGGTGGTTTAGTAGGTGATGATATCAATTACTAAGAAATTTTAAAAAAAGAATACTTTTTTTAAAAAAAAGCTATTACTTATTTTCCACCCCATTTTTATGGGTAAGGAAACTGAAGCCCACGGAAGTTAAGTAAAATTGTCTAAGACGCAGAGCTAATAAATGGCTACACTGGGGTTTAACTCTTCCTCTAAAGCCAGTAACGTTGCATTAAAACTTGTCTGTGTGTATTCCCTTTTTTATCTTTCTTTTTCACATCTGTCCTGTTTATTTCAGGTATCTGCACATCTGATTTAAAATGCCTCATTTGGGATCACAGAGGTCATGAAGGCATAAAAGTAAAAGAAATGTCTACTAACCGTTGAAAAATTAGTTGAAGAGCTGAGAGTCGATGCAGTATATAAGCAGGCCCAACTCACGTGGGTCCATAAGTGATGTTTAAGTTGGTTGTTTGGAGGAGAGAGTACATGTTCCATGAAACACAAATAATAATAAAGACGTAGAACTCCGAGAGTAATTATTAACGTACATGTTGGAACTCACACATGGAAATGAGCATTGGTCCTTGGGAAGAGCCATCTTGGAAGCTTAAATGTAAATTCTAGTTGAACTAAACTTGTTCAAGAATTTCAGAATCACTGTTTTAAAAGTGCCTCCAGAGAAGTTTACAAGTAACAGTAAAATAAGCCTTTAGATTTTCTGTGAGCAAATGACAAAAAACAATATTGTGAAAAACAAAAGAAAATGTATTAGGACTACTTTTCAAAATTCATT
This sequence comes from Rhinolophus hipposideros, assembly GCF_964194185.1. Taxonomy (NCBI): domain Eukaryota; kingdom Metazoa; phylum Chordata; class Mammalia; order Chiroptera; family Rhinolophidae; genus Rhinolophus; species Rhinolophus hipposideros. Next base: position 121,678,066 of record NC_138046.1, on the reverse strand, counting down.
AAACTTGAATTCTGATACTCCAGGAAAAGCTGCTTTGACCAGAAGGGAGTATGGAGGTGGTTAAAAGCTTTCGTCAAATTCTAAAGGGGGTGTCTAAGCATTTTCAAGGGCTTTAGAGATTGGCATCTTTGGCTCTTTATTACATCTAAGTCCACTTCAAAACTCAACGACATTTATTTTCCTAGCTAAACTATGATTACTTTTAACTCCTCTTCTGTTTGGCATGGATGATCTTGAAACCGTCTTCTAGCTCTAGAATGCTTTCTTTTTTAGCAAGAAGCAAATCACGATGGGTTTTTTGGAGGTTCTAAATGGTATTGGGCAGTAGGCCAGAGGATGGGGATGAGGAGAATGAGAGTGAGGGAAGGGAGGGAGGGAAGAAAGGAGACAAAGAGGGAGAAAGAGAGGGAGAGGGAGAGGGAGAGGGAGAGGGAGAGGGAGAGGGAGAGGGAGAGGGAGAAAACACCAAAGAAGTTTTTACCAAAGTCACCAGGCAGGTGTTGGGAGTGAGGTAGGATGGAGAATGGGGATTATAGAGCATGTGTATGAGAAGAGATTATCTATAATTAACTGAGCTGCAAGAAGCGCTGTTTGGATGGGAAGGGAAGAGCAAGGAAGATTGGCAAGAAAAAAGGAAAAGGGAAATTGTGGGCCAAGGAACCTCACATTAGATATTTCTCCACATTGGATACCAAAGACCACACAATTCAGATGTGCTTTAATGGCTCTCTAGCCTGGGAGAGGAGAGGGGAAGGGAGGCAAGGAGGCAGGGAGTATCCATGCATTTTTACATACTGGTCAAGTCCAATGTTCATTAATGCAATCATGAAAGAATTATTTGTTTTTAGATATCACATTGAGAAGCCTCATGATGGAAGCACAGTACTATTTCAAAATAGAATAATGCAGGCATTAATGAAGTCCCTGCATCAGACAGAGACCTTGTAAATTTCTTTCTACCTGTCAATGAATTGTATTACGTGGGACTCTGCAAGCTAGCCTTGGCCTCCCTGAAATGCCCTAAATTCCCTGTTGTGGGTAATGAGACCCAAACATGCCAGTCTGTACATTAAGGTTGATTCAAAACCAGGTGATCTCCCCAAAGAGAAAGGTATTTTTTCTGCTACTTTAATCAATGATAGCTTCAAAAGTTCTTAAACCTCAGGTTCCTACACAAACAGCTCCTGACAGGTAAATAATGGAAGGAGCCTATTCTCTTTTGAATACTTAGTCATGAGTTAGAAGGGCCAGATGGAGAGAAAAGATTAAATTCCTACAGAAACTGTCCAGATTATATAAAGGCATTATGGCTTGCCCTCTATTCCTTCTCTATCAGCATGAAGAAGGATTTCCAGGAGCCTTAACCCACAAGACAAAGGAAAGCACCATTATTTTTTCAAAGCAGAATCATAACAATAAATTGCACTCATATAGCAGTTTGTGCCTTTTTTTCCCCAGATGACTTTCTACTATCCTGTCTGGTCTTGATAATATTATGAGGTGGGGGAAGGCAAGTTTTCAAAATGAGGAAACAAAATTTTAAAAGTTGAAGTGATTAACTTCAGGCCATACCAAACAAGTTGGTTACAGATTCTAGACAGCTTACAATGCTTAATGTCTATTCCAGTATTCACGACACCCAGAATATCCAATTTCAGGCTTCTCACCTGAATTAAATTTTTATTTCACATTATTTGAATTAAGTTCTTGCAGCCGTGATGATAAAAGAACATCCAATTCAGTCCCACACAATTACTGAGCACCTAGAATGTTCTAGATCCTATTTTTGTGGTTAGGTTACAATAAACTAGACACAGTCCCTACTTTTCAGCATATTGTCCAGCCTGGGAGACAAGAGAACTAGGAAATAAACAGTTAAATGAGTTAGGTTTTCCCAGGTGGAGAAGGTGGCAATAGGCATTCCCTTTTATTCACTTATTTTCAATGATTTACTCAGTAAATACATATTAAGCAGCTACTAAGTGCTATTCACTGTGCTGCCATGTGTGGGGGCATATAGATGGAAAGGTACATGAGTCTATTTTCCCAGAATTTCTAGGAAATAAATACATAAGTAATAGCCAAAGGCCATGCAATGAAGTTATTTCTAGGGCAAAGAGATGTGCATACAAGGAGCCATGGGATTACAGAGAAAGTTGCTGAAAGTCTACTTGGGGAGTGAGAGAAGGTTCCACTGAGATGGAATCTGATGCGAGAAATTATGTAACACCTAGTCTTGACTTTATGAATCTTACCACATAGCCAGAACAATAGCCATAGAAACAGAGAACTACATTAAAAGGTGATACACGCCACTGCATTTATAAACATGAGGTGCTGTGATAGCATACCTCTAATGACTTCCTCTGTGTGAGCGTGTGAGGAAGGATCACAGTGCTGAGGACTGAGCTGGCTCTTGGAGCATGATCAAAAGTCTATCAGATAGCAAAAGGAAAAAGCCATTTGGGGCAGATGGGAACATATAAATGCAGCCACAAAATCACAAACATGCATGGTAATGGGATTGGGAATAGTGAGGTCTGGAATTTGCAACCAGGATCTGAGATTCGATCAAATAAAAGAACAGGACAGGAGGCAGGAAAGCAAATTTAGATGGTATTTTATGAGTCTAGGGTGGAAAAGTAGAGGTTCTAAATTGAGACAGGGATGATTAAGATGAAAAGATTGCATATTTACGAGGAGGTTCAGATACAGAACATGGAAGACCTGGGAAACTTCCAATGTAAGAGAGAAAGAGAGAAGGGAAGATGGCTGGGAAGCTCCCCCTTTCACCGGGTGAGTGACTGGAGAAGCATTCGCCAAGATAAAAGACAGAGAGAGGAATGGTTTGGGGATACGGTTGGCAGGATAATGGCCCCCAAAGATATCCATGGCCTAATCCCTAGAAACTGTGACTATGTTACCTTATATGGCAAAAGTGTTTTTGCAGATATGATTAAGTTAAGAATCTTGAGGTAGGGAGAATATTCTGGATTCTGGAGATTATTCAGGAAGACCCAGTGTAATCACAAAGGTCTTTTAAGAGAGGTAGGAGGGTCAGAGGCAGAGAGGGGGGTGGTTTAAAGACGATTCACTGTTGGCTTTAGAGAAGGTGGAAAAGGCAAGGAAACAGATTGTCCTCTAAAGCTCCCAGAAGAGAAACAGTAATGCTGAACTATTTTGGATTTTCTGCATTGGTTTAAGCCACTACATTTGTGGTAATGTGTTATTGCATCAACAGGAAACCAATACAGGGGACAAACATGGAAATGAAGACTTCAATGTCAGGTGTGTTGAGTTTGAGCGTCTGGGATGCACCCACTTGGAATTCAGACCAAAGCTGGAGTAACACACGTTGAATCGGGAGTCTGCAGGATACAGGTCATGGTGATGCCAAGGTAGTGAAAGGGGTTGTCACTAGGTGCAAGAAGCAGAAAGTGGCTGGGGGTCACACCCTGGAAAAGAGCAACCTCAAAGGATTTCACAAGGGGAAAGGGACAAACAAACGAGATCTGTGTCATAAAAGCCTAGGTGAGACAGCTAAAAATGGACTTGTCAGTAAAGTTAAAGTCTATTTTGAGGCCAAGTGGGAAGAGCTTAGAGAAGAGGGCATCGGACTTGACAATATGGCAGGTCTTTAGTGTTGTTGGCAAAAGTACAGCTGTGGGAGGGAAGCCAGATCAAGTAGAAGAGTGAACAGGAGATGGGGAAGTAGAGACAATGATCATGCATGATTTCTAGGAGCTTCTAATGAAAGTTGGGTGAGCAACAGGGAAAGAACTGGATGGGTTCTGAGGGAGAAGTATTTGAGTACTTGTTTGTATACCAATTTTTTTTATTTGTTTATGGCAGCTTTATTCATAATTGCCAAAACTTGGAAGCAACCAAGATGGCCTTCAATATGTGAATGGATAAACAAATTATGGTACATCCAGACAAATTGAGTATTCACTGACAAAAAAAAAAAAAAAGAAAAGTGGGCTAAGGGATCAAATATATGGTGATGGAAAGAGAACTGACTCTGGTGAACACACAATGTGATATATAGATGATGTAATACAGAATTGTACACTTGAAACCTATGTAATGTTGCTAACCATTGTCACCCCAATAAACTTTAATTTAAAACAAAAACAAAAAAAGAAGTGGGCTGTCGAGCCATCAAAAGATATGAAGGAATCCTAAATTTACATTGCTCTGAAAGAAGTCAATCTGAAAAGGCAACTGTATGATTCCAACTGTATGACATTCTGGAAAAGGCAAAGCTATGAATACAGAAAATGTGTCAGGGGTTAAATAGGTGGAGCACATAACTTTTAGGGCAGTGAAGCTATTTTGTATGACACTATAATGGTGGATATGTCATTATACATTTCTCAAAACCCATAGAATGTAAAACATAAAGAATGGACCCTAATGTAAACTATGGGCTTTCGGTGATAATGATGTATCAATGTAGGTTCAATAAATGTACCTCTCCAGTGCAGGATATTGACAGTAGGGAAAATGGGGGGAACAGAAATCTGGAACTCTAGTTCCTGCTCAATTTTTTCTGAAAATCTAAAACTGCTTAAAAAATCTATTAATTAAAAGAAAACCAACTTATATTCTATATGTTATAGCTAAATACCCGAAGCAACAGTGGCAGTCACTTTTTGGCAGACCTCAAGTACAGAATCCAAACATTCACATCTGTACTCAAGGCATCAGGCAACAGAGGATGGCCAGGACAGAGCATAGCAATCATTGGGATACAAATCAATGTATCTGTGAGCTATCTATCCACCGTTTATTTTTTATTAAGACATGGCCAGTCCAAAAGGAATGATGTGGTTGTGTTCAAACCAGGTTGCTTCTACTTCTTCATTGTAGTTAATCTTTCCATCATCCTCTTATTCTTCTTAACACAATCAGGGCATAACATATTATCTTCTAGGTCTGGGTATGGGAAAGTGCAGGCCGGTAATAGGAAGAGAGAGATCATCTTCTTAGGAGGGTCAGGCACCCACGCCTGACCTGCATAGAACTGCAGGCGAACCCAACCCTCTCTGTCTGCCAAGAGAGGTCTGCCATGGACCACACACCACCTGACACCAGAGGTTTGCAGCAGAAAGTTCTCAGCAGAAGTAGGAATGGGACATGAATTCATAGCCTTAGGTTGAACGGCTCTTGCAGCAAGTCTTGCCCATGCTGCCAACATGGCTTCCTGAGCTGAAGTTATCACTTCAACGCTATTGGTCATTTGCTCTCTCTCACTCATCTTACAACTTTTCTTACTCCTTGCTTTCTTGGTCACCATCTTGCATTTCTTTGAACTTGACTCCTGTAGTATTTCAGGAATGTTTTGTTTTTCTTCAGAGTACGCATGTTCCTTGAGCCTCAGATAAACGTCTATTTTCTTGCCATCAGTACTCAAATTGTTGGCACCAGTTCCGCAAAGTGTCCCAACGCACTTTATTAATTGAAGGCAAAATGGTCGGCAAGGGGAGCATTGGTTTTGGACAAGCTTTGAACTGTTCACTCGTTTGAGGAAGATAAACTTCATTATCTAGCCTAGGAATCATCAGGTTGTCTTCTGAGATTGAAGAAATGCTTGGTTCCATTTGATGTTCTTCATTAGGTTCCTCACTAACTGGAACCAATGTGAGAATCACACTTTCTTCCTCTAATTCAACCTTAAAGTAGTCCTTTTCACTGCTATCAAAATTTGAATTTGCCATTCCCAGGAACACTCAGAGAACAGCAAAGCCAGCACAGTTAAGAATACCTGCAGTTTACTCCTTTTAACCTCTGTATACCAATTTTTGAAGTTGGGTTCACTGAGCATGTTGTAGGCTGAGGGGTAAAGATATTCAAGTGTAAGAAAGAAGGGGGAATGGTGGATAAAGGCTGGATTCTCTGGAAGTTTCAATTTGAAGAGTAACAATTTTGAGAGAGCCCGCCTTTATTCATGTGTTTAGTGTGAACACATAACATGAGCCTAGCTCCCAGTAGCCTTTCAGTGTCCATTACCTGAGAAAATTAGATATCTTCTCAATCCTGTGGCTTTCACAATTTATGTCATTATATTACTATACAACACCAGGGCTCTGATGGTGGGAGGGATATGGAGGGGTAGAGAATTGGAAGTAGGGATTGTATTTGTATAAATTGCAGGGAGCATCAGGAAGAAGTAAAAAACTTAATCCAGGCACTTGGTCCTAAATAGAGATAAATCTTTTAATTTGCTTTGGGAGTTAAACTAAACTAATTGTTGAAACATTCATTTCAGCCAGGAGCATATTTTTAAATACAGTTTGGGAGGAGAGAAGCAATGAATTCAACCATCCTCAAAGAACACGGATGAAGGAAATGAAAATGAACTCCTGAGTTCCTTTACACAGGTTGAGTGTTTACAGTTAAAGCTGAGGCTAGAGTATTGAAAATGGCCTAGATAAGTCAGAGAAAAAAGAAAGGAAAAAAAAAACACCCCATGTTTTGGCTTGAGTTAATCAAAACAACTTTTTAAAAACATCAAATCTCCTTTAGTGTGTGAACATAAGAGCTTTCAGTGATACAGGAAATAATGCATTTTCCACTGTTTGAAATGAATAAGGAGTAAGAGTTATGTTTGAAAATAAAATCTCCTTGCCTGGCATCATGGAAATTTGCCCCAAACACCTAGGACAGTGATACCCCTAGTGTATATCCTGTGATGTGCAGGACCCTTGAAAATAATACCCTCAAGCTGGTCACACTGCTGTTTGTAGGTTTCAAGCTGATAGATGTGTTACGGACATTGAACAAGAAAGAAAACCATCAAATTCCGCTTAGTGACCTCCGGAGATTTCCCAGAGCCTTTCTAGTGCAGTATACGATATCAGTTTGTTGTTACTGAAGTCCCCAAAGAGTCTGTAACTCTTGTTTAATTCAAAGGTAACTTCACCATTTTTTGTGAGGTTTTTGTGAGTTTAAAATAGGTACTTGTCTAATGACTTCCATCACTAGACCTCCACATGTAAGTCAATGGTACTCAGGCCGATCTTTTGGCTAATTAGTAATACATTCCAGTATAAGTTTGATCAGTGTAATCCACTGTTCTTGCAGGTGTGATTTTTGTATATATAAAACAACACATTTTTCTAAATATCAAGAGATTAAGTTATTGTATAAAGCCCTCAAGTTGTTTCAAGAACTCTGGACCACTCCTAATTCTGCAAGGTGTGCAGTACTTTTTATAAGGTGTTTTGGATCACTGGAATATTATCTATCTGTGACATTTTAAATGTCCATTTCACATGCAAATAATCTTCATATGAGTCACTCACCCAACAGGATGCTTTTCTGATGTGTGTAATAATGACTTTCAAAGTACACCTCTGAAGCAATAGTCCACTAATAGCCTAAAGAAAAGCCACACAGATGACTGAGGCTTAAATCTGATTTGAGGAATAATAAAAAGGGTTTGTATCCGCTCCTCGGCGTAAAATGACTCAGGTTCCTCTTATGTTTCCTATTTTGGTGACTGCCATTGCCGCCCTTCCAGTTTCTTGGCATCGAAACCTCAAAGTCATCGTTCCATCTCTCCTCTTCCTCCCACCCCACATCTAATTAGCTGCACAATCCTGTTGATGGTATGACCTCGATGGTTTGTCATCTACATTTCCTGTCTGCTGCCCTTGCCCTTAGTTTCTTCTGCCTGGAGTTAGTCACGGCCTTGGAATTGGTCTCCCCAGATTTGGCAGTGTCCTTTCTCCAATACTACTTTCCATTGCCACCATATTTCTCTTCCTACCATTTGGATTATAGCATTTCCTTGCCCAAAAGCCACGAGGAATCGCTATTACAAACAGCACGAAGTATAGAATCCTCAAGCCAATATTCAAACTACGATAGTAAGGTACGCGGACCAGTGTGGTCCATGAATCCTTGGTGTGCTTCACCATGGAGATACAAAGGGAAGTAGAGAGTAATCATTTAGAAACCTCTCTAGACATTCTTTCCTATATGTGTTTTGATTATTTTCACTGAAATGTGATTAGACATCTGTTAAATCTACTCATGTAGTTTTCAATTTGCTAAGTCTAAAACAATCATTTATTTTTTTGGTTTTTTAATTTTTAAAATTTTTCAATTACAATATTATATTAGTTTCAGGTGTACAACATGGCGATCAGACAGTTATATACCTTACAAAGTGATCACCCTGATAAATCTAGTCCCCACCTGACACTATACATAGTTATTATTAATACAATATTGACTATATTCCTTATGCTGCAATTTACATCCCTGTGCCTATTTTGTAACTACGTATTTCTTAATCCCTTCACCTTTTCCACCCATCCCCCCAAAACCCTCCCATCTGGCCATACTCTTTCTGGCAATTCATTTCTACTGTTGAAAGTATATGGAAATCTAAAACTGATCATTTGAGGAGCACTAAACAGTGCTACACGAAATGTGGTTCCCAGGCTGGCGGCATCCATATCACTTCAGCGCTTGTTAGAAAAGCAGAATTTCAGGTCCCATCCCAGACCTACTGATTCAGAATCTTTGGGGGTGGGTCCCAACAATGCATGTTTTAGCAAGCCCTGCAAATGCTCACTGAAGTTTGAGATACACTGATTAACAATTTTTCCACCCTCTTTCAACCCCCTGAAGCCCCTGGTGGCTATTAAGCACTTGAAATGTGGCTAGTATAATGGATAATTTTTAACTTTATTTAGTTTAATTTAAATCTAAATTGTTGTATGTGGCTACTGGCTGCCATATTCAACCGCACTGGTCTGTTCCCTATACTATATTCTTAAACAGACAGTCACAGTGTCATCTCTGTGCTGTGTTTTAAGCTTTTCAGTCCATGAAGGAATATTTGTTTCCCAACCTGAGCACTCTCATAGCAATCTATTAAATTTCACCCATCTTTGAATATTTTCACGTCTTCCAAGAAGACCTCCAGGATTTTCTTTAAATTAACTTCCCTCTTTGTTTTCCTTTACAGTGCCTTTTCTTACTACTCTCTGCTTTGTGCCCAAGTCATTTAGGGATGGGTTCACCCTCTCTCAGATGGAGAGCTGTTGGTTTAATCATCTTTTATCCCACGACAGTACCTACCCGATACTTTGCAAATGGGATACATTCATCAACCATGTAATTAAATTAAACCTACGTGAAACCAGAAAGAAAAGTCTTCAACACCAACAATGCATCCTAGTGTTCTTAGAAGTCAGGACAGATCAAAATGTTAACATACACAATTTAGTTTAGAATAGGAAAAATGTTAAAGCCGCGGTGAAACATTTGTCACAGGATCAAAATACATTGTTATAAAAATAAACAGAGTGCCTGCCTCATCATTTCTTTAGCAGCAGGAAAGCATTTTCCTTTGGCAATCCTCTACCTCCATCAGAAGTGTTCCTTAACTAAATTTGAGATTAAAAACAGACTTGTAGCTTTTTAAAATAATGGCACTCCTATTGGACAAATACATTCTTGATGATATAAAAGCAGTTTCCCATCAATTTCAAAAAAGATATTAGATTTCCAAATGGATCAATATTTTGTTACAAATGAGAAAAATAATGCTTATTTTTACAGAAGAGGTGAGAAGAAAACACAATTCATTCTGCTTTCAGAGTCCTATATTTGATCTTATTTTTTCAAAGCTATAAAATTAAAATACATGAAATTAACCACACCAAAGCAAACATTAAGGTGGTTAATAATTAAGTATATTCTGCCATCAATGTAATAAAGCTCGTTCGACTTTTATAGGGATTACATACCCACACTGACTCACAAATACAGCCCTCCAAAGAACTTATACTTCATACAAAATGAATGGGAAACGTATGTTACTTTCCAACAATGGGCAATGGCAGCATTCATATTAGATTTGAAAACCTGAATGTCAAATACAATCGACAGTTTTCTGTGTGCCTTTCATTATGGGAACTTACCCACTGCCATCAATGCCAATTCCCCTTACAAGTTGTATTTTCAAAAATTTTAGGTTGTCTGATTGTGCTATGACGGAAAAGCACACAATTCAACAAGCTCCAAGTGTCCACACATGATACATTTGATGTTCTTCTCAATCTGTTCTGAGAAGCTTGGTAAGATGCAGGTTTCTAGGCAATACTTTCTAATTTACTGTGGGTACTTAATTTAGATGAACAATAGGCTGGTAGTCCAAGACAACACAATATATTTACCTCAAGAGTCCACCATTTATTAGAACATAATCGCAAAAAATATTTTTAAGACATATGAATAACTGAAAAAAAAGATGTCACAGTACAAAATATGTAATCCTAGTTATGTAAAAAATGAAGTAAATAAATATGAAAACATAGAAAATGAATGTGTACACCAAACTGTTAAAACTGGTTTTCTTTGAGTGAATAAGTAATAGTGGTGGGGGTAAATATATTTTTCAGAAATCTACCTTATGGATTTTTCTAGTTTGAATTTTTTATAATAGAATGTTTCCATGTTTTACTTGTGTAACCAAAAGAAAGAATTATTTTAGGAAAACAAAAAAGCATTTTATTTAAAGAAAAGCAAAAGGAATATTTTTTTTTCCCTACAGGATTTTTTCCTAAAATGTAGTGCAAATGAAAGCTAGTTAAAACATTTTTTTAAGGAAGATATAATAAAACATTAAACAGGGCTCCCTAAGGACCTCTGATTAATTCTCATTAATTAGAATATAGTGCTTTATAATTCAAAAATTACACTATACATTCATTATCACATTTATGAATTTAATAGTCAGCCAGATTTCACCATCATCACTTTACAGATGAGGAAACTGAAACTCTGGTGTGCTAAACAATTTGGCTGATATCATCCAGGTAGTAAGTGACAGGGCCAGAATTTGACACAAATTCTGATTCCAAAGCTCAGGTGTCAGCCACCACATTCCCTCAAATCAAGAAGGTGTAGCTCAGAGAAAATTTTTTTTTAAATTTATTGAGGTGACAATTGTTAGTGAAATTACATAGATTTAAGGTGTACAATTCTGTATTACATCATCTATAAATCCCATTGTGTGTTCACCACCCAGAGTCAGTTCTCCTTCCATCACCATATATTTGATCCCCCTCACCGTCGTCTCCCTCCCCCTACCCCCTTTACCCTCTGGTAACCACTAAATTATTGTCTGTGTCTATGAGTTTTTGTTTCTCATTTGTTTGTCTTGTTCTCTTTGAATCTCAATCCCATGCTCACATTTGTGTCACAAATAAGGTCCAATTCATTGTTCATTCACTTGTTTCACAAACATGTATTGATCTCTAAATATGTTGCTGATTGTGTGAATAGAAAATGGAGTCAGGGAGGAGAATGCAGCATCATCCTTGTTTTCAGGGAACCCCAAGTCCCTGAAGAAATAGGTGCAAAATAATAACCCTGTGTAGAAGACAAGAGCAAACCAGAGTATATGTTGAGCTGAAGTGGTTCTCAAGCAGGAGTGATTGTGCCACCCAGGGGATGTTCAATGATATCTAGAGACATGTTGGTTATCACAACGTACGGGGGATAGCATGTAGTGATTAGAGGTCTGAGATGCTGCCAAACATCCTACAATGCACAGGACAGCCTCCACAGCAAAGAACTGTCTGGCCCACAATGCTAATAGTACCAAGGTTTAGAAATCCTTTGCTAAGGCATATCACTCTTTCCAGATTTTAAATGACAAAATTTATAGTGACTACACTAGAGGAATTTACAATTCCGTCATAATGAATGGATTAAAAATTTAAGTAATCTACTCTTAAAAAATGGTCTAATCCTACTTTCATCTTCTGTGAGTTTAAGACAATATAATTTTTCTAAAAGTGGGCTAATAATACATAATTAGGAAGGGTGGAGGATTCTTCATTTTTAGGGAAATGAATTCCCATTCTTCCACCCTACCCTTGGCCAAGCTCCCGTTACCTCTCTCTCTCAGACTACTGCAAACCAGGATCAGGTGGTTCCCTTTTCAGCCCTCTTAACAAATCCCCACTGGGGATAACATTCAACATTGCTTCAACACCTATAAGGTGCCCACCTCATACCTCACCTTGTTTCACTCTGCTTTAGCCACAATGATCCGTAAGTTCTTTCCCCAACTCAGAGGCTTCACACATTCTGTTTCCTCCAATTAGAAATCTATCTTCACCACTAAATCCTTATGTTTCATATCATGACTTAAATATCGTGTCTTAGAAAAGGTTTTCCCTAACTTCTTATTTCCTTTTGTCTCCCACTTCCTTATCCATTTTCTACCCTTCTCCACCCTGCCTTGTGCCTCTAACCCCTGTGTGTCTGTGTGACTAAAGTTGGCTCCCAGCTGGATTTGGCCAAATTAAAGTATCAGTAAGAGATCTAAGGGCTAGAGGAGGTGGATGTCCAGGTATTTCTACTCCCTCTCCTATTTGGGTGCCATTCTGGGAGAGACTTCCTCCTACCAGCACCAGAACTCCAAGTCTCATTAAGTCCTGGTATCACATTCTGTTGCCTTGTCCATCCAGCTGATGCTACTTCCCAGTGAAGTTGGCATTTCTCCTGCGTTCCCTTAACCCTCCCCCACCTCTGGAAGTAACCCCTTCATTAACAAATTTCCATTTGAATCATGTAAAATGAATTTTGTTTCTGGCCAGCACCTTGACATTCATGCTCCTCAATCTAAATCAGTATAGATTCTTTGTGTTATTCCTCATATAGATTCCCCCACAGCCCTCAAGCATTTTTCTCTTGAGCTCTTATCATATTTTATAGATGTACATATGTGTGTTTATATTTGAATTCTTTGTGTAATATCTGTCACCCGACCCAGCACAATTATGTATGTTCCACAGGGATCATGGCTGTTTTGTCAATGACAGTTGAATGGATAGATTAAAAGAGCAGACAATGTCATTGTTGAAGATAGATATCTGAATTTTAACGAAGTAGATAATTCTTAAAAGACAATATTAATATAAAGAATTTATGGATTACCAAAATGACACATGTGAAAGAAAATGCTTGAAGCTTTAAGTGCATGCCTGCATGCATTCAGCTGACATTTGTTCAGCACCTGGCAATGCCACATTCTTCATTAGGCATTGAGAGGAGAAAAGGAAACAGTTGCTTTTCTCAAAGGCTCATAGGCCAGTGGGGAAGACAGATATGTAAAGATAATGGGGCGTCTGAGAGACTTAATTCAGGTGCACAACGGGGACAAGAGAAAGATTGCTACCAAAGGGGGAAGGTTTACAAAGAAGGCATCTGAAAGTTTAAAAAAAAAATTAAGAGTGTGTTTCAATTTTGTTCGGAAAACACAAGGGCTAATATGACTGTAAATTCTTTGTTGTCTCTCAAATTCAGAGAGGAAAGGAAAGAAGCAACATCCAAGCCAAATAGGTTGCTTTGGGGGGAATGTCTCAGCCAAGATAAAAGGGTCCAGTTGGCATTGGCAGGCAAAGAAGCAGGGACATGAAAATTGCCTGGGTTTTACTTTAAGAATGCAGACATGTGGGTCCTGATCATAATGCAATAGTGGAAGCTTCCAGCTAGAGTTCCTAGGAAAAGTGCATTTTCAGAGTTCGGGAAGGTTTAAGTAATTCACCTGCTGTCAAGCCTGATACACATGTGTATGCCACTGGGTGGTATGTATGAGTGTGTGTGATTATAATATGACATTTATAACCCTCAAGGTAACAGTTATGTCCAACAACATTCTTTCTGTCTTGAAATATTAAGAAATATTCTAACATCTTTTTTTCATTGAAATAATATTTTTTTTTACCTTCCTGTGTAGAGGAAAACAGTAATTTCAACAAATGCTTTTATCACCTTCATGATTTTGTCGATGAGTTGCCCCAGCCCAAAGAGGTCACGATGAGTTACAAATCATTCTGATTAGAACCAAATAAACACTGAGGTCCTGTCCTCAGTCAGACGTTAGACTGAGGTCAGCAAGCTTTTGCTATAAAGGGCAGCTAGTAAATATTTCAGACTTTGTGAGCCATATGGACTCTCTTGCAACAACTCAACATTGTCGTCATAACATGAAAGCAGCCATAGACAATATGTAAATGATGGGCACAGCCATGTTCCAATCAAACTTTGTTTACAAAAATAGATGGCAAGCCAGGTGGGCTATATAGTTTGCCAGCCCTGTACCAGATATAGAGAAGGAAAAAAAAAATGAACTGAGATCAAAGAAAAGAGCTCTAAGACAAGTGGGAAAAATAAAATAATTGATGGAAACACTGCAGTCCAAGGGAAGAATATTCTCATTGTAAGATAATACTAAGGTAATGATGATAAATCAATGAACTCTGACTAATTGAACACATACTCTACCTAGTGACAAAATAAAACTTATTGGTAGAATTTCCTACCAACTATTATGCAAAAAAGAAAATCTGATTTTGAAAAATATAAATATATAGCTCAGAAATAGGCGCTAACTATAACATGGATGAGCCTTGAAAACATTAGGCTGAGTGAAGGAAACCAGACACAAAAGGCCACATATTGTATCATTCCACTTATATGAAATGTCCAGAATAGGCAAATCCATAGAGACAGAAAGCAGATTAGTGGTTGCCAGGGGCTGGGGAGGAGGAAATGGGGAGTGACTGCTAATGGGTACACGGTTTCTTTTGGGGGTGATGAAAAGTTCTGAATTAGATAGTGGTGATGGTTGTACAACTGCGAATGTACTAAAAGCCACTGAATTGTATACTTTAAAAGGGTGAAGTTTATGGTATACGAATTATATCTCAACTTTTAAAAAGGGACTAGGACATTCTCATATAATGCTTCCATCTTTCTGGAAGGCACTTGGAGGCAATATATATTAAAAGTCCTACAAAGGTAAGAAAGCAAAAGAAAAACAGGAACTAAGATGTGGAAACTGAAGAGTAGCAAAAAAAAAAAATTAAAAATCTGAAAAAGTAATTTAAGCAACTGGGATAGTTTAATGTACATCAATTCGAACACAAAAGGGGCTCTATCATGTCTTGAGAACAATTAAAAGGTAACACTTTCCCTTTACACATTCCTGGAAAATGGCCATGGATACTTGATCTGTTTATATGAGTTAACAACAGATTTGCCCAGACATAAGATGATTATCGCTGGGTACTAGGCTGGGAGTTTTTCTTTTTTTTAAAGATTTTATTGGGGAAGGGGAACAGGACTTTATTGGGGAACAGTGTGCACTTCCAGGCCTTTTTTCCAAGTCAAGTTGTCCTTTCACTCTTAGTTGTGGAGGGTGCTGTTCAGCTTCAAGTTGTTGTCCTTTCAGTCTTAGTTGTGGAGGGCGCAGCTCAGCTCCAGGTCCAATTGCCGTTGCTAGTTGTAGGGGGCGCAGCCCACCATCCCTTGAGTGGGGAGTCGAACTGGCAACCTTGTGGTTGAGAGGACGCGCTCCAACCAACTGAGCCATTCGGGAGCTCAGCAGCTCAGCTCAAGGTGCTGTGTTCAATCTTAGTTGCAGGAGGCGGAGCCCACCATCCCTGGAGGAATTGAACTGGCAACCTTGTGGTTGAGAGCCCACTGGCCCATGTGGGAATCGAACCGGCTGCCTTCGGAGTTAGGAGCATGGAGCTCCAAACGCCTTAGCCACCGGGCCGGCCCTAGCCTGGGAGTTTTTTATGCTTTGCTGACCCTTCTCACAGTTCTGCAGATTATGCGTGATAAATCCCATCTCACAGATGAGCAAAAGTTGATTATCAGAAGCCATGCTCTTTCCCCCATCCCTCCTGAGCTCACAGATCTCATGTGGATGGTGTCTCTAGCAGGAGGTGGTTGTCCGTGCACCCCCTGCCTGAACGTTCCTCAGATGTACTCCTTCCCTGAAGGGTGTGCACATCAGGCTCTGCCCTCAAGTTCACAATGTCACCAGCTAGATTTCAGCCACAATCTCTCAACTGGTCTCCCTGCAATGTCTGCCTACAACTGCCAGAGGGATCTATTGGGAACTTCAATCAGCTCACACACCCTCTGCCCTTAACAAAAGCCAAGTCCCTCACGCGGATTTAGAAGGGCCTAGATACCCGGGCTGTTGGCTGTCACCATGCTGCATCTTGCCTTTGCCCATCTTGCAGCAGCCGGTGGGCCTGCCTTCACATCAAACCTTGGAGGCTTATCCTAGCCGGTCCCCCTGCCTGGAATGCCCTTCACATGGCTGAGTCCCTATTCAAGTCACCTCCCACAGAGACTGTCCTTGGCTACTGATTTAAGGTAGCAATAATTCACTCTATTTTAATCTTCTGCAAAGCTCTTACCATCTGATATTTTCTCTTCCCTCCTTCCTTCTCTCCTTTCTGTCTTCCGTCCTCCTTCCTTCCATCTTTCTTTCCTCCTTTCTTCATCCGTCCTTCCCTCCCTCCTTCCTTCCCTCTCTCCCTCCCTCCCTCCTTCCTTTTGTCCCTCCCTCCTTCCTTCCCTCCTTTCTTCCTCCCTCCTTCTTCTCTATGGGAATATGAGAAGATGAACTCTGTGCTGTTCACTGAAGGATCAACTGCCCCCGCCCATTATAGGCACTCAAATATTTGTTGAAAGAATTAATGAATGTAGATGAAACTTGGCAAAGGTCCTAAGTTTAGCTAAATGATTAAAGGTCTAAATCCCACAGCACATAGTCTTGGCTTTGCAAAGGGCTAACCAGTACATGGGGGCTCTAATGACCACAGAATTCAGAAGGTCCTAACACACACTGACCATTCACAGCTGCCCCCACCCCCTAAGTTCCATGTCTGAGACAAGTTTCTGCCTGGAGAGAGTTTTTATTACCTACTCATAAAGCCCTGAATCATGTGGTTTACAGGGCAAGTGCTAATGCAGTCATAATTATATTGGTGTGAACACATTGTCATAGATAGGCAGCAAACATAGACACAGGTATTTAAGAGAAACCAGCTGCTCCCAACACAAGATCAACCGTCGCATAGAAACCGGTCAGCAGGCACACAGCTAAGGAACTTGAACTGAGTGACTGCAGGTGACACACCCTATAAATCACAGACTAAAACGACACTTTGCACCAGCACCTCCAAGTAACCAACTCACTACCCAGAGCGCAACACATTTTGGGGAACTCTACAATTAAGACATGGATACCACTTTTCCCCAAATGGTGACTGCCATTTCTTTTCTGTTTAATTAAGCCAAGCATAAAATAAGTATAAACTTCAGTCTGTGGGTGATTTCCTTTCTTTTTACTTTGGAAGCAGATCAAGAAACAAGAAGGAACATGACTTCATTATAAATCCAGCACTTACCTCGGGTTTTTTTTTCTTTCTTTCTTAATCTTTGAAATAACAGTTGATCCATTAAGAGACTGGAAGGTGAAAAATGTCAAGCCTTTGACCTTTTCTTAATTCACACACATACTGAGCCAATGAAAACATGCCCACCCATCCATCTCCTCACAATTAGTACTTTCCATGGACTCAGTGACGATTGTAAAGCAAGGCTTCTTGGCCTCGGCACTAATGACATCTTAGATCAGATCATTTTTTTGTGGGGGGCCATCCCATGCACTGTAGGATGTTGAGCAGCATCCCTGGCCTCCACCCACGAGATGACAGTAGGACCCACCCCTCAGCTATGATAACCAAAAATCCCTGCAGACATCACCAAGTGTTTCCTGGAAGGCAAAATCATCCAAAGGTTGAAAACCACTGTTCAAGACACTACATAAAAAAAAACAAACAAACAAACAAAAAAAAAACTAGAAGAAGAAAGATCAGCTAATACTCTCTAATTGTTTTCCTCGTTTAACATATGCTGACACATTTTATTTCTTGGATGCTCTGAACATGTCCATCCAGAATGTGCACATGCTACCCCGGTATCAGGAGTTGCTCTATTCAAGTTGGTGTTCATCAGCATCTTTCTGAAATGCCACAAGGCCAGGACTGCTTTTGGAGGAAGACTCCCTGAAATTCAATGCAGGGTTTGATGCCTTCATCAAGAATGGGATGCCAAGATTACACTTTTTAAAAACAACCAGGACCTGTAAATGCCTCTGAGACTCAGCAATATGTGCAGTTGCTGGAAGGATCTTAAAAATGATTTCAAACGAGACATTTAAAGATCATAATATTTGTACGAAGAGCTCTTTAAAGGGAAAGAAGAGAGCTGGGTTTAGTTTGAAACCAATGAAAAAACAAGTCGTTTGTCTCTGCCGTTTGCTAAAATAACTAACCTCTCTTAATGACGATGTATTTAGATTAACAACAGAAAAAGCAGAACGAGCCCTGGTATCGGCCTTACAAGATTTTACAATTCTGAAAAGGCCATTAATCACAAACAATCTATAAAGACAACCTAAAGAAAATGTGTTCCAACTGCCTCATTCCCTTCTCTTGGTTATAATCCAAGAGTAAATCCTCCAACTCTAAATCTCGCTACCCATAAAACTTCTTATCTGCCTTTACTCGGTAAAGACTATCAAACAAATCTCTACACACTGGTTTTCCCATGGAGGAATGAGGCTGTGAGTTTGTTCACCAAGAGGCACAAGGTGGGAAGGAAGAATAAGCAAGAAATCTAACATAAACCTTCATCAGCCGTCTAGTGTAAAGCTGACACAGATTTTGAAAGAGCTTTTCTTCAGGGTTTTCGCAAATTTTATTCTTTGCCCAGGAATAATTTGTTCTAACTGAAAAGTACATTTGAAAAGCTGGCTACAATCAGACATGGGTACTTCACATTATACAGGAAGCTGATCAGTGCAACAGTCCTACAGCATAGCCACAGTACCGTGTGATTTTGTCACTTTTATGATTTTCTTTTATAATGTTCTATGCTTATTGATTTAGCACCAGATGCATATTTGGGATGAATGGTATAATTTTTTAAAATGGTATTATTTCTGCTTACAGAAGGATGATAAGTCAATTAGTATCATTTTTTTAAATTGTATTTTTCCTTTCTGATGAGTTAATGACTTGCCTTGTGTAAGCCCCACATTTATCTTTGGGCTGAAGAGAAAAATATTTGACATAGTGCATGTCAATCTACCTTGTGGTTTTGCTTTAAGCCCTCTGTGAGTACCTCGCATCTCGTGATCTATTTAATACCTTGCCTTCCTTACTAACAAAACCAAAACTAGGCCATATCTAGGGTGATCAGCTAGAAAGAATGTGGCTCGTCGGAGAGGGCGGGCGTGTACCCAGCATTCTTCTCTAAGAACAGCGTGGCTCACCACAAATGTGGAGGGTGAGGTATGTAGAAAGGCTGAGCCCCCAGTCTAACTCTTGATTAGAAAACTTTTGAGCTTTTATTAACGATGATTTAAACACCCTTTCTTTCTGGAGGTCTCCCATCAACTAATTCAACAGCTGTTTGGTGGTGGCAGGGTGGGGGGGGGAGGATATACTGACAATGATGGATTCAGTTTAGGAGAAAGAGTCTAAATGCTTCCAAATACCCTTTACGTAATTTCTACAATAACTGATCATGAAAAATGAGCATCTTGTAGTTATAAGTCAAAGAAATTAATGATTTGAATACTATTTGAATAAAGCATGATGTTTTTCCTCTCATGGCCCTGTTCAATGAAGATACTTGTATCAGTATAACCTCTTTGCAAAAATTTGGTCGCTAATTTTAAGGTGACCTAATGTAAGTTAATCATTTTAAACACCTATACAGTGAATGTCTTGGCAGGTCAGGCATTCACCATGTTCTCTCTTATTTTCAGGTGTGAAATACTATTTCAAGGCTAACTATTTAAAAAGTATGAGGACAATCGGAGTCCTGTTTAGAGTAGGCCTGATGAATCAGAGCACTCTTCAGCTAATCTAAGTGCTCACAGAGCAAGCTGTGGGAGTCGAGCGACCTATTCACAGGCTCCAATGGTCACATCGGCCCCCTTTATGGAAAGGGCCAAATTGACCATCCCCACCAGAATAGAAACTCAGCAATGACCACTACTATTTGCATTATTTTATTCAGTCCTCTATTCACCTTATGAAGTAGGTGCAATTTCTGTCTTTTTACTGAGAGGTGAAGTAATTTGCTGAAGTCACATAGCCAGCAAGGACCGAGGCAGGCCTTGAAGTCAGCTCAGTCCGAGCACATAGTGAATGTTTTTCCCACTCGACCTAGAAGACTACGTCATTGCCCTGAGGCAGAGAGCTGTCAGTTCCCATTGAAGGACATGCTGAATGCAACCACTGAAACGAGACCCAGGAATTGTTGGAGAGGTTTTTCTACACCCTGATGCCAAATCAGATGTATGGCTGATAGGACACTAAAGCATTAAGGGCCTTACCAGACAATATTAGTACTTGTTACTAAGTATCATTCCTGTATGTTACTCCCTCGATGACACAAACAATACACAAAAATCCATGCTTGATGCTTTGCTACTCCTTAAAAATCTCACCAGTGCCGTCCAGTCAGTCCTGCTTTCTTCTCCAGCCTCTGCCAATTACTTGTTCCTTATGCTGCCAGCTCTTTATGTGGACAGAGAGCAGGCCTTGAGCATGGGGCTAACCTTTGAAAGTGCCTTCAAGTATCATAACCGAGCTGCAAACAGGAGTACTGTGTCCTGAAACAGTACTTGTTCTATTGTTAGCGATGTTTAGAAGACTCCAGCCGGCATGGCAGGGTGTTGCATTAGCAGTGGGCTTTGCTGATGGGGCCTTACAAGCTGTGGTTGTGATCTGTACAACTCCTGGTCCTCTCTGTTTAGAGCGATTCTTCTCTGCAGCTCCCTCCCCACAATGTGTTCCCTCACCTTGCATTAAAACACGTCCAGACTCGTCTGTCTTGTCCACAGGACTCGAAAAAAGCAGATACATTGCTCATTATTTTGGATCGCCCAGGGGTCTGGCAACTGTGCCTGGCACATGCTGATGTTCCCTTCCTGTCTTCCCTCCTATTTTGGTTTATATCCTCTGAAAGTTCTCATCAGAATTCTTTAAATATCATTGATTTAAGCATCCACCCAGCTTTACCACAGCAATTTACCACTTTGATTCCTCACTCCACTTTGTTTCTACTTATGATTTATGTTCCCTTAGATTTCCAGGGCAAGTCAGAAAGGTGAAGAAGAAACATTAGACTTTGAAGTCACTAGTCAGCTAAGTGGTGAGGGGCGTCTTTAATCACTATAAGCTTATAAGGATCCTCATTCGTATTTCTAAGGAGAGTCCAGCTGGGGAGAACAGAGGGAAGGGAAGAAACAGAAGGAAGGAAAAGAAGAAAAAGGGAGGAAGGAAAGAATAAAAAAAAGCACTTATGGTCATTGTGGGAATTTTAGAGACTGTATTTTGTAAGCACCTGGCATTTAATTGCCATTTATTAGCTAGCAGCCATCTGTTTTTGTGTTTCTGGGTCTAAGTGTGAATACCATGGGACCAAAGAGAAGATACACCACATATTGAAATAAAAAAAGATGTGTCCTTGATTGTCTTTTGTTTTTTGTCACATGATGATATTTGTGGGTCAATTTTTTTCTTCTTGTTGAATCTCATTGGAATTTTTCTTCATAAAGTGAATTCATGTTACATTTAGTTCTTACCAGTACTAGGAACAACGTTCTTAGATGTCTAATATTAGCAAGCAGCACTGAGTTTAGGTCATCAGATCAACATTCAATTCCGGGACAACCCTCTGCAAACTTCTGTCACCTGCCAGGCCACCATTACTAACATTACTGTGATGTAGCCATCTCTACCTTGGTTTCTGCAGATAACTCTTTAATGTGAATTTTATTTTTCCCTGTTCTCCTTTTCTTCCCTCAAGCAAATATTAGTGAGGAATAATTGACAAGCAGACATAAACACTTTCTAATCACATCACGGGCCTTCAAGTTCTTTTAAAAAGAGAATTGTATTGAATTTGGGCAAGATGATCCGTTAGTGACTAGCATTCAGTGAGGGAAAATAAATACTGTAGAGTTTGTAGGAAGCTTAGATTTCTAACTGTGCATATAGGTCATGGCATGACGGTAGCAGAACAAAAAATCTTAGGATAGTGTAAGGTCAGAATTGAATGTCTTGGGCTATTTTATAAAAATATTATGACTGGAAACCATCATTACCAAAAAGCATTCACGACTGAGTTAATTAATATGTGGTTCTAGTGAGTATTCCAAAAATCATTACAACTCAATATCCTTCTGGAACTTTCAGAAGCTTCAGGGTGGGGTTGCGATAACAAACAGACTGATTGAAGTCTCAATTACAGCCATGAAGGTGGTGAAGGATATTGCAATGCAGTGGACACCTACACCCACCATGTGGGAGACCAGCAGGCACTTTTCCTACATCCTCACAATTGATAGGCAAAGCCAGTGCCTTTATCCCTATATTTCCCAAAGGAGAAATTGAGACCTAAAGAAGTCAAGAACCTCTACCAAAGTCCAGACTTATTGGAAGTGGCTGAGCTGGGATTTAAACTCATTTCTGGCTCTAGAAATCTTTGTTCAACCAGTCAAAATCGTAGACCTAATCATGCTGTCCTTTAAAATACCATAAACGTTGTGGCAGGCACCTCTATGGTGGTCTCTGATGGTCTCTACCTTCTTGTATTTATGATTTCATCTTTTACTTCCCCTTAAGTAACTTGCTTCTAACTAAGAGAATATGGCAATGTTGAGAGGAAGGACCTTTCTGATTGGTCAAAAAGATTGTGATCTCCATCTTGCCAGCAGACTCCCTTCCTAGTTGGCTTTAATGAAGCAGGCTGGTGTGTTGGAAAGGCCTCCATGGCAAGGAACTGAGGGTGGCCTCTGGCCAACAGCCAAAAGGAAATGGACGCCTCAGTCCAATAGTCCTCAATGAACTGGATCCTGCCAACGACCACACAAGTGAGCTTGGAATCATCTTCTTCCCCAGTCGAGCCTCCACATGAGACCCCAGCTTCAGAGGACACCTTGATCACAGACTCGTGAGGCCCTGAGCAGAGGACCCGGCTCAGCTGTGCCTGGATTCCTGACCCACCAAACGTGTGACATAACAACTGTGTGTTGTTTTAAGCATCTAAGTCTGGGATAATTTGTTAGGCAGCGACAGATCTCTAATACAAGGGCCTCACAGAAAGGCCAAATAAAACCAAGTGACTTGCCACATGTAGCCACCAGTTGGCAACCCACAAAAGACAACAATGCTAGTTTCAAAGTGAAAGCCAGCTCAACTCCTCCACTATATCACACCCAGAAAGACAGCTCAACTCCTCCACTATATCATACCCAGAAAATGGGCCAAAAACAATACAGTGAACATACTGCCTGCCCCTTGGGCCTAATCCCTTTGCTTAACTTCTGTGTCAAAAAATACAAAAACAGAAAAAATAAAAACCACTAGGCAGAAAAACAGTGAACTAATACTGCATAGATATAATAAATTAATATAAGTGAACAAAGAACAAATACATAGTAAGTAACAGGAGTTTTAGAAATCACTTGATTTAACCAGGCTGGAGTCGGAGAGGATTCCAACCTCAATTGAGGTTTAAAATGAAGGGATGGCTGAGTTATCCCCCTGGGAATCATTTTGGTATCCTGGCTGCTTAGGCTAGCTCTGTTGGACTTAGCTTCATTGTCAGGGAACAGTCCTTTGGATTAAAAAGTTTCCATCTTTTACAGGGTTTTTGTTTTTTAATAAATGGTTAGTCAAAACTCAAATTCAAATTTTTGGCCCAATTACTTCTAGAATATGAGAAATTATGTTATTTCCCTTGGCTTTAAAAATTAATTGAAGCTGCTTTGGAATTTTACAGATTGGCCTTTATGTTCAGTATCAGTTCCTTTGTATAAATATTAGAAGTGACAATTTATGTTTGATGATTTCTATACTAATGGGAAACCACAGCTCTTAACTTTATTAACAAAATGCAGAAATTTATAACTTTCTGTTCTGAGGTTGACACTTACTCATTATACTAAATTATGCCCTATCAGCACTATTTCTTAGTACTTAGAACACAGCCTTAGGGGTTAAGTAGCCCTGAGTTTGAATTCTGGCCAATTCACTCACTAACCAAGTGGCCTATATCTCCCTGACCCTCAGTTTTATAATCTGTAAATGGGGATAAGTATGAAGTCCTTGAGATGGAGGTTTCCATGTAAATTAAATGCCATGATGTAATTAAGATGTTTATGTTATGCTTGGCACATAATAAGTAGCTGTTACTATGTTTTAAAGATTTTCTCCTTGTTTTTGGTTTTCTGCAGTTTGAGTATGATATGGCTAGGTATAGAATTTTGGTATTCATCCTGCTTTGTGTTCTATGAATTTCCTGGATTTGTGGTTTCTGTAATTAATTTGGGAAAATTTCAGCCATTATTACCTCAATTATTTTTTCTGCTCCTTTCTCTTTTTTCTTCTTCAGGTATTCCCATTATGTGTATGTTATACCTTCTGTAATTGTCTCACAGTCCTTGGATATTATGTTTCCTTTTTTTTTTTTCATTCTTTTTGTTCAGTTTGCATTTCAACTTGGGGAAGTATCTATTGGCATATTTTTCAGTTCACTGATTCTTTCCTTGGCCATGTATAGTCTACTAATGAACCCATCAAAGGCATTCTTCATTTCTGTTATGGTATTTTTGATTTCCTGCATTTCCTTTGATTCTTTCTGAGTTTCTATTTTTCTGCTTATGTTACCCATTTGTTCTTTCACGTTGTCCATTTTTTTCCATTAGAACTATTAGCATATGAATCAGTTATTTTAAATTCTTGGTCTGATAATTCCAAAATTTCTGTTATATCTGAGTCTGGTTCTGATTCTTGCTTTGTCTCTTCAGATTGTGGTTTTTCTTGCTCTTTAGAATGCTTGGCAATTTTTTTTTTTTGTCAATAGTTGGACATGATGTATTGAGAAATAGGAAATGAGATAGGTTTTATGTTGATCTACCTAGGATTTAGGCTTTGTTTGTTGTAGCTGTAGGTGTTAGAAGCTTCAATTTCCTCAAGTATCCTTGTTTTGTTTTGTTTCCCCTGCTGTTGTCTTTGTGTTTCCCTAGAAACTCCTTCTTAAATAGAGTCTGAGAATTGCAGTTATTTTACTAGAATCTACTGTCACTATGCAGGAGCCCTATTAATGTGGAGTGTGTGGGGGTGAAGGGAAACGTTCTATAATCCTATGATTAATTCCTAATTTTTTACTGTGCTTCTGTCCCTGGACTGTAACCTTCACAAGTGTATCTCAGCTTTTATTTTTCCCCTTAGGTAAGATAGGAAGGCTAGAAGGGGCCAGAATTAGGTAATTCCCCTCCTCTCAAGCCAGATAAGGCTGTGGTAAATTCTTTTCCCTTGCTGTAAAGACCTACAGATTAAAGAAAAAAAAAGGAATGCTCTGGGTTTGTTTCAAAATAGTTACTTTTCTCAATGGGCTTATTTCAAAATGGCTACTTTTGTGTTTTAGAATGGTTACCTGTCCTCCTTCCTTTGCCCAAGCACCAGGGGATTTTTTTCTGATTTTCACCATGAGAATTTGGTGAGGATCCTAGAGATGAAACTCACAAAAGTGTGGCGTCCCCACTTAGATTGAGTCCCCAGTAGTTTTCAACTCTCAAGCTAGTCCATACACAGCCACCAGCAATTTACTGAAGTTATGGTTTAAGTGTTACTACCAGTTACTGGGTCCAGTGCCTTCTGCTTCAGGTAAACTCATCTGTATTCTCCGTGTTTGCCTGTCTTTCCAGTTTTGGGGATGGAAGTTTGTCCTATGAACTCAAATTCTCTGATGGAGCTAAGAAAAGTCATTGATTTTTAGTTTGTTCAGCCTTTTTCTTGTTGAGAGGGCAGAAGTGATGGTTTCTAAGCTCTTTACATGGTGGAGTGGATACCAGATGTTTCTGCCGTTAACATACTTTAAATTCGTGAACAAGTTACTCTTCTCAACTACAGAGATCATAAATCTTGATATCTAGAACTCGAATTGTCCAAATGTGTTTCTGTCATGGCATTCAAGCTCCTCACGTTATCAACCATAATAGATCTTATTATATGAAATAAATCAGAAATAGTCAAATAACTGCTCCTTTTTGTTAAATAAAAATGTTATTGCAGTTAATTCTGAAAATATTATTTTTTAAGTAATCAAATTGGGAATTAATGAAGATTCAAATGAGTAGTAAAATGAAGAAAATGTGGACAATTTAATAATTTTTTTCCATAAAGCTAAATTTATTTAATGTAAACGACTGCTCTTCTAAGTGTATATCCTACTTATGTTTTTTATAGTAAATGTACATTTTTCATATTTTGCGTGTAAGAAAGTTTTTTTTTATATCATTCATGGCAAAATTTAAAGTTGGCCACTCATATCAGTCTCCTGCCATTAAAAAATCATATTGGTCTCTGAAATTTAAAGATCTGGGAGGCAATGCATAAGAAACTCCAGCACAAAGCAATATAAAATACCACAGAGAACTGAAGTACAGTGAGGGCTAAAGTACTGAGTGCATTCAGCCAAGAGGAGGTCATCGGTGACATTATTTGGGGACAGTTTTTAGAGAGTAATGAGACTGGGAGGCAGGCTACAGTTGGGATAGACAATTCACATTTATCTCTAAGCAACTAAACTTGAGTGGCCACACAGAAGAAGTGTATATCGGCTCACTGCATACATGTAGTTGCATTGTGCTGGCTGTTAGGTTGCCATATCTTAAGACACATAGGGAAGGGAGATGACATACAGAAACTAAGTAATTTAAGCCATAGCTCTGAAGCAAAAAAGTTGACAAACTCCAAAAATACTCATTTGACTTAATAAAAAAAAAACACAATTTATCAGCTTTTTTAACCCTTTGCCCTCTCGTTCAGTCATGCCAATATTCCCCCAGAATGGAAGCTGGGTAAACATCAGCACTCTTAGAAACTCCTCTCTGAGCATCTCTATGAAGGATCAAAGTAATGATCAGAGATGCATGTTTCCATCAGCATTAGGGTCAGCCCAGTCCTGCTCTGCCTGGCCCAGAGTGAGACTGGATTTTATGTCCTTTCCAGAGTGTGTGTGGTACGGAACAGTAGTTGCCTAGTCACTAGCCCAACTTCCCCTAGAAGTTCTGTGGAAAGCACAGCCACGGCCCGCTGTGAAGCAATGCGGACAACTGATTGCAAGCCAGGGCACTGTGAACTGAACGATCGCTTATGATGACCTGACAAGCCCGTTCCCATGCATGTTTCCCTTCAGAGCATACAATTTCAGTGAGAAGGTTGTCTTTATAACCTGAAGGCCTAGAAATATTTTAAAACTTGAATTGGCCTATTCTTGGAGACTAGTGCTGAGCCTACTGGGATAACATCAATCTGCAGGTTTCCCCCAGCACTGAGGACATATTTCATACTATAATTGAAAAATAGATTTGATTCATATTCCATTGTGTCAGAGCCTACACTTGGGCCTCTCAGTGGAGAGGTCTGGGCAACAGGGAGATGGTCTAGTTTTGAAAAAAGGTACTCCATAGACACCTATGGAGAACAATGCAAAAATGGAGCCAGAGTGATCTTTTAAAAAGGATTCTGATGCTTCTTTGTAGATTCTGGGGTTAGACTGAGGGATGTGAGGCATGGAGAGCCCAGACACAAAACAGAGCAACTAGTGGCCTCCCATCCTGGACTAGCATTTGCTGAGTCCCACTACATGCCAGGCATTTAACATGAGTTCACTGAATCTCCTTAAAACCCCTGAGACTGGGTGTCATTATCTCTGTTTTAAAGAAGAGTAAAGAGAGTCCAGAAAGATGGGTAACATGGCTGGTAAATGACTGAATGGTGATTTGAATTTGAACCTATGTCTGTCTTGCTCTGAGACAACATTCTTTGCTGTTCTCCACAAGAAACCCTGAGCGCTCTCTCTCCCTAAACAGATGTCTGTTATCCTATGGGCTGAATTTCTCAAGTTGTGATGTTTTTTCCAGAAGGGCAGAGCATACAAACAAATTAACCCAAGACTACACATTATTGACTCAGGCAGGACATTTAGGACATTTTCCTATGGAGTTTATGTTGTGAACTGTTAGCATTGTTTTCTTTATTTTTTCTCAGAGAATGCCTGGAAACCACATGTCTCTTGTCAGAGTTACCTTAGGAAACCCAAGTGATAATGGGAAGCCTTCACAGATTAGTAAATCCTGGGCAATTATCCCTCTAGTGCAGAGGTGGACAAACTTTCTCTGTAGACGGTCTGATAGTGAATGTTTTGGGCTTTATGAGTCAGGCAGTCTGTCACTACTTCTCAACCATACTGTTGTAGCCCGAAAGCTGCCATGGACAATACATAAATGAATGAGTGTGGCTATGTGCCAATAAAACTATTTATGGAGACAAGTTTGAATTTCATATCGTTTTCACTTGTCACAAACTATTACTCTTTTGATTTTTTTTCAAATTAAAAAATGTAAACGTCATCCTTAGCTCCCGGGCTGTGCAAAATCAGGTGGTGACCTGGATTTGGCCCGTGGGCCAGTTTGCCAATCGCTGCTGTAGAGGATATTACTTTATTTTATTTTTTCATATATGTTTGATAATTTACTTATAGAAAGTTTATAAAAGTAGAAGAGAAGATGCACTAATAAACAATGAGGGAAAACTACTGAGCATAATGACATTTGAAATCATATAAACACCAATTTTTGGTTACTGGGGTGGCTCATAAAACACCAAGTTCTGTATTACTTAAAAAACCTTTTTAATCGAAATGTCTGTGGTGATAATTGTAGATTCACATGCAGTTATAAGAAATAACACGCAGAAACCCCTTATACCCTTGCCTAATTTCCCTTTATGGTTACAGTTTATAAAACTGTAGTAGAATATCACAAGCAGAATATAGACACTGATATAATCTACAGAGCTTATAGAGATTTCCTAGTTTTACTTGTACTGGTAAAAGTAAAAGTAAAATATCACGCATTCTCATTTTATAGACCCAAGAACTCCAAACTAAAGACCTAAACTGACTCCGAAGGATCACAAGTTACAGAGGGGTCAGTGTGGGCTGTGCCAGGACAAGAAATCACTTCGTCTGCCTCGCCATTTAATGCTCTTATCCTATCACACTGCACTAGTAAAATTACAGCTGGAAGCAGGCAAAGGCAGGGTGTTTCTCATCACAGAAGAGAGGATATGATTGACTTGACTCTTAGGGACGTTGTGAGCTCACATCCAACTATCTGTCCTTGCCACAGCCTCCCTCCATGGGGTCTTGTACGGTGTCTCCACTCAAAACTGGAAACTGCCTTATGGTACAGGCAACTGATCAGGGACAGCAAAGTGTGAACATGCAAACCATGTCTAATAATTCTCTCGGGTATATATGGGAACAAGAAACTCTAAAGCTCTGTGACTACAGCGAACAAATCCTTTTCATCAGGCCCCTGGGGCTGATGCAGCCACATGGTTAACAAGTTGACTATACCGACCAGAGAGTTGAACTAGTTTTGATAAGTTACAATTCCTCAAATCTAAAGACTTACCAGACAAGTTCTGAGGTCCTGAATAGTCCAAAGAAGAATCTATTTCATGTCTATGTTAGAATGGACAATTTTTTTCCCACTCTACTGGCAAAGACCAGAAGTTCGGGGTTCCTACCATCTTTCACTCCTCAGAATCTCAGAGGCATTGCAACAGTGTGTCCATATCTTCAACCGGTTCCACTCAAAATAGGGTCATAGGATCAGCAAACTGCCTCAGCATCACCTGCAAACTTGTTAGAAACGCAGACTCTCAGGCCCTACCCCAAGACCGGGAGAATCAGAGTTTTTGCAGGTGGGCCCAGCAATCTGTTTCTTTACTAGCTCTTGTCTGGAGACTCTGAAGCTCACTAAATCTTAAGCAATGTCTTCAACCACTTCAGAACTATTTCAGGTAGACAATGGAAGTGTAAGTCATAGCTTGCAAATAAGTTTAAAAAAATCCAACAAAACAGTTTCAGTTCTTTTCTGTCAATTACACAGTCTTTATGAGGTCAATATTGATATAAGCATAAGCCAGAGTTGTTATTTCTGACATTCAACAGATCATAGCTTTCTTCACACTTGCTATATTTAAGTTATGTTTCTAATGAAAATGGTGAGTTTGTGCTTCTACTTAGCACCTATTTAAAATTCTTTATCAAACTGTAATTTCCTTGAGGGCAGGAGACATGTGTCTCCATAGGCTAATAAATAGGTGCCTAATAAATGGTGCTTGAACAAATGAATGGCTTGTATTTTATATTACAGTTGCTTCGTCTTCTACTAAACCGTGCACTTAAAGGTTGTACAAGATGCTGAATTCTCGAAAATATTCTGACTATCCTTAAGTATCCAGCAGATTTCCCAGAACACAATAGGTTTGTAAAAATTGTTAACTGGACAATAACAACCAACAAAACTACATCTTTGGTGCTACTGCATAGACTCCAAATAATTTCACTATGGACATTATTTCTGTGTGCATGTGGGAAAAACTAATTTAATATGTGCTATTCTGAATGGTGTTTAACAAATATTACCTACAGAATGAAACTTGAGAGCATGTTTGGGGAGGCTGTGGGTAAACAAAGGTAACTGTGACAGAGGTACCATCTTTCAAAAGGGGCCCTCATGGAGCAATAAAGGAGAAAGGAGGCAATGAATACCTAGCCAGGTGAGCTGGCAGGCCCAGCTTCTGTTTCTACCATGATTTTTCTAGTTAAGAAACCAAATTACAGTCTTACCAGATGATCCAAATTCTGGCATTAAGGTAGGGCTGTCTCAAGCCCTTTGATGTTGAGCTTTTGGGAGTTTCTGCCTTGGTTATTCTGTAAGACTGAGAGTAATCGACCCTTCCATAGAAAGGTGTTATAACATAAGCCCTTTTGAAGGATCCGATGTGTGTGAAGGAAAAACACAATGTCTTTACTTAAGGCTCTAAGGTAACTTAGCAAGGAAAATCTGTGCACTTGAATTTTCATACAGCTCATTTGAAAGGCCAGGAAACCCTAAATGTTTTCCTCAGAGGTCTTTGTTATAAAACACTGCAGAGGGATACAATTTTGTCATCTACCTTTCAGGAAAACAAGCAAATACATCCTTCATCTGTGCCTCAGAATCTAAGAGGAAAAGTAAAATTAAATGTTTATCGTAAGTAGACTTCAGCAATGAAGAACTTTGGAAAACTCTAACAATTATTACTAATCTCAGGATGGCTTCAACGTGGTTTTCTTTTCCATCAAAAGAACAATTTCCTTGATAGTGACAGGAAAAGGAAATGGTGATGGATATTAATTTCTTTCATTCAATATCACTGCCATTTTTGCATATTTATAAAAATAGAATTTTGTTGTTGATTAGGGTTTCTGCCCTCTTGAAATGTGTCTTCAGGACATGTATATTTTTAAAAGGACTAATGTGTTTCTGATCCAAAAGGAAATACAAAACCAGTCTGGGTAAAACATCATCTTCCAAACAAATTTCAACTTTGTATTTAATTTGTTCAAGCATTTCACAGAGAATTTGTCTCCAGGCAAAATTCTTAAAAGCTAGTTTTGAGCCAACATACGTTACAACGGTTGCTTGCAATCACTGAGTATTTTAGTACCATTAGTTCAAATTTATTTGAGTAATGTTTTACATGCGAAGCTTTAGGCCGATCGAGTCTCAGAAAGATTCTTTAAAGGTATAAAGCAGTCCATTGTGAACTGAATGGACAGGGTGATAGAGAATGAATGTCCACCTTCAACTCTGGCAGGTCACTGTCTCGACATGCTATCAATCCTTTTCATTAGCTATATTAACAAAGAGATCCTAAGTCTTGTCTAAGTCCACAGACCTCTGAAGGAAGTCTAAACAATTCTGAGTGATTTGGAGTAAAAGCAATATTAACCAACACATTCAAAAGCTTTTTAGTGGGTATCCTCTCCCCAGAGGCAGTGTGTTTTGTATTATTTGTCCTTCAGAGGAACAGTTCCATAGCTCACGTAGTTATCAAATATTGGGCCATCACTCTCAAGGAACTTAGTAGGGATGATAGCAGCCAGCACTTATTGAGCACTTACTCTTTACAGAATACTGCACATACATCTTCTAATCTACTTTTAGCCAATGACCCAGGCAGGCAGGTGGTAAAAGAAACAAGGTCAGGGAGTTAAGAGTTAAGAGCAGGAAGTGCAGATAGCAAGTAGCATGGCAGGAATGATAATTCAGGTCTGCATGGCTCGAAAGTTTGTTCTCCTAACGTCTATGCCATTCTGCACCTTCTCACAGGGCATTAAATAGCTCGTGATGGCTGTGGAAAACTGAGGGTTGCGAAAACAAAGTTGAGTTCTTTTCTACATCTTTCTTTCCTTAGGTGGGATGGGAAGCAACACATATATATTAGTTTTATTTTGGTTTATTTATGGGGAAATAATTTGCATCACGTAAGCATCTGTGTGTTTGTGGGTGTGTGTATGTGCGTGTGTGTGTGTGTGTGTGTGTGTGTGAGAGAGAGAGAGAGAGAGAGAGAGAGAGAGAGAGACAGACAGAGAGAGAGAGAGAGAGACAGAGAGACAGAGAGAGAGACTTAGAAATACTGCAAAAGTTAGTTCCAAGACCACTCATCTAGTCTTCTGAACTAACTAAATGAAGTTAATTTGAACTGTAATTATCTCCTTTACTCACATCCCTCCATTTGTGACTTATAGAATGTTATATTCTTTTTCTTAAACATTACATTGCGGTTGTTACATTTACTCCATGCAACGGCCTCAAATTTCTCCATCCCATTCTTTTTCTCTTCCCAGTCATGAGGTAGTCGGTGTGCTTTTCCCCATCCCTAATTGCTTTCTTTTGGTACACACTCATTTCCTTCCTTCCATCTTCATAAATTCAATATTTGGAACCCAGAGAGAGTAAGAAACAAATAGATGTTATGTGGAAAGAAATTATTATAACCTAACATTTCCACATTTGTTCTGTCTCGTCTCTATGAGTTCCCAATTAATCTTTGTCTCAATTCTTTGGCAAATTTCAGGAACTCTCATAATCCTCAAATTATCATCTTCCAATATTCTTCCCTTGGCAATTCCATGGAAGCTTCCTGCCTCCATGCAATCCTAGGATCTGAGTAAGAGCCATATTTTATGGAATACCATGAGAGTACTCTTCCAGATGGTCTATTTTATAACATTCTACAAGTCAAAGGATGCAGTACGTATAGGTATGTCTTCCCAAGCCTTTCTAATCAGTGGGTTAAGACAAACCATTTTACTATTCATTATACCTTTTGCCAATCTTTTCTCATATCTGGGATCATAACTGATGGTTTTTGTTTTTCCCATAGGTAGAGCCTTTGTTTCATGGCTCTCATTTTCTTGAGCAGTCCCATTGGCCTCAAACACTTTACAGCCATAAAAGTAAGATAAAATTGCCCACTGAGGGGCTCTGGAATACAGCCAACGCATTGGAATTAAAGTGATGATCCTTGCTGCTCTGAGCTTATCTGCATGGAGGAGAAATAGATTGCACTTGCCAGGGTTATATAAATATGCTGGGAAGGGCATAGCGAACCCTTGCAGGGCAAACTAGGCAAATCCACAAAGCTATGGTCAGTGAGCAAAAACCAGCAGGTCAACTGTCCCATATTTAGGAACTGGAAATATGAGGTCTCTTTTGACTTAATGTGCTAACGTTGAGCCACGAAAGACAACAAATTCTGCGGGAGGCCAGGGTACTTTAGTCATAATGTCACCCTTGAAAAAGGTCACAAAAAAGATATGATCTTTATAATTTTTGTGTACCTAATGGGCCAATTATCTATTAAACATTGGGGAAGAGTGATCATTTCAGGGAAACACTAAAAGAGTCTTTAAATATAGTCAGTTGATTCCAGTGATTTACGTCATAAAGAAACAGACCATTTTAAATAACACATGGGCAATAAAAGCAAGCAGATGTTTGCATTCTAACCAAGGCACTAATGGAGGTGCTATGGCACTGTATCAAAGTAAAGTTTGCCATCTTCAGAACTGCTCACTGGAGTTTTAAATGCAGCTGCGTAACTTTGCGTCAACAAGTGGTGAGCATTCCCCGACCACTCTCAGCCTCAATGCCTGCTGCAGTAAGAATTAATAATTCACTGTTAACATGCTGTGTCAAACTTGTTTCCTGAAATGGGCCTTGAAACGTGTGATTGACTGTAAGATTCTAACTTGCCATAAAAACAATTCCTCGGGTTGCTGAATTACAAACATAAGTTATTATGAGCAAAATCACAGTAAAAATAAATGAGCAAGTCCAAACCCACAAGAAACTGGATTTGGAATTTTGCAGGGAGGCTCCAAGCCTGGCAATTACAGAGTCAAGCACTGCGTACTTGAGTAAAGCTTGACAGTGGAAATGGATCCATATACGACCACCTCTTCCTGCCCTTCTCCTCTTCAGAAAGTCTAAGCGTTTAGTAAATATTAAGGCAGGTACTGCTGGCCAAATAAATCACTCCTGGGAGTATGGAAGGCATTTGGAGGATTAACTCTTTAGGCCACCGAGCTATCGGTCACTGCCCTAGAATAATCATTTATTAAATCAGAAATAGCCAACCTCCTCTGGGGCGCCTCACAGTGTAGAAGCCCACCATTCCTGCTACACAAGCCTTTTGGAGTAGGGACATTTACAAAGCAAATAGCATTCACACTAGTATCGCAGAAGAGAACTAATTACAGATTAGACAGGCTCTGCCACCTGCAGGGGTCAGTTTTGTTGGGACGAAGCCCACCAGGACATTATTACACAGTCATTCTCTGGGACCTACTACTTGGTTGGCTGTCTTCTCAGGTGGGCTAACAGTGGCTCCTTCGCCTTACTCTTACTCCCTTATTGCGGTCTTCCACTTGCCCACCTTCATTTCTGTGCTGTCTAATCCTCCTTTGGTCAAGACACGTAGAGAGCAATGTCTTCTCAGCCATCCACCAACTCAGTCACAGTGACGATTTTGGTCTCATTTCATACTTTTTAATTTTTTAATGTTACCTCCTCAGTTCTTTCTTCTGTATTTCCATTTTTGCTCGTTTGCTTTAACTTTGCAAGTATTTCCCCGGTTTCGTTCTCACCCTTTCTTCTCTCTCTCTCTCTCTCTCTCTCTCTCTCTCTCTCTCACTCTCCATATATATATCCATATATATATATATATATATATATATATATATATATATATATATATATATATATATGTATATAGTATTTTCTAGCAATATGTGGCTTGCCCCTTCTTTTCTTGATCCCTTATTTCTCCACCTGTTTGTCTGATGGGCTTTTGTTTATATGTGGAATGTGGGCTTGGCTGGGGATGGGAGAGCAGATTTTTGTTGCTTTGGGATCTCCCCTCCTCTAACATTTCCTACTTCTCTCTTTCCCCCCTTTTCTCCTTTTTTCTTCTGCTTTCTCCCTGACCTATTTGGACTTCCACTTTTCTTCTGAATCACTATACTTGGTCTTAAGATATTGTGACATTATCTTTTCTTATATCTTTCATTTGAACTTGAAAAAACATCAGTAATAGCTTA
This sequence comes from Rhinolophus hipposideros, assembly GCF_964194185.1. NCBI lineage: Eukaryota > Metazoa > Chordata > Mammalia > Chiroptera > Rhinolophidae > Rhinolophus > Rhinolophus hipposideros. The sequence continues at coordinate 121,642,633 of NC_138046.1, read as the reverse complement.
CCCTCTGAAATACAGAGAAAATTTCAAATGGACACATACATTTGTATATATGTAATATACATAGACATGTACATAGATACATACTGTGTTGCTTTCTCATCGATAGTGACGCTAGTAGAGAAACAAGAACTGGGTGTACTAATACTTATACATGGAAATATTTTACCAGATCTATAAGCCCTGAAAAGGTCTAGGAAGCAGCAATGAAAATTAATTTTATGATAAAAATAAATATGTTTTGTCATATGACAATATACATGTTTCACTGGAATCACTAGTATTATATATTGAGATAAAGTTAACTTTGAAATTCCTGATCAACAGCAATAAATTATATATAAGACACACACACACATACACACCATGGTTATTTTCCCCACAGAAGGCAGGTCATTTATAAATAAACTTTTGTATAATCTAAAACTCATATACTGACTTATGCTACCAAAATACAGCCTTGAGTAAGCATAGAAACAAGTAAATCAAATGGACAAGTATATATAAAATAGGCTGTATCAGAGATAACACAGGACATATTTTGCTAACTAATTTATGACCTACAATCTGTTGGCAGAGGCCTTCCTAATTTCAGTCTTTCCGAGCAGGATAAACAAACCAGAATGCCTGATGGTGTGTGAAGCTCACATCTTTATCTTTGCAAGAGCTTTATTTGGCAGCCTGGAAAGAGAAGTTCGCATCATTTTTCATTCATTGTAATGTTTGATGTATTTTCTCTTTGCTGCGACCTTCACTCTGGATCATTCTACCAGGTTCCTTCATTATCTGTGAACTATCGACAAATGATTTATTGGCAGGTAACCACATTCATGGGCAAAGTGACCTCTTTCTCTAGTATGACACTGTCTAGCTTTGGCTTCCTTCTCTTGCACTGTGAGTCCTAAAACATCCAGACTTGGGGCAACTACCACCGAGTTTCCCTGAAAATAAGACCTAGCCAGACCATCAGCTCTAATGCGTCTTTTGGAGCAAAAATTAATATAAGACCGGGTATTATATTATGTTATAAAGACCCAGTCTTATAGTAAAATAAGACCAGGTATTTTATATTATATTATATTATATTATATTATATTATATTATATTATATTATATTATATTATATTATATCTGGTCTTATATTATAACAAAATAAGACCAGGTATTACATCATATTACATTATATTTTATGTTATATTATATTATATATTATACCAGGTCTTATAGTAAAATAAGACCGGGTCTTATATTAATTTTTGCTCCAAAAGACGCTTTAGAGCTGATGGTCTGGCTAGGTCTTATTTTCGGGGAAACTCGGTATTGTACATGCTAACTGCAAGTTTCTATGGAATGCTCCTACTTTGAACTTAGCAAAACTAAAGCCAAATGGGTCTTTATGAAGTGAAGTCGCAGCTTCCCTGGGAGATACAATTCAGATTTAGAATTGCTTTTTTAAAATGCCCTTATGTCTTGAAATGCATTTACACCAAAATAGTCCATGTAGAGAAAAAGATTATGAAGATCGGGGAAGGTAGTGGAAAGCGGAAGCTCTTAAAAAACTGCCTAGACTTCTTTTTCAGATAACAGCTTCCATTCCTGCTTCCTTCTCCACTCCTCCCATATACCCAAATCTCAGTCTGGGTGTATACAGTAAAATCTCAAATATCCAGATGGAGAACCAAGTACAGTCTAGTTATCTGAAAGTTCACCCAAACATTACACAAGTGACATGACAAAATGGAATGCCTCCCACTCTCTCCCACATGTTTTCCTATATGAGAAGTGTTTCTTGTGTGGAAAAATAACTGAATGGGGTTTTGATGGGAAACTTAATCTTCTTGATAATTCAGTGAGAGATAAATACGGCTCTAAAATAGACTTAATAGTGTGTGTCAAGAACAAAGGGAAAGAAATGGAACAAGGCAACAGGAGAATTTTGGTAGTGACCTGGATCCTACCATGCCAGAACACCTGCAGAGAGGGAAGCTAATACCGGGATTCCATAGGGTTTAAGTCCCTCCTTTTCTTCACCTGCTTATTCCAAGGTTTTCCTAACCCTGTGGCTGCAGCTTTCACTGCCAAATGTCTCCCTTTAGTGAGAGAATATTTGGAAGCCAGAAAGGAATTTGCTGAGGTCACTCAAGGGCAGTGGAATCATGCATCATATAAAATGCTCTTGCTAAATCAATGCTAGAAAAACAGAATGGTAAAACCTTCACCCAAAGCCTACAGGGAGTGTGAAGTTAATCAAGTGTACTCATCTGTTAGTGCAAACTCTCAGGTTACATTTTCCTAAATCCTATAGTCCTCTTACAAGTGATAAGGGATCTCAGCTGAGGAAAGCAATGTAGCTTATTCATTATTGGGATTCCTTAATCCAGGTTGGGGAAGAGGAGGAGAGGTGGTTGGAATGAAATAGAAGGAATTCACCAGACAACTGAAGTTAATAGCTGCCCTGCACATCATCAACAAGGAGAAAACTCCACTTAGGTAAACTTACAGAGTGTTGAGATAGCAGCTGTCAAGACTCCTACGTACCACCCCACCCCCCAGGAAGTTATTGAAAATAGCTATTCTTTTCCTAGGCTTCACTACTGGTGAATTTGTGGAGTGATAATAGTAACTTGTGTTATTTTGATTGTCCAAAAAACCCTGTGAGGTGGATGTTTATGGTCTCCTGTTTAAAGATGGGAAAACTGAGACTCAGAAACTTAGCATCACACAGCTAGTAAATGAATGAGCTAAGACTTGAACTCACACCAAGTCTTTCAGCCACAAAGCTCGTGCATTCTCCACTCCATCAGGCTACAAAGAATTCCTCTCCCTGCCCCCAAACCAGGTCAAGTTTCATTGTTCCCTACATCATTAACGGCATCATTATCCCTCCAGTTAGGTGAACCAAATTCCTGGGAGATTGCTTTGACACTTCCTGGTCCCTCACCACTGCTTATGTCCCACTCTTGTCTATTTCACCTCTGAAATATAACTGAAATTCACCCACGTCTCTTCATCTCTACCACCATGATATCAGTACAAGGAGACACCATCTTTCCCTGGAACCCTCTCCCAGGCTCCTGTCTGGTTCACTCACATTCACTCCAACGCCCCTCTGATCTATTCTCCAGGTTGCTCTCTCAGTGTGGCCTTTCCAAAAGACAATGTCACCCCTTGCTGACAACTCCCTGATACAGTCTGGCCATTTCCTACCACTCCAAACACACTCTTTCCTACTAGCTTTCAGTTTAAGCATCCCTTTCTTAGAGAAGCTTTCTCCGACTTCCCTCCCTATTAGCTAAATCCTCCCAGTACAACCTCATGGCAACATCGAGCTATACTGTATAGTTTTCATGCTAGGCTCACCTTCAACCTTGTTTGCAGGATATTTCATCAATGTTTGCCTCCTAAACTAGACGATTAAGTACTTGAGTGCAGGCTCCACTTCAGCTTTGGCATGTAGGGTGATGTCTGGTTCAGAGCAGGAATTTGATAAATATTGTTGAATGAATGATGAGCTTCTCCTTTTTGGTTTTCTCTCTTTCTGCCATCTTTCCATTCCCGTATCCTCATCCCCATCCAATTGCTTGTCCCATCTTCACGGATCTTGCTCCCTCACATAGTCTTAATTGGAAAGAAATCCATGCCAAAGCAGTCAATATGGCTACTGCAGATGTTGCTCTCTCTAGAGCCATAGCTTCTACTAGGATACTCTTCATGCTTTCAAAGACAATGAAATCATTCTCTAGTGCTGAGATTTTAGGCATCCTGTGGTATGGGGGCGATACACTCTTATTTCCTGAGTTCTCACGGGACATCTCAGGCTGCAGTCATGATATAACTGTCATTTCCCACCCACCCTTTTCAGTCATAGAAGTATATATTCACTTCTGTTCAGTTCTAGGCATTATTTGAAACAAGCCCTACCCACTAGGAAAAAGTCACAAGCACTGGCAAAGCCTGTCAAAGAAATGGAAAGGAATGAGGGTTTCCCTCAGGCTAGGGAGAGATCCTCTCAGGGCTCAGGCAGCACAGGGAGAAAGTTGTCTGGAGAGATACCCAGGAGATCTATGGAACCCAACCACGTGTGTGGTTCTTAAAGCATTTGCGGACACATGTTAGAAGGGTTCAAGAATTACCTCACTGAAAAGTGCCATAAGTTGGCGGATATTCCTGGGGGTACAAATGGACAATTGCATTCCCAGATAGGGCCATTTCAAAACGGAATATCGTTCTGGTTATTACCTTTTGGTAGAAACTCAGAGACAGGATAGAAGCTCTTTTAAAAGAAATGCTGTAATTTGGCACAAACCATGATGGCATGGTGTGGGAAAGCACACACACACACACACACACACACACACACACACACACGGCAACTCTAATCTCAAAAAGTTTATCTTACCTCTATTTTCCATTTGATGTATGCACAGGAGGAATAAATGATTTTTTAAAAATTGGCCTCAAGAAGCCTAAAAGAATTCTTTCAATAAATGTTGTATAAAATACATAAATGCTAAGAAAACATTGCATCATAGTCTAACTGGAAGTATTGTTTTTCTTCCTTAGTGTTGTACCTAACAATGAATATATCAAGTTCAATGAGAGGGAGTCAGAAATAGTCACTTTATCTATTATCTACATTTCAATAAAGTCTTTGCTATGGACTGAACTGTGTTCCCCATCCCCCGATTTCATATGTTAAAGCCGTAACCCTCAGTGTGAAGGTATTTGGAGGTGGGGCCTTTGGGAGGTGATTAGGGTTAGATGAGGTCATGAGGGTGTGGCCACCATGATGGGATTAGTGCCTTTATAAAAAGAGGAAGAGAAAGATTGCTCTCTCTCTACCATGTGAGGACACAGTGAGAAGGTGGCTAACTGTAAGGTGGGCAGAGAGCCCTCATCAGATACTGAATCTGTCCATACCTTGATCTTGGACTTCCTGGCTTCCAGAACTGTGAGAAATGAGTGTCTTGTATTTAAGCCACTCAGTCTATGGCATTTCGTTACAGCAGCCCAAGCTAAGACAGGTGCCCTGCTCCTTCATCACACCAACACCACATGCTTCCCACTTTCCTTTGCCAGGAGAGAATTCTTTCTTATCAGGGCACATCAGCCCGTGGCACATATTCTCTCCGCATCATAGAAACCACATCAGATTAAATGTTACATTCCACTGGGGTACAATGTGGTAGGTGGGGAGTGGGAGAAAGAGAGTGAGATTTGAGGGTAACCTTGGGGGCATAACGTCCTTAGAGAGGTCTATCCTTAAGAATCCTGGAAAACAACTGCTGTGAACTGAAGCCAGAAAGATGTTCCACTTGTGAATAAAACAAGTGGCTTTTATCAATAAATGCGGTAACCAGCCCAGTCCCTCCCACTGTTGCTGTTGGGAAAGCTTTCAAGTTGTTAAATTAATAAGTACAAAGTGAGTATTTCTTGTTTTGTTTACAAAATATATTTGTTTTGGGAAAATACCTTAAAAGGGGGAAATGGAATTTTGAGATAACATAGATTGTTACAGAAGGAAGGAACATTTAGAACAAGGGTCTCAAACACAAAGCCCCATAGGGGACAAACAGGTAACAAAAATAAGCAAAGAGGACCTGATAAAAGACATCAGAAAGTATATCATACTTCATTGAAAAGCACATTTTAAGTCACCGAGTGGGCAAAATTTCATACGGGCCACCAGTGTGTGTTTATTACTCCTTCATCCCTTGTTTGTTCAAGATGTCTAATCCGTTCATACCCATTTCAGATCCAGCTAATACTTATTAATTGACTTCATGCCCAGCATTGTGCTAGGTGGTTTCACAGACATCATCATCTTCTGTACTCATAACTGTTCCATGAATTGTGTAATTATGTCTCTATTGATAGATGAGGAAATTGAATACCAGAGAAGTTTAAGATGACTCAGCTAAACCCGCTGTCCACTGCTTTGGAAGAAACTTGGGAAATACTGCTATTCTTTTGTTTCTTAACTTTAAGCCAAGTATATCAGTTCGAGTAAACTTGTTATCCGTTCTCTAGTAGTTTATATACTGTTTTGTTCCCCAAGGCAATACATGATGAGTGTGTCAGTACAGATCTAAATAACTGCACAATTAGATACTCAGGGGGGAAAATAATTTGGGTTTAACTAACCAAGGCCTCTTTTGCAGAACAATACCTATAAATAATGCAGCATTTCCTGGCCCAAGCTCTTTGGCCAAAATTCCAATTCTGTCACGTGTTAAAACTCAAACTGTCAAATTGAGGAGGTTCTGCTTAATTTCATTTCTGTCTCAAGTTTAGACAAGTGAAGAGCAACTCACGAGTGAGTGTGAGCATATGAGTACCTATAGTTTAGAGCCATTCTTTATTCAGATACAGCTATTAAGTACCAAGCATATCTGAAAATACCATATCCCATAAAGCACTGCTATCCATTTATATTTTCCTTTTAAATAAAAAATAAAGTTGGCTCAACCTTTGCTAATATTGTATAAAGTAACTCAATTTCTTTGAAAGATTCACCCGCAGACGATTCCCTCATATGTGATTGCAAGCAATTAATTAAAAAATGGAAATGTACTTTTACATTTAACTAGAAGTTCTAGTCCTGTGACCTCGCCAGCTAACCTTTCTTCAAATATAAATATAGTTTAAATTGGTTTTGCCAATGCCCTAGACACTTGGAAAATCCTACTGGTGCACACCAGTTACTAATTCACCGTCCCTAATTCTAAGCCTTACATATATAACCTTAGAAGTGACAGCAGCTTTGCTTGTCTGCTTCATAAGAATTGTCACTGAAACTTGTACCTTAATAATTTCCAGTGATTAAAAGTGAGTATAAAAGCTCTCGAGTTACCCGCTACTCTGGAAATATCTCTTCTTCATGTGGTGCCCTACGAACTCCTGACAACCCAAGAAAGTGTGGACTTGAAAATTGCATTAACGAAATATAAAGAGGCATCATCCAGACCTCTGTCATTATAGATAATCTGCAGGGAGCAAGGTGGAGTCTTTCTTCTCTAAGCATATCGAGTTCATTGGCCTCTACCTGACATGTTCTGACATGGAAACCCTCTGGTCACTGAAAGCACGAACATCATTACCTGTGTGTTACCTGTTTTGCGCCCATCAGTGGGGAAGCTCTGATTTAAAGAATGTCCCTCAGAATGACCAGCCAAAAAGTGAGTAGTCGAAAAAGTTTGTATGACATTGTGCTTCATATGCTGCACACATTCAGGTAATGAGATTTCTTTTTGCAGAAATGCTATCGGTTGCACGACTATTTGGTTTAAATTCATCTGTCTCCTATATACCCGCTTTTCCTCCAGAGTACTTAGCATAGGACTTCAAAAGGCACTCAATAAATATTTGCTGAATGAACGTAACAGGAATTAATAATACAAAATGTTTTTGAAAAGGTAATTGATGTCAAATGGTAGGCAGAGAAAGCCAGAGAAAGTTCACCAGGAACAGGAATGCTGTATACAAATTTGGTACAGTGTCCAAGGAAAGAATTTACACTTAATAAATAACTTGGGAAAGCAGGTTCTTTTTATGTCATTGCCTCTGGACGAGGCCACACTGGTGCTGGGAGGATCCCACACAAACACACCCTGACAGTAGTTTGAGAAAGGGAAGTATAAACAATAACTAAATATTAGAAAGGATCTCATAAAAAAAACCCTTCACTATTAGCTTTTCAGATCTTTAAGAACAGGACAACACACACCCCTCTTTAAATAAAAAGGGAAAACTGGATGACATATAGAGGGCCTTGACATCCCACCATAGCATGGAAGACAATAGATATTAGTATATTTTTCTTCACAGTGAACCCAGCATAGCAGAATTTTGACTTGCACGCTCTACACTCTGGGCCTGAATGGTCACAGTGTTACCTTTCACACATCCTGACAGATAGAGAACTTGATCCTATCTATACGGTATAGTGGGGCAAACTGAGGGAGCTGTGTGGTCCAGAGATCACCTTCTGGGGGATATCCCCAGCCCAAGCAGAGTCTGATGGCCCAGATGCCAAGAGGACTCACCCTCTGGGTATGTCTGTAACCCACTTATCATCTACCAGTGCTCTGTGGCCCACCCATTGGGAGGCTTTGTCTTAAAGAATTTTCCTCAGGATGACTGGCTTGTCAGGTGAGTTTGCAGCAAACCATTCTTCACATGCTACACTTTGGCGGGGACTCACAACACATATTAGCAGATGAACATATTAAGGCTCCGAGAAGACTGGTGTTTCTTTGTTGTTCTCCCCTGCCTCCCCCCCCGACCCCCGTACTTTCCAATCTCCTTTAACCAGGACACTCTTTCACCATCTCACAGGTCTAAGCAGCTGCAGAATGGTTAACCCTCCACTGGAGCACACAGCACCAATGACTCAAAAGGCTTTAATGCAACACCACCATGTCCTAAGTATCTTTCATTGCAGATTAGCTCGGACCCTGAAATAACTTTAATCATCAAGAAGAAATCCTCCTGGAATGCTATGAACGCCATAGTGTTAAATACAATAATCACCATTATTGCCCCCAAATGAGCCGATGAGGAACCGAGGATAAGTGGATTCTGGAGCTGGGACTCCCAGTCATGTACAATAATTCATATGCCCCTGGCAAGGAGAACTCTAAACATGAGATTCAAAAACCCTCTGCTTAGCCCCAGCCTTCCTCACCCCAGGAGACTTATCTATCTTTCTGGTTATATAGTCCCTTGGCTGTTGATGTAATTAGTATATAATAACTGTGTACATATCAACTCACAGGAAAAACGGCGGACGTGCTGGTTGATTTGGCTTGAGGCCATCTCATCGGCAGGGTGAGACAACCCGGTAGAAACATCTGTTATTAACCGTATATTTTAAAATAGTGTTTTGTGTCTCCTGGGTTACTGATTCCCACTGAAAGCAACACAATATCAAGACTCCTGTTTTTCTGAGCAGCACCTAGGAGCTAACAAGCTTTAAAACATTTGCAATAGTCTCTGCAGTTCTGCTGCTTGTGCTATGAAGAATTTTATTTCCTAAAACATCTACTGTATCACACACACTGTTTTTCTAGGTTTCAATCTCATAGAGGTGAGCAGGTTTCATTTAAACTGTGTCACTATGAAGAGTTAAGGTTTTTCAAGTCAAGGGCCCTGAATAAAACTGGCCGTAGCTTTTGTTTTTATGAATAAGCACTTGCCGTTCCCTCTATTCAATCAGTAGCCTCACTAGGGATTGGACTATGACTTGCAATTTTTTTTAAAAAAGGGGCCATTCTCTCAAATCTGCTTGTTTGCACTCAGTACTTTTCTTGAAATTAACTTAAGAAATTAATTTCTTAATATGCGAAATTCAAAATCGGGTGCTCATGCCACTGGCTGCAGTCAGTAGCACAATGCTGCTTCCTAAACTCCTAGGACAAAGTCCCTGTGTTGGACAGAAAATGACAATCTTTCTGGGACAGATGAGCAGATAAATTTTCAAAATATTTATCCAAGCTAACTCAATGAAGAAACCACCTTGGCATGAAAAAATTAAAATGAAAAAAATAAAAATGTACCTGATTCCAAATCACTTTTGACAGCTCTGCTATATATATAGAAAAAAATCGACTTTCTTTAAAAGTTTTACCTGTGCCCCAAAACTCAGTTGGGATAGTTTTGCCTTCTTTCTCAATTGTCCCAAGTAGAACAAAAACGCCCCTGCACGTCTGTGAAACCCTTGCACATGTCCATGTTTAATTACATTCAGATTGAGATCTTTGTATACATATAGGATATAGCCAAACTTTAACTCAATCGACCGCAGCGCCTTTGACATACAGCCTTTATTCATCGTTCTCGCCTTATGTATAAATAGACATGCGCGACTTGTCAAAATGCAAGCCCGAGCGTCTTTACATTGTCTAGAACAAAGAGCCCAGCTTGGCTTCTTTCTTTCCTCAGTGTCTCAGAAGTTGTCCTTTATTCCATGTGCAGGATGCAAAGATTTTGCTGCTGCATGAATGAAAAATGATACCTTCAGACTGCCTTTTTTCGTGACAAATTGCACTTCTGCAGAATATCACACTGCCTGTGGTTGTAAGAACCCCTCTTAGATTTACTATTACTTCCTGGGGGACTCAGCCTTCTCGCAAAGCACCCCAAGGCTCATTTCCAGGGTTTTAGAGTGCAACAAACATGAGAAAGTTTGCTCATAGTGATGGTCTAGAAACTCTTCGCTAATAAAAACACCCTCTGGAATGTGTAAAGTGCTAAAATCCTTGCCTCTGTGGACTGTGGGTGTACAAAACAGGCAGGAAAGTTGTCTGGAAGTATCTGCAAAGCATTGTGTTTGCTCAGGAAGGAGCAGTGGGGTGAGAGGCTGAGCTAAGCCTCTCCCTCTGCCTCCTGGGTGTGAGCGGTGAGGCTGCCACTTAGCAGAAGCAAGCAGAAAAAGATCGGTAAGACTCACCGGCTTCCCCATTTTTCCCAGGACGGGGTTTTGTTCCTCAGCTGTGATCTGGATCTGGAAGAGGCAAACCTGTAGGTCCTCCAAGCAGGCTGCCTGGGATCAGCTGGATGGCTGGAGCGTTCAGGAAGCTTGCTCTGTCCAGCTCCGAATCACTCCCCCTCTCAGGCTGTGTGCTTACACGCCTCCCAGTCAGCGCAAAAATCCGCCAAACTCAGGTCAGCCGAACAGGTTTCCTTATATAGGTAAACATGAATTGCATTCCTGGTGAAAGAACTTAACTAGGAATCCTGTAACCTGGTTAACTCTACACAAGCCAGACTGGCTCAGAGTCAGTCAGCCAGTGTAGGGTTTGGTTGCAGTACAAAGGGATTTGTGCGATTTAATTAAAATCATCTTTATCCTGGCAGTCTGTAAAATTGGCCCTTCTAGTGTAACTGTGAGTCAACAGCTAGTATTTTATATCATGAGCTGTGACCAACCTTACATTATCTGGAGGCATTGTAAGGAGAAAAACCAAAGTATGGGATATTATCATTTATCTTTTATGTTTTTAAAACCAGGGTTTAACTTATCTTGAAATTATTTTCAAAGAAGTGAATAGAACATGTGACAGGAAGAGAATGTGAACAAACCTCTATCAATAAAGGCTCAAATGCTTTATTTGAGCATAGTAAGTGATAGTTATTCAACTTTCCCAGGCCTTTAGTAGATAATGCAATGTGATCATTTTGAGTCTACTCCCTTTATAATGTAGTAATTGCTACTGCATTCTTTGATGGGAAAAATGACACATAATGGCATCTATTTATTCCCTGTAACAACCCTCCTGAGCCCATATAGTGAAGTGTTATTTGATGGTTTCAGGAAAGAAATCTAAGACTGCTGAATTTGCATAATTATATGTAAAAATTTTAAAACAACTTCCTGGACTTACGAAGATAAGAAAACACATTTTGAAAAGAATTCTGAGGAAGGCCTAACTCTAGGTTCAAAACACAGCTTTTAAACATAAGTATGTAACTTAAATCAATTGTCCAGTAATTGGCTCTATCCCCTACATTTATCTACCACTGAGTAAAGTAATAGTCCTTTTTAATTCTAAGCAATTCCATGAAAGTCTTACTATAGAGACTCAAAACTTTCTAATACCTGAGCGGTGGGGGTGAATGAAGACTGCCTGCTGAACAAAATCCATCTTAAAGTGAATCCTTTGTCTCCATTTCATCCACTGGCCGACTGCTCCTTGAGTAGTGACAATCTTAGTAAAAATAGCTCAGTGCCATGGTTTAGGTCTCTGCTCGGGGAAAGGAGAGACAATGAATGTTTACATACTGCCTAAGCCAGCACGGATACAAACAAATCATAGAGAGTTTCTGTTAAGAGCAGTAAAGTGCACAAATCACACTGTCAGGAAGGGTAATTAATCTTTGAATAGCACTTTACAAATGGACAAGGATTTTCGCATACAATTTCTCTTTATATCGCCACAGGAGCATGATGCAGTGTGTGTTATTGTTTCCTTTCCATGATAACAAAATTGACTTGCAGAGATAAAGTGATTGGTCCAAAGTCTCATGATCAATTTGTAGAAAAGCCAAGATTACCAGATCTTCTAGAATTTAACTGCAACGGGATTTCCAAAACTAGAGTCAACCTGACAAGGCAGAAGTCCATTAACGTGGCAGTTTTCCATGTTCAAATATAATTTTTAATAATCATGTATCCAGAGAGTTTAAATGCAATATACAAACTGATTAAAATACTCTTTATAAAGTCATAATTTACTGCTAAAATGACTGCCTTTAAGTAACTCCAGAAAGGTCATAAAATGAGATAGGAAGTATATTTTTATTGAATATGAATTTGGGTTATAAAATATTATGAAAATATAACTTTGCAAATATTGCACACATCTTTCTGTTCACAGTACACACATTTCTATTGTATCAAGTTAAGACTCATCTTGACTCCCCCACTGGAAGGAATATTAGTGTTTTCTACTTATTGGGTTTTCATTAATCTTAAATAAAACTCTGTGTGCCATGCCAGGTAAATGGCTTTCACTAATATAGTCCATTTATGATCCTGCACCCTTTATTTTCTCATAATTCCCACTGAAGCAAGTTCTGTTTGCGCAGGAACTTTAGACTTTATTAACATGTTGATGCAAGACGAAGAATGCATTTTTTTCCCAAGGCAGGCTAAACTTTTAAGTGCCTTAATCTGGCCTTCAAATTTTTTCTTACAATTTTAAGCAAACAATCATTTAGGTTTTAAACACAAAATATCTTGGGCAATAATTATTGAATTGGAAGGTCAAAATGAAAATTGGATCTCAAAGTAGCATATTTCAAAGAGGGACTACAACCCTCTGCTAAATCCATTTTGGATGCCTCAAGAAATGGTTTGGGAAAGGCTGGGTCACTGAAGCAGTATGAATTCAAACTAACCATAGAGAACCCCAATGAGAGAGTACTTACAGCTGAATAATTACACTATGCCAAAAAATAGCACTTATGGGAAACTAAATAAAATACAAGACCTATTTGAAGGGGAGAAAATCTCATTGTGGTTTAAAGAAAACATCAGAGGGCAGATTTTAGAAATTCCCAATGACATATAACTAATGGGTAGTTGAGCTATAATTCAAATCTCGGTCCACCAGACTCCAGAACCCTTGCTATTTCTACTGCACCCTGGGTATACTACACTATCCAAGAAAGAGAAAATGCCTTAGGGTCAGAATGTGCTTCCATTTTGGTTCCACCTCTTGGTTACATGACCTTGGGTAAGTTACTTAACATTTCTGAGCCTCACCCCCAAAGTGAAAATCAAATGGCTATACATCTCACAGATTACTGAAAGATTCTGAGATTTTAAAAAAATGTCATTCTGTGTATACTTATTGATGCTTTTAATGATACAGGAACATAACCAGGAGCAAGTTATGCATGTCCTTCCGCCACCCCATAAAGCTAACGACCTTACAGGAAAGACTGTGTACACATATATGATGGAATGTGAAAATGTAATATTTCCCCAAATTTCTCACAACACAAGAATGTTTAATTGAAGTTCCACATCAATGTAGAAATATTAATTGACAGATTTCCAAGCTGATACTCTCACTGTAGTTAGCACAGGTTACTCTCACGGGCCAGAGGCCGGCTTACCATCATTAGACTTGGTGGACCTGGGCTGAGACAAAGAAATACCAGGAAATGGTAAAAAGCGATACATCTGTCATGTCATGACAATATCCTTTTATTGAACAATTGAGGACGACCAGCATGTTCAATGGAAAAGCATCCTGAAGATACTCAGGAAGCTGGATGTTCATGGAGTTATTTTTATTATTAATTCTTTAAATACGAAAGTGATGAAAAACATAAGAATCCTTAAATATTGTAGTCAGTTATCTATCTACTAATCTATTACCAATTCACTTCTATGCAATAAACATTTAATTGGTGGATATTACAGATAAGGGTCTATGAAGGATACATACAGAAAAGGATACACAGAAAAGAATGGTCCCTAGCTTGAAAAGAGCTTTCTAGAAAAATGTTATGGTGCTCAATGGCTGTACCAGACAGGATGGATGAAGTTATGCTCTGGTAACAAGCAACCCCCAGATCTCAGTAGCTTATAACAACAAAGGTGTGTTTCTCACTCATGCTACATGTTTACAGAGATCAACGGGGAGGAGCCTCATAGCCGCTCAGGAACTCAGGCTGATGAAGGTTCCTTTCGGCGCATACTTCCATGGTTGCTGAGACAGGAAACAGGGACTTGGTAAATCATTACTGCCTTTCAAAATTTCACTCCATAAGAAACACTTAAACTTCCGCTCACCTTTCATTGGCCATAGTGTTCTCTGGCCCCAGCTTAACTTCAAAGAAAGAGAGAGGACTAGAATACATGACAAAAGAAGACATGACAGATATGGCAAACCATTTGGCATATTCAGTACCCCTTCTGGCATAAGGACTGGCAGTTTAAGTTTGAAAATTACTGACTAGATGCAATTTCTATAAGGGTGGGAGCTTAAAGGTGGACTGAAAGATTGTTAGTGGTTCCGGCTGAACCTTGAGGGAAACAGTGACATTTTAGAAGGATGTCCTGAGGCAGGCTCTTCTTAATATTTCTATCAGTTACTTGAGTGATGATATAAAAGACAAGTTGATTTAATTTGCAGATGGTGCCAAATTGGATAGCTAACACCACAGAGGATTGTATTATAATTCAAAATGACCTTGAAAATTAGGGGAAAAAATGACGTTAAGAAGGAAGCTTGTGTTCAATAGTGATAAATAGAGAATTGGAATGAAAGGGCTACAAAATATGCTATAGAAAAACTATATTGAGCTAATATTAGTCTGTAAGTTAAATATATACTGGCAGTTTAGCACTTTTACTTGTAAAGCCTTTGGTATGGTAGTGTTAACCATGTAAGCCCTGGAAAATTGACATTCTTAGGGTACTGCTTCATTGGGGATCCACATTAAAAGAAATAAGATATCAGAGCAAATTCAGACACAAAAGCAGACATTTCCAAAGGACTAAGTACCCTAGGTCAGAAGTCAGCAAACTTTTTCTGCAAAGGGTCAGTAGTAAATATTTTTGACTTTGCCGGCCATAAGCCTCTTCATTGCAACTACTCTACTCTGCCTGCCGGGGTGATCTAAAACAGCCACAGATAATATGTAAATGAATGGGCATTCATTTACAAAACCAGGAAGCCAACCTTGGGCTATACTTTGCAGACACCTGTTCTCTACATTATGTGTCCCAGAATGTCAAATTACTCAAACCGATTGCAAGTGCCTAGAAGGCAAGAGGGACCCTTATTTTGGCCATTTTCCTATTGTTCAAGTTCCTTTAAAAGTGCTTTCCACACAGGTGCTAGTGAAAAAATTGGTGAAATAAACTAAATTAGCCCAAAAACTTACTACACCAGCCTCCTTATTAAATATTCAAAAAGAATTAGAATATGTAATTCTTTTTTTTCCCCTCCTTTTAAATTAGTTTCAGGCATACAGAACAACATAGTGATCAGATATTTACATAACACACAAAGCGATAACCCCAATAAGTCTACTACCTATCTGATACTGTACATAGTTATTAGAACACTAGTGACTACACTACTCATCCCTGTGACTATTTTTTAAAAATATAGTTGACATAGAATGTGTAATTCTTGAAAATGCATGGAAATAAAACCCAAACTATAATCTACCTTCTTAATTTGTCAAATATTTATCAATTATATTGTCTTTTAGGTACAAAAATTTTTATGATGAAAAGATATAACACCTAGAGAAGGATTACAATAATGAAATTAAAGGAAACAAAAATTTGCGAAGCAGAATATATGCACATCCACTTCTAATTTTTCCCCAAGTTCTTCATAACTAGTTGAGGTCGATGAACCAAATGTTGTCCTTATTAGACATAGGTGAAAATGGAGATAAGGAGAGGTTAAATTAATTGTCTAATGTTAACAAACCAGTAGTGATGGAGAAGGAACTAGGACCCAGGTTCCCTGAATTTACAATTCTAGACCATGATAAACACCAACTACATAGGAGCTGGGAGAATAAAGAGCCCACATGGAAGTCCTGTGGTGTGTCTTTTTGGTGCCTCACGGAAGGTCCAGCACTCTACACCCCATCTCTCCTTCCCTCTCCATGTGGCCCCATACCCCCTCTCTTTCCAATCTGTGGACAAAAACTGAGGGTATGTACAAGTTCAATGACTGAAAGTAACCTCATAGAGTGATCTGAATATAAATTCCTAAACTAGGCAGGTCACATGAGTAGTCATGCCCCAGGCATATAACTTTTTTAGTAAAAGGTTTAAGCCAGTCCTGTCTATTGTTCTTGTGCATTCAGGTTAGCACACCTTTGAAATGCCAGAAGTAATCCTCTTTTCCAGACCCCTCAAAGGTGTAACCACCCTCAAGGGAGCACATAATCTTGCTTTCTCCCATCTTCATGTAATCTATTTACCTTCTCTCCTTAATTCCAAATGCATAAAATACAAGCCAAAATCATCTTTTAAAAATATACCACTTCTCTGCTTAAAACCTCTGGTAGTATCCTCCTATAATTAGAATACAATCTAGTTTCATACCATGGCCCACAGAACTCTAGCCCATAATATGACCTCTGCCAGCCTTTCCAAACTAATCTCCTAGCACCATGCCCAGCCACACTTGCCTTCTTTCTCTTTCCCCAACATACCCATCTTGTCCAGACCTCAGGACTTTTACATATGTTCTTCCTACTGCCTGAAACACTCTCCCTAGCGTGGTAGACAGAATAGTGGCCTTGCAAAGATGTCCACATCAGAGTCCCTGAAAACTGTGAATATATTATGTTAAATGGCAATGAGAAATTAAGGTTGTAGATGGAATTAAGTTTGCTAAGACTGACTTTAAGATAAAAAGATTATCTTGAATTATCCAGCTGGGTCCAATATAATCACAAAATCTGTAAATGAGGAAGACGGAAGCAGAAGAATCAATGTCAGAACCATGCGATGTGAGAAACTTGACTAGCTATTGGTGGCTTTGAAAATGGAGGAAGGAGACCTTGACCCAAAGAATGTGGGCAGCCTCTAGAAGCTGGGAACAGAGTCTCTCCTAGAGCCTCCAGAAGGAATGCAGTTCTGTCCACACCTTGATTTTAGCCCAGGGAGACCTGTGTTGGACTTCTCACCTTGAAAACTGTAAGATATATTTGGGCTGTTTTAAGCCATTAAACTTGTGATAACTTGTTACAACAGCAATAGGAAACCAGTACATCTGGCATCTTCACTGCTAAGATCTAAACCCTCAGAATTTATGCAAAAGTCTTCTCTAGTAGGAGGCCACCCATGACAACCAGAACTGACACCAGCCATCCCACCTCCAGTGGTTCCATCACAATTTACCCCTTTTATTTCCTTCATAGCTCTGATCACCATCTGATATTACCATAGTCCATTCACTGCAAAGCAAAAAAAGAAAAAAAAAAAAGAAAAAAGAAAGCAAAAAAAAAAGAAGGAAAAGAAAAGCCCCACCTTGACAAAAAAGTAGAAAACAACGATAAACTTGAAAAAATAAATGTGGTGGTTATTTTATATTCCTCGGAACAGGAATGTTGGAGAAAAAACCAGGTTTGGACTAAGTAAAGAACATTTATGTTGGATGAAAAGACATTCTTGACGGTAGTTGGAGTAATTGCACAATGAAACAGGCTGCCAAGAAGGGCCACGGAGTGTTGTGGCAACACTCACAAAAGAGATTAGATAACTCAAGTCAAGAGAATAAGTGGAGCTCAGCCTAGAGCATTTACTTGATGACCTGCTTGTCCTTCCTCCAGCTTTAAAATGTGTGTAGCACAAAGCAATGAATCACAGGACAACATCTGCATGTAATTGCATTTCTGTTCCAATAATAAATGTTTCAACTGCTATGCTATTTACGAAAGCTGTTATCATAAAGAGCCAAGTTGGGGAAATTTGAAACACAAATGCTTATCTTAAGAAACCTTTCCTTTGCAATTCAGTGTCTCAGTACCCAAACACCAAATTTGCTGTAGTGTATGAATTGTCCTGAGGAGTTTATTTTTGAAATTCCATTTTAAACTGAGTTTTAGGTATTTGATTCCCTATATAAAGCATTGTCTGTCACCCGTGGGTTTCTTAATATTTTTTTGAACCCAAAGAAGAGTAAAGTCTAGAAATTGTTCACATTTCCCTCACAGACCTATCATATGAACTTTGGACCCATTGTCAATGGGGGAGAGAAAATGTTTTGTACCTTCTTTTTAGTCAAGAATGTTTACTTTCAAAACAGAAGAGTAGAATTATAGATTTCCAGTTTTCCACTTCTCCCCCACCCCCCAACTTCCACTCTCACAAACCACCACCACCTCTGCGGAGTTTTGGCCTTTACATTGCTTGCAGAACACCAGGACAGTTTAAAATTATTAACAACCAATGTAGAAAAGAAAAGGAAATAAAAGAAACTCTTATTTCCTCAGATCAGCCTTGTCCTGTCACTTCCTCACAGTGGCAGATGATTCTTCTGTATGCCTTGGCATAAGAGAAGCCAACTTCTCCATTCAATATTCCCCAACCCTCCAGTGCCACCAGCAAAGGCTACCAATCACTTTGGCCTTTTAAACTTAGCTTTGAGGAAATGTGTGTTCCGTAAAATAAAGCAAGTTGAATTTTTAGACAATTCACTTTACTTTGAACCTTTTATTTTAAAGGTAAATGCACTTATTTTTATTTTATTTTTTATTAAATTTATTGGGGTGACATTGGTTAGTAAAATTATATAGGTTTCCAGTGTACATTCCTATAATACATCATCTATATATTGCATTGTGTGGAAGGAGAATTGACTCTGGGTGGTGAATACTTTGCATCTTTCAATTGTGTCTGTTGGCAGAGTAAACTTCATTTCTTTGGGTAAAGCATGAAAACTCGGTCAAGCAACGGAGAAAATAAAACCACAGCTCTTAAAAGACTGCCTCTTTCCATTTGGCTAGTCAGGTGTTTCAAGATGATGTCGTTGAGAGGTTCTCATTTAATGAGATGGCAAATAACCACGCAGGAGGGGGAAATCCTCAAAGAGTAATGAAAACACACAATTTTACAATAATAATTCTAAACCACCATCCCATTTCCCAAGGACTGTATTTCTTCACTCTTAAATGCTTAGTTCTCACTTCATTAGCACTGTTTAAAACACTACAGCTGAATATCAAAACCAAATGAAATCTTAGAACACTTTTTTAGTAAGATGAAAATATATCATAGTTTTTCAAAGTTATTTTTAAATAACTCTTTAAAATCCAAATCGATAACAGTGGTTGGACTATCAATTGGTTAGCATCTAGGCTGCCTAAGATTTTTCTTTTTCCCACCCAGGGGCCCTGACCCACGGGATAGATGAAGATGGAGACAAATATAAAGATAGTCATTCATTCATTCATCAAGTAATATTGGGTAAATACTATGTGTCAGATACACATTGATATATTAGGATAGGAATTAAAGCTTGGAAGAGTTTCAAAAGTTATGTTTTAGTGAAACATATAAAATATTCCATTTTCTTACTTTTAAATTAAGAACAATGTGCATTTAGTGGTATTAAAAATCAACAAGAACACATTACCAGTGATAAGTGACGATAGCACGTAACCCTGTTATGATGTGATGAGAAGGGCACCTCAGCTTTGTGGTATTTTTCCAAACCCATAACCCCAATCTAATCATGAGAAAACAACAGATAAACGGAATGTCTTAGCCCATTTGGGTTGCTATAACAAGATACCACAGACTAGCTGGCTTATAAACAACAAAAATTTATTTCTCACAGTTCTGGAGGCTAAACGTCCAAGATCAGGCTGCCAGAAAAAAGATATTTGTGAAGAAACTAGAGGAATCCAAATAAAGTCTGGAACTTAGTTCATAGCAACATACAGATGTCGGTTTCATAGTTTTGACAAAAGTACCACAGTAATGCAAGACATTAACATGACGTGAAACCAGATGAAAGGTATGCAGGACCTCTCTGTGTTTTCTTTGAAACTCTTTTGGTTAATCTAAAATTATTCAAAAACTTAAAAATAATTAAAGAAAAAACCAAAGTAAGAACAAAACAATATACCACATTAATTTTACATTGTGGACAAAGAAGGAAAAACAAGATGGAAGAAAGATTCATCCAAGGACAGAGACACTGAGGCAGTGACATGCAAAGAGCAACGGAGAGATAGAGAAATAGACTAGTGCGCTCTGGGAGGGTGTTAGAATTCCACCGCCTTGTTATGTGGCTCCCTGTTATTCTCTTAAGTTATAGGGATCAGAGAAAAGGACATATTCTTTAAAAGAACTGAGAAACTTGACACAGGTTGGAGACATATCAGAATACTGAGAAACTTCTCTTCCTTTTTCTATTGTCAAATGTTAGGTTTTTTTTTTTTTTCTTTCTATGTGATTCTGAAGGTTTTGCAGATGTGTCAATGAGTGGCTTTGGTTTAGCAAGATTTTCAGGAACCTTGGTAAGATTGATCACCAACCTTTTGACGCTGAGAGCTGTTGTGTGCCAGAGTTGTACTCTGGGAATACCATCCTCTCTAGTGACCGATGCCAACAGGATATATTTAGAATTGGCCCTGACTTCATCCTAATAGGAATTTCTATTTAGCAATCAATCTAGTTTTTGGTCTACCTGGGAACAGATATAATGGAAAGCAAAATAAAAGAAAAGATAGTTTAAAAAAATCGCTAAGGTAAGTTTAAGTTTTCACAGTTGTACGTTTTAAATCTTTGGAGGTTCTCTTCTTAAAAAAAAGAGTTCCAGTATTTTACAGAAGTTTTCCTGATCATTTAACCCCACAGTTAGTGTGCAATTAATTCATGCTAAGAATTTCTTAAGACCAGTGTGACACACACTTTTCATGGTGTTTTTCTAAAAACAGTATTAACCGTAGTCAGGATAGTCTTGACAAGGTTAAGTGTAAGATATTAACAGCCAATCAAAGGTATTTGATTAGTGTGTGCCCTAATTCAGTACAAACATGTATTGCATGGATGGGACACTCACACCCAGGTCTCCAAATCTTTTATTGATATCAATCAGCGAGTCCATGTACCATACATATTACATGGAAGAAATCCCATGTTTCACTGAAAATAAGACCGGGTCTTATATTAATTTTTGCTCCAAAAAACTCATTAGGGCTTATGTTCAGGGGATGTCATTCTGAAAAATCATGCTAGGGCTCGCTTTTCTGTCAGGTCTTATTTTCGGGGAAACGTTCTCTAGAAACTGATTGAGATTTTGGTAATGGTTGGCATGTTGGAAGTGGAAGAGTAAGGACGTAAATCTGCAAAGATATCTCAGGGGACTACATATTTCATCTTGAATTCGTTTTCTATCATAAATGTAAAGTTCTTGTGAGCTTGGATTTAAACTTTAAAGCAGCAAATTACATAAACTCTTTAACAAGAGCCAAAGTTCTAAAGTGCCCTCTTATATTTGTTTTCCTTTTCCACTGAAACAGCATACCAAATCTGAACCTGATTAAGTCTGCTGAATTTGTTATCAGCGCTAGGAACTATGCATTCTGTACAGAAAATTAACTGCACCTAGAAATGCAGGTTTTGGTGATTTTACTCCTAAAACAATTGCTGTTCAGAAGTGCAGTAAGTCCTGGGAGAGGCCAAACTTCATTTTTCCCAATAAAGAATTGGGGTTGTACATAGGCTGGAAACAAGCCTGGGATTTTAAGGAGTGAAGACACATAATGACTTTAAGTTAGGCTGTAAGTTAGGCAGATGCCCTGGTCATTCTCTGCGGAGCACAATGGCTGACCCTTAGTATCTGTCCATCTATCTGTCTGTCTGTCTGTCTGTCTGTCTGTCTGTCTGTCTATCTATCTATCTATCTATCTATCTATCTATCTATCCATCCATCCACCTACCTACCCATTTATCTGTCTTCTCAAAGTTTCTCAAGCTCAGCGCTATTGACAGTTTGGATTCGATAATTCTTTGGGCTGTGTGTGTGTGTGTGTGTGTGTGTGTGTTTGTGTGTGTGTATGGAGAGGGGGCCTGTCCTCCTCTGGATATTGAGCAGCATCTCTGGCCTCTATTAACTAGATACCAGTAGCTCTCCCTTTCCCAATTGTGACAACCAAATATGTGTCCAGATATTGCTGAATGTTCTTGGTGGCGGTAAGAATCTCTCTCAGGTAAGAACTACTGATTATCTCTATCGCTATCTCTATCTCCATCTCTATGTATCTACATACCCTATAGGTACCCTATTTCTTCTATAAAGAAATACATGAATGAAAGGATTTTATAAGAAAACATCCAGGCTTCAACCTGGCATGATCAACTGAAAAAAAATTATTGAATTTATTGCACATGATAATATGCATAATATACATCTATTACAATAATAAACTACACTATGTAATGAATCCAAGAGAATATTTTGGGATCCCCTATGCTTTTCTCCCCTATGTTTCCTGCCTTATTACTCTTTTCCTGCATAACAGGTAGCAACAAATTTTTCTTGTGCACACTGCTTTCAGATACTGCTTAGAACACGTAAGTCAACTGATTTGCTGAATCAAGTTAATAAACTTGTAGAAGATCATAGTAATCTGAAAACCAAAGCTCATTTGATACATAAAAAGTAGGCTTTTTGAGGGGACAATGGGTTTTTTTTTTAATTTAAAAAACTTTTTTTTTAAATATCAAAAGCCGGAGCCGCAGTGGATTCAGACCAAAGAAATTAAAAAACAATAGACCAAAGAGATTTGGTTTCTGAAAGAGAAGAAAAGTTGTGTCTAATTTCCCATCCAGAAGACGACGGGAAAAGAGCTTTGTGGGGTGCCATGTCCCATGAGTCCAGTGACTTGCACACAGTAAATACTCAATCGTTATCATCTAAAATAAATCATGGAACATTTTTAAGAATACATAACTGGTATTACTTCATGCTAAACTTCAATCATCAGCATAATTAGAATAACTTGGGTCACTTTATTTGCATCAAAATCCCTGAGTCTGCTCTTTCATTATGTATCAGACTTCTCTGCACCACAGCTGAGTAGAACACAGACATTGAACTAGGAAATAAACAGATGATGGTGCCATTACAACTCTTTAAGGCTGTTTGATTCCATCATCTGTAAAAAGGGAGAGATACTAATTTCTAACTCTTAGTTTTTCTCTGAGGATGAAATGAGATCAATAAGAGCAAGTGTCTTTTTCTAAATGTTTAGTCATTTGCTTAAGGTCCCTGGAGACTGGCTTCCATGGTCAAGAGCTTCCAATGCAGTAGCAAAATTAATTTTTCCCATGCTTGAATCAAGAAAGTGCATGTGGGAGCCTGCTGAAAAGAGTAAAATGCAATATAATTGTAGTTAAAGTGGCAGCAGCATATGCCCTAGTCCTTCCAGTTAATTCTTCCATCCTATTTCTTCTGAAACAGGAGCAGGATGCACTGAAAATATCTGACTTCCTTTTAATCCTGATCATGGTTTATGGACTCCCAGACCACCTAATCCCAGGAGGCTGGCAGAGTAAAGACCAGCTTCAGCCTGAAGTCCAGAGCGGCCCTGGCTGACCTGGCTTATCTACCCTTCTCTAACTTTCAAAACAGAGTGGACTTGACTATTTCCTCCTGGGTTGGGTGACTTCCATTGATTTGACCCCTGTTGTGAGTGACTTCTGTGTCCTCATTCACTTACTCCCTCATTCATTCACTCATTCTTTCCCTGATGAACTATATTCAAATTATAGTTAAATAGTGACACTGAGGCTTGTGGAAGAGCAAAGCATAATTCAGAAATTCACTGTGTATATAAATGTGTGTGTATGTGTGCACACATACGTGTGCACACATACACACACATAATACAGATAGTAGGTGACATAAGAATTCAACTAAGATCTTCTCAGAAGTTGATGAGAAAAAGATTACAAATAAGAAGCTTATGCAAGTCTTTGTTGAAGGACATCTAATCTGGTCTTTGAGGCATGGACAGAATTTAGGCACAATGAGAGTGGCCATGTAGGTGTTCATTTTATAAACATTTGTTAAGCTGAACATATATGCTTCACTTCAAAATATTTTGGCAGACACTTTAATCATCATGCTTCTAAAGTTTGCACTACATTCTCTGCTCCTCTGACCATTCCAAAATATGGTATCTGAAATCTATATTTTAATTAGGCTGAGAAAATTATTTTGTCAAACCACTTCTAACAATAATTGGGGTATACTGATGAAATGGAAAACCAGGATTGGGATTCATCCATCTAAGTCATCTAAAACCCTGAAACCAAGATAATTTTCCCAACGAAATAGAATCTATAGCTCTCTTTGCCTTTTTTGACTCAATATTTCCTCTTGTAACATATGGATAATATTATTTGTCTCCCTGAGGTGTGTGGCTATTATGGGAGTTACTAAGGCAATTTGTTCAAGTACTTTAATGAGCCTAGTGCATTTGAGATCAGTTCAGAAGAACTTTCTTCCATGGGCAGGCTGACCAAGGGTTCAGAGACTAGTTCATCCATCACAGCATAAAGGGCCTTAGCAAAATCTACTCACCCACAATACCTTGGGGGAAATTGACAACTAGATCAGTGAGTGGCTTGAAGGGCCAGGGATGGCTGTGGGAAGGACAAAGGAGAGGTAGAGTGAGAAATAAAAGGGAGAAAGTCCAGGTACCAAGTGAGAAAATGTTTCACTGGATGAGGGCCTTGGAGGGTAAGAGATTAGAAATGAGGGGACCTAAGGGTTAAGACTAAATATGGGGATTTGTATATTCTAGTTATGTTTCAAATCAACTTATAATAAGTGACACAGACAAACTAGAACCATTAAAATAAGGATAAAAGAACAAAATAATTAACCAAGGGAAGCAGTTGGATTAGAAGGCAAATCATCACAGTTATAACTGAACACAATTATTAGTGCCAAGAGCCCTGGTAGCCATGGCAGAAAAAGAAAGAAGACAAATTACATGTTTGCATGATATAATATAAAGAGACAAATATTTTACTAGCACCAAGACATAAATATTTTTTTCGATGGATCTTGTGATAGGCAGTATAACGGCCCTCCAAAGATGTGCATGCCCTAATACTCAGACCTGTGAATACTACTTGACGTGGCAAAAGGGACTTTTCAGGTATTATCAGTTAAGGGTCTTGAGATGGAGTCTCCTAAATTATCATGGTGGACTCAATGCAATCACAAGGGTCCTTACATGGAAAGACAGAGGTAGGAGGGTCATAGTAAGAGAAGGAAATGTGATAATAGAAGCAGAGGTTTCAGTGATGCCATTGCTGGAACAAGGCCATGACCAAAGAATACAGGTCAAAGAATACAGCCTCTAAAAGCTGGAAAAGGCAAGGGAACAAAATCTCCTCTAGAACCTTCAGAAAGAACCAGCCCTGCTGAAACCACGATTTTAGCTCAATGAGGCCATTTTCAGACTTCTGACCTCTAGAACTGTAAGATAATAAATGTATGTTTTTCAAGCCACTAAATTTGTGGTAACTTGCTACAGCAGTAATAGGAAGTGAATACAGGTCTTTTAAAAAAATAATGGATTAAGAGAAAAATCAGTGAAGTGTAACTTTTAGGTCACTTCTGTTGAGAATAAAAATAACATGGCTGAGTTATAGAACTTTCTGGTGAGGCTGACTAGGTGTGAGAATAAAATTAGAGGATTTGGAGTGACGATTTCTAAACCAGGTACAACAGAATCATCTGAGATGATGGTAAACATTACAGATTCCCAAGTCCTTCTCCAGTCCTGCTAAATAGATTCTGTGTTTAGGACCTGAGAATTTTTAACAAGCATCATATTAGTTATCATTGTGGCAAACAAATTACCACACATTTAGCAGCTCAAAACAACACACATTATTTCAGAGTTCTTGTGGGTTGGAAATCTGGGCATGCCTTAGCTGGTGCCTCTGTTTCAGGGTCTTCTAAGACTTGTCAATTTTCCAGATGGAGCTTGTGTATCGTCTGAAGGTTTGACTGGGAAAGTATCCACTTCCATGCTTATGCAGGTTATTGGCAAAATTCAGTTATTTAAGGGCTGTTTGACTGAGGTCCTAGGTTCCTTGCTTGCTATTGGTTGGAGGATACCCTCGGTTCCTTTCCAGATGGGCTTCTCCAACATGGCAGTTTGACTTATAAAAGCCAGCAAGATAGAGTCTGCTAGCAAGACAAGGATTACAATCTAAGTAATGTAATCATGGAAGTGACATCCCATTACCTTTGCCATATTGTACTGGTTAAAAGCAAGTCACAGTCCCACCCACATTGAAGGGAGGGGATTACATCACGGTGAGAACACCAGGAGGAGGGGGATCATTGGGGGTCTCTTAAGAGTCTGTCCACCACAGCATTCCAGATGATTCTTGTGTAGAACCAAGTTGGGAAGCACTGAAGAATAAATGATGATAAGGAATCAACCATTTCAGTTGGGCTTTTGACAGGAAGTAGGTCAAAATAATTTAAGACTGTGAACTCCAGTGATGTCTCAGTTGTGTCCTTTCCATAACAAATACTATGGGTTAGCATAGTGTCTAGACCTTGTAAACAGCCATTATCATTACTCCCAGGCCCCTCTCTGCTGCCAGCTCAGTTGCTCACCGTCCCTGAGCTGACCTCAACATCTCAGGGTAGTAGCTCAGGCTGGAGGGAGAGGGGTGAAGAGACAACGGGGGATACATTGACATGGTAAGAGTAGGTCTCTGAAATTCATGAGTTTTGATTATTTTTACTTTCTTGTCAAAAAAATGTAAATTTTGCCCCATCACAGTATAAAGAGAATTCATTTCACAATTTACACAGCTGATTTTAAATACTATCCTATTTCAGGCTCCATCACATTTTCCTCAGATATTGAAATGATATTCTGGCAGAAACGTCGACATGTGCTTACCAAGCCCTCCTGGGCACAAAACTAAACAACATTTCCCAGCTCCTTGCAGTTAAGTGAAGCCAGGGAATGGAGCTAGCCTGTGACAGGTAGCTTGGCTCCTAAAGCCTCCGTGTTTGCAACATTTTGCAAAGGGCCATAAATATGCATGTCCTGCATCATCCAATAGAAAAGCCAGGGGACTGTCTAAAATTGGAATGTCGCATGGATTATAAAATAATGTTAGAGATTATTTCTAGAATTCATTATAATGCTGTATTTGAAATGCCTCGATTAAAACATAAACACGATATCTCGTACAACTACTTCAGAACCTGTGGAATTTGTGAATTAATATGTATGCTAATTTTTAAAAGTACAGTTCTTAAATTTGTTGATATAGAGTGTTTAAAAATATATAATATCATTAACTTAGCCTGCACATATACAGAGCTTTGGAATATCATCTATATCAGTTATAAAAAAATTATTTGGTAAAAATACTTAGTACTTATGCAGGAAATGTTCTTAGTTGATATTCAACTAATGCTTACTTACTTATTTACTGAATGAATGAACACATGAACAAATGACTGATATGAGAATCACACTATTAAACCTGAATGATATTTAAGGTTATGAAGTGTATGTCATGCATTTTCCTGAGTAAAACAAATCAGACACTATTTGTCACACATACAAAACAATTGTCAAGTTATTAAATGTTAACTGATGATACACTTGGCAGTTTGGCTGAAATTATGAATTAGATTCTGATATGGGTCCCAGTTGCGTATTCCTCAGTTTGAGGAGTGTCTTATGCCAACTCAGGCTGCCATAAAATAAATACCATAGACTGCGTTACTTAAATAACACAAATGTATTTCCTCACAGTTCTGGAGGCTGGAAGTCCAAGATCAGGCTGCCAGTATGGTTGGCTTCTACAAAAGCCCTCATCCTTGTTTACAGATAGCTGCCTTCTCACTGTGTGCTCACATGACAGAGAGAGAACAAGTTCTCTGGTCTCTAATTATCAGGGCGCTAATCCCATCATGGGGGCCCTACCCTCATGAACCCATCTAAATCTAATTACCACCCAAAGGCCCCATCTCCACATATCATCATATTGAGAGTTAGGGCATCAACATATGAATTTGGGAGGAGCACACAATTCAGTCGATAGCAGGGAGCATAGTAATGAGGTCTTGATTTAATTTTTAATGATCCAATGAATACTTTGGTAATCCATCTAGAATTTTGTTATACTGAACTCATATCATAAGTCCCTCACAGTCATTGCTGTGTAACAGGGTTTCTTGACTTCATCACTATTGACATTTGGGGCTGGGTCATTCTTGGTTGTGGGGAGCTGTCCTGGGCCTTGTGGGATATTTGACAGCATCCTTGGTCTCTACACACTAGATGCCAGTAGCCTCTCCCCGAGCTCTGGCAGCCAGAAATATTTCCATTCATTGCTACATGTCACCTGGGGGACTCAGTTGCCTCATTTGAGAACCACTAGAGCAGAAGAATGAGGACCACTAGTGCATGCTTGCGACGGCTTCAGCAGGAAGCTGTAACCCCATGACCTGGACTCAGTTGCAGCTATCAACTTCTATCTGGGTGGGATTCAGGATATTGACTTCCTTTTCATCTTGGCTCCAGACCTCTTCTTTACAAGGTATCCTGAAATTAACCAATGACCTAGTCCAATCTCTCCACCCACTTTATTTTTTATATTTGTTTAATATTTAAAAATTGACATAAAATTGACATATAACATTGTATAAGTTTAATGTGTATAATGTGTTGATTTGATAAATTTATATATTACAATATGATTATCACCATAGCATTAGTTATGGTGGTAAAATTAGACGTGGCACCTCTATCAGGTCACATAATTACCATTTTTAAATCTGTATGAAAATTTATTGGGGTGCTATTAGTAAAGTCTAAAAAGGCTTCCTGGGGATAGGTGACAATGAGCTTTATGAGACACTAAATTAGAAGTAAGTCAGTCACATGCTCACATGCATTTCCTCTCATCACCATCATTATGCCATGTCAAAATATCCTGTGGCATTTTTGGTATTTGGAGTTTTCATAAAAATAGCATAATAAATATCTCTAGGACAAAACTCTCAGAATAATTAAGAATAAGAAACTTATGATCAGCTCTAAACACATTTAATTATGGCATCTAAGAGGAGACTTATCCTTAGAAACTGACACAAAATTAGGAAAATCAATGAACACTTATCCAATCATAATTACAAGTTTAACATCTGTATTAAGAATTACATATTTGAGGCCTTAGGCTGACACTGGGCTCCAAAATTTGGGTCCAAATTTTGGACACTGAGTTCCAAAATTACCACTTAAAATTCAAAATGAAAATCTGAAGTCTTTTCAGAAAGCATTCCCTTTCTTCCTACTGTCACAGGTGACTTATACATTTACTGTAATATTGTAATAAGTAAACACTGCATTATCATTATGAAGAAAAACACTCTATGATCCGAAAAAGATCATAATGTAGTCCTGGAAGATTACACACACTCTCACTATATACAGTATATAATAAAACAGGGTATACTTTGAACGGTAGTAACATGCAATGACTAGGTTGAGGAAATGTTAATGTACCTTTCGCGATATCAGAATTCTGTGTAGGTGTTTACAGTTTGCGAGTTAGAAGGACGAAAAGAGGAATTAGTTCATGTTTACATAGTAGAGATGCCTGAATGCACCACATACAATTACCATTGGGCATTAACATGTAATTTACAAAAAAAAAAAAAAGAAAGAAAGAAAGGAAGGAAGGAAGGAAGGAAGGAAGGAAGGAAGGAAGGAAGGAAGGAAGGAAGGAAGGAAGAAAGGAAGGAAGGAAGGAAGAAAGAAAAAAGAAAGAAAGAAATTAAAAAAGAAGACTTACCTATATAACCTAAGTGGAAGGATGGACTTTAGTTTTTAAAAAAGTCTTTTGAGGACTACAAATTACAAAGTAAAAGCAAATCACTACGTAGAAACCTAGTGAATACATTTTGCCTGTGCATGAAAACTTTATCAAATTATTCATTGAACAATTTCACCCCACTCACAATGGTATCAGTAAGAATGCTATTCTTCATAAAGTTATTATATACCTTTATTTCCCATCATACTACACGTCATTCCCTCCAGGCAAACTTTTAAACACTAAATTCTTGGCTCATAAAAATGGCACCTTTGAAAGGGAGCAATTTCCACTCAGTCTCTGGTGGCATTATTCCAAGCTAATTTCTTTCAACAATCAAAAAACTTTCAAAATGTTCACTTTTAATATGAAATATTTCCACCAAAAACTGTGGTCACGTTTTGTTTTCTACTGACTACATATATGGATGAGTGGGCAGTAAGAAAAGAAAGATGAAAGTTAAAATAAATGAATCAGTGAAATCATGTGGTTCTCTGCTTTTTCTGTCTGACTTATTTCGCTTAGCATCATACTCTCAAGATCCATCCATGTTGTCACAAATGGTCCTTTATCATCTTTTCTTACTGCCGAATAGTATTCCATTGTGTATATATACCACAACTTCTTTATCCATTCATCTATTGAGGGACATTTTGGTTGTTTCTATGTCTTGGCCATATGATTTCACTGATATGCGGTATATAAACCAAAAACAACAAAAGAACAAGACAAACAAATGAGAAACAAAAACTCATAGACACAGACAATAGTTTAGTGGTTACCAGAGGGTAAGGGGGGGTGGGGGTGGGAGATGAGGGTAAGGGGGATCAAATATATGGTGATGGAAGGAGAACTGACTCTGGGTGGTGAACACACAATGGGATTTATAGATGATGTAATACAGAATTGTACACCTGAAATCTATGTAATTTTACTAACAATTGTCAGCCCAATAAATTAAAAAAAAAGAAAAAAATTCATTAAATGACAAGACTTTTGTAAGGTGCAGTTGAAAATGGTATGAAAAGAATACCCATTTGTTTTGCCTGGAAATATACAAAGTGAATGCAGAAGTTTCTCAATGGGAAAAAGCTCAACTTTCTTCTTCCCACCGCCTCTGCCACATACAATTTCCCAAAGATCTAATTTTCAAGCTTATTCTCCATGGCTTCACTAAGGAATGAAAACCAGAGAGCAAACAATTGAGCTCAAGGACAGCTGGGGTTAAAAATATAAAAAAAATTAACATGTAAGCAATGGTCCACATACTCAAGATTCCTGTTAATGAATTCAATGATTGTATATGAGATTTTCATCGATGAGGAGGGCTTTGGGCATACTCAAATGACCTCACAAATCACTGCCTTTTTAGACTTTAGATACTTTCACAGTTTAATTTGCAAACGGAATTTTTACAACAAATTATTTTTAACCCAATCATATCATGAAAACTGTTTATATTAAAACAAAACAGGGAAAAGTGAACTGTTCACTGTGCAAAGCCCTAAATTATATTATTATAGTAGAAAATACAGGAGGTAGAAGATAACTGAAAAACGAATACAACATTAGATTCAGATCTATAGCTCCTGTAGCTACTCAAAACATGATTTTAGAAACTAATACCAACGTTTCCAGTAACCATAGAAACATTTAAAATAAATTTTGCCATGAAAGCCCTTATATCATGCTTGACATAGGGAGGTAAGAAGATGTAAGAACCACGACAAGAGACATGACATTTTTTTTAATTAAATTTATTGGGGTGACAATTGTTAGTAAATTTACATAGATTTCAGGTGTACAATTCTGTATTACATCGTCTATAAATCCCATTGTGTGTTCACCACCCAGAGTCAGTTCTCCTTCCATCACCATATATTTGATCCCCCTTACCCTCATCACCCACCCCCCACCCCCTTACCTTCTGGTAACCACTAAATTATTGTCTGTGAGACATGACATTTTATCTACAATTCCTGTTTGCTTTACTGAGGGTGTCGTTTCAAAATTCAGTTATCTTCTCCAGCTTCAGACTCACACTTCTTCAGCATTTTTGAGCCACTCTACAAACTTTCATTTGCGCAAGGATGACACTTTTCCCCCTTTGCAACAATGTGCATCTTTACACCACTTCAGAATGGGTTCTTCACTTAGGACTTCAGCTTTATAAATAAGCACCACTATTTTCTGAAAGGCTTTCATGAAACGAATGTTGTCATAGCAATACTCCTGAATCTTCAGTAAGAGTCAGCTCGGACTGACCTTGAGTAGGAAGGGCAGCAAGTAGAGGGCTGTGTTGTTTCAAGTGCTTGCTAGCTTGTTCTGCACAAGCTCCTTTTTTTTTCTTGGTCCATTCCAGTTCATCAGTCATTACACTGGACCAGACTATTCCAATGACAATGAGTTTGGGGATGTTGGGTTGTTTTTATCCCCTTCTTGATATACAAAATTATACCCTTAGGTGGATCACCACGGGCCATCTGTTCCTGAAATTCTTTCTAGAGTTTCTTAGGAGCTGGTATGGTTTGCTGATTCTGAACATACTCTGAAAGCTCTTTCTAGCCTACCTTAGCAAAATACTCTGGGAAGAGTTCAACGCTTTGTTTATTGGCAGGAAAAAGTTCCATCAGTCTGTTGTCATCCATTCTGACTTTCCCAAAGACTTGCATCTACTGCATTGATGTCTTTTTCATGTGTCCATGATTTAAAGAGCTTTACAGCAAAAGCTGCTGAAACCCCTTCTTTAACCTAATTCTCATTACAAAAGCTCTGAAGAATAGGTGCATGAAGTGTTCCATTAGCCAGAAGAACCCTAGTCAATATAGCAGGCTTATTCCTCTCCAACTCCGCAAAACCCTTTAAGAACAGCAGCAGCTTTTTTTCTTCATCTTTAAAACCCTTTTCCAGGTATTTGTAGTGCCTGGTTAACTTGTTAAAAACCTGAGCAAATGCTTGCATGGTCTCTAGGTCTTCTTGTGTTGTGAACACACACACATCTGCACGTATCATTTCATCTGCCAGGGTACCACCTGGGGCCAGCATTCCAGCGGCCACCAAAATGTCAGAGTGTTTCTGTATATTGGTGGTAATCACGTTTTGCTCTAGAAGCATCAAGAAACATTGCTAATGCTTCCAAATAAGTACCAGTTTCAGTTAAGCCTGGAATGATATAGTCTTGAAACTGAGTAGGGTCAAACCTCTCTTTTTCATCCTTTTTTCTGGTTTTAAAATGCCAGCCTGATAGCCTTGGCTTTTGCTGCTTTTGCTTATTTATAAAAGACACCAGAATTTAAAGTGAAGAGAAAAGAGAGAAATTCCCTGATATGGTGACAACGCGGTGGTCCCTCCTCTCCAACCAGAACTCTAGCATTTCTTTTTTTGTGATGGGAACAACTAAGATCTTGTCTCTTAGCAACTTTGAAGTTTATAATACAGTCTTGTTATCTATAATCACTTACAGTGTTTCCCGGAAAATAAGACCTAGACAAACAATCAGCTCTAATGCATCTTTTGGTGCAAAAATTAATATAAGACTGGATCTTATTTTACTATAATATAAGATCGGGTATAATAAAATAAAATATAATATAATATAATATAATATAATATAATATAATATAATATAATATAATATAATATAATATAATACTGGGTCTTATATTAATTTTTGCTCCAAAAGACGCATTAGAGCTGATGGTCTGGCTAGGTCTTATTTTTGGGGAAACGGTATGCTGTGCATTAGGTTTTTAGGAATTATTTATCTCCTGGTTGCAAGTTTGTATCTTTAAACAACATGTCCACATTTCCCCCAACTCAGCTCCTTGTAACCACCATTCTACTCTGTTTTCACAAGTTAAGTTTTTTTAGATTCCACAAGTAAGTGATAACATACAATTCGAGGTCAGACAATTATGTTCGCGAACTCATCCTAGAAAAAGTGCTACATCCCTCATTGCTAAATATCACTATAGTCACCTTCAAAGTACTCCCCTTGGGAAGCTATGCACCAACTCCAGTGCCTAGTATATCCTTCAAAGCAATTCTGGAACTCTTTTTCTGGAATGGCCATCAGAGCTATTGTCGTATTACCTTTGATGTCCTGAATGTCATAAAAATGTCTTCCTTTCAATATTTCCTTTATCTTCAGGTAAAGAAAGAAGACACTAGGGGCCAGATCAGATGAATAGGGAGGGTGTTCCGATAGTTATTTGTTTACTGGCTAAAAATTCCCTCACAGACAGCGCTGTGTGAGCTGGCGCATTGTCGTGATGCAAGAGCTCCTTTGGGACCATTTTTGCACACACCTTTCTTATTCCAAGATTTTCGATTTTCCTGATTGTTTCTCTATCTATGTTTACTTGGTCTGCTATGCTTCTCACTGTCAGCTGACGATTTTGACACACAATTCAATGAATTTTTGCAATATTTTCATCAGTTCTGCTCGTTACTGGCCACCCTGACCTCTCTTCATCAGTGACGCATTCTCTCCCCTCAGAGAAACGTTTACTCCATTTGTACACTGCTATTTTCTTCATGGCATTATCCCCATAAACTTGGACTAACAAGTCACTGATTTCGCTTCCACTCTTGCCAAATTTAACAAGAAATTTAATGTTTGTTCATTGCTTTAATTCAAGCTCAGATGTTCTTGTGATGGCACACAAAAACATGCAACAACAATAATGAACACCACTCAGCAAGACACTGCCACACGTCAACACGAACACAACTGTGAGACACTGATATACCAAGGTTATGAAACCTTACCGAGCTGTTTGTGCAGTGCTGCCAATGTAAACACACGGTGGCAAGCTCATGAACCTAACTGTCATAACTCGAATTTGCCCTCTTCCTTCTATCTGGATTATCTCACTAAGCACAATGCCCGCAAGGTCCATCCATGTTGTTAAAAATGGCAGGATTTCCTTCTTTCTCATGGCCAAATAATATTCCAGTGTGTATATGTACTACATCTTCTTTATCCATTCATCTGTTGTCAGACACACAGTTTCCATGTCTTTGCTATTGTGAATAATGCTACAATAAACATGGGGATGCAGACATCTCTTTAATATCCTGTTTTCATTTCCTTTGGATATGTAGCCAGAAGTGGAATTGCTGGGTTGTATGGCAGTTCTATTTTTAACTTTTTGAGGAATCTCCATACTGGTTTTTTTTCCCCATAGTGGTTGAACCAATTTACATTCTCAGCCATCCATCCATCCATCCAGTTTAAATTCTGGCTATAAGGACAGGACTTTTTTTTTCTTCATCAGAATAACAAAAGTTTAAAGTTTAATTCTCACCTAACTTTTGGGATCTGGAAGCGTTACTTCAAAAAGAATGTGCTAATATATAGGCTACTTTTAAAATTACTTAGATTGGAACAGATATTAAACATGATGCATTTCCTTGACAGACATTAAAAAAAAAAACACCTGATGAACATAAGCATTCATATATATCTCCTTTCCCAACAGAATCTTCCAAGTAAACAATCTCTCTTGCCTCCACTTAAATGAGACTTTGATAACATTTCACTAAGCTCTCTGTAAGATTTTTAGCAACATTTACAGTTTGTTTTCGGTACTATAGGAATCAGTTTTTTTTTTCCAGGGAAACTAAGTCTTCCAAAAACTTGCTTAAGGGAAACAGCTACAAATGCTAAGGGTTACTATTTCAGAAATAAACTGAGGAACCTCTCTTATCCACAGAAGCAAATAGAATTAACTCCTGAATTTGCTACCAAAAATACATTGTCACCGATGCTCCCTGTGGGTAAAATCAAGCCTGAAATTCCACAAAATAAAAGCATTATGCAGTAAGTGGGCAGGAGTGGTTTAAACCAAGAAATACAAACAATTATGCCTCTACACATAAAGAAAAGCTCTCCAAGTCTCCAAGTCACTCACAAGTGTTCGCTCACGGTGACTCAAGTTTCTTTAAGTTTCCGTGTCCTGATTTGCAAATGCTATTGTCGACAAAGTCTTTGCAAAACCAGAACATAACATTCTATGCTTATTCTCTCTCAGTAATTCTCTAATAAGTTTATTTGGGACCAAGACATGTTATTTCAAGCTGCCAGGTCCTCAGCACAGCATGAGAAATCTGGGTTGTCTTCCATCTGCCTCTTAAATCTTTTCTCTGAACAAGGATCCAGTAATCCAATTTGAGCTTGCAATGTACTCAGTGCTCTATCAGGCAGTACAGAATTCAGTTTGCTCCCTTGCTTCCCAAGTACTCGGGCTGAAAAAGTCTTGTTATTGTCAAAGCAAACCATGTGGTTTGAAGACATAAGGAACTTAAAGAATAAGAAAGAAAACGAGGCCCTATTTCTTTAATATGTCATCTCTCAGCTTTTATTATTAGAAGGACAGCAGAACATGACTTCATTTTCAATACAAAGTAGAACTTTCAAAAGAACGGACTCGGGGTGGTGAACACACAATGTGATATATAGAGGATGTATTACAGGATTGTACATCTGAAACCTGGGTAACTTTATTCACCATTGTCACCCCAATAAACTGTAATTAAAAATAAAAGATCTTTTATAAATAAGGAATTTTCTCTGCTGCTCCGTGGATGACTTTCAAGGGTACAGGAATAGTATGTCATGCTACCAAGAGGGTGCAATGATCATTAGTTAATACAAAAGCTTGTTTCTTGCCACCCTAACTTGCCCACGTTAAGCCAGCCTCACAGCTAAAACCACATTAGAGTGCCAGCATATATTTATCCCACTCTTGACGAAATTCTTAGCTTACATTGTTGGCGCAAGATATTTTAACCAGAAGAAATATTTGGCTTTAAATCAAGTGTCCCAGGTCTCAGCTTAAAATCAGTGATACGCTGAGAGCATTTCTATGGGGCAGCACTTCACCACATCTGCCTACCAGCTGCCAGAAATGTACATACCTAGAGCAAATTTTATATCAGAGAGGCAGATAATTTCAATCTCTTCGAAGAGAAAAGGCAACACAGAGAAAAAACTGCTGAAAAAGAGCAGGAAAATCCCCTCCTTACCCTGCCCTAGACCACCCCCACCCCATCCCAAGTCTTTAAAAGTCGTTCTACAATTCAGAACTCCAAGCTCAGACTTCTCATGTTCTTGTGGCTTCTGACCTTTCAGCTGACCCACTGATAACCCAGCATAAGAGAGATTAACTAACCATATGCTGAAAGGTTCAAACATCCCTTAGGGGGTATTGAACTACATGGAGAACTCTATGTCCTGGCAGGGGAAACACAGTCTAACCCAATTTTCTTACCATTCCATGTATTTCATGGGCCTGGGAAAATGAATCTTCTTACTTGTTTTACCAAACTCCATCAAAACAAGACTAGGTGTCGCCCAAACAACTAATCAGAGCCTGGATTTTATTGTGGCTCGAGGGGAAAGCAGAAAGATCATTGACATTTTCTTGGCTCTAAAGCTACATTAGCAGACTTCACCACCCAAACATTCCTCAAGGGATACCAAATGTCACGATACTTGATGTGGAAAGGGGTATTGACTCAAGGACCCAGATATCCTCATGCTTGTTTTGAAAAATCGAGGATACTCATCCACATAGACATCGTACTACACTTGTTCTCAGTGCCTTCTTAGAGTTTAATCCAAAATATTGAGCTAATTCTCAAAGCCCCCTTCTGATGCCAGAAAATATGTATGCAAGGATTCTATGCATTATCATCAGCAGGGAGCTACTGCTCAGTCTAAAGGCACTGCTTTCTGGGTAACCACCCCTCTGAACCAGGAGCTCTCTGTCCTCCAACAAAGCCAACATCCAACACCAGGATGGCAAAGAGCCATAGTCCCTTTCTCATAGCCTCTTGGTCAAGGTGCCAAGTTTTCCAGTCATCTCTCTTAATCGTAAGTGGCATTACCAGTTTCAATCGCTTCTCTACTTTCCATTCCCACCACCTCTATTTTAGTTCTGGCCACCATCTTGTCTTCCTTGCATTATCACAACAGCCTGTTTTATTTTGTTTTGGTAGAAATTATTGAGGTTTAATTGACATAACACAAAATTCACTCCCTCTATGTGTACATTTCAGTGTTTTTTAGTAAGTTGTACTACCGAGTTGTACTACCATCACTATAATCCAGTTTTAGAACAGTTCCATCACCCCAAAGAGATCCTTCTTTACTATTTACAGTTAATCCTTGTTCCCACCTCTAGCGCCTGGCAACAACTACTATTTTCATCTCTATAGATTTGCCTTTTCTGGATATTTCATATAAATAGAACCATAAAATACATGACCTTTTGTGATTGGCTTCTTCCACATAGCATAATGTTTTCAAGGCTCATCTATGTTGTAACATGAATCAGTACTTCATTCCTTTTAATGGCTGAATAATATTCCATCGTATGGATACACCATATATTGTTTATCAGTTTACCTACTGATGGATGTTAGGGCTGCTTTCACTTTTGGGTTACTATGAATAATGTTGCTATGAACATTCACATACAAGTCTTTAAGTGGACATAGTTTCGTTTCTAGGATTGGAATTGCTGGGTTATGTAGTAATATTTTTGTGCAGCAGTCTCTAACCTGTTCTACTTATCTCATGTCTTGACCCACTTCAAGACCTCTCTTCTACAGCTAGAGTGATCTTTGGAAAGTGAAAATCCAGGCATTGTTTGGCCTAGTTAAAACACTCCAGAAGCTTCCCATTGTTCTTGGATTAAAACAAAAACTGCTACATTGCTTATGGAGTCCGGCTTGATCTGTTCTCACATCTATAGCCTCTAGTCCTGTTTCTCCATTTCACCTGGCCACTTCCCCCTCTCTATTTCAGCCGGATTAAATTTTAGTTTTCCAAACAGACTGTGATCTCTCAAGGTTGAGCTTGAAGCTCAAGCTTCAAGCTTAGCTTGGGCTTTCCCCCCTACCTAGAACCCTCCTTACCTCTAGGCTTGTGGTTAATAAGGCAGCTCTGGAGTTAGATACCTGAATACACCAATTAAAGCTGGTTGGGCAAGTCACATCTCTGTGCAAAAAATTCCCCACCTTTACATTGAGGATTCATAATGGATCCTGACTCATAGGGTCCTTGGAAGGATGCAATGTCTTACAATGTGTGAAGAAGCCCTTAGAACAGTTCTCACTGGCAGTGATGGCCAATGCATTTTTCATGTTTTGGCTTAGATAGGCTCCTTTTAGAAGCCTTCAGTAACCCCTTATATATGGGCTTGCTCCTTTACGTGTTTCCATAACACTCTGTTCTTGTTGTTATCCTATGATTATTGCCATCATATTGTCATTCACTTGTCTGACTTCCCGTGGCAGTTTCTGAGATTTTTAAGGCAAACTAAACCACTTCTATCACTTCTGTCACATGCATCTCACACAGCATGTCTCACAGTAAGTAATCATTAAAATATTTGCTGAATTGAAAAATTGTGCTGTTCTCTATGTTCCATGCACTCTCACCTTTGTCTCATTCTCTCTTCTAGAGAGACCTCCATGAACTGTCTCATCCAGACTACTGACCAGAAGCAATTTGATTGGGTTTGACCAAGAGGAGGCTCTGGCAAGAGTCAGATGGTTGGGTGGAAGAAGAGGTTCTGGTGATGACCCTTCCCACTTGCTCCCTGCTGTGGTCCTGCCAGTGGTTGCATTCCACTACGGGCACAGCTCCCGTCAGGTCATTCCACGTCCACAGCTCTAGCTCTATCTGGTGCCCTAAAGAACATCCTCTTCCCTTTCCCCTTCACACCTAGGAGTGCGACCAGCAGCTCCCCACTCTTGGTAATCTCTTGGTGCTCTGCTATCCCTCTATTAGTCCTTCAACCCTGTCCAATCCTCTAAAGAATTCACTACTCACTCTCCGTATAAGCCCATTCGAGTGTGTCATCTGCTTCCTTTTGGGACCCTAACTGGTACCATGACTGAGCATAGCCATTATTGCACACTTCACATTCTTGCTGGGGGCTCAGGTGGCAGAAGGGTTGGGGGACTCTGCTCTGTTTTGTGGGAGAGGTGCTGGTGGGAAAAATATGATTTCACTATTAAAATAGCTTGCGATGTTTACAGTTCTTATTTTATATGTATACATGTCACTTGCCATATGCTCAATGGTTTCCATATGGAGTGTTCTTAAAGCATTTTACTGGCGGATCTTGCTTTCCAGTGTACTCTGTAGTGAAGACTGGGTAGCAAGCAGCACTGAACTTGATTAATGGAAAATCATAGTCCACCCAGAGTGCTAAGACGCTTCAAGTATCACGATTCTTTCTAGTTCTAGCTAATGGTATGTTTCCCAAGCTATTATTTTCTAGTTCTATTTGAGAAACCATGCTGGATATGTGATGCCATCGGTTCCATTATAGGAAAAGACTGTAGGCAGCCAAGTATCAGACGCTGAAACCAGGGAAGATCTGTAGGTCTAAACACCACTTCCCAGACACCTGGGTCTCTTCTGTTACCTGTTAACATTTGTTGAGCACACACTCCTTATAGAGCATGGTCTTATTTGCTCAGTTCCCAAGAAACAGGAGGCTTGGAGCGAACATTCAAATCATTTATCACTATTGCTCTG
Source organism: Rhinolophus hipposideros (assembly GCF_964194185.1). Lineage (NCBI taxonomy): Eukaryota > Metazoa > Chordata > Mammalia > Chiroptera > Rhinolophidae > Rhinolophus > Rhinolophus hipposideros. Next base: position 121,602,200 of record NC_138046.1, on the reverse strand, counting down.
TTTCAGAAAGGTGTCTTTTTGCATATGAACTTAGAGTTATAAACCGTCACGCACAGGACTCGGCATTATTACCCAATTTGTATGATTTAAAATGATTCTCTAATATGATCAAAGCTCAGATTTCAAGAGTTCTAACTAAATAACTTTGTTGAAGCCATCAAAATTTGGCATGAAGTAAATATACGAGGCTACACAGAGGGATGGATGAATTTTTAAAAGTGCATACTCCAAAAAGATAGCTGTGTTGGTTTCCTATGTATGGCTGCTGTAACAAATTACCACAAATTTAGTGGCTTAAAACAAAGCCAGGGTATTACTTTATAGTTTGGGAGGTCAGAAGTCCCAAATGGGTCTCACTGGACTAAACACAAGGTGTCGGCAGGGCAGTGTTGTTTCTGGAGGCTCTGGGGAGCATCTGTTTCCTTGCCCCTTCCAGCTTCTGGAGGCCGCCTGCATTCCTTGGCATTTGCCCCTTTCTCCATCGTCAAAGCTGACAATGGCTGGCAGAGACTTTCTCACATCTTATCACTCTTACACTGTTTCCATCCTCACCTCTTCTCTGCCTCTCCTGCCTCCTTTTCACTTATAGGACCCTATAATTACATTGAACCCACCTGGATAATCCAGGATAATCTTTCCATCTAAAGGTCCTTAACTAAATCATATCTGCAAAGTCCCTTTTGTCATGTAAGGTAACATACGTACTCATAGGTCCCAGGGATTAGCATGTGGACATCTCTGGTCGGGGGGCACGGTTCTGCCTACTACAACACCTATTAAATAACTACATACAATTCTAGAAATGTTTGTCTTTGTTGTTATAAATAACGAAAAATGGTAAAAACAAAAACTATGACATGTGTATTTTTAGTTTTCCCTAGGGCCATAAAGAACCCTGAGACACATTCTGTTGCCTTGATGTCTTTGCATAGTAAATGTGGATAAAAACAACCACTTCAAAGGGTTTTAATTTTTGAATTTTAAATTACGAATACAGGCAAAATTACTGATGTAGAGAAAGCACTCAAAAATAGTCTTCTATTCATTATATGCCCTTTATATCTATATATGTTATTTTCCCTGAGTTCGGAAGCATAAATATTTCAGAGGAATAATTATGAATGTTAAGGTTTCAGACGTTAGTTTGTGATTTGGAATGCTCCAGGAAATAATTTCAGTTTGTATCCTCTCATCTTTAAAATTAACACAGAGGAAACATATTTTTTGAGACTACATGTAATTTTCACTTAAGTAGTTTTGGGTTTGGCTTTCTGCAAGATAGGAACTAGAAAAAAATTTTGGTTCCTGTGGTGAAAACTAGGAATTCTTCCCCAAATTCACAAGCCAACCATCATATGCGATTATCCATTTCAATATCTGAGAAGGAAACTGGAAGATTTGAAGAAGGTCAGGTTGTACTTCTTAACACTGTAAGGATATCAGAGCTGTTCGTTCACAACAGTGAAGTAAATGGCTACCGACAAAACAAACATAAATTGAAAGGTTAAAACTTATATTAATCAAAAGGTTAACTGATTTCCAGGTCAAGGGACAAGGGTGGTGCAATCAGACAGGGTATCTGCTTTTGTGGTCCTTACATTCTCTAATGGAGGATAAGAGGGAAATAATGCACCAATAGATAAGTGAGCCAATACATATGCAAGCAGTATAATTCCTAGAAGGGTACATAAATGCTATGGTGACAGTGATAGATGCTAAACTAAGGAAAGATGTCTCTGGTGAGGAGACATTTGAGCTGTCACTTGATGTAAGCAGTTCATGCTGTAGGTTCTTAAAAGCTCAGATCGCTATGGCCTCTCTCCTCATCTCCATAGGGGGTATTATACTACCAAGGGTGAGCAAGTTAAGCAATTGGAATACAGGGAGAAAAGATCAGAACTTCTATTTGTATTTATTTTTATCTACGAAATAAGAAAGAAATTAGAGGGTAAAGGGGGAGGGAGGGTAATAGAAGAAGGTAGAGGGGGTAATCATATGGTGATGGAAGGAGAACTGACTCTGGGTGGTGAACACACAATGCTATATATAGATGATGTATTACAGAATTGTATACCTGAAACAATTTTACTAAACAATGTCACCCCAATCAATTTTAATGAAAAAAGAAAGAAAAATTTGCTAATATTTAAGTTTTTACATTGGCACCCTACACTTGGTTCCTATGACAGTAGTCACCTTCACTCTGGAGTAGTGCAATGTATTGCCTTTTATGAAAACCTAGTTAAATGCATTTAGAGATTATATTATCTAATTGTAACTAGAATAAACCTCACATGATGGACTCAGGGCTTTTAAAGTTTTCTGTGAGGATACCATGAGTTGAGGTAATACTATTATTGGAGTCCCAAGTTAATAATAAGAAAATGTCAGAAGCAACTCTTTTCATCATCCAAGCAGCCCATCATCAGCCACCTTATGCCTCTTTATTCATAGCAGAAGGTAACTCAGAACTCAGCCACAAATATTTGACATTATCAAGAAATCCATCTAAACCATGTATTGACAACCACTTCCATTACAGACCAGTCTTACCCAAACTTCCCATAGGATGAAGCCATCACAGTGAGCAACACATTTAAAAATACTATTTACTTACTTGTCTTTATTCCATTATGTGTTCTAATATACAAAATGTATCAGCTCCTGATTCATCTGTATAGTTTATAAATCAATATGTATATATTTAGAATCCGTGTGCATTTATTGTTACTTGTAGGCTTGCATAATCAAACACACTTCATGAGCACCATCCTAAACCATTTGATAGTTTATGGCCCTTGTCAGAGACTGTCAGCAACCACATACAGGACAACCCAGCTCTGAACTCTGAAACGGATTTTCAGGAGGGTGTGAAGGTTTGAGCATAACAAAGGTGCCAAGAATCACATAATCCAGCAGAATCTGGGTGGAGTGGCAATTCTCTAGTGCTTTGGAAGGAACATTCCAGTTCCAGCTAGAAGCTGCAGGGAATCTGAGACGATCCCTGAGGCAATGATATAATTCCTGTGCCTTTGGTTCATACAGGAGAGTGGCCAAGATTCCTCTGCAAATCCATTCCTCAAAAAAGAGAGTTCCGCGAGTCTACGGGGTCTGATCAGTGAAAAGTTTTATGTGAGTGTGTGTGTGCTCATGCATGCACACACGTGCACCAAGATGACACCAACCGAGGTTTCCTTTGGCTCCTTGTGATTTCATCAAACACCTTTGAATCACTTTGATGCTTGCCTTATTTGAACATTGGATAAAGGAGTTCATAAAAGACTGTTACTTTCTTTGGTCAACAGCCAAGAAAATCCACAATATAACTGTGGGCACCTTTAGAATGAAAAGAGTTAAATGTATTTTTAAGTGTATGTGTGTGTTTTACTCTAATGGCACTGATGAAATAATTTGCAATTTTGTTTGTCCTTAAGTATAGGCATTGGATACATCAAGTTTTCAGATGCTCTAACATAATCAACTGCCTGTGGTAAAAAGCAGCTGGTAATCTTTCAGGATTTCTTGGTGATCAGATCATGGATGCTTTGACATGCATTCCCAGGAGAAAAGGGACAGTAGAAATTCAAAGGTGCCCCAGACCTTCCATGTTATATCCCACATTTATCAAAGTAATAACTGTCCTGTCAAAGGATTTTTCTCTCAATCCCTTTTCCTGCTCTTTTTGTCCCGTCTTCAGCTAGATATACACACCCATTCCTTGGAACAGAGACTAACTCATCCCAGAAACACGAATGGGGTGGCCTTATTGTGATCAGTATTTTAAGAGATGTGGTGCATTTCATTCCTATTTTTCATCTGTATCTATGCCATCTCAAGCTATGGAGTGTAATACCACATAAAGAACATTGAATAAAAGCATCCTGTGTGTGTAAATGTATGTGTGAGTGTGTGTATTTACGTTACGGTTTCCAACATCTCTGAGGAGATAGATACCTCCATGGAGGCTCTCCATGGAAATCACTGATCAAGGCATTTGAGCTTTGGTGGTAGTGGTGCTGGTGGTGGTGGTGGTGGTGGTGGTGTGTGTGCGCGCGCACGCACACATTGGCAGAGGGTGAGGGAACAGGCTTTCATAGAAAACTTTCCCACACTGTGAGAAAGAAGATAGGGTCGAAGCCTCTTGAATTACTAAACCAATACTACTTGAGTGCCCATACAAGGCACATGAAACTTATGAAAGTGGTTTGAATAATCCATGAAAACTACATTTTGACCTGATTATTTATTCCTTGGAAAATCTCTTCTATCCCTTTCTTATTTTTACCAAATCTAGCCTGAAGGTAGATTCTGGATTTGAGGTTCGGGGAATCTGTGAGTTCCAAATCTATTTTAATAAAAGCATTTCCAGTTCGAAGCAATTCAGGGGTCAGTGACAAAGTATCTAAGTAGGTGGCAGTTCAGAGTGGGACCACACTCTGGGACCACACAGATTTGATCAGCTTTGAGGAGGAAAGGGATAGGGATGGAGCCTCTCAATCACTTTGGCCTCCACTTTCCTCTCCCCAGAGACTGACTCTACTGAGTCACTTACTTCAATCTTTGAATATTGAGGTCCTAGTGGATTTCCTCTGCAGCGGACAGCTTCCCGGGGGCCTTTGAAAGCCCAATGTCCTAAACCAAAAACACAGAAACTCAAGCATCCCCCTCTCTTGTCATCACAATAAACATGTACCACAATAGGATGGTTTAATTTATTTTCCATGTGGAAGATTTTATTAAGTTTAAAGTATACTGGGTACACAGTTCTTTCCTGCAGCTGCAGTTTATGACGAGGGTAACCCAAAACACATGACCACACGATAAAACAATGTAATGCAGCACTGCAAGAATTCCAAGTGGACAGAAGGTTGGAAAGCAATCCTTTGTGTAAATAAGAGCTGGCCTCACCATGGTAGATGCTTGTAGATTTAAAACTCCAAAGAAATACGCACTTTCCCCAGGATTTCATTGTTAGGATAATAATCATGATTCCAAATGCTTTTACACAAATATTGTCACATGAAGGGCCTGGACATCCGTCATCCTCTAGCACCATCTATTTGAATGTAAATCTGGAAATCTCTGGAGAGACTTTTTATTTTTATGAAGGTAAATTCAAAAAAGAGTCCAGCATTTCTCTTCTTGATCTTGTTGTCAGGTCACCAACCTACTTCCTTCCTTCTGATGTTCACCCAAGTGGAAGAAACTTCTTACCGTGTTTCCCTGAAAATAAGACCTAGCCAGACCATCAGCTCTAATGTGTCTTTTGGAGCAAAAATTAATATAAGACCTGGTCTTATTTTAATATAATATAAGACCCGGTCTTTAATATAATATAATATAATAAAATAAAATATAATATAACATAATACTGGGTCTTATATTAATTTTTGCTCCAAAAGACACATTAGAGCTGATGGTCTGGCTAGGTCTTATTTTCGGGGAAACATGGTAGGTGACTTTTGTAGGTTCCTCATTTCCCTGCAGCCCATTGCCTCTTTTCCTGGCCAGTCCAGACACATGTCTCCAGGCCCTTCAGAGGAGGGAAAATATGCAGCCCCCTCCACCACCACCAGAGACCTGATCCAACACTGAGGAAACTTACATCACGTTCTTTCTTGCACACAAGCATAATCCTCTCATAACGCATGAAACAGTAACAGATAAAAATAGCATTTTAGAAAATGCTTTGGATGACAAATGCAGGAATGGGACTAAGCATGAAATGGTGTGATTTACTGGAAAGAGGATATGGTTTTCAGTTAGAAGGCTTGATTCATGGTCCTCACTCTTCCATGCACCAGCAGGGGGAACTTGAGCAAGTCATTTGCTCTCTCTAAGCCTCATGATCCTTCTAATCTTAAAAAGGACCAAGAATCTCTCTCCTACCTTTTCATAGTGTGTTTGTAAGAATTGGATTATTTGTAAAGCGCTGTACTTGGGTTACTTATTGGTATACAGTGATTGGTTACTGTGCTGAAGAAAGTTGGAGCAAAGAGGTACATTACTTGGTAAAACCAGCTCATTTTCTGGATGAGTGATCTGAGGCGAAGAGAAGAGAAATTCAGTTTGCCATGCTTACACAGTGGGTGCGTTTTTAAGATACAAAAGAATGACCTGTGTACTCACTATAATAATTTCCATGATATCTATATGGAACCAGTTTATAGACGTTGACAAGAATATTTCTTCTCCAACCACTTCTTTCAAACATTTTTTTGTTCCAGATCCCTTTTCCTTCCTCAAAGATATCCCAGACAGATCCTTTATTAGCCTGCTCATTCTTATATTTGAAAATACCGAGAAGTTGTGGTGGGAGATATCATCAAAATGGCAATGTGAGGTGAGCCTCTGTAAAGCTCCCCTGGAATTTACAACTAATTGAACAACAATAACTCCACAAAGGACTCCCTGCACAGCAGACAGGCAAGATGAACAGGCCCACTACTGAATTCACCTACAGGTGGGAGAATCGCGTGAGTGGGGGAGGCAGAAAGGGAGAAGTGCGGAGACGGAGCCACGCGGGCTCAGCACGCAGACCTAGCTCAGAGCTCCGAGCTCGCTGCATCCCGGAACTACCGCAGCTGCGGGAGAGGGTAGAACTCGGACTGCTAGGGCTCCGCTTACGGCCCACAGGGCTGAGGGGGCAGCATATAACACGGCTGAACCCAACGCTCACAGCAGAGACCTCATGGAGCAAAGACTGAGGGAAGAAGGCTAAAATCGGTGGTTTAAGCCATCACTGCCAAGCGGAAAACGGAAGCCTTAGGCACAGAGACTAGAAACATCCTCCATACCCTCCCAGAGCTCGCCCCGCCCCCACCTGCCCGGTGCTAGAAGTGGAACAGTAGCAATGTCAGATCAAAAGAACAGAATATTTGCTGTTCTGAGAACTGTGGACCACAGACACAGATTCGCAGCCCAACTAGTTCCGGCAAAGGGGAGGGAGCTGTGGAAGCGGACCGGCTGTGGTGGTGGTCGCCGCCATTGCTCTGGGCCACCTCTCACAACTCACCCCGCCCCTGGCCCCACCTATCTGGGCGGATCCCTGCAGGAGTAAACAGAACTGCTGAAACATACGGGCTCTGAATCTGGTGCAGAAAGAGCTTTGGAACTTCAAAAGCTCTCCGCATATCGACAGGGACGTGGCGCCCTATGACCCAGGCGAACTGTTAACAGAGGAGAAGCCTGTCTCCCAGGGAATCCCCCCATTGTGTGAGAAGCTGGAATAGTGCAGAGAAAACATAGCACTATTGTGTGAGAGACGGAAGAAAAAGGCTGCAGTCAGAGAGAAAATAAAATATTCTACCAACAAATACTGAAAAACAAAAGAAAGACCTCTTCCTATCAACCTGTTGCAGAAGCCACTCCTGTAGATGTCTAAAAAGAGAAATAATAAATCAGTAATTGCCATGAATAACCAAGGCAACAAGACAGTTTAGAAAGAAAGTGAAAAGTCTCCAGAAAAGGAACTAAAAGATATGGAAATATGTGACTTAAATGACAGAGAATTCAAGATTGCAGTTCTGAAAAAACTCAACGAGATGCAAGAAAACAGAAAGGCAATTTAATGAACTCCCAAACACAATAAAAGAACAACATGAGCTTTTTACGAAAGAGATTGAAATTTTAAAGAAGCACCAAATGGAATTTCTGGAGATTAAGAATTCAATAGAAGAAACTAAGAATGAAATAACCAGCTTCAGTAGTAGAGTTGACCAGATGGAGGAAAGAATCAGTGACATCGAAGATAGAAACCTGGAAATTACACAGATGGAAGAAGAAAGAGAATTGAGACTTAAAAGAAATGAAAGAACTCTACAAGAACTTTCTGAGTCTATCAAAAAGAGCAATATAAGAAAAATGGGCATACCAGAAAGAGAAGAAAGAGAGAAGGAAACAGAGAATATATTCAAACAAATTGTTGATGAGAACTTCCCAAACTTGTGGAAAGAACTAGATCCTCGAATCCAAGAAGCATATAGAACACCTAACTACCTCAATCCCAACAGGCCTTCTCCAAGGCACATTGTATTGAAGCTGTCTAAAATCAACGACAAAAAAAGAATCCTCAAGGCAGCCAAGGAAAAGAAGACGGTAACCTTCAAAGGAAAGCCCATTAGATTATCATCAGATTTTTCAGCAGAAACTCTACAAACCAGGAGAGAGTGGAACCAAATATTCAAACTATTGAAAGAGAGAAATTATGAGCCAAGAATAATATATCCAGCAAAGATATCCTTTAGATATGAAGGAGGAATAAAGACCTTTCCAGACATACAGAAGTTGAGGGAATTTTCTAATACACGACCTGCACTACAAGAAATACTAAAGGAGGCTATTCGACTACCATCAACAGGGACAATTTGTGGCAACATAAAAAGGGGGAGAGTGAAGTTCTGAACTGGACTATGGAAATGGAGAAAGTAAGTGTGCTGAAGAAAATGGAATACTCTAAATATCAAACTTTTTTTCACAGAAACTTAAGGGCAACCACAAAAAAAAATCCATAACTGAAATATATACTGTAATAAAAGAAGAAACAGAGGGAAACATCATAGAATACCACCACACAGAAATAACAGACAACAACAAAATGGCAAAGAAAAAATGGAGACACAGCCTTACCAGAAAACTAAAGATAGAATGACAGGAAGTCCTCACATATCAATAATCACCCTAAATGTAAATGGACTGAACTCACCAATAAAAAGGCACAGAGTAGCAGATTGGATCAAAAAACTAAACCCAACCATATGCTGTCTCCAAGAGACACATCTCAGCTACAAGGACAAGCATAGACTCAAAGTGAAAGGGTGGAAATTGACACTCCAAGCAAATGGTACCCAGAGAAAATCAGGTGTAGTCATAATGATATCAGATGAAACAGACTTCAGGGTGAAAAGGTAACAAGAGACAAAGATGAACATTTCATAATGGTAAAGGGGACTATACAACAAGAAGACATAGCAGTCATCAATATTTATGCCCCCAGTCAGGGAGCACCAAAATACACCAAGAAACTACTAACCGAACTAAGGGGAGAAATTGACCAAACCACAATTATACTAGGGGACTTAAATACATCATTGACAACTATGGATAGATCATCCAAACAGAAAATAAATAATGAAATAGCAGCCCTAAATGACACATTAGATGAAATGGACATAATTGACATATATAGAGCACTTCATCCTAAAACATCAGACTATACATTTTTTTCTAGTGTACACGGAACATTCTCAAGGATAGACCATATATTGGGAAATAAAATCAGCCTCAGCAAATTTAAGAAGATTGAAATCATACCAAGCATATTCTCTGATCACAAGGCTTTGAAATTGGATATCAACTGCAAAAAGATAGCAGGAAAAAACACAAATACATGGAGATTAAACAACATACTTTTAAAGAATGACTGGGTCAAAGAAGAAATTAGAGGAGAGATCAAAAGATACATAGAAACAAATGGCAATGAAAATACATCCTACCAAAATTTTTGGGATGCAACGAAAGCAGTTTTAAGATAAAAATTTATATCATTAGAGGCCTATCTCAAGAAACAAGAAAAATCCCAAATAAATAACCTCATGTTACATCTTAAAGAACTAGAAAAAGAAGAACAAGTGAAACCCAAGGTCAGCAGAAGAAAGGAAATAACAAAAATCAGAGCAGAACTAAATGAAATAGAGAACAAAATGACAATAGAAAAAATAAATGTGACAACGAGCTGGTTCTTTGAAAAGATTAACAAAATCGACAGACCCTTGGCTAGACTCACTAAGATAAAAAGAGAGAAGACACTAATTAACAAAATCAGAAATGAAAAAGGGGAAGTTATCACGGACACCACAGAAATACAAAGGATCATGCAAGAATACTATGAAGGACTATATGCCACCAAATTCAATAACCTAGAATAAATGGACAAGTTCTTAGAAGCATATAGCCTTCTAAGGCTGAACCATGAAGAACTGGAAAATCTAAACAGACTGATAACCAGTAACAAAATTGAATCAGTCATCCAAAACCTTCCCAACAGCAAAAGTCCGGGACCAGATGGCTTCACTAGTGAATTCTACCAAACCTTCAAACAGGATCTAATACCAATCCTGCTCAAACTCTTCCAAAAAACTGAAGAAGAGACAGTACTCCCTAACTCATTTTATGAGGTCAACATTACCCTGATACCAAAACCTGGTAAGGACAACACAAAAAAAGAAAACTACAGACCAATATCTCTGATGAATACAGATGCTAAAATCCTAAACAAAATTCTAGCAAATCGAATACAACAATTCATTAAAAAGATTATTCATCAAGACCAAGTGGGGTTCATCCCCGGGGCACAAGGATGGTTCAAGATCCGCAAATCTATCAATGTGATACATCACATAAACAAAATAAAGCACAAAAATCATATGATTATATCAATTGATGGAGAAAAAGCATTTGACAAGGTACAACATCCATTTATGATTAAAACACTTAATAAAATTGGTATAGAAGGAAAATACTTAACATAATAAAGGCCATATATGATAAGACCTCAGCTAATCTCATAGTTAATGGTGAAAAACTGAAGCCCTTTGCTCTACGTTCAGGAACACGACAGCCTATGCCCTATCACCTCTGCTTTTCAACATAGTGTTGGAAATCCTTGCCAGAGCAATCAGGCAAGAGAAAGAAATAAAAAGCATCCAAATTAGGAATGAAGAAGTTAAATTGTCACCCTTTGCAGATGACATGATGCTATATATAGAAAACCCTAAAGACTCCACCAAAAAGCTATTAGAAACAATCAACGAATACAGTAAAGTTGCCGGCTACAAAATCAACGTAAAAAGTCCATTGCATTTCTATATACTAACAATGAAATCTCAGAAAAAGAAATACGAAAAAACAATTCCTTTTGCAATTGCAGCAAAAAGAATAAAATACCTAGGAGTAAATTTAACCAAGGATGTGAAGACCTATATGCTGAAAACTATAAGACATTTTTGAAAGAAATTGAAGAAGACATAAAGAAATGGAAAGATATTCCGCGCTCATGGATTGGAAGAATCAACATAGTTAAAATGGCCATATTACCCAAAGCAATATACAGATTTAATGCTATGTCCATCAAAATCCCAATAGCATTTTTTAAAGAAACAGAACAAAAAATCATCAGATTTGTTTGGAACCACAAAAGACCCCGAATAGCCAAAGCAATCTTAAGAAAAAAGAACAATACTGGAGGTATCACACTCCCTGACTTTAGCTTGTACTACAGGGCTACAATAATCAAAACAGCATGGTATTGGCAGAAAAACAGACACATAGACCAATGGAATAGAATTGAGAACCCAGAAATAAAACCACATAAATATGGACAATTTTTGACAAAGAAGCTAAAAACACACAATGGAGGAAAGACAGCCTCTTCAATAAATGGTGCTGGAAGAATTGGATAGCCACGTGCAAAAGAATGAAATTGGACTGCTATCTGTCACCATGTACCAAAATTAATTCAAAATGGATCAAAGGTTGAAGCATAAGACCTAACACAATAAACTACATAGAAGAAAACATAGGTACTCAATTTATGGACCTTGGGTTCAAAGAGCATTTTATGAATTTGACTCCAAAGGCAATGGAAGTAAAAGCTCAAATAAATGAATGGGACTATATGAAACTTAAAATCTTCTGCACAGCAAAAGAAACCATCGACAAAATAAAGAGGTAACCAACTGAATGGGAGACGATTTTTGCAAACAGTGCCTCTGAAAATGGGCTAATATCCAAAATATACCAGGAACTCATGAAACTCTACAATGAAAAAACAAACAACCCAACTGGAAAATGGGCAGAGGATCCGAAGAGACATTTCTTCAAAGAGGACATTCAAATGGCAAATAGACATATGAAAAAATGCTCAACATCACTAATCATCAGAGAAATGCAAATAAAAACCACAATGAGATATCACCTCACCCTAGTCAGAATGGCTATCATCAACAAGACAAATACTAACAAGTGTTGGAGAGGCTGTGGAGAAAAAGGAACCCTCATACACTGTTGGTGGGAATGCAGACTGGTGCAGCCCTTATGGAAGAAAGTGTGTGGAGGTTCCTCAAAAAATTATGAATAGAATTACCATATGACCCAGCAATCCCTCTCCTGGATATCTACCCAAAAAATCTGAAAACATTTATACATAAAGACACGTGTGCTCCAATGTTCATTGCAGCTTTGTTTACAGTGGCCAAGACATGGAAACAACCAAAATGTCCTCCGATAGATGAATGGATAAAGAAGTTGTGGTATATATACACAATGGAATAGCATTCGGCGGTAAGAAAAGATGATATAGGAACATTTGTAACATCATGGATGGATCTTGAGAGTATAATGCTAAGCGAAATAAGTTAGATAGAAAAAGCAGAGAACCATATGATTTCACTTATATGTAGTATATAAACCCAAAACAACAAAAGAACAAGACAGACAAATGAGAAACAAAAACTCATAGACACAGACAATCGTTTAGTGGTTACCAGAGGGTAAGGGGGCGTGGGGTGGGAGATGAGGTAAAGGGGATCAAATATATGGTGATGGAAGGAGAACTGACTCTGGGTGGTGAACACACAATGGGATTTATAGATGATGTAATACAGAATTGTATACCTGAAATCTATGTAATTTCACTAACAATTGTCACCCCAATAAATTAAAAAAAAACAACCTCATAGACACAGACAATAGTTTACTGGTTTCCAGAGGGTAAAGGGGAGGGAGAGTGGTAGATGAGGGTAAAGGGGATCAAATATATGGTGATGGAAGGAGAACTGACTCTGGGTGGTGAACATACCATGTGACATATAGATGATGTATTATAGAATTGTACATTTGAAACCTATGTAATTTTACTAACCAATGTCACCCCAGTAAATTTAAAAAAGTTTAAAATGTATATATACACATATATATGTATATATACATATACATATATGTGTGTGTATATATATATATATATATATATATATATATATATATATATATATATATATATATATATATATATATATAAAATAGCTGATTTAAAGTCATTGTTTAGTAAAGCCAAAATTTGACTTCCTCACAGATAGTTTCAGTTGATTGTTTCCTGGTTCCCCCAGTGGATGGTCCATACTTTACTATTTCTTTTTGCACATCTCAGAATTTTTGTTGAAAAGTAGACATTTGGAATAATATAATGTAATAACCTTGGAAATCAGATTCTTCCCTTTTCGTGGGATTTGTGGTTATTGCCACATTTGTTGTCATTTTTTTTTAAGTGACTTTTCTGAACTTATTGCATAAAGTCTGTATTCTTTGTCATTTGTGGCCACTAGGGTCTCTGCTCAGTTAGCTTAGTAGTGAAGTAATGATTAGACAGAGATTTCCTTAAATGCCTGTAATCAATAAGTTACCCAATCTTTGCTGAGGAGCTCTGTGTACAGGTTGGATCACACCTTCAACACTCATCAAAGCAGTGTACAACTTGCCCTTAGCCTTCATTTCTTGCTTGCACAGAGCCTCAAAGTCAGCCATAGGTCAGAGTTTAGTGTCTTTTCTCAGGTTCTTTTTGAGCATATATATAGCCCATGAATGTAGTTCTCCAGATCCCAGTAATATGTTGGAGTCTTTCAAATCTCCCTATGGACACCTCATTCTCCATCTTTTCCTTTAACTTTTTTTGGTTAGCTTATTATATGCCTCAACTGTTATCTACTGTCTGAGGAAGCTGAGATGTTCAACAAATGCCTCTAAGTGTTTTAGACAAACATTCTAGTGCAAAGGCTGTTAGCACTATGTAAGCTGAGTCAGGGAAAATAAGGACAGCTGTTTGAGTGGGGCCTTCCAGGCAAATGACAGACAGGTCAGAGACAGTTCTATGGGAATGAGGCTCAGAAAGAGATCTAAGTCTATGTTTTTCCCCTACAGTAGCTACCAGGCTGCTGTTTTCCACCATGATTGTGGGCTGTTCACAGCTGAAGAGGCGGGGATAGGAACAGTGCAATTAAATTGCCACAAATCTCACTATTCTTACCAATGTTCAGTCATTTTTCTTGAATAAATGCTCTTGGATTGTTGCAAGCCTTTGGTTAATTTGCAGAGTTCTGAAAAAGTTGATTCTGACCATATTCTGCCAGTGTTATCATTTCTCTTATGGAGGAGAGAATCTTTGGAGGTCCTTCCTTTGCTGTTTTCACTGACATACAGTTCTCCCTTGGGGTCTTTAACAGTAACTCCGATATGAGAGAAATGGATTTCTTTAACAGCCTGTTACATATGCTGAGCCTATATCTGCTTTCATTCTGTTATACAAAAGCAAATGATCCTCTTTGACTTCATTCATATGGCCGCACAAAGATAGCAGCTTTAGGTCATAGGTAAGAAGGAATAATGATTAGCAAATACGTTAATTAGTGTTCTATTTATACACTATTCTTCCTTCTTGCCTCTGCTTTTATTCTGGTCATGGAGACGTCTCCTGTTCACGCATATCTGGGTCTCCTCTCCCTTAGAAGTACGGGATGATATTCACTTAACAAACCCCTTGTCCTTGGACAGTCATGTGACTAGTAATAGCTGACAGGCTGTGGGCAGAAGTCACTTGTGTCACTTCCCAGCTGGGGAATTCGATTGCCATTGTGAGACCCTGCAACACTCTTCCCACTGCTGTCATACCTGGTGATGTTCCACATGTTGGTACCTTTATTAGCCTGGTTCCAGAGGTAGGATGAGATAGAGAAGCACCCTTCATGGATATCTGCTATTTGTCAGGCGTGATCAAAAAATAAACCTCATTGCGTTACATGACTAGGATTTGGGGGTTGTTTGTTAATGTAGTATAATCTGCACTATCCTGATTGGTATCTTACTTCATTTCATGATTTAAAGATTGACCTACTTACAGTCCTTTGGCTTGGCCATCTGCACCATTTTTACCACATATGTCACATTCATCAGCATCATCATCCTCATTTGAAACAATGACAGGAGGCAAGGGGCTCATACATTTGTTTCTTTTCCTCTGAGCCTCCCACTAACATATGAAGCTACAACGCAAACCATACTGTGTTCTATATTTAACTAACATTCTCTTTCTGTCTCTCCCTAAGAGAGAGATTTGACATGGAACTCAACTATCTAAAATTAAATGATGAAAATATACACATACTCAGCGTTCCAATGCCTCTATAACTTCAGCAAACCACCATCATCTTGGGTTTGCTTTTGTTGCTCTGTAAAGCAAAGACGAGAGTGATATTTCCCAAGGTGGTTATGAGAATGAGCGTGGGTGGGTGTATGGGGGAGTGTTAGGGGAAATGTGGAGTATTTTGCATAAAGTGAGCTGTAATTGAAAAAGGCACTCCATTCTAAGGGAGCAGTCAGGAGAACTATAGACCTCCAGAGCATGCTGGAATCTGTTTTCTATTTTCCCACGTTTGTTACATGCTAAACTGTTTGCATACCCATTCCCCACTGAGATATTTGGCCCCAGAGAAACATGAAATTGCTATACTTATTTATTGATTGAAGAACAGTACCCAATCCAATAAGAAGAAGAACCATTCTTACTTATATCAGCCTGAAAAGCTAATAAAAAATTGTGCTTCTGCAAATTCGAAATGCTTTAATTTTTAACATCTTCTTATTTTACTTATAAAGTAACTGGCCACTTTTTATTAAAACTTTAATACATTTATACAATATGGAAAATAATTAAGCCTTATAAAAGGATGTGCAGGAAAAACAATATTATTTAATTTTTACCCCAGGCACCTAGGTTCCAGTCCTACCCAGAAGCAATTCTTGTTAGTATTACATGGTCTATGCATATGAAAATACAATATGAGGTGTGATCAAGAAACATGGTAACTGTTTAAAAAAATTTATTACTGTAAAAGACACGTTGTCATTAATCCCCCTCAAAATACTCCCCCTTGCTTTGAACACACTTATCCCATCATTCTTGCCACTTTCTGAAGCAGTTCTGGAAGTCCTCTTTCGTGAGTGTCTTTACTTCCTTCATCATGACAACACTCCATGTTGTCACATCGCTTCTGATACGACACAGTTCACACATCGCTTCTGATACGACAATTTCTGTCAAATAAAAACATTACAGTGTGTCCTCATCCACCTTATTCACCGGATCTGGCACCAGGTAACTTCTGGCGCATCCCCAAAGTCAAAATGACCATGAAAGGTAAACGTTTTGAATTGATTCAGGACATCGAGGCAGCCACGACAGCGCAACAGACACTCATGCAAGAGGACTTCCAGAACTGCTCAGAAAGTGGCAAGAACAATGAATAAGTATGTTCAAAGTGAGGAGGGGTATTTTGAGGGGGATTTATGGCAATATGTCTTTTACTGTAATAATTTTTTTACATAGAAACGTTCACTGTATTGTTTGATCACACCTCGTATATGGCATATGCAATGTATAAAACGTACCCCCTCTCTATATTTATCAACATAAATGGAAGTAGAGCATGCACACTGATTTTAACTTTGCCTTTCTTATTTAACAATGTTATCTTGGCCATCGTTCCTCTTCAGTCCATATAGACTTACCCATTTTTTTCTAATGCCTAAATAATATTTCATTGTACGTTTAGGATCTGACTGAACAGTGCAGTTAGCCAAACTGGAGGGCTGTAGGTGGATCTAGCTCAAAATCATGAGATGCAGTAGAATATCTGTTCTGATGGCACAAGCTATGCTGCATTAACAGACAATCCCCAGATGATGGATATTTATATTCTTTTCAGTCTAAGGCTATTGCAGACAATGGCATGAATAACTTGTTTTACCTTTGCATATATGTGCAAGTGTATCTAAAGGATAAAGTCCCAGCAACAGAGTTGTTGACATAAAGAGTATGTACATTTTCTTTTCAATAATTTTTATTTATATACAACCAAATGCACTCCTTTTAAGTGCAGTTTATGTATACTTATGTTACTGCCAACACAACTAAGATATAGAACATTGCATTTTAATAAGCTTTATTAGTATTGAAGTATGGTAAGGCCAACAGATCAAGAGATGACTACCATGGAAAGGATGGTTTACTACACTCATAGTTCCCAAGAGAGGGAGTACATATCATGCCACAGGGGACCACAGGGGCAATCACTGAAGGTGAGGTAGTAAAGTTGGTGGGCAAAAGAGAGAGGAACTGCAGGCACAAACCTTTATGGTGATTTCCACAGGAAGCATAAGGGAGGGGAAATGACCTTCATCAGTTATGAGAGAGAGGTTGCAGATTCTGGATTGGTTGCTTTGTATTTGAGATGACTCAAATCAGGCTGTCCAGAACAATGGATATATGCCATCTGCATAAAGGGCAGATGTTAAAGCATCAAGTTTACTGAATCCAGAAATATGGTTAATACAATATCCATTACTGCAAAAGTTCCCTCACGACCCTTTGCAGAAAATCCCTCCCCAACTTCTGGTTCCAGGCAACCACTTACATGCTTTCTATCACCATAGTTATAAATGGGATCAAACAGTATGCATGCTTTTGTGCCTGACTTCTGTTGCTCAGGATAATGTTGTTAAATTCATTTATGTTGTTTTGTGTATCAATAGTTCTTTATTTTATTTTTTAATTAAAGTTTATTGGGGTGACAAAGGTTAGTAAAGTTACACAGGTTTCAAGTGTACACTTCTGTAATACATCATCTGTACATCACATTGTGTGTTCACCACCCAGAGTCAGCTCTCCATATTTTTTTCAAATGTCTTTTGTGGGCACAGGTATACATTTTTCTTGGGACAATACCTAGGGGTGGAATTTGTAGGTGAATGTTAAACTTTATAAGAAACTGCCAAATGGTTTTGCAAAGTGATTGTGTCATTTTATGCTCAAGACAGTGTGTGAGAGCTTTAGTTGTGTCACACCCTTGACAATACTTGATATGGTCAGTTGGGATGTACATTTTGATAAATATTGTTCTCCAAATGTGTAGCAGATACTGCTAGTTGAACCAACAACTGTTCCTGTCTTCTTTCTCCTATGCCTCACATCATTAAGCTAACACTTCCTCAGTCTCCCTTGCAGCTCTGGGTGGTCAATATATCACAGTTCCAACCAGTATAATATAAATCAAAGTCTGCTGAAACCTATCTAGGTAAGCTTTTATTTGCCTAATAAAGGGACAGATGTGCTAGCACGACTCCCTCCCTTTCTCCTCACTTCGTACTGACTTGATTGCAGACATGGTTCCTGGTGTTGTGATAGGCATCTTGCAACCCCCATGAAGTTTATTGGGGTAAAGGGAAGGGAGGGCAAAGAGAACCACAGCAAATGGCAACCCAGAGCCCCGAACCAGCAGTCACCTATCTCCAAACTTCAAATTATGTGAGAAAAGTAAACCTGGATTTATTTAAGCCATTGTGCCCCAGGGATTCTCTTATTTGCAGTATATCAGACTAACATTTCTCACATTCTTATCATTTATTTAAACAATACCAAAGGGGATCCCCAGGTGATACCGCTAGTTCAAGAGAATGTCTGTTTCCCCACATTTCTCCCTATGGGCACGGTTTTAATCTTTAGTATTTTGTTGTCTTAATATACATTTACTTAATTATATGTCTGAAGTTGGAACTTCATTTGCTTAAAAGCTATACACTGTCCTTTCTGTGACTTGCCTGTACATGTCGTTAGACCATTGATTTATAAAAACTCTTTACATCTTAATAAAACCAGCTATTTATCTGCCATATTTGTCATTTGTCTCTCAACTTTGTATATGGTAGGTTTTTTGTTGGTCAGAAATTTTTAGTTCTTATATAATGTATTTTGAAGTGAGATATCCTATAGTCAAATGCTGCTTTTGCTCCTTACTATTTCTATGATTCAGGGGCTATTTTATACTCAATTATCTATGTTTAATATATTTTATATATCTCTAGTATAAGCTGTGCTAGGATTTGAACCTAGGTCTACAAAACTCATGATCATTTTACTATGCATCAACGTACTCTAAACCCTATAGATTGATTGTATATCATCTCAGACCATTGGCGTGCACAATGTTTAGTCCATCATTCTCAGGGAAATCACACCTGATGTTGTAGAGAAGACTGCTTTCTTATATATGCACACTTCCAATCTTTGTGAAAATGCAGCTCCCCTATGACTTCATCTGTAGGTAGGTCCTCTTTCTAAGAGATATCACACCTAAAGCACTGAAAAAATAACTGGCTTTCTTTGGTTTATGGAAAGATTTATTCATACTTCTAATCTTTTCTAAAAATGTGGCTCCTCTATGATTTCACCTGTAGGATATGTATAGATATGTCTAAACTGGTCTTCCAAGATCAAATTGTAGCTCCCTTTTGATGATCTCTACTAAAATAATTTGTTTCAGTTTGTGAAATTTTTCCAATGTCATTATCAATGAGCCCAAAAATGTTATCAACAGTTTGAATTATTATTAACATAAAAATGTAGGAACCATGGGCAATCTACTTAGTGTGTGCTTGTCTTCCTCTCTATGGCTATATAAGGCTGGCCATTTCATTTTTTTAACCTACATGAAATTAGAATTTTACAGTACATGCCAAACAAAATCAGTCTTTTCCTCAATCCCATTTCCATTTCAGACTGTGATTTTGCTTTGGCTTACATTTGAATAAAGTTGGCATTTTTACCTCTTCTACATCTGGAAATTCCCAGTTGGCTTTGTCATGTTGTGAACTGAAATAGTAATTCAGTTGGACTGAATTTGTTTTGAGGAATAAACCACCACTTTTTATATTTTCTCCCTTATATTGATTTGCAAGATATGCCATGAAATATATACTTGCATATGTACATATGTGTGTACACACACATACACACATACACAAACTGAAATCTAAAAAGAGCAAGAATTGCATGCATGGTTCAGCTTAGTGTTAATTAGATTTCTTCGTTTAGGGTAACTCCAAGGACTTAGAAGCTGAATAAAAGCAAACTCAAGACAGAGGACAAACAGTAAATATACATGTAGATTGTGGAAAACACAATTGTCCCCATCCCTTCATTGCTTTTAGAAAATAAGCAGTATTTTTAAAAAATATGTCCAGTACGTAATTTTAAGAAGAACATATTCTGATGAATCAATAAGTATAAATAAATTTGCCAGATACCCTATGTCCACATAACTCTTAAATGTTTGAAACAGTGATCAAACTGATCAAAACAGTGACAGGGATCAAAGATGTCTGTCTATAGGGATCCTGCTTTTTCACCACCTTTGAAGGTAAGCAGTAATGTAATTTGCCAGCCAAGAATGGCCCTGCTGATGGCACTTTCTTCCTTTGTTTGAGGGTAGGAGCAGGGTAGGGTGACTAATCATTCCATTTACCCAACATCGGGGAGGTTCCCAAGCTGTGGGACTTTCAGTGGCCGGGAAAGTCCTGGGAAACCATGATGAGTTGGTCAGCCTCGAACAGGGAAACCTGTCTTGGATGTTACAAATTGCACCCATCTGGGTTTGATATTGGAACACATGACTGTCCTTCATATGCCCAGAACTGAGATCATCCCTGGAAATGCTCACAGTTGTCTAATTGGAAGAAAAAATTCTGAAACCACAATAAAACCTTAAATGTTTTAAAAGTTTTAAATGAGTGCTTATTTTAGTTTAATGTCTCCAGAGTAGTCAGGATATTGACATAAACATAATATATTCTAAAAACAAATTCAATTAGATAAAACCAACCCTCCATAAGATAAACGTCAAGTCTAAGATGCACATTGACTTTGTGTTTTGCTATGAGGGGAAGAGGGACGGTGGTGGTATGGGTAAAAAGGCAATATAATGTTCAGAAAGCAATTTAAAAAGTACCTTCTTTTATCATTATAAGCATTGAATTTTCAAAGACAATGAAATGCTTATTTTAGGTGAAAAGTCACCAGTGGCTGATATCCTGGTGGCAACTTTCAAAACAGCTATCCCTCAATTGGCCACTGCTGTCTACATTCATCTATGCCCAGAATTGGCGACTATATCTATATGCATCTGGTATGAAACAAAGACCTATGAAAAGGAGATATTTATATTCACAGATTAAATATGAAGTACTTATAAAACAACTAGACACCTCTCTGCTTCTCCTTCATAGTTGGCCATATTGTAGGAAGTGTTTTGGTTGAGAACTTCCTATTTACCTTTGAGTTGATAGCCCTGTTAGACAATATGCCCAGATGAGGGATGAGAGGGACCTGGCTGAACTTCCCATTTTATTCTATAAGAAGAGTCAGGCTGTAACTCAGATATCAGCCCAGGCATTCTTGCCCTTTTGATTCTCATTAGATTGGTTGTGTCTTCTTCCCGGGTGCAGCAGAGATCCTCTTGGGATTCACGGAGGTGGGTGGGGCTTGGATTTCTTCTAGGTGTTTCTGACTCCAATTCCTATTTCTGATGAATTAGTTCAGTGTTTGGACCACCTCACTCTTCTGAGCTTATCCTCTTTGGTGGCCATGAGGTTGCACCACTCAGATCTCCCTTCAAGAGAATCTGCTGCCAAGAGTGTGGTTAGCAGACAGCTGCCAGCTGCTTTACCTACAGATCTGCCGTGGCATTTATGCCAAGGCTACACTGCTTCAGAGCTGCTCCCAGCCAAAGACAGAGCATTAAAGGGGACTAAATCCAGGCCTATGTCTGATGTGGATTTTCTAATGGGCAAGTTTTGCTCAGGGGCTCCCATCAGCCAGGCCACAATGGTCTCAGAGCTAGCTGCACTGCAGGCTAGGAGGCTTCTGTCCCAATCCTCCTTCCTTCCTTCCTTTTTTGTCCCTCACAGGTACTAGAGGGACAAAGGCTCTCCTGGCCTATTTCTGGTCTCTCCCCAATCTTTATCTTTCATCAGCATCTATCTCCTCCATCTGTGCATCAGCTTTTTGAAGGACCAGAATAACACATAGTGCTCATTGCCTTATGCTAGTTTCCTCTCAAATTACCACTGGCAGAGGCTCTATGTGTAGTAATTTTTATCGAAGGTCAGAGGCAAAGGACGGTGTTTACCCTGTTGCACACCAAGTGATGGAAATCCGAATCTTTAGCATCCTTGTCATTAAAATCTTTTGTACCCCACCCCCTCTTAGAATTTTCCATAAACTCTTTTCCCACAGGTTCCAACCCCTTGCCACATCTTTCACATTCACAGCCTTGCCTCATTTCTTTGACCTCCATTCTGCATTCAATATTTGCTATTCCCTCTAGATTTATGATTTGATGTCGGGTAGCGTGATACCTCCACTTTGTTCTTATTTCTCAAGATTGCTGTGGCTATTCGGGGTCTTTTATGGTTTCATATAAATTTTAGGATTATATGTTCTAGTTCTGTGAAAAATGCCATTGGTAATTTGATAAGGATTGTGTTGAATCTATATATTGCCTTAGGCAGTATGGACATTTTAACTATATTAATTCTTCCTATCCATGAGCATAGTATTTGTTTCCATTTATTTGTATCTTCTTTAATTTCTCTCTTCAATGTCTTATAATTTTCTGCATACAGGTCTTTTACTTCCTTGGTTAAATTTATTCCTAAGTATTTTATTGTATTTGAAGCAACTGTAAATGGGGTGGTTTTCTTAATTTCTCCTTCTGATAGTTTGTTATTAGTGTATATAAATGCAACTGATTTCTGAATATTAATTTTGTATTCTGCTATTTTACTAAATTCATTTATCAGTTCTAATAGGTTTTTGGTGGAGCCTTTGGAATTTTCTCTATATAGCATCATGTCATCTGCATGTAATGACAATTTTACTTCCTTCTTTCCAATTTGGATGCATTTTGTTTCTTTTTCTTGCCTGATTGCTGTGGCTAGAACTTCCAGCACTATGTTGAATAGAAGTGGCGAAAGTGGGCAACCTTGCCTTGTTCCTGATCTTACAGGGAATGGTTTTAGCTTTTCCCCATTGAGTATGATGTTAGCTGTGGGTTTATCATATATGGCCTTTATTATGTTGAGATATGATCCCTCTATTCCCACTTTGCTCAGAGTTTTTATCATAAATGGCTGCTGGATTTTGTCAAATGCTTTTTCTGCATCTATTGATATGACCATATGATTTTTATTTTTCATTGTGTTAATGTGGTGTATCACATTAATTGATTTGTGGATATTGAACCAATCTTGCATATCAGGAATGAATTCCACTTGGTTGTGGTGTATGATCTTTTTAATGTATTGCTGAATTCAGTTTGCTAATATTTTGTTGAAGATTTTTGCATCTCTGTTCATTAGGAATATTGGCCTATAGTTTTCTTTTTTTGTAATGTCTTTGTTTTTTGGGATCAGGATGATAGTGGCCTCATAAAATGGGTTTGGGAGCCTCCCCTCCTTCTGGATTTTTTGGAATAGTTTGAGGAGAATAGGTGATAATTCTTTTTTGAATGTTTGGTAAAATTCACCTGTGAAGCCATCTGGTCCAGGGATTTTGTTTGTTGGAGCTGTTGATTACTGATTCAATTTTGTTGGTAGTAATCAGTCTGTTCATATTTTCTGTTTCTTCTTTATTCAGCCTTTAAAGATTGTATACTTCTAGAAATTTATCCATTTCTTCCAGATTGTCTAATTTGTTGGCATATAGTTGTTTATAGTATTTTCTTAATTTTTTTTTTTTTGTATTTTTGTGGTGTCTGTTGTCACTTCTCCTCTTTCATTTCTGAGTTTATTAATTTGGGTCCTCTCTCTCTTTTTATTGATGAATCTGGCTAAAGGTTTGTCAATTTTGTTTATCTTTGAAAAAACCCAGCTCTTGGTTTCATTTATCTTTTGTATTGTTTGTGTTTTTCTTCTCTCTGTCTATTTCATTTATTTCCACTCTAATCTTTATTATTTCTTTCCTTGTACTCCCTTTGGGCTTACTTTACTGTTCTTTTTCCAGTTCCCTTAGGTGTAAAGACAGACTGTTGACTTGAGATTTTTCTTGTTTCTTGAGGTAGGCCTGCACTGCTATCTCTTATGTCTTCTTATATAGAAGGTTTACGGTTTTAGGCTTTACATTTTGATCACATATAGTGTGTGTGTGGTATGAAATATAGATCAAAGTTCATTTTTCCTCTTTTTGGATATGGATATTCAATTGTTCCATCACCATTTTTTGAGAAGACTGTGCTTTCTCTACTGAATTTTTCTGCACCTATGTCAAAATTCAGTTGCCCATATATATGTGAATCTATTACTGGATTTTCTATTCCATCAATTTGTGTCTATCTTTATGTCAGTACCACACTTTCTTGACTACAGTAGCTTAATAAAAATTCTTAAAATTTGGTAGTGTTAGCTCACCTTTGTTCTACTTTTAAAGAAGTTGTTTTGGTTATTTTAGTTTCTTTGAATTTCCATATGAATTTCAGAATCAATTTGTTAATATCTATGAAAAACCTACTGGGACATTGATTAGGATTGTATTTAATCTATTGATCAACTTGGGGGGAAGTGACATCTTAACAGTATCGAGTTTTTTGGCCATTAAACAAGGTGTATCTGACCATTTACATTGGTAATTATTTAATTTCTCCTAGAAATGTTTTTATAATTTTAACTGTATTTGTCTTTTACATATTTTGTCCAATTTATCCCTAAGCATTTCACACTTTTTGCTATTATAAATGATATTTTTATTTCAATTTCCTATTGTTCCATACCAGTAGATAGAAGTACAATTATATTTGCATATAAATTTTTTATTTTGCAAGTTTGCTAAACTCACTTATTAGCTCCAGCAGCTTTTTTTTATAGATCCATGAGATTTTCTACATAGGCCATTATGTCATCTGCAAATATAGAGTTTTATTATTTCCTTTCCAATATTTATTCCTTTTCCTTAATTAATCTCTCTGTCTACGTTCTCAAGTACAAATGTTAAATAGACGTGATGAAAATGGACACTCCAATCTTGTTTCTAGTTTCAGAGAGAAAGCTTTCAGTGTTTCACCATAAGTATGATATTAGCTATGCGTTTTTCATAGATGCTCATTATCAGGTTGAGGAAGTTCCCTTCAATTCCCATTTGCTGAGAAGCTGTGTCAGAAATGAATGCTGGATTTTGACAAATGCTTTTTCTGTGTACATTAATATTATCAACATAGTTTTTTTATTTTTCAGTTTGTTAATATAGTGAATTACATTAATTGATCGTCCTATTTTACACCAACTTGCATTCCTACTAGGATTAACCCCACATGGTCATGGTGTATTGTCTTTTTTATGTATTGTTAGTTTTGGTTTGCTAAAATTTTATTTACAATTTGTTTTTGAGAAGCACTGGTCTATCACAAATCACGTATTCTAGAAATGCTAGTGTGCACCCCTCTTCTATGGTTGCTGTTTTTCTGGAGAGTGATAAATAGAACCACAAAAAATATGACCAGCAATTGTTTAAGCACCTGGGCAAATTTAATTACCCTGTTATGAGTTGTCATAGGAATTTAGGTGAAATTACATTTAAACTTAAGTTGAACTTCTGTTTCTTAGCTAAATGAAAATGATGAGCACATGCCCCTTCCTGCCTGTAACAAAGGGTTTCTGGAGCTGAGGGTTTACCCGCAATCTCAAATTTCTTTCTGCCTTTCTATTTTCAGTGTCAGACATATACAAACAGCAGAAAAACCCACCTTTCAAAACCATGGCAAATGGGGTGCCTTTACATCCACACAGGACAGTCTGGTCAAGCTTCCAGTAGAAAGAACTGGGAAACCCATCCATATACATTATGTTCTATTAAACCTCACACTTAGAGATCCATTCACCTTTGAGCATACAATATGTCCAATTCACATTCTAAATGAACCAGGCTGTTATGCAAATTGACAGAATTCTAATGCCTGTAGTCTTCTACCCCATTCTGATATGTCAAGCAAAACCAGAGACAACCTGACCAATGCAAGAGCAGACACTTGGACTTCAGCTTGAGTCCTCTGTGTCATCACCTCCCAACATTTCCGAGGTTAGTGTCATGGGCTGTGCAACATAGCCATTCAAACTGTCCAAGCCCAAGGAAAAGTATTCCTTCCTGTTATCAATCACACACTATTTATACAACAACTAGACAGACTTCTGGGCAGCGGAATATCAGGAGGCCTGGGAGAACCGATACAGCAAAACAATCAGCAGATGCTTGTGGGTACAGGAGAGACTGTCTGTTGCGCCATAACATATAATGTAATATAATCTAAAACCTCTGTATAGCAAACAATGTTTAAGCTTAGCACATTTGTGTCTAAGAAACTTGAATATATACAGTTACATTCAACACTAGGCTGAAGCATTCAGAGTGTGACAGCAATTTAATCCCAGTGGTATCAAGTTCCCGCAAAGCAGGCTTGGTTGGTCTTCCAATTTGTTTTCTGACCATCTTCTGAATGACCCTATTTGGGTTTCAAAAGAGACTATAATTTAATCTAATATTTCGTAATCAACTTTAGGCACGGTTCAGTGGAAGTACGTTTCCAAAATGAACCATTGCCTTACTGATTGCCTAATTCATTTTCCTTCTCTTGGTCTCTATTTGCTATTATTAATTTCTAGGCAAAAATAGGATGGAAAATTAGTATAAGTCTTGATGACTGGGGTATACTGCTAAGAAAGCTCTGAGCTATTTCTCATGAGCAAATATTTGTAAATTTATATTGGTTCTGGCATTAAGTGAAAACGAAGCATTATCCTCCGTTTCTTATGACCAACAGATTTTGAATGCGTATTCTTTCATTCAACTTTTTTTGAATGCCATCTGGATGCCCAATGCAACGTTTCTGTTTTTTAAAATAGTAAGGCCTTTGTTTGCAAAGACAATCTCTTACATTCATTTTATTTTTTTATTTTTTATTTTTATTTTTAATTTTTTTTTCATTAGTTTCAGGTGCACAAGACAAAGTAATACTTAGACGTTAATCATTTATATCCCTGACACTGTGTGAACCTCTCTTCCCCATCCACTATCCCTCTGACACTGCACAGAGCCATTACGTTTATTTTTTAGACATCAATATATCGAAGACAGTGCGAGGCACGTTATAAAAGTTCCATAAATACTTTTAAAGAATTTGAAAAACTGTGTATTCAGGGCAACACTCTTTGTTGTTTGGACATTTAGTCCAATGGTTTCCTTAACTCTTTCTTATTTTCCCTGATTTTTATCATAGACAAGTCTTTCATTCACTCTAGCAGTAATTGGATTTTTCTTTTAAATAAATAAATGAATACATAAATAAATATAAAATTTTTATAAATTTGTATGTTATAGAGTGTGTTTTTGGTATTTATTTACATATTGATGTATTTATTTATTTCCTTTTGAAAACATAATTGGCCATAATCATGGAAGAAGGCCATTGCCAGAAACCACACTCTGTTGAGCATTACTCTGGCAGAACTTTCTGAGCTCTGACCTCCCTGGAAGGAGGAAGCAGAATAGCAGAAAGGCTGAGCCGACAGTTCTAACGATGATGTCTTCTCTTGCACTCGGAAGACAGGTTGAACCATGAACACACATATCTTCAACCAGAACGGTTTGGGTTACAAGAAGCAGGAGAAAATGGGATGCAGCCCATTTTAGCAAATGAGGTTTGGAGGGAGGATTTCGGGAGAAGTAATCTGGACAACTTGCCCAGTGCCTCAGCCCAGGGTTTAAACACTCCTGATGCTTGAAGTGTGAATGTCTGGAAGGTCAAAACACTCACATTCAAAATTCATTGCAAAAGGAGCACTCTGAAGCCACATGCAAATATCGTGTTTGGGTATGTGGATTACCTGTGCCTCTGTTCCTCTCCACTCCAGAGTTAATAAAGAGCCAACAGAACTAATATCTCTGCCCTAATTCACCTAAGTACCGGCTCTCTCCTTGCATTACCTATCATTTGAAGCAACAAGACGCTGCCCATCTTATGGCTCTGTACCGCCTGACCAGTCCCTCGGAAAATACTCTCAGGGCTGAAGTCTGTCAACACTAGACTAGTCTTAATCTACAATTGGCGAGTCATTTATTTTAGATATCAAGCAAGATGAGCGAGACACAGAGACTGAGGCAGAAATAGGCACGCTTGCCACAAAGTCAAGGAAGTGGAAAGGGAAGAGCAGCATCTGCTGAAAGTGTTGGAGGAAACACCAAATACAAAAGAATGACATGCACCAGGCAGAACAATTCAAGCTGAAAGGGAAGAAGAATGTCAGAGGTTCTCAGAAGGA
This sequence comes from Rhinolophus hipposideros, assembly GCF_964194185.1. Lineage (NCBI taxonomy): Eukaryota > Metazoa > Chordata > Mammalia > Chiroptera > Rhinolophidae > Rhinolophus > Rhinolophus hipposideros. The sequence continues at coordinate 121,573,958 of NC_138046.1, read as the reverse complement.
GCAGAGCTAGGATCATCAGTCAGGAGGAAAGAGAAGAGAATGCTGAAAGAAAGCGTTGAGAGAAAACATGACTCAGTGAATGACTTGGGACTCAAGTCTCTTAACCTCTCCATGTCTTAACATCTCTCTTGGTACTCCTCCGGGGGAGTTACACTGGAACATTCTGAAGTCTATAAGTCTAGGAACTGAAGAAAGATGGAGCCTGACTTCCAGTGATTCTACTTACAATTTTTCGACTTTGCGGTGGTGGGAAAGCGGTATGTATTCAGTAGAAATGGTACTTCAAATTCTGATCTTTTCCTGGGTGAGTGATAGGCGGTACGACACTCTGTCATGATGCTGAGCAGGGGCAGTGAGCTACAGCTTCCAGTCAGCCACGCAATCATGAGGGTCAACAACCGATATTCTACAGAGTTGTACTAACTGCATTTTCAACTTACAATATTTTCAACGTATGGCTGCTTTGTTGGGACATAACCACCTCACAAGGCGAGGAGCAGCCACATATACAGGTGTATCTTTAATGACAACAGTGCCTTATCCAAACTCTAAATGTAACATAACAGTGCTTATAGGTGCAGCCCTCGTGTTTGATTTCACTAGTTTCTTCATGAGAAAAAATTTCATTTGGAAACCAACAAGGGAGCATGAAACAAAATGAATGTGGTGAAAGTTGTCAGTAGACTTCCACATGTGTGTCAATAGGTGTGAAAAGGACTGTCTCACTTGTTAACACCTCATTTTTGGATCAGCCCCTCCATAAATACCCTTCTCATACCTCAGAAAGAACAAGAACAGAATATATTTAAACTGGGCTTGCTGGATAAGTCCAAAGCCTTGTCAGGAGATCTGAAGCCTTGAAACCACAGTTTCACAGTATATGAGTAAAGTGACACTTAAATGTATTCCAACTCTGCAGTCTGTTATTTAAAGGAACCATGCTTTTATCTCTTCTTGGTTTTACTTATTTGTTTTGCTTCAATTTAGTGAAATTTCGTCATATCTGGCAAATGTCTGCACAATAGAGGGGAAAGGGAAAGAGATGGAATGGGGAGAAGGAAATAATCTTGAGATAGATAGGGGGGAGTTCCAGAAATATTTTTTATTTGGATTTCCATACCAAGCCAATGGTAATGAGGACTTGCTACATGCCAGGCACTGGGTGAGGCATACAAGGCACCATGCTAGATGGACATCAAAGAGAGAGCAAAGAAACACAACAGCTTGGCAGACACACTGACTTTAAAACCCATTTGCACAGGCTTAAGAGAGCCTGTTGTCTCCTGGGGAGGCTTTGGCATGGCCAGAAGAAAACATCAAAGACACTCCAGACTTCAAATCCCTTCCAAGGGTGTGATCAGCAGGACAGGAAATGGGAAAGTCATCCTAGAAGGGATTTGGAAAGGAAGGGGCTTATCCAAAGACGCCCCTGGCCCTCAACATGAGCTCTTGCCATGTGTACATTTAACAGACGTGATATGGTGAACAGCTTGGCACCCAGTCAGTAGCAAGTCTTGCCCTAGCCCCCCACCAAGAAACTGCAGGGAACAAGGCGAAATGAGAAAAGATAATTCAATAAGAGTGTTTTGTCATCTTCATGGTCAACTTAACATTTTCAAAGGAGCCCATGAAACAAGAAAGCCTGCATTCTAAAACAACAGAAGCATAAATAAATATCCAAAGATAGAAGCCCAAAGGGATAGGAAAAGACCAAATTCAACCAAGACAAAACGAACAAGTAGGCTTTGCCTGAAATACTATCTGGCATGCTGGACTAAAACTCCTGGTAACCCAGTGGGGGCGCTTCATGCTTACAGTACCTCAGTATGACCGAGGAGCCAAAAGTTGCCAACAAACACAAGGGAAGGCCTTTAATTCCATGTCACTGGGAAATAATGACAGACTATGAAATCCACCCATGTGCAGACCCCAAAGAAGCCTGAAATTTCACATGCGGCCTGCCACTGGAGTAGGATGGTAAAAACAAACGCAGCCCAGCTTTTCTTCAATATGCTTTTAAAGTTCCTATAAAAGCAAGGGGTAGAAGGTTCCTTGCAGAGATAGGAACGTTAAAGCAAATGTGTGGGATACATGGGACGTATACTGATTGTTTGTGTTATGTGAATGTTGATTAAACCAAATAATACACACTATATACATATATAACATATTTAGATATGTTTAAGTACCTTATATTAATACAAATATGACATTTAAGATATATATTGTAAGCTGAACAAAGGTGGGATTTTTAAAGCAAGGCCACAGCACATGGGAAAGTTTTAAATGAGCCTCCAAGCCCAGTAATCGTTTCTTCTGCATGCCTAGTTAGTGAGGTCCCACGCATGCAGTTTGGAGGCCGTGCAGAATAATATAGTCAAGCTTCGAATTTCTGGAGTTAAACCTTCAAGCCTTAGAAGGCAGCTTCACTGCTATCAGTGTGACTTAGGAAAGTTCCTGAACCAGACCTCAGCATACATGGGCACGGTATCAGTACTTACCTTACACGGCTGTTGTGGGGACTAAGCAAGATCACATATGTCTTCTTGAGACTGGGCCCTAGCACATATTAGGGACTCAATATCACACATCTATTCTAAGCTCTGTGCCCCATACCCTTTATAGTATCCACAGCAACTAACAGCACAAACAGTAACCGGCAGTATTCAATACATGCCTGCTGTGTGACTTAGAAATGAGGGTTCCATAACTTGTTCAATTCCCCAAATCCCACAATATTAACAGACATATAGAAGAGGAAATTTCTTGTCTTTTTTTCTATGTGGTTACTTCCACAAGTTATGTTTTTATCAGTTATTAGACAAATGCATGTTTTCTGTGTACCTATTTTTTCTGTTTAATTTCATCTTCTTAGAACACAGTAAATGTCTATTCCTCGTCATTTGTACTAAATCTCATAAATAATTCTCCTAGATGTCAGCACAATAGTCATACCTTAGAACAAGTTTCTTCAAGATTTCGCCAAGGAGCAGGTTCTCCAGATGTGAACAGGCACCTCTAGTTTTTTAAAAAGAATTCTACATTAAAGTTAATTTGAAAAAATGGTGAATTAAACAATGTTAACCAGGCATGCAGGATTTATTATAGCTTTCAATAGGCTCATGTGTACTATGGATTTCCAAGAGGTAAATATAAAATGCCATGTTTTCCCAAATCACTTGTCCATACAACCCCTTTTCCAAGAAATGACCTCTTTCACAGAACTATGACCACCTGACAGAACTAATGCTCTGTCCCAGGCACTTTGGGACACCCGTTCTTAGAGGGACTACCTGACATCTACTGATTTTACCCTGGAAAGTGGGGTCACAATCACATGAGGACACAATCACTTTTCTACTCAGATGATCTGTATATCAAGCAATGGTAGCTCTAAAATGTCAGTGGCCTGAGACTTTGCGGGACGGGAAGGCATCATTTATCTTATACCTGTCCCTCTATAGGCTCTTTCTGCCTCTATAAGCTCAGAAAAGCCAAATTCTTCAAAAGGTGAATGTGGTACTATTTTTAGTCAAGGCCATCACTAGTTCTGGAAGTGTGTTATGCTAAACACATCATGGGTGGATACACTGAAAGATAACGAAACCTACATTTGTATCATACTTTCCACAGTTATTTAAGCCTGCATTCCAATTATGACTCTTGATCAGTGTTTTCCAAACTTTAGGATCATAATAATCACCCATGGTTCTTGGAATAAATAGTGATTTTGGGTTCTGCCAGTATCGAACATCCCTGCCTTTCCATTGGATGGCACTCGGCAGCAACATTCGCCGTATTGATCACACCTCATATTTTGAAATTCTTCCCTGGTGAGGCTTATGATCAAGCATCTTTGGGAAATTCAAAGTTGGCTGCACATTACAAATTTTCTTCTTTTGTTGTTGTTGAAAATACCAGAATCCTAAGTGAAACCTACTGAATCAGAATCTCCAAATGTGGACCAGGTATCTGTATTTTTTAAACATCTAAGAAATTTGGAGAGCCAGTTCTCTGAAGGGAATGCTGGTGCCACACCTCAGGTTCATCTACTGACAGAGCTAGAGATGGAACTTCAAGGTAGCTCCTCCAACGTGAAGCCCCAGGCTTCCTCTGTGAGATCACTTAGTGCTGGCCAGGAGGTACCGAGCAGCATGGCACCTGGTACAGGGGAGGAGCCCACATACATGCTCAATGAGGAAGGAAGGAATGCCGATAGTAATATCTAAAAATGAACAAATAAATTCCTTTGAAAATAGGCAGAGTTGAGAACAGGAAACTTGGCCCAAAAGCCCAATGTGGTTTGATCCAGAGACACTGCTCTAGAAAATATGACCATTCTACTTCACCTTCCAGTATATTCTACAGTGTAAAATAACTCCTTAGGCTTTCTGTATGTGACATGAAATACCTTCCCAAACTTCATCAAACAGTTTTCTGACGGGTGATGTGGTTTCCCAGTATCTTTCAATTTCTGTTTGGTCCTCCACTCCTTTGAGCCTGAGTCTATTTAGAAAGAGTTCTCTACAAGGGCCATCCTTCTCAGTGGAAAATGCATGGACCTTGCTAAAAAGAAGACTCACAACCGGCGATGGAGCATGGGACACTCACTTCGTGCTAGAAAAAGGAAGCAATCTCAGCACAGGTAATGGAACTAATTAATCATTCTGTCAACCTCAAGAATCCTTTATTTGGAGAATTAGCAAATATGGTAGAGGCATTGGGAAGTAAAACAGGATTAAAAGAGAACTTCTGGAGCTAATTTTGTTAACATGATTCCTACAAGACAACCCTCAGGAACCCAGATGCAATTTCTTTTTAACAGATCATCTTTTCTTTTGGAGATAACTATAGACTTACTGCAGCTTTTCAAAGATAGTACAGAGAGATCCCACGTACACTTCACTCAGCTTCTTCTATCCTTAACATCTGATGTTACCATAGGCATGTTTTGTTTTAATCAAAACTAAGAAATTAACTTTAGCATAATACTATTAGCGAAAGTACAGGACTTATTCAGATTTCACATTTTCCCACTAACGTCCTTTTTTTTGTTCCAGGATCCCACTCAAAATTCCACATGGCATTCAATTATCATGTTTCCTTAGTCTCTTCTGATCTGTGAAAGTTCTTTTTTTCCGGACTTTGACACTTTTGCAGAGTACTGATTTCTTCGTTTGCAGAACGCCCCTCAATTTCTGTTTGTCTGATATTTTCTCATGATTAGACTGAGGCTGTGCATTTGGGGCAAGAATACTGCCGAAGAGATGAGCCCTTCTCAGTGCATCATACCTGTGGGTACACGGTGTCTAAAGGTATTACTGGTGGTTAACTTTGATCACGTGACTAACGTGATGTCTCCAGGATTCTCCACTATGAATTTACTAATTTTTCCCCTTTGTAATTACTAAATATCTTGGGAGAGATACTATTTAAGCATATCCTGTTTCCTCTTAGACTACTATTCACTCATTTTAATAACCATTGGTGGATTTTGTCTGAGGTAGTTTTCTAATTTTATTTAGAGCTATTTTATTTGAAATTCTATTTCCATCATTCTTTCTACTTTTATTAATTGGAATTCTTCTATAAGTAGGAACTTGTTCCTTATTCCCCAGTTAAGACAAGAGATTGAAAGGACAGAAACAGGTGACATAATTTTAGGTAGACCAGTAGGACAGCATGCACTGGGTCTGCAGAACATGACGCTCGCTATACCACACATACCCCGCCATGGGTTTCTACCCTGAAGACAAGCTCTAGTTGGAAAATCCTAGAATTTAGACTTAAATGTAGAGCTAAGGCAAGGATGACAATGTTGTGATAATATGAGGAGGAGTTATTCTTGGTGGTGCCCATCTTTAGAAGATGGAAATGCTAGCTAAGAAAAAAAGAATTTCTGGGGTTCAGAGAGTATAGGCAGAAAAGGTTAAACAGGTTGGTGGCAGTTGGAGGCTTGGTCAAAATCCAAATCACTACAAATAGAGTTCAGACAAAAAGTGGAAGGGCCAGTAAAGAAATTCTAGAAAAAAAACATAGGCCAATATCTCATGGGGATTAGGACTGGGCACTGAGGAGTCTCCGTGAAAGCAAGGAAGCCAGGCAAATGTGACAGACCCAGAAAATAAAGTATTCGCAGGTATAGTCAGCGTTGTTCTCTGCGAAAGGCCAGAGAATAAATATTTTGGGCTGTACGATCTCTGTCCAACAACTCAATTCTGTAGCTATAGTGTGAACGCAGCCACAGGCAGTATATAAAGAAAAGGGCATGGGTGGATTTGGCTTACAATGAGTCAGATTTGGCCTGTGAATTTATTGCCAATTCTGAAATAAATGAAGTCAATAATGCACTTAGGGACAGAATGTCCTTTGGGCTGTATACCCAGTATCTCTTGGTTGGTCCTGTCTTGACTTAAAAACCTCCCCAAGGGACAGAGAACTAAAAAAAAATGGCTAATGTCACTTCAAACAAGGCATAACAATTGGGGGATTCTTGATAATGAGGGGTCTTAGAATTACCCTAGTTATTGCTTTATGTCTAGATAGAAGGGTAAGCATTACTTTGGAATTTATCCAAATTACTTATGTTTATAATACATTCCCCCCAATTATAGTATATACTTTTATTTGCAAGTTAAAGTTAGACATACTTTGAGTTTTCCCAAAATATTTTGAAGGAAAATTGAATGTAAGCCACTATTATTATCAAATGTCCTCTTCACTTGAATTTTTTGATATGAGTAATTTGAACCATGTTCTTGCCTTAAATGATTTCAGTAAGTCGAAATAAAGGAAACACTAACATTCTCTCCATCCTTTGATTCATCTTTGGCTGGAATTTTTGTTTAATGTTCTCCTTAAATATTATACCTTTGAAATTTAAGCCTTTAAAACATAATGGTGGCTAAATAGAGGGGGATGAACCAGAGGAGAACTTCAAATTATTTCCCTGTAGGAGAGTTAGAATATATAGAAAACGTTCAACTAAGCCTTTTAGGAGTTAGTTAGATATCAATTCTGTTTTCCTTGCACCCTCTGGGCTAGTCTTTAACCTTTAAAATCCCTTCACTATAACTGGAATCCCTGTGAAGATAGTTCTGTATATTTATTCTCAAGCAGCATAAAAACATTTTGGAATTATTTGCTAACTTTAAGATATTTTATAATTTGAACAGTTTTAGGTGTTGTATAGATGTAAACATAATGTAAGATAATAAAAATGCAGAGCCACTCATCTGGGGGATGAGTAAAAAGACAAACATATCTTTCAGTATTTTCAGTTTCCATAAGGTCTTATTAGTTCCCTGGAAACCTAATTTCAAACCTGTGTCATACTTTGCAGATTTGATTTGAAGTAAGAGAGTCAATTTCAGTAAAATATCGAAAAGATGTTTTCACGTTTTAAATTTCATTAGACTGAAAGTTGGTGTAAGATCCACAAAGGTCCGTGTCTTAATCTATTACATATTTTGTAACACCGGAGTTGAAATATTAAACAAATGGTTTTTCATGTAAGAAACTTGTCAGCAATTTGCTTCTACCTTGTGAAAAGAAAAATAAGTTTCCCACCCCCAAACTGGTAAACACACTGGAGAATCATTTGAGTCTTAGGGCTATGAATATTCTGATTATTATATTCATGCATTCCTTTGGGCATAAATTAAGTAGGCCACAGGGAAGTTGGAGGATGACCACAGCTCGACAAATCTTATGGTTCAGCAGATGTGGTCGTAAGATATGGCTTCACTGAAAAATATTCCCCGCTAAGCAATTTTAGGACTCCACTCTGAGGTTTTGATTTGAAAACTTGGAATTTCCAATAGAAAAGGAGTGGGCTTACCATCACATTGGTCTTGTGATACAAAAATATTTAGTTGCCTCAAGTAAACAATAATGTGAACCATCAGAGTATTTCAAATTGCAATATTTCTACCAATCTGCAAGTCATGAGCTGAGAAAGGTTTTCAGCACATGCAATGGCCCTCCTTATTTCAGTTTCTTTTTTGTTGACTTCCAGATACCCAGGGGCTTTTCTTGGTGTATATATGAGAAGCCTTCATGTGGGTCATTCACTTTGAAAGATCAGCTCAGTATTTGAGTAAATTATTTGAACAGTATTTTTCTCTGATTTGAAAAATAATATGTGTATTCAAGTAAGTACAGAACTATTGAAATGTTCCAAGATTTTAGAGGAAATATAACAGCCACAATCATTTCCTGGGCTGTGGAGCTGAACACCGTCATTTATAATATACATTGGGAAATTCCATAATATCATGAAATGCGCAGGAATCAAGTAAGTACCTAGACATGCGGGAGAATAGGAACAAGGGGTTTCAGAAACAACCTAATGTCAACCTCATGCTTCAAAGGTTTGAGTTAATAAAAATTGAGTCAGAGCAGCAATACTACTTTGATCTAGATCAAAACTTCCCACTCTAATTCTTTGGTTGTGAGAGGAAAGTGAATTTCCAGATTTCTCTTTGTAAAGGAAAAAAATGTGAAAGATGCTGACATAATTCTTCAATGGTTTTAGAACTTGTGGTTAAATTTATGAAACTCTTTGAGTTACAATCTAACATTTACATAAAATGGGGGGGGCTGATGAAATTAACATGTCTAAAAGTTACAAAGGAAACCTCTAAAAACAGGCAGGATTGCAGTATCTTTCCCTCAAGGGGTGCTGGTTCCCCACCTAGGGGGTAATTCCTACTGGATGAAATAGTTAGGCCCCAGAACTTCTTGATTTATTCCAGTTTCTTGCTTACCTTCCCAAGGAAATTCAGAACATCACTTAGAGGGTTTTTTAAATCTATCATTCTTTTTTTCAATTACAGTTGATATATAACATTATATTAGTTTCAGGTGTACAACATAGTGGTTAGACATTTATATAATTTATGCAGTGATCCCCCAATTAGTCTAGTACACACCTGGCACTATACATGGTTATTACAATATTATTGACTGTATTCCCTATGCTGTACTTTACATCCTCGTGACTATTTTGTAACTGCAAGTTTCTACTTAATCCCTTCCCCTGTTTCATCCCCAACTCTCTCTCCCATCCAGCAACCATGAGTTTGTTCTCTGTATCTATGTGTGTTTGTGTTTTGTTCATTTATTTGGTTCTTTATCAATCAGTAGTCTTTGGTTGCTCAATCATGACCATATTTATTTTAAAGTGTTCCTGCTGACTTGCAGTGTCCTTGAAAACGACCATATAAACTTTACTGTACCCGTTCGTACAAATGAAAATGAAGACCATGAAAAAGAAAAGCTGTATTCCCACTGCCTAAGAAGTTGGCAGTGTTCCCTCACTAGACTGTCAGCTCCATGCAGGTAGGGATATTAAGCATTTGTCCTTCAGGATGTCATGTGCACTTGTATGGTGGTTTGCACATAAAATAGCAACTTAATAAATGTTCCAGTTTCATTGATTACAACTGGGTTATCCCACCCTAATGCAGTGTGTTTCCTCTACTTATCATCATTTATACTTCAAAATGACTTTTCTAGTTAGGCAGTATTACCCTCGTTTTATGAAGTCTCAAGATCACATAACAGGAAAGCAAAAGAATCGGGATTAGAACTCAAGTTTTCTTGTTCCAAGTTTATTACTCCCATCCACATCAGCTAACTGAGGCAGCATTCAGTGGACAGAAGCAATTTCAAACTCTTTTCTCATCCCAGCCAATAAAGGATAATACTTGTTTCTCCTCATTTTTACCTGAATATCTAATATACAAATCCGTCATAAACCACAGGAAAGGAAGAGTTTTGAGATCCGTTATTTCTTTCAATTTTTGAAGGAACAGAAAAGTCCTCAGTTAATTATTTAGAGAAAAAGCTTCCCGATCCCCATTCCAATATTTTTCTAATCACGTTCCTGGTTGGAACAAAGGCACTGAATTTGGAACCTGAAGCTCATTTCCTGTCTAAAATGGTTTTCATTCATTGAATGTGAACACTTGTTTTTTATTGCAAAGTTGTTTACAAGGCTGAGCTGCTGGAATTAATTTCTTTTAATGAACAAAAGAGTGATGGAATATTTAGCTGGAAGGAATTCACAGAGAGCTGCATGCAACTGGCAAAGAGTTTTAAGGAAAAGTTTTCAGTTCTAATGAAGGCTACTCAATCCAAATTGGAGGAACATGCAGGTAAAATTCTTTTAATGAAAGAATTCAATAACTGACAGAAGGAAGTTCGATAACCTCTTAAAACTAAACAGAGCTTGTTCTCATCCAAAAGAGTCATTCATTCAGGAAATATTAATGAACATAAAATCCTTGCTATGTGCCAGGCATCAGGATTGGTTGACTAAAACTGATCTGTACCCATAAAAGATAACCAATAGTTTTATGTTTTTATGAAAAGTGGCAAATGACTGTTATTCTTAATGGTAATTCATTGAAGTGAGAGCAAATTATATTCAGAACTCAAACAAGTAGAACAATAAAATCAACACTTAAGGCTGAGATTGGCTGCACGTATACAAGTCACTTGAGCTATATGCATCAAAAGGAAGTGTTTTTTTTAATTCGTGAAGTTTCAGTCTTTTTATTTAAATTGAGATATAATTCATATGCCATAAAATTCATCATTGTAAAGTGAACTATTCAGTGGTTTTCAGTATATTCACAGATTTGGGCAATCATCACCACTATCTAATTCCAAAACATCTTCATTGCCCCACCGACAGAAAAACTGTACTCTTTAAGCAGCCACTCGCCATTCCCTCTTTCTCCCAGCCCTGGCAACTACTAATTTACTTTCTGTCTCTACGGATTTGCCTACTTGGGACATTTCATATAAATGGAATCTTACAATATGTGACCTTTCGCGATGAACTCCTTTCTCTTAGCATAAAGTTTTTGAGGTCCATCCACCTTGTCACATGAATCACTTCATGCCTCTTTATAGTGGAACAGTATTCCATTGTTTAGACAGACCACATTTTGTCCACCTATTCAGTTGACGGACATTTGGGTTATTTGCATCTTTGGGCTATTATGCATAATTCTGTGATGAACATTCATGGACATGTTTTTGTGTGAACACGTTCCTTTGGTATGGCCAACTTGGAACCAAAGAAAAGCAAGAGTCAGAAAGGTACTTAGCACTGTGCCAAAGACAGCAAATGTATCAGAAATCTGTTCCTTTTTTTGCTGAATAGTATTCCATTGTATGAAGTCTCCATTGTTTGTTTCATCATTACCAGTTGTAAGATATTTGCAATGTTTCTAGTTTTTGGTAACTATGAATAAAGCCATTATAAACATTCACGTACAGATTTTTGTTTGAATATAAATTTTCATTTCTCTTAGGTAAACACCTAGGCATGGGATAGCTGCATCATATGATAATTTTTGCTTAACTTTATAAGAAACTGCTAAACTCTTTTCAAGGAGACCTGACCATTTTGCATTTCCACCAGCAATGTATGAGTACCAGTTGCTCGACATCCTTGCCAACACTTGATATTGTCAAATTTTTTGTTTGTTTCTTTTGTTTTTAGCCATTCTAGTAATGTGGTATGTCACTGTGATCCCTTTAAGTTTTGATGTTCCAAATTATCTGAGAAGCGTTTTTTTCTACATTGTTTTTATCCAGCAAGTAACTGCTTTGTTATTACTAGTGTTTGTTTTAAAAACTTGCACAGAAGTAGAGTAAACATATAAATTGATCGCCCAGCTTCAATGATTATCATCATCTTGCCTGTTTATTTCATCAAGCACCGCCACCAATTTTTGTTTTGTTTTTTTCTTTGAGTCCTTTCAAGCAAATCTTGTACTTTATTTCATTTCACTGTTAAATATTTCAATATGAATCCCCTGAATGACTTTGAAAATAAAACAAATATAATCACAAATAACAAAATTAACAATAATTCCTTAATGTCCTCTAGTATTTAGTCTGTGTTCAAATATCCTCAATTGCCTCAAAAGTGTCTTAAAAAGTTGCATTGTTTAAATTTAATTTGCTTATGACATGAAGTGGAAGCTACAAAATCCGAGGTCCTACTTTCTCCAAATGATTGAGGTTCCACTCAATTTTCAGAAATAGTTTGAAGTTAGTTCAGATTTTACCCAAGTTATAGTTTTGCTATTCCAAATTATATTTTTATTACACGGCAGCAATTTGGGGTTATAAGGCAGATATTAAGAATACAGAATTGGCATATCATTTAACCCACAGATCAAAACACTTAAAAGACGCCTGCCACTATTAGACAGTGCGGCCAATTGATTCTGTTGGCAGTGAAAACGTGGGTTGGCACTACCAGCCCAGGACAGGGTGGAGAGGACAAATAAAGAGGTGGGGACATGGGAAGGGGTATTTTTATTTGGCCACCAGACAGAAGGACTTGCTTCTTTCACGTGGCATTGTTCCAAACAAGGTTTGTTCACAGTAGGCCCTCAACACAACTGGATAATTAATAAGACAGCCTATCAAGAGAGGTGTGTGTGTGTGTGTGTGTGTGTGTGTGTGTGTGTGTGTTTTGCACGAGGGGCTTCAGCCAAATAAAATTTGGGTTTTGTTTTGGAATAAAGATTTTTTTTTTGTCATGCCAGTTTTAACTTTCACTGTATTTAGTAAATAGACAAGACTTTATTTTGCATTGGTTCCATTTTAGTTCACAGTTGAGTCATACAAAAATTCAGAAATTAATATGTAGATTTGATGATAAGCAACTTGGTGTGTTCTGTTCTAATTTTAAAAAAATTAATATCTCAGTTTAAACTCCTGGTTGTAACGAGACTTTCCTTCAATCCAAACCATAGTGCTGTGTTGTACGGCTCCTTACAACCCGAGCTCTATTTCAACATTTGCACAAATGTATTTGCTTGCTCTATTACCATTTAGTCCAGATAACAAGGCTCAAGTAAATGTAGCCTGCACAATAAGAATATAATCACTGTTTAAAATCAAACTTCAGAGCGGGTCAACATGGCATAATCTTGTGTCTAAGTGATCTGTAATTTGCCTCTCCAGATAGTCATCTTGGCCCTGGAGCGGTTTAAAAGGTAGTAGCTGCCAAAAATTGTTAGCCATTAAACAAAGGTTTGCTTTTCTTTTATGTGGCAGGAACAAAGGTACACTTTCAAATCTGTGTCTGAAAACTGTGTAGGTTTTCAAGAGTCCCATCCACTCTACAACTCCTGCTTTTCATATCCAGAACAAACCTCTTAAAAGTATTCTGGTAGGGGGTTGGTTTGTTTTTTGTTTTTTGTTTTGCCTTGGCTGGGTGATCTGAGCCAAGGTATGTGGGTTTTATTTCTGAGGGCACAGTTGACATAAAGAAAATTTAGAAAACCTGAGCGAGTCCTGAAAGGAGGGTGTATTACACTGGAATGTATTCCATCAGTTGCCAGAATATTTAACAACACGGAGTCGTCATCATGGCGAACGTCCCCTTCCTGAGTGCTGAGGGCAGTTTTCATCATGGACAATATTCATCTCTCTCATTGAACCATAGTGCAATTTTAGCAGTCCACATATTTGCCTTTCATGGCAGCTAAAAAGTAAATATTAGCACTTTTGCCCACTTTTCAATTTCAGAAAGTTAGACCACAGTATTACTTCCAGCTTCAAAGAATTCTATAGCTTCATTTTCAAGGCAACTCTAAAAGACATGGCATTTTAAGCATCAGGGGACTCGAGACTCCACCTACAGCCTCTCATGAACTCAGTTAGTCACCATTAGAACCTGAAGATCTAAGTTTCTACTTAGTTGACTGGTTGTGCTCAAAGCAGGTTTTTCCCAGGGCTTTGTGTCTTTTCACAATTACATTTGGTTTCTGCCAAGTTCTCCTTTTGGAACTTAGAATGTCTTTTTAGACCTTCACACGTGTAAGGACAATGCCAGGTTTTTCATTAGTGTAACAGACCCATTTGCCAAAGCCTTTGGAATATCACGTTACTTATCCAATTCCTTAGTGTAAACATGTTGGCAAAGTCATTGCTTCATTCTACCTATTAGAACTGTGTTCTTTTTTTAAAACTGCCAGATGAAAGAGACAAAGATACTTGAAGTGATGTTTTATAACCAGGGTTTTTCAACCTCCTTGGTGCTATGAACATTTGGGGCCAGAAAACTGTTTGTTGAGTTGACTGTCCTGTGCACCGTAGCATGTTCAACAGCGTCCCTGGCCTCTACCCACTAGATTCCAGTAGCCACCCCAACCTCAGTCATGACAACTACAAACAGACATTGCCAAATATCCCCTGGGAAACAAAATCACCCCCTGTTAAGAGTTGTTTTCTAACCAGCAAGCTAGGTATTTAACTTCTGTCTTTTGGATGATGTATTCATCAATGGACTCTACAGTCATCTACTCTGTAAGGAGTGGTGCTGGACTCAAGGTGGTACTAGACATGACTCTTGCACGATGCTGGTCCTCACAGAGCTTATGGACTAGGCTAGGAAGTCCACAGTCTAACCTCATTCCTAACATCTCCCTAGTAACAGTCTTGAGCCATAGCCAGTAACCGGCTAGGACCCGTTCTGTGACCTCACATCTAGCCTTGGCTTGTGACCTTCCTATTTACCCCAAATCCCCAAACCAGAGCACCTGTGTGACCTAGGTAGCCACTCCAAAGAATCATTGTACTCTTGAGCTCTTTCGGGGTACTGGGTTTGTACCATTCATTACCCACTCTCTTGTCTATAGATGCTATGTACCGCTCACCATTTTCTTATTCCTAGTGACTAGCACCTCCCTGAAATAGATACCTGGCTGGATGGTTGGGCCTATTATTGTGGAGCACCTTGGTAGCCAAATGAAAGAGTCTGGAGACAATTTTGTTTTTGAGTATGAGAATGACATGATCAAAACAATTACTTAGGAATATCATCCATGTGACACAGTGCTGGGAAAACTGCAGAAGGGAAACTTGAAGCCATAGGGATAGTGATGAAATTATGTTATATGCTCCCTATGGATCAATTGAAGTACATCAGCAGAACAATGGCAACGTGAATGAGGAACAGAAGAACCAAACGGACAACTGTTTCAAAGAAAAAGCGAATACGACTTTGGAAGAGAAAGTGATCATTCCAAAGGAAAAAGAGGTCAATAGACTCTGAAGTTCACAGTGTGAAAATCTGAAAATCTAGTTTCTCCAATTAGAAGTACTGAGATGAATCAGGGAGGTTCTGACAGACCAAGGTCATCATTCTTCATGTAACTTTCCTCCTTTGAAAGTAATATTCTTATGAACTTCCTACTCTCACATTAAGTTCAGTAGTAATCTAAGTGAAACCAAATTAGGAAGTCAGATGATTAATTCATTTTATGAACAATATCATATAAAAACAATGATGAGAAAAGCAGCATAATATGGATAAAAAAGACTTACAAGATCCCTCTACGGTTGTGAGGAGAACAGGCTGTGGTGGGGCTAGGGGAGAAGCAGGGGTACCATTTTGGAATTTATTTATTTATTTATTTATTATTTCTTTTTAGAGCACATTTGTTGTTTTTTAACTTTTATTCATTTTAAGTGTGTTTTTCCAGGATCCATCAGCTCTAAGACAAGTAGTTGTTTCAATCTAGTTGTGGAGGGCGCAGCTCACAGTGGCCCACATGGGGATGGAACCAGCAACCTTATTGTTAAGAGCACCGCGCTCTGACCACCTGAGCTAACCAGCTGCCCTGACCATTTAGGAATTTATTCATTAGATTCCAGTGTTAGAGGTGGGGACTCTGAGAAGAGGTCAGTTTCAGGATATGTTGTAAAGATTGAGCCAACATAACTTGCAGATAAATTCAGTATAAGACGTGACTCAGAAAAGACTCCAAGTTTTATGGCATGAATTACAGAGTTGAGGAATTTAGGGAAGCAGCCAGTTTTGGAGGATATAACAAAATTCATTTTTTAACATGATAACATTGAGGAACTTGTTAGTTCTCCAAGCACAGATGTCCAGTAGCCATTTGGAAATACGAACCTAAAGTTGGGTACTTGGCTAGAAATAAAAGCCTGGGGGTGGAATTGCACAGGGTTCTTCCTGCAGGCAACAAAATCCACTCAAGCTAGTATAATAGAAATGGGATGTTACATAGTCCAAAGAATTTCTGGGTGAGACAGAATAAGACCTGGATGTCATACAGTCAGAAACAATGCAACCATGACAAACGTCCAAGCACATCACAGGAAAGTTCTAATGGAAATACCACTGCTGCTACTGCCCACTGTGTCATTAGGCA
The DNA here is from genome assembly GCF_964194185.1 of Rhinolophus hipposideros. NCBI lineage: Eukaryota > Metazoa > Chordata > Mammalia > Chiroptera > Rhinolophidae > Rhinolophus > Rhinolophus hipposideros. Next base: position 121,557,744 of record NC_138046.1, on the reverse strand, counting down.
CTGGACATTAGAAATCTACCTGACTTGCCTCAAACAAAGAAGATGCCTTAGCCATCCTGAAAGGTGACCCTGTCTCTCCTAGCTATGACTGCACCCAAATCTTACATGTGTGCATTTGAGTTGAGGAAATCCAGTCACGTGTCTCCACTCTAGCTACAAGGAGAACACACAATTTTAGCTTTACAACCTGTATAGTATTTGCAGGGAAGCTAGAGGGGCTGGGAATGAGTGTTGAATAAGTTAGCTTACTAGAACCTGCTTCAGGGAACCATTGCTGTGTAATGGGATTTACAGTGATGGTACTGGGTAAAGCCACCTGGGGAGAGAAGAAGGACAATTTCTGGGAGGAGTCCTTAGGCACCCCGATACCTAGATGTCCAGGAAGGAGACTGAGAAGGATCAGCCAGTGAGGAGGAGAAAAACCAGGAGAGTGTAGTGTCCTAGAAGCTCGAGGTGTAAGTGGTCAACTGTGTTGAACGGGGCTTTGAGAGAAATGAAGGACAGAGAACTGACCACTGAATTGGAAAACATTGAGTTCGATCATGATTTTGACAAGAGCCACTTCAATGGAGTGATTAGAATGGGTGCAGAAGAGGTTTGGAGAGAGTGAAGTGGAGACAGTACGTATAAAGTGGCAAAGATGTGGTGCTGAGAGTTGGAGGGGAGGAAGGGACCAAGGCAAGATCTTTCAAATGGGAGATATTTAAAAATTAAAGATAAAAAGAAAAGGCATAACATAGCCACATTTTTAAACAACCCAACCAAGTTGTATATTTTAAATTGTTTCTTCCACAGACGTTGGTTTGTTTCCTGACCTTTGCAAACACTGTGCTTTTAAATGTTTTTCCTAACCAGTTTAATGCTCCCATGGGGGATGCCAAGGGATTTCTGTTTATCAGCTGATTGTGCTCCGAGTCAATGACAACCATCCTTTCACAAATAGAGAATAAAGTCGCTCTGATCTTGTTCACAATTCTCCTGAAGCCCTTCTTGTTTCAGCTTTTGCTACCTTTAACTAACAAACTCATCAGAAAATACCACCTTTGTGTTATCCAGAAGAGGAGGTATTTACTTTAGAAAGTGCTAGAATATGAAGGACTTGCTGTAATAATATGTATCTCTTCATCTGCTGAAACCCAGCTACTATGAAAACAGAATGATTAACAGCTTCTATTCAACACTCCCAGCCCTCCCTAAAGGGAACATGTCTGAAGGATTAAGTGATTTGATCAACTTTAATACATTTTAATTTTCATAATACACTCTTGACAATTCAGATGTCACAAATCCCTCCATTGAAGTTGTCCATCGGGCACCGCTGTCTTTTCACAAACTGTTTTTAGTTAGCATTGCCTTGCCTATGGAGATTTGGTTTGCTGCTATAACAAATAAGAGAGGATTTTGAAGAATAACATTAATTTGACAATTTTACAAGTATTCATTCAGACCTTTAAATACTGAATGGATCAGGCCAGTCATTTGGTTTTTTCATCATCTGTTATTAAAAGGAAAACTAAAGGGCAGCTTGCTTTCCTTTCACTGTCTATCATAATTTGTGATGCAGTTCACTTTATAACTCCATTTCCTCACGCCCCGCTCCAAGTAGTTCTCTTGTGCCCGTTATCCTTAGACTCTGGCAGCTGCTGATCCATATTCTGATCCTACAGTTTTGCTTTTTCCAGAATGCCGTATAAATTGGATCATATAAGATGCAGCCATTTGAGACTGTCTTCTTTTACTCAGTATAATGCTTTTGAAGTACATCTGTGTTGTATCAGTAGTTTGTTCCTTTTTATTTCTGAGCAGTATTCTATTTTATGGATGTACCACCACTTATTTATCCATTCACCAATTGATGAACATTTGAAGTGTTTCCAGTTTTAGGTGATTATGATACTTTCATGTTCAGTTTTTGTGTGTGTGGACAAATGAAGAGAAATGTATGGAGCAGGACTGCTGAACCATAAAATAAATGTATAGTTAAATTTTATCTATAGTGGTTGTAGTAACCATTTTATATTCTAACCAGCAATTTATCTTGTATTCTGAAAACTTGTGAAAGTCACTTATTAGTTCTAAAAGGTTTTTTTGTAGATTCTTTGGGTTTTTCTACATAGTCAATCACGTTGCTAAAAAAACACACATTTTATTTATTCCTTTCCAATCTGTGCCCTTTTAAAAATTGCCTTATTTCACTGGCTAGGAATTGATGTTAACTAGAAGTGGTAAGAATACACATCTTTGCCTTATTCCTAATCTTGGGGAGAAAAAACATTCAGTCTTTGACAAGAAAGTATGATGTTAACTAAAACTGTTTTTGTTTATTCCCTCTATTTATCAGAATGAGGAAGTTCCTTTTTCCTTTAATTTGCATGATAAGTAGATATTGAATTTTGTCATGATTTTTCTGCACTTATCAAGATGATCCTGATGAATTTCACTGATGTTTGAATGTTGAACCAAACTTCCATTCCTTGAATAAGTCCCATTTAGTCATAATATAATTTTTTTTATTCCTGCATTTTATTTGCTAATATTTTGTTATACATTTTTGTGTTTATGCTGACAGAAGATATTGGTCTATAATTTTCTCTCCTTCAAATGTCTGTCTGGTGTTGGTATCATGGTAATACTGGCCTCATAGTTTGAAGAGAAATGTGTTTCTTTGTTGGAAACTGTTTAACTACAAATTGAATTTGATCATGTAGTACGGGATTATTTATGTTACTCGTTTCTTCCTGAGTGAATTTGAATGGTAGGTTTATGGCTTTTGAGCAACTTTTTTCCATTGCATCTAAGTTATCAAATATATTAGCATTAAGTTGTTCATGATAGTCCCTTATTTCCCTTTTGATGTCACTAGGATCTGTAGTGATGTTCCTCTTTTATCCCTGTACTGCTAACTTGTGAGTTCTTTCTTTTTTCTTCAGTGGTTTGGCTAAAATTTTATCAATTTTTATTGATTTTTTTTCCCAAAGAGGCAGATTTTGCTTTCATTGATTTTTCTCTCTTCTTTGCTTTCAATTCCACTGATTCCTGGTCGTATCTTTATTGTTTACTGTTTATTTATTGCTTTCAGTTAAATTTACTCTTTCTTCTAATTTATTTACATAGAAGTTTAGGAAATTGGTTTGAGACTTTTCTTTTTAAACATTTAATGCTATAAATTTTCCTTTTAGTGTTGCTTTAGCTGCATTCCACATATTTTATACGTTATTTATTAATTCTTCAGAATATTTTCTAATTCTGTGTGGCTTTTTCTTGACTCATGTATTATTTCATCTCCAAATACTTGGGAGATTTTTCAGATAGCTTTTCATTATTGATTTCTAGTCAAATTACATTTTGGTCAGAGAATAGGTTTTATATTTTAAATTATTTTAAGTTTGTTGTGGCTTATTGTATGCCTCAAAATATAGTCTACTCATATTCTGTGTTTATCACACTTAGTTTCACATGTTTCACTATAAAAATATTCATATGATTGATTTCTTAGGGCTTCTTCAGCCTCCACTGTAGGTGTTATATAATATAGTATATGCACCGTATAATCTTCCTAAATCTGAAAAATTGTGAATTCTAAAACACATCTGGCTTCAGGAATTTGGAATAAGAAATTGTGGCCTAGTTTATTGGTTATATTATCATCTATATGATTCAAAACATGTTTATATTGTTTTTAGATGAGCATTGACATGAAAACACATAAATAAAAATTTCATAGAATTTAAAGAATCTAAAGAGTATTTTCCTAGACCATGATTGCCAGACAAAAAACATAGCAATGATAAATTTATGATATCATAGGGTTGAGTTTTCTTTGGCTGTAGTTGCTTTTCTTAGCAGAGACCTCCTTTGAAATACTAAACTATCTGACAGGCAAATTTGGGTAACACTTCTTGTTTTGGATTTTCTTGGACATGATCAGAATTGTCAAAGGTAATCTTACTGCTTTTCTGTGATAAGTACTAAAAATTCTAAGGAAATCCCTGAGGAGATGGGGAAGATAACAGTTCATGACAAATATCAAACTCATTCTAGATCAGAGCTATCTTGCTTATTGAAATCCTATAATTGTCTATTAAAACTATTAAGAAAATTGCTTACTGAAACCAAGAAAGTTGGCAGTTTTAGAAGAAATTATTACTAACACGATTCCTAAATCTGTAGTAATGAACCAAAGGCAAGGAGTACATTTAAGTGTCCTTATAATTGCAAACCTTAGCTCAGACTTAAATGAATAATGCCAATCTTTATTAACAATATTGTGAAAGGAAATGAAAACTCAAGGGGGCCTCAATTGTGTAGGATGTGGAGAAAAGCCTGAGATCAACTAGTAGGAGTTAAATTAGTAAATTCAACAGACATTGTAGGTCAGCCAAACTAATGGGCAGGAGGAAGACAACACAGGGAGAGAACACAGGCAAAGCTATGACATAGTTTGTAGTCTTTCAACCACAAGAATTTGAGGAACCAAGAGAATTGTGGGAAACTGACTAGATATAAAGGTTGATGCCACAACTGCTCTGTACATTTTCCACTCCTGGTTGCCTGGAACTAAGACCCACACCCCTTATTTCAATGACATTGTAAAGAGAAAATCACATGCTACTAAGGAGAATACTAATTGGGGGTAGAACAGAAGATCATCTGGTTAGCTCTATCTTGATAATATCTTGAACAGGAAGTTAGGTTTGATGTTAGTAATACTTTTAACTGGGTGTTGCTTTTTCTCATGGCGTCTCTATGGACTCCATGTTAAATAATAAAATGATGTGGTTATTCATTCAAGCTGAAATACATTGTCGCTCTTGGATCCCTGCTTAGAAGGAAAAGACCAAAAAGCTAAGACCCAGGACTAGAACCAGATGGATGCCCCATCTCCTGGTGCTCTGTGCAGGGCAGGCTGTGGATGTCAGTTCCTCTGTTGATGGAATGGCCCCTTCTCCTTACCCGTGGGCTGGGGAGAGGAGGTGGCACATAGAAAGTCAACAGGGTGTACACTTACATTGTACCTAGATTTTTACAAAAAAAAAAACCAAACTAGGTCAGGGCTTTTCAAGAACAAGTTACTACGCTCAATGTTTAGTAGGAATGTGACAGAAAATCCTGTTCTGATTCCACTTTCATTTCAAATTTAGGAAACAGGCACACTTACCTCCCTCAGTATTTTCCATATATGAATCACACTTCTGGGGCAGAATGGAGGTTTAGTTAAGTAAAAGGTAAGAACGCTTAACGCACTTTGAAGAGAAAAAAAGGCCAAGCCCATGCCTCAGGCAGTCATGAGTAGAATTCTTAAGCCCAGTGGGAAATCAAGCTGTGCATTATTCTGTTCTAGCATTGGCTACTCTTGGTTGCATCAAGTGACCACTTTGAGTAAAAGCAAAGTTCAGCTTCCCAAGGTGAGCTGTACACCTGAATGCTCTTGAAAGTTGTCCTTATTTTCTTTTCTTTTAAAACTCTATAGCCTGCTGACCAGGTAAAATAATAGAACATATGGTCTTTATTTAATTCCTTAGTGCTTACCGCCAACACAAGAGGAGTGAAGATCTCTTGGCTGTCTTCAATGCTTTCCTTTAATCTTACTTTATTTACTAAGAGCTAATAAAAAAATCTCAAGTGCTTAACTCTCAAGTGTTGTTTTTCTTCTGGGCATTGGTATTTGACTTGTTTCTTGGCCTGAACCCCACCCCCACCCCACTCTTTTTACTGCTGAATGTGCCATTGTGAACCTCCTTTTTAATGCTGCGTTCATTCTCCTTAATCTTTTTGCCTTTCTTTTTACTGACAAGTTAAATATCTCTTTGATATTTTTTCAGCTTCTAGTAGCTTATCTTTTTCCACTCTTTTCAAATTACTCTAAGTTATTTAAAAACATAATTATATTGGATTTCTAAAAGTAAAACAATTTAATTATAAAACTAATAGTTATATGGACAATTTTGGAAAAGAGAAGAAAATCATTTAAAATCTTACTGCCCAATTGCCATAGCTCTATTTATTGTCTTTTAATGTAAGTATTGCATTTGGCATACTCACAGTCAGAGTGTGTATAGAATTCTGCCCCAAATGTCTTTCATGCCACATTACCCTATTAAAATGGTTCCCTGTTTGCTAATTCTACTTTGTAATTATTAGTTTCAATATTCTAATGATATTGCATGAATTGACTTAGCTGTCCTATCAATAGGACATTTATAATGATAATGTCTTTTTCTAAGGCTGTGTTAACACTGAGAGGAGCTTTGCAAAGCAATCAAACCTGCACAAAATTAACATGTAATGGTTAACAATGTGTGAGGTTTCAGATATGAAAATGACAAATCATAAAAACTCTATGACAAATAATCCAACAAGAGCAACTCTCTGTTCTATCGTTCAAGAGATACACAACTGTAGATTGGGGAAATGAGCACAGGTATGACCCTAGTATCAGCATTCATTAAAAAAAAAATGAATTAATAATGCAATCATTCATCTTCATAGAGTCAGTTGCCTGCCATATCTTTTCTGAAATTTATCCTGGAAAATGTGATTCTTGATATATCCAAACTCCAGGTCAAACTAATTACATCTATATCAAAACATTTAGGGCGACCAGAAGGTTCAGTTGGTTAGAGCACGAGCTCTTAACAACAAGGTTGCCGGTTCGATTCCCACATGGGCCAGTGAACTGCACCCTCCACAACTAGATTGAAAAAAAGAAAAAAACAAACAACGACTGACTTGACATGGAGCTGATGGGTCCTGGGAAAACACACTGTTCCCCAATATCCTCCAATTAAAAAAAAGCATTCAATATTTGTACAACATATTTATTTCCTTGTTAATTACAGAGAATAGCCTTTTCAATATCTTCCCACATTTTAATATTCACACATTCTAATATAGTATTTGGAGCTTTTTAAAAATTGAATTGCTCTTCTAAGAGGTTTGTATTTCTCTATAGACAAAACTGAGAATAAGAGCTTCATAAATCTGGATGCCTCATTATTATCAAGCCTAATCACCTTGTTTTTTGATAACCAGGTAATTGTAAAATAGACAAAAAACATGTTCTTAGCTCTCTGTAAATTACTCACTGCACTACCTGTTTTTAAATATTGTGCTTCTTAGCCTGGATATCAATTTTTTCTTTTAAAAATTCTTTGAATTTGTTAATAAAACAAAGTCCTCAAGATTCTTGATATAATCAACTCCTAGTCAAACACATTTTTCCAATACCAAAACCCTTTATTAGTCTACTAGATAATTCCTTTTTTCTTTCTCATTCTATTTTTAATCTCTTTCCCCCCTTTAAACACATTTTTTTCTTAAATTCTATTTTATTTTATAATACATTAGTATGTCTGTTTTCTTTCTGTGATTGGTGTTTCCCTGGATATCATTTTTTTATTTTATTATCTTTTGGATATCATTTTTTAAACCCCTTAATTTAAAAATATTTTGTGTCATTTTGTTTTACGTGTTTCTCTTGTGAGCAGCATATGGGTATATTTTATTTTTTATCCAATCTCATAATCTTCATGTTTAATAAGTATATTAATGTTTTGCATTTATTTTTACTGACCAGTTAAATTAATTTACATTGTCTTCTTTTTCTTTACGTTCTTTTTTCCTTTGCTACTATTTTTGTTTTCCTTTTCTGACTTCTGTGGGATTAAAAACTTTTTAAATCTGCTCTTCTTTTAAAAAGATATAATTTGCATTTATATTACTTCAGTGGCTATTCAACAGAGCAAATCTAAAATTCCCTAACTTAAGGTTATTTGGTAATCCCACCCTTTTCCAGGGCACAGCAAGAATTTTAATGCCTGAAATATCCATAAAAAGTTCTACCCCCTCTCTTTTTATTGTTTGTAATTTTACTTTTATCTCTTTCAAAAAATAAACGTATTTCTTGACAGAGTTATGTCCCTTTATATATTTTATTGACCTTATGCTACCCATTGTTTTTTTCACCCCACATATTCTTCTGGTTTACATTTCTTTGTGCAGAAACCCCTCACTCCTTGCCACTTTAGTGAGGGTCTCTCAGGGGTAAATTCACTTAGTCTTTGTGTAACTGAAAATGTCTTTATTTTTCTTTTGCATTTGAATGATAGTTAACTGGGTATAAAATCCTAGGTTGACATTTACCATCAGCACTTTGAGGCTATTAATCCATTATCTTCTGGCATCTATTTCCAATTATGAAGAAATGTTCAAGTCTAACAGATAACAGTCCATTCTCTGTCTTTTCTCTCTGGCAGCTCTTAAGACCTTCTGTATATTATCCTTCACGTTCTGTAGTTTCATTACAATGAGTCCAGGCATGGATTTGTTTTCATTTATCCTCCTTGGTATTTTGGGCATTCTTTTAAATTAAGGACTAATATTGTTCTTCAATTTAGATATTTTTCAGGGATTATAACTCTCAGCTCCCCACTTTTCTGACACGACTTGGACAGAGGTGGGTGATTTGTGGTATCTTTCTACAGCCTGGTGAGGGTGGAAGTCTAACCTCTGCAGCTTGCCTTTGCTGTTGGGGGTTATAGTGTGGCTGCAGTCTTTTCTGTGGTGTTTGGCTGGAATAGAGTGGTTAGTGTCTAAAAGTTCTTTATGTTCCCAGTCTGCCTTTTCCCTCTTTGGCCAGAGAGAAATGGTTTTCCTCAGGATTTTTAAAAATCTGTGTCTGTTGGCATTTCCAGGTATCCAGTCTGGACTACATAATGCAAAAAGAAAACCTCAGGTTTTGAGGTGCCTGGTCAGTCTGTTTTCTTTTCTCCACCTTTCAAAGTGTCAGGCTTGTTTTATGTGTAATTTTCAGTTTTCAGTTATACTTAGCTGGAGAAATAGAGAAATGTCTACTCCACCTTCCAGAAAACTAAAGTTATGTATTTTAAAGTCTTTGTTAGACTTCTCTACAAAGTGGAAGAAACTTAAATAATTATTTAATTATCAATATTTTTGGCTGTGTTCCTTGTATTAGATTTCTTCACCTGTTTTTGCATTTTGGTTTGCAAGCTCATTTGGAGAGGGAGAGTCTGCTTTATTTCTTTCTTACTTTCAATGATCACCTAGCTCTTTCTAGTAATATTGCTGTTTCTTTCTCCAGACCCTAGACCTCAATTCTAGAACCAGGTTTAAAATGTAAATCAGGGACCCTGCCCTTTGCAGTGAGCAAGTTATCACAAACCTGGGCCTCAAGCCATTTAATGATTTGGTTAAGCTCCTAGTTGATCAGCTATGACTGAATTCTCCCACTGGCTTGGCCCACAGGTAACTGTGAGTTATAGCCCCAGGCAGTGAATGGCAGAAAGGTTTTCAGCCTCCTGTAATTAGTGAAGGAAGAGGATTTCCCACCTCATCCCTAGCTTTAAGCAATAAGCATATCCTAGTGCATCTCAAGTGGAGATGGAGAATCAGGAAGTTCTTCAGTCTCCTTTACTTTGCAGAAGTCCAACTGTCTGCTATCAGACCCAGATTCCAAGAGGTCCCTTCACCTTTGCCTGCCATTGTGCTTTTCTGTTATATTTATGGACTACAGAAATGTTTACTTTCATCATGTGTTCTTTTTATTTTTTTTAAATCTTCTTGGTATATTATTGCCACATGCTGGGAGCAGAAACTGCACACCAAAGCATGAACTTACACTGAGATAGAAAATGTAAACCTTTCTTAAACATGTTTTGGAAACACTTGGGGGAAATAGTTTATATAAGATAACAAGCTCCAAAATCCAAAATTAGCTCTGATTAAGTTAGTTTCATAATAGAACCAGTTTTTTAAGTGACATCATCTATTTATTAGCCATTTTGATGTATAATTATGTAGTTTTCTTCTATCTCCCTTCACCTCAACCCCATCATCCAAACATGGAGAAATGATAACTTTCTGTTAAATTGTTATTCAGTATTATTGGGTAAATATAAGTCAAATGTTTACTATGATTAAATTAACTTTCTTGTTAACTTTTTTCTAGTGCTAATAATTGTCTCATTTTCCTTTGCTTACTTGTCTTTTTACCTATGGCTAATTCTTCCAGTACCATATAATATTATGGCAATACAGATTTCCATGTATTAATAATCAAATCTCTCAGTTTAAAAAGTTACCATTTTTTCCTTTTTGACTTCCTCCTTAGTACCCCATATCGTTATGTTCCATTAGGGCTATTTACTCTCTTGGACTCTGACAATTATCTTCGTAAAATTTCTTTTTACCAACAACCTTCTTCTCTTTTCTGTGTTGCATTTCCTGTGTCTAGGACTTCACTTCTTTCTTGGTTTACTGTAGTATGGCCTATGTTCTACAAACTTCCTAAGAACAGATGTGTGAGATACCTTTATTAAAACAAACAAACAAAAATCTTTGTTTCATGCTCATTTTAAATGAGTAGCTTGGCTAGTATAGCATTCTACATTGGAAATTATTTCCCCCCAGAATTTTTAGAAGTCAGTGCTCCATCTTCTTCCAGCTACCAGAGTTTCTAAATCCAAAACAGTGTTCATTCTTGATCTTTCATATAGGAACTGATTTTTCTTCCTGGACTATTTTAGAATTTTCTTATCATTTGTGTTCTGCAATTTCACAACGATGTTCTGTGATGTGAGTCCTTTTTATTATTCAAATTATACTCTTGTTGGGTCTTTTCAATCTGGAGATTCATGTACTTCAGTTCTGGAATGCTTTCTTGGATTTTGTGGCAGAGACAGGTAAACTCCCATTGGAATTTTGTCTTTCCCCTTTGCTACGGTCTGAATATTTGTCCCTTCTCAAAATTCACATATTGAAATCCTAATCTCCAAGGTGATGGTATTAGGAGGTGGGGCCTTTGGGAGATGATTAGGTCATGAGGGCAGAATCTTTATGAATAGGGTTAGTGCCCTTATAAAAGAGACTCCAGAGAGCTTGCTGGCCCTGTTCGCCATGTGAGGACATAGCAAGAAATTGTCAGTCTGCAACCTGGAAGAGGGCCTTCACCAGAACCCAACCATGCTGGTACCCTTATGGACTTCTAGCATCCAGAGCTGTAAGCAATACATTTCTGCTGTTTATAAGTCACCCAGTCTATGGTATTTTGTTATGGCAACCCTAATGGACTAAGACATAAAACAGAATTTTGTGTTTCCCTTCCAGAATACAGTCCCCTTCTTTCATCCAGGTAGGTGAGATGATAATTTTCCCCAATGGACTAGAAGAAGAAGTGATGTGCTTCTCTGGGCCAAGTCAGTGAGGAAATGAATAGAGTACTCTGTTCTCTTTTTCTCCATTGGTCAGATGGATGCAGATAATATCAAGGTGCTGGGATGGCAGAGGCACAGATAGAAGTGTCATGGGTCCCTTTGTCATGATGGGGAGAGAAGCAACTTGGTGGTGAGTAACCAGGAGTGTACACCTAGTATGTGAGCCAGAATGTACTTCAAATTTATTATGCCACTGATGTTTAGTGCTTTATTTGTGATAATAGTCAGCATTCCCTGAATGATACATTTCTTTAAAATATTCCCCCTACTGCTTGCTCTGCTCTCAATTTCTGGAATGTTGATCAGTGAGATTCATTAGACTTTTCAGATTAATATTCTAATTTTTTATCTTTTCTCACATTGCAGCTCTTTGACTTTTTCTTTCACTTCTAGAGATTTATTTTTATAATTTCTTCCAACCATTCTATTAAAAACATTGGTGGTCAGGGGGAGAGGGAAGGAACTATCATATTTTTAATTTCCAAGAGTATTTTTCTGTGATTCTTCCTCTTTTAGAGTATATAGTTCATGTTTGATTCAATATTTTCCTTATCTCTTTCCAATATTTTCTTAAAAGCCATAATAATTATAGATTTTAAAATTACTTTCCTGCTTTTAATATCATTTATTTCCTTTTTGTATGTGTGTATTGGAAGCTCGATGTCTTATGATCCAGTGCTGCCATGCTTCTTTAGATTGAGGCACTAGAAATCTGATTGAAAGCTCTACATGGGACTGGGAGCAGTGATATGTCTTGACCACTAGTGGGCTTCCTGTAGGATAACTGGATGGCCCACTAGCTTCTTCACTGGATGACTTCCCACCATGTACCATGGATTCTAAACTTGGTCTTGATGTTCTGGGAAACATGCAGAGGCATGGTACTGGGTCGGGGTGTGTAATGAGGTTTCCATGGTTTTTAATGCACGCTTGCATTTCACCCTACCTCCATCTTAAAATGTGGTAGGTATTCCCCCAGTCTGAAGCCTCTCTAGTTCAATGTCTCCATGGAATAAGACTCCAGATCTTATTACAAGGATTGAAGAGAAATAATTACCTGATAAGAAAGCTAATGCTAGATTGCAGAAGCAGAGCAGGGTTGGTCTATCGGGATGGTCCACACTCCCAGAGTTTTACAGATCAAGTGATATATTAATGATTACTTTGGCCAAGATGTAGGCAACACAGGAGTGATGGTAACTGGGGTGTGGTTTGAGGTCCTATCTAATTGACTTTCCTGTTGGGTAGAAGGATACCAGCAAAAGATAACCTGAATTGCCAGGGTATCTCACTCTGGGGTTTTCCTGCAAATAGAGCCTGAGATAACGACTTGAGTGGAGGTAATTTGAGAGGTGATATTTGAAACAGAAGTGAGGGAATGAGAGACAGGGAAAGGAGGAAAAGTCACTGAAGAATGAGTTACTGAGTTTGTATAAACGGTGTGGGCAATTGGGGCTCAAGCCCAATCAAGACCATCTGGAGAACTAGTAGAACAGATCTTGGGAATGTCACGTCATACAAAATGGAAGTCAAGTAATTTCCCTATTGACTCTCACTGCCCCTTTTATAAGGGTCACCCCAGGGAATATTAATATTCCCTTACACTTCAGGGCAATAGCTGTTCAAGGCTTCTCTCCGATGCTTTGGAGAGAGCCCCTAGCAGCCACACAAGGAGAGGCTGAACTGAGATGTAGCATGCTGGCAGAATGTTCATCCCAGCTGCAGGAGATCAGTTAGACTAAGAGCAGATAGTGAAAGACACCATGAGAATCTGCTACTCGGCGGTGGTGCAAGATGACATAAGTGACCAAACAGAAGAGAGAAGAATCTGCCCAGCTCAAGAAGACCAAAGTGAGAGGGTTCAAGCAGAGATCCAACAAGGAGCCCTCAAAAAGGCCCACATGACAATGAACAACCTTTAAACATCCGCCATGCATAGAGAAAGCAAAGCCAGCTCCAAAGGGACCAACTCCATTCCCTCCACCTTCCAGTTCCTACTCCCCGCTAGGCCCAGATCCTTTAGCCATTTGGCCAACATGCTGGGGGGGATTAGAAAGGAGGAGAAATCCAAGTCCATGGCCCCTTTCTCCACTGGAGGCTTCATGCCTGGGAAAGTGATGAAGTGCTCCCTTTAAATCAAGTTTAGAGTTTTCATTAATATACTGGGTTGGATACTGATTTGTAAACCAAGACTGTTTGCAACTCTCTACAACCATAAGAACTACATGTTACCCGAGAATGAGCAGAAAAGTTTTTATCTTGGAGAGGGGAACTTTCAACCCTTCCAAACAAAGTTCCATTGGGGGTGTGGGAGATACATAACGTTGTGCTGTGATTGCAGCACTTGTTGTCCTCATTTGAGCTACACATATCAGGCCATTTTAATGAAATGAAATTCATCTTTGCCCTTTTTCCCCCTGGGGGACCATATTTTCCAAAATGAAACAGGGTGATGAAGGATACGGCAGACAGGAAATTTGGCTTGAGGCTATGAGAAAGAAACCAAACTGATTCGCACTGCTCACAGGGTTGGTGTGGTCCTGAGCCTGCTGGTCCCTCCTAGTCATGTAATACTGTCTTTCTAAAATTCTGTGCTCTAGTCACACTGAGATTCTTTCACTTCCTGTAGAGCACCACAATGTAGTTCCTCCCCAGTCCTCCAGATTTGTTCTTTCTCCCCTCCTCCCACAGTTCACCTCCTCTTTTAGGTCCACCTACTTTCTCATTATTCACTAGATCTCAACTTAAATGTTGCCACCTCCAGGAAGACTCTACAATCATCCAAGTTTACATCACGTGTCCTTCCAGGTGCTGACATGACTCCTGCTGCCCCCACTCTCCTAGCACCTTATCTCTACCGTATTTACTTGTTTACTTCACAGTGCACCGTTTGCCCTCACCCACTACCATAATCTCTGTAAGAAGTGGTCTGTCTGGTGCATGTCTGCAGCCCCAGAAGCTAGCACAGTGTCTGGCATATAGTGGGAATACTTGTCAAACGAATTAATTTGTATGCATATTTTCATAAAACATTTGACAAATGTACACAAATTAAGCCACAGAATTTTTAAAAATTAGCTTTCCGAAAAGAATAAAATGAAAAAATACTGGAAATGTCTAGGAAAATTCAGGATTTACGGTGACTATATATTATATATCCCTTAAGAGAGTGTTTCTCAAAGTGTGGTCCCTGGGCCAGCAACATCACTGGGGAGCTTGTTAGAAACGCAAATTCCCGGCACCTCCCTCCAATCAGAAACTCTGGGGAAAGGATCCAATGTCTGTATTTAACAAGCCATCCAGGGCACACTCAAGTTTGAGAAAGCCCTGCCCTCATATTTAAAATGTCTCTCCCTACATTTCTCCAAAGAGGACTTACAGATGGCCATTAGACATATGAAAAGATGTTCAATGTCACTAATCATCAGAGAAATGCTAATAAAAACTGCAATGAAATACCATCTCACTCCTGTCAGAATGGCTATCATTAATAAATCAACAAACAACAAGTGTTGGCGAGGATGTGGAGAAAAGGGAACCTTTGTGCTCTGTTAGTGGGATTGCAGATTGGAACAGCCACTATGCAAAACAGTATGGAGGTTCCTCAAAAAATTAAACATAGAATTACCTTATGACCCAGTAATTCCACTCCTGGGTATTTATCCAAAGAAATCTAAAACACTAATTTGAAAAACTATATGCACCCCTATGTTTACTGCAGTGCTATTCACAATAGCCAAGATATGGAAACAACCAAAATGCTCATAGATAGACAATTGGATAAAGAAACTGTGGTACATTTATACAATGGAGTATTACTCTGCCATAAAAAGAATGAAATCTTACCATTTGCAACAACATGGATGGATCTACAGGATATTATGCTAAGTGAAATAAGATTGAGAAAGACAAATACTGTATGATCTTACTTATATGGGGAGTCGAAGTAACAGAATAAACAAGCAAACAGAACACAAATAGACTCATAAATACAGAGAAAAAACTGATGGTTGCTAGATCGGAGGGGGTTTAGGGGATGGGGAGAATGTCAAGGGATTACAAAGTACAAATTGGTAGTCACAAAATAGTCACAGGGATGTGAAATACAGTATGGGGAATATAATCGATAAATTTGTAAAGATTCTGTAGGGTGTCAGATGGGTACAAGACTTATCAGGGGATCACTTCATAGATTATATAAATACCTAACCACTGTGCTGTACACCTGAAACTAATATAAAATAATACTGAATGTCAACTATAACTAAATCTATATTTGTATGGTCACTGGATGTAACGTACAACATAGGGAATACAGTCAATGGTATTGTAACAGCTATATACGATGTCAAAGGGGTAGTAGACTTGGGGGGTTATCACTTTGGGAGGGGTGTAAATGTCTAATCATTCTGTTGTTTTGAAACTAATAAAAAAATAAAAATGTCCCTTTCTGCAAATCACTTAAGTCATATTTAGAAGGAGGAGATGGTGTCTATTAAACATCTCTGAAAATCGAGACCCGTATGATCTCCTTTTTCTCAATGCCATTTAAGTTAAGCATCTAAACTAAAGACCGCCCAAGATGGTCCATTACTGGAGGACTCAGCTGGAAAGGATTACAACTGGGCAGCACTGTCAACATCTCCACTCGGGTTCCAGGTGCGTGCATCTGGTACTCCTGGCTAGGAAATCACTGCATTACTTGCTTCATTAACTTCTACATTTTAACAGTCTGACATTTCAAACTGCATGGCTGGGCTTTTAATCAGGTGGGCCCATCTCTGTGCCTATCTTGGCATGACAAAGTTACTTTGTGGGAGAGTTGAATTAGCAAGGGTGTTAAGCCTCGGGTTTGTCCAAGGGGAGAGGAAGTGACACTTGAAATGTTTGGTCAATCCATATGTGACCTTAAGATGTGGAATTAGAGTCTCCACATGGACAAAAATAGTGAAGAGCCATATAGAAATCATCCAGAACCTTCAGTATTTGCTGATTCCTTCACCCAAGGGGCATTTATATTCTTAAAACCCTATCAGGTTCAGGGAGATGGGAAGTCTTGTATCTTGGATCAGATTTTATTTTACAAGGGTCATCAACAGGACCAAAGGGAGAGACCTACGATATGGCGAGGACAATAAGGTTTTAAATGGAGTGGAAATAAATACATACATACGTACACACACCACAACACAAACAAACAAAACAAGAAGAGCCAAGGAAAGGAAGAAAAAACAGTGAGAAATTTTTAGTTCAGGCTAACAAAAAACATAAATAAACAAATGATGTGCCAGATACCGTGTTGGAGAGGAAAAAAGAGAAGAGCCAAAATGCTCACCATCTCAGTGCTGAATGCTGTCTATTTATCCTCTAGAGCAGCTCTGTCCAATATGCAAGCTGCTAATCACATGAGGTTATTTAAATTAAAATCAATTAAAATTAAATAAAATTAAAAACTCAGTGCTTCAGTCACAAAAGCCACATTTCAACTGTTTGGTGGTCACATGTGGCTACCATATTGAACAGCACAGATTAGAACACTCCCATCACCCTAGAAAGTTCTGTTGGACACTGCTGCTCCAGAACTAACTTTCAGATCAAATATGTACTTTTCCCCATCCTTCCAGGGATACCTAAATACATAGACTATGGAAAACCAAAAGGTAAATGGCCAAGGATGAAAGCAGTTTTGCTTTGTCGATGAATTAGAATTCTCCCTGCAATTTGGCGCAAACGTGGCCTACTTTGTCTACACATGCACATCGAATGTATGTTTGAGAGCATACATTCAGTGCGATTCAACACAATAGATGTCAACTTGAATGCCTGCTCTGGGCAAGACACTGGGTACCACCTGAAGAGTAAAGATACATAGAATCTAGGCCCTATTCTCCAGGGGCATATGTGACAGACTATGTAAGAACAGGACACACTATGAGATAAGAAAAACAGGTATGTTAGGAGAGGTATAAACTAAGGCACAGGTCTCCAGTGTTGCTGTGTATATAACAATAGCCTTGTTAAAAATACAGATGTTCCAACCACATCCACAGAAAGGAATATCCTTTGGTTCTGAGAGAAGCTTCCAGCATCAGATATGTGCCTCCTTCACAGAGACACCTGAAAGATGACTGTTGGTTATAAAGAGACAGGGCAGTCTAGGAGAATGAATTGTCCTATGAGTCAAGAGAAGGAGGACTGACAAACTGGCTTTGACACAAATATTTATGTATTGTTGATGATACCACATCAGCAACTTAACTCATGACTATTGTCAAAACATCCCATCATGATTTGTTTTTGAATCTTCAAAAGCCAAAAGAATAGTTTAAATCCTTGAGTAGGAAAATGAACTCAGGAGTTAGTGAGAGCTGAATGCAATTAACAGGGAAACCAAATCCTGAAGTCACTAGAATAAGTCAAAGGCCTCAAACCAAGCAAAAGACAATATAGGCAATCCTTTGGGGACAGATAAGTCATCTATTATACTTACCAAGCTGCTCATTAATATAGGGAAATCAGCAATCCTTAAGGGAAGAGTACATGTTTTTACAGAGAGAACAACTTGGGAATATAGGAAAGCACACCTGGGGAACAGAATATAGACAGCTGAGAGCATCTAGCAAAGATGATGTCCCGAGATGTTGCACTTACCAGATGACAAAAATGCTGAGAGTCTTGTCCAGTGAGAAACACTTTGAGCCCACACTGTCAATAGATACCTTCTGGATCATGATTGACTTGGGCCAGTGACTGGATACACCACCTCTGTTTGAGCAAAACCAGAGAAATCAGCGTTAAGCTTGTAGATGACTTTGACAACATCATAAACTAAAAAGCACACTTCGTGTTTCCCCGAAAATAAGACCTTCAGCTCTAATGGGTCTTTTGGAGCAAAAATTAATATAAGACCCGGTCTTATTTTAATGTAATATAAGACTGGGTTGTATATAATATAATATAATACCGGGTCTTATATAATATAATATAAGACGGGGTCTTATATTAATTTTTGCTCCAAAAGATGCATTAGAGCTGATGGTCTGGCTAGGTCTTACTTTCGGGGAAACATGGTAAGTATTAAAAGTTTAACTTCCATTCTCATCCTGGATTTCTTTTTTGTCCACCTATTCCAGGATATTGCAAACTCATCCCTTTTCTTTTTCCTTTCTCTTTTCCTACCTCCTTCCCTCCGTTCTTCATTCCCATCTTTTCTTTATTCATTTCTTTTAAAGATTGGAGATGAAGAGGATTGATCTTTCTTAACGGGATAAAGCAGGTAAAGACCAAGAATGTTGATTCACTCAAGACTGTCTTAATTTCCTTTGTTTGAACATATCCCTTCACCACCACCAGAATGCCTTCTTTAATGACAAACAATTTCCTGCTGTACCAGATTCCAAGACCTTAATCCTTGTGAAGGGCCATGCAAATGTTAGATTTGTAAGTCATATGCAGTTGTTCCAAGGAATTTTTATTGAGTTTCGTTGGACATGCAGGCTAAAATGCAATTTCTGGCTTTTATTACACATTAAAAGTCTATGTTTCAACTAACTCAACAAAGAAAAATTTGGGTGCAATACATAGCAGATGGAAAGAAAGACCATCATGTAAAACTATACTGGTTGTACACTCAACTCCAGGAAAACCATTTACACAGTCTTTGAAGTGAATAGTGTCCCCAGGAGCTGTACGGTGTACAACCCGCTCAATTGTTCACGACAGCCTTAACAGGAAGCCCTTTACATGATTATCATAGGTCATATGTTCACTCAATTAAGTACTTATTAGGTACTTGTCATATGTAGGTTCTGTACTAGACTCTGATAAGCAAGACTGATGAAGTCTGTGTCCTCATGGAGCTAATACTCTATTAGGAGAGTAAATAATTAAGCAAGCACTCAAGATTAAAGTGTGGTAAGTACTGTGATAAAAGAAATATGGAGTGCCATGAAGGGAAGAGAGACCCTTTGGGAAGAAGTCAGGGGATATGCCTAAAGGACTTGATGATTATTTTGAAATATTAAAGATGAAAAGGAATTAGATAGGCCAAGTGAGTAGCTATGGTTGGGATGGGGAGAAGGCGGAGGATTGCCTAGAAGACAACATTCCAGGAAGAACATTATGCATGAAGAGGACTGAATGCTGTGTGGCACACTAATCAGCAGCTACTCCCCGATGCCAGTTTGGTTGGAGCCAAGTACTCTCGTCCTATCAGTGCCTGTGGCAGAGCTGAGGCATGGGTCCTGCTTGGGGAAGATGTCACCTGGACAGCTATGCTTAGCGACACTTGTCTCTAATCTTATGCTTTGTTCTGAAGTAATTGGGGTACTTTGCTCCCCAGTCAACTGGGAGCCCACTAGGAACAGGGAGCATTTTAGCTCCCGATATCCTGTTATTCTATCTTCACATGTGGTAGGTGCCCAGTAAATATTGAGAGAAAATAATTAAACCATCATCTAACTTAAGGTAAATCAGTGTGAGGTAAAAACGGGAATTTTATTTTTCCTTTTCCCAAACTTTCAATTAAGTTAAACCAACATAGACATCTAATCCGGGCAGTCTCTGAGCCTGGATTTTCTGATTTCAGTTGTGCTGTTAGTGAACACATAATAGCACTTTCCTGACATTGTAATATGACAGAAAAGGACATTTAAACAAATAATGATATTCACAGCAAAAGACTCATGATCTCATGTTTTGATTCCAATCTTATAAACACTTGAAAGTAGCTTTATAGGTGTCTTGGGCTAATTCTGAGTGAGTGTATAGTTCTTGTGCAGTCATTGGAAAGAAAACACAGTATCCTGTTCCAATAAAACTTTCAGACACGGCCGTAAATCAGGCTTGCCTTTCAGAATGCAACATTAGGCCATCGGTTTGGGCGTAACATTTGGTAATATCATTGAGACACTGAAGGCAACCATCATAACCCACGTGTATCCACAGTTCCAAGGGCAGCTTCATGTTGAAGCCAGAACATGAGGATGGCATGCATATTTTGATCTGGTATGGAGAAGACCGTAGAGACCCATAGGCTGAAACCCATTAACAAGACAAGCCCTGGCCTTGACACTAGGAGAGTAGCTTTTCTGAAAGCTAAAAAATCATTTTTGTATCTTCACTGACAAGTCTGCAATGATAGTAGGACAAAGCTCTCAATTTATTTCATCCAACTTAAAAATTTTTTAAATGTTAGAGTGCAAATGTGTGCATTGACTTAACAAATTGCACCATTCCTTTCTCTTCTTCGTGACAAGGTGGTCAGCAACAGTGAGGACAAGTGACCTAAGAAAATGGGCTCTCAGAATTTGGCTCATATGTTCAGCTTGCATTTAAATTAGGAGATGTTACTTCCAATATTCTCCTGGTTTGGGGATTATAATTTCTTACAAGATCTGGTTCCAAAATAGTTATGCTAAATTTGGTCATCCATGACCAAAGTGGTACAAGTCAAAGAAATACTGGCCTCTAGATTTCTTTGAAGAACAAATTTAGATTTAATGCTGCCAATACCCATATTTCTTGGGAGAATTACGCTAGAATATTTTATTTCACCTGTGGGGATACTCACTAAAAATGAATAAAGTTACCCATGCAAAAGCCTCTTATTTACTGTATATTCTCATTACTTTAAATTCTGATGATCTTGGATTACATTGGGCTGTTACAACACTTAATTTTTCATGGTTTCTTGAGGCTTTCCACAAAGTAAATACACTTTTCAGGTACAAATAATTGATATGTTACAATAAAGATATAAAGATATAAATATCTTTACAATCAAGCATCTTTCTGTATTTGCTTTGCACATAGTTGTCCAGTGAATATTTCTGAATAAAAGCATGAATAGTTCTATAAATATTTATTCATATCAAGCAGTCAAAATATATCAAGGCTAGACTGTGACTTGGATCATTTTCAAACAACATACTTCCAGTTGCAAAATGCAGTTCAAACCGCTCAGCATTTCAGTCCATTCTTGCTCTGGTCCCTAGGTCTATGTTCTCTCAGAACCCAGTCCAGCTCCCAGGAACAGTAAAATGACTGGGGTCACCTCAGTGGGTGGCCCCATTCTCTGGGCCACGTGAATGTTTACATTGCTCTGCAGAACCCTCAGGAACTCCATTCTTTCCCATGGCTTCCTACAAAAAAAAAAATCCTTCTTCATTACACCAGTTTCAATCCTGTGCTAGTTTCTACAACCAACCTTTATCTTCATTGGGAGGAATCAAGAAATTCTGGTTTAATATCTAGAATATCCTTTCATACTTGCTTGGTTGCAATTTTGGCTCTGAATCTTGCCCCCAGTTCTTGTAACTGGATTTCTCCTTTGTTCCCAGGATGGTCGCCTCACCTGTTTGGGCTCAATCTGCATCTCATTCATTGGAATGAGCTCAGCCTCCTTAGGCATGCACTATCTTCATCCCTTTTTAGTCTCTTATGGTGGTGGAGGGCTGTGGTCTCTTGCTCCTCATGTACTCAGGGAAGAAGATTCCTGAAATCTCCTGCCTGCCTGCTGCTAAGATTGTCAAACATCTCCACTGCCAGTGTGCTCCTCCCATGTGTCACACACCCCACTGGATCACCTATTCCCAGTTTTCTGCAGCCATGGTGGCTGGACACTGATCTACCCATCTGTAAGTTCACATTCTCTGATAGTCAAATGTTAAGACAGGATGAAGTGAGCAAGGATTTCATTAGGGGACATGCCTGTGTGAAAGGAACTAGGGTGGAAAATGGAGACGGCCAGGAGAGCATTCAGATTGTCATGTTCAACGACTCCCAGAGGAGAGAAGCAGAGAAGGTGGAAGCTCCTACTCTACCCTTCAGCATTGGGAAGGTTCGAGAAAGCTGTCAGGGCATCTTAACCAAAGCCACCTATCAAAAGGGTACTGGATCTCAGGCTCAGGCCTGCCTTAGTATCCCCTCATCATTTAGCCACTGGGAGGGAGCAGTCTGTGGGAGGGGGCCTGTGGTGCAAACCCATGACAGATTCTAGAGTGCAGCGGCTGGGGCCCTCCGTCAGTTACGCCCCCTGTAGTCACAGGTCTGCCAGGCGCATGTGCATGGTCTACACCACCTGTCAGGCTGGACTTTCTTCCAGCACCTGAAGTGGCGTCTGTACCCCAGGAGCTAGCCCCACCCTACAAGCATCTGTTTTACCTCCAGGTCCCAGCATCTCCCAGCCTGCCCCATCGCCAGAGTCAAGAGACTTCATGCGTTATCACAAGTAGCACTTTCATGTGTGAATTCCCTCTTGGCATTTCTCAGCAATTTATATGTGTTTTTAAAACCCAAATTCCGAGAAAAATTAGTCGAGACATTGAGGAAATGAAAAAAGGTGTTATAATTCTCCTCCGAGAATTAAAACTGAACAACCAACATAGAGACATAACGGGCTTGATGAAAGCCACTGACTGACACGAAGTCAAAAGTAAGAGCAGGAAACTGACGCGTGGAGTCAAAGAACAAGTTCGGCGTTTCCGGAACTGATCGGAGCACTGAAAAGGGGTCGTGAGCTAGTCATTCAGCTCTCCTTGCAGCTGTTGCTGTGTTATATATGTGTGTTCGTTGCAAATAAATTAAATATTAATAAGTTTACATGTATAGTATACTTTATACAAATAATATGATTGGTGTTCAAGAAATGATCAGTTTTTGAAGCAAAATAAGTCCTTCAACTGGCAATTTGCATGTGTGATTCTGGGTGGTGTTATTAATTTAATAAGGAGATCTGAATGTAAGGTTATTCATATGCAACCCAATAACACTTGGCAGCATTTCCAGCGTTTGAATATTTGTTAGAAGCCATAATTCTCTGTAAATAATGCTAAATTGAAAATTCCTTATTTAGTAAACAATTTTAATATCTATTATAATTAATAAAGAATATAAAGAATGCTGGAAGTTATTTTAACAATAAAGAACAGAGAATAAGTCATGAAATTCCCCAGAATTCTAATTTCTCAGTCCGATTTCTGAAGATTGAGAACACTGACACATGAAGCTTGGAGATTTTCCAGAACTGAGTAGAGAAATGGCGATGACTTAAATGGGCTGCTTTCACCTCATCCAATTACTTTTCAACCCCCTTAGCCAGTCAGAACTTTAATCTCACTGCTCCTTCACAATAAGGAAAATAATCACATCTTACAGCCTTCAATTGGGAATCTTCCCATTTTAGAAAAAGACAACACTGTTTTCTTTTAAATTATTTGTTCACTACAGGACATGGCAACCACATGGCTAAAAAGGAAAGTGATATTACAATTTAAGAAAAAGAAAAGAACATCATTATAATATTTCTGCTGAAGGCTTCCTACACTCGACCTTTGATAAATGTGTCATCTCTCCAAAGAACTATTCCTGATTCTACTCCAGTGTATTAGTTGGTTAGGACCACCAAAACAAAATATCACAGACTGGGGGGCTTAAGCAAAATTTACTTCTCACAGTTCTGGAGGCTGGAAGTCCAAGATCAAGGTGCCAGCCAATTCAGTTCCTGGGGAAGGCTCTGTTCCTGGCTTGTTCCTTGTTGTGTCCTCTCGTGGTGGGGAGACACAGAGAGACAGCAAGCTCTCTGGTGTCTCTTGTTAAAAAGACACTTTTCCTATCACTAAGCCCCTACCCTCATGACTTCATCTAATCCTAATTACCCACCCGCCCATCTCAAATACCATCACACTGGGGGTTAGGACTTCAACATTGTATTTGGCAGAGACACATTCAATTCATCCCATAACATCCAGAATGGCTTCTCCAAGACCACAACTAGCTCATGAAAACAAAAAGTCCAATGGGGAAGAGGGACTGGGAAGTTCTCACCCATTTTCCCTGGTGCTCCTTCTTCCCCTGCAGACACCCTTAGTGTCCTCATGGGGCCACTCTCTGGGATTTGGGCAGGGAGTGAAGGGGGCAGCACACTCCCAGGTGTTGAGGGCAAAGTGTGCACAGGGGAATCCCCAAACATCAGCTTTCATCCTTCCTACATCCTTGTGGGAACCCACCTCCATTTTACAGAAGAGAGACTTTGGGGTTCAAACAGTTTCAATAATTCACATGCCCATGTCAAACAAATAGTAAAGACTAGACCTAATTTTTTAAAGATATAATTCAGACTCCACAAAATCCACCATCTCAAAGCATGCTGTTCAGTGTTTTTTAGTATATTCACAAAGTTGTGCAACCATGACTACTATCAAATTCCAGAACATTTCATCACCCCAAAAGAAACCCTGTACCCATTAGTAGTCACTTCTCAATCACTCTTCTCCCAGCCCCTGGAAACTGCTTATCTGCTTCTTGTCTCTATGGATTTGCCTATTTTGAACATTTCATATAAATCGAATCATGCAACATTTGTCCTTTTATGCCTGGCTTCCTTTACTTAGCGTGATATTTTCAAGGTTCATCCATGTTGTAGCATGAATCACTATTTCATTCTTTTTTATGGCTGAATAATATTCCATTGTATGGATACACCACATTTTATTTATCCGTTTATCAATCGATGGACATTCGGGTTGTGTCCACTTTTTGGCTCTTATGAGTAATGATGCTACCTTATAAACATTCATGTACAAGTTTTTGTGTTACCATATGTTTTGTTTTCACTTCTCCGCAGTATATACCTAGGAGTTGAATTGCTGGTCATATGGTTAACTCTATTAACTCTTTGAGGAAGTGCCAATCGACCTAGTTTTGGTCTGTCTAGTTTGGGTCCTTCTTCCCACATCAAGCAATCATCACAATTCCACTCAACCTTTGCTACTACACATTCTAAGCCCCTGGGGACCTTTAAAAATATACTGAAGACCTGGTGACCCCTGCAAGAGATTCTGACTTAATTCATGTAGGGTGGGACTCAGACACTGGCGTCTTTTAAAAGCACTGAATGGATTCTACAAGGATGCCAAGGTTAAGAAGCATCACGTTATTCATTACGTATTCTAGGTCTGTGGACCTTTCAATTGAGGTTGGCCTCCCTACTGTTAATAAAGAGAAGCAACTAGCTAAACCTGCCTGGGGAAGTGTTGCCTGCCTCTTGACCACATTGCATTTTAAGAGAGTAAAGATACACAGGTTCCTGGCAGAGGACCAGACTTGCCTTGGAAGCATGGCAAGATCATGGCAGGCTGGCAGCCCCTTTGGGCCCAGTGTGCATCCTTGGAGGTAAAAGCTCATCCCCTCCCTTGAGGTCCAGGATAACACTGTCTTCTGTTCACCTCACAACAGCCTTCTGAGGTAATTATGGCGCCACCCATTTTATACATGAGAACGCTGAAGCCTGGAGAGTCAGAGGACGTTACCCAAAGTCCTCGGGTGGTAGAACTGGGATCTGAACTGAGGACATCCTGCTCTGGAGTCCTCGGTCTTAACTGCTTTGTGATAGACTCTATTCCAATAAACAACTTTAACAATGAAAAGAAATATTTCTTCACCTTAATTACTGCAAAAATATCACCAAATACAGTACTCCGTATGACCCAAACCAAAACATTCTGGCGAGAAATGAACCAAAGAGTTTCAAATTTGCCAAAGGCACTAAGAAAATAAATACTGATATTCGAAAATTCCACATAGCCTAGCTTCCAAACTTGTGTACCTGACCCTAGGGCACACAATGTTTTTCCTCTGAACCCATGATGGACATTTTTAATGTTTCTTTTCTGCTCTGAGGATGGGAATTCTGGTAAGGCACCATATACGATAACATCATTCTGAATCTGGGAGGGGTTTTGAAGAAAGTCTTGCTACAAGTTTACCAGTGCAGTGCAGCCTGGGCTGCTGTCTCCTTCCACCAACCAAACCATATCAGTTTCAAAACTGTCTCTCTCAGTAGCCTCTGGTTTTATTTAATTTACTGCACTTGGAATTTGATAAGTTCTTGGCTAGCTTTCACATTCTTTCGCATCCTCGTAATTCACATATTATCTTTCAGCTTTCAGTCCTTTGAATCTTCTAGTTACTCCTGGAGAAAAGCTGCTTTAGCATTTTTATCCAGTTAATGCCTCAAAAACGTAGTCAGAGTTAAACGCAAGGATATATTCTTACCCTGAAGTGTCATTGTAGTCCAGACACTCTTCAATGTCCGACATTTTGGGAGGGCCAATTTTGTTCATGGGCCCCGCTAGGGATCTACAGATGAAGGAGAGTGTCCTCACCCTACAGGAGCTCACATTTTTGTGGAAAGGACAGACAACAGCCAGTTACAAAATAAGGTAAGCATTCTGACTGAGGTATGTATATGGTGCCATCCATGTCCATGACTGAGGCAGCCTGCACAGACTTGGAAGCTAAGGATGTTTTTTAACTGGAGGCTGTGGAACATGATAAGTAAAGAAGGGAACAACCGTGTTCCAGGAGGCAGGAGGGCATCCCCAAAGCATCAGCTATGAGGCCACCCTCATGTGACTGGAGCATAGATTAGGGGGCATGGAGTGAAGAGATGTCCATGCCATGAGTAGTTCCTGTTTAAAAACGAGTAGTCATCTTCACAGCACTTGAAAGGTAGGTATTACTATTTACCCATTTTAGAGATGAGGAAACTGAGGCAGAGAGAGGTCACAGTACCCAATAAGGGATGAAACTAGGATTCAAGCCCAGATAGCCTTGGTCAGAGTCCATAGTTTAATTCTACCAGGCCGGTGTGGAGAGCATGTATCAGATCCTGCATGACTTTGAGAATTCATTCATTCAACACATATTCACAGAATGTACTATATGCCAGGCATGACGATAGGCTTCAAGACAAACGAGACAAGGCCCATGAGTTCTACCCTTAAGGCAATATTATAGGCAGGGCAGCGGGCAGGCTACCATTTAATGAAGATGCAATGGAATGATAATGGGATTCTGCCTTCTAGTGCTAGAGTCTAACAGGAGGAAATGCTATGGAAACAGGAACTACTAAAGCAAATGAATTCGGTCAAAATCATGAAAATAAAAATTTAGGCTAATAAAGGTAAACCTTCTAATGTGTAAGTGGGCAAAGATTGGTAAAGAACATATTGTTGTACAAAGAAGAGATGTAATACAGTCTGGAGATCGCTGACACCAAGATAAAGGGAATACAATTTCCTATAAAGGGTTAAATGGAGCAGATGGCAGGGCCAGCTTGCTGGGTTGGTAAGTGGCACCTGAGGGACCCTGAACATCACTTGGGTCTCTATCATGGCTTCTCTTGGAACATTTGAGGATGTTGCTGGCACATACTAGCACCTGGAGGGCAGCCTTAAAAATCTTTCTGGCTGACTGAAAGAAGCACTGACCTAAAAGAATATAGTTCTGAATTCTTCCAGGAACACACTCAATTAGTATACTCTGGTCTCAAGTGATAACGACTCCAGCAGACTGGGCACGAAACACAAGACCTCATCCACTCCTAGCTGACTGACTTGCCCCAAAGTGAACACCCCTCACCTCCCCTGCTTCCTCCAGAACTTGCCAGTGACAGGAGAGGGGAAACTATGGGCTTAGCAAGTTTTCCTCTAAAACTCCTTGAACTGAAGCACAGACAACACTTTGGGAAACTCTTTCCAAAGCAGTTTTTTTGCTTTTTCCCTCCAGGAAGTTAAGGCACCTCATGCTGGTGTAATCGAGTTTCCCTGGGAAGAAGCCGCTGCCCCCTGTGTGGTCACTGCTGCTGACAAATTAAATGCAGATGTTTGGCGGGTCGCCTCCCCACGCATCCTGCTCTTTGTGTTTTTCCTCTTAGAGATGAGAGTGGGTTCAGGATGTCCCTAACGCTGGACCTATGTACTCATTAACAACATGTCCGTGCAGTTTGCTGTTATACAAATCTCTGAAATTAATCGAACATCCAGTGAATCCATCAGTCACACTCCATATTGTTTAGCCCTTCTCCAAGCCACTGTCCCAGCCAATGGACACAGAGGCTGTGTCCCTTCTTATTTGAGGAATGATCATGGGGAAACACAAATTTGTGAAATGTGGACTTTTAAAGCTATGTTCTTATTTATTATTTTGAGAAACAAATGTCTACAATTATAACCTTTCAAATGAAGGTGGGGGTAGAAGGGTAATACTTGCTTTCCTAACATGGTCTATTAAGCAAAGGTGGCAAATATTGATTTGCTAGTGCAGTCACCTAGTATTAGTAATTTTTGAGAAATTATGAGTGTGGAAAAGAATAGGTTAAACTTATAAAACTCTCCTTTACAAATATCTTATTTCTCCTATAAAAAAAACCCCCACATTTACACTCCAATCTGCCTCCAGCTACCTCGTCCTTTATTTCCTGCCATTTATAACATAACTCCTCTAAAGAATTATCTGTACTCTGAGCCAATTTCTCTTTTCCAATGCATTTTATGCTACTTCAATTTCTTTACCTCACTATAAAATCCATTCACATGAAAACCTCCCAAACACAAAACAAATCAGCTCTGCTTCTTTCTGATCCTCTACTCTCTCATTTTAGGGCCATGTTCTAATTAGGCTTGTACATCAGTTCAAGTCTGGCTTCTTGTACTAGCTTGTGGCTATGCTCTTCCATGGTGGGTCCTTAAACAGGCCAATAGAATCATAGTGAAAACACTATCTACAACTTCATTCTGCAGCACAAATATTAATCTATTGTCAGCTATTATTTGCTGGCAACAGTATCTTGTATCAACAAGCCTGTCCGAATCTGGTACAATGCCAAAAAAGCATCATGATACACAATTAAAATACTGTATTTCCACTCTTTTTAGTCAGGGCCAGTAAACATAGTGTATGTCCATGTGTGTGCTGTGTACTCTTCAAGTACACAAATGTCACTCAGTCATCTTGCACTTCTATAATTGTGCTCACTGAATGTGCTGCTTCCCTAAGTGATAATAGTAGGTTACAGTGATGGATTGGTTTGCAAGTGCATTCACTCTCCAATGGTAAACCCTGTCAGCAACTTTTGAGTAATCATGGGGTGGAGAGAGAAATAAGTCAAAATTTTAAAATCACCTACAAAACATGCAGTTATTTCTTCCATCACCCAATCCTTCTCCAGATACTGCCCCATTTCTCAACTTCCTTGTACAAGAGTCCTTCAAAGCATTTTCTCTACTTCCTGTTTCCAATTTCCTGCCTCTCAATCTCTTCAGTCTCCTCTGATCAAGCTTTTTCAGCCAGTACTCACTAAGGCTATTCTACTGAAGGTTCACTATTCACTTCCACATGATTAAATCCAACCTCAGTTCTCTGTCCTCATCATTCATGGCTCGTTAGCAGCATTTTACAAAGCTCATCACTCTGCCCCCTTTGAAACACTTTCTATACCTAGCTTCTAGGACACCACACCATTCTTGGGTTCCTTCTGCCCCTCTGGCTTCTTCTACTCAGGCTCCTTTGTTGGTCTCTTTTCCTCTCTCCAACTTTTTTTTTTTAATGGAGGATAAAATCACATAACATAAAAGGAAACAATTTAGCTAAGCCCCAGGGGCTTCTCATCAAGATGACAGAGTAGGTAAATGTTGTGCTTGTCTCCTCCCACAACCACATAAAAATTACAACTAAACTACAGAACAATTATCGTTGAGAATAGCCTAAAGTCTAGCTAAACTAAAGCTCTACAACTAAGGACATATAGAAGAAGCCATATTGAGAATGTCAGGAGGGGCAGAGACACGGAACAGTCTGGTCCCACACTCAAGTGTGGCCATTAACAATCAGGAAGGATATCTTGGTTGTGGAGGTCCTCTCTAAGGAGCGAGGGTTCTCAGCCCCTCCGCAGCCCAGGGTTCCAGTGTTGTGGAGAGAAGTCTCCATAACTTCTGGCTTTGAAAACCAGCAGAGATTGTGGGTGAGTGAGATGGAGGGTGGCTGGAATCCCAGGCATTCCTCTTAAAGGGCCTGCACATGGACTTATTTGCTGATGAACTCACTTGCTCTGATCTCCAGCACTGGGTGGCAGCTCGAAAGGTACCAGGGACATTCAGGGAGGAACTGAATTGTCTGGCTGCAGGGCAAAGGCTGGAGGGACAGCTTTCTCCCAGACACAAGTGCTGGCAGAAGCCATTGTTCCTTTGTTGAGACCTCCCTTCACTCAGCCTGCACGCAGGAGCAAGCACCACATCCGAGTCTCCATCGACGTGGCTAACACCTTTTGCCCACCCTGATGATTCCCTGAGGCCCTGTCCCACTCAACTTTTGGGTGTACCCTACCTGCTTCCAGTGGCTTTTCCATACAAACAGCGTGTATTGGCTCAGACTGCGGACTTTCCTAAAATCTTTCAAAGGTTCAAAAACCCCAAACAAGCAGCATCTGGCCTTGGTGTGCCCCATACCTCTTGCTAAGCAGCTCCAAGCCCATCACTAGCAGCAGATAGCCTCAGTTCCCAGCTTAGCTTTTCCCAGGCACCTCCAAGGCCAGCACAAGTGGCAGCCATCTTCAGATCACTTTGTAGCCCATACCAAGTGGCCCTGGACAGGGCACAGGCAGTGGCTGACCTTGGCCTGCACCAAAGCTATTCCCAAGATTGCCCCAGAACCAACACACCTGGTGGCCAACTTCAGACCACATCAGAGCACCAGTCAACAACCTCTACAAATGATACACCCAAAGGGAGACTCAGCAGGCCCCAGAGCCCCATGAAAGTGAATCCTGCTTTGTGGGGTCAGCCCCTGAACAACAGCTCCTCCACTGTAGTCATGGCCAGTCCTCACAACCAATCAGCCTGAGGGTCAATCTCTCCCATTGACATGCCAACAGCAATCAAGGATCTACTACAGGGAGGGCACACACAATCCACACAAGGGACACACCTGGAGCACCTGGCTCAGCTCACCAAGGAAACTGGGCCACTGGGCCCCATAGGACACGTGCTACATAAGGCCACTCTACCAAGACTGGGAGGCATAGCAGCCCTACCTCGTACATAGAAATAAACATAGGGAGGCAGCCAAAATGAGGAGACAAATAAGAATGTCCCAAATGAAAGAACAGAACAAAAAAAAATCTAAATAAAATGGAGACAAGAAATCTAGCAGGTGTAGAATTCAAAACACTGGTTAGAAAGATGCTCAGTGATCTCAGGTAGAACTTCAACAAAGAGATAAGAAACATAAAATGGAAATAAAAAAAACATAAAAAAGAACTAGTCAGAAATGAATCATATAATAACTGAAAAAAACACCCAATCAGAACAACAACAACAACAACAACAGACCCCTCAAAATGAGGATAGTTTAAGGGGGCCACTGGGAAAATAGCAAGCATATCAACATTTGCATAATAAGGGTACCAGAAGGAGAAGAAAGAGAGCAAGAAATTGAAAACTTTTTTGAGGAAACAATGATGGAAAATTTCCGTAACCTGGAGAAGGAAATAGACATACAAGTCCAGGAAGCTCAGAGAGTCCCAAACAAGATGAACCCAAACAGGCCCACACCAAGACACACCATAATTAAAATGCCAAAGGATAAAGAAAAAGACAGAATCTTAAAATCAGCAAGAGAAAAGCAGTTAGTTATCTACAAGGGAGCTCCCATAAGACTGTCAGCTGATTTCTCAACAGAAACTTTGCAGGGAAGAAGGGAGTGGCATGAAATGTTCAAAGTGATGGAAAGCAAGGACTTACAACCAAGATTACTCTACCCAGCAAAACTATCATTTAGAATTGAAGGACAGATAAAAATCTTCCCAGACAAGAAAAAGCTAAAGGAGTTCATCACCACCAAAGAAATACTAAAGGACTTCTAGAAGAGGGAGGAGGAGGAAGAAGAGGAGGAGGTGGAGGAGAAGAGGAAGAAAGAATAATAAAATGGCAGTAACTATTAGGTTGGTGCAAAAGTAACTGCAGTTTTTGCAATTATTTTTAACCTTTTAAACCATAATTACTTTTGCACCAACCTAATACATATCAGCAATTACTGCCAATGTAACTGGATTAAATGCTCCAATCAAAAGCTATAAGGTGGCTGAATGGATAAGAAAACAAGACCCTTACATACACTGCCTACAAGAGACTCACTTCAGATTGAAAGACACAAACAAACTGAAGGTAAATTGATGGAAAAGATAGTTCATGAAAATGAAAACCAAAAAAAAAAAAAAGCCTGGGGTAGCAATACTCATACCAGACAAAACTTTAAAACAAGAGACAAAGAAGGACCCAACAATTCCATTTCTGGGTATTTGTCCCAAGAAACCCAGGGCACTGACTCAAGGGAATGTGTGCATCTGTACTCATATGTTCACTGCAGCATTGTTTTGTTTGAAGTGGCCAATATATGAAAGTGGCCTTTGTATCCATCGATAGATGAATGGATAAAGAAGTAGTGTGTATATATATATACATATATATAATGGAATATTATTCAGCCATAAAAAAGAATGGAATCTTGCCATCTGTGGCAGCATGGATGGACCTAGAGGGTATTGTGCTAGGTGAAATAAGTCAGATGGACAAAGACAGATACCTTATAATTTCACTAGCATGTGGAATCTAAGGAGCAAAATAAATGAACAAAGAGAACAGAAACAAGCTTATAGATACAGAGAACACTTTGACTGTTGCTGAATGGGAGGTGGGCTAGGGGATGAGTGAAGGAGGGGAAGGAACTGAGAAGTAGAAATTTGTAGTTATAGAATAGTCATGGGGATATGTAGCATAGCTTAGGGAATACAGTCAATAATATTGTAATAACTACGTATGGTATCATATGGGTACTAGATTTATCGGGGTGATTACTTTGTAAGTTACATAAATGTCTGATCACTGTGCTGGCCACCTGAAACTAACATAATATTGCATGCTAACTGTAATTGAAAAAAAAAACTATTTAAAAAAATGAACCATTTTAAAGTGAACAATTCAGTGACATTTAGTACATTCACAATGTTGTGCAACTGCAACTTCTATCTAGCTCCAAAACATTTCAATCACCACAAAAGGAAACCCTATACTTATAGAGCACTCACTCTCCATTCCCCCACCCTTTAATCCCTGGAAACCATTTATCTGCTTTGTGTTTCTACAGATTTAACTATTCTGGCCATTTCATATAAATAGGATCATATAATATGTGACCTTTAGTTTTTGGTTTCTTTGATATAATGGTTTGAGGTCCATTTATGTTGTAGCATGTGTCAGTACTTCATTTCTTTTTATGGCTGAATAATACTCCATTGTATAGATGGACCACAATTTGTCTCAACTATTGATGGACACTTGGGCTATTTACATATTTTGGCTATTGTGTACTTGACCTTTTATTATCAGAATGCCCTGGGACTCAGCCCTTCTACCTCTTCTCTCTTTTTTCCTTTCCACATCACTCTTTAGTGGATC
The DNA here is from genome assembly GCF_964194185.1 of Rhinolophus hipposideros. Lineage (NCBI taxonomy): Eukaryota > Metazoa > Chordata > Mammalia > Chiroptera > Rhinolophidae > Rhinolophus > Rhinolophus hipposideros. The sequence continues at coordinate 121,524,221 of NC_138046.1, read as the reverse complement.
TCTTCCAGTCATGTGATTTCATGTAATGTCTTTATGCAGTGTATCTCCAACTCTGAATTCTCTTCCAAATTCCATACTCTTATAATTTAACTGCCTGTTCAACATACATCAACATGTCCAATAGGTATGTCAAATGTAACATGTCCAAAATGGAACTTTTAATATTCCCCCCACTGCCATTTTCTGCCAATCCCCCTCTTCCTTGTCTTTCCATCTCAGTTAATGACAACTCCATCCATCTTTGTGCTTTTCCCAGGGAGCTTAGAGATACCATTGGCTCCTCCCATATTCATCAGTATTGATTCATCAACAAATCCTATCATCTGTTCTCATCACCTCCACTCTGACCACCTAGGTCCAAACTACCTGGTCCAATCTCATCTAGATTGTTACACTGGTCCCCTGGCTGATCTCTCAGCTTCTGGAAAGACTGGGTTTTATAACACACACATGTACATACAGACACACAAACATCAACTCCTCAGGACTGTCTCTTTTTGCACGTTTTCACACACTGTCAGCCTGAATCAGATTATAAAAAGTTTCTCGGGCAAAAGCATTATGACCTTCCAGGAGAAGTGTAAGTTTATCCATTATCATCTGGTGATCTGGTGAGGACATTCTCAACTGAAATAAGCATAAATTAAGTTTCTTAGGTCCATTCCAAGGGAAAAGAATAAATTCTTCTTTGTTCAAATTTGAGGGTAATCTCCCTTCATCCGTTATAATATATGGACTAACTCTCGATTCCCTGCCCAGCTTCTATTCCATGTATGTGAATCAGCTCCATGTTGTGTAAGAATTTAAAAGGGCAATAAATTAACTCTGTTGAACCCCATTCACAAATAGAAGATAGCATAGGAGCACTGAAAGTTTAAATCAGGGTTCGATTAGCATCAAACTACTTGTACTTGTCAAATGTATAATTACACCAGTATTATTTTCAAGAAAACAACATTTGTGATGTAATATTGTTGTCAATTTATCTTGGTTTTCAACTGGGGGCAATTTTGCCCACTAGGAGACATTTGGCAATGTATGAAAACATTTTCGGTTGTCACAATGGGGAACAGGTAGCAATGGGAAAGGGGTAGCACACCCCTTCCCTACTGTGACAACCAAAAATGTTGTGTAGGGGCCAGGGATGCTGCTAAACATCCTGCAGTGCACAGGATAGTCCCTCACAGCAAAGAATTGGCTGGCCCAAAATGCCAAGAATGCCAAGTTTGAGACACTCTGATTTAAGGTTAAAATGTTTATCATTCCACGGGACCAGGGGGTATAAATTCAATTTAAAGAAATTTAAATTTTATGAGCAGATTTTTGGTTTTCAGACTTTGGTGCATTTTATGGAAGGCATAGGTGTTACATTTTCATTTCTATGTAAATTAGTATATGTCACCTTTGAAGTCATCCATGTGGCACTAACCCAAGTTCTGGAAATATTCTGAGAAAAACTCAGCAGCAACTAATTTCCTGAAACACTGATCTAGCACCAACTTCTCCAGAGATGAATACAAAAGCAAGAGGCAAAGTGCATTGCACATAGTAGGTGTTGACAATATCTAGTGATTTATTGACTCCAATTCAGAATGTGTTTGCAATTCAAGTTTCTGGATGGTTTGTTATTTTCTACATTTATCAATCTGATATAACACTCAGATTCTTTTGGGCCCAGTAGGGTCCCCCAATTTCTATAAATGAAGGTGGTGTGAGATGCTTTAGAAAGATTTTATTCCAAAATGCTCAAATCAGCGTCTCTCTTTCTATTACAAGTACATAAAGGCATGGACATAGGTACAGGTATGACTGTGTAACCCTTGGGGACATCTTAAATTGGAAATCCCACAGGTATTGTATTCTCTACTTTAAGAGGCTGACTAAAACATTATTAGCTTCCAGAATGTGGATACTGGAAGGACTAATGAATGAATATGTAGTACAACCACTCCTCTTTTATTACAAATGAGGAAAGAGAAGCTCCCAGAGGCCATGAGACTTTTCCAAGGCCACAGAGCTGGTAAGTGGCCAATTCTGAACAAAAGTTCTGCTCTTCTGTTAGAGTATTTTGAGATTTTCCCAATAGACTAATCTTTATTTGCTTGATTTGCTGGGAATCAAACTTTCCAAAAGTGCTGTGTAAAATTGTGTTGTCTAATTTATTTTAAGTCTATAAACTTGATATAATTCCCTGAGCAAGTTATTTATTCCTATCCTTTTATCTGAAATTAAAATCCTTCCACTAAGTGTACAGCACAATTCTTTAAAGTGAGCAGGAAATTATTATAATACAGGTGTAAAACTGTAATATATAATACTTAATGCATAATAACTGTGCAGTTTATGATTTTTTTGCCACAAGGGCTTTTAAGAGTTATATCACTTTTGGGAGATTTTTCCCCCCAGAATATTAACTTTTTCACCCCCAAACACACTAAATAAACTATAAGAAGTGATATGTCAACATTATTAATTTAGGCAATGACATACTCACAGATTTACTTCACACAACAACTTTTAACCAGAGAATACAATAAGATGGAAGAAATTTCACGTATACCATGTTTCAAGAAACCCAAAGAATTTTGCTTGGTCCTTACACAAGCAAGAGGGCTGAACAGGTTGACGGCTGTGGGCCACGTGTGCCATTTCCACATTTTGAAGCACAATGACATGTAACCTTAATGTTTCTCTAGAAGTATATTTCTGTGCTACGACTTAGTTGTAAGTTTATTTTGAGCATAATGCAACCATAAATAGAGAGATATTTCCAAACTCCCTGTTCAGTATTGCATTTGTATAGCCCTTTCTAACTGCTAAAATGTCATCCAATATATAATTTAATGTTTATGACAATTCTGTAAACCATGCACTATGGCCTCTGTGTAAAGATGAGGTCACTGTGAATGGTAAACAATTAGCTCAGTGTCCTACAGGTAGCAATTTATTTGTCAACAAATCATGCTTCCCCCACCACATTTTTTTTCACCAGGGACCTTAGATATTTTTTAAAACATGTTTTTAAATCTCAAGATCCATCCACGTTCTCGCAAATGGCACTATATTATCTTTTCTTATGGTAGAATAGTATTCCAGTGTGTACATACATTACATCTTTTTCATCCAATCATCTATCGAAGGGCACTTTGGTTGTTGCAAAATAAGTCAGACAGAAAACATAGAGAACCATGTGACTTCACTGATATGTGGGATATAAAACTGAAAACAACAGAGGAACAAGACAAACAAATGAAGAAACAAAAACTCATAAACACAGACAATAGTTTAGTGGTTACCAGAGACTAGGTGAGGGAGAGGGTGGTAGATGAGGGTAAAAGTGATCAAATATGTGGTAGATGGAGAACACACCATGTGATATATAGATGATGTAATACAGAATTGTACACCTGAAATCTATGTAACTTTACTAACCATTGTCACTCCAGTAAATTTGAAAATAAGATTAAAAAACAAAAAACATATTTTAAAGATTTTTATCAAAACATAGCTAATGTATAATATTATATTAGTTTCAGGTGTACACCCTAGTTATTCAACATTTATAGACCTAAAGAAGTGATCACCATGATAAGCCCAGAAACCATCTGACACCATACCACACTATCACAATATTACTGACTATATTCCCCATGCTGTACATTACATCCCCATGACTTATTTGTTTTATACCTGGAAATTTGGGCCTTCAAATTGGTTGAAAAATTGGTAAGGAAAATGGGTCAGAAAAAACAACTTTTAACAAACCTTTATAACATTTTAGGTATAGAATGTTTTTTTTAATTAAAGTTTATTGGGGCAACAATTGTTAGTAAAGTTACATAGATTTCAGGTGTACAATTCTGTAATACATCATCTATATCTCACATTTGTGTGTTCACCACCCAGAGTCAGTTCTCTTTCCATCACCATATATTAGACCCCGTTTCATGCATTTATCTATTTCGTATATATTTAACTAATTAATGGAAATTTTTGTATTTAACAGTTCTTAAGAATAAATTAAAGTTGTTATGAAAGTACAGAGTTGAAAATGATTTTGAATTTTTATCATAAAGCCTAGTAGTCAAGCACCCTCCACACTTATAATTCTACAAGTCACCTTTCCCTCTTTCCCAGTAGACTAATTATTAAAACATTTGATTCCAGATCTTCTCTTTGCCTATCTTCTCTTTGTATATTTTCCTGCCAGCTAAATACTGAGTGTTGTAACAGACATTTCAAAAATGCCCGGAGTCAGGCCTGTGACTTTAATAGGAGGCTCTAGCTGGAGCTTTTTGTAATGAAAACCAAATAATTCTACACTCAAATGGAAATGGAAATATTTCATCTTGAATTATCTTTATAAGATGATTCCAGCTTTTACATATGAAAATAACAGTTGAGATTTTTATCTGTGAATTTCTCAGGAGCTCCATTTTCAGACTATGTGGTCTATTTTAAACACCATATGGATTATGTACTCTACAAACTGCTCTGCACTAAAAAAAAAAAAGACACACACACACACACACACACACACACACACAAAGAACTGCAAACACAAACCACCCAGTTCTAAAGTCCCAGCTGGCACTTCTGTTACCCATAAGTGCTCTTTTCTGTTTATGTTTCTTACACCCACACGTATATATGTTTGCAGTTGGAATCCTTCACCCTTGTCTCTTAAAAATTCCTTGAGCAATAAGGCGGCCAAGAATGGGCCTTTGCTCCATTTCTGCAGGTCGGTATTCAGCCCAGCATATGCGTACAAGGTCAACATGGCAGGCAGAAGGCTGCCAGGAGAACACATGGGCCAGAATCTTCTTCAGCTGTTAACAAGAGTCCCATGGAAATAAGGGTCCTAAAGTGTGAGGAGTCCAGACTCCTCACAGCCTTTCATGCCGGGAGCCTTCCCTGTTAACGTCCGTTGTGAATATCTTGTGTGGGTCAGTGGAGTACAGATTCTTTTGCAGGGTGTTTAAGTATGGAATTCTTCCTTTACTCCTCACTGTCCTACAGGAGGGCTGGTCCACAGAACTCACTGGAAACTACTGCTAATGTTGACAGCTTCAAGGAACTTCTCAGGGTCTAATACTATATCCCAGGGCACGAGTCTCAAGTAGGACGTGCAGACTTCCCAGATTGTGGCTGGGGAAGCTATTTTTAAATTAGTGGAGCTATTGGCACATGTCAGGACCCACCACACAAGTGGTTGCCTGTTTCGACCCTGATAATGTACTCCCCTGGGACACAGTCACAATGCTACACATCTATGATTGACAGCAATGATTTCAGGCATGATGACATAGGAGAGGCAATGCAGAAAATAGACAGACATTTTAACTGTGTCATTTAGGGTTTAGGAATTACAAATAGTAGCAATCCCTTTTGTCCCTTTGCCCCCCAATATGCGATGATTTTCTTGAGAGTAGGCCCACCCAGGTTGTCCCTAGTTCTTGCTCTGGGCTCTAATACACAGTCTGGCACATTTTTGCACTCAACGAATAGTTGAATGAATCAGTAATTCAATGACCGCCAAATTTGGGCATTCTGTCAGTTTTCATATTTCTCCCTCCCTCTCTACAATTCCAATCCCCTTTTTCACAGATGATCATAGGAATCTGTAGATATAGGAATCAGAGAGGACATCTAGTTAGTTGTTTGTCCCCAGCCTGAAAGCTACCTACGTTAGGTAGATTATTAGCATTCTTGTATTTAAAAACTCCAATAAGGGGCTTCAGGGCATGCTTAGTATTCTGTTCCAAAGCTGCATGATACTCATGGCTAAGAAAATTATCTTCAATCACACCTTGTGTCTTGTGCAACGGTCTAAAAGGCACTTGAGGAATGGTGACCATTTCCCTGGAAGTGTAAAGTTCAACCGTACTTTCCCCTAAACATTTTGTCAAAATCACCAAAGAAAAAGACTTTTCTTGCTGCATCATTAGATGAAGAACATTCTCTGGAATCTTATTTCCATTCTCACCTTAAAATACACACACACACACACACACACACATCTGTATGCATGTGTGTGTGTTTACGTGTGTGTGCACGTGTATTAATATCATCTGCCTAATCATATAGGTTCAAGGCTTTAGTCATTTTCATGTCCTCCTTCTCTTGACCTTTGTTCATTTAATTAGCCACTGAATTTGATCCATACTGTTCCTGAAATAACACTCACATCCTTTGGGTCCTCTCCAGATTTCTACTATTAGTTCTGGTCTTCCTTCTTTTTCATTTAGACTGTACGGTAGGCTCTAAGCTAGTAGAGAGGTATTTCCAAACTCTCTAACCAGTATTCCTTATCTATAGTCCTTTATAACTGCTAAAATGTTATCCAACATACAGAGGGTGACAAAAAATGTATAAACATTTTAAGAAAGAATAAAAACCATATTAATGTATACCAATAACAAAAGATGAATACAAGTCATGTTTGACTTCTGCAATGACAAGAGGTGCTCAAAGTGGTCCCATCAGCATCCAGACACTTCTGATTACGGTGAACTGCTGCTTGAGCAACGTTGACCAAAGTGTTAGCATCGCTTAAAATATGTATACAGTTTTTTTGCACCCCCCCCCCAGTATTATTTAATGCTTATGACAATTCTGTAAACCATGCACTATGGTCTCTGTGTAGAGATGAGGTCACTGTGAATGGTAAACAATTAGCTCAGTGTCCTACAGGTAGCAATTTATTTGTCAACAAATCATGCTTCCCCCACCACATTTTTTTCACCATGGACATTAGATATTTTTAAAAACATATTTATAAAGATTTTTTTTAAATGTAGCTAATATATAACATTATATTACTTTCAGGTGTACACCCTAGTTATTCAACATTTATAGACCGAAAGAAGTGATCACCATAGTAAGTCCAGCAACCATCTGACACAGTACCGCGCGATCACAATATTATTGACTATATTCCCCATGTGGTACATTTCATCCCTGTGACTTGTTTTATACCTGGAAATTTGAACCTCTTAATTCGCTTCACCTTTTCTCGCCTTTCTTAATTTTGCAGTTACAGTTCACATTCAATATTATTTTATATTAATTTCAGGTGTATAGCATAGTATTTAGACATTTATATAATTTAAGAAATGATCCCCCTGACTAGTCTAGTACCCACCTGGCAATATGCATGGTTATTACCATATTATTGACTATATTCTCTATGCTTTACTTTACATTCCCATGACTATTTTGTAACTACCAATTTGTACTTGTCAATCCCTTCACCTTTTTTATCCTGCTCCCAGCCCCCTCCCATCTATCACCCCGATAAATCTAGTACCCATCTGACACCATACATAATTATTATAATATTATTGCCTATATTCCTTATGCTATACCCTAAATCCTCATAACTACTTTGTAACAGCCAATTTATACTTCTTAATCTCTTCACCATTTTTTACCCATCCCCCAATCCCCTCCCATCTGGCAACCATCAAAATGTTCTCTGTATCTATGAGTTATTTCTGTTTTGTTGTTTGTTTATTTTGTTCTTTAGATTCCACATAAGTGAAATCTAAAAACATATGCTTAAAAAATAAATTTTGAAAGACTGCTCAATGGGAACTTAGGTGGGAAAAGACAAAATTTGTCTTTATATATCATTAATAAAGCTACTAGCCACTAAAATCTCAAAATCAGAATTGACTGATCAAAATTAAAGACATTCTACTTAAAACCAGTGAATTTACACTATGGAAAAATGATGAGATACCTTTTTTGTGAGTTCCTAAGGGCATGTGAAAAGCAATATATTACTGTGAAAGGATTCCGATATTCCCTATTAGGATTTAGGGATCTTGCCAAGTAAAACTATTTGCTGGGTGCATACACTGTATTTCTCTACGCTTTTCTCCCAGCGTAGGATGACTCTTTCCAGTATCCCCAACCTACCAAAACCTGCCCAGCCTCCAAAGCCTCAGCTTATAGGCAGGCCACTTCTCTCTCTTACCCCCAACCTTCTCTGCCACCCTAGATTGTTGTTTGTCACTCTGTTAGGGTTAGATTGTAGCCTATACCATGGTTGTCTAGGTACATGCTCTCCACCCTTAGAGAGTCTTTCATACATTCACTGATTTAACAAATAACCTTTCAGCGTTGCTACCATGCCAAGCCTATTCTGGGCTCTGAAAACAGAGAGAGTAATAAGAAAACTTCTGCCTAAAGAGTGCAATCTTGTGCAAGCCACCTGCTGTCTTTGCTATGTCACGTATCTTAATGAGTAGTGCTGCTGCAGCTGATCCAGCATGTCCGACTTCAGACTCCACTTTACAGAGTGCTGTTTACTCTTCTACCTCTCCAGTGTAGCCTGAGACTGTAAATCCATCAGAAAGAAATCTTGCATTTCAGCCTTGTATTAAGCATCTAATAGCTGACTGCACTTCAAACAGAATGGTTCTTCTATTGAGAAAGAGGTATCCTTTACATGAGTCTAGCATTCCATTAACCGATGAAAGAAAGTGTTGTTTAAACATGCCTTTTCTCCCTGAATTCTTCCCTTAATTAATTATGTAGCTCAGAGTAGCAAAGGTAGTAGAGAAATCTGTCACAGCTAGAGTTCTTTTTCCACTAATGAACTAATTAGAGCTTATTTGTTATACTTATATATGAGAATGAGTTAATTTTACAAAGTGTCCTGAGTTCAGTAGTGACAAGAAGTCCATGGCATCCTTAAACAATTCGGAACAACTGTTTGAGTGCTTTGGTGCTAATTATAATTGTAATTGTCATTCATCATTTATATAACAAACCCTTCTAAGGGCCTCTTTCCACAACCAGTGTAAGCTAATACACTAAGGAAAACAAAGAAATCTAAGGGAACAAAGGCAAAACAACTTTCAGAACTTACAGTAGACCCTGGAAATTACAGACTCCACCATTATTTTATGTCTCAGCCAATTCTTTCAAACCAGGACTTGAGATGTTCTCAAGTTAAGTACGTAAATTACAAACAAAAATACGAAATTGAGGCCATGGAAGGAAGTAGAAAGAAAATGTACAGTATTACATTTGATGGAGCTAAACAAGTATAACTTGGGAGCTTCCTGTTGGCCAAGGCAAAAAGAGAATAATGACTGAGTTGTCCTCAACAGAACGGGCCACATATGTGTTTTCTCCTTGGCTGAACTGCTCAATTGAAGATTGGATGGTAGCTTATTCATTTTTGCTTCCCAGTTTGTTAAACTGCATTTCCCTTTCCAAGTAGCGGTCTGGGCACCATTAAATTTTACTAAGTTTCCTCTGTAATTGAAGACAGTATTGTGTTAATAGCTTATAACTGGGATGCCTGCCTTCCCTCCTGGCCCCCTGTAATCCATTCTTCAGAGAAAAGTTGGAGTGATGCCTCGTGAATGTAAATCAAAGCATGTCTGTCACATGCCTGCTATCCCCCCAAGGCTTTGCATCACAGTTAGCATAAATTCCAGACTCCTGTACTCTGACACCCATGGACCTACACGATCTGGTCAATGCCTCAGCTCGCCCCTCCCTTCCTCATGCTCAACTCTAAAGCAGTATGGTCATCTGTCTCTGAAACACACCAAGCTCTTTTCTTCCTCTTGATCTTAGCTCTTGCTGTTCTCTCTTCCTGGAAACCTCTTTCCCCTGATTTTCACATAGTTGCGTCTTCATTCAGATTTCATGCCAATCTGAAATTCTCAGGTAGCACTTTCCTGACCATCACAGAACCAGTGTGTATCACTTTTTACCACATTACCAGGTCATACTTTCTTCAGCACACTTACCATCTGAAGTGACCTTGGTCCCTATCTGTGTCTGTCTCTGTCATCACACTACAGCATAAACTCACAAGAGAAGAGGCCTGGGCATGGTGCTTCCCTCTCCATCCCCTGAATGCAGCACCATGGATGACACATGGTGTGATAAACGAATCAATAAAGGAAAGACAGTATACTATAAACTGAATTTATAATGTGACATGAAAGAGAAGTGTAAATGTAGTTAATTCCCTTCCCAAATTACCTGGTTATGGTCCGAATCAGTGTATACATGTAATGCAGGGCTCAACAAACTTTCCTGTGAAGAGACAGAAAGTAAATATTTTAGGCTTTGTGGGACATACAATCTCTGTCTCAACTACTCGACGCTGTGGTGACAGCACAAAAGCCACGAAACATAATATGTAAACAAATGGGTGTGGCTGTGCTCTCATAAAAGTATATTTACAAAAATAGGCATCTATTGAATTTGCCCTGTAGGCGATAGTTTTCCAACTGTTGATATAATGTGTAGATCACAATTAGTATCAGAAAAATAATAGTGGCTGTTGAAAGTGAAACCAAACAGAAAAAATTCAATGTTAAAAAAATCCAGAAATACTAGAGTAAAAATTCTTACGTCTAGAAAAAAAAAACTAAATCAAGAAATACGTGAATCCATGACGACAATAATAAAAGAAAGACCAAGTAGTAACAACGCCAATGGCCACGCCATCGTTTAGGCCACACTCACAGGCTTCACCCCGTGATTGAGAAGAGATGACCCTCTTTCTAGAAGATGCTGATGAGATCACACTTGGAAAAAAGTAGACAGGTCCAGGCACTTCATTAAAGAGAAAATGGAAAAAAATGTCCAAAAAAGATTGGGAAGCATTGACAGTCACTGGCGTACATTCAGAGGCATGTGGCCAGAAGGAAGGCTGGGGAAGCTAATGGGTGGAGAACGATTAAGAAAGCCCCAAGATATGTAAACAGGTGGGATAAATGAAGGCTACAGAGGACATGCAAAAGTGGTTATGTAAGAATATTGCAAATACTGTAGAAAGAAGAGGTATATGCTGTTCATCTAGCTGGAGATTTGAAACATGAAATAGAATGAAATTTGGAAAACACATATTGAAGCCAAATTTTCCTATCAGGGTTGAGAATAAAAATATTCTTTTAAAAGTCTCTTCCAGTGATTCAGAAAATGTTTCCAAGAATGTATTTACGTGTATTTAACACTTGACAGTTTTCACAGTACATTTGGACACCCCATTCTCATTTGATCATTGACGTAGGCAAGAAAAAATTTTATTATCCCCATTTTGTAGATTAGATGGAGGTTCAGAGAAGTTAGTTATTTATTAGCTAGGAAGTGGTGATAAAAAGTCCAAGCTTCGGAGATCCAAATGGAAATTATTCAAGTTCTGATCTGGCCATTTACTAGTTTAAGAAAGAACTTTCTCTAAACATTTACATCATCATGGACTCAAAGAATGTTACACTTGGAGAATTTCTGGCTGGATGTTAGATTTACCTGGAGTGATTTTTCTTTAAATGTAGCAATGCTTGGGCAACACCCAAGATCAATTAAATAAAATTTTCTGGTGGGGATTCAGACACCAGTGATTTAAAAATATTCCAAGGCACCACCAAAGTTAAGGATCACTGATGTAGTACGGAGGTCAACAGACGTTCTCTGTAAAGGCCACATAGTAAATATTTGAGGCTCTGTTGGCCATATGGTCGCTGTCACAGCTACTCAACTTGGCTATTGCACAGTGAAAGCAGCCATACACAATATATCAACAAATGGGCATGACTGTATTCAAATAAAAACTTTACCTACGAAAACAGGTGATGGGCCTGATTTGGCCCAAGGGCCATGATTTGTCAACCCCTGATCTAGTTGAACATTTTTGTGGGAGAGAGGCCGAGAGACATTACATATTTGGCCCTAAGCCTCATTGTTCATCAGTGACAAACTCCAGGCTCAGGTTCTGCTCTTCTGCCCACTGGCCTGAGATGGTCCCACTACCAGCTCTCTCTTGGACTCTCAAACCATGACTCTGGACATGCTATGCTTCTCTTTTCACAAGCTTAAAATATTACTCTCAGAATAACGTATCAATCATTTAGTGGAAAGAGAGCTGCCTTTGCACATAGAGTTGTGGTTTTGAGTCCCAGCTCTTCCACTTATTAGCTGTGGACCCTCTGGCACTTCTCTCAAATCCTGCGTCTGAGTTATAACCTAGGGATGAGATTCCCCACAGAGAATGTCTATGTAGAGGAAATGAGGACTAAATGACCTGACACCAAGCTTGGCACATAGTAAGTGCTCAATAAATATTGATTCCACAACCTTTACTATTTTAAGATTCATTTTTTTACACTTCATGTAGAAAAAAAATTGCAAACACTAGAAAATTAGGAAAAGTTAAGCTTTTCACCAAAATTTAGTCTCACCATCAGAGAGAGGAGCATGGACATATTGAAAAGGGGATGGGAAGAAAGGCACTGGAGGTATGTAAAGAAGTGCCCCAAAGATTCTGATGGTCATGGTCCTGTCCTGAACTCACCACCAATTGAGAATCACTAGCCTAAATTTTGAGTAATTTCCCACCATCACAGAAGTTGAGACGAGATGAAGAGTGTGCAAATTATTTTTCATTCAGAGATACAATAAATGGAGTATGGGTTTGTTCACTCCATCATCCTAAACATGGTTGCTTGAATATTAACCCAAATCTCACAATTCATTCTTTTCCATTGAATATAAAGCATGGGGTTAGTCAAATTGTGAATTCTGGATTTAGCTGACATGATAAGATTGATCTATACTGAAAGCATTAGTGAATTTACTGACTTTTCAAAATATTTCATGGTGACCATCAAGCTACCTATTTCCCCCCATAGTTTAGATGATTTGTCATATATTCTAAAATACTGGGATGGTCTGTTAGCAGGAATTGTTAGTTGACTATACAACACGCATTCCCTTCACTCCTTGCTAAAACATCCCTATTTCATCCAAACATCCCTTGCTCCCACGCCATCATGGGTTTCATGCTAGGGAGGCTGAAACTATTTTCAGCTCCACCTGTGGACCTGATTGATCTGGGGTAATATATTAGTCCTCTCACCAGTGACTGGATAGAGAATTGGTATGTGACCTTATTATAGCCAATGAGAGATGAGAGAAAGTCAGGTACGGGGTTCTGGGAAAGGTTGCCTTCTGAGAGGGCAACAGGAAACTGTCTGGAGAGCTCTCTTAGGAAAGCTACCTATTTTGTGTCTGCAGGTGATGCCTGGAACCTTTGCTGCCATGTTGCCTGAAGTTAAACCTATCATAAAGATGACCCAGGCAAGTGGTGTTGAGAAACTGAATTCTTGATGACATCATTAAGTCATAGAATGAACCACCCCGAACATGCTCTACCTATGAATGTTTCTTTATGTGAGTTAATACCTCTATTTATGGTTTAAGTCAGCTTGATTGAGAAAGTCTTAATTCTGAATGCAGGCTATTAAAGCCTTTTATCTGACGCTACTTCCTCGATGCATTTCTCTCCCATCTCTTCTAAAATCAGTTTTCAAATTAATCTTTCAAATTACGAAAAAAAACAAGCATAGAGTAACTGCACTGCTACATTTGGTAACCTGATGCTTCAAAACAAAAGCAAATAGTTTGGCATTTTCAAGATTTTAGAAGAGAAATGTCCTTTATTAACAAATTTCTGCAGGCAAACCTGAAGGCTGGATGGCAATAAACCCAGAGACAATATCCACTAATCCTTAGGGAAAGCAATGTCTTTGGAGCTCAGACCACGAGAATGCACACATATTTGCCAATCTTGTACACAATTCAAGGAATTTTCTCTTTAATCCGTCACTTCTAATTACAATCAAATGTTCATGAGAACAACCAAACAAATGAGAAAAACTTGAAAATACAGCTGCAAAATAGCATAGGGTATAAATTATTTCTCTCATCTCTGTGTTTGGACTTCCTGTACTTATTCATCCCATAAATATTTATTGAGCTCCTACTATGTGGTAGGTGTAGGGAATATAAAAATAAAAAGGGAAACATCAATCCCTTAAGGGGATTCAGAGGCTATCAACACTGTCCAACAGAAGTTTCTAGAATGGTGAAAATGTTCCGTATCTGTTCCGTCCAATACAGTAAACCATTAGCCACCTGTGGCTAATGAGTACTTGAAATGTGGCTCTTGCAACTTAGGGACAGAATTCTTAATTTAATTTTAATTAATTTGAACTTATATAGCCACATGTACCTAGTGGCTACCATATTGGACAGCACAAGTCTAGATGGTAAAGCAGACAAGAAAACCAAAGGTGATTGACATGTTGAGATCAATACCACAAGAAAAAAAAAGATGTATATGGCCCTACAAAGTAGGACTCTAGGAGAGCACTCAAATCATTCAGCCTCGGCCTAGAAGACAGGATAAGAAAATACATTTTAAAAAGTTGACCCTTGAATCGAGTCCTAAAGAACAAAGAGAAGTTAATCACTAAGTCCACTTTCTGTTTCTCTGATATTAAAAAATTGTGTTAGAATATTCTACTTTGTCATGAAATTAACACATTCCATTTTATCAATCTAATCACCTCCCGTTCACTAGTTTATTTCATGTATTTATTTCCTTGCATCAAGCATAATCATTATATACACACTTTAGAGCTTTCCTGAATCACTCACTCTACATTTGATCCAGAGGGATTTATACTAAACATTTTTCTGTTAAATATGTAATACAAAAACACCCACATGCCAGTTTGAATTGGATATCTGCTAACTCACTGCTGAGTGCAAACTACCAAAATAATTTTATTTGATCCTATTCTATGAGTGTTTTTCTCTCCCATCTATTCTAAAGAGTGGTTTTCAAATTACTGTTAAAAATAAATATTTGACAAAATTATATCTGTAGTGATATAAACAGCAAGTATGTGGAAATTCATTTTTCTTTCTGTCACTTAAAGTTCAAAGACATAGTCTTTTCTGACTCTCGAGCTCTTTCTGAAGCCATGAGGCTCACTTGTCTCCTGGATTAGCACAGAGTGCCAATGTTTGTGAATTGATTCCAGGTCCAATCATGCCCTCCATGTTCCCTAAACACAACCTTCTGTCGGTCCCCAAGGAGAGGATCTGGGAACATCTCAGTTTCTGAGTTCAGTGGGCTTTAGAAGACGAATAGGTGCAGAATGCAGAGGACAGATGGGGGGATGGGTACTGCTGCCTGATGTGCAGAATCACTGGGAGACCCTGACGACAAGGAAATGGAGTGTTAATAAGTGCTGGAACTCAGGAGATAGTAGCAGAAATGGAAAAGCCTGAGACAGAAGTGAGGAGACGTAGAACTAGTGGCTTAAACATACATTGAACACTGGAGGGACAGAGAGGGCCATGGCTTTAAAGTAGGTGACTGGACAGATGGTGTAAAATGTGGAGGAAGAGATGGCTTCATTTGGGGATGGGATTCTGTTGGATGTTAGGATCAGTGGGCTGTGGGAAATGCACATCTGGAGGCCAGTGATACAGAATTCAGAGACATCATTGAGAGGAGTGACAGAGATGAGGAGAGGGAAGTAAGGTACAACTTAGGGAGCAACCACATAGATGAACGGATGCTCTTGCAGGTTTCCAGGTTGTTGAAAAGGCGCATGAGACCCCTGATGAAGGAATTAAATGAGACAAGTGGAGCAGGAGGGAACCTGGAATGGAGGTGCGTGAGGAACCACAGGTCTGTGACTCCCACTGAACAACAGGCAATAAGTTCTAAGAGTGCTTTACTCCAGGAGAGAAAGCATAATGCAATGGTTAAGACCTCTGTTGCCACTGAACCTGTTTTGGAATCCTGACTCTGCCACTTCCTGGCTGTGTGACCTTTGGCAAATTGCACTGTTTTTCTGTGCTAGTTTCCTTCTCTGTCAAATAGCAATAGCAACAGTGCCTTGCGTGTGCCATTATGAGTATTAAGTGAGTTAACAACTGTAACATAGGTAATATACGGAAGAGGGGGAAGAAGGCAGGTGCTCATGGAGAACTGGAGATCTTCACGACTGGACAACTGAGAGTGATGGTGGCAGTAGAGACAGGCATCAGAGGTAAGGTGGAGATGGAGGCCCATGAAGTGCTGGAGGTTGTAGAACTGGCAGACGAGCATGTTGGGAATGTTCTCAACATGAATGTTGAAGTCAAGGAGAGTGAAGATAAGAGAGTAGAAGGAAGATTGTCAGTCTTCCTTGTAGAAGACTGTTGGCACTCAAATTTTCAACATCAACATATATTATTGATCAAATATGCCTGCCTCTGTGGTCAACAGTTTATATACCTTTACCTCATCTGCTCACAATTCTGCAGTCAATGTTTTCCTCCTCTTTAGAAAAGAGAACTTGGCACTCAAGTGTTTTATGTACAATGCCAAAGCTGCCACACACTGGACATCAGAAAGGGGCCCGTAGAAGCTGGATTCATCTAACTGCAGCTATGATGGGGAAAATGAGAGCACAGGCAATAGGCTGGACCTCTAGGGTGGAAGAACTGTGGAGAGAAGATAGTGATGGCGCCGGGAAGGCAAGGGAGAAAGAGGAAGAGGCAATCCTGCAAGGCTGAAGGAGAGTCAACACTGCTTTCTGTATTCCCCCAAATTAAAAGAGGACCAAATGGTTTACATCACATTTTTCTGTTATTGCAGTTATTCACTGAACTGAGAAAGCCTTTTGCTCTTCACTTTTTTTGGAGGAAAGCATAATCATTCAGGTTGGGTTGAGTGTCTGATGAGGTTTTACGTAGTCTTATTTCCTAGTCTGAAAACATATTCCCCATGTAACAGTTCCATATTCCTTTTGGAATGTGTAGGTTGATATCCCCCTCCTAGAAATCTGTCTTCTATGATATATACCATTTCATCCCTTCAGCTATTGGGAAATGCATTTCTGGACACCAGTCTCTTGGCAATTGATGCATCATTTTTCCATTAAAGAGAGTACTCATGCATTCACCAAGAATTGCAGGTTTAAAGGCTTGGTAATGATCTCTGGTTGCTTGTCAAGCAGAATTTCTATGTGAACATGAAAATACAACGTTAATATGATTTGCAACCTTTCCACTGGGTTCCTAATTTCCTCCACAAAACAGAGTGATTTTTCTCCATGCTTAAAATCCATGACAGGTGCTTACTGCATTTGCTCTTCTTCTAAGCCTGACATAGGAAAAAGTTAAAAGTGTTCTAAATGAGTAATCCCCCTACCCCACAATCTTTTAACTCTGATTTATTCCTAAACTGAAGGTATTCATCACTAGTTGAGCTAAAATAAACTAACTCTTATGACATATAATTAAATTATTGGCAGAAATAAAATCTAAAATTCCTCCAGAGTACTTCACATAAACATCAGCAGAATAATTGAGTTGAGGTAAAATATTTTGCTGAAAGGCCAAAAAGAAAAAAAGAAAAAAAGCCACCTGAAGGAATTTGTTTCCCTAATCTCTGACAATGTTTAATTTTCTTTTCATGATAATTACAGAAAAAAATTTCACTTGTGTGTAAAATCCTCTTTTCTTTCAATTCTTTTTTTGCCTCCCTTCCTTTTCCACATCTTTACCAGAAACAGGAAATAAAAACATTTGGAAAATGTTTAAACTCTTAGCTAAATGATAGCCTCTCAAGAGCTGGTTAAAAGTAATTATGCATTTACCCAGTAGTCACAGCTTCAAGAAAGGGGGAGTGTTCTATTTCCATTCTGCCCATCTGATTTTCCTTTTAGTTGGCCCAAGAACATTCAATTATCCCAAAAACTTTGTTACCAGGGCACATTAATTTGGGAGAACAGTGATTTCTGAACTCCCAATTAAATAGCATTGAGGAGCGCCCGAGTGTGTATATACACACATGCATGCGTGTACATCTGCGTGCCACTGAATCATTGCACTTTTGCCCATTCAAGAACTTGTAAGGATGACTTCAGCTCTTGTCTTGCTTGGGAGTTTGTCCTGTACTTCTGTCACTTGATATTCCAAAATGATATGGTCATTTCGGAAGCCAGAATTTCAGTGTCCACACCACATGGAAAATTTTTCAGCCAAGGTTTTCAGGGTTCACCACAAAATGAACAACAAGTCAATACAACAGTGGTTCATGAGGCAATAAATTTTTCCTTCAAGATTTTGTGGTATCATTTTCATATTTATTTCTAAGTTTTAAAAATTCTTTTAAACACCTTTTCCCCTTTTCTGTGGAGCAGCAATTTTTAAATTATCTGGTGGCTTAATAAAGTCCTCATTTTTCTCACACTCATTTCGGTTGTGCCAGTATTTTTTAGGCCACTCTCCTTCCTGGATGCAGAAAGAAAAGAAATGTTGGAGTTGGAATAGGAAAATCTGGAATCAACGACGGCCATTTATTAGCCACACGGACATTGGCTGGTGCTGCAGTCCCTCTGAGCCTAGTGGGCTTATGTGTAAACAATGACATAAACACCAACTGCGCAAGCGGAGGATTCAAAGCAATGGTAGTTTATGGAAAAGCTTTTTATTTTTTAAATTTGTTGGGGTGACAATTGTTAGTGAAATTACATACATATCAGGTGTACAATTCTGTATTACATCATCTATAAATCCCACTGTGTGTTCACAACCCAGAGTCAGTTCTCCTTCCATCACCATATATTTGATCCCCCTTACCCTCATCTCCCTCCCAACACCCCTTTCACCCTCTGGTAACCACTAAACTATTGTCAGTGTCTAAGAGTTTTTGTTTCTCATTTGTTTGTCTTGTTCTTTTGTTGTTTTTGGTTCATATACCACATATAAGTGAAATCATGGTTCTCTGCTTTTTATGTCTGACTTATTTCGCTTAGCATTATACTCTCAAGATCCATCCATGTTGTCACAAATGGTTCTATATCATCTTTTCTTACAGCCGAATAGTATTCCATTGTGTATATATACCACAACTTCTTTATCCATTCATCTATCGAAGGACATTTTGGTTGTTTTCATGTCTTGGCCACCGTAAACAAAGCTGCAATGAACATTGGAGCACACGTGTCTTTATGGATAAATGTTTTCAAATTTTGGGGGTAGATACCCAGGAGAGGGATTGCTGGGTCATATGGTAATTCTATTCATAATTTTTTGAGGAACCTCCACACTGCCTTCCATAAGGCCTGCACCAGTCTGCATTCCCACCAACAGTGGATGAGGGTTCCTTTTTCTCCACAGCCTCTCCAACACTTGTTACTATTTGTCTTGTTGATGATAGCCAATCTGACTAGGGTGAGGTGATATCTTATTGTGGTTTTCATTTGCATTTCTCTGATGATTAGTGATGTTGAGCATTTTTTCATATGTCTATTTGCCATTTGTATGTCCTCTTTGGAGAAATGTCTCTTCAGGTCCTCTGCCCATTTTTCAACTGGGTTGTTTGTTTTTTGTTGTTGAGCTTCATAAGTTCCTTATATATTTTGGATATTAGCCCCTTATCAGAGGAACTCTTTGCAAAAATCTTCTCCCATTCAGTTGAATGCCTACTTATTTTGTCGATGGTTTCTTTTGCTGTGCAGAAGCTTTTAAGTTTCATGTAGTCCCATTCGTTTATTTTAGCTTTTACTTCCATTGCCTTTGGAGTCAAATTCATAAAATGCTCTTTGAACCCAAGGTCCATAAATTGAGTACCTATGTTTTCTTCTATGCAGTTTATTGTGTCAGGTCTTATGCTTAAGTCTTTGATCCATTTTGAATTAATTTTGGTACATGGTGACAGATAGCAGTTTAGTTTCATTCTTTTGCACGTGGTTATCCAATTCTCCCAGCACCATTTATTGAAGAGGCTGTCTTTCCTCCATTGTATGTTTTTAGCTTCTTTGTCAAAAATTATCTGTCCATATTTATGAGGTTTTATTTCTGGGTTCTGAATTCTATTCCATTGGTCTATGTGTCTGTTTTTCTGCCAATACCATGCTGTTTTGATTATTGTAGCCCTGTAGTACAAGCTAAAGTCAGGGAGTGCGATACCGGCAGTATTGTCCTTTTTTCTTAAGATTGCTTTGGCTATTCGGGGTCTTTTGTGGTTCCAAACAAATCTGATGGTTTTTTTGTTCTATTTCTTTAAAAAATGTCATTGGGATTTTGATGGGGATTACATTAAATCTGTATATTGCTTTGGGTAATATGGCCATTTTAACTATGTTGATTCTTCCAATCCATGAGCACGGAATGTCTTTCCATTTCTTTGTGTCTTCTTCAATTTCTTTCAAAAATGTCTTATAGTTTTCAGCATATAAATCCTTCACATCCTTGGTTAAGTTTATTCCTAGGTATTTTATTCTTTTTGCTGCAATTGCAAAATGATTTATTTTTCGTATTTCTTTTTCTGAGATTTCATTGTTAGTATATAAAAATGCAATGGACTTTTGTACGTTGATTTTGTAGCCAGAAACTTTACTATATTCGTTGATTGTTTCTAAAAGCTTTTTGGTGGAATCTTTAGGGTTTTCTATATATAGCATCATGTCATCTGCAAAGAATGATAATTTAACTTCTTCATTCCCAATTTGGATGCCTTTTATTTATTTCTCTTGCCTGATGGCTCTGGCAAGGACTTCCAACACTATGTTGAAAAGCAGAGGTGATAGGGGACAGCCCTGTCGTGTTCCTGAAAGTAGAGCAAAGGGCTTCAGTTTTTCACCATTAATTATGAGATTAGCTGAGGGCTTGTCATATATAGCCTTTATTATATTAAGGTATTTTCCTTCTATACTTATTTTATTAAGTGTTTTAATCACAAATGAATGTTGTATCTTGTCAAATGCTTTTTCTGCATCAATTGATATAATCATATGATTTTTTTCCTTTATTTTGTTTATGTGACATATCACATTGATGGATCTGCGGATGTTGAAAAATCCTTGTGCCCCGGGGATGAACCCCACTTGGTCGTGATGAAAAACCTTTTTAATGCATTGTTGTATTCGATTTGCAAGAATTTTGTTTAGGATTTTTGCATCAGTATTCCTCACAGATACTGGACTATAGTTTTCTTTCTTTGTGTTGTCCTTACCAGGTTTTGGTATCAGGGTAATGTTGGCCTCATAAAATGAGTTAGGGAGTACTGTCTCTTCTTCAATATTTTGGAAGATTTTGAGCAGGATTGGTATTTGATCCTCTTTGAAGGTTTGGTAGAATTCACTAGTGAAGCCATCTGGTCCCGGACTTTTGCTTTTGGGAAGGTTTTGGATGACTGATTCAATTTCGTTACCGGTGATCAGTCTGCTTAGATTTTCCTGTTCTTCATGGTACAGCCTAGGAAGGCTCTGTATGTTTCTAAGAACTTTTCCATTTTTTCTAGGTTATTGAATTTGCTGGCATATAGCCCTTCGTAGTATTCTTGGATGATCCTTTGTATTTCTGTGGTGTCCGTTATAATTTCCCCCTTTTCATTTCTGATTGTTAATTAGTGTCTTCTCTCTTTTTATCTTAGTGAGTCTAGACAAGGGTTTGTCAATTTTGTTAATCTTTTCAAAGAACCAGCTCGTAGTCACATTAACTTTTTCTATTGTCTTTTTGTTCTCTATATCATTTAGTTCTGCTTTGATTTTTGTTATTTCCTTTCTTCTGCCGACTTTGGGTTTCATTTGTTCTAGTTTTTCTAGTTCTTTAAGGTGTTACATGAGGTTACTTATTTGGGATTTTTCTTGTTTCTTGAGAGAGGCCTGTAATGTTATAAATTTCCCTCTGAAAACTGCTTTTGCTGCATCCCAAAAATTTTGGTAGGATGTATTTTCATTGTCATTTGTTTCTATGTATCTTTTTATCTCTCCTCTAATTTCTTCTTTTACTCGGTTGTTCTTTAAAAGTATGTTGTTTAATCTCCATGTATTTGTGTTCTTCCTACTTTCTTTTCGCAGTTGTTATCCAATTTCAAAGCCTTGTGATCAGAGAATATGCTTGGTATGATTTCAATCTTCTTAAATTTGCTGAGGCTGATTTTTTGTCCCAATATATGGTCTATCCTTGAGAATATTCCATGTACACTCGAAAAGAATGTATAGTCTGATGTTTTAGGATGAAGTGCTCTATATATGTCAATTATGTCCATTTCATCTAATGTGTCATGGAGGGCTGCGATTTCGTTATTTATCTTCTGTTTGGATGATCTATCCATAGCTGTCAATGATGTATTTAAGTCCCCTAGTATAATTGTGTTTTGGTCAATTTCTCCCTTTAGTTCTGTTAGTAGTTGGTTGCTATATTTCAGTGCTCCCTGATTGAGGGCATAAATATTGATGACAGTTATGTCTTCTTGTTGTATAGTCCCCTTTACCATTATGAAATGTCCATCTTTGTCTCTTGTTATCTTTTTCATCCTGAAGTCTGTTTCATCTGATATCATTATGGCTACACCTGATTTTCTCTGGGTACCATTTGCTTGGAGTGTCAATTTCCACCCTTTCACTTTGAGTCTATGCTTGTCCTTGTAGCTGTTATGTGTCACTTGGAGACAGCATATGGTTGGGTTTAGCTTTTTGATCCAATCTGCTACTCTGTGCCTTTTTATTGGTGAGTTCAGTCCATTTACATTTAGGGTGATTATTGATATGTGAGGATTTCCTGTCATTCTATCTTCAGTTTTCTGGTAAGGCTGTGTCTCCATTGTTTCTTTGCCTTTTTGATGTTGTCTATTATTTCTGTGTGGTGGTATTCTATGATGTTTCCCTCTGTTTCTTCTTTTATTACAGTATATATTTCAGATTTGGATGTTTTTTGAGTGGTTACCGTTGAGTTTATGTAAAAGAAAGTTTGATATTTAGAGTATTCCAGTTTCTTCAGTACGCTTACTTTCTCTATTCCCATATTCCAGTTCAGGCCTTTACTCTCCCCCTTTTTATGTTTCGGTTGCCAGAAATTGTCCCTGTTGATGGTGATCGAATAGTCTCCTTTATTATTTCTTGTAGTGCAGGTCTTGTATTAGAAAATTCCCTCAGCTTCTGTATGTCTGGAAAGGTATTTATTCCTCCTTCATATCTAAAGGATATATTTGCTGGGTATATTATTCTTAGCTCATAATTTCTCTCTTTCAATAATTTGAATATGTGGTTCCATTCCCTCCTGGCTTGTAGAGTTTCTGCTGAAAAATCTGATGATAATCTAATGGGCTTTCCTTTGTAGATTACCGTCTTCCTTTCCCTGGCTTCCTTGAGGATTCTTTCTTTGTCGTTGATTTTAGACAGATTCAATAGACTGTGTTTTGGAGAAGGCCTGTTGGGATTGAGGTAATTAGGTGTTCTATTTGTTTCTTGGATTCGAGGATCCAGTTCTGTCCACAAGTTTGGAAAGTTCTCATCGACAATTTTTTTGAATATACTGTCTGGTACCTTCTCTCTTTCTTCTCTTTCTGGTATGCCCATTATTCTTATATTGCTCTTTCAGATGGAGTCAGAATGTTCTTGTAGAGTTCTTTCATTTCTTTTAAGTCTTAAGTCTCTTTCTTCTTCCATCCATGTCATTTCCAGGTTTCTATCTTCAATGTTACTGATTCTTTCCTCCATCTGGTCAACTCTACTACCTAAGCTGGCTATTTCATTCTTAATTTCTTCTATTGAGTTCTTAATCTCCAGAAATTCCATTTGGTTCTTCTTTAAAATTTCAATCTCTTTCGTAAAATGCTCATGTTGTTCTTTGATTGTGTTTCTGAGTTCATTAAATTGCCTTTCTGTGTTTTCTTGCATCTTGTTGAGTTTTTTCAGAATTGCACTCTTGAATTCTCTGTCATTTAAGTGACATATTTCCATATGTTTAAGTTCCTTTACTGGAGACTTGTCACTTTCTTTCTGAGCTGTCTTGTTGCCTTGGTTATTCATGGCAATTACTGATTTATTATTTCTCTTCCTAGACATCTACAGGAGTGGCTTCTGCAACAGGTTGATAGAAAGAGGTCTTTCTTTTGTTTTCTAGTACTTGTTGGTAGAATGTTTTTTCTCTCCGACTGCAGCCTGTTTTTCTCTCTCACATGGTAGTGCTATGTTTTCCCTGCACTATTCCAGCTTTTCACACAATGGGGGGATTCCCTGGGAGACGGGCTTCTCCTCTGTTAATAGTTCGCCTGGGTCACAGGGTGTAGTGTCCATGTGGGTATGCAGAGAACTTTTGAAGTTCCAAAGCTCTTTCTGCACCCATTTCAGAGCCTGTTATGTTTCAGCAGGTCTGTTTACTCCTACAGGGATCCGCTCAGATAGGTGGGGCCAGGGCAGGGGTGAGTTGTGAGAGGTGGCCCAGAGCAATGGCGGCGACCACCACCACAGCCGGTCCGCTTCCACAGCTCCCTCCCCTTTGCCGAAACTAGTTGGGCTGGGAATCTGTGTCTGCGGTCCACAATTCTCAGAACAGCAAACATTCTGTTCTTTTGATCTGACACTGCTACTTTTCCACTTCTAGCACTGGGCAGGTGGAGGTGGGGCAAGCTCTCAGAGGGTAGGGAGGGGGCGGCTAGTCTCAGTGCCTAAGGCTCCTGTTCTCTGCTTGGCAGTGAGGGCTTAAACCACCGTTTCAGCCTTCTTCCCTCTATCTTTTCTTCAAGGTCTCTGCCGTGAGCATTGGGTTCAGCCGTTTTATACTCTCTCCCCTAAGTCCTGTGGGCCATAAATGGAGCCCTAGAAGTCCGAGTTCTTCCCTCTTCCGCAGTTGCGGTAGTTCCAGGATGCAGCGCGCTCGGAGCACTGAGCTCGGTCTGGTCCTGCGCTCGCGCAGCTCCGTCTCCGCACTTCTCCCTTCCCTCCTCCCCCATTCCCGTGATTCGCCCACATTTAGGTGAATTCAGTAGTGGGCCTCTTCGTCTTGTCTGTCTGCTCTGCATGGAGTCCTTGGTGGAGTTATAGTTGTTTGATTAGTTGTAAATTCCAGGGGAGATTTACAGAGGCTCACCTCACACCGCCATTTTGATGACGTGTCCAGATGCATTTCTGTGATGGGGAATATTTGGCAAAAGAATGCATTGACCTTCTCCTTCTAGGAAGCAAGGACACTGTCTCAGATATAAGCACTTACCGCTATTAGGACAAACTTCTCCCCACTCTGATCGCCAAAAAAACTCATTTTCTCATTGTTCAGAACTAGCTCAGGCCCATTCCCCAAAAGGTAACTCCACTACTATCATTTTGGATCTCACAGTCTACTGATAGCACCTCCCTACAATGTCATATTCTCTCATCTGTCTGCCCCTTGTTTTCTCCCCCCTGCCTCTTATCCTTAAGTCTCTACCTCCCTTCCATAGCTTTTTAAAGGAACGTATGTTGCTCCTTATCACACCTGCCATGACTCGGGAATGGGGCGAGAATGACTTGCAATGGAATATTCCTTACTTTCCTCTGCAGATTCTAGGTTCCTGCCCCACCACCAACACAAAATATTCCTAGTTTTTAAGTCTTTTGCCACACGCTTACTCACCTTTCCTTTTCTGGTTCATTCTGGGACACTTTCCCAGGTCCTTAAAGACACTGACCATCCACCACAGTCTTCCCTTTCACTTGCCATCATCCTTTAAGGCTCTAACAACCCCACTGAAGCCCCTGATGACACCACACTTCACAGATCCTTGTCCCTTTGGGCACTAAGAACTCATTTCTTTGGCACTTCTGTAAAGAAGCATCATAATGCACTTGGCCATTTATTGTTACCAAAATCTCAAACTGTGAGAGCCCTCTAACACCAGTAGGCCACAACCTTCTGTCCTTTTAACTCTTTCAAATCCTAATTCCTTCTCCATCTCCTGCCCCATAATAACATCCACTTCCTTGACACCTCCCTGCTTTCCCAGTGCATCACCAACTGTGGTCGGATAAAAAAATGCTCTCCCTGGGATGAACAACGCAATCCCTGGAACCTATGAATATGTTACCTTATATGAAAAAAGGGACTAACAGGTGTGATTAAAATAAGGATCTTGAGATGGATAGGTTCTTGGATTATACCGGGGCCTTAATGTAATCGCAAACATCCTTATAAGAGGGAAGCAGGAGGCCCAAAGTCAGACAAGGTGATATGAGAATGGAAGCAGAGATTAGAGTGATGCAGCCATGGGCCAAGTAATGTCAGCAGCCTCTGGGAACTGGAAAAGACAACCAGATCCCTTGAAGCCTCCAGAGGAACCAGCCCTGAAAACACCATGATTTCAACCCAGTGAAACTCATTTTAGCCTTTTGACCTCCAGAACTGTAAGATAACAAATTATTTTTTATTTAATCTACTAAGTTTGTGGTAATTTGCTACAACAGTGATAGGAAACTAATACACCACCCATGCTGCCGAATAGCCTGTTGACCCAGTTCTGAGAGTGCCAATAGTCAAAACCATCCATTTTGCCCTTATCTTCACCCTAGAATTCCTCTCCTTTGGGACTTTCCTGGATTCCTGCCTTGCCAATCCCCAACCTTGATTGACTTCTGTCCCAGTAATGGACTTGTTTCATTCCTGCTCATCAATTTCTCCATGATGTTGGAGTAAACGCCAAGCTAGTTAATTAGGATCATTCATACATCTCTGGATTTTAGATTTTTTTTCCTCAAGATTTCTCATGAGTGGCTTACTAATAGATGCTGCAAATATTTCTACTCTACCTGGAACCCCAATCCAAATCCACCCACTTCACTCTTGGATAAACTCTCCCTTTCTGAGAGATTAAAATCATCTCCAGCCTTTCAACTTTTCTTCTATATTTAGCTACTTCTTTTTCTTCTCCCTTCTCAAAATCAGTGCCCTTTCTCCTTCGCAAATCTACACCCTCTCCATGTCTCCTGAATCCATGCCATCCCGAATATTCCCTGACCTCCCTGTATCCATTAGTTTCTGTCATTGGGGCACAAAAGCAGGGGTCATGAGGTCCACTCCTTTAGGCAGGGAAGAACCATCTAAGCCATCCAGGATAAATCATTTTTAAAGTTTTTCCTGAAAATCTCCAGAGCTAGAAATCCCATATCTTGTTTTATTTCCTCTTACAGTGTTTTCTTGCCTTAAGTATCAAGAAGTTCTGAAGTAAGAGAGAACATTCAATTGTTCTGCTTTTTAGAGAAACACAGAAAAAATGATAGCTATAATGACATTAATAAGAATTCTCTGAGATTGTGGAGACTACAAATATTATATACCATCGTCTCCATAAATATAAAATGATTCTTTTTTTTTTTTTTTTGGAAAATAGAGTCACTCTTCCCATGTGTCCGAAAGAACTGTGTATTTTATGTAATAGGCACTCAGTAAATGTTTATTGAACAAATGGTCAAAGCAACTCATTAAAAATGCAAATTTTCCATGAGCTGATCATCAAAGGCCATAACTTTTAGTCCACATAGCTGGACCTGACTTCAGGTAAGAATCTCTCCATGTCTGTTTCTATAAGTTGGTTACAAAATACTATTTTCATCAATGTATAACCTTTATCAAATAGCTTCCCACTGTTGAAAACAGAATTATGTGCCTTCAGCTGACTCTAATATATTCTTGTTATAGGTTTCAAAACCTCACATAATAATTCCAGCAATTTTTGCTGGCAATTGAAGCCCATGGATGAAGAGGAAGAAGCATAAAAGGGAAAAGTTATTAAAAAAAACAACTGACTCTGCATAGATGTTAAAGATGTCAACATTTTTGGGGAAAAGAATCTTGCTTATTTTAAAATGTCTAAAATTATTCTAGCCAAATAAATACAGAACTAAGCTCTTGCAGAAATATAATCCTTGTGGAAAAGATACAGATTTTTTCATATAGCTATTTATTTTTTGCTTAAATTAATTGCATGTGTATATAAAGTACATAGACCTATATTTAAAAAACATATTAAATATATTAACCTTCTCAAAATTTGCATTTTCAACCTATGAATTTACATATATGTGAAATATACAAACCATTTCAATGATAGTGTCAGAATACATGTAAAATCCCAATTTATGAAAATACTTTCAAGATATGTAAAGAAGAGGAGCAATGTGGATTAATGAAAAGAAAGTACATGTATGAGTCAAACTGATCTGGATTTGAATCTTCATCACTTACGATACTATATTTAACAAGTTCAATCCCATTAATAACAAAAATTGAGTATAATAAATTCAGAAAATATGAATGAATGATTGACGTCACTTGGTAGGGTTAATAATCAAATATTTCATATCAAAAAGCTTTCTAAATATTTCACCATGATTATAAATCAAAGAGAAAAGATAATTGTTTAGGAGATGTACAACCGTCTGGAAAATAAAACACTCCTAAGAAAACCCTAACATAACAGGAAAATGGATTGAAATGAATAGATCAATAGATCAAAAGAGAGATTACTGATATGTTTACCTTAAAACAATTTGGGCTAAAAATGAAGTTGTTTTCCTAAAGCGAAGCTTGGATAAATTTTAACATTTCACCCTGTCATAATTATCATATGCTCTTTGATGAGAGAAAATTGGTACATAATTTGGAAATCAAGAACTGACATTTAAAAATAGGAAAATAATAATGTAATTATCATCTTTCAGGGCTATTGTGGGCTTAAATCAGCCTCTCCCAAAACACAGGTTTCCCTTCTTCCTTCTGTTCAAGGACTGTGTCTTATTCTTTATTCCCCAAGAGTGTCCAACACAATGCTTTGAACAAAGTAGACATTCAATGTTTGTTAAGTAAATCAATGTCTTGAAAATCATCGGACAATGTACATGATCTGTTTTCTTCCACACTAAGAGAGAACCACCCCCCCAAAAAAATCAATCAAGTTAATCATTTTCTCTCACATAAGAAATACATCTCAATTTCTTTTGGAGAATCTTGCATTTTGAGTTTGTAAGTTTCTTCTAAACTATTTGTCTTATATGGGGCTTGACAACCATGTGGCTAAAAAGAAAAGAGATACCAAAATTTAAGAAAAAGAAAAACATGTTATTTTAGCCATACCATTGCACAGAAGACTTGACCTTAGTGAACATGTCATCTCCAAAGAGTTATTGTTGATTCTATTCCAGAATGGCTTTGCCAAAACCAGAACCAGCTCATGAAAACTAAGAATCCAATGGGGAAGAGGGACCAGGAAGTTCTCACCCCTTTTCCCTGGTGCTCCTTCTTCCCCTGCAGACACCCTTAGTGTCCTCATGGGGCCCCTCTCTGGGATTTGGGCAGGGAGTGAAAGGGGCAGCACACTCACATGTGTTGAGGGCAAAGTGTGCACAGGGGGTTCCACAAACATCAACTTTCATCCTTTCTATATCCCTGGTGTGAGCCATCCTCCATTTTACAGAAGAGAGACTTTGGGGTTCAAACAGTTTCAATAATTCACATGCCCTTGTCACACAAACAGTAAGGACTAGACCTAGTTTTTATTCAAAGATATAATGTATATACCATAAAATTCACCCTTCAAAGTAAAATTCAGTGGTTTGTGTAGATTTATAGTGATGAGCAACCATTACTATTATCTAATTTGGGAACGTTTTCATCCTTCTAAAAAGAGACCCCATCCCCATTAGTAGTCACTTCTCACCTCCAGCCCTACTCAACCACTAATGTACTTCCTGTCTTTGTGGATTTGTCTATCCTATACTTTTCACATAAATGGAATCATATAGTATGTGGATGGTGGTTTGTGACTGGCTTTTGTCACTTAGCATAATGTTTCCAAGGTTCATCCATGTCGTAGCATATATCAGTACTTTGTTTCTTTTTTTCTGGCTGAATAATATTCTCTTATAAGAAAATATATACACTTTTAAAGCATTATACTGATAGATCAAAAAATATCTGTGATGATGAAGGTCAAATATCATGTTGCAGCAAGATAGATAGATATATAAAAAAGGAAACACCAGTTTTCAACTATCACATTAGTCAAAATCTAAAAGTCTTACAATACTCTGTGCTAGTGAGGCTGGTAGAAGAAGACAGCGCTCCAACTGACTGCCAGCAAGGAAATGGGGACCCCAGTCCTACAACCACAAGGAGTCAGCCAACAACCTGAAGGAAATTGAAAGCAGATTCTTCCCATAGGCCCTCAAGGAGAGCCCAGGTGGCTGACACCTTGATTTCAGCCTTGTGAGCCTCTCATCACAGAAATCAACCAAGCCAACTTGGACTTCTGACTTCTGACAGAACTACGAGATTTTGTGTTGTTTTAAGATGCTGTGTTTGTGGTGATATATTACAGCAGCAATAGGATATATATATATAACTGTATTACTTGTCTTTTTACTATAAATAAAGATTTAAAGTTAATGAAAATCCAAATCAACCTCACTAAGATAGTTAAAAATAAGGTTAGTTTTCCAGGAACATAACTACCTAGTCAAAAGTTCATGGTAGTTTTTTGTTGTTGTTTTTTGTGTGCCTACATTTATATATTTTTAGTCTGATAATCACAATTTTGATTAAAATAATTCCCTGGGCAGCAAGTCTGCCTTGTAAAATTTGAATGGCAGGCTTATTTTGCCAAGGCTCTCTGTCTCCTAAATCTAGTATCTTCTTTAAAGACTATAATGCCAGGATATAAACAGTTTCTTTAATTCCTAGAAAGTTAGTTAAAACTGCTCATATTAAATCGATAGACACTAAAAAGACACTTAGCTTAAAGGAGAATGTTTGCCTAATTGAAATGTCTGAAGGTTAAGCCTGTATTTTGTCTAACCTTTAACTACATGATTCTTCCCTTTGGTGTTGGGTATGATCCAGAGTTTTGCTAACGGATTTTATTGTTCTTACATGGAGGAAAAAAAAAGACCAAATAAATTATCTTTAATACAGAATTAAGATGAATATTCTAAGGACACCATTTCTCTTTATCATTTAGCTCTTTATAGCTAAAAACTTTTTATAAAAACAGAAACCTTCCAAATTTAACTACCTTCTGAGAGGAAAAGGGAAAATATATTTCCTTTCTAATTTGTTGAAAAAGTTAAATTAATCTCACTGTTGAGAAAAATCAACCAATTAATCTCATCATTAGATAAAGTCTACTTCTTTTTTAAAACCATCTCTCGTCTTATAAGACCTGTGTCCACTGCTGGCCAATGTCTATTGCAATAGTTCTCAACCAGGGTGATTTTTCCCGTTAGGGAACGTTTGGCAATGTCTGGAGATAGTTTTGGTTTTTACAAGTGGGGGATGCCACTGGCATCTAGTGGGTAGAAGCCAGGGATGCTGCTAAACATCCTACAGTGCACAGGACAACAGAGAATTGTCTTGCTCTCAAATGTCAATAGTGCTGAGGCTGAGAACCCTGGTCTAGATGGATCTAGAAGGATGAATCAGTAATAAATAAAAATGTGAGGTTCTTCATTTAGGAGAAGTAGTGAAAGCCATGTTAGTACCGGGTTGTTATGAAAGGGAGAAAACGGAGAGAGAGGGAGGGAGGAGGGAGGGAGGGAGGGAGGGAAGTAGAAAGAAGGAGAAGGAGAAGGAGAAGGAGAAGGAGAAGGAGAAGGAGAAGAAGAAGGGAAGGGAGAAGTTCCTTTTTCCAAAGTTTCCCAATAACTGAATTGAGTATAAATTTAAATTTATTAAAAGAAATTAAAATTTAAAGTCCAGTTCCTCAATCACACTAGCCACATTTCAAGGGATCGATAGCACATATGTTAAGTGACTACTAGGTTGGAAGCATAAATTCACAGTATCCTTGTGCAATAGATAACATTTAATACATGGCAAAAAGGAAGGAAGGCGGGGAGGAAGGAAGGGAGAGAGTTGACAAATGTCCACATTAAGGAAAAGGAAAGAGGAGGCAAAACCCAACTGATGAGAGAAATGAGAAGACAAGGAGAATGGAGGGTCACAAAGGTCAGAAGACATTTCTATGGAAGACTTAATCATTAAATCTGACTGATACTGGAGGAGTGCTCAGTGATCACTAAGGGAAGGCCACGACTTTCCTACTGGTATATGATGGGTGATCCCCAAGATATAAGCTTTAAGTGAGCAAATGAACTTTAAGGAAAATTCAAGGCTTGCGGGAGTAGAAAGAGACATTTGTTTCTATTTATTTATGTTTATTTTACTTATTTGTTTTCTTGAGTTTTTTGGTTGTTTTCAACAGAAAAAAAAAATGGAGAATCTGGTTATGCTGACAGAATGACCACCAAACAGTCTCAAAAAAATCACTGTGCTGAAAATTCACCCTTGGAGGTAAGTATAATTTCCAATAATAATTTTAGGAAAATTCCCAAATTTTAAGCAATCATATTTCCAGAGGCATTCATCATGTATAATGTTGAAGTGAATGATGAACTTTAAAAGGCAGCAATGGAAGAAATAGGAAAGAGCAAAGAGGCGTCATGACAGACCAAAGCTGGCATCATCCATGCTCTCGTATTCCCAATTACTACCGTGTTTCCCCGAAAATAAGACCTAGCCAGACCATCAGCTCTAATGCATCTTTTGGAGCAAAAATTAATGTAAGGCCTGGTATTACATTATTATGATATGATATGATATGATATGATATTATTATATTATATTAAAGACCGGGTCTTGTATTATATTAAAATAAGACTGGGTCTTATATTAACTTTTGCTCCAAAAGTTGCATTAGAGCTGATGATCTGGCTAGGTCTTATTTTTGGGGAAACACGGCACGTATAGATGCGAAAGTTGGACAGTGAGGAAGGCTGATGGGGGGAAAATGATTCATTTGAATATAGTGTTGGGGGAGAGCTCTACAGAAACCCTGATCCACCAGAAAGATGAACAAGTGGGTCCTAGGGCAAATTAAGCCTGACACATCACTGGAGGGAAAAATGACAAAACTGAAGCTGTCCTCCTTCGGGCACATCATGAGAAGACAGGGCTCTTTGGAAAAGACAATAATGCTGGGGAAATAGAAGGCAACAGGAAAAGAGGGAGACCAAATATGAGATGGACTGACTCCATAAAAGAAGCCATAGGCTGAGTCTACAGGAGCTGAGCAGGGCTGTGAGGACAGGACATCGTGGATGTCACCCATTCATAGGCTTGCCAGAAGTTGGAGCTGACTCAATGGCATTTCACAACAACATGAATTGTCTTGTGAAAAAAGAGAAAAAATCTAGTACAAAGAAGATGCTTTTCCCTCCTTTTTCCTCTTATAGCCAGTTATAAAGTCCAGCTCATGCAATAACCAAAAAAACAAAACTCAACTCAATCTAAATAATTAGACAACTGGGGTGAGAGAAATATGGAAAGGAGGAGAGAGTTTGGGTTAAATAGGTGTCTGGCATGAAGAGAATCAACTGGTAAACTGATATGTGTTTTTTTCTGAATAGTATATAGAGCTGAAGTCTGATTTTCTCATTTGAAACCAAAATGGATTTGACATCACAACTAATTCTTTGAGTAAACCGTAAGAAATAATCTATGTGACTGCCTGCTTCCTCCGTCCTGAACTGTTTTGTTGCTTGCCACGCTGAACTGTGAACTTTCATACCAGGCCTGAGAAGCCATTCCTTTACTTGGAACCCATACAGCCTTGAGGGACATTCCCTGTGACTCCTTGCAAAGGATGTGAGAGCTGGAAGGTCACTATGGAGCAGCAGACTTGAGTCACTCACACAAGAACTTCTGCCTTTCGTAAAGTGCAACCACAGGAAACAATAGATTTTAGATTTCTAAGAAGTCTTCTCATCCAGTTGCTAAAAAGGGAACACTTTTCCCCAGACCCTTGAGACAATTTGTTTCTAGCATTCTCTTGGCTTTGGGTTGGAGAATCTAGCTGAGTACTAACTAACAAATACCGTAATGCATCCACTCTTTTTAAAGTCTCTGACATGCCAGCTTAGGAGCTAGAATTGAAGTCCAATGCCATATGCATTGCAGCCTCTGTCGGTTGGTTAGCTTTGCCTTGTGTCACTGTGCCTCGTCCTGAACAGGTCTACATGAAGGGGTGTAGATATACTTGCAACTATTGGAAAATAAGTAAAGACATCATCCTTCTGATGTGAGGCCTGGAGTATCTTCCATATAAAGGGAGAACATTCTATTATTCTTGGTGATAAAAAATAGATATGTAGGAGATATTCACATAAACATTTCTACTTGAGCACTTGAGCTGGCTGCTCTCACTGTGCTATGCTCTCCCACTGCTTTTGCAAGTCAACAGCTCTCAGTCTGTCTATCTACTCCCCTCCTGCCCCCCTTCAAGACTTTGAGCTGACACACACTTCTGTCTCTCTAATCCCTCCCCATCCACCATCTTGTCCAACATTTCAGAAGGACACTGCAGGATCTTGGCATTTAACTTGTGAAAAGTCGCCAGGCCTAACTGTATCAATGTCCCTAATGAATGCTCATACAATGAAATGATAGTTTAGTATGAAAAACCCCACTGCTTTTGTAAATGCTGCGATAATACTCATTACATCCATACAGAGCAAGAGAAAGGAGCTCAGGCTTAATCCACTTTAATCTCAGTTATTTCCTAATATAAAAGACTGTAGGCCTTTTCACATTCTTTTGGAAGGATTAGTGAAGGCAAACATGAATAACAAATTGACATTTCTGAGTTCTGGAAGAGCCAAAAGCAATACAAAAGGAAAGCAGACAGATCAAATTTCTGAACAGAATTATTTTTCTAAGCAGAGTTTAAAAGTTAACATTAGGAACAAATGTTAAACAGCTCTGCACAGTTATTTTTCTTTACCTGGAACACATTTTGCCAAACAGTTAAACTGACAAGTTAGAAAGACACATCTTGATGTTATAGAGACAAAGGAACTCTATGGGACAGGCATAATAAGATAATTTTTTTTAAAGAACAGTATCTTGGATAACAATTTTTATATCCATCTAGTCACTTTATTGTCTGAGATGTTCCAAAACTAATGGTATATATACATACATATGTATATATACTAATGATATATATATATATATATGTATAGGCGATAAAAAATTGGTGATATATATATTAGTGAAGAGTATGTTGATTCCCATCAAATCGTTGAGTATAAGTGTTAAAAGAGATTTTGAAATAATCTACTTTGGCCTCTTCATTTCATAAATGAGAAAAGCAAGATCCAGAAAGAGTCTCTAAGTCTTCCAATGCCAGAAAACCAGGGATCTACGACAATTCAGGACTAGGACCCTGGTTTGCTGATGACTCATCGGATGATCTTTTCATTTATCACGGTCCCTCTCCTGCAGAAGATTATATTTTATTGTTATATAGTATTAACTACGTAGTATTTTTATATAGTATTGCTATATAGTGTTATATAGTATATAATTTCTCCTCCATTAGAAACCCATTCCAATTTGCTTTGATGTATCATGACTCAAAATAGCAAGAACAAATTGATTCTTATGGCCCAACTTGTCTTAATGCCTCACAAAGTCACTGAGAAATGCTGTAAAGTCAGGTCTACCCAAGCCCTGTGACAGCAATTCATATCTAACTAATAGAATTATAAAATGAAAAGATCACTAAGAGACTAGTTCTAAGATGAGAGGCCAGATCCTAACGCACTCCATCATCACCCTTAATCCTAGACAGGTTTAGTCTAAAACCGGGTTTCTCAACCTCAGCACTATTGACTTTTGGTACCAGATGATTCCTGGTTGTTGAGGGCCATCCTGGGCACTGTTAGGATGCTTAGCAACATCCCTGGCCTCCACCCACTGGATGCCAGTAGCACTCCATTCCTGAATTGTGATAACCAAAAATGTCTTCAGACATTCCAGATGTCCCTTTGGGAGGCAAAATCTCCCCAGATTGAGGATCACTGGTCTAAATCCTTCAGCACCTCTATAAACCTTGACACAAAATAGGAACAAAAGCAGAAATGAAAAGTGGGGTAAAAAGGAACTCACTGGCACCTCTGACTATGAACCTTTCTTGGCTCTAAAGCCATTTAAATGTTTTGGTGAAAAAAAAAAAGGAAAGTTGTTTTAACCAACCATATGCCTTTCCTCACTCCCACCACACTATTGCCTTCCAGTGTGTTTTTGTGGCCATGAAAATAGAGCCAGCCTTCTTGTAATTATACTATTATTCTGTAGCAAATTTCGGAAACAGCCAATTGGTGCACTTCCAACCTCCAGCTCTCTCTTCTTCTCCCTTCCTTAGCCAGGAAGTTGGAGAGAGGGAAGGAATCAGAGAAGAATGCCTCATATGCTTCATGGGCTCAGCTCTGGCCTTGTTCAAATGCCTGCATTCAGCACCAGCCTCTCAGGTCTCCAGGCCCTGCCAACCGAACCTTCAAACATCACCGTGGCTCTGCCCCAACCTCATGCCACGAGGTTCTCATTTGCTCAGCATTTTCACACAAGACCACAGAACTTTGGTGAAAGATCGTCAGAACTCAGCAATAGTGACGTGGTGAAATGGGTAGGGAAGAGATAATCCCCATTCTTACTCCAAATAAGTTTATCATTGTTGATTCATAGCTTGGCTCACTGCTCTTAACATGCCAATGACAGACATGCTGTAGAAATTTAAGAGAGATGTTTAATAGGTGCGGTTCTTATGCAATTTCTTCTCTGGCTTTTTATAGATCAAGATATAAATAAGAAAATGCCCAAATCTGAAGTGTAAAGCTCTATGAATTGTTGCATATGTATACATGCATGCAACTGTCTCCCACATAAGATCTAGAACAATTCCATTGCCCAGAAGCTTTCCCTGCCTCCACCCAGTTAACATCTACCCTCCTACCCCCCAAAGCAAGCAATACTCAGCGCCTATCAATGAAGATTGGCTTTGTCTGGTTTTTAGCATATAAATTAAATTGCACAATATGTACTCTTTGCATCTTTTTCACACAACATGTTTCTAAAGTTCATATATATAGGTTTGTGTTTCAGTGGTTTGTTCTTTTTTCTTGCTATGTAGTATTCTATCATGTTAATGGATATTTGTGGGGTTTTAAAAACTATATTTGAATAACATGCTATGAATAACACTGCAAAGAAAATGCGTACAAACCTTTGCTTGGATATGTGCATTTGTTTCCCTTGGGTATGTAACTAGGAGTGAAATTCTAATATTACCAAACAGAAAATACCAATCGTTCAAGCTCATTTTTTTCTATCAGCATAAAGACTTGAAGGCCACAACAATAGTCATCCATTCATGTTGCATAAAGGAAAAATAGATGAAGTGTTTTTATTAACGAATCAGGAAAAATATACAAATATGCGAAGGCAACTAATAGAAGGGTGAACATCAAATTTGCCTAAACTAGAGAAATTTTCATAGTGGAAGGGCACTATTAATATTTGCATTGGGACCATTTAACCTAGCCTTTCCTGAGAAGACTGGAATGTTGCCGAGGTGTGGTTACTCGTATGGTCACTCGAGGTAATTGTAACTGAGAAGATGAAAGCGAGGGCCAGGTATCTAACGCCAACTTTAGAATTAGCTTTCCTTTTTTTTTTTTTTGACTTTTTCCAACTTGCCGTTGTCCTTTAATCATGACATTGGTCAGACTCTTCTTCACTGAAATTTTATAAGTATTCCATAAATAGCAAGTCATAAATCATAAACCTCAAAGCCAGTGGTGCTGTCTAGGAAGGACTGAGGGTTGGAATGCAGACTTCCAGGGTGGGGACGTATGCTTTCAAGAGCTTGGCTATACCCGCATCTAAAGTGCCACTCTATTAATTTATGAGGTTCTCTCTTCTCTTTCATTTTCTCTTCCAGCTCTGAATACATTCTGATTTAAAGTAAGTTTAGGCTAGCCACATATGCTCTATGTTATTTCACTGAAAAGAAGTGAACTGCAAATTACATCAGCGGTTCTGACACATTTGGCAATATCTTTCTTCTTCATGCTTCAGTCACTGGACTTTGTGATGAGAATCCCAGAAGCCCAGTGTGACAGTGCCTGAAATCTTCACTAAATCAAATATCATGAAATTGTTTCATCAAGTTGACTCTCATCATTGGAGGGAAGAAGGTTGAAGTGACCCCACTGAAGCTGATGTGTTTAGGCATACATGGGAGAACAATGAGGCTTTATTTCTACAGTGTTTAAAAGTTTGAAAGCAATATAAGACAATAACCACAAAGTAGCAATGCCTTCTGACTATAAGGGACTACCAGTTTTTAAAGGCATTTAAAACTACCTTTGTCAAAACACAGAGATAGAAAATCAAAAAATAAATGTCTCTTGAAAGGAAAACAATACATACTGGCTACCTTTAGAACGTCCCCAGATTCACTGTATTGAAATGATTAGTTGCATAGAAAGAGGCAATTTAAGTGGAATGATGATGTTCTGACATTAAAGACATTGTGTCTCCTACTGCAGAAAAGCAGCCATTCCAAGATAATTCACTGGGAGTCATAGCCTGTTACAAAACCATAGGCTAGAAAAAGGACAAGAAATATAGCATGAGATTAAAAAATGAAAATCATATTTGTGACCTAAATTCCTTGTGGATAAACCCTTATTTTATAAAATCATCATTATCTTAATGCTGTTTTCATCGTTTCTAACAAAGTATAAAACATTTTTGGCTAAGTCTGTCTCTTCTAGCTGATATCTAAAAATCCAATGGGGTCACATTTTTATTTTATTTTAAAATCTGTATCTATACTCCTGGACATCTAGCCCAGAGAAATGAAAATGTATGTACACATAGAAACCTATACACAAATATTCATAGCAGCTTTATCTGTAATAGTGAAAAAGTAGAAACAACCCGAACATGCATCACCTGATGAATAGGTAAACAAACGGCTCCATCCATACCATGAGATGCCACTTAGCAATGAAAAGGAACAAACTCTTGATGCATGCAACCATTTGGATGGATCTCCAGATAATTATTCTTAGTGAACAAAGAACTAATCTCAAAAGGTCACACACTGTAAGACTATATTTGTGTAAAATTATCAAAATAGCAAAATTATATTGTAGAGGTGGAAAACCGATTAGTGGTTGCCAAAGGTTTGAGATGGTGAGGGGGAATGGGTGTCACTAAAAGGGAATAGCATGAAGGAGCCTTGTGGTCACGGAACAGCTTTTTATCTTCATTGTGGTGGTGATTACACAATTTACAGATGTGACAGAATGGAACTGTACACACATTGTACCAATGTCAATTTCAGGACTTTGCTATTGTAGGGTATTTATATAAGATATAACCACTGGAGGAAACTGAGTATATGGTATATGGGAGCTCAGTGTTAT
This sequence comes from Rhinolophus hipposideros, assembly GCF_964194185.1. Taxonomy (NCBI): domain Eukaryota; kingdom Metazoa; phylum Chordata; class Mammalia; order Chiroptera; family Rhinolophidae; genus Rhinolophus; species Rhinolophus hipposideros. Next base: position 121,485,312 of record NC_138046.1, on the reverse strand, counting down.
TTTTGTAGCTCCCTGTAAATCTAATTATTTTAAAGTAAAAAAAATCAGAAGCCACAGCTATATCTGAATACACACACACACACACACACACACACACACGCGCACGCATGCACACTCACTCACTCACGCACTCATACACAAGTCTTGTCCCCTACCTTTTGAGAGTCATTACCTCCTGGAAAAAAAATCCTTCCTAAGGTGAATTTTCCTAATTATAAAGTAAAATCAATAGCAAAGGGAAAAGTTTTTATGAATTTCTGACACCCAAATTAAACCAATTTGTGCTAAAGCAACACCTAGTCACATTAAAATGAACCCAATCATGTCAACATTTAACACAAGTTGTTATAACACGACATAACAAGGAAATTGTCTATTAATTCCCCACTAACGGTTGTTATCTGTGCATGTCCACACTTACCTAGCAGTTAAGTATTGTGCATGGAAGCCTGTAGTCATTAAAGCATGCATTTGTTTAAGTAGCTGCACAATTTGTTAAAAATACAAAAGAATACCAATGACAAAGCTATCAGTGATAACAATACAATGCGCCTGAGATCATTACTATTCTAAACTAGGAAACCAGGCATTTTCTTGGAGGAAGAGAAAGGAAGAGGCACCAGCGGCCATGTGGCTGCTCTCCTTCCATGGCACACAGCTGCCCAGGAGGCCGGGCGGATCCAGCCCAGCCTCCTCGTGTGTCAAGAAATGTCCATAAATGTAAGTAGGAAGATTAGACCAAACTCCTCTGAAAAAGTCCTATTCTTATAACAGGAATAGCATAAATTGAAAAGAAAGAAGGCTGAAATGGCATATGCCTAAATCGCCAAGGTAACTCGCAAGTGGATGTTAAAATTAGGAGGCTGTTTGTTCCTCTTTTTTCTTTTTTCACATTTTCAATGTTCATATTTCGCTTTTAAAATCTATTTTAAAGGTATATACACACGCACACATATGTGTGCGTGTGTACATACGCACCTTCAATGGTAATGCTTACCAGAGGTCCTTGATCTGAGATGAAACTGTAGTAGACACTTTTGCTCTCTTCAGGTCCCCGAGGTCCTTCTCACTCTTTCTGGGCCACCTCCCCGGGTTTGGGTGCATTTTGGCCTCCAGAGATGGCACCCAGCCCTGCCCTCAGACTATGGGAGCACCTTCGGCTGCACTATACCCTGACATACCCGGGAGTTGACCCCTCAGCTCATGACTAACGAGAGAGGAGCATGAAAACGCAGCTCCCTTGCTCCAGAGGAGAGGGCAACCTCAGAGGCAGAAGCTGCTCTCCTGAGCTACTTGGGGGCATCAGGAGGAGGGTGGGGCTCTGCTGCCCATTGCACCCCTGCTTGGCTTTTGCCCTCACTGCCTGCTTGCCCTACTCCCTCAACCTGCCTTCATCTGGAAGCATTTTCTTAACCACTTACATATATAAATCCTCATTTTAGAGTCTCTGGGGACCAAACCTTTTTTTCCACATTAAAACTTTTCTGAAGTCAAGGAGTATCTTACAACTGATAGGAACATTTAATGCAGCTTTTATTCCTGAAAAAGCTATTACTGACTGGATGTTGCATCTTATAATTGGTGACATCTAAGACTATAAGCTGTGTGGGGGCAAGGTGGGTCTATTTGATTCTCCAGTGTGCATCTAATGCCCCAAACATTGTATCAAACATATTTTACTCAATACATTTTTTGTTGAGTTAATGGAAAGAAAATATATAGTTTGATAATCTGTCTTGTATTATAATTCAAATTATGAGTTTCCTTGACAGCGTGTCTGTATTTATATTTCCCATAATACTTAATACAAAGTCTTGTCCAAATTCAGCACCAACAATACTTGGAAGAGAGATACAAAAATTTTTGCAGAGGGAAAAATATAAACGGGAAAAAGCAGAGGAGAACAAAAGGAAGGCGACAGAAGAGACTGGGGACAACAGGGAAAACAATGGACTAGAGAGGGGTGAAATCACTAATTAGAAATGTGAAGTGGTAGATGCAAGTCAATGTTCAAGTGAAAACAAAGAAGAAATTATGAAAACTAAAATGGCTGGGAATAAGATGTGAACAGGAAATATCTGATTTACATTGAATTTAAGCAGGAAGGGTCCATGCATTTTTCAAGACCAGTAAATTAAGATCTGGAATAGATCTCTCTCAGTGTGCAAAATTCTCCATCCAGCAAGTATGGACAGGTACTAAGAAGATGCCTAACACAGTGCTGTAACACGATGCTTTGCACAGCTCACCACAACACCAGGGACTTCCAGGCACATTCACAACATAGGAAGACTGCAAAAGCCAAGCTGGAAACACTGGACATCGAACTCTTTGGGCCAACCAGTGAGCACTCAAATGCCCTTCCATCTGTCCTCCACCAGGGCCACGCAGCAGGACTGAGTCATCCTTCTCTTGTGTTCTTTAAAGACAGCGAAGCAGACACAGGGGTGCTATTTGCAGTTTGGTGAGGACCTGATCAAAGGTAAGGTGACTTTTGAAGCTGTCCTGCATTAAGAGGTGTCTAGATAAGACAATGGAGTAGGGGAACAAAAATACACCATTTCAGTGGGAACAAAAGTATCGTTATCTGTGTTTGTGTTAAAGCACATATGTATCCACGTGTGCTGTGATGTGTCTAATCACAGTTGGCAAGTATTACTGTGGAATTTGCCGAGTTAAGAGAGGCGATGTCATTGTGGGGAATTAAGTCAATGTAAAGGATGTAATGCTTCCTTTGATACACAGAATTCGACTCATCCCAATGAGCTCCCCTTTTATCTGGGATGGCCAAACTTCCCATGGAAGGGGCAGAAAGAAGGGAAAAGGTGAAGGAGACAGGAAACACAGGGCAAGGGAGACACAGCAATCAGAAACAAAAATTCGTATTCTATGGATGAGAATGGGAGAGGTGCAGGCATGGGCAAGGCCTCCAGTGGCACCCCTACCACCTTTGTTTCTCACTCAGGAAGGTGGAAACAGGAGAAAGAGCATTGAAACATCAGCCTGTCCTACCCAGAGTCTCCTGCCATCCTTCCCCACCTGGTCCATCTCTCATCTCTCAGAGCCATCACTTTCACCCAGACTCTGTCTGGAACCCAGGTGGCCCACTCAGCCCAGCGGATTTTGTGCACAGGTCTCTATATGCTCGCCTGAGAAGAGCCAGCCATTGGCATGGCACATGTGGCAAGAGCGAGTAATGAGGCAGCACTAAGGGAGGCAAGCAGAGAAGTGGAGTCACCTAAGAAGAAATGTCTTCCACTGGAACCTCTAAATCAGTGGTTCCCAAACACGGACATTTTTGTCCCACAGGCAACTTTGGGCAATGTCTGGAGACACTTTTGGTTGGCATATTCTGTTGGTTTCTAGTGAGTAGAAGCCAGGGATGTTGCTAAACATCCTGTAACGCATAGGACAGCCTCCCACATCCAAGAATTATGTGACCCAAAATGTCACTAGTGCCATGGTTGAGAACCCCTGGCCTGAAAGAAGCCACTCCTAAAGGTCAGCTGGGTGATGCAGAAACAGCCAGATTACATGGGCAAGAAAGACAGAGCTGAATGGAGCCGTGCATGTGGTATCTCTGGACTTCAGAAGGACTTCTAACTCAAGGTGATGAACAAATAGGAACTCAGAATCATGTAGTTGAAACATCAAGGGCTTCTCAGTCAGAATCCAGAGCCCACCTCTTCCCAACTGCATGAGCTCAGGTATTACTAAATGTTTCTCATTCTCAATTTGTTCATCTACAAGACCAGGGTTCTAACATCTGCTCCATAGGACTTTGCAGGTGTTAAAGCAGACATTGAACATGAAGCACTTCTCAGGAGGCACTCAGCAAAGACGACTTCCTCTCCTTTTCTTCCTCTGGATAATTTCTGAATGAATGTCATCGAGGTAGAGGGAGGAAGGGGAAAGTCCAATCCTCTTCCCACAGCGCAATATTTTCAGGGTTCCTTGATCCCCCTTCACTTCTTTTCTTTTTTCTTTCTCCTCTGCCTCCTTTTGAGAATTGAGATTTCCCACCCATCAGTGATCACAGACTCAGGCAGGGGCTTGAGGTATCCCCTTTTTTTTTTTTTTAGCTTGTAACTCAAGAAGACATAGCAGACTGAATTCACCAGGGATCTATGCACAAAAGAGACCAAAAAGCCTCTTGGAAAATTACTCATCCTAAGAGGACAAAGGGTCAACAGCAAAAGTGTGTTTCAAAGATGACAGGTGAGCGTTGAAAGAAAGGGGTCATTCTAAGCACTGCATAGGTCCTGTATTCGAGCTGTTCCCGAGTTCAATCATTGTGGATTCACCCTGCTTCTCTGGATGAGGAAACACTAAGAAATATCGACTAAAACCCAAAATGATTCTGCCAAACGTCCCAGGGTTTCCACAGCACAAAGGATCAGAGAATCTGTGACTGTGGAGGAGGAGCTGGATTGTTGGAGGCATTGATGCCAGTGGCTGCTTCATTCTGATGACTGTGTTAGTGACATGGTGGCCCCTATCCAGTCTTGACAGAGGGCATTGGATACAACTGCAGCAGCAATGATCTCAAGAGACACCAGCAGCGGAAGTAGCTCCTTTGGGGCCACTGTGAACAATCAATTTCCTTCCCACAGAGACCCAGAGCATGGGTGGAGAGAAATGGTATGCACCCCTCCCCCCAGTACCAGAAAGACACACTGGGAGAGTATGGGGGTACAGCCCCCAGAAACCACCCGCGCCGTGGAGGGATGACTCAAGCAGTGGAGGCAAACACTGGTGGTGGTCATTGGTTTCTTTTTATTCCCCAGAGATATATAGTTCAATAACTTTCTGATTATGAAAATAACACTCATTTTAGAAAGGTTGGAAACTTCAACACCAAAAAAGAAAAATGGCAATTGTCATTCATGCCACTGCTAAAAAATGACCACTGCTGAGGTTGCAATGCATTCCCTTTGTTCTTTTTCTCTGCTAGAGATATTTGTACGTAGTTGGGAATGTGTTGGAAGTCCATTTCCATGCCCATCATTTTTTCCCCAGCCCACACTGAGGTGGTCCAAGAAGTCAATGCTGTGGGAAGACTTCCCATGGCCTCTGCTGCTCCAGCTCCCATGGATTGTGGGGAGTGGAGTTACTGTTCTAACAACTTAGCTGATCCCCAACTGATACTTACAGGTTACTGTATACTCATTTCTCTGCTTCTATTTAGAAAATATATTAAGTTCAAATCTTTCCCCTTAGGGTGAGGGAAAGTGAAGCTGCAGTACCTTGACTTGCCATGCGGTGCAGTAGGAGACCATGGGGAGCCCAGGATCCCTCCCTCACCCAGACAATCACTGCATATAATCTCTCTTGGAATGAGATAGCCTGGAACACATGCAGTAGAAATAAAGACCTATGGAAGAAATAAAAGCCTAGCTCTTTATGATATATTAGAGGAATGCAAAATATTAGAGCTAAGGCATTCACATTGAATCTCTTACATTCCATTATTCATATCTGAAGCTCCTTTTCTTGTTCTTTATGTCCTTCTGGGACAGGACGTTCATTCTAAATCAAAACTGTAAAACTAAACCATTTAAAAAATATGTATGCTTAGCAAAAGAATCCTGAAGTTCAAGAATCACTTTTAAAATTAGATTTTTCAATTCGATTCAATAAACATGCATTAAATGTCAGCCCCAAAGTCTCAAACTCCATTCATTTGTAGGTACTAAAGGCCCCCAAGAGGTGAACCCATTCTAGCCCAACCCCAATTAATCCAGCCTCCAGCCCTTAATATACATATTTTTGAATGCTCACTGTGTGCTGGGTTACTGGGCAGACCTTTTTGAACTCTTGTCTAATATGTTCTACAACTAACATACATTTCCCTCTTTACTGTAGACAAGAAATATTTCACTTTCTTCTTAATTCTCTTAAATGCATATATGTATGAATGTATAACTCTCCTATACACACATATACAGGAAGATAAATTGCACTTAAAACATGGTTTCAATGTTGAGAGGCAAGAGGAAATATTGGGGACTATGGTGGCTCAGAGTGATCACTGTCCACTTAAAGATTCACTACTGATCTTGGCTGATTGATGTCTGTGGCTTGGGGGGGCCAATGTCAAGTTTAAAAAAAAACCCACAAATATCTGAATTTTTAATTTAAATCTTCCTTTTCCAAAAATTTAGACTTTTAAAAATACTGTGTAGGTCAAACAAAAAATTACTAAAACAAGAAATGTACTCTCATACATTATTGAGAGTGTGCATGAATTGGTTCAATCTCTATGTAGGGCGATTTGGAAATATCTGTCAAAATTAAAAATGTACGTTCTTCCTGAGTCAGATAGTCCAGTGCTAAGTATCCTGCAGAGACACTCTCACATGTGTGAAATAATGTGTGTTCAATATGCATTGCAGCATTGCAAAACTGCAAATCATATGAGTTTTGACAATCAAATTCGAGAACTCACCCTAGAAAAAGTGCTACACACCTCATTGCTGAATATCACTATGGTCACCTTCGAAGTACTCCCCTTGGGAAGCTATGCACCAATGCCAGTGCCCAGTCCACCCTTCAAAGCAATTTTGGAACTCTTTTTTTCTGGAATGGCCATCAGAGCTGTCGTTGTATTACCCTTGATGTCCTGAATGTCATCAAAATGTCTTCCTTTCAATATTTCCTTTATCTTCGGGTAAAGAAAGAAGTAATTGGGGGCCAGATCAGGTGAGTAGGGAGGGTGTTCCGATACAGCTATGTGTTTACTGGCTAAAAACTCCCTCACAGGCAGTGCTGTGTGAATTGGTGCATTGTCGTGATGTAAGAGCCCTGAATTGTTGACAAAAAGTTCAGGTCGTTTACATTTAACTTTTTTTTTTCATCTAACTTTTTCACACAGCCTTTTCAGCACTTCCAAATACTAACTGGTTATCTGTCCAATTGGTACAAATTCATAATGAATAATCTCTCTGATATCCAAAAAAGATTAGCAACAGCGTTGAAACAAGTTCACGAACTTAATTGTCAGACCTCGTACATGCCCACCAATGTAAGACTAGTTAAGTTACAGCACACCTAGACAATAGAATTCTATGTCATTATTTAAAAATTGGAGCAGCTTCATGTAGAATGATTTCACAGATAGAGTACCAAGTTAAAAAAACACACACACAAAAAAACCCAAAACAAGGTGCAGAACACTATGTAAATATGCTACCATTTGTGTTAAAAAAAAGGGGAGTATACATATATAATTGTCTATGTTTCAAGATGGCCAAGGGCCACTTAATCTACTTCAGACTTGCATGAGAGAAAGAAAAACAATCTGTTCAACTATGGACTCAGTGCTTTTGAGCACTCTGTCATGGACTTCAGGCAGTTATAGTATTAGGAGCACCACACTCATCCCCTACTATTATCTTCCTGCCCCCGCTTCCAGATGGGCACCCCGCTTCCAATTCTCAGTGCAGCTGGAGCCGTGCCCTAAATAGCTAACTGAAGTTGTAATCATCAGACTGTACTATTTCTCTTTCCCTGGATGGAATTCTCCTCTAGCATTTCCTGGCCACTCCCTCCCTTGCCAGTGAATATTGCCTGGGACATGGACTGCCCACCCAGAATGAGTCCTTCCTTTGCCATGCCTCCGTGGGCATCAAGGAACGGATTACTGTCTCCCTCTATTGAACCAAGCCCTTCTATGGCCTGCTCAGAGCACCAAGCCCAAGAGGCAGGAATAGTCCCTGGACCACAAGAACCACATTACTTATATGGTCAAATAAATCTTGCAAATGCTGCATACACTTGTGCATTCATAAGCACACCAGCGTAGTAACGACTCAGAAGACTCTGCAATGTAGAAAGAGGATTGTCCTTTCTCACCCCACATTTGCCCAAGATTCTTTCAGTAATAAATTTTCCCTCTTCTTGCTGTATGCCTGTGAACATCATGCAAAACTAATGTTTCCCAAGTATAACACACTTGGGAAAATCTATTCTAATCCAAGTCCAGCTTCCATTCTTTTCTCCAGCTTGCCCTTTATAGAAGATATACCAACTACCTTCCCAAAGAAAGCCACAAGGTTATGACTAACCATAGAGAAGGAGACTCAATAGGAGAGGGAGAGAAATCCAATAAGGAGGAAAAACTAAATGTCGAATTCTATAATTTCATGGTTACGTTCATTTCAGACAGAGAAAATGAACCTGATCATGGAAAGTAATAAATCGGAAACCAGGAGGCAAGTGCGTGGGAGAATGGACAGGAATGTTGAAGGCTACAGCAGGCAATGTGTCATAAGTCAGGAGCTTAGACAATACAAAATGCCTCAGAGGATGTCAAGGTCACTGGTTCCATTCTGGACAGCCCATCAGAAGCCATTAAAGAGCCACTGGAGTGAGACAGTTACAGACTCTTCCCCAATAGAAGTTTCAAAGATGACTACTTCAGGTTTGACTGATCTGAATCATCAGAGGCTGACACGACTGTGCATGTTCCACACCTAAGGGGAGCCATTAAGATGGCAGACACTGTAGATTTGAATACTTATTGCCATAACTTTCTGGCAGACTTTTTGTAGCAAAATTTTTATATTATGAAAATATAGAAATAGATTATATTTCTACCACATGCGAAGGTGCCATATGAGCCAGCAGGAGACCCTTCCTCAAAGGTCTACTCAGTCCGAAGCCATCTCTTCATCACGTGACCTGCATCCTACACCTGGCTCCACTGGACAGTTTTCTACACCCTTCTAGGTCTAAAGTCCTCATCAGCTAAATTAAATTTGGTTCTAGATAACCTTCCAGTTATTTGAATATACTACACACTTTCTCACCTCTGAGTTTTCACACACGCTGTTGGTTCTACGTGAGATGTTGGTCCTTCACTCATCACCGGGCTGACCCTCCAAATCCTTCAGGTTTCAGCATAAATGCAAAATATGCCGAAGTCCTTTACTTCTACTATTGTTAAGTTCCCCACCGAAAGCTTCCACAGACCATCTATCATCCGCCATCATAATTCACATCGCACTTCACCATAATGATTTATTTCAGTGCTCGGCTTTCTTTCCCACTAGACTTTAAGCACCACTAGGATGGCAAACATCTCCCTCGTTCAGGGCTGTCTCTTCACTGCCAAGCGTACAGTAGGAACTCAATAAATACTGGTTAGACGAAGACACACATGATCTCAAAATTTATATGGAAATCAACAAGTCTCATTCTTAAAGAACTTTTTCTAGATCTAGTATACCTCTTTATTTAAATGTATTCAAGTAAGCCAAATTTACTTGTCTCCTGGCTTAAGAAAGTCAATTCTTAAATCCTGATTTCGTATCTAAAAAATAAAGTGTTTTACAGGTAGAAATATACTCCTGCAATGTTGTATATGTTTTGAGTATGTGAAAATTGGTTTCTATTTAAATTTTACTCAGCAACTTACCCACTGGGTTACCTGTTTAGTAAATTCAGATTAATTGGGAGTTTTTTACTTGAAAGGAGTGGGCTCTTGATATCAAAAGGGGAGTGGAGTTGAGCAAAGCACTCTTATTCTTAATATGGAAATATTTCAGTGAAAAAGCAAGAGAAAGAACACCAGCAGTGTTGTTTGCATGAGGCCCCCGATAGCCTCACTGCCCCCCCAAAGGACTTCGTGTGTGGTGGTCACGTCCTGGGAAGCCAGAAATGGCCCTGTCAAGTAGGTGCTCTTATTGGGAGCAGGGGCAGTGTTTAGGGGAGGGACCATGTATCCCTGAACCAGGCACAATCCACCACCCATGAGGCAAGACTCAGCCAGGGGCATATGTTTCGGAGCACAGACTCCGAAGCTGGACTCCCTGGATTCAAATCCTAACTCTGCCCTAACTTCCCCGGGGCAACTTGGTTAAGTTACTTAGCCTCATGGTACCTCATCCCCACAGCTGTAAAATGGGAATCATTTCATCTACTACATCCTAGGGTTCTCACACAGGTCAAATGCTTCGATGCATTCAAGTGCTTAGAAGAATGTCTATCCTGCTAAGTGCTCAACATACGCTAGATAGGACTTTCATTTCTTTTATGGGACTGAGAGGGAGCTGCTTCTGTGAAGTACAGAGTAGCTAAGGCTCGCCAGCTTAGTCGGAGGCCGTGGACAAAAATGGAAATGGCAAAATTTCTTTGGGTGGGGAAGTTTACAAGTACTGAGCACGTGTAGAGATCAGATTAGATCGCTTGGGATTCTCCAAATTCTCTGACTTTGGTGTGGGCAGTGGCAGCAAGAAAAAAGACAGAAGGCAGTTAACACAGGCAGGGTGGCAGAATGAGGAAACAACAGCAGCCAAGAAGCAAAGATGGGAAATGCCAGGAGACAAAGACCAATAGCCTCCCTGATCAAACGTTTGCCAGGCTTTGCTCTGTAGGTGCCTTTTGGAGAACAGGATAGGAAGTGCCTCATGGTAGGAGGCATCCAGAGCCCAAATCCTGTATAATTGTCCCCCACTTCTTTAACTCAACAGTGAAAATCCCATTGGACAACACAGAGGCGCTGAGCTGAGAGATTAAAAATTAAGTTTCTCTATCAGTAAGTAATTTGTTAACCTATTGTTCTCACTTCATAGTTGTGTACCATTTCCTGCCATTAAATATCAGAAACTAATTTTCACCTCAAATTGTAAAAAGGTTTACACTTTTGCATTTAGAGACTATTGATACATCACTAACTTGTCAGGAGTGATATATATATATATATATATATATATATACACACACACATTTATGATATATATTATATATATATGAGATATATATATTATATATATAATATACATAATGTATGTTATATATGTATGAAAAATATACTGAGGGTGCCAAAAATGTATACACATGACTTGTATTCATCTTTTGTTATCAGTATATATTGAATACTACAATTTTAATACAGTTTTTTTCCTTTCTTAAAATGTGTATACATTTTTTTGCACCCTTTGTACATTACACACACACACACACACACACACACACACACCTCTCAAGAGGTCATTTAGAACAGGAAGACACCATCGTTAACTTCATTTATAATAGTTGGTCTATTATAATCTGGTTGTTTCTTTCACAAAACATCTGTTGTGAAAGATGTTGTTGGAACCTGTCATTAAGTCCCTTGGCAGCAGACTCACCTCTAATCTTGGCCAGGCACTCGCTTCTTACTGTCCTGTTTTCTCACCCATCTCCACACGCTGTACCTGAAAATTGTGGCTGGCCTTTCACATGTAATTAGAGCTGTGACTCTTTGCCAGGCAATTTCTCCCTCCTCTACTAATTAGTCCAGTTTTCCCTTTAAGGCACGTAGGAACTATCAGTTAAGTCAAATGAAAACAATAGGGTGGGTGATGTCAGTTTTCGAAACTGTTGATTACTTTCCATATTATATCACTTGGTCATGAGGATTACCCTGCACTTATGGGTAAACTATTCAGCTACTTGTTAGCTCAGTCCAGACACATCCAGGCCTGTCCTGGTTAACTAACCTTTTAAGCCATGTGACACAAGAAAAACAAATCCTTTTCCATGAGGTGTTAAACCAAAAATCATACTAAGACCTTCCTTTCCTGGTGGCGTTTGTAGTCACTTTTCTCATAGCACAACAATTCCAATACAAGGATTTGGAACAAAAAGCAACAAAAATAATGGTTATCTTGAGTATCTCATAAGAAACTAGAGTCATATTTTGCAAATATAGCATTGGCCCATTTTTCAAGTATCCTAAGAGGGTGATAATGGAATGAGAAACTTGCTGGTAGTGGCACAGGTTGTTCTAACGCTTCCAGCATACCAAGTCCATAGGATACCCTAGCAAAAGGAATTGTAGCTTCAGATATTGGCTATGGGACATTTGCTGTATCCTCTTACTTTCTTCTTCAAAGGTACTCAAAAATTATGGTCCAATAATCAGCAACATCAGCATCACCTGGGAACTTGTTAGAGAGCCAAATTCTTGGGACTCATCCCAGAAACTCTGGGGGTAGGAGGCAGCAGTCTATGTCTTAATGAACTCTTGGTGATTCTGGTGTATCTTCCTCAGATGGAACTCTGAGCAGATACGGGCATAGCCAGTCTGCACAGATTTCGGTGGAATCCTTAAAGCTCACACTGTTACTATGAGTTTTAGCTCACAGAAAGCAGTGTTAGGATCATTGTTAGTTCCATGAAGAAAAGGAAGAAGGAAAAAAATGCGCCAATTTCCTGGTAAATTTCCCCAATGGTTTTAACAATCTTTACCATATGCAAAGCATAATGTTCTCAAAGATTAAATACCACTCTTGGGACTTAAAGAAAAGAGGAATAGAAGACCATACTTGGGAAAAGAAATTTCTCTCTTTCCTGCTATGGAAGAAATATAACACTCATTAGGTCATTCCACAATGTATTGCATTGGTTTCGCAGACAAAGAAAACTTTTAAGACAGAGTGGCCAAAATGATTCGGGACACCTTTCTGTACTGACTTTTCCAGTGCTGACACACAGCTTCTATCAAGAAGGGTTTCCTAAAGAGATTAACCTAATTACTAAAATTCTCTTTGCTCCAATCACAAAGGAAGGGGAGGGGAGTTCAGGTGAAACTGCCTTGAAAAGAGAGCGCCAGACTTGTGCACATTCCCCACATTTGTGGCATTCTTGAGGCCATCAGACCACCCTTCATGACAGAAAAGAAGACTGAATGGAGGCAGCACAAACAGCTATTATTCAAGACATTTCCAAGTGGATATATCACAAAAACACACTTCTTTAGAGCCATTAAGTGGCAGTGAGGATAAGGGAGGGCATAGCAGCTAATGGAAGAGCATGAACTGAGCAAGCCTCTTCCTGAACTTATCAGCAGGAGAAGGCCTTGAGGGGATAGAGATGCCTGGGCACTGAGGTCATCTGACCTCAAGCAGTGACCCCGCCACTTCCCACCCCTGTCTAAATCCAATTGCTTATTTGGATTAGTTCTGCCACTTTACGATCGGTGCTTTAAGGAAATCAAAATAATTCAGTGTGCTAAGTGAAATTATATGACCAGGAGTAGCCAGGTAATTTAACAAGGAGGCACAGCCACTTTGTTCATTAGCATGGACCTTCGTTCAAATGATTAAGTCCCTCATTGCCCCAGTGACCTGATGTGTCCAGTGGGAATATTATCGCCAACTTGTTACTAGATGACTCCTAAGAGAAATGCATGAGGAGAGTTGGGTACTTCTGCATAGTATTCTACAAATTTGCATGCATTTTTATTTTTTAATTTGAAGAACACATTAGGAATAGTTGATATTCCAAGCCCTTGTCACTGAAATTGAATGAGGAAATCACTGAGCCAGTAAGCAAGCATCATATTTTGCCTAACACTGGATGTTAAAAGGAGACCAATCACATGTTTCTATTACCAGCAGAGCTCTTCTTCATTCAGTGTGTGCATATATGTGTACGTGTGTATGCGTGTGTGTGTGTGTGTGTGTGTGTGCGCGTGTGTGTAGGAAACAGTACTTTAAGCCAACTAAAAGCCTGGACAGTGACTAGGAGTCTGAGAAGCTTGAGGTAAGCAAGAATGACATAAACACCATTACATGGATTCTTTGGGAATAAATATTCTATTGTTACCAAGTCTTCAAATAAGGAAGTCTCTGAGCCAATAGGACAGATGTCATGTCCTTGATCATCAAGGTGGCCTTGCAGTCACTATGTGCCTACTAAGGGCATTTCTATCAGCTACCTCTGAACCCTTCCCTAAGCAGCACCAGTCCTTAGGGCTTAGCCAGCTGGGGTTGCTGTGTCATGGCCCAAGGGCAGGCCAATTAAGATTCATTATGTCACATCAAGGGAAGAATTCCAAACACTGGGCCCTCCATCAAGAATGCAGCATCCTCACCCTCCCATTTGAAGCCCTGAGATGTTTTCAGTAAAAATAACCTTAGCTAATCATAACTGCTAGGGAGGACAGAGATAATCTCGGTGAGGTCACAAGGAGCTAAAAAAAAAAAAAGAAAGTCTTTAGAGATCAAAGAGCTATACTAAGAAGGGGTCAGAAAATTCAGGATACAATGACTCATATCCTTCTGTTCTTCAAAGCCTCAGATGGGGCTGGGATACTGAGATGCTGCAATGGGGGAATCTATCCACAAGTCAATCCTTATGCTGAATCAATTCCTAGTTCCACATTTTACTGTCTCAAACAAATTAGTAGTATGTAGCTAAATAACGTTCAAAACAGAGAAAGTCATCATTGTGACAGACTTGTAAAAGGCAGTTGCAGGAAATTGCACAAAATAAGCAGAATAAATATTACTGGAGTGAACTGGATGGTTTATGCAACAACCACCTGATACTCCAACTTTCTTTCAAATTTCACTTTTCCTCCCCTCTCTTTTTTGCCAGATGAATGTACTTCCAGCTGGACTTAGGAGAAGCGATGGTGTCAAACAACGACTTGTTAAGAAATACACACCTGTCATAAATGCAAGACTCTCTCAGGGGATATATTGAATTGCATTCCCTGCTTCCTATGAAAAGGTGCAATGAAAAAATGAATTAACTATCAACTACCAGATGTTTCTAGCATCTCTATTAGTTTGGGAGAGATGAAACAATTGCTGCATTGTACAGATGTATAACTCACATAAACATAAGTATTTAGGATGTGGGCAGAATGCTCAACTAAATGTGTCTTGAGAATAATTGATCTTTGCTTTTTGGCAATGCTTCATAATAACAGGAAGAAATATCTTCTTGAATTGACACATTTTACACCAACACAAAGAATAAATGGACATTTTTCTAAGGATACAATCCTATGGATATATATTTTTAGTTTGACTTTTCTTCATTGCATCAATTATAATTATCTTGACTTCCTGTTGATTCTCATACATGTATATTTCATGATTTGAAAGCTTTCTAGTTACATAAAGTTCTAAGTACTATGAATCCAATTCTGTGAATAACAAGAATGGATTCCAGTGAGGACAGACGGTGTGGTCAATGGTGGTAAGCAGAGAGCTGCCTGCACTTTAAAATTATTAAGGGAGAATATATACAAAATATTTGGGTTACTTTTGACTTCAAAATCAAATGTTCAAATATATGGAGCAGTTATTAATATGTCATTCAAGAAAAGGGACAAGAGGATATCATTGCAACAGCCTCAATCTCTGCCTCTGGCTCCACATTACTGTGTCTCTTCAGCAGCTGGGCTTTCCATTCAGCCCCTTGTCACCTCAGTTCCAGAGGAGGATCAGAGAATGGAAAGCCAGGGCGGGCACCATTTTGTGTCATGTAATACAGTGCTCACAAACAGGCTTTACTTAGACTTGGCTCATAGGCCAAATCTGATGGATTTTCCCTAGTGGCTGCCTAGGCCCTTTCTGAAGGATTCTAAGATTTTATCTGGGCTTAGGCAGAAAAAGGGTTGGTGTCTATTAGCAAAATTTGCCAGTACTCCAGAAAGAGAGGGTGGCAGCTCATTGGCTGGAATTTTCCAACTTGGAGCCCGGTAGGAGTTAAGAAAGTGGGCTTTGTGATCAACTAGACCTTAGTTTAAAACCACAGCTCCACTACTTACAAGCTCAGACACGCTAGGAAATTTATTTAACTTTCCTAAGTTTGAATCATTTTTCTCTCAAGTAGAGATAACAATGAAAATTACCCAAAAGGTCTATTGTAAAACTTAAATGAGATAATGCATATAGAGTTCCTACCCTTTGATTCCATAGAGTAAGAGCTACAAGAAGGATAACTGTGGTTATGGCAGTAATTAGAGCCCTAACAGTAGTAATAGCAGCAGTAGTACAAGCATCAGCAGTAACAGTCTCGTAGCAACAGTAGTAGCAGCAGTAAAACAAGGAGTAGTTTAAGGACGTAGACCTGAAATTTGTCTGGTATGGATTAGAGGAGAAAACTAATATGAAAGAGAGAGAGAGAGAGAGAGAGAGAGAGAGAGAGAGAGAGAGAGAGACAGAGAGAGACAGAGAGAGACAGAGAGAGATTGAGAGAGGGTTGCTCTAACTAGCCAAGTAAACAGGAACTAGAAACCATCACTGGAGATTATGGCCCACAGGTAATCACCCTTCAATTGAAGTGACCCCCTCAAACCCAGAGAGTTTTACCCTTCTCTCTTGGGTGCTCTCAGTACTGTGGGATGTGCCATATCGATTGGACTAAATCCAAGCTGATACTCCTGAGATAAAGGGTGTGATTTGAATTCACTGAGTAAAGTTAAGTATCAACCAAGAAGGAAGTGAGGCAGTAATAAGTGGTCAGATGCTACTAAAAATATTTGAAAGGTAGAGAAACAGAAATGGAGGGAAAGCCACCATCCCTTGAGCTGATCCCTCATCCCACTGGTACCAACTCTATGACTCCATTCTTTGAGCGGCACACAAAGATGAATTCTCAGGTGTCTTGGAGAGTTGAAAGCACGTCTGGAAGAGGAAGGAAGAAGGGAACTGATCAGCAGTTGAATGCTGGATATTGGAGTCACTAATTGCAGCAGAGTGGGTTTGAGAGGATCAAAGGTTATGGATCTTTTACAAAGGCTGTATGCTGCAGTAAATAATGGTAACTTCAATAGGAAAAAAGAACTAATTCAGAGGGAGGAGTTTAAAAATTGTAAAGAGCACTGTTGGTGGAATAATAAAGAAATAGAAGCTATAGGTCAGAGACTTTTATTCTGGGAATAAACCTTTGAGATCATTTAATCTAATCCCATCATTTACAGATGAAGAAATACATATCTTATGGATAACAGACCTGTTGAGATCACATATTAAAACCAGGATTTATTGTACTAGAAAGAGGGAGAGAGTCCAGAAATGGATATGCAGACTTAGGAGTTGTCTAGGTACATGCAGTAATTGAAATCATGTGTGATGATACAGTGCACCCTAGCAGAAAGAAGAGAAGCATTTCAGCTTCCAAGCAAAGCATGTAGAGAGTGACACACCCATAGTGAAATGGCCAAATGGACACCACCCAAACATAGAGAGCTATATGGTTAGAACTCTGTGAATAAATAGAGGAAACCGGACATTTATATTTCACATTTTTTGTCATATCAACTGAACTTTAATTATTTTTTACTCTTGGGATGAATCTTTCTGCTTCTCAAAGATTGTTAGGAAATAAAGGCAGGTTCAAAATCTACACAGTGTGATACTGTTTGGCTAAAAACTGTAGATATATACAGGAAAAAGAATATCATAAAGTTTGAAAAGTTTTGTTGGTCAAGCATCAAAAACACTTAGATCAAGGTGAGCCAAACATTTATGATTATATTACAGAAGGAAAAGTTAATTCATCATTCTTGAAAGCAAAGATATACCAGTTAAAAGAGTTTCAATATTAAATTATGTGGATCTATAATCTCAGATAACTCCAACAAAAATCATAAAATGCATGTAAAAAGAGGAGGGAGAACTAAAAGCAAGCTAATGACTTCATCTTCCATGAGATTCAAATCAGTGTATTTCTTTTGTGAAACTGACAGAGATACATAAGCTGCATTTTTAAAATTTAATGGTAACCATTATAATGAAAATGCATTTGGTGTTTCTAGAGGAAAACAGCCTAGGAATTAACTAATAATGAACACTTGCTATGTACCAGGCACATTCAAGATATTTATTTACATAATCCTCTGAATAACCCTGTGAAATGGGTGCTATTTTTATCTCCACTTTACAAATGAGGACATTTGGCACAAAGAATTAAGAGCTACCAACTCTTGAAATGTTGAAATGGGATCCAAGCTTCGGCAGGTACATGCCTGAGCTAATGGTCTTAACCACTATTCTACATGTGCATCGAAAGATGGAAACCAGCGGATCCAAGATGGCAGAGTAGATAAACACTGTGCCTGCTTCCTTTTCTGAACACATCAAAATTACAACTAAATTATAGAACAATCAACCTGGAGAACCATTTGAAGTCTAGCTAAACGGAAGTTTTATAACTAAGGATATAAAGAAGAAGCCACATCAAGACTGGTAAGAGAGGCGGAGATGTGAAACAGGCTGGCCCCAAACCTCCATGTGGTGATTGAGAATCAGAAAGGATATCTCAGCTGTAGAGGTTCCACATGGAGGAGCAAGGGACCCCAGCCCACACCAGGCTCCCCAGCCCAGAGTACTGGTGCCAGAAAGACGAGCCCTCACAACATCTGGCTGTGAAAAACAAGGGAGATCCCAACCATCCAGGTGAGACAGAAGGCTGTGGGAAACCCAGATGTCCTCTTAAAAGGGCCTACATACAGACTCACTCACAGGGGCTCACCCTGGGCTCTGATGGAGGGACAGTGACTCAGGGGATAGTGGAAATATATGGGGACAGACTAAGATATAGGAGGAGGGCTGGAAGACAGTCACTATTTTCCCTGTGTGGGATTCTTCTCCTATGCAGTTGTCAGGTGGATGCCATCTTTCCTGTGTTGACCTCTCCCCCATAGGCCAAACCTGATTCTGAATTGGACTGCTGAGCTCTGCTGCTCCACCCTGCTGACTCACTGGGACCCCCGCCCCACCCAACTTCCCCAACACCAGGGGCACTTTCTCAGAGAACAGCCAGCCCTGCCCACACTGCACTCTTTCTTATAAAACTGTTGGATGCCGGCAGGCCTCAGGTGGGTGGCAACTGGCCGTGGTGTGCTCTGAGACTTGCTGAGTACTGTGTTACCCTGAAAAAAAGACCTAGCTGGACAATCAGCTCTAATGCATCTTTTGGACCAAAAATTAATATAAGACCCAGTATTATATTACATTACATTATATTATATTACATTATATTATTTTATATTATAAGAAGACTGGGTCTTATATTATAGTAAAATAAGACCAGGTCTTATATTAAGTTTTGCTCCAAAAGACACATTAGAGTTGATGGTCCACCTAGGTCTTATTTTTGGGGAAACACAGTAGCTCCAGGCTCAGCACTGGCACCAAACCAAAATCTACATTAACCTGGTAACCACAATGCTTCCCACTCTAATGACTCCCTGAGACCCTGTCTTACCCAAGTGGCATACCACGTGAGGCTTTATCAGTGGCTAAACCTTAAGGGATCCAGCAAGTGGCAGCAGGCCTCGGGGTGTCCTGACTTTTTGCAGAGCTACCCCAGGCCACGTACTAGTGGCAGATGTCCTCAGTTCACAGCGTGCCCTCTCCCACGTGCCTCCAGCTTTCGTACTGGCAAGCTAACAACTGCAGATCACTTTGTAGTTTGTATCAGGTAGTCCCTGGCTGGTCATAAGCAATGGGTGACCTGGGTCTACACCAGAGCCCCTTCCAAGAGGCCCCAGAACCAACATACTTGTAGGTTGGCTTCCAACCACAGCAGAGTACTGCCCAATTAGTCCCACAAGTGGCACGCACAAAAGGAAGTCTCAACAGGCACCAGAGCCCACTGGGGAAAATCCCAGTCAGTAGGGTAAGCCTCCTGCACAGCAGCCCGTAAGTTGTGGATATGGCCAAACCCCACAACCAGCCTGAGGATGAATCCCACCCACTGACATGCCAATAACAATCAAGGCTCAACTATAATGGGAGGGCACACACAACCCACACAAGGGACATTTATGGAACACACAGAGCAGGTGATCAGAGAGACTGCCAGGGCCCCACAAGGTACCTACTACATAAGGCCACCTGGAAAAGACTGGGAGATGTAGCAGATATACCTAACACATAGTAACAAACACAGAGAGACAGCCAAAATGAGGCAACAAAGAAATACACCCCAAATGAAAGAAAAGGAGAAAACTCCAGAAAAAGAACTAAATGAAATGGAGGCAAGTGACCCACCAGATACAGAGTTCAAAACAATGGTTGTAAGGATGCTCAAGAAACTTAGTGAGAACATCAACAAAGAGATAGCAAGTATAAAAAAAAAAGACGTAGAAACCATAAAAAAGAACCAATCAGAAGTGAAGAATATAATAACTCAAATGAAGAATGCATTAGAAGGAATCACCAGCAGACTAGATGAAGCAGAGAATCAAATCAAAAATTTAGAATATAAGGTAGAAGAAAACATCCAATTGGAACAGCAAAAAGAAAAAAGAATTTAAAAAAATGAGGATAGGTTAAAAGACCTCTGGGACAACATCAAGCATAACAACATTCACATCATAGGGGTACCAGGAGGAGAAGAGAAAGAGTAAGGGATTGAGACCCTATTTGAAGAAATAATGACTGAAAACTTTCCTAACCTGGCAAAGAAAATAGACATACAAGTCAGGAAGCTCAGAAAGTCCCAAATAAGATAAACCTAAATAGGCCCACACGAAGACACATTATAATTTAAATGGCAAAGGTTAAAGACAAAGAGAATCCTAAAAGCAGCAAGAGAAAGGCAACTAGTAATTTACAAGGGAACTCCCATAAGATTGTCAGCTGATTTCTCAACTGAAACTTTGCAGGCCAGAAGGGATTGGAATAAAATATTCAATATGATGAAAAGTTAGGACCTACAACCAAGGGTACTCTACTCAGCAAGGCTATCATTTAAAATCAAAGGACAGATAAAGAACTTCTCAGGCAAGAAAATGCTAAAGGAGTTCATCACCACCAAACCAGTATTAAAAAGAATATTAGAGGCACTTCTTTAACACAGAAAAAAAGAGAGATCAAAATTATGAATCATAAAATGGCAATGGCTACATATCTATCAACAACTACTTTTAATGTAAATGGATTAAATGCTCCAATCAAAAGACAAAGGAGGGATGGATAAGAAAACAAAGCTTTACATATGCTGCCTACAACAGACTCACTTCAGATTAAAAGACACACACAGATAGAAAGTAAAAAGATGGAAAAAGATATTACATGAAAATGGAAACAAACAAAAAAAAACAAAGAAAGCTGGGGTAGCAATGCTAATACTAG
Source organism: Rhinolophus hipposideros (assembly GCF_964194185.1). NCBI lineage: Eukaryota > Metazoa > Chordata > Mammalia > Chiroptera > Rhinolophidae > Rhinolophus > Rhinolophus hipposideros. Next base: position 121,464,445 of record NC_138046.1, on the reverse strand, counting down.
ACAAAATAGACATTAAAACAAAGGCTATAACAAGAGACAAAGAAGGACCCAGTAATTTCACTTCTGAATATTTATTGGAAGAAACCCAAAACGCTACTTCGAGGGGATGTGTGCATTCATATGTTCATTGCAGCATTGTTAACAATGGCCAAGATGTGGTGGCAGCCAGGTGTCTGTTGATGGAAGAATGGATAAAAAGGAGGTGGTGCATATGTGCAATGGAATATTGCTTGGCCATGGAAGGGAATGGGTTCTTGCCTTCCACAGCGGCACAAATGGACCTGGAGGGGATTGTGCTGAGTGGATGTATGTCAGGCAGAGAAAGACAGATGGAATGTGATTTTGCTTTTATGTAGAATCTAAAGACAATATAAACAAACAAATAAATGAGAAACAAACTCATAGATACAGAGAAATTTTCATGGTTGCCAGATGAGTGTGAGGTTGGGTAAAAAAAAAAGGAAGGGTTTAAGAAGTACAAAGTGGTTGTTACAAAGTGGTCATGGGGATGTAGGATATAGCATAAGGAATAGAGTCAATAATACTATAATAACTATGTAGGGTGTCAAATAGGTACTAGATTTATTGGCGTGATAGATGGGAGGGGGCTGAGGGCAGGGTGAAAAGGTGAAGGGATTAAGAAGTGCAAATTAGTAGTTACAAAACAGTCATGGGATGTAAAGTAAAGCATAGGGAACATAGTCAATGATATGGCAATAACCAGGCATAGTGCCAGGTGGGTACTAGACTAGTCAGGGGAATCATTTCTTAAATTACATAAATGTCTAACCACTATGGTGTACACCTGAAATTAATATAAAATAATATTGAATGTCATCTGTAATTGAAATATTAAAAACGGGAGGGAAAGGTGAAGAGGATAAGAAGTCCAAATTTCCAGGTATAAAGCAAATAACTCATGGGGATGTAATATACACAGCACAGAAAATATAGTCAATAATATTCTGATAGCATAGTAGGATATCAGATGTTTGTTGGAGTTATGGTGATCAGTTCTTTAGGTATATAAATGTTGAATAACTATGGTGTATCCCTGAAACTAATATAATATTGTATGTCAGCTATATTCTTAATAAAGATCTTTTAAAATTAAAGGATGGAAACCAATAGGGAATAGGGACAATAGAAAATATTTTTAAAAACATAAGTTAAAGTATTAGGAAATCAAACATATTAGGATAAAAATAAACATAAATTTATTAAACTCATTTAAAAATATTTAAGCAATAGCAGTATACATTATTTACTAGAGACAATACACAGGGCAAAATGATGTAGAAATATTAAAAATAAAGGATGGACAAATATGTATGAAACAATTAAAAGAAAAAATAGAAAGCATTAAATTCAGATTTTGATAAATATATATAGCAATACTACACTCATCAAAAGTATAATCCACAATAAAATATAATAGTTTGGATCAGTGTTGTCTACTAGAACTTTCTATGACAAAGGAAATGGTCTATACTTGTTCAGTCCAATATGGTAGCTACTAGACACATGTGGCTATTGAGCACTTGAAATATAGCTAGAGTGGTAGATGAACTGCATTTTTTATTTTAATTAATTAAAATTTTTAAAGCCACATATGGTGGGTGGCTATATTATTGGACAGCACACGTCTTAGTATATACATAGTAGTAAAAGCTTGCTATAATTAAGAGAGTTTAAAAGAAATATGTTTTAGTGTTAGATTAGAAAACAATCTTGAAATAGTAAATAGATCAAAAACAAATACAAATATAGATAATCTGAATAATATAACTACTAAAATTACTTAACAGTTACATATTAGAATTGTGCCATCTACAAATAATGTGTATCCACACTCGTGAATGTTTACAAATGGTCATACACACACACACACACACACACACACACACACATCCACATACACACCATACACACAAAAAAACCCTATTTTTAGATTTCTCCAAAGTAGAAATTTCACTGGCTTCAATGCAACAAACTAGAAATTTACAACAAAATTTTAGTTAAATACACACTAAAATCAGCAAGTTGGAAATTTTAAAGCATTAATATAAATTTGTATCAATTTATAAAGCAAAATAAGCTCTACAATGATAGCTAATTACAACACCTCAAGAATTACAGGCTGGATCCAAACTATATATAAAGGTAACTTTATGGCATTAAATTTTATTGATATTAATAAAGGAAGACAATGAAAATAAATAAGCTAACTGAAGAGAACAAGATAATAAGAAAAGTCAGTGAAAGGAAATTATAAAGGTAAAAGGCAAAATTAATGAATTAGAAAATAGAAAAAAGCGCTAATTAAAAAAAACCAAATACCTGGGAAATCAAAAAATACAGAAAATAATGCAGAGTAAACCCTCAGTCAAGTTTTAGTAATAAATATTAAGAAGTATCAAACACAAAAATGAGAAAATGAGAAAGGGAATGCACATCAGTCACAGAAATGATACTTAAAATATTATAAATGTATACTAACACATTTTAAAATCTTAATAAATGGATTATTTCTAGTAAATTATAAATTACCAAACTGACATAAAAGGAAAGAGAAAACTTCTGGTTATAACAATAACGTTTAAAATTTCTTCCATGGTTATCAAAAATTATCTCCCCAACAGCTGAAACTAATATAAAGCAATACTGAATGTCAACAACAAAAACAAAAAAATGGACAAAAAATTATCTTCCCTAAAACCCATCATGTCTAAAGAGGTCTTCAGATGAGTTCTATCAAATCTTCAAGAGACAGAATACTAATGCTCTAGAAACATTACAGACCATAAGATATATGTAAACATATGTCTGACCAGGAAATATGTAAACATAAGGCTGACCAGGAAAGATTATAGAGATTTTATAGCCTAAACCATTATTAATTCCATAGGTAAAAGTCAACATTGAATAGAATCAAATCAAATCAAAACTGTATTAAAACAACTGCCATATACTATTAGAATGACTCACCTTTGAAAACATGGCATTTATCTAAGATTTACTACTAGGAATTTTATTATTTTGAATAAATAATTGAATATGTCAATGGAGGAAAATGTTATTTCAAGTAGAAGTTAAGGAGTATTTTGTTAAATTCAAGATTTATTCCCCATTTTAAAAAAATCTTAGAATCTGGAAATATATGATGATTTTTGTAACATAATAATTAACATCTGTGTTAATTATTATTAGGAAAACAGTCTATCTCACATTTAACTGTCTGCACAAATGCATTCTCATGGAAATCAAAAGCAATTAAGGATGCCAATATTAACACATTATCTAAAATTGTCTTAGAAGTTGTAGTCAATGTACTAAGAAATGAAAGAGAAAAGATATTTATAGATATTCCCATAGAGAAGGAAAATTCTTATTTTGTGATTGACTTTTATCTACCTAAAAATGTAAAAATGAAAGAAAACTAATGTTGGTACAAATAACAGAGTATAGTAAAGTATCTTAATAAAGTACCTTGACAAAAATATAGAAATATAAAATACTCTTCTATATACCTCTAGTAATAAAATAATGACATAAATATTACAGCTATGATGAAAAAAACCCAGATTTAATCTAGAATTAACACGAAATGTAAACAAATTATTAAAATAAGATTTGAAAACATGAAAAGGCATTCCATTTCTTTGATGGAAACACTAACAAAAAGATGTCAATTCTTACTATAACAAACTAAAAAGCTTTTGCACAGAAAAAGAAACCATTGGCAAAATAAAGAGGCAACCAACCAAATGGCAGAAGATTTTTGCAAACACCACCTCTGATAAGGGGCTAATATCCAAAATATATAAGAAACTCATACAACTCAACAACAACAAAAACAAGCAATCCAATTTAAAAAATGGGCAGAGGATCCGAATAGACATTTCTCCAAAGAGGACATACAGATGGCTGATAGACATATGAAAAGATGCTCAACATCACTAATCATCAGAGAAATGCAAATAAAACCACAATGAGATATCACCTCACCCCAGACAGAATGGCTATCATCAACAAGACAATTAATAACAAGTGTTGGAGAGGCTGTGGAGAAAAAGGAACCCTCATATACTGTTGGTGGGAATGCAGATTGGTACAGCCACTGTGAAAGGCAGTGTGGAGGTTTCTCAAAAAATTACAAATAGAATTACCATATGATGCAGCAATCCCTCTCCTGGGCATATACCCAAGAAATCTGAAAACATTTATCCGTAAAGACACGTGTGCTCCAATGTTCATTGCAGCTTTATTTATGGTGGCCAAGACATGGAAACAACCAAAGTATCTTCGATAGATGATTGGATAAAGAAGATGTGGTACATATACACAGTGGAATATTATTCTGCCATTAAGAAAAGATAAAATAGTGCCATTTGCGACAACATGGATGGATCTTGAGATTATTATGCTAAGTGAAATAAGTCAGACAGAAAAAGTCGAGAACCATATAATTTTGCTGATATGTGGGATATAAAACTGAAAGCAACAAAGGAACAAGACAAACAAGGAAACAAAAACTGACAGACATAGACAATAGTTTAGTGGTTACCAGAGGGTAAGGGGGGAGGGAGATGGTAGATGAAGGTAAACGGGATCAAATATATGGTGATGGAAGGAGAATTGACTCTGGGTGGTGAACACACAATGTGATATGTAGATGATGTATTACAGAATTGCACACCTGAAATCTGTGTAATTTTACTAACCATTGTCACCCCGATAAACGTTAATTAAATAAAAAAAGAATAAAGAAAGATTTAAGAGGCACGTTCCAAAAAAAAGCTGGTACACATTAAACAGAATAGACTTGAGAGCAAAAGAGGTTTTAAGGTAAAAATTATCTTCATAAAAAGATAAATGAAAAAATTCACCAGGAATACATAAAGATCCTGAATATGTGTATGTCTGACAGGGTAGCTTCAAAGTATATAAAGCAAAAAGTGAAAGTTAATAGAAAGAGAAATTGTGAAAATGATACGTATAGTAGATTATAAAATAACTCTCTCAGAAACTAAGTATATAACACGGAAATAGAAGATTTGAATGACACAATTAACAAGCCTGAACTAACTAAAATCTCCCTGCACCCCAAAACATCAGAGAATTGAGGTTCTTTTCAAATATTCATGGCACATTTATAAAAATGACCATGTAATAATAGTTCACAAAGAAAATCTCAACACCAAGGAATCACCATCATACCGCCTATGCTTTCTAATCATTAATTCTGTAAGACACTGTTAGAAATTAATCTTTATTTTATTTATTTTGTCATTTGACTAAAAACGCAATTTCTTTATAAACCACCTAACATATAAATACTGTCATATACAGACTGCTATTCCAGAAAAACAAAATGGTAAATTAAGAGTTCAGACATCTTAGAGAAGACTTGACTTCTGGGCTTCAGAAAGATGTGGAAACTTGTCCTGAAGAAATTTTGCTTTCTTTTTCTTAAACATTTCTTCCTTGCTTGGATGCAGGCTTGTTTCTCACATCTCAGTCTGTCAAAACGTTCCATATGGGCATTGCAAAGAATCGTTTCCTATTATACCTTTTATTTAGGTGCCAAGGTATAGGCCACTGCTTAAACTTGTGCCAGATGATTGTTCCAAAGATGTGTCTTCTCCAAGCACCATGTCTAGTTTTTACCCCGAGCAGTCTGAAGTCGTCTTCGGGCATCCTCTCTTTTCTGGACAACTTTATGTAACGCACCCATGGATTCTATGACCTTTTCTAACCTCTCCAGGCTTGGCACTGGCAATATCTGCCACTTGGCCTCCTGCTCTAGAGCAGGAAGCATGATATATAGATGATGTAGTACAGAATTGTACACTTGAAACCTATGTAATTTTAATAACCATTGTCACCCCAATAAACTTTAATTAAAAAAAGAAGACAAAGAAGCATGTTTCTTTCTTTCATTAGGACACACAAAAGTTTATGTAAATCTTCATTACGTTTGTTCCTTTATGGGTCCATGAAGCTCCAGATTTCACTTTTTCTTCCCCCCAATTCTTTGGGTCATCAAAAAATTCTTGTAGTCCTTTCCTTGACAAAATGGTATGAAGTAATCTACACGAGTGTAAAGATGTGACATTTGGTGTATGAGTATTCTTCGGCAACAGATTAAGTGAAAACCCTATGCTACGTAGAGGGGCCTGAGGATTTGTTAATGACCCAGAAGTCTTCAGAGTGGCCGAGACTTTTCTGCAAAGCACGGCCAAACTGACTGTCATCATTTTTTGCATACGTAACCAAACTACGTTTTGAGAAATTAGTCTTCAAGTGATAGAAAAAAACATAGTAGGAATCTAAAAATCACACATCTAATTTCCAATTACACATACTGTTATCAGCCTAAATACACACATTTGCCTCTACACCCTCCCCAAACTCCACTAAATTTACAAGGCTGTAAAAGGGCCAAAATTCACAAGGATAAAGAAATAGAAAAAAGGCCCTACCCACAACATTTTGGAAGCTGAAATACAGATGGAATTTGCAATGGCAATGAGAAACCCCCAAAGCAAGCCAATTCATGCCACAGAACCCTGGAATCGCTCAAGAATTGGAGCCACTGGTTTCCTTTAAATTTGGCTTACAGGCAAGGCAGAAAATATCACAATTAGCTGCATTTCAAAAAGAAGCTAAAGGCATGTATGTATATCTTCCCTCACCCAAGGAATCTGGAAACTACTCTCATTTCAGTAAAAGATTGCAGATATATTCTCAGGAGGTGATGGGTCAAAGGTGCTCTGGACTCAGGGACGGTCAGAAAAAAGGGTGCTATCGTGTAGACAGGGCAATGAAGTAAAATTCTACTGACTGATGAGTGAAATTCCACTGAGAAGTTTTCAGGCAGCATTAAATACCCCAGAAAGGAGTTAGGGCACTTCTCCCTGGGGCAAGAGTCACGGATCCTGAGAAGCAGAGGCGTCTCACGAAATAACTCACCGCAATGATCTCACATTGAAGTCCATCACTCTAAAAGGCTCTTCTCCCCCAACACCCACACAGGAATCCAGAACTACCAATTAGTTCCTTTTAATAAGCTGGAAACTAAGGCTCCCTAGACCTTCCAGAAAGCCTCTAGCATCAAAGACGGAAATCAATACACCGAAGAGGAACCAAAGAAGACAGAGGGAAGTCAGGGAAAAGGACACTTTAAAAGATTAGAATATCATCCAAGAGATAAGAAAACATATGGCATTCATGAAAGAAAGACAGGATGATCATTTGAAAAAGAAGTATCGGACTACAGAAAGTAAAATCATGATAATAGAAATTAACACTTCTGAGAAATACTAAAAATTCAAGTTGACTATATTGCCTAAAAAGTTACACACAAAATTGAGAAAACAAGACAGAAAGAGTAAAACATCAGAGGATGGATACGCATAGAAGACCTAAAATCCAAATTACTAGAAATTTCAGAAAGAGAGCGCAGAAAATAAGACAGGGAGAGAGGTATGTAAGAAATAATACCAAAATAAGTTTCCCAGAACTTAAGAAGTTTCCAGATTGAAAATTCCTGTCAAGTGCCCAACACAATGGAGCCCTTTAGTCAGGTTGAGCACTGCTGTTTTATTATATGACTATAAAGTAACATACCATTAACTAATTAATTATATCCCAATGAACAGTACAGACACAGTACTGTTTTCATGGACCTACTAACAGTCTAGCATCATGGTACATGGGAAAAGCAGCCCAGGGCATGTTTGTATCCTTAAAGGATCAGCTTTCCTATGTCACCATGGGGAATATTCCTAGAAATGCTCGAGTATTAAAAATATAGTCACAAGAGTCAAAATGTGGAAGGAACCCAAATGTCCAATGGATAATCAAAAAGTGATATATAGCTCTAAAATGGAACATTATTCAGTGTTAAAAAGAAAGAGAACTCTGACACTGGCTATAACATGGATGAACCTTGAAGACTTCATGCTAAGTGAAGTAAGCCAATCACAAAAAGACATACTGTATGATCCCGTTCATGAGGTACGTGGAGTAATCAAAGTCACAGAGACAGAAAGTACGATGGTGGTTGCCAGAGCCTAGAAGTAAATGGGGAATGACGAGTTATTGTTTAATGGGGACAGAGTTTCAGTTTTGCAAGGTAATCAGGAAATGGATGGTGTAATGGTTGCACGATGATGTGAATGTACTCAATGCTACTAAACTGTACACTGAAAAATGATTTACCAAATACATGGTGATGAAAGGAGTACTGACTCCGGGTGGTAAACACACAATGTGACATATAGATGATGTATTACAGAATCGTATACCTGAAACCTATGTAACATTACTAACAGTTGTCACCCCAATAAACTTTAATTTAAAAATGATTAAAATGATGTATTTTGCTATATACATTTTACAATTAATTTTTTAAATAAGGTATTAGGGAGCTGTTGGGTAGTTCAACATTTCAAATTTTATCTTTTTTAAAAAAAGAGAAACAAAACTTCCATTTAACATTCTCAGCATATGCATGCTGCATGTATATATACATATAAACATGTATGTGTGTATAGCATTTTTCATTCAATATTTAACTTTGTGTCTATACTTCACACTTATCTGAAGCACATAGGTCTTCATGAAGATAATCACAAGGCTACATGCAGTAACTCAGACTGTAATTTTCCTAAAAATGGCTTTGAGTTCATAGTGGTCAGAATTATACTTAGTATCGTTTGCCTTCTAATTACCTGGACTAACGTCAAGGACTAATGTGCAGCAATTAAAAATGAAAGAAAGAAAGAAAGAAACGCGGTGGTCATAGGAGCTTTGCGTTCTTTAAATAGAATGCTCAATGTGTAATAGCATGTGCTCAAAATACAGGGCAATGAAAAAGTGTGCCTCCTTGAGTTTTATGCTGAGATGCATCTTCTTATCTTTCTCCTCCCCTCCCATTGTCCTTTTATCAACTTTAAAAAGTCATCTTCTTTCCCATCTCAGGCTTGAATGAAGGTCCTTACTGGTGAGTATGCATCCATTTATGGTCTCTAAGGAGGGAGACTATGAGTTCCCTGATAGCTCAGGTCTGTTTTAACTCTCTCTTCTCTTAAGTAATCAAAGTTCTTCATTTCTTTCCTGTTTGCCTTTAGTGGGAAAGGATGCAGTTGAAATTTGTGTTTTAGGTTCAAGTAATGTTTTAATGTGCTTGCTGAAGAAACAGTTGAAAAGCAGATTAAAGAAAACTTCAAAACTATAGCCTCATATACTAGATGACCCCATGCATGTGAAATTCTAGAAAAGGCAAAAAATTAGTGACAGAAAGATCAGGTGTCTAGGGCCAGGGATAGGGTAAAGGGATTTACTGTGAAAGGGCATCGGGAAACTTCTTGACAGGGGAGGCGATCATGGACTGCATAGTACACCACAAGTTGCCTACTGTACACTTAAAATGGGTGGATTTTATCATGTGTAAATAAAACCTTCATTTTTATAAAGTGCTATGTTCGAAAGAAAAAAACCAACCAGCCTGTAGCTCACTATTCAAACACAATCACTATTAATACATTGATGTGTTTCCCAACAAAGAATATCATAGATTTTATTTCTTCATTTGTAAATGTAAGTGAGATCAGATAGCCTTTTCGTAGCTTGTTTTTTTAAAAAAAAACAACAAACAATTTAATGTAAGCATTTTCTATATTACGTGGTCTTCAAAATCACCATTTTCATTGGCTATCTAATATTCAATCAAGTGATAAAAATGACTTAATCATATTGTTAATGATATTGTTAGTCATATTGCTTGCCACCAATTATTATTTACTTATGCAAACAGTACTGAGAAGAAATTTTTACACATACGTTTGTTTCTTCAAAATTTAGAAATATATTTTTAGGGTATATTCCCAGAAGTATAGTAGTGAGCAGAATGGTATAAACATTTCCAAAGCTCTTGCCAAACTCTAGATTCTTGCCAAAAGAACCATACAAATTGACACAGCCTCCAGCAATGCTTAATGCCCTTTCCACCCCTCCAGAATTAGATACTACCATTTTAAAACCTTAGACTTCTTAATGACCTCTCTCTCTTCACAGCCTTTCAGTCATAATGAACTCCTCTAATTTTTTGTGTCGAGTTTTTCAAAACTTCTCCTTCTTCTTTCTGTTCTTGTCTTCATTCTACATTTTCCTGTCTTTCTTCCCTCCTCTCATGTGCCCCACCCTCTCTTTCCCGGACTCAACTTGTTTCTACTGCAAGTGGATGTTTTCTATCTTTATCGAGTGGAACTCTCGTTAGAATATAAATTTGGAAAGGAAGGTTTCACCTAAGCCAAAACAGAGTTTAAGGCATAGAAACAACAGCTCTTCCCCAGAACTCAGTGCAAAAATAGTCACACAAATCAAATGCATTTCAGAGAATGGATGTCGGAAGCCAGAGACTGCAGGCTGTCTTAGGGACAGGGAGTCAGGGAAAGCAGAGTCAGGATTCAGACTTAAAGGCTGTCATTTCCTTTCTTAAGAAAGCAAAAATCTGGGGATAGAAGTCACTGGGCCCTGGTGAGAAACAGGCACACAGTAATCAGCTAAAGGAATACATTAATTCAGAAACTGCCCTTCCTAATTCTGACTCTAGGGCCAGTCATTTCTTTGGGTTTTCTGGAAAGCTTCAATTTGTCCACTACACCCACTTCTTTCGACCTCCACTCATAGCATTCCTTTACTTTCCCCACTCTTGGGTTGGTACTGAAGACTGCTGAAAAAGTACATAAATGCTCTTGGTTACTATTACAAACCTATATGCAATCTATGGTAATTCTTCTTGAGATTCACTGTAAAAACCACCAGGGGAATTGCCAAGTAAATGTAGGATGAAAGAGCATGAGATGTATATTAGTGGTGACTTCTTATAACAGCAAATGTGGTAAGGGTCCCATTTCTCTTTGGATCTAGAAGGAGGCAGAAGGAGAATGTACAGATGATTCCAAGTAGGATGAGACAAAATGGTAACAGCACATTAAAATGGAGAATGTTTTCCTCCTCCTGGCATTCTCCAAGATAAAGAAATATTACGTGCCAGTAGGAGAGTCTGGGGAATTGAGTAAGAATCACAGACGAGGAGTCAATACACTCAAGAGCTAAAGATGTAAAAGTAGGGACTAAGCTGACTGCGGTCTCTTGAGGCTATGCCAGTGCTGCAAATCATTTGAAGGACTGCGATGAAAACTTCCTGGTGAGAAACCATCGTTGATGACTTCAATCAAGTTCTGAAAAGCAAGGTTTCTGTCCATGTGCTAAATGTTTCAAATCATGTAAACACATAGAGTTGAATGTTCTTATTTGGGTCATCTCAGTTTGATTGCCTGTACCATGGCACGCTGTACTGGGATGGTGCGTTCGGGTTTCTCTCGCTCATAAATTCCCTGAGCATCATGGGTGGCTTAGCAATCCTTTGCATTATTCTCTTCTCCGTATTTAACATGTAGCCAATACCTGGCATATGGTAAGCACTTAATAAGTGTTCGTTTTGGGAGAATGAGTAAAGATTGAAGTCCTAATTCCAATGTTCTTTATCCGCAAATATTTTAGTGATATTCCTTTAGCTGAATTCTCTTTTACTCAATACTCACTTCAAGGAAAGATTTTAAACTCTGATGCAACAATATAGATTTGTAATGCACAAAATATCTAGCCAATACTAAAAACCTTTTAACAGTTTGAGGTTTTCTAATATGCCCTAGGAAAATGGGAACTCTAGTGTGACTCTTCCCAAGAATGACCAAAACACAACCAATGTGACTTTGAAATGAAAACATAGTAGTGGGGAAGTGTCCAGAGAGGGGACCTCAACTGTAAAAGTCATTCACAATGAGTTCTGTTTGTTTTGTTAATAACCATGGGATTTGCATCGATGTTACTTTGCCTTTACTTTGACATCATAAAAAGTGATCTCTATGGACCTGCTGACAGTTTCATGAGCTGATTGTGACAACAGTCTATGTCCAATGAGAAGGAACAGGCGAGTAGGGAGTACGTATTTTTATAAGTGAGCCTAAAGAGAACAGTGAATAAGTTCCTTTTCTATCTTTGAAATATACATGGTTAAGTTTTTGAAAAAGGATTTGGAGCCAATTCAAGGTATTTAACGTTGATCTTTGATAGTCACTTAGTTGAAATTAATTGTTATGGATCAGTAGTTCCATAAGTGGGACAATTCACGTAGAGCTAAATAGTGGCTCTTCACCCCAGTTCCCCAAGTTGTGCAATTCCATGCTTCTGCAGTCTTATAGAGAAGACAATATACTAGGGGGATGAAAGTGAGGTAGGCGATGCTTAATGCAACAAATACCTAATATATTAGAAAACAGTCAAAACACACACATCTTAGGTCCACTCTGATCACTGGGAACAAATGCAGAAAAAGAAACTCAATTTTAATATTCAAATCCACTCTTCTCTTCACATTTTTAAAGATGAAACAGTAGAAAGAAAATGAGAAACTTGACACTGAGCCTAAATCGTCCATTCCCTCTTGCATAACAAACCTCTTTTAATTTGATAGGAAAACCATGCAAACTTCCCTGTGCTAAATGCATTCACTGCATTCCTGAATGTTTTGTTAAGGAGCAGAAAGAATCCAGTTTAAATTCCTACAATAGTATGTTTATCACCGCAGGTTAAACATATTGAGAGCATTTCAGTACAACATAGATAACTTACTTTCCAATTATGACAGCCCAGGTTTAATTTCATGGTAGACTTGGTGAGCAAGGAAGGATGGACCAGCATTCATCTGTGGTCTCTACACAGTTGTTGGCTTAACTTCACAGAAGTACAGGGCGAACTATGAGGGGGCATTAATTAATGTCCAAAAGACCAGGTGGAAAATGGATGTTTATTCAATGAAACTACTATTTTCTCAGTCTGTTTCCACAGTGTGTGAATAAAAGTTTTCTCCAGCAAATGAAGAAAAGAGAGCATTAAAAAATATATATCTGTACTTCCAAATATTAGGCTGAAATTCAAACACTTCTAATAAATTTTGACAGTGTTTATACATGTTTTTAATCTAATTGTTTATATAATCTTTTTCTTCTAAAATGATTAATCTGTTAATGCATGTGCTTTGGCAAATAGCAGAATTGTATTTTTACAGCTACGGTCGCACCAGTCTATGCATAATTATGACTTCTCCTTTTTCTGACAATACTTCAGTCTTTCGAATAGATTTCTCTTCCTCACCCTTTCATCCGTCATCCATTCTTTGCTCTAGTTTCCTTCCTATTTTTCTTTCTTTCCCTTCCCCTCATCTGTCTTCCTCCATTATGTACAGTAGTATTACAGAACTGTGATATACTCTCATTTATAAAATATCCTGCACCTTAAATAAAATGGAAATAATAATAACTTCATTGGGTTCTTGTGAGGATATATGTAAAATGCTTAGAACAGTGCTGGGGATAGAGCAAAAGTCGTGTAAGTATAATTTAGCAAAAATTATCTAAATTTTTGGTAGCTATTAAGTACAATTTATAGTCCTTCCTCTTCATTTAAAATCAGATGAGTGAAATGTCTAGCATTTCTCTTATAAAAACAATCAGAATAACTTTCTCTTTACTCTTTAGTCTCCTTTCCTGTTTTTAGGAATTCCCAGCATGCCCTGCTTTTTACAGCAGTGGTTGTGCTATTGTGGGTGACAACAAAAGCTCTAGGCTTCACCCCAGAAAACTGCCCGCATACACAATGAGGGCTCTCCTCAATCTCTTTAGTCCATCTATTGGCCACTTAATTGTTCATAAACCTTATTTGAGAATCTTTGCTCTTACTCTGACTAGTTCCAGATTACACGAATGGAAAACAAACGATGTGCTTATGACCACACCAAAGCAGGAGGGGCGGGGCTCTTTGAAAATATTTGGTTACTAATATTTCCATAATAACTAAACACAATAGTTCCCTTGGGATGTAAAACATACTGGGAATGTTTTTGCACTATTTTAGGGGTTGTCATTATTTTATTTTGCATCACATTGGAGGGGTTCATTGCATGTCAGGACTGAGATCCATCTGTGCCCTGCGTCAGGACTAAAAGTAATGTAGAGAGCTGAGATTCTGGAAGTTTGTGTTCTGGAGTTTGCATTCCGGCTCTTCTTTCGCTTCCTTACTTTGGATGAAATATTACATTTCTCAGAAGGCTGGCTTCCTTGGTTTTAAGAAGGTAACATCACCTGCCTCTCAAGCTCACTGAAGAGAATACAAGATTATTGTCTTCAGGTTTGTGACGCTTGTAGGCTTCCTCCTCTTGCTTTTTATAAACACTAGAAGTTTGCTGAGTGAACAGATAATGGTGAAGCCTGCTGCCTTCATTTTTTTAAGAGTACACCATGTCACACCATGGTTTCCATGCCATACTGATCCCATATGAATGGCAGGTTTTGTTTTATTTTGTTTTGAATGAAAAATTCGAATTTAGAAACATTATTGAAGCATATTGTTGCTATTCTGAGAATGGACACCCTTAAACAACAGAATTGAAAACTCCTTGGGTTAACTTTCTTTGACTTTATACGAGAAGGTATAGAGAAAGAAAATGAGAAGGGGTAAGAACGAAATGGTAAACATGGGTGTAATACACCTGTATTCCTTTATATATTTTATAATAGAGAACAGCACAATTGGTATTAATCCTCTGGTACTTTAAAATTTCCATTTTAAACACAAATTCTCATTCTTTTACCCTTATTCACGTTTTCCTACTTGCTTCACAATCTAATAGGTGAAGAAATAAATATCATATCTGGTAATGGTTTCTCATGGCAACATTTTGTGGTATAAGCTTCATACTACTTGATTAAAAATTCCACACAATTCCATCTGTTTCTGCCATGTGCAGTAATTAACCTTTTGTAAATAAGGTGATTTTTCTTATAAAAGAATTTGCACTGGGAGAAAAAATTAATATTTGCTTAATTCCCATCCACACCTTATGTCAAAAATGCACTTATTTTTTTCTGTACTCTCAAATATTTCTACAAAATGCATTGATCAAATATCCACTCAGAAAACCTAAATATTGACATGGATACCTCTAAGAATTGCCGAAACATTTTTGAACTCCACTTCTACCAGGTACTGGACAAATGTACCATGCTAGAGGCAGACATTTGGGTCCATGTGATTCTCCTTTCGGGGGACAGAGGCACACATGCAAAGGTTGAACAATGCATGCATGCTAGCATCTTGGAAAATCATCCCCCCATATCTGTGTATAAGAATTTTCCCCTCCTGCTTCCCTTCTTAACCTTGAGGGCAACTATAGTTCTCTCTTCCTGTTTCCCCATCCTTCCTGTGACAAAGCCAAAGACATTTGCTTTTGAAAATTTCCCTACCTCAAGCATTCTAAAAGAGACACATACATTCTGCCTTTTCTTTTGTTTTCCTTCTTTCTTTTTCCTTCTTGTGGTGGAATGATAACTGTTAAATGATTTTATTTCAGACACTGAAGTTTTAAACCAATGAAATATATATGAAGCACAAACTATTTCCACCTAAAACATTTACTGAGCATCTACTATATGCATCAACATGAGGTACTGTGAACAGAAACATCGGGTAAATAGAACTGGTACCCTTTACACATGAACTGTCTATTGGGAGAAACAGATGCTTAAATAAGTTATCATAAAATGAATATACTCTCTAATCAGGTATGTGCCCAAAAGTTTGCTGGCACAGAGGATGACATGACGAATTCTGCCTGGAATGGAGGGGTATCAGAGATATAACCTCACAAAAGAAGGACGTGGAAATGAATGTTAAAAGGTGAACTTTCCTAATAATGGCAGATGCATCACTGGAACCACCTAAGGAAAAGCTGGACAATGTATTAAAAACAGCTGATTTAAGGCACTGAACAGCTAACAAGGGAGTAAACAATTTTAAGCTCAAGGAACTGGAGACAGACAACCACAGAGAGGTAAGCCTGACATTTGGGTGCTCCTTCTCCCTCAGGGACATCTGTCCAGTCCAAAAGAAGGGACTGGAGAGGCAGAGAAGGTAAGCAGAACTTCTGACAGTCTCCTGGGTCTAAGGAACCAAATTGGTAGGCCCAGATTACCAAAGTGAGTGGGAGCCTGCTAACCATGCCAGGCTGTGGAATGGGGCCGGGAGGTGCTGAAGTAGAAGAGTCAGAGTAAACTGGAAAGAAACCATCCCTCACAAGGACTACAATCCACATGTCAAATGCATGGTAGTATACAATAAATAAATGTTGAATGACTGATTAAATGATCAGATCTGTGAATCACGGAGGTGATAGCCCCTCTTTTTGGCAGCTGCCCCATCAGAGAACATAGAGTGACTGGACGGCCACATGGCAGAGGCAAGGGAAGGCCCAAGTCCCCAAAGATGTGAATCCACAAAGTTGGGGACCTGAAGTAGGATGATTTATGCAAGAAAAGAAAGATGGTCGAAGGGATATGCAGCTGGGATCACTATCTCTAGCCAACTCTGTCCTACTTGGAAAATAAAAGAGAGTAGGGGAGAGAAGGAGAGAAGAAGAAGAGTAGGTGAGAAGGACAGAGGTTGGGAGGTGGGAAAATCGCTCAATTAAGACACTGGGGAGGTGACGTCAAAAAATGGCAGCATGAGGTGAGCCTCTTGAAATCTCCCCTGGAATTTAAAACAAATGGAACAACTGTAACTCCACAAAGGACTCCCTGAGCAGCAGATGGGCAAGACGAAGAGGCTCACTATTGAATTCACCTAAAAATGGGCAAATTGCACGAGCAGGGGAGGAGGGAAGGGAAAAGTGCCGAGACAGAGTCGCGCAGGCGCAGGACGCAGACCTAGCTCAGTGCTCCGAGCTCGCTGCATCTCGGAACTACCGCAGCTGTGGGACAGGGAAGAATTCAGACTGCTAGGGCTCTGCTTATGTCCCACAGGGCTGAGGGGGCAGCATATAACACGGCTGAACCCAACACTCACTGCAGAGACCTCGGAGAAAAGACTGAGGGGAAAAAGGCTGAAAACGGTGGTTTAAGCCCTCATTGCCAAGCAGAGAACGGAAGCCTTAGGCACTGAGACTAGCCGCCCCCTCTTTACTCTCCCAGAGCACGCCCCGCACCCACCTACCCAGTGCTAGAAGCGGAACAGTAGCAATGTCAGATGGAAAGAACAGAATAGTTGCTGTTCTGAGAACTGTGGACTGCAGACACAGATTCACAGCCCAACTAGTTCCAGCAAATGGGAGGGAGCTGTGGAAGCGGGACCTCCTGTGGTGGTGGTCTCCGCCATTACTCTGGGCCACCTCTCACAACTCACCCCACCCCTGGCCCCACCTATCTGGGTGGATCCCGGCAGAAGGAAATAGAGCTGCTGAAACACATGGGCTCTGAATCTGGTGCAGGAAGAGCTTTGGGACTTCAGAAGTTCTCCGCATGCTCACACGGACACTGTGCCCTGTGACCCAGGTGAACTGTTCACAGAGGAGAAGCCCGCCTTCCAGGGAATCCCCCCCATTGTGTGAGAAGCTGGAATAGTGCAGAGAAAACATAACACTACAGTGTGAGAGAGAATAAAAGGCTGCATTCAAAGAGAAAATAAAACATTCTACCAACACCTACTGGAAAACAAAAGAAAGACCTCTTCCTATCAACCTGTTGCAGAAGCCACTCCTGTAGATGTCTAGGAAGAAATAATAAATCATCAATTGCCATGAATAACCAAGGCAACAGGACAGCTCAGAAAGAAAATGAAAAGTCTCCAGAAAAAGAACTTAAAGATATGGAAATATGTGACTTAAATGACAGAGAATTCAAGATTGCAGTTCTTAAAAAACTCAACAAGATGCAAGAAAACACAGACAGGCAGTTTAATGAACTCAGAAACACAATCAAAGAACAATATGAACATTTTACCAAAGAGATTCAAATTTTAAAAAAGAACCAAATAGAATTTCTGGAGATTAAGAACTCAATAAAAGAAATGAAGAGTGAAATAGCCAGCTTAGGTAGTACAGTTGACCAGATGCAGGAAAGAATCAGTGACATCGAAGATAGAAATCTGGAAATTACATGGATGGAAGAAGAAAGAGACTTGAGACTTAAAAGAAATGAAAGAGCTCCACAAGAACTTTCTGACTCCATCAGAAAGAGCAATATAAGAATAATTGGCGTACCAGAATGAGAAGAAAGAGAGAAGGGAACAGAGAGTACATTCAAACAAATAGTCGATGGAACTTCCCAAACTTGTGGACAGAACTGGATCCTCCAATCCAAGAAGCAAATAGAACACCTAATTACATGAATCCCCACAGGTCTTCTCCAAGACACATTGTATTGAAGCTGTCAAAAATTAACGACAAACAAAGAATCCTTAAGGCAGCCAGGGAAAAGAAGACGGTAACCTACAATGGAAAGCCCATTAGAATATCATCAGATTTTTCAGCAGAAACTCTACAAGCCAGGAGGGAGTGGAACCAAATATTCAAACTATTGAAAGAGAAATGATGAGCCAATAAGGTATCCAGCAAAGATATCTTTTAGATATGAAGGAGGAATAAAGACCTTTCCAGACATATAGAAGCTGAGGGAATTTTCTAACACACGACTTGCACTACAAGAAATACTGAAGGAGGCTATTTGACCAGTATAAATAGGGATAATTTGTGACAACAAAAACATTAAAGGGGAAGAGAGTAAAGGCATGAACCAGAATATGGGAATGGAGAAAGTAAGCATGCTGAAGAAAATGGAATTCTCTAAATATCAAACTTTCTTTAACATAAACGAAAGGGTAACCACTCAAAAAAAAAAAATCCAGAACTGAAATATATAATGTAATACAAGAAGAAACAAGGGAAAAATCATAGCATACCACCACATAGAAATAATAGACAACAAAAAGGCAAAGAAACAATGGAGACACAGTCTTACCAGAAAACTAAATATAGAATAATAGGAAATCCTCACATATCAATAATCACCCTAAATGTAAATTGACTGAATTCACCAATAAAAAGACACAGAGTAGCTCATTGGATCAAAAAACTAAACCCAACCATATGCTGCCTCCAAGAGACACATCTCAACTACAAGGCCAAACAGAGACTCAAAAAGGATGAAAGGGTAGAAATTGACACTCCAAGCAAATGATATCCAGAGAAAATAAGGTGTAGCCATATTGATATCAGATGAAAGAGTCTTCAGGATAAAAAAGGTAACAACAGACAAAGATGGACATTTCATTATGATAAAGGGGACTATACAACAAGAAGACATAACAGTCATCAATATTTATGCCCCCAATCAGAGAGCACCGAAATATACCAAGCAACTACTAACAGAACTAAAGGGAGAAATTGACCAAAACACAATTATGGTAGGGAACCAAAACACATCATTGACAGCTATGGAGAGATCATTCAAACAGAAAATAAATAACGAAATAGCAGCCCTAAATGACACATTAGATGAAATGGACATAATTGACATATATAGAGCACTTCATCCTAAAACATCAGACTATACATTTTTTTCTAGTGTACATGGAACATTCTCAAGAATAGACCATGTATTGGGACATAAAAATAGCCTCAGTAAATTTAAGAAGATTGAAAACATACCAAGCATATTCTCTGATCACAAGGCTTTGAAATTGGATATCAACTGCAAAAAGAAAGCAAAAAAAAAAAAAAAAACCCACAAATATGTGGAGAATAAACAGCATACTTTTAAAGAACGACCAGGTCAAAGAAGAATAACAGGAGAGATAAAAAGATACATTGAAACAAATGACAACAAAAATACTTCCTATCAAAATTTTGGGGATGCAGCAAAAGCAGTTTTAAGAGGAAAATTTATATCATTACAGGGCTATCTCAAGAAACAAGAAAAATCCCAAATAAACAACGTCACATTACATCTTAAAGAACTAGAAAAAGAAGAACAAATGAAACCCAAGGTCAGCAAAAGAAATAGTAAAAATCAGAGCAGAACTAACTGAAAGAGAGAACAAAAAGACAATAGAAAAAAATTAATGTGACAATGAGCTGGTTCTTTGAAAAGATTAACAAAATTGACAAACCCTTGGCTAGACTCACTAAGATAAGAAGAGAGAAGACACTAATTAACAAAATCAGAAATGAAAGAGTGGAAGTTATCACGGATGCCACAGAAATACAAAGGATCATGCAAGAATACTGTGAAGGACTATATGCCCCCAAATTCAATAACCTAGAAGAAATGGACAAGTTCTTAGAAACATAGACTTCCTAGGCTGAATCATGAAGAACTGGAAAATCTAAATAGACCCATCACCAGTAAGGAAATTGAATCAGTCATCTGAAACCTTCCCAAAAGCAAAAGTCCAGGACCAGATGGCTTCACTAGTGAACATTACCAAACCTTCAGAGAGGATCTAATACTTATCCTACTCAAACTCTTCCCAAAAATTGAAGAAGAAACAATACTCTTTAAATCATTTTATGAGGCCAACATTACCCTGATACCAAAACCTGGTAAGGATAACACAAAATGGAAAACTACAGACCAATATCTCTGATGAATGCAGATGCAAAAATCCTAAACAAAATTCTAGCAAATCGAATACAACAATGCATTAAAAAGATTATTCATCACGACCAAGTGGGGTTCATCCCCGGGGCACAAGGATGGTTCAACATTCGCAAATCCATCAATGTGATACATCACATAAACAAAATAAAGGACAAAAATCATATGATTCTATCAATTGATGCAGAAAAAGCATTTGATAAGATACAACATCCATTTATGATTAAAACACTTACTAAAATTGGTATAGAAGGAAAATACCTCAACATAATAAAGGCCATATACGACAAGCCCTCAGCTAATCTCATAATTAATGGTGAAAAGCTGAAGCCCTTTGCTCTACGTTCAGGAACACGACAAGGTTGTCCCCTATCACCTCTGCTTTTCAACATAGTGTTGGAAGTCCTCGCCAGAGCTATCAGGCAAGAGAAAGAAATAAAAGGCATCCAAATTGGGAATGAAGAAGTTAAATTGTCACTCTTTGCAGATGACATGATGCTATATATAGAAAACCCTAAAGACTCCACCAAAAAGCTATTAGAAACAATCAATGAATACAGTAAAGTTGCTGGCTACAAAATCAACATACAAAAGTCCATTGCATTACTATATACTAACAATGAAATCTCAGAAAAAGAAATTTTAAAAAATTCCTTTTGCAATTGCAACAAAAAGAATAAAATAACTCGGAATAAACTTAACCAAGGATTTGAAAGACCTATATGCTGAAAAGTGTAAGACATTTTTGAAAAAAATTGAAGAAGACACAAAGAAATGGAAAGACATTCCATGCTCATGGGTTGGAAGAAAAAACATAGCAAAAATGGCTGTATTACCAAAAGCAATATACAGATTTAATGCAATCCCCATCAAAATCCCAATGGCCTTTTTTAAAGAAATAGAACAAAAATCATCAGATTTGTTTGGAACCACAAAAGACCAATAGCCAAAGCAATCTTAAGAAAAAAGAACAATGCTGGAGGTATCACATTCCCTGACTTTAGCTTGTACTACAGGGCAACAATAATTAAAACAGCATGGTATTGGCAGAAAAACAGACACATAGACCAGTGGAATAGAATTGAAAACCCAGAAATAAACCCACATAAATATGGACAGATAATTTTTGACAAAGAAACAAAAAACATACAATGGAAAAAAGACAGCCTCTTCAATAAATGGTGCTGGGAGAATTGGATAGCCACGTGCAAAAGAATGAAACTGGACTGCTATCTGTCACCATGTACCAAAATTAATTCAAAATGGATCAAAGACTTAAGCATAAGATCTGAAACAATAAACTGTACAGAAGAAAACATAGGTACTAAACTTATGGACCTTGGGTTCAAAGATCATTTTATGAATTTGACTCCAAAGGCAAAGGAAGTAAAAGCTAAAATAAATGAATGGGACTATATCAAACTTAAAAGCTTCTATATGACAAAAGAAACCATCAACAAAATAAAGAGGCAACCAACTGAATGGGAGAAGTTTTTTGCAAACAGTGCCTCAGATAAGGGCCTAATATCCAAAATATACAAGGAACTCATACAATTCAACAACAAAAAAACAAACAATCCAATTGAAAAATGGGCAGAGGACCTGAACAGACGTTTCTCCAAAAAGGACATACAAATGGCCAATAGACATATGAAAACATGCTCAACATCACTAATCATCAGAGAAAAGCAAATAATAACCACAATGAGATATCACCTCACCCCAGTTAGAATGGCTATCATCAACTAGACAAATAATAACAAGTATTGGAGAGGCTGTAGAGAAAAAAAGAACCCTCATATACTGTTGGTGGGAATGCAGATTGGTGCAGCCGTTATGGAAGGCAGTGTGGAGGTTCCTCAAAAAATTAAGACTAGAATTACCATATGACCCAGCAATCCCTCTCCTGGGTATTTACCCAGAACATCTGAAACATTTATCCATAAAGACACGTGTGCCCCAATGTTCACTGTAGCTTTATTTACGGTGGCCAAGACATGGAAACAACCAAAATGTCCTTTGATAGATGAATGGATAAAGAAATCGTGGTATATATACACAATGGAATACTATTCGGCTGTAAGAAAAGATGATATAGGAACATTTGTGACAACATGGATGGATCTTGAGAGTATGATGCTAAGCGAAATAAGTCAGACAGAAAAAGTAGAGAACCATATGATTTCACTGATATGTGGTATGAAAACCGCAAAAAAACAAAAGAACAAGACAAACAACTGAAAGAACAAAAACGCATAGACATAGACAATAATTTAGGGGTTACCAGAGAGTAAGGGGAGAGGAAGGAGCAAGGCTCTAGAAGAGGGTAAACGGGGTCTAATATATGGTGATGGAAAGAGAACTGAGTCTGGGTGGTGAACACACAATGTGAGATATAGATAATGTATTACAGAATTGTACACCTGAAATCTATGTAACTTTACTAACAATTTCCCCAATAAGCTTCAATTTAAAGTTAAAAAAAGATACAGGGGAAAACAGATATTCTATTAGATAGCAATCATAGTTTCCTACAGTTGTTCAGAAAATGTATTCCTTAAATCCAGTGTGATATTAACTAATTATGCTAACATCAATTTCATTTTGCACCGTATTGGAACTTGTTTCATTTTAACTATGGTTTGTGGAGACCTCTGATCTCTCTTGATTCTCAACGTCTCTCTAGATCCTCATTATTTAAGGGTTCAAGTTTCCAAATTAAACTTTTTTCTTATCTTGTTGTAATTTTTTCCAAGTTCTAAAAACTTAGGGTTTCATGCTGACCACTCAGAAGAAGTGGAAGTTGTTCAAATCTGTTCATATTTTCTTGAAAAATTAGAACTGTTAGTGAACAAAGGCCAAGTTTCCATTTTGTAGCTGAATGATAAACGAGGCAAGCCTAATGACTTTTATTTATAATGACTTTATATATGTGTGTGTGTGTGTGTGTGTGTGTGTGTGTGTCTTTGCCTCTTACCAGGCTTAGAAGGACAGACTGACTGCCCTAAAAAGTGTAGTTATTCAAACAGCAAACCTGGTCTTACTGAACTGTTTTCATGGATGCCATGTGTTTGTAAATATAATTATCCTCAGTTTGTTCCTCTTCTCTCAAGGTGATATTCTGTATGGTAAGCATTAATGCAAAATTGTTTACAGCATAAACAATGAAAAGTCAGAAAATGTCCAATTCAAGTTCTTAGGAGCAATGAGAACTTGGCCATATTATATATCCTGGGCAAATTATGACACAGTTTTTACCACATGAACAGAACTGCATTGAAGGTATAAATTTACAAGGGAAAGAGGAATAGAAAAATTACATTCGGGCCACAACACCCACATAATCAGTTTGTAGAACCTTTGGAATTTCCTGACGACTGTTCTAAAATTTGGACTTTGGACATAGATATTGTGGTAACAGTATTTGCATTTAGTTTCCATGGGCTTATTAAAGGAAGAAAGCATTCTGGAGAAATCTTCAATCTAGCTGTCCCTAACCCAAAAGTTCTGAATTCATGTGTCTTTATGGGATTGCAATGGAACAAAAAGGAAATCAGAAGATTAATGTCTTTATGGGCTTTTATTCGTTATATTTCTATTGAGAATTTTCCTGAGAAATGAGGACCATTCAGCTAAAGTGAACTTTTAATAATTTATCATTTAGAAACATGTAAGCACGGATATTTGTGCTTTAAAATTTGTTTTGAGCAAGAAATAAATGGGTGAAAAGTGAGTGAAAAAGTCTCAAATGGGAAAGTATCATTCTCATTTTTCCCCCCGACCAAAGCCTTAATGATTAAAGAATCAAGTTTTCACAAGGGTAAATCTTTATCACTTATTCTTACTCCATATGTACAAATAATAACCACATGTAATAATGTGGTTTCCTAGATAAAGTCAGATCAATTCTTTTGTATCTGCTGAGAATTAGAAATCACTAGCTATCTAAAAACAATTTCCGTACCAACTTCCTGAAGAGATTGAAAATTTTAAACAAAATTTGTTATTAAATTCTAAGTCTGAAAAGTCACATTTTTTATGTGACATTTTTTATGTACCTACCCTTACCATCAGAAACTCTTCGGAATTGCACAAATTCAAATCGATGAAAAAAGGGTGTGTACATTGCCATGCTTTATAAGATTAATTTGTTTCAGAAAGAGCATAGAAATGGATCAATTTACCATTTTCCCACTGGAGTGAGAAAATTCCATAGAGAGAAATGAAAAGCTCCTTCTGGGTTAAAGTTAGAATTTCATTCTTAAATTTATTAAACACCAGTATAAATGCTTATTATTAATGTCAATTCTGTTCTCCTGAATAATAAGAACTACTAATGTTTGTTGATTTTTCACTTTGTGCTAGTCATTGTGCTAAGCCCTTCGCCTACTTATCTCATTAAAGCCACTCGAAAATCCTATGTTGCATGACTATTACTATCTCCTTTATATAGATATGGAAATGGCTGCTTAACAAGGTCTAGGAACTTGCATAACAAGTGCATGGCAAAAGGTGCACACTGCTGGTGCACACTAAATTCTGGTGCACAGCTAGTGAATACTATTCCATAGAAAATGCAGACACAACCACAACACCTCTCCTTCCTGATCTAGCTGAAGCATAGCTGCGGGAGAGTAGAAAGTGTGAGAAAAAAGAATTTCGATTCCTGCTATTCCAAACAGGTTGATTGTTGAAGAAACAAAAACTGAAATGTCCGATCTTTCACCACAGACTGTTAATATGTCACAAATATTTTAATTACTCACAGGAGCAAAAGGGTAAACAAAACAACCCCCTCACTCTATGATGTGTTAAAAATCGAGAGGTGACAGTTCTTGTTTATTTGGTCAGGTTAGCTTCCTGAAGGTCATTTTGCAACAGAAATGTATGTGATTGGGAAAAAGATGTTCTTTTCTTTTGTGGCATTTATTCACACATATAATAAGCTAATTGAATTTTACCATTTATAATCTTATTCATTTATAAACAGCCCACAAAAAAGAAGGATTTTAAAATGAAAATAAAATAGGTCATCTCAAGAACCAATTTTAAGTATCTTTAATCTACTGAACTTTCAATTCTTTGCTTTATTCATTTCCATTTTTGTCCAATATATATATTTACATATTTTAAAGAGTCAAGTACTTCCACAAGTTTTAATGAGGCCGCTAATCAGTTGATTACAAAGGTTACCTGCCTCTCCAACTCCAACTTTTCCTTTCCACAGTCACTATGACAGGTATATATTGCTAATTCTGATTTTTTTCTGTTCTAGTCATTATCTATTACTTCAACTATGGAAGAGAAAGATTTTTGTTCTTGCTCCTCCTCACCCCCACCACACCCCCGCATATACTTCCCATCTCCAATCTTCCAATGTTTTTAAAGGGTTCAAGGCAAGCTATCCCAAAACATGACATATTAAATATTTCCAGCTGAAGGAAATTGAGAAACAGCAGGTGCAGGAAGGAGTCTCAGACCTTATACTGAAGCAGGTCGTAAGATGCTCATGTGAGAGGTGCCCTCCCTATACCCAGAGAAAAGGAACATCCTTATCTCAGAAGATGACACAGAGAGGAATCTGAACAAACAGGCCTTGCTAAGTTTCCCTCAGTTTTTTGCACTTACCTCATACCCTTTGTCCTATCATCTTTCCAGAACCTTCCACCCTTCATCAAAACTAGCATAAAAACACTCAGGTTCAACTGTTTCTTTGGGTCTTCATTTCCTTATGAATGTTCCCATGTCATGTAAAACTTATATTAAATAAATTTGTATGCTTTTCTCCTGTTAATCTGTCTTTGTCAGTCTAATTTTTAGACCCAGCCAAGTATTCAAAATGGATCGAGGAAAATTTTTTCCTCCTTTACAATATTTATCATGTAATTTTGCTTAGACTGTCATTTGGTTTTTACATTATTATGACTGTAAATCCTATTTATAACTGAGTCATGTTACAAACTATGAATATTTCCTCATACAACATTTTGTTTTTCTTAAAGTGACCAATGGTCTTGTGTTTGACTGCTTAGTTTTATGTGTACTTACTACCAGTACATTTTCCAATTATCCTGAATTTGTGTGCGTCTTTCAAGACATCAGGGCAATTTTTTATCTCTGGATAAATTCCTTCAGGATCTCCTGAGCTGCTCCAATCTGGACTGACTGCCAACTAAACCTGCATTAGTTATCTCGTGATACAAACTGAGTGGCTTAAAACTATACAGATTTATTGTCTCTCCATTTCCCTGGGTCAGGGTCCAGTCATGGCATAACTGGTACTGTATTCAGAGTCTCACTGGGATGAAATCTAGGTGATGGCCAGGGCTGCATTCTCATCTAAGGCATAGATCTTCTTCCAAGCTCATGTGGCTCTTGGCAGGATTCAGTTCCTTGTGGTTATAGAACTGAGACTCTCAGCTTCTACAGACCACCCACCATTCCCTGCCATGTGATCCTCTCCACAAAATGGATGTCTGCTTCTTTAAGGCCAAAAGGAGAGAAGCTCCACTGCTTCAAATCTCACTGACTTCTTCACTCTATGATCTCCAGACTGTCTTTTAAACCGCTCACCTGATTAGGTCGGGCCCACCCAGGATAATCTCCTTTTCGATTACATTAAAATCAACTGGTTAGAGATTGTAACATCTGCAAAATCTTGTAACCTTCATTATGTAATGTAACTTAATCATGGGAGTGATATCCAATCACGTTCATAGGTCCTACCCAAACTCAGGGGAGGAGATTATTCAGGGCATGTATATCAGGGGGTAGAAATCTCTTGGGCCATCTCAGAATTCTGGCTACTACTATACCTAATACAGTCGTGTGCCACTTACTGATGGGGATACATTCTGAGAAATGCATCCTTGGGAGATTTCATCATTGTACAAACATCATAGAGACTCTTTCACAAATCTAGATGGTATAGCCTACTACACACCTAGACTTTATGGTGTAGATATAAGCCTGTACAGCAGGTTATTGTACAAAACAACACAATATTAAATGAAGCACAAGAGGAAATGATGCAATCAAGAGATGTGCTAAACACAAGATGTATGACGTAACACGGCATACTGTTTTACAGCAAATTTTTTTTATATGTAGAAAGAGTAGACTCTAAAATAACAATAGAAAATATAGCATAGTAAATACATAAACCAGTGACATAGTTGTTCATTATCATTATCAAGTATGATGTACTGTACATAACTGTATGTGTTAGAGTTTCATACGACTGGCATTGAAGTGGGTCTGTTTACACCAGCATCACCACAAACATGTGAGTAACGCACTGCTCTATGATGTTACAATGGCTACGACATCACTAGGCAATAGGAATTTTTCAGCTCCATTATAATCTTATAGGATCACTATTGTATAGGTGGTCCGTTGTTAACTAAAACCAAAACATCATTATGTGGCATGACTGCAACTGGAAGCCATCCAGGAATCTCCCTTCATTAGCATCGTGAGGATTCCCTTAGCCTTTCTCTTGGGTTGGAGTGCCAGGAAACAGGGACTCCAACCCCAGAAAGGAGGGTGTCTTCTTTTTTAATGTCATAATTTTGTAGAAGCACATCTCAAACAGCTTCCCAAAATGGGCTGCATGGGAAGTTGGTTTTGTTTTTTAGGCACTGAATATGGAATTCTCAGTTTGAAGTCATTTTTCCTTACAGTTTTAAGTGTGTTGCTGATCCACTGCTTTGTAGCTTCCACTATTGTTACTGATAAGTCTGATGTCATCTAATATTTCACACGTCATACAAAACTTGTTTTTCTTTGTCCCTGAGAGTTTGTAGATTCTATTTTCTGTCCCCAGATTTCTGAAATTCCTTGATAACATGACATGGAGTTGGTCTATTTCATTCATTGTTCTGGCCACTTATTAATCCATTTTTATCAGGACATTCATGTTCTTCAATTCTGGGAAATATTTTTTAAATTATTTTGTTAATGATTTCCTTCCCTCCGTTATCTCTGTCCTGTAGTCACAAAACTTCAATTATTCTAAAACATTCTCTATTTTTTTAAAAAATTTTTCTATTCTTTCGGGGGGGTTCCCTTGATCTTATCTTCCAACACCTTGTGATATCATATTTTTAATTTCTGAGGCTTTATGATCACTGAATATTTCTTCTTTATAGTATCCACTTTTGCTTCATAAATTTGTATCTTCTCTGAAGACAATAATAGTTACTATGGATTTTTCTTTCCATTTGTATAGGTATTTCAACTTATTTTCTTTTTTCTTAAATTTTATTAAATGTATTGTGGTGACGTTGGTTAGTAAAATTATATAGATTTCAAGTGTATAATTCTATAATGTATCATCTGTATATTGCATTTTGTGTTCATCACCCGAGTCAAGTCTCCTTCTATCACCATATATTTGACCCCCTAGCTTTTTCTTTTTAAATAAATGTCTGGTGGTCATTGGCCATCTGGTCAATATTGAGTAGGGCACTAAAAAGATGACTGGGAACTCTTAGGATGTGCTTGTCAATGATGCTTTTGTCTCTAGGGTGATATTTGGAAGACCTCTGATTTGAGTATTTTATCCTGATTTCTCTCGGAAGTTGGGCTTCCAGAGAAGATCCTTCTGATCTCTAATATAGTAGAACATACAAAATCTTGAGCCATGTCAGGGAAGAAGGCTGGAGATCTCAAGTCCCATTTATAAGGTTTACCTCAATCCCCATGTTTTCTACTTGGTCTCTGTTTCAGCTGTGCCTAGTTCAAAGATCATCTGCTTATCCTCTTTACAGAATAAACCTTAAGTCTCCTGCCAGAATGGGGGAGGGATGTTTGCTCAGCTGCCTAAATTTGGAATGGAGATACGAGGGACTAAATTTTTGAACAGACTTTCAACCAATTCTTTCACCTGCCAAATTCTGCTCCTTTAGAGGATTCTGCAATGTACATTAGGTTATTTCTCCCCTTTGCCAACTTCCAGCTTAGGATTCAGCTTTCTCGAGTCTGTTAAGTCATTTAACTCCCATCTATCTGCCTATCAACTTCCAAAATTTTGTCACTGTTGTCTCCTATCTCATTTTTTATCCTTGTCTATTTATATCTTCTTTACACATTTCTTTACTCTCATTTAGTGGGATTCTGGGAGGAAGAGGAGTTAGTGTTTGTGTGTTCAAGCTGCCATTCTTAACCATATGTAAGACAATCCCAATCAAAGCCCCAGTAATTTTTTTTTTGGGGGGGCGATAATCTCATGCAATGATTTGAGAGCCTGCCTGGAAGAATACACTTGTGAGAAAGCCAAGAAACTTCTGGAAAAAAAAATAATCATGAGACATTTCTCTACAAGATATTAAAATAATTATAAATATACAATTACCAAAATGGAATCATTTTGGTGGTATAGACAGATTCATGAAATAAAACACAGCAAAATTAAATATATTAAAATGCTTGGTATATGATAATGTACTGTCGTGCGGGGGACCCTGCTCGCTGCGCCATGTGTCGTGTGGGGCGACAGGCGGGGTCTCTACTCCTGCTCCCCACATAAGAACGCAGGATATGGCTAGGCCAAAAAGGAACACCCACGGAGCCATAAGTAGGGGAGTCATACCACTATGGTCTCAATGGAGGCTGGGTTCACACGTGTGACCTGCTGTCCACTTTGCTGCCAACCGACCGACTCTCCTTGACTCTCCTCCAGTCTCCTCCTTCACTCTCCTCAGCTCCCCTCCGTAGCTGCAGCAGTTATATCAGTGGCCAATGACTCAATGGCTACAGCTGATGGCCAACCAGTTACAGCTGATGGCCATCTACTACCCGAGCCAGCACCTCTCCACATGAGGCCGAGAGCCTGGAAACTGCTTTCTGGGGCTCTGTCCCTACATGTACTATTTCAAATTGGTAAAAAAGAGATTAACTAGCAAATTAACCAATTGATAAATGGTATTATAACGAATGGCTAACAATTTTCATTACATTTTTATAAAGCCTTCATCAGCATAAATTCTGAGAGTCTCTTCTCCTTCCCAGGACTAGACCAGGGTCCCACAGGCTAAGGATTTCAAGGGTGTCTTTCAGTATAAGGTTGTAACTCTGCCACTTTTTTTTTTTTTTTTTGCTCTGGCTGGTATGCTCGCCCTTAAGTCAGCTGGCTTTTCTGACTCTATCACCCTGCTTCCCCCCACACACACACACCATAAGAGATCATGCCAGCCTTTCCCATCACTCCCAACATCACTGAGCTTCGTATTTGGTCCACAGGCCCACACACTGCCAGTCAGTCTGGGGTCCTGTCCTTCCTCGTGGCCTAGTTGAGAGTGGAACACAATCTTCACTGCTCTCAGGACTCCCAGCTCTTATTCTTGGGGCTTAGGACCTTTACTCTTTGGGGGCTGGACTACTACCTCCCTTCCTGAACTCTCTGACTTCTGATCTTGTTCTCTCTGACGTTTGAAAACAAAGATCTCTTAACTGTCTCCTGAAGAAAAAACAAAAAACAAAATAAAACCAACTACACACATCTGCAGAACAGGAAGCCATGGGGTCACAGTTCTCTCATCCTGATTAACAAATCATCCCCAAATCTAGCACCTTAAACAATGACAGCTCTTATTTTCCTCAAAACCCTGCACTTTGGGGCTGCAGACTAGAATATGGAATTTTCTGGAGGCTAGTAGGCTCACATTTGTGGCAGCTGACACTGGCTTCCAGGATGGGGTCTCAGCTAGTGTCAGGAATGAACACATGGTCTCCTCCTGTGGCTGAGGCTTCCTCACAACATGGTGGCTGGCTCTTAAGGGTGAGTGTCCCAAAGAGAGAGAGCCAGGTACAGCCATAGCACTACTTATGACCTGGCCTGGGAAAGCCATGCAGTGTCACTTTCACTGCATTCTATTCGTTGAGCCAGTCCCAAAGTACTGTTCAAGTTCAAAGGAGAAGAAATAGGTTCCACCTCTTGATAGGAGTATGTTATGGTTCTGGAGGAACATGTGGGACTGGATATACTGCTGTGGCAATTTTTAGAAAATATAATCTGCCACACCTGACTTCTTACATTAAAAAGTAGAGGAAGAAAATATAGTTCAATTTCTCAGGTTACCCTGCCCACCTGGTTTCATGGTTGAGATACAAGTGCTAATGAATTCATTGCTATATCAATTAACTCTGCTTTGCTTCAAGGTCATGAAACAGGTCCTTGACAATAGGTGATACTGTTAACCAGGGCAACCAGACCAAAACAATTAAAAAAAAAAAGAATGGCTCAGTGTGAAACCATTTCTGCCAGCACATGATCTGCTAAAGATCATGGTGAGATTGAGACATCTTTGCCTAAATAAGGGCAGCCTATAAACACTTACAGTGATAGGAGTGGGAATTTATTTTCTTTTCTTTTCAAATAAATTATTTGAACATTATCGCTCTATTGAACTCATTTATAGAAGACCAGATCACATTTTTATTTTGGTTTCTGTTTTAACTAAGAATAAGCCATGCTATTGCTAAAATGCAACATGACTCGTGACGGCTATATTTGGCTACATCTTTGTGGGGGCACTATTGTTTGGTTTTCTATCATGATTAGAGTAGTCCCCTTATATCTGTGGAAGTTTTATTTTTAGTTTTGACAATGTAATAAAGAACTCTTACTCTGTGCCAGCCACATTTCCAAATACTGTACCAATATTAATTCATTTAAACCTTGTAACAAACTAATGATGTAGGGACTACTATCCCCAACTTACAGATGAGAAAACTGAACTAGAGAGGTCAAATAACTTCTCCAAGGTCCTACAGCTGACCCCAGTCGTC
This sequence comes from Rhinolophus hipposideros, assembly GCF_964194185.1. Lineage (NCBI taxonomy): Eukaryota > Metazoa > Chordata > Mammalia > Chiroptera > Rhinolophidae > Rhinolophus > Rhinolophus hipposideros. Next base: position 121,432,097 of record NC_138046.1, on the reverse strand, counting down.
TGGCTCCAGAGCCTGTGCTCATATCTACTACATTTCACAGACTTTTGAGAAACTTAATCATACACACACATAAAAAACTGAAATTGAAAGCAGCAAACAAACAAACTCCTAGACACAGACAACAGTTTAGTGGTTACCAGAGAGTAAGTGGGGAGGGGGGTGGTAGATAAGGGTAAAGGGGGTTAAATATATGGTGACAGAAAGAGAATTGACTTTGGGTGGTGAACATACAATGCAATATATGATGAATTGTAGAATTATATAGACTTGAAACCTATACAATTTTACTGACCAATGTCACCCTCGTAAATTTAATTGAAAAATAAAGTATTAATCGTCATGGAACTATGGGATCAAAAATCAATCAACGGGAAGTTGCCAGCTTCCCTCTTTCTCAGCCCTTTGTAGCTGGGGTTATCATTGTAGGCTAAATGCCATGGAGTTTCGAGATAATGTGCACATAGAGTACCAAGTCCTACTACCAGGAGGAGGTAGTGCTACCCAGTCTTTGGCCATCATGATTCCCAAAATTCCCATTGTGACAATCATCCTCTTCTGCATTCTCCACTGGGATGGCATGCAGCTCTCCTGCAATTCCTACCTATTCCCAACTCTTGCCAACTTTGTCCCTTAAGTGGTGGTTGCCACTCTCCACAGACCCACAGCCACTGCCTGAGGTCTTTCTCTGAGAGACTCATCATCTACGACTACAAAGTATGTCCTTCTGGTGACTATCCCTCTGGCCCAGCAACCAGACCACATTACCCTGGACACACCCAGCATCCAGAACCAAACCTACATCTTTCCTAGACTTGGTGTCCTCAAGCTTACACTAACCTATGTCGCAGAGCGTTCAAATCCAAAAATAAGATGCACAGCTCCCCGCCTGCATGCTTTATGGGATAGTCCACATCTTGGTATCTGGAAGTAAGTTGCTGTCTTATAAAACTCTGGTTCTAACTTGTTATCCAATCTGAAACAACCTGTTCCTTCTCTAAAAATGAGGACAAGCCAAACTGAGACTTTACAATTTGTAACTTACACATAAATAATTTCTGATGCATTTGAATTAGACATTTTCAACTTTTTCCTTAAAAAGATGGGATCTGTCAGTTTTCATAATCTGGTTGTAAGAGTTTAACTCCATGAATTTACTTTATATAAAATATTTATAAACATTAGAGATATGTTATGGAAGATAAGTTCATTACGGTCCCTTTTTAGCTCATCAAGAGGTACATTAGGGAGCTGGAACTCGTTGTTAGCAGCATATGCAATATGAACTGGTATAAGGGTAAATTTTTCATTTCTAAGCATTTGGGTCATACATAATCAACTTGATAATGTGTGCTTTCTGGGTTTTATCTCTTAATTGTATTTAGGTACCATAAGAAGCAGCAGAAAGAAAATCTGTCAACTATTCATTTGTATGAGGCACAATTTGAAGAGAATCAGCCAAGGTAGCAATGGAGTAAGAGCAATAAGGGCTCAAATTCAACTCTGCAACTTCCAGGTAATTTAATTTTTCAAAGCTAAGTAAAGGTCCATGACCTTATTGCCATGCTAGAAATAATTCCCAGTAGAGAAGTTGACAATGAAACAGGAGTCACTGAAGAAAATTAACTGGTTTCTTAAAAATGTGCTTTGAACTTTAGAAAGGAATGGAAGCAGGTACACATCAACCCCACCAGGTGCTTTTTCCAAATGTCTGAATTATATCATCTTATTAAGTTGTTTCAGGGATCTAATAAGTTGAATTGGGTGGTTTTAATATTCGAGGTAGTGTTTGGTGAGCAAATGGGAGAGTCAGGGTACTGTGGACATTAAATGAAAATTATACAAGATTAGTTCGACTCCCCTCTAATTTCCTGGTGTACCTCAAAAAGAGGTCAGTCTGGAGATGAAAGCTGCCTTGGTGTGAATTGCTGTTGAAACGTCCCACCTAATTCAGAGAGCTTCAAATGGGGATCATAGACGAGCACGAAGAATACTGAACTGATTACACCGAAGGGGTCACCAAGAAAGACCGCAGGCAAATACTTATCCACAAAAATCCACAACCAAAGCAAGGAACCCAATCAGGAGTTGACTTGGAAGAATCAAGTTCTTGCTGTGATTTTGAGGCTTAAGGTCTCTCTTAAGCTCCTGGCTTTTTACTTCATGTAAGTCTACTTAAGTAACTGACCTTTTATCAAAAGTCACCCAAGAAATCCTGACCACCAAGGTCAATAACTTTATTTCAGTCTTTTCCTTCATCAGTCCCACTGGAACTGCCCCTCCTGGATATACCTTCCTTCCCAAAGTGTTCCCTTGATTCCAGGACAGGTTTTTTTATGCTGGTGTTCCTACTTTCTCTGCCCATTTATCTGTTTTATTTGCTCCTTTGGCTCCTACTTTTCTATTTCAAACCATGATCGACTTCCCAAGCATGGTTTAAAATTTCTAAACTGCTTGTATACATCTTTAACAGATGACCCACTGACTCCTGAAACCACCTCATTTTCCCTTCTTACATTTCCTGTCTCCAGACTCCCAAATTCCCCAATACAGCTCTTCTTTGCTGCTTTCCTCTCAAGCGTCCAGGCTTGAAAACTTGAGACCACCTAAGACTTGCCCTTCTTATTCACTCTCACACCTTACAGGTGCTAATTACTATATACTTTGCCACCCCTCTCCTTCCACGCTGACACTGTGTTTCACCCCTCCATTACCTCCTGCCTGGAGTTAACACATCTCAAGAGAAATAGAGGTCAAGTATTCTGGGATTTTAGAGGAGATGATTAATTCTTACATGGATTATTCACATATCTGTTCCAAATAATGCAAGGCAAAAAAATAAAAGATAAAAAACTGAATGATCCCCAGTCCATGGAAAATAGCCCAATAGCCTACTGAAAGACTAAAATGAATGTTGTGTCTTTAATAGAGGCTAACTGTCATAGAAAGAATTGATATTTACAAGGTGAGGGCTCCTTTTAAAACAGACAAAGGCAAAATTCCATAGTTTCTTCTCTCCCCTAACCAGTCAATGCAATGTAGGGTACTGATATGATGGAGACATAAGAATGTACATCAGTTTTTCGAAGTGCTTTCTCCAGACCATCTGAGTCAGAATCATCTGGAGTATGTTAAAATGCTGTTTCCCAGGCTCCATCCTGTACCCTCCTTTTGTTGTGCAGAACACGCTGCTTAAACAAGTTCTTCCTATGATTCTTACCCACATTAAAGTTGGAGAGCCGCTAAATTATAAACCAAAAAAAAGCGCTAAAAAATTTACATCAAACTATCATAACTTAGATGTATTTTCTTTTTTATATTTGTCTCTATTTTTCAAATATGGTAGTTATATAAGAAAAGTAGTGTGTGATTTTTTTAAATTTATTTATTGGGGTGACAATTGTTAATGAAATTACATTATTTCAGGTGTACAATTCTGTATTACATCATCTATAAATCCCATTGTGTGTTCACCACCCAAGTAGTGTGTGATTTTAAAACTAAATTTATAGACTATCTCTGAGTTTCATCTACATATGTTAGGCAATAACTCATAGATAAATTCTTTCAAAAATTAAGATTCTATAGAAAGAGATGAGATTTGTGGCAGAACTTTTCCATATATTCTCAAAACTACAATTAAACTCAAGAGTGACTTAAATAATCTAATGGGATTTTTTTTGTATTCAAAAAGTTTTCAAAATTCCAGATGTGTAGGAAAAAGATAATAAAATTCTAATACCATTGTTCTTCTTTAAAAACTCTAGTTCTCTTGCTAACAGTTAAGGATACTGATTTATTTAAAACATAACATGTTTCTGCTTCATAGCATCTGTATTATTTTACATTTTTATTGGCAACTTTCACTGTACCCTGGGGATTTCTAAAAATCCTCATACTTCCCTGCTGGTCAAAGTTTCAAAAAAAAATAACAAACAAATGATTATTAACTATGATTTTTTTTTTATCATTCCATGACCATGTCTTCCATAAGAAACACTGGAAAAAAGCTGAGCTATTTGCTTTGAGGAAAATAGGGTCTATATACCAGATCTCAACCACAGAGTAGATCATACAAGTGCATTATTCCCGAGAGAGTGTGTCAGCATCTGGATTTCCATCCACATTAAAGACACTCCTCACTTTTCCACCTCACAAAAGAAATGTCCGTTGCTCATAGAGAGGCTGCTACCATGACAAGTGTTGCCTATTGCTAAAGTTTCTAGCCAAGTTGTTCTCTCAACTAAGAGTGATTTGGACCCCCAGTGTACATTTGGCACTATCTAGAGATTTTTTCGGTTGTCAGATCTAGGTAGAACTACTGGCATCTAGTGGGTAGAAGATACTGCTAAACATCTACAAAGCACAGGACAGACCCCCACATAAGAAAGAAATGTAAAGCCCCAAATGTCAATAGCACCAATGTCGAAAAACCTTGAGCTAAACCCATAGTTCTATAAATTTACGCCTACTTCCATAAAGTCCTAAGCTCTGTTCCTACTTCCCAAACTTCAACCCTAATAACCATCCTTTGAAAAAAGCACCTGGGCTTCAGAGTTCTTTATACCATCATATTAATGGTTATCAATCTCTTTGACACTGTCCTTGACACATCACTCACGCCTGGCCCCTGACCCAACTCTTTCCATCAGACAGTTTAGATCCTTCCATATTATCTTAAACTTCTATTAGTACTGTTTGCATTAGAATTAAAGTCTGTCCCTCTTGCTCAGAAGAATCACCTTCTTGAGTGTGAAAACTCTCACGTCTCCCTAGCATCCAACAGAGTGCCTCAAACATAATGAGTGCACAATAAATACTTGTCAAACTAATGAAATAACTTTAGATTTGCATTGTACCAAACATTGATGATGATTCACTGATTATAAAACATAACCTTTGCCCTCAAGTACATCCATTTTTGGGTGAAGATACACACAGGAAAGGACAACTAGCAAAATAGTAAAATAGTACTTAAGCAAAATCGTACTTAATGAGTAGCAGATGTATAACTCAGATAATTACTATAAAGGGTTTCTGGTGAGTGTGAATTCCCTTAGAATGCAGGTAAACAGAGAATGCCTCACTGGTTGAAAGGTGAAAACTGAAATGTACCTGAAAGGATGAGGATTTTTTTAATTTTATGGTAAGCTAGGAAAAGGGAGGAGGCCATTCCAGGCTGCAGGGAGGGAGAATAAAAAGCAGAGCTTGAGTAAAGCTGGTCTTTGCAAAAGCATTTTGCCAAATAGAACCATAGCCCTGAAAGCACATTGGTGGAGTCCACTTTCCTGCTCCTTTTCGTATAGTATTCCAAAGAGGGTTTTTTTTTTTTTTACAGAAAAGCAGTGAGTCAACATCTCTGAAATAAAATGCTATGTCTGTGTCTTGTTTCTTTGAGATAGATTTCACTAGCATAAGAGATTCTGTAGTGTGCTGCCCAGACTCCTAGCTGCCAGGAGTGTTGGATGGTGATGGCTCACAACTGAGTTCCTCTCTAGGCATTATCTATTGCTGAAGATAGCCACCTCACCCTAGCTCATCCCTCCCCACCCCCGAGTGCAGTTTGCATGCAACAACAGTCAAATGGAGAGGGATATAAAGGCCTGGCCCCCTTGTCTCAAGGCAGGACAACTTTGAAGGTCCATCTAAGCTCTAAAGCTTCTTGACCCATTTCAACTCCTTCCTCTATCTATCCTAGTTCTTTATCTCTCCCCAAAGGGGTTGAGAGAACTCTCCAATAAATTATTTGCATGAAAATCTCCATCTCAGAGTCTGTTTCCTGGAGAATCCAACTAAGACTACAGGAGGGGAAAGAAACAATGATGGTGGCAATGACATAGGATGGGGTCCAGCAGCTTTTAAAACTGGAATTCTTAGGTAGTCAGCAGTTTGGTCACTATATGTGTAAGTGTATAAGGAATAACTGGTCAACCACCTTGCTCATCCTGCAGTTATTTCATTCCCACTACCCAGCTGGCACCCCATATCCCTGGGAATTTTTCCAACCCACCCCTGAACAAGAACTATTTTCAAAACCTTCATCCACGTGACAGCTTAAATGACTGATAATATTTTAAAGTCTCACCTAACAGGAATGAATGTTGCCATTCAACCTTGATTCAAGCTGAATCAAGAAATCAGCTTGCCATAGAACTTGGGGCACATCAGGGACCTTCATGATGCCACTGAAATCACAGCAGATCAATCTCTGTGGTAGCACAGACAATGCGATGAACTCACCAAACTTCATTTTCTTGTCCAGCTAGGCTCAAAGTTACAGATTCCCCAGCCTACTATGCGATGCTACCAGGTCATATGACTGAATTCTGGCCCACATAATGTGGGTGAAGTGACGTCTGTCACTACTAGGCCAGGTCCCTAAAACCCCCTGCACAGTTCTCCATGCATTCTCTCTTCATTTTTCTACCATTTGGTTATAGATAATCCAGTTAAATTCTAAGGCTGCAGGGGAGAATAGAGCCATAAATTTATGGAACCTGGGCCCCTGAATGGCTGAATGCAGTGGAACCTTCCCCCACACCATATCAACCATGCTTGGGTTATGTCACAGAGATGTGTGAGTCACTTGTCACTGCAGATAGTGTTGCTTGCCTCAACACATTGACTCCAGCTCTATTTGATTGCAGCCATAAGAGCTAGGTTTGTGAGAAGGCTTCTTGATATTTGAGGAACCCTGTTTCAGAGAAGCCCTACATAAACCGATATCCTAGAAAATTCAGGAAAAATCAAAGACTTCTATGCTGTTATAGGCATAGCGAGTGGAGATAATCTAATCAAAGGCATAACCACTTACAAACCAACAAACAACTGGTATCCTGTATTTAGCTATGGAAGATATAAATGGATTATGTAATTGCATTCACCCATACATATTATACACATCATTGATTGTGTGTTAATGTGTTTAAATTTTGTTTCAAAAACAAAATATCCCGCCGGCATGCTCTGGGTAAACAGACTCTTAGCAAAAATGATGAACAATGTCTGGGAAGAGAGAAAGAAAACTTGAGGAAAATGGACTTAGATTTTCACTTTAAAGTGAAAAGTTGGAAAAGATAGAAGGCTGTTTGGGTAAATACAGAAATTATACAAACGAGAAATTTAAGAAATGTGTATTTTCAAAGCCAAGATAAACAAAACATGATGAATATTAACTCACTGTTACCCTGCTTTCTAGATTCCTATATGCTGCATTTGGAAGAGAAAATAACCAAGTGAAACAGGATGACTTGCTTTTCTCTTTTAAGTGATTATTCTTTTCTATGTTGAGGGATTTGGCTATGCTTCAGTTCTCTGGAGGGACTCTATTTAAAAAAAAAAAAATCTTAGATTGTTATCTTTGAAACCATCTTCACAAAGGGCTCAAATTTGAAGTAGTAAGAAACTTTGGTTTCAAACCTAGCATGCATATGATTTCATTTTATTTTACTTTTAATCCTCAAGGAGAACATTACGTATTTTAAGTCACTCTGGAAGGGGGCTTCCAAAAATCTTTCATTTCATAGGAGTATTCACTAGACTACAACATTTTCATCCACTTACTAATGTCTGAACGCCTCTAACACTCATTGCTAGTTCAACCCAGTGTGTGTGTGTGTGTGTGTGTGTGTGTGCACACAAGTGTGTATATGCTTCATGTCATTTTGTTGCATCAGAGGCAGTTTTATATTTCTTTCAATTTGGAATTCCACACTGATTCAGGTGAAAAATGTATTAGATAAGCTAAGATACAATGACTGGTTCCTTCATATCCCTATCCACATTCCTTCCCTACCCCACCCTGGATTACTATCATTTCACCTATAATTATATGTTTAAGTTTCTATTTCTTGTGTGAGATTTTATGCCATATTTGTCAGTGGCCATAAATAAATGAATATTTGTTTTGAGTTATGCAAGGAGAATTACATTTATTTCTACTATTTTCATAACAGGGACCGAGTCGGTTCAACACCACTCATTTTTTTTTTTTTAACACCACTCATTTTTAACGTTTACAATAAAGTCAAGGTTTCATTTGACCCTAAACTTATACAATGTTATTGTCAATTATATCTCAATAAAGCTGGGGGGCAAAAAGGTTTTATTTGAACGGACAATGACCTTTCCTTCCCAATAGAGCTGTGAATGAACTTCTGCTCCACAAACTCCCACATGTTCCATTTTTCTTATCACTAATAATATTCATTAATCAATCATCATATATACATACATATAAGTACACACAGAAAGACACATGTAATTTTTCTTTCTCTATCACATTTTTCTAGCCTAAACCAAACCAGATTTTTCACTCATGGGGAAAAAAAAACCTGTAAATAAAGGTGTTAAAGGAAGAAATAAGAAAACTACATGAAAAGTCATCTAACATGTTAACAGTTAAGGGAACTAATGCCACACCCCATTCCACATAAGTGTAGATTTTCATATCACATTTTATGCCATAGTTATATGTAATTTTATATTAATATATCATAAAGCATGCCTAAAATAAAAATATTTTTTAAATCTCATTACTAGTATTTTAGTCAAAATCAAAAGAAGGAATTGAAGTTGGTACCTTTAGTTCAAGGAGAAATGTGTAAGATTTTACTATTCTCACTAGTTAAAATAAAGCCTGTTGGGACATGTCACCTTGGGGAATTTTCCCTTAGAGCCATAAATGTCCTGGCATGAGAAAAATGCTATATTAGTATGTTAGAGAGTGTTGGTACATGCCTTGGTTCAAGTACTGCCCTAATATTAAAGAGTTGTGATAAATTACTTCATAATTAGAGAGTTTACCTTGGGCTAGAATCCAAGGATTCTGGGGGTAAACACGATGAGCATAGTCCCCACCCTCACAGAGCTTATGATCTCCTGGAAAAGCCAACTACACGAGGGGTCACAATCAAGTGTGACACTTGTTATACCAGAGGGATTGCAGAGGTGTCAGGAGGGCAGAATAAGGGGCTGGAAACCAGGGAAGGCCGGGGGAAGTGAGGTTTAAGCTGAGACTACCAGCATCCTTCTTGGTGTGATTTCATTTTCCTGCAAGTATGGCTGTATGTAGAGTGGAGAAGAGGTTGAAGGAGACAATATGGGAGCAGGAGGAACAGGTAGAAGACCACTGACATTAATACAGAGAGAAAAGATGGCATCCTGAGCCAGGGCAATGGCAAGGCAAACGGACAGAAGTGGACAGATTTGAGACTATTTCAGAGCTAACCATCCATGGAGTTTGGTGATGAATTAGCATGAGTGGTAAGAAAACAGGGAGAATCAAGTATGCATCTGAGAATGGAAGGTAACAATTTTTGTTTTGTGAAGTTGGACAAGGAACTGAGTTATTTGGCTTCACGGTTTTATTTTAGTTGATTCTCCAGAGATAGACAAACATCTACCATTAGACCTGGCCTTGCGATTCATGACATTTTAAAGAATGTGTACGTGTGGTGTAATTACTGCTGTAATTTAATGCGGCCGCTTTGTGCCTTAAAGCTGAGAAGCAAGCATACCTTTGTATGTTTGGAATGTTAACAGAATTACCTCCGACTTTAGTTTATGTTCCTTAAGTACAAACTCTTAAGTCGGGCAAAGGGGATCACCGTTATATAGTACCATACTTAACTACCCTTTTTATAAGCAAGGTCTTTTATACCAAAAATAAACAGAGGCACACAGTCGTAAACCCATAAATTCTGTGAGCTAGTACTTTAAAGGACCGAGTATTTGCACAGCACCAGGAGCTTACCTAAAAGGGACAAGGTCCTGGGAATTCTCTCTAAAAGTGATTTATTTCTGTCAACATTCTTCTGCAACTTAAACATACGCATTCACAAAGATTTAAATTTCTCCAGGCATTTGACTTTAAAGCTTTACTTCTGATGTTCTGAGTAAATACCGTTAGCAAAGAAGCAATAAAATAAGTTAAGGCAGCTTTTCTCTTGTACAAATCTTCCTCTATAAACCTAAAAATTATTTGATAATATTCTTTAGAAATATTAGGACTCTAAGCTCTTAACATATATTAATTAGTTTAATATAATATGTATATATACATATGTTTAATATACATATTATATACATATTATATGTTTAATATAATATGTATAATATATGTATAATATGTATATGTAATACATGTCATACACATGTAGATTACAAACTATTGGAATGTTTCTTATTGTTTTGATTTTTTTATTTCAGAAGGGTTCTTCTCAGCTTTCTGACAATGCAGATTTCAAACTTTAAAAATGTATTTATAAAATCACTTTCAACAAACATTTATGAAACATCTGCTCTGTACAGGCAGATGTGCCAGGTATTTCAATATATATTACCATAGTAAGTCAATTGTCCAAAAAACCCCAACAACTTAACTAATAAATAATAATGTTAGTCTTCACAGCCACATAGAGAAACAGACCTATGCAACCATTATCTACCTTTCTAGTTTATTAAGGGAACAATTGAGAATGAAAACAAGCTTTCATAAAGCTTGGTCCGTGGTATATCATAACAGAAAGTGTCCATTCTCCATAGAACTCTGATAATCATCTTCAATAAAAGGATATTGCACGTGGCCAAGGGTACATGCCAAGTTACTTCACATCCCAGGTTATTACTGATTGTCCAGAAAGTCTTCACATTATTTATATTTTCTGTAAAATAATCCTTATTTCCCAGAAGGCGGTAACTTTGCATTAAATGATGAAACTGCACTTTAGGATATGTGTCCTATTAGTGTGTATCATATTAGTGCATTATCCCTAATACACAAATCTCGTCTGTTAGTTTAATGCAAAGCTTTACTCCTCACTTATAACTTACAGAAAGACATGTTGAACAAGTTAGTTATGTCAATACATGTCTGTTAAGCCCGTGAGCTGAATTCCAAAAGGACTGGAAGAATTTTTTTAAATGCTCTGCTTACATTGCTGCTGCGTTAATGTCACTGACCCAATTAAAAACATAGACGGACAGTTCTGTATTTGTAATATTGTGTATGACTGAAATGACAAGGTACCTTAAAAGGGAGCCAAAATATGTGTTTTGATGTTTCAGAAGTGGTTCTCTCTGGCACAGTGAGTGTGATTGTCCAGCTAATCAGAGAGTGATCTCCCTTTAAAGCTGGAGTGGGAGATCCTCAGCATAAGAAAGAGAACAAGCACAAAAGTTGTACAGAACAGAGTGAATGTCTGTGTTGGTCTACAAACCTTGGGTACCAAGGGATCTTGCCGGTGTGAATACTGGTACCTCCAGAGAGAAATCACCACAAGGTTTTGTTGATTTGACCTTGTGTCTTTCAGCCAGGCAGCCCATCCCTCACTAAACAGCTGCCCCCAAAAAGACGGTGCTTGGGCTCTCTCTTTGCTATGCAATGAAACCCTCTTATCTGGTCACCGGGGTTGTTCCTCAGCTTGTGTTCCATCCATGCCTTTATTCAGTTCCAAACCTTTTGGCTCCACTTCCTGTCTCCTGCTGCTAGTCCCACACCTGCACTCTGCACAGACTTGGATATTTGGCACCTTGTCCTAGGTATGGTTTGAACTCACTGTCCAGCACCCCTGCCTCTGGCTCTCCCTCCATCCAAATTCTGGTGTCCAGGAGTTCTCTGCTTGGCCATTGCATCCACTAGACTCAATCTTGCCCAACCAGAGCCAAGCAAACAGTCTGAACTATATACTAAAGGTACTGTATTAGTCAGTTGAGATAAGCTTAGCAGTGCTTGTATAACGAACAGCGCTAAATGCTCCGTGGTCTAAAGCAAACGTTTATTTTTGGCTTATTCCACATGCCCATCACGGGCCAGCTATGACTCTGCTTCAAATCACCCCCACTCAGAGGCTCCTCAACTCGGAACATCCCTGTCCCCCATGGCTGGGGGAAGAAAGCATGTTAAATTGCAAGAGACCTCTTAAAGACTTGCCCAGAGGTGATACACTTTCAGTCACATATCATTGGCCAGTGCCAATCATATAGCTCTCCCTCATGTCAAGGGGGCACAAAGGGGCAATCCCATCCTAAGGCAGGAGAAACAAAGATATTGCCGAAGAATATTAACTGTTACCATGGGCACCAATTTCTAAGCCACAGTTTCCTGAACTATCTGTTCGTGAAACTGGACTGTTGGCTATAGTGCTGGTTGGCTATATCTGTTAACTCTTACTACAGAATCCCTTAGAGAAAGCTTTAACTTAACGTTTAATTAAGACACATAAGGGATTGGCTGCGAAAACAGTAAGTCCTTCATTTAAAACCTTGTTATGCTATAACTACTGTCATTAGTAGTAATATATTATTAGTAATAACAGCTAGTGTTGTATTCATTAGGCATTTGCTATGCGCCAAGTAGGACTCTAAGCTCTTAACATATATTAATGTGTTTAATCCTCCAGCAACCCCATAATGCAAGTACTCTTTTTAGTCCCACTTTATAGACAAGGAAACTGACTCACAGTGATATTTAGTAATGTGCTCAGGGTCAACAGCAATCATGGTTTATTGGACGCCAATTTAACCTTTAAATTATTAACATAAAACTATAATATGGTTTGGTTCTACTCACTGCAGGGTTTCCACACTGGGTTATTGTGGACCTCTTGGCTTGTTACATCTAAAGCAATCTCTCTCTCTCTCTCTCTCTCTCTCTCTCTCTCTCTCTCTCTCTCTCTCTCTCTCTCTCTCCCTCCCTCCCTCCCTCCCTCCCTCCCTCCTCTTTCAGCATTATTCCAGACAGCATTTCTGGCACATTGTTGGAAAAAATGGAGTGCGGGGACACGTGCAGGACTTCTGCTTCTGGATAGAGGGTAGAAAGTCACCAGAAAGCATCGTTCTCACCCTAACCATCAAAACAAACCTGATACGCTACAAAATCAAAGTTTTATAAAATCCAACTGAGAGTGGGGAGTGCCAAGACACCTAAATGAACACATTTCCAGAAAATCATTGCCCTTCATAGGTGAGAAGAGAGCTGTAACTGTTCTCACTCAGTGCAGAATGATGGGTGGAGAAGAAATCCACATAAAAAGGGATAGGGGGAGTTAGGCAAGACTGCAGAGAAGGTTCAATGGTCGCATGTGGTCTGACGTGACAGAAGAGAATGCTAAAGATCTCAGCCATAAAGCAAGTCTGCATCCACCCATCAAATCATTCCCATGGGTTGTCACCAAGTGTTCACAAGTATTGCACCAAAGGCTGGGACAGGACAAAAGGGGGATTTCCGCTTGAGATGAACAGGGTCTTTCCCAAGTGCAAGGCAGCCATCTTCAAAAGGACTAAGAAAAGCACATTTGAGGCACTCTGGGCTCTGTGGTACTGAAGGCATGGGGCTTCTCAGGTAAGTAGAGAGAAATCCATCTGTGACACTCCCACAAGTCAACAATGAAGAAAAACCAAACAACCCAATACAAGTGGGCAAAATAGTTGCTTGAACAGACACTTCACCAACAAAGATTATATGAAAGGCAAATGATTACACGAACTAGTGCCCCACATCATTAGTTAGCAAGGGAATGCAAATTAAACCAAAATTTAAGAGATGGACATCAGATATTGGTGAGGATATGGAGCAACTATAATTCTCAAATATTTCTAGTCAGAGTGTAAAATAGTATAATCACTTTAGAGAACTGTTTGGCGGTTGCTAATAGTTAAAAATACATCTCTCATAAGAACCAGCAATTCCACTCCTAAGTAATTATCTAAGATGATGAATTGCATGTTTATAAATGACCAAAGCAGTCTTAGTGATAAGCTCAAAACTGGAGACCACCTGTAAGTTCATCAACATATAAATGGATGAAATTTTGTATATTCACACAAGAGAATATAACTCAGCAATAAACAACAGGAATTACTGATACAACCAAAAGCATGGATGAAGGCCGGCCCGGTGGCTCAGGCGGTTAGAGCTCCATGCTCCTAACTCTGAAGGCTGCCGGTTCTATTCCCACATGGGCCAGTGGGCTCAAGGTTGCCGGTTCGACTCCTCGAGTCCCGCAAGGGATGGTGGGCAGCGCCCCCTGAAGCTAAGATTGAACACGGCACCTTGAGCTGAGCTGCTGAGCTCCCGGATGGCTCAGTTGGTTGGAGCACATCCTCTCAACCACATGGTTGCCGGTTTGACTCCCGCAAGGGATTATGGGCAGCACCCCCTGCAACTAGCAACAGGCAACTGGACCTGGAGCTGAGCTGTGCCTTCCACAACTAGGACTGAGAAGATAACAACTTGACTTGGAAAAAAGGCCTGGAAGTACACACTGTTCCCCAATAAAGTCCTGTTCCCCTTCCCCAATAAAATCTTTAAAAAAAAAAAAAAAGCATGGATGATTCTCAAAAACATTATGCTGAGTGAAAGAAGCCAAGCACAAGAATACAGATATATGAATCCCTTTTTACATGAAGTTCTAGAACAGGCTAAATAACATATGGTGATGAAAATCAAAACAGTAAGTGAATTAACTAGAAGGGATGATGGAAATGTTCTGTATTTTGTTTTGGATGGTTACTACATGGAGTTGTCAAAACTTAATTGAAATGAAGATCTGTGCAATTTATTGTTATGTCATTATACCTCACTTTTTTAAATGTACAAGGTCAAATATCATTATTTCAGAATACTGAGAATGAGTCAGCTCCAAATTGAATCCATGCTACAAGAGCTAAAAGCCACGTCCTATAGGCCACCCAAGGTCAATATGAAACAATTACAGCACTTCTCTTATTCAGACACTTAACAGTCAGGTGCAGACACGACAGGACTTGCTATAAAAAAGGCAGAACCCCACACCTAATGAGTGATCCTATCCTTTCATCTCTCTAGCCAGTGTTATCTCATGCTGATCCATCCCAAACTTGCTGATGTGTCACTGCCATAATCTCTCAGTGTCAGCCTGTAATTGTTCAGGGTCAGCCCTTAAAGCACTGGGGATTCCCGCTCTAACCACCCAGAGCTTATCAATTGTATGGCTTGCCAGAGCTCTACCATTAACTGCTTGATTATTTCGTTCTTGCCATCTCTGTTCTTAACCCCTCTGTACAAGTCTGTACAAACACTTTCCTGTGTGGCTCCTTTGAAATGTTCAGAAACAATTACTGCTGTGGTGATGGAAAGTGATATTATGCATTAGGGTGACTTTAGGTGAGGAAATGCACATCTTCCAGTCTTAATTCTGCCTAAAATTGCACTTCTCACACTTTAATGTGCATGTGAATACCAATGACTATTGTTAAAATGAAGATTCTGATTCAGTATGTCTGGAATGGGGTGCACGTTTCTGTATTTCTAGCCAGCCCCCAGGTTATGGGGTGTGACTTCTCTACAGACCAAACTTTGACTTGGAAGGACCAAGTATTATTTTCTCTGTGGTTATGTTCGCTGTTTCTAGAAGGTGCCTCTCTCCATGTGTGAGTTCTCAGTCCAAACTTCAACACTCAACTACTTCAGTTTCAAAACATGCGAACGAGGGTCCCAGCAGTGGACAAAGGATGGCTTTTGAAATTCAAAATAAGCATTCTGGAAAAGCACGGCTCACTTTTATGTATTAACTCAAAATCAATACATCTCCTCTGATGTAGTCCCATCATCAATCTATAAAATTTCCATCGATCAGCAGCTCCCACAGAGCAGGCAGCAGACCTTCCAGAACCATCTGGGACCAGAGCAATGGGCCACATGCAGGAGCCTCACCAACACTTCAGCTCACATCGCTTAGCAGGAGCACTCAGCCTGAGAGCCAGAGAGGGAGGAGGAAAGCAGGTCAATGAGTCCTTCTGTGGAATGGGCCACAGCCTGCTTACCCGTAATCAGGTGGGGAAACAGCTACTTTCCCCAATGACTTTACTGGGTACAACACTGCCTCTCAGACAGAGACAAAGGAAAACAGATGCTGCTCCAAAGCGACCTCTGGCAATAGCATTAGAAGAGATGGTGAGATTATAATGACACTATGATATTTGGCATCCCCTGGGGACATATTTTGAAAGTCTTAAATCTTTCAAAAATATGTATGTTAAAATAGTATCTCTATGCAAGAGTTCCAGACCGTCTTATTTTTAGAAAAATACACTGAAATCACTGAGTCTAAAGAACTCAGAATGTTCATAAATTTCCCAACCATTTTATTTAAGCATTTGATTTATCATTCAGAAGGAAACTTTATATGTAAAACAATAAATACCAATGTTTAATGTCGCATGATATACAAGAGTTATTGCAATTGATCAAGGATTAGTGGCATTAATCCGTGGGCACATAAATACTTTGTAAAAGAAACACAACTAAAACATACACGCACATACAACATGGCAGCCAAAGAAGTCTTCAACCTGCCCATAGTTTTTGCTAGTTTAAGAAGATGAGCTAGTCATAGTGTGATGAAGCTTAGGAGTTCTAGACTTTTCATAACCAGCTTAAAATGTGAACATAAACTCTAAATGGAGGCTGCCAATTAAGCACTGCTTCTGAGGTTCGGGTATCCTCCTATATACAGAAACCTGGGGGTTGATTAGGAAACAGGAACATTCACGAGTTCAGGTGGGATTCCTGTACTCAGCAAGACAGCTCCATAAGCATGAACCAACAGTCAATTATTTCTTTAATTTTCACTTCTTGCCTTCTCCTCTAGATGTCTTCCTCAGTCATTCTAGGACATTTTACGACAGTGGTTCAAGGTTGTGGGAGTCCCTATTCCTAAAAAGCAATTCAGCACTACTCAACATTACAATACAAACATTCACCTAGGATGGGCCCAGTATTTTGGCAGCAATTATAAAACATACATTCTCAGGCAAGCCTAAGTTTTCTATCACAAGTTTAGCTGAGGAATCAGGATTTTTCTCCATTTTCAAACTGCAGAGCAATAAGATTTGATCAGATAGCTGAGGATAATCAGAGCTAATTTGAAATATTACATTAAAGCCCGGGGTTGTTTTGCAATGCAGTATAATTACCACCACCACCCTCACTACAATCACCCTCATCACCACCTCGCCATCGCCACCATCATCACCACCAGCACTACATTGTCACCATCATTACCATCACATCACCAATATTGCCAGCATCATATACCACTGATAGTACAGAAAATTGTAGCAGCCTTACTGAAAATAATTTTGGCAGTAACTATTAAATCTTAAACTTCATAATCCATTTGAGTCATCAATTTCTTTCAAAGGTACCTTTCCTACAGAAATACATACGTGAAAAATTCATGGAAAAGCTTAATATTATAAAAATGTCAATTCTCACCAATAAAATTCCAACCAAAATCCCAACAGGATTAATTTTGGGCAAAGTGAGAAACTGACCCTAAAATTTACATAAGAACATTATTTGAAACAAGGAAAAAGAACAAACACCCTAAGTACCTTCAAAGACAAATTGATTCAACAAATTTTTATCAAGTGCCTAACATGTACCAGGTGTTGCTTTAGCCAAAGGGATGACTCAATAAAACCTTGGTATGCTCCTACTATAGAACACCAGGCTGCATATCATAAGAACAAAATAATAAGAATAAAATTAATCAATTGATGTGGAAAAATCTACGAGACATATTGTGAAGTTAAAAAATATCACAGTACAATATGTACAGTATAATGCTATCTGTTTTCTAAAAATCGCCTCAATCTAAGCATGCAAATATATAAATGCATAGAAAATAATCTAGGAGGATATCTTACTAAAAGGAAATAGATGATTACTTCTGGAGAGGAAAGTGAGATTGAGTAATCATGGACGATTTGGTTTTGTATAATATAATATTTGGATTTTTATAAGAAGAACGTTTTTATCACATGCATATCTAAAACGTATCAGGCTACGTAAAAAATACTGATGAAACATTCCTTGTCAAATCTGGTCTAAAATATGGGTAAACTGTATTTAATAAAATATTTTCAAATACCTTCTCCATTGTTGTTGGTGTTTTTCTAGGACTTCAGATTTTATAGGCTAATAGTAGACAAAGTTTATTTTTGTTAGAAGAAAAGGCAGGAAAGCAGATGGGTGAGAGAGAGAACAAACCAGGATGGTGTTTAGCATCAGTCAAACTTGGATTCTAATTCCTGTTCTGAAGCCTGATAAACATGTATGTTCTCAGAATGTACACTTTCAATAGCAATTAACAATACGTCTAACAAAAAGTGGCTTAAATAGTAGGGATTTGCTAAGTCACACAAGCAGAAGTCTAGAAGCAAGGCCAGGCAAGACAACCCCAGCGGCTCTCCCTTGGCTTTTTCCTCATAGTTGCAAGATGGCTGCTATAGCACCAACAAAGCACTACATCCTTACAAGACAGCAGTCCAATTTAAGAAAGAATGGGGTCTTTTATTTATGTAGGTCTCTTTCAGGGTGGATAGGTTTTCAAAGTCGTCCCCACAAATTTCCTCTTACATGTAATTGGCTATAACCAGGTCACATGACTGCCCCCAAATAAATCACTGGAAAAGAGGTAGAATAATCATGTTTGACTTAAGTCCAGTCATATTTCATATCCTGAGACTGAGCCCTCCTCCTTGCCTGAGCACATAATTACCTGATACCCACAGTAATTCTGGGTTTCTCTATTAACAAAAGAATAAAAAAGAAATCAACATTGAACAGCCAATCTACCACTACAATAAGTAATTAAAGATTCAGTTTCTTCATCTGTTAATTGAGCCACACGTCCTATCCTCTTAATTATGAGATAGCATATGTCAAGCTCTTGGCTTATGCTAGTTGTTTGACTTCATCAACCTCTTCCATCAATAATGATAGCATTATTTCCATAAGGAGATTTTAAAAAGAGAGATATCAAGAAAATTAGAAGGCAAAGTGTCTAAATATAGTTTTCCATTCCTTGCATGTAGGTATTCCTATGTACATGATATATTTACATTCTGCTACCAGAAACATTACTACCTGAGGATTGTTACCTAAAACGCCAAATTAGTTTCTGAAAAGAGTTCTACACAAAGCAACACAATTCAGTGGTAGAAGTCATTACAGGAGGTATAATCTCAGGGAAGGACGTTTTCAATACTAACTTCGAGTTTATCTCTTGAAGAAAAAAGGATCCAAAATGGGTGCTAACTGGACGCTATAACTTCACATGGCGGAAGGGAAGAGGACCAGTCTGGGGCTTCTCTTATAGGGGCACCGATTTCAGACTCCCCTTCCCCTTTTGACAACTAAGGATGCACATTCACTTTTTCATGGAAAAACATCTCCATGCAAATTCCAAAATAATAACAGTGAAACTCCTTTGCAGAAAATGACAATCATTTTAAAATTATTCTACCACAAACTATTTGATGAGAAATTTGGCATTCTGATTTCAGCCACAGCAGGAGGAGGAAGAGTAGAGAGTCTCAGGATCGGGCTTCTCTATATCCAACTAGACAGATTTCCCCGGAGCAGGGGTTCTCAAACTTGAGTGAGCATTTGAATCATCCGGAGGGCTTGTTAAATCACAGATTCCTGGGTCCCGTCCCCGATAGGTCTAGGGTGGACTCCAAGAATCCACATTTCTAACAAGCACCCAAGTGATGCTGATGATGCTGTTTAGGACCACTCTTGGAGAGCCAGAGCCTCCCAAGTGATGCAGGAGCCATGAGCGTGAGTGATGGCATCAGTTGTTCCCTGAATCTCACCTATGAACTCAGGTTCTACTCGAGTCAAATGAAATTGAAGAGCGGAGCTGTAAAAGGATGACATTTCTGAATAGGTTCAAATTATTTCCAGGCTGCAGAACTTGAGACTGGAAGATTTCATTTGGGATAGACCCCTTCAAGGAAGCTTAGAAGGAGAAGAGGAAGGCCACCTACCAAAACAAGCCAGCTTTCCACTATCTCAGCTGCCAACTTCCCAGTAAAGGGCAAACCAAACAACAAGCACTCAAATGCTAAATGCTTTTAAGGGTTTACAAGTATTTCAAGTAAATTACCCTTCCTTCCTTTTATGCCTGATAAAACCATTTAAATAGAGGCCCCAAGAATTCAGGGTTCTTTTGCATCTTTGCCAAGGGACAATATTCCTTGATTGGACTCCATCACAAAATCCAAGAGCATGGCCCAGACAAACTGGCTCGATGAGCCTGCTGTCAACCGCTTTGCCAACAATGGACCAAAGAACTGGATTAAAAAAATTTTTTTTCTGTCATTGGATGCAACAGATTTTTCAAAACAATATTTTAATTTGCATACCAAGCCAAATTCTCTCTCGGAGGAGGAATAGAGCGCATTCCATTGTGTAAGACAATACTCATTCCCTGAAGGTGATGTCAGTGCTTAGCGAGCAATGCTTTTCTGAGATTCCTTGTCTTGCCATTAAGGTTCCTATTATAAAATGTTAACCACTTCAGAATCAAGCAAGATGTTGTGAATCTTTCTGTTAGCATTTTTGCAAAACCAAAAGAGACAAGGCTGTCACCAGCTGCCTTATGCACAATTATTTAATGACTTCTCCCTCATGGTATGAATAAGATTTCTGAAATCTATCTTCACCTCCCAGGACTTTCTTCTCATAGGAATACAGATTTGGATAGTTTATCTTTGCCAGCTTTTAAGGTTCGGGGAGCAGTCTGATTGTTTGCTAAAATGATAGGAGGCATTTCAGGGCTGTAAGACTAAATCTGGGTAGGAATTTGGAGGTTAATAGGAAACACACTGGGCATTTTGCTAGTTAGGGGAATACTAGGGCACAGGGAAGATGAAGGACAAAATGCACTCGAACACACAAATGCTATAAAATGGCGTCAAGTAGTATAGCATGGCAGGGAGATTTGGGCCAGAGCCTGTTCTTATGAATACCTGAAAAAACACCAAGTAAAAAACTGCAATATGTTATCTTTGTATCTGTCTTTTTTATCTATCTGCATACATATGCCCAAATTAGAAGATTAAAGAATAAAATTGACATGCATCTGAAACTAATAAAAAAGTTTAAAACAATAAAATAAAATAAGTAAAAAAAATAAAAATAAAAATAAAGTCTATTTGTAAATGTTTCAAAAAAAGAAAAAAATTGGATTTCCATTTGCACTCTAACCATGTGCTACTTTTTTTAATTGTGAAAAGCTAGAAAAATATTATAGAACAGTGAAGAAAAACAAACAACACAGTGCCAATGAGCTTAAATTAACAATGGTTCACATTTAGTCAATTTAACTGAGCTAATTTTAAAAGGAAAACAGGATCACTATAGCGGAAAATTGAAATCCCCTTGATTTTTTTTCTCCTTGTCCCACTTGCGTCTCACTATTTGATTTCTTGGGAACCCTTCCAGCATATGGTTTTACACTTTGATTTTACATACATACAGAGGGTGCCAAAAAAATGTATACACATTTTAAGAAAGGAAACACTGTATTAAAATTGTAATACTCGATATATACCAATAACAAAAGATGAATACAAGTCATGTGTATACATTTTTTTTGTCAACCTCGGTATATTACAAAACAATGCTGAACACAGTCCTGTATGTTTTCTAATATCTACATGAATGCTATCAATACAGTACTTAGGACAGACACCACAACTTGATATTTTTCATTCAGTGTTATACTTTCAAGCCTACCTATCGTTATACAGGTAGATCTAGGCCATTATTAATGGTGGCGTCACCTTCCTTTTTTTTTTTTTTTTTTTTGTTGAGAGCCCACTGGCCCATGTGGGAATCGAACCGGCAGCCTTCGGAGTTAAGAGCACGGAGCTCTAACCGCCTGAGCCACCAGGCCGGCCCGAGGTGGCGTCACCTTCCATTCTGTGAACACAGTACAATTTATCTTTTAGCCAGCTGATGAAACCTTCAGGTGGTTTCCATTGTTCCCAATTACAAACAGTGCTGCAAAGAATGATCTTGTTCCATTTCCTGAGGCTGCAGTAGAAGAGTTTTTCTTGGGACTATGTTGAGGCCAGAACTGCGAGGTCATAACGTCTGTACATTTTCAGCCATGCTAGATAGCATCAAAATGTTCTCCTAAGAGGTGATAGCAATTAGTATTCCAATTAGCAGCACCGACAGTCTCTGTTTTCCCTCATTCTTGCCAAAACTCCGACTGTTACGTTATTTATTCTTAAGGACTCATCCAAGGGTCCCTGATAAACAACCAAGATGAGTTTGCTGCCCACACCTGCAATGAGACTGCAGAGGACAGCTCTTCCCTCTGTCTACCAGCTTCCCTTACTTCTAGAAACAGAGCTGTTCTTTTCTATAGAGAACTTTCCTCCCATCCAGTGGGTTGTCATGAAGTTGCTTCTCCCTAGGTTATAGTAACCCATTCAGCAGTGGAGGTCAGAATACTGACAATCAGAATTTCTCTTCAGGTGTTAATATGGGCAAGAAAAGAGAAAATCGCTCCCTTCTTTAGAGAAGGTGAGGCAGGAGGAACAGCTGTCTTTGCCTGCCTGAGGAAGAAACCACAGAGAGGACAGAGGACTCAAGATTAGGTACATAGAAATTCCACACCTGGGTATATATCCAAAAGAATTGATGACAGGGACTCAGACAATTGTTTGTACCCCAATGTTTGTTGCATCATTATTCACAATAGCCAAAAGATGGAAACAACTTAAATGTCCATCAGATGAATGGATAAACAAAATGTGGTCTATCCATATAAAATATTATTCAGCCATAAAAATAAAGTACTGATACCTGCTATGACATGGGTAAACCTTGAAAACATGCTAAGTGAAATAAGCTAAACAGAAAAAAAAGGACAAATGTTGTATGGTTCCACTTATATGAAATATCTGGAATAGGCAAATTCACAAAGACAGAAAGTGGGTTAGAGGTTACCAGGGGCTGCAGGGGGATGGGGATGGGGAATGACTGGTTAATGATTACAGAGATTCTGATAAAGGTGATGGAAAAGATTTGAAAACAAATAATGCTAATCATTGCACAACACTGTTAATGTAATTACTGAATTATATACTTAAAATTGTTAAAATGGCATATCTTAGGTTATATATATTTTTTCACAATAAAAAAATGTAAAACCACAGGACCATTGAGAATGAAAAAAGAAAAAAAAACGACATTAGATAGGTAGAAAGACACACATATCTATATGTCCTAATGATATCACTCAACTCCCTGGATTCTACCATACCTGAAGTCAGCAATAATTCTTTTATCTTGTTACATATGTCAATGTATTCTATTTTTTTCTTTATCTAGTTTGAATGGGCTTTCTGTCACTAGGAACTGAAATAATTCTAAATCAGGCATAATAGTGTATAGTCAGGAAGGGAAAAAAATATGATCTTAACATCTCCTTAGGTTCTACACATTTTATTTAAACCTCTGTTGTTTGTAGGCAATCAGTCAAATCTTATTCTGAGTTTGTGTTATGTGTTATTAGGAGCTGGTAGTCGCTTAAATAAACATGATAATTCCAAAATTTCATTTCACAAGGTGTACCCCAATTAAATTCTTCCCAGATACATTTCTCCTCTGTTTAATGTGCTAAGAAGAATTGAGTGACATGCTGAAAAGGATAAAAAGGAAAAGGAGTCCATAACAATGAGAAGATGGACATTATAAGTGATTATTTTACTCGATAACCTAACAGAAAAAGAAATGATCCAAAATCTTAAGGCAAAAATAATTAATTCTCACATTTTGAAGCATTTATATTGACCCGGAGAGTGGATGCTCCCTTTCAGAGAATCACTGTCCCTTCTTGAAGGAACTAGGAGTACCTCTCCCTTTTTTTTTTTTTATAAAGGCAATGAATGATTCTTGCCTTGATTTCTTCTGCCTTTTAGTAAGAAATTGACAAAGCCTCAGTGGCAAAAAAAAATAAAAGGAGGGGAAGGAGGAAGAGAACTCCTACCCCTTGATTTTTCTTTTCATTTAATTTGATGTTTATATTCACATTAATTTAGCAACAGACAACATGAATATAGCTAGATGAAAGTAACTGAAGATTTGCAAAACTAGATAATTTTAACCCTTAATAATTCAAGGGAACAATTATACTTTGAATCCAACAGTTTCTCTTTTCTCAGAAATTACACATATGGCAAACCTGGCTAACTTGCCTGTACTCTTGTTCATAATATGATTTAGAATGAAGCAAAATATAAACAAAAGAAATCCATTTGCAGAGAGTCAAGCTATAGGATTAAAAGTATTATTTACTGTAGAATTTCCTCAAGGACTTAAATATGAGTGGTGGACAACAAAATTGTGAAAGGTTCCCAAAATATTTAATAAGTCTGACAAAAATCCTGGAAACACAATGGTCTTCAGGACAGGCAAGAATAAGAGAAGAGATTTGCTTGTGTGGTGTAGGGGAAGGGAAGGCATTTACAACAGTAAATTGGAAGACACCAGTGATTGCGATAGGCAAAGTCTGAATATTAGTAATAGGTTAGATAGCTTTTCTACTTGGTTTTACATGCAAATTCAAAAGGAAATTAGGCAAAATACAAAAATTAATTATTTGTTCAACGTGACAAGAAAAACAAGGAGAAGATAGGAAAGGGATACTCTAACATAATGAAAGTTGAAACATCGATTTTCTCCCATAGTCTCTCCCCTCCCCACGCCCTTTGGCTCTGAAATAGCTCCATAAGGATTGGACAGAGGGCAGAGCAAAGGAACCGGGGATTCTCTGTTGGAAAAGCAACAGCATTTCCAAAATTCATTTATGCTTCTCTTCATCCAGTTTAGTCGGTTTCTTCCCCCTCTAAATGCTTACGTGGGTGCTTTTTCTGCCTGGTATTCATAAGCAAGACATTTTTGAAATATGTAGCTTCATACCAGTAATGGGGTGGGGTGCAATACCACACAAAGCAGCTTTCGTTTCAAATATTAGCACAAAAAAACTGTTCTTTGAAATATGTAACACTTCCAACTCTGGGAAGGCACAGCTGGCTTCATGTGTCAGTGGCTTATAAGACCTTCCGAAAGGAAGCAACATGAACGAACTACAATGTATAGTATATATCTCATTATAACACAATCAAAAGTATGAGCTGATATTTCGACTTCTGACAATGTGTGTTTTTAGTCAGCTTCACATTCATGAGAGTACAGTTGAATGAATAATGCCATAGTTAGAGGGAAAAATTATTTGGCAGAAAGGAGGGACAAGGTGGGGTAGGAGGAATAATTGACATGGAAAGTCATTTGATATTACCAGTTAAGCTCCAAAACTGGGGTTTTGAGGATAATTCCAAACAAAATCCCAGACATTGGTTTGGAAACTGTTTCTCTAATCTGTGTTCTACTTTTATAGCATTCCAATGAATGACATCCCAAAATTATGAATGTTTTCTTCAAATTGAATTTCCTGTGAATTGGCAACAATTAGTTTAATTGGATAGAATATAATTAATGTTGAGAAGAATAGATTTGCTTTGAATCTTCTAGAGGAAACTCTACTCTGCTTTGGTAAAAGTATGAATCATGGTTATAAATAATTCATTATACAATGCAGTTCTATGATAAATTTGAGAGCTTCCTTAAACATTGACATTTTTCTTTGTAATAAGCTATAATAACTAAATGGATCACAGGGAATTAGATTCTTTATTAAACGTCCATTTTAATTCAAGACCAAAGTCTTAATTTCCTTTGCACAGTTTCTCATCTCCTCATTTACGCAGATATTTCATTACACTATTCATCGGCTCACTCTTTAGAAGCAGAGAGCTATAAAATTGTTGCATACATATATTAATGACTATCATTTATTAAGCAGGCACTCTAGCTACTTTATATATTACCTAATTTAATCCTTGAGACAATGTTTTCATCTCCACTTAAGAGATGAGAAAGCAAGTCCTGGGGTGTTGGACAACTTGACCAAGGGTGCATTGAAACCCAGACTTAAAACCCCCACCTGGGCAGTTCTCACTACACAATGCTCTCTCCAACTGAAAGAAGTTGGCAATACCATCGTAAAGGGGACTATGCAAAAATACCACCGATATGTTCACAGAGGATGAAAAAAAAAAAAACTGTATCAGAGAAAAGACCTGTTCCAAAATATTAGCTACAAGAGCTTAAAAAAAAATGTTCGAGAACAGGGGTGTGTCCAAACTGCGGCCCGCGGGCCAACTGCGGCCCGCAATCCATTTTTAATTGGCCTGCAGCAAATTCCAAAAGTGCATTTAGTTTATTTAAATAAACCAGTGAGGCAATACGTACTTCACCTGGAGTGAGTGGCCTGGCTGTTTGTGTATTTTACCAAGGGCCATACCACATATAACCCTTGGTAAAAAATGTTGAAAAAAGTTTGGACACCCCTGTTCTAGAACAACATCCCTTTACTCCTAAATCATTAATGTTACTCAATTATTTACATCCATATTGGAAACTTAAGCTTTTTAGATCTTAATTAAGTGCTTGTTAGCATTTTCATAAATATAGCATTTACTACTTGTTAATACAAATTCAAAGTACAGGTTTCCCTCGCTATCCAAAAGTAGAGCGGTCCTATGAAACCTTTCATAACTCGAAATGGTGTAAAGTGAAGAGTGCCCCCCACTTTCCAAAAGTTCACGTTATGCCACTTCGCTTTTATTAAAAACCTACTTGTATATACAGATTTCAAATTCTCAATAAAATACTTATATTGGGTTTAAAGACTATTTCCTACCAGAAATTTGCCACATTCTCCTCACCATCATTATGCCTGTTTTCCTCTGCCCTGCTCAGAAGACTTGGCAGTTTCTCAGAGGACAAAATCAAGAAAAGAAGGAGGAGAAGGAATAATATTTAACCTGAGAATAAATCACCACACTCCTGCCACCACTGTCCAGCAGCCCTTCTGAGATCCCGGGAGAGTTGCAGGGAATACAGTACTTGAGTTACCTAATGTGGCTACATTTTATCATCAATTCATAAATGCTGAATTAGCTACCTCGCCCCCTTTCCTGGTATTTTGCAGAAGTGAAAAACAAAACAGACCATACCTGGGAGAAGAGGGCAGGACCTGTACACCAATTTAAGACTCTTAGAAAAGTGTATTTTTATTGCATAGGGATATGAAAAATGAATAAACAAACATTTTCTTATATGATTGAAACATTAACTATCATTGGGATACAATAAGGTGTCTTTTTACCAGATAATAACACATATTTGAAACAAGGCTTTCAAATGCTATGCTGACTTACATAATTCTACGAATGAAGATCTGTTGCATGTATGTTGCCTCCCAAAATAGCCCCAAAGATAATTTGTATCATGTTTCCCCCAAAATAAGACCGGGTCTTATACTGTATTTCCCCGAAAATAAGACTGGGTCTCATATTAATTTTTGCTCCCAAAGACACATTAGGGCGTCTTTTCAGGGGACGTTTTATTTTTTCATGTACAACAATCTACATTTATTCAAATACAGTCATGTCATCTTCTTCTGGAACATCATCGTAATGTACTAAATGTGTCCGTCTGGTTGACGATCTTAACTGGGGTTTATTTTGGGGGAAACACGGTAGCAACACACAGAACTTAGAGTAGACAAAAAAATGGAATAAAGTCCAAGCACTTTTTAAATGTTGGTACAAATCCATCCCTTCATAGTTTTGTGTGCATGATTGAAATTGTTTCAATAGATCTTAGACTATAAAATAAGGTAATACAAAATGGTACTTCCCATTTTGCTTTGGCTGCCAGATAGCTCACAAACGTCAGGTCCTACTCCAGCATCTATGTTAATCCTCATAGTAAGTATGCATATTTATATTCTTTTCCCTAGATATGGTTTTCTCTTTTATTGAGAGTGGAATCCTAAATGGAATATGTGATGGTTAATTCTACATGTCAACTTGGCTGGGCCACAAGATGCCTAGATATTTGCTTACACATTATTTCTGGGTGTGTCTCGGAACGTGTTTTTAGATGACATTAATATTTGAACTGGTAGACTGAGTAAAGTAGATTGCTCTCCCCAATGTGAGTGGGCCTCATCCAACCCATTCAAGACCTGAATAGAATATAGGGCCGAGCAAGAAAGAATTCTCTCTCTGCGTATTATATGTATGTATGTATGTATATATATATATACACACACACACATATATGTATATGTATATATGTATGTATATATACATATATGTATATATATGTATGTGTATATATATGTATATATATATATATATATATATATATATATATATATAGAGAGAGAGAGAGAGAGAGAGAGAGAGAGAATACGCACATCATGCCTGGAATGATTTGAGCAACAAAATAAAGTAGTTTGGGATTATAACCCTAAGTTTAAAATAATTATCCATGAGTCCATATTGTCATAAGCAAATAATTGAATAAATAAATGGGGAATACCAGACATCTTCCATACAGAAGAATTCTAAATAATTCATGTAGATGATGTGCCCTCAAGAAGATAGACGATAATTCCCCATTCCCTGAATATGATCTGTGCATACTGACTTCTTTCCAAAGAACGTAGTATGGAAAAGGGAAAAAAACAGTAACTTGACAGTGGAGAAACCTGACAACCACTACCTCAGCCAGATGATCAAGGTCAACATCAACAGTGATAAGTCATGCTGGTAGTATGTACTGTCGATATAATGTGATGAGAATGGGATTTTACCTCTGCGGTCTTCCTCCCATCAATCCACAACCCCAGTCTAATTATAAGAAAACAAAAAACATCAGACAAATTCCAGTTGTGGGGAATCCTACAAGATATTTGACTAGTCCTCCTCAACACTGTCAAGGTCAGCAAAAACAAGGCAAGTCTGAGAAACTGTCCTAGCCAAGAGGATGCTACAGAGACATGATGACGTAATGTAATGTTTCCTGGATGAGATCCTGGAATAGAAAAGGTACATTTGGTGATAACTTTAAAATCTGAATAAACAATGGACTTCAGTTAATAATGTTTCAATATTGATTTGTTATTTTTGACAAATGTGCCACACTAATGTAAGATGTGGGAACCTGGGTGTGGAGTATATGGGAACTCCCTGTACTGTCTTTGTAACTTTTCTGTAAATGTAAAAGTATTCTAAGATAATTGTTTTATTACTTTATAACATAATAGCTTTTTTGCAGGAAAGCACAGGGAGTTTATTGAAATGAAAGTACACACTTCAGAGGAAAGTGTGGGCCCTTTAAAAATACCAGTTATACTGGAAATGGAAAGAAAATTATAATAGCAATAAACAATAGAAAACACATCAACATATATTTTTTAAAGAAGGTACTGAACCTACATGACAAAAACTACAAATTTATATTAAAAGAATTAAAACAAGATCTTCTAAAGGAAGAGAAATACCACGTTCCTTTTCTGGAAGATTTAAGGTCGTAAAAAAGGCCAACTTTCAGGTTTAATACTATTTCTATAAGGATTCAAGCACAGTTTATTTGGATTGTGGGACTTTGATGGGGGGCAGGGAGGTAGGAGGCTGAATCAGGTGAAAATGATTGCAAAGTTTTATGAAAATTGCAAGAAATTTTTGAAATGTAATAATGAAGAAAGATTTGCTCAAGGATGTTTTAAAATATATAATAAAGTTACTATAATAAAAGGGTATGGTTTTAACATGAAAAAAGAAAGAGATCTAAGTGTGTGTGAATTTCATGTCTGTTAAAGCAATTATTTCAATTCAAAAAGGAAAAAGTAGATGATGCATTTGGAAGGGGGTGAGGGAAGGAGGGGAATGAAACAGCAAGCAAAACTAGAAAGCAGAAGTGCATAGGGAGTATTGAAAGGATTCAATGCATCTGAGCAGAAACACAAGGGATCAATTAGCAATTAAGCAAAGCAGATACCTACCATAGGAGTATGTTTGGAGAAGGCCCAAATGCCAGGCTGTGTTGAGGCTTTGTCTAATAGTGAAAGAACTGCTAAGAAAAGGTTTGATTAAGACAGCGGGTTGCAGGGGGCAGGAGGCAGAGAAGAAGACTGACATTTGAGTACTGACTGTACCCAAAGTGTTATTCTTGGAAATTGACGTAGACCATTTCATCCTCATCACAACTCTGAATCTGGTATTTTTCAATCAGTAGTTTGCTGTGCTTGTTACCATTCATCTCATTGTTTGATTTTTTGTAGTAATATTTGTACTGTGATTCTGAAATATTTTCTTTATTTTGTAGTGTAAAGCAAAGAAGTAATTATGCTAATAGTGTTACAAAAAAGCTATTTCCATATAAAAACAAAGTTATGGTTACAAAATTAAAGAAGTGAAAAACTGGTATTGTTAATTTGAGTTGGAAATGTTAATATGAACTCAGAAGTTATTTATCTTTAGAAAACATAAGTTTTAAAAATATGTACTTTCTGGCTCTGTCAACTAAAATGACCAGTGGAAATAAATGCCCGAGCCCCTAGATTTTGGCCTCTAATTCCATTCCCCACTGAATGCTATCAGAGTTTCTTGGAGAAATGGTCAATTCAAGATCTGGTTCAGTGGCAGGGAACATAACACTTTGGGCACAGTAAGTACTCAAATGTTAGTCTTCTTCCCTGCCTCCTGCCCCCGTAACCCCCATCTTAATCAAACGTTTTTGTAGTGCTGGAAATCAAGGAGGACTTCTAAGACAAATAAGTCATTTCAAAAGGACACTGGAACCACTCCAAAGAGGCTCTCACTAGTTACATCTATGAAAGTCTGAGCATCAAAGAGAGTAACTGGTGTAGTATCTGTATTTTATAAGTAATAATTGTAGAAACTCAGCATATGTAGCCAGTAGGCAGTAGACTCAATGTGGAATATGAGTTTTCATGACTCCCAATCAGTTTCTCCCGTGCACCATGCTTCATGATCAAAGCAATGTTTAACTGAAGAGAAAAGTGCAGAAGGGAGGAAGACAAAGAGAGAGCTATGAAAGCAGGTTACACCTGAATTTAATTTTTTTTGGAAAGGATTTTCTAGTAAGTACCCCATTCATTCATCAATACAAAAGAATGAATACAGACATCCGAGCAGTAGCTGGATAAAATGGTGTATTAGAGAAACCATTAAAGTCCCTCCAGTACTGATGTCTGGATGTGCCAAGTGTTCCTGTCTCACGGTGGCACTTCCCTTAAATGTCCCAGTAATAATGGTCAAATCCCCACCTCATGCCACAGTATGTTCTCTAACCTATGTATCTCTGATATGAAGATTCCTTAAGACTTGGTGAGTATTCCTTCAGGTCACCCTGGTGCGTTTGTGGCAACAGGGAATCCTGGAAATCAGTGCTTTGCTGTGTCGTAACCTGTCTCAGCAGGCTGCACTAACTTTTCTCACAGCTTTGCCCCCAACAGGGACACTGACCCCTCATTTAATTTCACAAAGCATTGCTAAGACCAGGCTATATAATTTAATAAAACTTTACTGACCACATGAGCTAAAAGGAGAGAACTGTAATGTGGAAGAGAAAAGATAAAACTAGGTACACAAATAGTATAGCTTCTGGTGCTCACCATGTTGCCGAGTAGAGCCTGCCTCCCACCACCCACTCACTCTGCGAAGGTTTTTGACTTTTGTGCTCCCCACATACCAAACTCTCCTGGGACCCAGAGAGAGGAAACAACAGCTTACCCTTGATTACCAACTCTGGCCTACAATGAAGAATTTTTATGCAGATGGCTGAGAGTTACAGCTTCCCTTTGGCACAACCAAGGGTTGAGTGTGATTATTCTTCTTCCCCCAAACTGAGGAGCAATCATCCTCAAAGAGGAGTCAAGCATCCATCTCTATTAACAAAATTAACCACAGAAACTTCAACACTAGGGTGTCTTTTGCACCCAAGGCTCAAATATCCCAAGACTAATTTTTTCAATTAAGGCCCAGGGTTAAAATTCTGAGACTCTCTTTCATCCGGATCCATAAGTCTCAGTGAAAGTAAAGCTGTCCCCAAGCATAGGATGAAAACGTCAGCCATGATTTTATGCTCCCCATGGGGCTGGCCAAGGCTGAGTCAGCCTGCACTACAGCTCAGCTCCTCCCTCTGCCCAATCATGCTTCCTTCCTCTCCCTTTCCCAGGTATTGACCCCAAGGGCATCCCTATTAGACATGTGCACACTAAACTCCTTCTCGTATGTGTTTCCTGAAGAAACCAACTTGCAACACCTTGTTATAAGCCCCGTTAAAACTACACTAGGCCAATATTACCATCAGAAACTCTACATATGGTCTCTAGAATCCATGCAACTTTGGAACTCAGGCAGTTTCCTTCCAGATGGAGCCCCATCCCTCTGCCACAAGCCATTTGGGTTTCCTCAGATGAATCAGGCACCAGCCCTCTGGACTCCTCAGATGCAAGGAACAGATCTCGCATATCTCAGTGTGGGTCCCATGGATGCTCCCCTCACTGGGACAGGGGTTAGTGTATCAGTTGCCTAGCCTGATTCTTGGGGGTGAGGAATGGTAAAACTCTCAGTGCCACTTCCTCTATAGAACCCTCTCACAAACTCCTCTTAATTCTCTATTCTCTTGAGTCTTGTCTTCCATGTCAATGAGTCCTCTATTCAGATTTTCTACTTAGAATTATTGTCCTGGTGGTATCCTGGAATGTGGTGCCCACTGTCTTGATTCCTCAGCCAAAACTGACTCTGGAAGAGCTCCATTTTAACAACGTTACATTATGGAAATGCTTGAATATGGCAAGAATATCTTTTGGAAGAACTCCAGAGGTGGTCTTCTCTTAGGAAGGAAATGGGTGGGCAGGGGAGAAGAACAGGATTGAGACATACTTTTTATTCTCTTTTGTTGTTTGGCATTTTGTACCAGGTACATGCATGTTATACCTACTAGACTGAACTTTATGGGATTACCAATATTTGACCATTTTTGATCTATAATTTTCTTATTATCTTGTCTATACTTAGCATGGTCAGTTGTAGGAAACCAGAGGTGAACTACTTGATGCTTCTCCCACCATCAGATTACAATAACTGTAAGTGGTCGAAGCTATCCCTTATTTCTTCCCCTTAAACCTTGACTTTGCTATATAATTTTCCAACTTACATCCTCTACACTTGAAGTTTGCTTCTGGAAGTGGAACAGAAATTGTATGCAACCTAAGGAAGACAGTCAGTAACATTCCCACTCTGTTCTCAGACCATGTCCAATACTCTCCCCAACTCCCCAGATAAATTACCCTCTTTCAAGACTGTTAAGACACCACCTTCTCCCTCCAGTCTTTTTTGAATTTCTTCTCACTGTCTACAGACCACTGAAGAAAGATGGACCATTCCGCTGTGAGGATGACTATCAAAAGATCTATCATAGTATTGGCCTCCTGCATAGACATATCTGGAACCTTCATTAGACTATTCATTTTAGAAAAAAGTTCATGTCTTTATATCCCAAATTGGAACAGTGCAAGGATCAGACCAATAGGTTCCGCTAGAACAGAATCAATAAACAATTGCTGAATGAACGAATGACCTCGCTATGAAAGCTGGGATTATTTCATAGCATAAATGAATTCAGTAAATACTTCATGCTGCACACTCCTTATCCTGGTTTGAGTGCAATATTCTGTCTAAATGTGCTACGGGCTACAACTGTGAGTCATTAGCTTATGCGGACTCAATTATTCAATGGTCCGTATATGATAGATGTCTTGGATACACAGTCCTAGCACACAGAAACTCACTCTTTCTAAAAACATACCTTGACAAAGAAGGGTAGCCAGTAAGACCCTGGCTCCTACAGACGATAATTCCGTTATGCTTCATAGCCTCCAAATTTCTATCTTGCTTCTAAGTGATGAGGAATTTCAAGTCTCCAAGGAGGACAAACAACATGAGAAAAGTTTGTCAGGAAACTACAGGCTCGGGGCCAGAGTCTAGAAAACACTTATGCAGGTGAGGCTGTTCTCAAGAAGCTTCGACTATATAAATTGCTCTTTGTCAGAGTTACCACGTATTAGTCTAAGACAGTTATTATATTTTCTTATTATAAGCATGCACTGTGCTCTGCATCTGGAACATTCACCGAACTGTAGATTTATTCCTATTTCTATACATCTGTGAAAAGAATGTGTGTTCTGTTTCATCAGGGAGTTACTTGAAGTCACAGGTTGCTAATTCCAAATGAATAGAAACAGTGATTAATCTGGGAGATATGAGCGCGCCACTATTCATGGAACAGATGTCCATTATGATGAGTTACACATTTGTTCCATGTTTACACTAGAATACACACAAAAAAGAGGATTCAACTATTTTGTAAAAAAAGAAAGAAAAAAAAGAAAAGGGGGTGTGGGAAGATAGGGAATTAGAAGATACTTAAAAGTGTTTATTCAGGTGCCAGGTTAGATGTGATGGAGACGTGTGGTATGTCTGCAGGGTGGCAGGTAGAGAGTGGAGGGGAGGTTGAGAGTTGGGGGAGACAGGGAGAAGCTGGGGGCCAACGTTCCTGGCTTCCTTTCAGGGTGTGGATATTAACTCAGCTCATCTCCCTTGGCTGACAGAAGCACTAATGCCAAAACCGGCAATTTCATCAACGTGAACTACACAGAAGATGGGATTTCAGAGGGAGGCATGAGAAAAGGGAAAATGATGTGTGTAATTTTATTCAAATAATTAAAAACAAAGTTGGCAGTCTATCTTCCTGTCAAGAAGAATAAACATCAGACTATAGAGTTGGAAGGAGAAGTGCAAGAGGCTTCCTGCTGCTCCACATTAACTCTGGTCCAATACAAACTCTACAGTTGACTCTTCACAAAAACATCCATTTCAAATGATCCTCCTATGTGTTTTTTCAGTTACTTTGAGCAGAGCGAACACAGGAAGAGGACACGAGCCAGGAGTAAGTGTGGAGGAGGCTGCCTGCCTGAGCGACACTCGAGCTCTTGGTTTGGATAAATGAGTTACTTCTCCAAAATAAGATGAGTGAAAGAGAGGCTTCCAGAACTTTCCTTTCTCTCATTGTTTGTCCCCTGTCCTCATATTCCCAGGAACTAAAGCAGGGTCCAGCATATGGTAGGAACTAACTAAATACATACACACACACACATACATACACACACACACACACACACACACACACACATCTTTTTAAATTAATTAAATGAGCATGTGCTGGACTTAAATGACATGTGTACAAGGATGGATAATATTTGTCAATAGACTCATTATCTTACACATTTGCAGTCTCACTGGATTATAGCAGATGCAGTATCATAACCAAAAGCTAAAGAATCCTGTCTGAATGTCATAACAGGGCTGTCACGTGTCCTAAACTATACCTTTCTTGAGTTTTAATAGCAATACTTTTTAGAGGAGAGGGCAAACTATTTTGTTACTTTATAAAAAGATTAGCATGGCCAATTGATTAAAATAATAAGAATTCAAACAGACTCACTGTGGGTTTTGCTTCGAAAGCATTTTAATCACCATCCCTCTGTATTTCCAGTAATGTGTATTTCCAGTAATCGCTCTTCAATTGCTTCTAAAATGTTGAACTTCAGATGTGAAGTGATCCACTTTTACATCTAAATTATTCTTTTTATTCTTTGACGATTATGACAAGTGAGTGGTCCTTGCATTTTGTGACAAAGGCCAACTAGCAGAACGATTCTTCAGAAAAGTCTTCGTGTTGAGTAGATTTCTGGGAACCATGCAAGGCAACAACGGCTTATTTGTCTACCTTAGGCAATGCGGGGAGGAAATACT
Organism: Rhinolophus hipposideros; assembly: GCF_964194185.1. Classification (NCBI taxonomy): domain Eukaryota; kingdom Metazoa; phylum Chordata; class Mammalia; order Chiroptera; family Rhinolophidae; genus Rhinolophus; species Rhinolophus hipposideros. The sequence goes on along the minus strand of NC_138046.1, from coordinate 121,396,493 downwards.
GCAAAGGTAGCCAAAACGATGAAGGAGGAATTCAGTTAATTTTTAATGACATTTTTATGACATGTTGCTATGCCAAGTTAGAAGTGTTGGTAAGTGGGTACTTTGAGCCAGCTGAAAGGTTCTTTCAGGTATCCTAAATCTCTTCGCCAAAAAAGCTACTATTTTTCTTTAGTCTAATCCCACCAGGTGAGCCAAGTTGATGAAGACAGAGAAAGACAGCTTCCATTTTTGAAGGCAGTGGGAATTATGACAATACAGAGGTCAGCGGACTTTTTCTGTAAAGAGCCAAATAGCAAATTTTTTTGGCTTTGTGCACCACATGGTTTCTGCAGCAAACACTCAATTCTGCCATTAGGGTGAAAGCAGTCATAGACATATGCAAACAGATGGCCATAGCTGTGTTCCAATAAAACTTTATAAAAACAGGTAACAGGCTGGGTTTGGCTCACAGGCCAGAGTCTGCTGACTCCTAGGATAATAAGCAGACGGCTCTCCAAAACAGACTGAAGCCTAAGGAAAGATGCAGATCTAAAGATCAAACGGAAAATTATAGTGCATTTTTTTTTAAAGATTTTGTTGGGGAAGGGAAACAGGACTTTATTGGGGAACAGTGTGTACTTCCAGGACTTTTCTTTTTCAAGTCAAGTTGTTGTCCTTTCGATCTTAGTTGTGGAGGATGCTATTCAGCTTCAGGTTGTTGTCCTTTCAGTCTTAGTTGTGGAGGGCGCAGCTCAACCCCAGATCCAGCTGCCATTCCTAGTTGCAGGGGGCGCAGCCCACCATCCCCTGCGGGAGTCAAACCGGCAACCTTGTGGTTGAGAGGACGCGCTCCAACCAAGAGGACGTGCTCCAACCAACTGAGCCGTCCAGGAGCTCAGCAGCTCAGCTCAAGGTGCCATGTTCAATCTTAGTTGCAGGGGGTGGAGCCCACCATCCCTTGTGGGACTCGAGGAATTGAACTGGCAACCTTGTGGTTGAGAGCGCACTGGCCCATGTGGGAATCGAACCGGCAGACTTAAGAGTCAAGAGCATGGAGCTCTAACCGCCTGAGCCACCAGGCCGGCCCAATTATAGTGTTTTTTAATTCCCTGTATTTTAAAATGTGTTTAGCAGTACCTCTGCTTCTTGTGTGGATCTTACGGTGTTTGCCTTCCAGTAGCATTTTCCTTAAATGCATTGAGATGCTTACCTTTTCATGAAACAATCCGCATAAGCTCAGATTCGGTCAAGAAAATAAAGTCATTCTAAATATTCCAAGATTGAACATAATAGTTAGGGCTTGTATCAATGTTGGAATATCTGGGGGAAGGGAATCAAGAAAATCACTACCAAAGACCAGAGGGGCAGACATTGAGTATCTCAGCCTGGCACAGAGGTGTGGGTGGTTATCAAAAACTCAACACAAATCTGCTCCAATTTGCAAGAATCTGAGAAATCTCTCACCAGCTGTCTCAGTCTGCACAGCATCTGGTCCTCAATCACTCCCTGAAAAGCCACCGAGTCTCCTGCCTGCCCAATATCCAGCTACAAGCACCCCTGAGCATAATAGCTTCTAGATCTTTTGCCTGAAGAACAAGCTAATGTTAGTTACTGGCTTTGGCAAACTCTAACTCAGGACCATATATGGAGGAGACTGTAAGAGGTGTAGTATCCAACTTCTCTGCAACGCAGAAGAGATCTCAGAAGGGGTGGTTGTGATGTCTACTTACATTCCACCCACTTGTCAATGCAGCATCCATGCACTCTAGTTTTACCCATTTTTAACTTCCAAATAAAATAGACAACATAATGCTTCTATCCTACTTGATGTAACTATTCCCCATAACCCCAAAACTCACTCATGCTTTCCCCACAAGTGCAGAAAGTCCTATTTGTTATTTTATCCATAAATGGTTGATGGCTCCTTGTCTTCTAGTTCAGTCACAAAAGCTCTTTATTATTCTGCAATTTAAACACTGAAATATAGGTTTAACTCATCCCTTATATTACATCATAGGCAGAGGGAAGAACAAATTTTATTAATATGTACAGAGGAAGCCATATCAAAACTGGAAGAAAATATGGCTGACTATTACAATCCTCATTTCTATAACTGGTCACATGACTAATGTTAGTTTTTATAATTTTCTTCTCCTAATACTTATGGGGATCATGGAGACCAACACACTCAGGTGGGGTCATCATCCATCCTGAACACTAAGCTAGGATCTGCCACCCTCTGGTCATCGTCAGGTGACCCTCCTCTGCGCAGTAGTCCAGCCCAGGTTTCTCTAACTACAGGGACCCTTAGCAGAGCCCAAGGCCTCACCTGCTCTAGTCACCCACTTCTTGGCAGCTGCCTGGTTCAAGTGCAGCAAACAGATTAGAGCTGGGAGTACCAAAGAGGGGAGAAGAGCTCACCCATGCTGCCATGTTCCCATATTCACACACTCCTCCCACCTCCAGCCCCACTTTAACCTTTAAATCTGGTCCTTGGTCCTCTTGATCAGCACAAAATTTAACTTTGACTTCAATTAATATATTTCTTCTTCTCCCTCTTTCTCTGAAATCCAATAGACTTTAGAGAGAATATCTTCATTCATATTACACGTAAAAGGCATGTATTAACTCTCTTTGATCTAAGCTGGGTAACTGAGTTGATTACAGACTGAGGTTCGTGGATTTAGAATCTGCATGAATACATTTTGAGTTGTACCAAGGAAAAGCCTATTTAAGGACTTCAAAGTCTAACTCCCCCAGACAGCCAGTTCTCACATGTGTGCTGGTGGTCAAGGGCAGGATAATATGTGTGATGGTTCAGTGGAAGCCCTACCCCCAATTCCTACAAAACCAATAGAGAAGACTTCTCCCTTAATGAGAAATATTTTAATGGGCAAGAGATGAGATTTTTTAGAGGAAAAGATGATCAGAATGTTACTGTCCTCTGAGAAAGTTTTGTCAATAAAATCCCCCAAAATATCCTGGTTAAAATATCAGTTTCCCAAACTGCTCTCTCTCTCTTATACACACATCCAAAGAATTTTACAGGACAGGTCACAAGGGATTTCAGCCAGTACGAGAGTGGGTTTAAGTGTCAGAGAACCTGGGTTCCAATTTTGCTCTGGCCTTACCGTGATTCCCTTATCATGTTATTTAACATCTCTAAGCATCAATTTCCTCATTGGTAACATGTGAATAATTGCAATTTTGTTAAGCACATTATTCCAAACTTTGAATGAGGTGAAATGGGCTGTGGCATGACCTTTCAAAATCTTATTGGGACACTAACCTGCCTACCTAAGAGTTATTTAATTATCTAGGGAATGTACTTGTGTTTGACTTTCTATTTTTTATTTGATTCGAATTCAGATGCTCTGAAGTTACATGTTAATTCATAGATTTCTGTCCAGTAGAAAAGATAAGCCCTGCAGTACATTAACCGGTTTTTAAATGTGTCTTAGAAATCTTACTCCAACACTGTTTTTCTCAAAATGCCTAAAAATACCATGTTCCTCAAAATGCTCTTGGAACCAGCTTAACCCTCGTATGGTTCAAATATTAATGAGTTGAATCAATTCCTGACATGTGTGTATTCTGTATTTGTATGTGATTCATGTTTTTTGCTCTTTAAAAATTGTACTTTGACAGTACTTCTGTCATGAAGTTGTTATGAGAATTAAATAAAGTAATGCAAGCAATTAATATGGCCCTGACATAGTATATTAACCAGTTAATGAATGTTTGCTATTTTTATTAGCTATTATCAAATGCAGTTTGATCCACAGGAAATACAAAATGTTGCATACTCCAAACCTCACCCAGAGACACACATGCAGTTAAAACAAAAGAAACAAAATAAATAGACTATTTAATACTGAGCTCCAGTTTTATTTCCCTTGGGACTTTGGACTCCTCTAGAATCTAGCCCCGTAAATTAAGCTTTTCAATTAATAGCTATTTCCTCGGATGATGCCAAACCTTATACTGTGTTTCCCCGAAACTAAGACCTAGCTGGACCATCAGCTCTAATGCGTCTTTTGGAGCAAAAACTAATATAAAACCCGGTCTTATATAAGACCAGGCCTTATATTAAAATAAGACCGGGTCTTATATTAATTTTTGCTCCAAAAGACACATTAGAGCTGATGATCCAACTAGGTCTTATTTTGGGGGAAACACAGCGATTTTTGGGATCTATAACTATACATAGAATAGGCATTCTGTCCCATAAAGAAAAAAAATATTTTCCTACCTCACATGGCCAATACTAAATAAAATTAAAATTCAGATTAAAGTAAAAATTAATAATTTTCCTCTTGGGAGCTGGCCCGGTGCCTCAGGCGGTTAGAGATCCATGCTCCTAACTCCGAAGGCTGCTGGTTCGATTTCCACATGGGCCAGTGGGCTCTCAACCACAAGGTTGCCAGTTCGATTCCTCGACTCCCGCAAGGGATGGTGGGCAGCGCCCCCTGCAACTAAAATTGTACTCGGCACCTTGAGCTGAGCTGCTACTGAGCTCCCAGATGGCTCAGTTTGTTGGAGCGCGGGCTCTCAACCACAAGGTTGCCAGTTCAATTCCTCGACTCCCACAAGTGATGGTGGGCTGTGCCCCTTGCAACTAGCAACGGCAACTGGACCTGGAGCTGAGCTGCGCCCTCCACAACCAAGATTGAAAGGACAACTTGACTTGGAAAAAAGTCCTGGAAGTACACACTGCTCCCCAATAAAGTCCTGTTCCCCTTCCCCAATAAAATAATAATAATACTTTTCCTCTTCATCCCACCTTGATATACCCAACTCTTATGCCTCATTTCATTTCCTCCAATTTTAGTAGATAATTCTCTGTTGTTGCTTTTTAAAAAAAATTTAATAGCTATGTCCTTCATATCTTCCTTTGTCTGATTTCAATAATTGCTAAAAAATAATGGTGTTTTCCCATGATAAATTTGTCCCCTAAAAGAAACTAAAGAACCATAAAGGGTGAAACATGACCAACTACTTCAATTTCACTATGATTTTGGTTGCTATTTAGGCTCAAACAATTTTCTGAAATTATAAATCCTCAAAAAGAGAACTCAGTCAATTTTAATTTTAATTTTTTGTTGCCTTTTTTGTTTGTTTGTTTGCTTGTTTTTTAGAACCTGGCTTAGGAGTTACATCAGCTTTGGCTCAGAGGAACCCACTGAATTGAATAAATGTTGAAACAACACTTCAGAAGTACTTCACAAGCTTTCCAAACTGATGTCTAAAGAAAATGAAAAACCATCTATAGAAAGAAGCACAAATACTGGGGCACAAAATGTCCTCCTTCAAGTACAAGAGAAACTAATAGAACTGGGATTCACTCACACTATACACAAAAAGCACAGAGAGTCCAGGTCATCAAATACTTTTTAAATACCATCAAACATTGAAACACAACACCTACCACGTTCATTTAGAAAGCAAACAAATGACTATAGGGACTTAAATCAAGATTAAACATTCAGCTATTGTTCAATTCCAGTGAACCAAAGAAGAGGAAGGTGAATTGAAAATACAGTGAAGACGACAGATACACACGTAGCACTGAAGTGTTCTTTCTATTTGCACAGCTTAATTATGTGTTTAGACAAGTTCTGACATATATATTCAGATACATACACATACATATGTGTATATGCATATATACCTATGTGTTTCATACATATATATGAATATATATTTGTGTGTGTGTGTATATATACACACAAATACACACATTTCCTAGTGTTTGCAGTAAGAGAAAACCACTGAGCCAGTGGAGAAATCAGCACTGATAGCCATTCAAGATTATTCTAGTTCCTTCTTACTCAAAATGGGGTCCCTGGACCAGCAGCATTAGCATCACCTGGGAGCTTGTTAGAAATACAGAGTCTCAGGCTCCACCCCAGACCTCCCGAATCAGAACTTAGATTTTAACCAGACTTCCCAGTGATCTGTAAGCCCAAGTTGAAATTATCCATTACCAAAGCTGTTAGCTGTTAGGTATCTATTCAGCAATCGAAATGGTATGAGCGACACTGAGAAGCTGCATTTTTTCTTTTCATTAAAATTTTAAATGTAAAACTAATACCTGATTCCGTTATTGGAATATTTTTAAATACAATACCATTTTTTAAATGTGTTTGGAACAATTTAGGTATATCAATCTAAATACAGATCAAGTATTTCTGATGAAAATCCAGTATCCAATTTGAGAAGTACTATAAGTGTAAAATGCACACCAGATTTCAAACTTAGCATGAAAAGCAATTACGTAAAATGCATCATTAATATTTTTATGATTATAGGTTAAAATGATAAAATTTCAGATATTTTGTGTCAAACTGAATGTATTATTAAAATTCACGTGCTTCTCTTTTACTTTTTAAAATGTGGTGAGTAGAAAATTATGGCTCGAAAAAAAAAAAAAAAAGAAAATTATGGCTCACATATTATTTCTACTTGACAGTGCAGTGCTGCTTTAGATCCAGGGTTCTCAACCTATAAAATTACTGGTTCCTAGGTCCCAATCTCAGATATTCTGATGAAACTGGTCTGGGGTGGGCTAGGCATTAAGATTTTTAAACTCTAGCAGGTAAATGTGTTGAGCCAGCAAGATTGAGAAGCAGTACCCCACGTTAATATGGATTCATGAAACCTACTGATAAATAACAGCCCCATAAGGACCTGATATCTTTTGGGAGTTCCCATTATCCCTCAACTGAAATGTGGAGTTGGGAAAGCAGTGCCTATTTCTTACCTAGAATGAAAGAGCATCTCCGCTGATGCCATCTTGGCTGGAGGCTGGGTGGTAATTGTTCCACCTCAACGTCAGGCACAATCCAACACACCCAAACATGAAAATCCACGTTTACTCCATCTCTCAAAACCCGTCTCCAGTTCTTTCAGCAAGCCACTCCTGTACCTGATGGAGTGGATATTCAGCTTCTGTGTGTTTAGAATGATCTCCTGGACAGCTGGTTTCAAGGCAGATTGCTGGGCACTAGCAATTCACAGGAGCTCTGTGGTCGGCCTGGGACTATCCCGGTTTGGGTTGAAGCGCAGAAAGTCCCACATACGGGGAACTGCTCAGTTCGGGCAAATCGGAACAGGTGGTCAGCCTACCCCAGGAAGTGCGTGTTTAACAAGCAATCCATGTGACACTCATAGACTACAGGTGAATGCAGTTTGAGAACCACTCCTAGAAACACAGGTTTGGGAATACTTTGCAGTGATGCTCTTTCTGGATTAACTAACTGCCCTAAGAAAACAGCCACTGAAGTTACACTGAAGTAATTGAAGTTATTCATTTAATTGTTCTCTGTTCTGAGTCCAAGCTCTTCCCCTTCTGCCTGCGCACGCGCGCTTACACACACCACGAGAATGTAAGCTTGAAAGCAGAGACCTTGTCTGTCTTCATCATTTCATCACACAGCACAGCACCTGTCTTAGAGTAGAAACGTTATTTGCATTTACTGAGTGAAGGAGATGATACCATTGCCCATCAAAGTGGGGGAAAACAACACTCTGGACTAGAACTAGAATCCTTTTCACACATTTTTTCCCTCCTAGCCTCCTTATAGCTCCCTACCTCTCAAAACAACAAACAAAAACCACGAGCGAATACACACAAACACTGCTCCACTGCCCAAGTAACCTTGCTTAGGGGGAAAAAGACCTCCACATTTGTATACAGATTTGCTGTCCCACATGGTAGTTTACATTTGCAAATATAGATAATAGAGCTTAAATAGAAATATTTTATCAATTGCTTATACTTTATTGTACCTTGATTTCTATTTAATTTAAGCCTCGCACAATTTTTGTTAGATAAGGTTAGATCTTTTTACCTCCATTTGAGATGCACAATTTTGTAAAAAGGAAGGAAGTGTGAAAAGTTGGCATAAGTGGAGCCATTTAAAAATGGAGTCAGGGCAGCCATTCCTGAGGAACAGTCTTGCATATATTACTCCTCAAACCACTGGAATGTTTCAACTGTGCAAAAATAACCTTTGGACGAGGCCAAACCAACACTGTCTTCCAAACAACTCTTTGTAAAGCTAATAGAAAAGCAGTCCTCCTGACTGCGAGGCCTGAAAATTAAGGACATTCTTTAGAATTAGCACCACCATCCATACCTAAAGAATAACTTAGCTTATTTGCACCTGCATAAATTCCTTCTTTCTATTCATGTAATTATTTTCTTTCCTTTTGTTAGAAAAACCTCTTGCCTTCACCCCATAATCGGAACACTATTTGGCTTTCTGCCTGAATCAGTGCTTCTGGAATAGTTCTTTGATTTCAAATAAATGCTTGTTGCCTCTCACTTTGGCTTTTCAGTTTTAGTTTAACAGAAAGAAGGGAGGGAAGGAAGGAGGGAGGATGAAAGAGAGGGAGGTAAGGGAGGAAGGGAAGAAGGAGGGAGAGGAGAAATTTATGGTGGCAATAGCATTCATACATTAATTAATGGGTCAGTGTATTAGTCTACTGGGGTTGCCATAATCAAATACCACAGACTGGGTAGCTTAAAACAGAAATTTATTTTCTCACAGTTCTGGAGGCTGGAAGTGCCAGGAGGATTGGTTTCTGGAGAAAACTCTCTTCCTGGCTTCCAGTAGCAACCCTACTGGGTCCTCACATGGTAGAGAAAGAATTCTGGTGTCTCCTTCTCTTCTTACAAGGACATTAGTCCTGTCAAATTAGCACCACACTCTTATGTCCTCATTTAACCTCAATTACCTCCTTAAAAATCCTATCTCCTAATACAGTCACATTTGAAGTTAGGACTTCAACATACGAATTTGGTGGTGGGGGGGGGACACAATTCAGGCCACTAAAGGAAGTTCTCTGACAAGGGGCAAGGTTAACAGGGTAAACAGGGAGAAAGCAACACTTAGTGAACAGGAGGGACTAACAATTCGACCAGAGATAAGCCAACTGTGGCCTGTGGGCCAAATGTATTTTGTAAATGAACTCTTATTGGCACACAGCCACACCCATTCCCCTACATATTGCCCAGGGCTGCTTTCTGCTCCAACAGCTGTGCTTGGACAGACGCTGGCTCACAAAATAGTTACTCTCAGGCCCGTTCTCCTGGGTTAAACCAGTACACAAGTGTTCCCTTTATCCACAAGATAACTCCAAAGGTTGGTATTCTTGCCACTTCACCAATGAGGCAGTGAGGAAGCTCTGAGAGGCCAAGTGACTTTGTGGAAGTCACAAAGCCTGGAGAAGAACTTGAACTTTCCAGGCCACCCTTCCAAGGGCCTAGGGCTTTTCTCCTAGACCTTGGAATCCTGTGTAGATGTGGCTGCCAGGCCCATGCGCTGGGTAAGTCTTCCTGTTAGCACAATGGCTTCAGGCGACCCTTTCAGCCTTGCTCAGGACTGTCACTCAGGCTCAGATGTCCCACCATCTCCATTTGCACCTTAGCAGCGTTTGCTTGCAGCTGTTTAAGGCCCTCGGTTTCTTGACATTTTATTTTGTTTCAGTTGGCATGCGTTTTTGTATGATTAGGATTTACACAGAAAGCAGATCACTTGCATTAAGGGAACCTTGCAAATAATTATGTAGACTTTAAGGGGTTTCCAGGAATAATTTTGGACTGTTAGTCCCAAATGCAATTGTTGGTCCATCTCATTAGACAGTATGTTCCCTTTTCTTTTCAGCATCCGATATTGAACTCATGATGCTTTCCTTATTGTAATGATTACAACTCGGGCTCCCTTTCATAGAGGCATTTGTCAATAGAAAAGTGTCCTAAGATCCTCTTTCAATTAGTAGAGACATTCCCCCAAATTATTTACACAAGAATCCAGAGCCGCTTCATTAGGCCTCTGATAGAATTTAAGGGAGTGAAACTGCAACTGGGATTAATTTTACTATTGGCTAACGGGTCTCTTACTATTACTTGGCTTCTTGCTCTTCCTGTCCATACAGACAAATTATTTGCATGTAGATTCATGATGCTTAGTCTGTCCAGCAGCAGTTACTCTGGGGAACAGCCTCTCCCTCTTCATGTGATCCTACGGGGGCTATCGGTTACAGCACTCCAGGCCCCGCAAATCATGTTGCCCCATTCTACCCCCAGACACAGTAATTGAGCCAAGGGAAAGTGTGTGACCTGACAGGAGCTAACTCCCCAGAATGTTAAAGAAACTGGGAAAGAGGCCATCACACAGAGGGTGTGTGGGTTGAGAGAGTGAGGCAGAGCCCCCAGATTCAGCCCTTCCTGATGCCTTACCCACCCTCTGGGCTTCCTGGGGATGTGAACCAATAAATTCCTTTCGCTGTTTAACTAACTCAAGTTGGGCTTCTCACTCAAAGCCTGAAATGTCTTCACTGATACAACATACTTCCAGATTTTGTGAGTGTCCTCAGACACACGCATCAGCTGCTTCCAGAAGACACAGAGCATAAGGCGATGAGATCCATGGATCGTCATCCTGGCTACCATCTTAGAACTCTCAGGCCACCCCTCTGCCAGCTTGGAGGGCTGTAGAAATAGAGAGCCTATGGGACATGGGGTGCACCATAATTTCTTGAATACATTTATGCCTTCTGTCAGGCACAGAAATGCATCCTGGACTTGCTTTCTTAAGTTCCACGTCTCTCTGTCCTTTGGAGTGCAAACAAGACAAAATCTTTGTGCTAGTGACAGTTTAATGGTATCAATCTCGGGAAAGAAAAGACCAAGGAGGATAAATGTCTGGACCTCCAACATTGATAATGCTTGATCACGTGGGCCAGGCAAGGACTGGTTCCAGGGTTGGACGACAACACTACCAGTGGTCCCAAACTCCACAGAGGTAACCAGGAAGGAGAAATGAAGCCCATAGCATAGCACCAAGTGGCTACAAAATTATCGCTTCAGTGAAGACACATTTTTTTCCCTCCTCTGTTTTCTAAGTTAACTTTCTAAACCTGTCTAAACTCTGCCTCACTAGATTCTTTAACTGCCACCTGAAGTGTTAGCTCTGACTCAGACTTTCCTAAGATAAACTCTACAACCTCCCTCCTCCCTCTCCCCACCCCAGGAAAGATTCTGGCTGAGGCCTACCCACACCAGCCAAAATTCTGATCCAAGTGGCTGTGAGATGCCTTCATGGTGTTTAAACTGTGCACTTACATGCGTTTGCAGGGAATGAGAAATAAGTACCCTTCTTTGTTGTCTCATTTCTTTGCACTTTAAGTTGGCTTCCTCTATTTCAGACTGATGGGAACCAAAGTCAGTTCTTAAGACTCACCAGGAAGGAAAGCTCTTTGTGTTAAAGGCGGTCCGCCAAGGTGCTAATTCCATCTTCAGTAGGTTTTTTCCCAGGACTGTGTTCCTCATCCAGGAATTTCCCTGAGCTTGGTGGTTCGCACATCCAAATTCCAGCTTTGAATAAATAAACCAGCTAAAGTGCTTGGTTGCCTCGGGGACTAGCAGGGCAATTTCTGAACTTCCATCGCCCCCCAGTGGCAATTTTTGTTAGGGATTTTCGTACTCCAAGATTTAGGTTATAATTCTTCCCTTCAAATCTGTTTAAAAATCTTTTAAAAATAACTCTCATACTGCAAACTATGAAATGTTCGTGTAGAGGTGAGTTAGTCATGTAGAGTTAATAGCTTCTGGGTCACAGGGTCATAGATTCCTGCAACTGACAAGAATCATACAATTGACAGACTTCACCAATAGAGTTCCCCTTGCAATAAATTCCTACCTATCAGCTACAGAGTCCAATATGAAAGTGATTACCCAAATCAGTTTTTTTTTTTAATTTAGAAGATCTCAGTTTCCATTTTCTGGTCCAATTAAATCACTATCATTACTACAGTTTTTAAACTCATTGTCCCTTTGCAAACTTGTTGACCATAATGTTTTGTAACATTGTCCAAGGAAGTGAAAAAACACTTAAATCCCCAACATATGAAGGTTTATAAACCGTATATGCATAATTTTGTGAAATCCAATATCAAATATACACAAAGTAAGTGGAAATATCACTGTCAGATTGTCAAAAGTTTTAGATCATACATGAAGTGACAGAATCAAATGAATAAAAGTCGTGGTGATTTCAAACTTCAACCAGAGGAAACTCAGGGATAGGTGGCAGAGTTGCCCTATGCCATCAGACACAGATAGTGTGATGACACTGAATAGTCTCAATGGTCAGTAGGGACTGATGTACATCATTTCATTCATCTCCTACCCATCTACCCACCTAACATCCCACCCCCTCATCCATTCACCCATCCACCAATGAGTCCATCCTCCCTCCCATCCATTTCAACAAGTTTAGAAAGGTACCCTATGGAACACAAAGGAGAAAAAAAATGTCTTCACCACAGGAATAATTTTGCAGCCACTTGGTAGTGTGCTGTGGGCTTTATGTCTCTTTCCATCTATCTTCACATGAGGTATGTGTCAGATGTGGTAGGAGTACCAAGGAGACAAGATGAATAAGATGTCCTACCTGCTTTCATGGTTCTCAAAGCAAAAGACACTTTAGAGACTTTTCACTCTGGTCTCTATTCTGAGGCCCTATTCTCAGAAGAGGTGGAAATAAATAGTACCAAGTCACTTAATCCAGAAGACCCTCAGCGGGTGGCATCAACGTGGCCTAGAGATCCAGTGGACCTTGGTTCCAAACAGCAGGAATGAGGACTCATCCGGCCACGGCTATTGAATGTTTTCTCTGAAAAACAAAAGTTGGGCTGTGAGGGATTGCAAAAATATATAGTACTTTGAGGGAGAGAGCATATACACATGTGAAAGAGCCAAAGAACACTTTTATAGCATAATGAGCTCATAAATTCACGTTAAATACATTCAGTGCTTTTTGGTGGCTGGCATGAAGTATTTCACCTTGTTTTCCAGAAATGGAAGAAGTGGAATTTTGGAAGGCAAGCCCAGACTGAGGAGGCTTATCTTCAACTCCCAAGAGGGAAGGTTCTTTCTTCCCCACCCACAATGGAGTTAGTACTTCGGCTTATTGTTCAGAACACAGTAGATTCCTTTGGTTGCCCACCTGCTATACCCTACCCCCACACTTCTTTTAAATTAGAGGCCGGGCTTGTGGTTCTTTAAATAACACTAGCTTTCCACAACCATTCCTGCCACTCCCAGCGCCTGAGTGGGAGTGTATGTACTTCCGCTTCCTGTCCTCAGATCTCAGTTCCTTTCCGGCCAGAACATTCTCCGCCTCTGGACACCCTTCTCCCCTTGCCTTTGGAGGATAAACTTCAAATCTCTGTTGTTAAAGAATCCTACATCCCAGTGGTCTGGTGGGGGTGGGGGCTCATTATTAGTGCCAACACAAATCTTTTCTCTCTTTTTGGGTCTGGCATAATATCTTGCACATAGCAAGTGTTCAATAATTTGTTACAAGCAAGGGAAGGGGGAATAGTGGGGAGAGAAGGACAGGAGTAAGGAAAAAGGACAGAAGGGAGGGAGGGAGTGCAGGAGAAAAGAGAACAATAAAGAAAGAAAAGAAGGACAAAGAAAAGAATTATTTTACAAGGATCCAATATTCTCTCTAATCAACACCACCCAACAATTAAATGCTCACTTGTCCTCCTTAAGAAACATCCTAACCATACTTCTAAAGTTTGCTTTTAGTGACATAATTTTTGTAAAACAAATGTCATTTATTGGAGTTTATGGTTTAAAGGGATGATTTTCACAGTGCTTTCGTGTGCTATTTTGGGAGCCAGACGGAGCTGTTCCCTGTGAAAATAAAATAATAGCCCCACACACATAATTTTCAGGAAATCTTTAAATTAACAGATAGAATGTTCTCATTTTAACCCGATACCCATCACACAGTTCTCAAGGGCTCCCAGAGAAAAAAATATAGTAACACACAACAACCCTCCCCCTCCAAAAAAAAAAATTAAAGGATGTTTTCACAAGTGGAATTTCTTTTTTTTGTTTGTTCTTTTTTTTTTAATTTGTTGGGGTGAAAATTGTTAGTAAAATTACATAGATTTCAGGTGTACAATTCTGTATTACATCATCTATAAATCACATTGTGTGTTCACCACCCAGAGTCAGTTCTCCTTCCATCACCATATATTTGATCCCCCTTACCCTCATCTCCCACCCCCACCCCCCTTACCCTCTGGTAACCACTAAACTATTTTCTGTATCTATGAGTTTTTGTTTCTCATTTCTTTGTCTTGTTCTTTTGTTGTTTTTGGATTATATACCACATATCAGTGAAATCGTAGGGTTCTCTGCTTTTTCTGTCTGACTTATTTCGCTTAGCATTATAATCTCAGGATCCATCCATGTTGTCACAAATGGTTCTATGTCATCTTTACTTACCGCCGAATAGTATTTCATTGTGTATATTTACCACAACTTCTTTATCCATTCATCTATTGAAGGACATTTTGGTTGTTTTCATGTCTTGGCCACCGTAAACAAAGCTGCAATGAATATTGGAGCACACGTGATTTTAAGTATAAATGTTTTCCAATTTTTTGGGAGAGGGATTGCTGGGTCATATGGTAATTCTATTTGTAATTTTTTGAGGAATCTCCACACTGCCTTCCATAACAGCTGCACCAGTCTGCATTCCCACCAACAATGTATGAGGGTTCCTTTTTCTCCACAGCCTCTCCAACACTTGTTACTATTTGTCTTGTTGATGATAGCCATTCTGACTGGGGTGAGGTGATATCTCATTGTGGTTTTTATTTGCATTTCTCTGATGATTAGTGATGTTGAGCATTTTTTCATATGTCTATGTGCCATTTGTATGTTCTCTTTGGAGAAATGTCCCTTTAGGTCTTCTGCACATTTTTCAATTGGATTGATTGTTTTTTTCTTGTTGAGTTTCATGAGTTCCTAATATATTTTGGATATTAGCCCCTTATTGGATGCACTGTTTGCCAAAACCTTCTCCCATTCAGTTGGTTGCCTCTTTATTTTGTCTATGGTTTCTTTTGCTGTGCAGAAGTTTTAAAATTTCATATAGTACCATTCGTTTATTTTAGCTTTTACTTCTATTGCCTTTGGAGTCAAATTCATAAAATGCTCTTTGAACCCAAGGTCCATAAGTTAGTACCTATGTTTTCTTCTATGCAGTTTATTGTGTCAGGTCTTATGCTTAAGTCTTTGATCCATTTTGAATTAATTTTGGTACATGGTGACAGATAGTAGTTCAGTTTCATTCTTTTGCACGTAGCTATCCAATGCTGCCAGCACCATTTATTGAAGAGGCTGTCTTTCCTCCATTGTATGTTTTTAGCTTCTTTGTCAAAAATTATCTGTCCATATTTATGTGGTTTTATTTCTGGGTTCTCAATTCTATTCCATTGGTCTATGTGTCTGTTTTTCTGCCAATACCATGTTGTTTTGATTATTGTAGCCCTGTAGTACAAGCTAAAGTCAGGGAGTGTGATACCTCCAATATTGTCCTTTTTTCTTAAGATTGCTTTGGCTATTCGGGATCTTTTGTGGTACCAAACAAATCTGATGATTTTATGTTCTATTTCTTTGAAAAATGCCATTGGGATTTTGATGGGGATTGCAATAAATCTGTATATTGCTTTGGGTAATATTGCCATTTTAACTATGTTGATTCTTCCAATCCATGAGCACGGAATGTCTTTCCATTTCTTTGTGTCTTCTTCAATTTCTTTCAAAAATGTCTTATAGTTTTCAGCATATAGGTCCTTCACATCCTTGGTTACGTTTATTCCTAGGTATTTTATTCTTTTTGCTGCAATTGCAAAGGGAATTGTTTTTTGTATTTCTTTTTCTGAGATTTCATTGTTAGTATATAGGAATGCAATGGACTTTTGTACGTTGATTTTGTAGCCAGCAACTTTACTGTATTCGTTGATTGTTTCTAACAGCTTTTTGGTGGAGTCTTTAGGGTTTTCTATATATAGCATCATGTCATCTGCAAAGAGTGATAATTTATCTCCTTCATTCCCAATTTGGATGCCTTTTATTTCTTTCTCTTGCCTGATTACTCTGGCAAGGACTTCCAACACTATATTGTAAAACAGAGGTGATAGGGGACAGCCCTGTTGTGTTCCTGAACGTAGAGCAAAGGGCTTCAGTTTTTCACCATTAATTATGAGATTAGCTGAGGGCTTGTCATATATGGCCTTTATTATGTTAAGGTATTTTCCTTCTATACCTATTTTATTAAGTGTTTTAATCATGAATGGATGTTGTATCTTGTCAAATGCTTTTTCTGCATCAATTGATATAATCATATGATATTTGTGAGGGCTTAAACCACCGTTTTCAGCCTTCTTCCCTCAGTCTTTGCTCCGACGTCTCTGCTGTGAGCATTGGGTTCGGCTGTGTTATATGCTGCCCCCTCAGCCCTGTGGGCCATAAGCGGAGCCCTAGAAGTCCAAGTTCTTCTCTCTCCTGCGGCTGCGGTAGTTCTGGGATGCAGCGAGCTCGGAGCACTGAGCTAGGTCTGTGTCCTACGCCCACATGGCTCCGTCTCTGCACTTCTCCCTTCCCACCTTCCCTGCTCACGGGATTTGCCCACCTTTAGGTGAATTCAGTAGTTGGCCTCTTGGTCTTTCCTCTCTGCTGTGCAGGGAGTCCTTTGTGGAGTTAAAGTTGTTCGATTAGTTGTAAATTCCAGGGGAGCTTTACAGAGGCTTACCTCCTGCTGCCATTTTGATGACATCTCTAGGAATTTCTTTTAAATATTTAACCACTAGTATAATATGCAATGTTTTTTTAAATATATTTATTGGGGTGACAATTGTTAGTCAAATTACATAGATTTCAGGTGTACAATTCTGTATTACATCATCTATAAATCCCGTGGTGTGTTCACCACCAAGGGTCAGTTCTCCTTCCATCACCATATATTTGATCCCCCTTACCCTCATCTCCCACCCAGTATGCAATCTTTTGTTTCTATTTCACCTGATACAATAAAATATATATTTCATTATGTTTTGCAAGGAGTATTAGCACATTTTCATTTTAGCGGTCACTTTTCAGCATTCGAATTTCCAATATCACAGCAGACTCACCTGAGGATAAATATATTTGGGTGGGAGAGCCCTTGCAGGTGATCCTCAAAGTCCATGGGTGCAGCCCCTCAGTGCTACAACACTGCAAAAAACGACAAAATATAAGGCCACATTGAGCATTATAAAGAAACTTGAAAAAATAAATCAAGCTTATGTTGTAAAGATCACGTAGGGTGCCAAATGGGTACTTGATTTATCAGGGGGATCACTTCATAGCCTGTGTAGATGCCTGACCACTGCGCTGGTTACCTGAAGCTCAAGTAGAATAATATTGAATGTCAACTAGAATATTTTAATATATATGTGTGTTTCCCTAAAAATAAGACCTCGCCAGACAAGTAGCTCTAATGCGTCTTTTGGAGCAAAAATTAATATAAGACCCAGTATTATATTATATTAGACCCGGTATTATAGTAAAATAAGACTGGGTCTTATATTAATTTTTGCTCCAAAAGATGCATTAGAGCTGAATATAGTCAATGGAATTGTAGTAGCTATATACAATGTCAGATGGGTAGTAGACTTTGGGGTTATTACTTTGTGATGGGAGTAAATGTCTAATCACTGTGTTGGTTTGTACACCTGAAACTAATATAACACTGTAAAAATAATAAATCAAGTACATTATTATCATTGATAACGATTTTAGAAATTATTATTTAAATACAGTTAGGGACTAATTATATTATTGTAAATAGTAGAATAGTCATAGTCATCTCTTCGATTCACTAAATATATTCTAAAGCTGAATTCATTTGGGATAACTGAAAACTAGACAAATGTTCATGCTCCCACATGAGAGAAGAAAGATAAGAAATTTTTTCACACTATGGGGAACTTTATTTTTTTGATTTATTTTTTTTTCAATTAAAGTATATTGGGTGACAATTGTTAGTAAAGTTACGTAGATTTCAGGTGTACAATTCTGTATTACATCATCTATAAATCCCATTGTGTGTTCACCACCCAGAGTCAGTTCTCCTTCCATCACCATATATTTGATATACACAATGGAATACTATTCGGTGGTAAGAAAAGATGAAATGGGACCATTTGTGACAACATGGATGGATCTTGAGATTATAATGCTAAGCGAAAAAAGTCAGACAGAAAAAGCAGAGAACCATATGATTTCACTGATATGTGGTATGTAAACCAAAAACAACAAAAGAATAAGACAAATGAGAAACAAAACTCATAGACACAGACAATAGTTTATGGGGAACTTTAAAGTAGTGCTTTTTGAACTATTTGTAGTGAATAACTACATTTTTAAAATTTGTAATCAATCAGACTGATACTTTTGTAAAAAAAATTACTAATGAAATAAAAAGCAAACCCAAAATGCAAGCGAAATGTTTTCATATCTCTCAGATATAAGATCCCTCTTTTAAACTGCTACACACATTTCTAAATGCTGACTCTCAATGTGTGCACTTTTTTCTGCGGACCACACCTACAGCACTCTAAGGCTTTGCCATTCAAAGTGTGGCCCTTGGGCCAGAAGCACTGGCATCACCTGAAGATGCCATGGCTAAATACATTTTCTTTATACTCCCACAGTAACTTTTAAATTCAGCACAATAAAGGAAATGATCTCAAGGTATGTCTGTCTCACTACCAAGAATATTGGTGAGACAACAGGGAACATGTCCCATCCATCCCATGGCATCTAAGACAGGCTCCATATCCAGCACATGGCAAGAGCTCTGGAAATGTTTGCCTGACAGGCTGCCCTGCAGATTTCAGACACAAGACTACAATGTCAACTTCTGCTGAGTTTCCAGTCTGCTGGCCTGCCCTTCAGACTTCAGCCTTGGCAGTCCTCACAGTTGTGTGGGCCAATTCCTTAAAATAAATCTCTTGATAGACAGATAGACGATCGATCGATCGATCGATCGATCGATCTATAGATAAATGGTAGATAGATCTAGCTGTTATTGGTTCTGCTTTTTTGGAGAGCCTTCACTGATACATTTAGTAAGATAGAGATTCGGAGACATAGAGCACTCCTCATATAACCTCATACATTAGGCTTCCTACGAACATGGCTGCCTGTGCTTCTGATGTAACCCAAGGAAAGTGCAACTGAAAAGGAACCTTGAGCAAATTACCAGAAAGCCCCCAGAGCAGAGGGACAAGAATATCTTATTTTAGCATTTCTGTTAACAATGTTTTATAATTCACAATGTATTTATTTTAATGTAAAGCCTTATATTGTCATTGCTGGAGAGACTGAGAGAGAGAATCCAAATCTTTGTTACATTCTGATTATATCTTTTAAATATCTGTACCAATAATTCCGCATTTAGAGCCTGTATATCTTTGGGTTTTATTACATAAGGAGAACATGCAATAAAATAATATC
The DNA here is from genome assembly GCF_964194185.1 of Rhinolophus hipposideros. Lineage (NCBI taxonomy): Eukaryota > Metazoa > Chordata > Mammalia > Chiroptera > Rhinolophidae > Rhinolophus > Rhinolophus hipposideros. The sequence continues at coordinate 121,377,139 of NC_138046.1, read as the reverse complement.
ACAAACATCTGTACCTACTAGGAGTCAAGAGTTAAAGAATGAATTTTAATATCCCCAAGGCATATTTCTTGGAAAGCTTTGATGTGGTGGTGGTAGAGAATGGTTTGTCAGCTTGTCTTTTGTGGCTTTAATTCTTCAATCCCACTTTAGAGTGAGTCCAAACCACTCAAGAAAGCCTTCCACTCCTCCCTCTACAGCCGCTCATACCTCACCTTCGTGATTTTTCTTCCATTTTGACCTCTCTTCTTTCCAATTTATTAATTCACAATGCTTAGAAGAAATAAAACTGCCAGAGAGACAGGGATATATGTAAGTTGGCTAGTCAAGCATTCTCTTCCTAGTAGGAAACCCCAACTAAAGTCAGATGATTCTTTGGTAAATAGGGAATGATAGCAAAGAAAAACAAAAGCTTTGAAGGATATCATCATGCATACTTGTGGCTTTAACGTCCAACCATACCTGATGATTTATGTTTCTTTATTTGTAATCAGCTCTCACTTTCCTGCAGTTCATCCTGCATTCTGAACTACTTCTTGGATTTTACTCCTAGGTAACCACTGTTGTCATAGCTTCACTACATCCAACACTGAACTCATCTTGCCCCTAAACCTATATATTTCTCAAACTACGCAGCCTTTTACTTGCTGTCTTACATTCTTCACCTTAGTTTTCTCTTTATACAGACGACTATAGTCTACTTTGTTCCTCCCCTTCCAAAGAAAAATGTTGGAAGGTCCTTGACTGTAGTTTATACTTTAAAAAGGGATAGGCAAATCCAATACCCAACGGAAATGTTATGCTCATAACGCTATTGTTGCTCCACTTCACTTTCACTTTGGTAATTATTAGCAAACCAGAACCACTACTATTTCCACAGGGAAGAAAGGATGAAATCTACCACTCGTCTAGGCAAGACTATACTGATGTTTCCTGCCTAGGTGGGTAGTAACTCACATTGCTCACAGAGCTTCTCTCGAGAGCAATGCACATTTCACCCATTGTTACCAGTGGGACTCTTGTCTTTTTCAGTCCACCATGTTAAATCTGGTCACCCGTAAAGGCCCACTGGTGGCAATAACTAATCACAATAACTCAATAATAACAATTAGTTTACTACTCAACACTAGCTCCCCCCCATTTCAGCTTCAGAATGATTGTTTGTGTTGGTGTGGGGTGAAAAGGAGAAATAAGTTAAATTGTCCCAGTGTAGTTACTTAGTGCATGTGCACGTGCATGTGCACACACACACACAAGTACACGTATGCATATACTAGCCAAGAAAAGGTAGGAGCCCATGCTGTAGCTGCCAGGTATCAAGGACAGCAAGTTTCTGGCCTTCGGTTTGCCTAGAGTGGGGCTTCTCTGCCTGAGTATCACTGCCATTTGGAGCTGGATAATTCTTTGTTTCGAGAGCTGTCCTGTGATTTGTAGGATGTTTAGCAGCATCCCTGTCCTTGATCCATTCAATACCAGTGGCAATCCCTACCCCCAGTGTGACAATCAGAAATGTCTCCAGATATTGTCAAATGCCTGCTGGAGAGGGATATAACAAAGCCCCTCCCTCCCAGTTAAGAATCATGGCTATAGAGGGAAACAAGGCCCTCCCACCTATCAAACCTCACACATGATGGATTCCCAAACAGAGGAAAAGCTGAGCATCTCTCTGTAAACATTCATCATAGGACAGTCCTCAATTTCAAGAGGCCCCATAGCAGGCCTGTCAGTGCCCAACCAGCCTCCCCACAGGTATCAAGATACCAGTACAGGTACCGCCTAGGCAGGTATCAAGGAGAGTCTAGTCGTAAATAAGTTTAGCTATAAATTAGAGACGATTTTTCGAAGAGTCATGCCCTGTGTATATCTGGAGACATGAAACTAGGGTTCAGATAAGTTGGGAGTAGTCCACAATTAAAGGTGGTTATGTACAATCAGAGAATTAAAATTAACACTTTTTTTAAGAAAATTACATTAAGAGACCCTGGACTTTCATAAAACAAACAACAACAAAAAACTTGGGACATACTGATTAAAAATAGTGTATCCTCTGAAGCTATGACATGGTATTGAAAATATTAAACAGAATGATAACCGCTAGCAATACATAATTTCATTGGCAACAAAGCGTTTGAAGAAAAGCGGCATTTATTTCAGACAAGGATACCGACATGACATAGACACACTCCCCGAGTACAGATGTGGTGAGTCCTGGAGAACCCGCGCACACCTGGGGGAACACAGCTCTAAAGGGGACCCGCGCTGGCTTAGGAACTTGCCTCCATTCATTCCGGCCTCAGCGAAGGCTGTGAAGAGCCTGGACAACGCTGGCAGGGAGCCAAAGGAAGGTCTCCAGGCATCACTGGACAGTGCTGGAGAGCAAAGTCGAGAAAACCAAATTCTCCCTGTTGTCAGGTGAATAACTGTTGTCTTAAAAACCTCCTAGGGCTTCACAGTTCACGTAGGAGAAAATGCAAGCTTCTCCCCCTAGCCTAAGAGGCCCGACTGACCCGGCCCCACACCCCTCCTAGCGCCCTGCCCTTACCCACTCACCCTTCCTGGCCCCTCACTGAGTCTCTGTGCCCCACGGGCCTTCCCTGACCCGGCCCCACGCCCCTCCTAGTGCCCTGCCCCCACCCACTCACACTTCCTGGCCCCTCACTCACTGTCTGTGGCCCACGGGCCTTCCCTGACCCGGCCCCACACCCCTCCTAGCGCCCTGCCCCCACCCACTCACCCTTCCGGGCCCCTCACTGAGTCTCTGTGCCCCACGGGCCTTCCCTGACCCGGCCCCACGCCCCTCCTAGTGCCCTGCCCCCACCCACTCACACTTCCTGGCCCCTCACTCACTGTCTGTGGCCCACACGGGCCTTCCCATTTATTACCATCACAGAACGCTTTCCTTTAGTGTCCCCATTGTCTGGACCACTCTTTGTCCTGATCTTTACATGGCTGGGTCCTTCCCATCATTCAGGTCTCAGCTAAACTGTCGCTTCCTTAGTGAGGTCTCCGGAAAACCCTATCTGAGGTTGTGTCCAGGGCTCTCCCTGTGTCCCATGCACACGGATCTCCAGGGGATCCTGTTACAATGCAGACTTGGACTCAGTGCTGTGTGTGTGTGTGTGTGTGTGTGTGTGTGTGTGTGTGTCTGACGTTCTGCATTTCCATCTCCAGGTTTACCAGATGTAAACCTGCTGCTCCATGGACCACACTCTGAGTACCCTTCAATTGCGGTCACACTATCTGTTCATTTTCTCCATGGTGTTTTTCACACTTTGAAATTATTTATCTGTCTGCATATCATTGGTTGTTTGATCTATTTGTTTATGAGAAGGTAAATTCCATAAGGGACTTTGTCCAGCATTTTCACCTTTGCATTCCCATAACTTAACACAACCTGGCATAATACAGATGCTCCATAAGTGCTTTTAAATGCATGATGTTGTTCCAGATGCATTGGCTCCTTTATCCTTTCAGGGACTGCCACACAGTGGTGATATATTTTGAGTACCACTAGCATAGAGGATACAAAGCTAATAAGATATTTTCTAACTTCAAATAACCCATAGGTAGGTTAAGAGAAAAATACTTTTAATTACATAATTACAAAAATTTTTGTCAAGTGCTATAATAGAAAATTATGTGAGAGACAAGGAATTGACCCCCTGTGTTACCCTACCTATGCCCTCCCAGGCCACCTGCACTCCATTAATAATTAAGGATAATGAACTTTCCCATGCCTACCCTGCTGGAGTCATTCCTCTGCCACCTCCACCACACCCCTGCACTTTTCTATGGCCATGCCCCTCCTCTCTACCTGGCCATCCAGGTCATGCTCCTCCTGCCACACCCGTGCTTTCTTCTTTGGCCACACCTATGCCCCATGCAAAGCTAGCTGTGCTCTCCTGCTGAAACCCTAGCTTATGTGTCACGTCCTTATTCTCAGGCCACACCATGTTCCCACACTCTGGCCATGCCACTCCTGAAAACGCCACACAACACTCCTGAAAAGGCCACAAGCCCTACATTCCCTCCGCCTAGGAGCCTGGAACTAGGAAACCCATGGGATGTGGGATAGGCCCCAGGTCTTCCAATAAATTGTGAAAGGGATCTATGGAATTTTGAGGAAGAACAGACAATGGTAGGTGAGATGGGGAATTGTGCGATAGATGGAGAATTGTGGGAAAACAGAATTGTGGAGAGATCGGGAATTATCGGGCAAACGGAATCGCGGGAGAACAGAGATTTCTAGGATAGAACAAAGAATTGTGGGAGAGATGAAAATTTGTGGGAAAGAACAGAGAATTGTGGGATAAAATAGAGAATTCTAGAAGAGAATAGAGAATGGTGGGAAAGAAAATAGAATTGTGGGAGAGGTGGAGAATTGTGGGAAAGAACAAAGAATTGTGGGAGACATGGAGATTTGTAGGAGAAAACAACTCTGGGAGAGGTGGAGAACTGTGGGAGAGGTGAATTATAGGAGAGATGAAGCATTATGGAATGGAATAGAATTATGGGAAATAACAGAGAATTGTGGCAGAAATAGAAAATTGTGGAAAAGAACAAAGAATAGTGGGAGAGATGGAGAATTGTAGAAGAAAACGGATTTGTGGGACAGATGGAGAATTCTGGGAAAGATCAGAGACTTGTGGGATAGAAAATTGTGGGAGAGATGGAGAATTGAAAGAGAGAATATGGAATTATGGGAGACACACAGAATTGTGGGAGAAATGGAATTGTGCGGAAAACGGAATTGTGAGATATACAGGGAATTGTGGGAAAGAACAGAATTTGAGAGAGAACAGGTAATTGTAAGATGGACAATTGTGGCAGATATAGAGAATTGTGGGAGACAATGGAATTGTGGGGGGAAACAGAATTGTGTGACGGACAGAGAATTGCAGGAAACAGCATAGACTTGTGGGAGAGACTGGGAATTATGGGGAAAATAGGGAATTGTGAGAAAGAACAGAGAATGACAGAACAGGGAATTGTGCGTCATATAGAGAATAGTGGGAGATAACAGAATTGTGGGAGAGAAAATGGAATTATGGAGAACAATATGGAATTCTGGCAGATATGGAGAATTGTGGGAAAGAACAAGAATTGTGGGAGAAATAGAGAATTGTGGGAGATAACAGAATTGTGGGAGAGAAAATGGAATTATGGAGGGAAATGGAGAATTGTGGGAAAGAACAAGAATTGTGGGAGAAATAGAGAATTGTGGGAGAAAATAGAGAATTGTGGGAGAGAACAGAATTGTGGAAGAAAAGTGGAATTATGGGGGATGATAGGGAATTCTGGAAGATAGGGAGAATTGTGGGAAGGAACAAGATTTGTGGGGGAAATGGAGAATTGTGGGAGAAAACAGAATTATGGGAGAGAACAGAATTGTGGGAGAGAAAATGCAATTATGGGGAATAATATAGAATTCTGGGAGATACGGAGAATTGTGGGAAAGAACAAGAATTGTGGGATAAATGGAGAATTGTGGGAGAAAACAGACTTGTGGGAGTGAACAGAATTGTGGGAGAAAAAATGGAATTTTGTGGGGATGATATGGAATTCTGGGAGATAGGGAGAATTGTGGGAAGGAACAAGAATTGTGGGAGAAGTGGAGAATTGTGGGAGTTAAAATGGAATTCTGGGAAATTATATGGAACTCTGGGAGAAATGGAGAATTGTGGGAAGGAACAAGAATTGTGGGAGAAAACAAGAGAATTGTGGGAGAAAACAGAGAATTGTGGGAGAGAAAATGGAATTATGGGGAATGATGTGGAATTCTGGAAGATATGGAGAATTGTGGGAAGGAACAACAATTTTGGGAGAATTATGGAAGAGAACAGAATTGTGGGAGAGATGGAGAATTGTGGGAGATATTGAGAATTATAAGAGAGAACAGGGAATTGTGGGAGAGAGATTTTGTCAGAAAGAATAGAGTATTGTGCGAGAGATGAGGTGTCGTGGGAAAGAACAGAGAATTGTGAGACATGTAATTGTGGGAAAGAACAGTGAATTGTGCTCTTGACAGTAAAAAACCAAACAATTGTGAGAGAACAAAAAATTGTGAGACAAAAGAGTATTATGGGAGAAGAGAATTGTGCGAGATAATGGGGTGTTGGGGAAAGAATTAAGAAATTGAGAAATACAATGAATTATGAGAGAAACAGAGCATTATGGGAGGGGAATAGTGGGAAAGAACAGAGAAATGTGGGAGAAACTGGGGACTTGTGAAAGAATAGAATATTATATATTATGATAAAACAGAATTGAGAGAGAAAATGGAGAATTGTGGGAGAGATGGGGAATTATAGGAGACATGGAATTACGGGAATGAAAGACTTGTGCAAGAGACAGGGAATTGTGGGAGCTCTGAGAAATACAAAAGCAGCACTTTGTAAATATAAGCAACTGTAGGTTAGGAAAGGAGACTCATTTTACCAGGACCAGTCAGCAGTTTGTAACTCCAAAAGAGCTTCAGTTTTTTTCTCTGCTAAACCCCTGGATCTGACAGCAGCCGTTCATATCACATTACCATGGACTGGGACACCCACATGCACTGCATTTTATATGGGCATGTACACACACACACACACTCACACACACACTTATGCAAACACACACATGCATATAAATGCATACACGTCTTGGAAATTCCAAACATGATAGCAAAAATAAACCTGATAAAATCATTGGTAATTTTTTTAATCTCCTTTAAAAAAAATGAAAAACCGATAGATAAGAGAAAATGTAAGAAAATTAGTGTCAGTCTAGGAATCCAATATATAGGTAACAGAAGTTCCTTAAAAGAGAGAAATAAATAGGAGGGGAGCACATTATCAAGAAATTAATAATACAAGAAAATATTCCAACGTGAAGGATATGGGTTTCCAGAATGAATGGTCTCATCAAGTGCCAAGCCAACGAAAATAAATAGGTCTATGTCAAACCATACCCTTACAGGTGACTAAAAGAAGGAGATGATGTTAAAAAATACTGAAAAAGGGAAAAAAAATGACATTTGACTTCTCAACATCAACAATGGAAACTAGAAGACAATGAAGCAACCACTTAACAATTCTGAACCTAGAAATATGTATCCAAACTGTCAGTCAGGTGGGAGGGTAAAACACAGACATTTTCTGATTTTTCAAGACCCCCAAAACTGAAGTAGTTCCAAACAATGCAAAGAAGAATATATGGTATCCAAGAACCAGAGATCCAACACAGGAAGCCTATTTCAAACACTCTAGAATTAGGCAGTGGCAGAGGCGAAGTGCTTATCTAAGAAGAGTTAAGGTCTAAAGGGGATAAAAATTAAAGATATAAAGTAGTTTATATATTTGAGTGCATTGAGAGATTCACAATGCTGACAGAAAATTTAGGGATAATCATTAAAAAACAGACAGACGAAAGGGAAAAAACAAGGCAAGCATTAAAATCTAGGGAAAAAATTGTACAAGAAAGAAATTGTATCATCAGTCATTACAAATATTTTCATAGTCATAGTAATGTAAGCACTAAACCAGGATTTATCCAAAATTGTATAATATGACTATGGGACATGTGTGTTTGTGTGCGCATGTTTGTGTTAGTATGTTGGTTGGAACGTGGAGGGACAAACCAGAAGAAACGGTGAAAGAGCAATAAGTCTTTGCCTGCAGAGAGTGGAAATTGGGTTTGAAGGTGTCCAACCAGTCTTCTTACCCACCTGCAAGTCTTTCTTTAACATCCTGCTTCTCCATAAACATTCTTGTTACTTAATTTTTCCTATCCACGACCTGCATCACACTCACAATAGTCACTTCTTCCTTTTTGCCCTAAAACGGTCTGCACGTACATATATTGAGATGCAAATATGGTTTGTTGTTTGCATGACTGCACATGAGTGTCTCTCTCATTACCAAAGGTTTTCGCCCCTTTTTGTGTCATATTCCCCTTTCGAGTCTGGTGAAGTCTATGAGTATCTTCTCAGAATAATATTTTCACATACATAAAACAAAATACAAGAAATTACAAAAGAAACCAATTCCATTGAAATATAGTTATCAACACTTTTTTAAAAACAAATTTTGACTGTTAAAGCCCAGTTCCACAGAAAATATACACTGACTTAATAAACAGTTCTTTTAATGCTGTCTTGCTCCAGTTTGGAGGCCCTGGCTACAGGCTAGTCAGTTCCTTCTTCTTGAGCAGCTAAGTATACACCTCTAACCACTTCCCTTATTGGGTTCTCACAATCTGGGCCACTCACTACACACCTGCCCTAATTGCCGTGGGCCAGGTACCAGACAATTGGGGAGAGCCCCTGTACTCCAGAGCCTGTTGTGATTATTCGAATTAGCCAACCCTAAACCTGTTACTCTGCCTCACCTGTTCCTTCCCATGGAAATCATAAGAAAGGCTCTTGTCCTTAGTGTCCCCCTCCCTCTGCCTTGTGATGGACCCCAGTGATTCTTTGTGTGTGTGGCGCCCTGTGGTGTGTACTCCCTTTCTCGGGATCTGTGTGCATAATAAAGTATCTTTTCAATGGCAGGAGTTTCCTGATCTGTTGGCCTTACTAAACCTAAATAATAATTTATTAAAAGATTGGTGTGGTAGTAGATGAGGGTAAGGGGGATCAAATATATGGTGATGGAAGGAGAACTGACTCTGGGTGGTGAACACACAATGTTATATATAGATGATGTATTACAGAATTGGACACCTGAAACCTATGTAACTTTACTAACCATTGTCACCCCAATAAACTACAATTTAAAAAAAAAGATTGGTGCATACATATGCTCTCCTGAACAGCTGTGAGTGAGGGAAGAAGGACAAGGCAATGGGTGAAGTTGAACTGTGATGGAATCGCAGAGGAAGCTTCAGCTGATCTATGAGCAGCTCTGAAGCTGGGATGGCCCTTCTGAGTTGTCCCCCTTGAGGCTAGGGGCCTGGGCTCGTGTGTCTTTGCAGCCTGGAGTCTGCCTCAGGGAGGGAATGTGATTTTGACTGAGGCAGTTCTCTTAGACTGAGGGCAATTCCTGGAGACAGCCTCAACCCATAGCTCTCAGCCGCCAACAATCCCAGCACCCCGGGGAGGTAACGGGGGTAGTTCACAGATCCACTACAGTGAGGCAGAAACACATGTACTTCTCATTAACACTTTAAATAACAAGATAGTTATCTTAAATTCCAAGTAGTGATGAATAGTATTTTGAGACAGAAACAATCATGTGATATCATTTCTCTGTGATTTCTATTAGTGCAATATATAGATAACACTACTAGGATGTATTACCTGCATTCCTGATGGGAAAAAAATAAACACAACTAAATTTCCGTTAGAGGTAACACAAACCTTGAAGCCCACACACCCAGTTAAGAAGACTGGGAGCTGGAACCTTGGTTTGTTCAGTTTTGCATCTGCAGAGTCGGCCACAGGTCTGGGCACCTGCTGATTATTTCCTGAGTCATTACTATAATTGAAATTGATGACATATAACTTAAAAGATAGAAATTTAAAACCAGATTTCTCCAAAGCAACCCCTGTGAGCTTAAAGCATCTATAGTAGAGAGCCTTGCTCTAGGAAAGTCTCTGGCCCAGGCTAAACGCAGCCTGTCTTAGTGAGAAAGGTGCCTGGCCAGGAGGGGCGGGGCCAGAGCGCGGCGCTCGCAGTTCTAGACCAAGGAGGGGGGGGCGTGGGGCTCCTTCGTGATTGACCGAAGCTTTTGCTCGTCAACATGCTCTTCGCCTACGGAACGCCCGGAAATCCCGCCTTCGGAAAAGGAAGTAGTGGCATGTGACAGTGCCGGCGGTGACCGCGGGACAGCGGTGACCTAGCGAGGGGGAAGCGGCGGCGGCAAGTAGCTGCCGCTCTGGGCCAGAGTTGGCGGCTAGAGGCGGGGCCGGTTCCTCCGAGCAGCCCGGATCAGGACGCAGGTGCGGAGGGGAGGGCTGGCTGAGGCCAGTGGGGTCCGGAGTCCCGGGGCTAGAGACTCGAGGGGGCCGTGAGAAAAAGAGTGGCTGCTTCCTGCCCTCTGCCGACCTTTCCTTCCTTCTCTTCGTTTCTCACATCCCTTTTCTGCGCCATACCCTTCCCAGATCTCCAACCCCTCAGTAAGACCCAGGACCTCCTCTCTCCCATCGTATCATCATTACCCAGGACCCCTTTGTCCCGCCTCCTGACATAACCCCCTCGTTGTGACGTAGCTTCTCAGGGACCTCCTCACCTCACCCACAAATCCTCACACCCTTAGAAGCGTGTCCCCCAAAGGTGGTGTAGATTTCCTACTGTGTTTCCCAAAGGGAACAATATATTAAAGCTATCCCCCGAAGAGGATACCGTGGCCCATGCACGCAAGGACGAGAAGCAGGAAGAACAGTGCTTGGCTAGATTGAGAATACTGAGGGAGTGGTCGGAGCCCAGGCATCAGCATTAATCTTTCTCTGCTTTGGCACGTGTGCATTTAGAATTGTTTGGATTCGACACTGCGGTTCCAATCATGGGTTTGTCTGCATCTACCCCTGCTGTTGCAGTTCAGACCTCAAATGCTTCAGATCATCAGACAACACCCCCACCTTCAGGATGTCCAATGCATGAAGGGAAAATGAAAGGTAATGTACCCTTTGTCGAGAAAATAGAAACAAAAGAGAATTCTCAAAACGATTTTAAGGAAGAGGTGGTACAGTGTGCTAGTGAGGCACTAGGCCTGAGACTGAGGCAACCTGAGTTGGGTCCTTACGTTGCCACCGTGTTTCCCCGAAAATAAGACAGGATCTTATATTAACATGTGCTCCAAAAGACACATAAGGGCTTTTGTTCTGGGGATGTCATCCTGAAAAATCTGCTAGGGCTTATTTTCCGGTTAGGTCTTATTTTCGGGGAAACATGGTACTTACAAGTTACCTGACTATAGTCAAGTTCTCAACCCATCATTTGTAAGATGAGGATACAATAACAGTATTTCACACGGTTATTGTGACGATTTATTGAGATAAGGCATGAGTGTGTAGTCATTGTTCCATACATCAGCCCCACCCCCCAAACTTTGCCTTTGTCTATATCAGCAATTCTCAGCCCAGTTGCAGAGCAGGGGCGGGAGGGGGCAGGGAGGGGCAATTCCCCTTTCTCCCCAGGGGACATTTTTGCTTGTCACAATGGAGAGGAGAAGGTGCATGTAGTGAGTAGAAGCCAGGAGTTCTGCTCAACATCCTGCGGTGCACAGGACAGCCCCACAATAAAATTATCTGGCTGTAAATGTCAAGAGAGCCGTAGTTGAGAAACCTTGGTCTAGACCTATTAGGTTGGTGCAAAAATAATTGGTTTCTGCAATTATTTTTAACCTTTTAAACCACAGTTACTTTTGCACCAACCTAATAGTTGTCCTTATCAAGACATCTTTATTCCTACATCCGTTGCAGTTTTCATCTATGTAAAAATAAGTCATCACCTGGTAGGCTTGCTGTTCATTCTGTCGGTATAACGCTGAGAATGGAAAAGCTTTCATTTTTAAGTGGTCCACATCCGCTTTAGCTTGTTTATATAAAAGTGGGGCCTCAATCTTGCTTCAAGACGTGAGGGGAGGAACCAACATGGCACGTGCTTATTGAGAACTAACACTTCATTCCCTGGGTCAGTCAGAGAGGATTTACTCACTGCCCAGTCTGCGCTGAGCACTGCTGGGTTTTGTTGGCTTGTTTTTGCCCCGAGAGACCAGCAATGTGTAAAACAGACACAGTCCTTTGCCTAATGGAGTTTACATTCTCATCCCCTTAATCTTGTGTGGTGGGTTTTCTCCCTATTAAGGAAACTTATGCACTGTCACACAGCTTGTAAGTGGCAAAGCCAGCAAAAACTCTGACCTTGGGTGAGGATAGGTACAGTTCTCATGTAGGGTTTCTCTGACCAGGAAGAGTTGAGACAAGCTGAGTAAGCTCGTGTGCTGAGCATCCCTGGGGAAATCTTAGAGCACTGTGTACGCTTTGGTTTCAGGTGCTGGTAAAAAATGTGGATAATTGTAGGAGATTGAAGGAACTGTTGGTTACATAATATGAAAAAGGTAAACAGCATTGTTTTCCTAACACCCAGCTGGAATCAGTGACCCAGAAAGGATTGACACTTTGAGTGGTGAAGAGGAGGTATAGTAGGTCTGCCTACACCCCTCAAGTGGACAGCTGTACAGGGTCCTAGGGAATGAGGGTCGGAAGGAGAAGCAGAGGAAAGCAAGTGAAAGGAAACTTGTCTTTTTCGTGTAGGGCATCCAGCACCCGGTGTATTCCTGGTGTTACTGCTGCTGCCGAAAACAAGGGTTCTGTTTCACAAGCCTGTTTTCCGGGGCTACAGGTCTCCTGACACCTGCCCTCTCCTGGGCCATAGACCAGCTTCCCAGTCCGCACACTTGGCTGCCATCAACACCCTGGATACTTGAGCATTGACTGCCCTTCCCACTGCTGCTCTTGTAGGTTCAGACCTTCCCTCTTAAGTGATATCTGGATCCTGCATGGATGTGGAACGTTTTCTATAATGTCTGCCTTTTCTTGCCAAATTCTTGTTATCTACTGACGGGGAATAGAACCTCAGCCAAGTGGTAGTTTTCTGTGCCTTCTTTTAGTCCTGGAGCAAAGCACAAGCAGAGGAGCATTGAGACTTCTCCAGTAGCCTTTTTGAGGGTTCCTCTGCTCATTTTTATCTCCTGTCTCTGGTACCTGAGAGAAAGCATCAGTATCGAGAGCCTGGCTTCCTGGGTCCTGACTGGGGCTGGGCTTTGTCTGGAGCTTGAGACTAGAATGTCAGGAAGACTAGCGAAATGTGGTCTGGCCCCCACGTAGGTTCCCCCACAGCCGCTCCCAGTTGGGAGTCCAGGGAGGTACCTTCTAGACCGTTACTGAAACCATGGCATGGATAACACATTCTCTTGCAAGTGTTGAAATTGTTTGGTTTATTTTTGCTAGGGGCGTGATACAATAAGAGAATGGGTACCTATTTCTTTTTCAAAGGGAAAGTAAATGTGTAGAACCTTCTCCTGGTCTTTAGGATATTAGAATGTTAGCCAGCTTATCTCTTGGCAGCTTTTAACAGTAGAAACCTGGCTTTGCCTGTGGTCATCGCTGGTCAGAAATTCAGCTCTTTAGGACCCAGACTGAGAGAACCTGATAACCTGCCTTTGTGCTGACACTGTTTCATACTTGATTTATTTCAGGCTGTCCAGTGAGGACAGAGCCATCTGGCCCATCCTGTGAGAGCAAAACCAATTCTGTGCCTGCCCACCAAGAACGTGCATATGAGTACCTGGAGTGTCCTGTTACGGGCTCTATGTCTGAGAATAAGGAGAACCTAGATCCTTCGAATCTGGTAATCTGTGCTGAGCCCTTCTTCCTGCAACTTTTTGTGCATTGATGCTTTTATGGAATCCAGAGACAGATTGCAGACTGCTAGGGATGATTCTTTTGTTCTTTTAAAGCACAGAAATCTGATATTCCATCCACAGTGGAAAGTCTAGAATGCGTTACGAAGCATAGTTTCAAAGACCGCCCAGGAAAGAAAATGGTGATCACGAAATGCCGGGGTAGGTTGACCCGGAGTAAGCCATGCCAACAGAATATTTCCTTTTGGGATAGTTACTAGGTGGTAGGAGAGAAGTCCCTTTACGAGTGCAGCTAGAGTTAGTAAAGGTGCTTCTGGTCTTGGGGAACCTTTCAGGTATGCTCCAAACTTGGAGGGCTTCGTCAGGTACAGCTGGGTGTGGTGTGGCATCACATGGCAGCCAGCAGTGGAATGCCACCGAGAAGCAAGGACAAGACAAGCGTGGCCTCACTTCCTTTTGTGATAATGGGACAACATGGGGAATTGAGGTTTCACGTTTGGAATCACATTTTAATGGAGAGACAGACAGACTTGGGCCTGTACTTTAGAAGTACAAAAATATTTAGACATCTTGGCGAACCAGGCAACATTTGAGGAAACTGGAAATATTTAGTCTGGAAAAAAAAGTCTGTAGGGGATGCAGATACATATATATATAACAATACCATAGATTGGGGGGCTTATAAACAACAGACATTTCTTTCTCACAGTTCTGGAGGCTGGAAGTCCAAGGTCAAGGTGCTGGCAGATTTGGTGAATCTGGGGAAGGATGTGAACATTCAGTCTGTGGCACTCAGTAATAGCACTGCCAAGTTATAAGGAGACTGCTGTGTTGAGGAAGAAGGGGGACGAGACCATGTTTCTTCCCTCGACACTTGGGGCTGGGGGGATGCCTTGTAAGGGCTGCTCTGTGCACTGTGGGACAGTTAGCCGCATCCCTGGCCACTACCAACTAGATGCCAGTAGCACCCTCTTTTCTCAGTTGTGACAACCAGAAGTGTCTCCAGACATACCAACAGTGCCCCCGTTAGACCACTTGTCCACATCATCTCAAATAGCCTAATGGTTGAAACGTGAGCCTTTTGGAGTCCTGCACACCTCGACTCTTACCCCATGGGACTGTCACATGCAGGGAGAGTATGTGTAACAGTGACCTTTTCTTTTGCTCACATCTTCTGGGGTATGCTAAGCACCGTAAGCTCTCTCCTGGAATCCTCATTACAACTCAATGCTGCCAGCGGCCTTAATGTCCTCATTTTAGGGCTGAAGACCCTGGGAGTGAGAGAGGAAGCAGTTTGTCCCACATCACTCAGCTAGGAAGTGGCAGAGCCCAAACCAAATTCCCAGCTGCCTGCCACCTGTTCTCAAACATGCTGTTGTGACAGTGCAGGTAAAACACTCAGTGTGGCGCCAGTACACCCAGCTCTTCTTTCTGCTGCCATCTTCCTAACTAGGGACCGTGTTGTGACTTAATAATTCATGTGCACCCGCTAGAAAATCCTTCCAACCTTTACTACGAAAAGAAGTTCTAGGCCCATGGTTCTCAGCCTGGGGAGACATTGGTTATCACAAGTGGGGAAGAAGGGTCCCATTGGGTAGAGGCCAGGGATGCTGCCAAATATCCTAGAGTGCTCAGAAGGGACCCCCATGACCAAATGTTGTCCATTCCCAAATAGCAATAGTGTCAAGAGTGAAAAACCCTGCTGCACACCAAGTGTTTGCTGCCATTTGTGTCTGGGAGAAAGCATTCTCCTCCCTCCAGTCCACCATTATGGGGACATCAGCGCTCGTCTGTAATACATTTAGCCCAAAGGTTGAAAACGTAAGCAAGATCCCAAAAGTAAAGAATATTTAAAAAGGAAGTGGTGTTGTACGTAGATTCTGTGAGACTTGTCCTCAGAAGAGTCATCAGTTGTTTTTGAAATATCTATTACAGAAAGGGTTTTAGAAATGCCCACAGATCGTGGTATTAGTTTTTGTTTCTTAATCCTTGAGAAGACCAAAAATGTAACCACAATGTGTATTTACTGTTTACGAGAACTTGCAGTACTCTGATGCTTCAGGTCAGCCAAATGATCGGAGAGGTCTGCAATTTTGATGGAGCTTGTTTAATAGAGAATCTGTGTCACATGTGTGATGCGTTGCTTTCCAGAAAGTAGTTAATTATATTGCTTGTTTTTACTTAATAGCATATTTCCAATATTTTAAAAAAATCCACCGATTGTATTTAGATGCCACCACCCAATCAGATGCCGGCCCCCGATCAGCCATTTGCACTGTCCACTAAAAGAGAGGAGTCATCCATTCCGAGAGCAGATTCTGAGAAAAAGTGGGTTTATCCTTCTGAACAGATGTTCTGGAATGCTATGTTAAAGAAAGGGTAAGTGAGTGAGTGTTACTGAGAAAATCAATTTTCTCGTTAAAATTCATCTAAGAATAAAATGTGAAAGGTTTTTGTCGCCAAAACATATAGGAAGTTGTAATAAGCTAATCCATGATAATAATTTACAGACTTATCAGAAGATAAGTGCAAGGCACAGGTATTAGCCAGGGTTCTCCAGAGAGACAGAACTAGCAGGACACGTGCTTGTATATACACACATCATTAATATTCGTCAAATCTCACCGAATGTTCTTTCCTAGGTGGAAGTGGAAGGATGATGATATTAGTCAGAGAGACATGTACAATATCATTAGAATTCACAATCAGAATAACGAGCAGGCTTGGAAGGAGATTTTGAAGTGGGAAGCCCTTCATGCTGCGTAAGTATGTTTGAGATCTTAGAAAACACCCTCCTGGCCTCTTTATATCTGCTTTCTACAGTTTTAACATTTATCCAGATGTGTTATTTTAATAAAACATTTAAGGTAGCAGGCCCGTTCCAGTGACTATCATGTGGCAGATCACCCCCACTCAGCCGTATAAAATGACAACCCTTTAATTATGCTCGTGGATTCCGTGGATCCTGGGTATAGAAATGGAGGAGTGGGGATAGCTTGTCTCTGCTCCCCGGTGTCTGGGGCCTCAGCTGCCAAGACTCTGTGGTCAGGGTTGGCTTGACAGCTGTAGGCTGGCATCTTCTGAAGGCCCCATTTACTTGTCTGGTGAGTGACACCAGTTGTCGGCCATGACACCTGCCCACGGCCTCTTAAGTGTGGCTGCTTCTGCTTCCTCTCACTATGGAGGTTGGGTTCCCATTGCTGGCGTTCCAGAAAGCTCCAGGTGTAAGCCGCATCCCCTTTGATGACCTAGCCTCCGAAGCCCCAGAGTATATCACCAGCCTGCCCAGACGTCAGGGGAGTGGTCAGAGACCCCCACCTCTCAATGGGAGGAGTGTCATAGTCCATTAAAAGCAGAGCAGGTGGGACGGGCGATACTGAAGTGTTCTCTGCCCCGAGGGAGAGAGGAAGACCATTTTGTTCCCTCAGCAGCACTTCCTGAATCCCCACTAGAACTAAACATCCACACGTGTCTCAGCACATGGCTTTTGCTCAGGAAGAAGGCTGACTGTGAGCTCCAGGAGCGCAGGGCTTCGCGGGTCTTGTGGGGTGGCTGGCTCCCCAATGCCAGAGAGCAGGCTGACTAGCACTGAGGAAGTCCCCACTGAGGGCGTCCTCACCAAGTGTCTGGGAGAGTGCGGACTTTCTAGCTAGTACCTTGCCACCTGTCACCTGGTCCAACACTAACGACATTAGTTCCTAGGGCTTCCCCCAGCTTTTTTGTCCTTCATGAAGGCTTTACGGGTTTCAAATGAAAGAAGAGTGTAGGATTTTCTTCAGTTCGTCTGAAAAAACCCCCGCTGCTATATGCACAAAAGAAGCGCGATGTGCAGTTCTTCCCCCTTTTTTTCTGAGAATATGCCTGCGTTCCCGCACCAAATGGAAAGGCCCTGTTTGCTGACTCCTAGAGCGGTACACATACTGGAAAGGAGTGGAGGGAGGGGACCATGCCTGAGCCCCAAGTACAGAGCAGCATTTTGAACAAAGAGAGCTCTTTCTTTGATTTTTTTCAAAGTTAACTTTATGTGTAAATCTGATGTTATGTAAAATGCATACAGAAAAATATTTATTGAGAAACTGCAAGGTCATATTTTCAAAGTGAAGAAAACATTTTCATAGACGTTTCTTATTTGGGGATTTCTAGGGAGTGTCCTTGTGGTCCCTCGCTGATCCGGTTTGGAGGTAAAGCGAAAGAGTATTCGCCCCGGGCAAGAATCCGGTCCTGGATGGGGTGAGTCAGTGCGGAGAGGTGATTCACACTCTTCGAGTCACGGTCAGCTGGCCCTCGGCCCCCAAAGCAAACAGATGGCCCCCAAAGCAAACAGTCAACGAACTTCCAAAACTCATCATTCAGCTGTAGATTTCTTCCTGTCCGGAAGTTTGCCCCATGGTGGGCAGAACCATCCCGGTTTTGTGAGTTGCTTCTTATCTAACTATCTTGGGAGTGAACCGAGTTGTCCTGTGGGCTCTTGGCTCGGTCCCCTGACCCCTCCTGTGATCCATCTCTTTGGATCTCTGCTCAGCGCTCCTCCCTTTTCTTCCAGCATAGTCAGAGCCCTAGCTGCCCTGGCAGGGCCGCGCTCCTGTGGACCTTACTCCTTTGTAGACAGATGAGCTGTCATCTGATCGGGGCTCATCACACAGCTTCAGCACCACCTGGCTTGGGCGCGAGGACTGACTGAGTCCCCACTTCCCCAGCTTGATGGCTCACTGAGAGCAGGCCTTGCTTTGTACTGCTTCTCCGGAGCTGGAAGCCCTGCCCTCCGGTTAACACTCACTGACACATTCTCATTCCAGGTACGAGCTGCCTTTCGACAGGCATGACTGGATCATCAACCGTTGTGGGACGGAAGTGAGATATGTCATCGACTACTACGACGGTGGCGAAGTCAACCAGGATTACCAGTTCACCATCCTGGACGTCCGGCCCGCTTTCGATTCGCTTTCGGCAGTGTGGGACAGAATGAAGGTCGCCTGGTGGCGCTGGACCTCGTAACCACTGCTTTATTAGCCATGGGAAAATACAAACTATTTTTTTTCTGAACAATACATTAAACTATTTTCCCCACACTGAGTTGCACTCATGATGTACCGGGAAGGTCAAGTGGGTAATGACACCCTACACTTCACTTAGCAATGGGTGGCGTGCAGGTGTTCACCCTACTATTCATAACAAATCATTTTAAGTTTCCACGTGGGAAGCAGTCCCTCAGTTTTCCCTTTAATTGCAGTACTGCCTGTGTAGTTAGTCCAGAAGAGTCTGAACAAGCCCGGAAAAAGAACTTTCCTTCAAATTTGAAGAGAACTGCTTTTATTCTTCCTGTTTTCTCTTGAATACTTGACGTGTAGACCTGAAAGCCCATGTGATGCTCAGGAGCTTTGGCCTGGTCAGATACTTTAATGAGAGCTGTTCATTTATGCTTTTAAAAGGGTTACCAGCATTTCTAAAGCCCTCACAATATCGTAGTGACCCCTGAAGAAAACAAAGGTTTACACTGGAAATGCACTCAGAAAACTAAGATGTGTCTTGGCTCTCCAAATCCACATAAGAATTTTTCAGACTGGACCTTGTTATAGGATAGTTTCAACTCTCCCATGGTTCCATGGTGCATGTGCATTAGAATGTGTGTTTTAACTGTTTTCATTTTAATTCCCATTGTTCCGATATGTAACTCTGCTCCCAACAAGCAGGTCCCGTTGTCCCTGGCCCGTGACGAGTTATCCCACCTCAGCCCCATTCCTTCTGCCTGAAGCCTTCCCGGCATGTGGCCTAATCTGAACCTTGACAGTCTGGCTCACGTCGCAGTGCGAGGGATGGTCCCTCTCTAACACACGACTGTATTTTGTTGAGTGTTAGAATTCACAAGGAGAGTATTTTCCCCAGATGTAGAATGCTTGCATCAACCCACTGTCTCAGTTCAGACTTTTTAAAAGGGTGCTTTACGTTTGCCATTGAAATTCTTGGCACCAGTAATCCATAAAGTGATTGTTCTACTTAGAGCAGCATCTTACAAATGACTTGGGTTTTTTTAAAGTGTGGATAATATTAATTCCTTTATACTACGTACTATAATGTGAAATTAGTAAATGGAATTAGCAGTCTGGAATGATTAATTTGGTATGAATTTCTTTGTTGTGACAGCTTGGCATGGAGTTTTAAAAATCCAACAACCTTAAACTATTACATTTCAAAATAATTGCATATTTTAAAATGAAATAAAGCTTATAGTTAACAGGTTTGGAAAATCTCTTGAGTACCTTTACATTTAATCATTTCTTCAGACAGGAGTAATCTTTATAGAAGTAATGCCACAGTCTCCCTGCTAGAGGCAGCCATCTTCTCATGTGCTAATCACATGTTCTTAAACTCCAGGTAGACCTTGAGATATTTCGGGTTTGGCTCCAGACCACCGCAGTAAATCAACTATGGCAATAAAGCGAGTCATAATCTTTTTACTGGGGGAGGGTCTTCAATTTGTAAAAAGCACAACACCTGTGAAGCACCATGAAACGAGGTATGCCTGTACTGAGGAAAATCATTAATGTTGGCATTTTTTTGGTCCTAAGTGCTATTAAGTAAGTACAGGATAAGGCATTATGAGAAACAAAGTGTTGTAACTGGAAGCAACATTTAGCCATGGGCAGGCACCCCTTTTAAAGGGCTCTAGTATTTCTTGACAAAAACCTCTAGTATTTCTTGACAAAAACATCTGCAGTAAACTGTCACGCAAACCTGATGACAAGGTCAACAGTTTATAGTTCCAACACTCCTGGAAAAGACTACAGCCTACTGGATTTCGGAGGTGTTGTGTGTCTAGATTATACATGAACATATCCGGGGATCAGTACTGTCGTGTGGGGCGGCCTGCGGGGTCTCTGGTCCCGCTCCCCACATAAGAACGCAGGACACCGTGAGGCCAAATAGGAACACTCACAGGAAGCCATAGATCGGGGAGTCATATCACTATATTCTCACCGGCGGCACCCGCCTCTCTGCAATCCGCTCTTACTAGCCCCCATTTTTTGCTAGCGTAGCCACGGCAGTTATATTAGTGGCCAATGGCTCACTTGTTACAGCTGACGGCCAACTAGCCACAGCTGATGGCCATCCAATCACAGTTGATGGCCATTTACTACCTGAGCCAGCACCTTTCTATGTGAGGCTGAGAGCCTGGAAACTGCTTTTTGGGGCTCTGTCCCCACAAATACTCTGCTGTGATAGGAGGTTTCATTCAGAAGGTGAAATTCATTCTGGATATTCTCCAGGGTTTCAAACTAAGTCTTGTCTATGGAAACAGCACTATTGAGAATCAGACCGCTGTACATTACACTAAGTATCAGCAAACAAGGTGGGGGTTCGAAGTCGGATTGAATGTTGACATGGAGTATTCTTAGTATTTCCCTAGCGAACACCCATTCACTCAATATTTACGCACCCTGCATCATATTGGGAATGTAGAGACGCAAAAGGTGCGGCCGACGTGGAGGGCCCTCAGTCCTACAGAGGACAGTTCAAATTAAATGGTGGTTAAGGGTTAGAATTCGGATTTTTAAAGACAGCCTTGTGATCGGGGAAGGGCAAGTTCCTTTATCTTTTTGAATATATAGTCACCAGTTTCTATACTGAATAACCAATATGGTTTACCTTCTACCAGAGTTATTCCTCCCTAGCTAAAGTGAAGAGATGCACATTCCAGTCCTCACCTGTGCAGTAACTGGGACTCACTATGAACCATTGTATCTTCAGGGACGTAAAGCCATGTGTGGTGATCAAGAATGCTCGTCCTTGAAAAGATATGAGCGCCCCCATGCTCATTGCAGCATTATTTCCAATAGTCAAGATATGGAAGCAACCTGACTGATGAATGGATAAAGAGAATGTGACACACACACACACACACACACACACACACAGGAATATTACTCAGCCGTTAAAAATGAAATATTGCCATTTGCAACATGGATGGACCTTGAGGGCATTATGCTAAGTGAATAAATGAGAGAGACAAATACCATATGATCTCACTTATATGTGGAATGTTAAAAAAAAAAAAAACAACCAAAATGAAGCTCATAGATAAAGAGAAGACTGGTGGGATTGCTGGTTGCCAGAGGCGGGTAGTGGGGGTGGGACAAATTTGTGAAGAGAATCAAAAGGTACAAATCTCTAGTTATAAAACAAACGTATCATAGTAATGTAATGTACAGCATGGTAATTATAGTTAATAATACTGTATTGCATATTTGAAAGTTGCTAAGAGAGTAGATCTTAAGGTCTCCTCACAAGAAAAAAACATGTTGTAACTGTAAGGTGATGGATGTTAACTAGACTTGTGATCATTTCACAGTATATGCAAATATGGAATCATTACATCTTACACCTGAACCGAATATAATGTCAATTATATCACAATTTAAAAATAAGTGTCCTAGAAGCAGATGACTGGCTCAGGGCTCAGGCCTTCATTTGCTGTGTGATCTTAATATCTCTGGGCCTCAGCTTTCTCGGCCATAAAAATAATAATAGAACTCACTGTCTGAGTCTGCTTGGGCTGCTGCTGCTACAAAACACCATCAATTGGGGGGCTTATAAACAACAGAAATGTTTTGCTCACAGTTCTGGAGACTGGGAAGTCCAAGATCAAGGCACCAGCAGATTCTGTGTCTGGTGAGGGCCGCCATCTTCTTGCGTCCTCACGTGGCAGGAAGGGGCGGGAGCTCTCTAGGATCTGTTTCATAAGGGCACTAATCCCATCGTGAAGGCTCCACCCCCATGACCTAATCACCTCCCAAAGGCCCCGCCTCCTAACACCATTGCACTGGGGGCTGAATTTTAACAGGAATTTGGGGAGACACAGACATTCAGACCCTAGCACTGACTTAGCAGAGTTGTTTTGAGGGTACTACAAGATGACACCTGAAAGCACTTAGGATAGAGTCCACAGGGTGGAAATGTTCAATGAATTTCAGCCATTATTGTCATCAACAAGGAAAGGGCTATTCGAGGGCAAGGCTGGGAATAAAAGAGATACCAAGTCGTAATACACAGTCTACAACCTTCTGGCCAATTTCTCCCAAGGAGAATCTGTCTAGAGGGGGACCGGTGGGGTCTTCTCCTGATTTTGATTCGTTGGAAGGATTAGCAGGTATTTACTGGGGTGCTTGCTCTAAGCAAGCCCACGGCATTTTATGTCACTAAAGGGAAAGGACAGGTAGCAGTCTCTGACCTTTTAAAAAATCTAAACACGGCAGGGTGACATTAGATTTATTTAATATGCAAGTCCCACTTGACAAAAATAAAGATTAGAACTAGGGTCTTGTGCTTCCTAACCTAAAATGTAGCACATGTGTCCTCAGTATCACAAAGGTATCCCCCTCCACAAAAACTTGGGCAGCCGGTTAGCTCAGTTGGTTAGAGCACTGTGCTCTTAACAACAAGGTTGTCGACTCCCACATGGGCCACTGTGAGCTGTGCCCTCCACAACTAGATAGAAACAACTACTTGACTTGGAGCTGATGGGTCCTGGAAAAACACACTTAAAATAAATAAAAAAGTTTTTACAAAAACTTAATATGTACCAGATTAAAATGGATATTACAAGATAATTATTTACTACAAGTAAATATTTTTTGAGCTACCAAAAGCTAGCTCAAAAGTGATCTATTCCTCCTTACTTACAGTAAAATTTTCCAAACTACAGAATTTCTTAGACATACAGTGTGTTAAAGTAATGCATATCAGTTACCCATCCCTCACCACAGAAATAATACATTTATTGCCACAGTGGAGGTGAAGACACCGTACCTTAATTAAAATTCCATGCCATTTGTGTAAGTCGAAAAGCACCTACTTCATGCTGTGTACTCCCTTGTTTTGAAGAGAAAGCCGACAGCTCTTTCTGCCCAGTATTTAACCTGGGGTCACACACATCACATAGCAAGTATGTGGGTTTTGTTTTGTAGAATTGTACCAGGTGTTGGAGCGGACATTAAAGTTTCTAAGACAAGTTTCTTTTGGGGGATCCTATATCTACTTGTATGGGGGAAGGAAATGAAGCATAAACACATGTGTGCTATCTTACATTTATAATTAGCTTTTACTTAATGCTTTAACATACACAATGTCACATGTGAAGGGGGCCACAGAAACAATAAATACTGAGTGGTATAACATAAGAATTGTGAGAAGAGAGAAGACTTTATAATAACAGTTGAATGGAGTCCTGAAGGAAGATAAAAGGTTATCATTTTGGAGCTCTGTGTCTCATTTAAACACTGCTATTCCTTCTACACTTAGGATAAGTTAATGTAGCTAGTTCCTGCGGCCCTTCCCACTGCTGGGTATGGAATATTATCAGGATGCTTTCGGCTGCACGTAATGGAATCCCTGCTGGGACTCATAGCATCAAGTGAAAGGTTGGCTACATGCCTGGTCACTTCCACCTCCCTGGACGTTTTTTCTTTCCATGTTCAATTTCAATTTCATCCCAATAAGGCTGATTCCTTTTATCACCATCAGAGGGCTCCTACCGTGTTTTCCCGAAAAGAAGACTTAGCCGGACAATCAGCTCTAATGCATTTTTTGGAGCAAAAATTTATGTAAGACCCAGTGTTTTGTATTATATATATTATATTATATTATATTATATTATATTATATTATATTATATTATATTCCCGGTCTTATAAGACCGGGTCTTATATTAATGGTTTCATTAAGGTATTTTGCTTTCACTCAGGCCCCTCTCTTAGGCCGGGGTTTCAAATGTGGAGATGGTGGCTAGCGTAGTGGCAGAGGACAGGACTGGGAGGTCTTCACTTCTGTGCTGACTCTACAATAGCTCCAAGATTTGGGACGATTACTTCCGGTCTGTCAGCCTCGACTTTCCTCAAATTGTCTTAAAGTTTCCTTTCAGACCAGAATTCTAAGTTGTATGTGGCCCATTTCTCTCAGGTTAGGATGGACTGGGTCATGCAATGTTTTAGGCTGAGAATTTTTAAAGCCAGGGGAAAACAATGTAGTTGGAAAGCCTACTTCAAGCTTGCTTTGACATAAAGAACCAAGTAAAGTGATTTGACTTTAAGACAGCTCTGAGCACTGACTCGCCATGTTTCTTTCCTGCAGGACAAAGCATGTTTCTAATTCCTTCTCAAATTCATTTTACCCTTGTGGAGACCCACTCAGAACCCCAGAGTTGGCACAAACACTGTTTTAAGCTGAAGACATTTGAGATATGACAGATGCAGAAAAAAGCCTTCTTGGAGCTTCCCTTATCTGACTAAAAGCAGCAACTTCTGGGAAAT
Source organism: Rhinolophus hipposideros (assembly GCF_964194185.1). NCBI lineage: Eukaryota > Metazoa > Chordata > Mammalia > Chiroptera > Rhinolophidae > Rhinolophus > Rhinolophus hipposideros. Next base: position 121,352,493 of record NC_138046.1, on the reverse strand, counting down.
GAAACTGCTATAAATCCCCTCTTTGGGGACGTTTTATGGTCCTGAAGGAGACAGGAAAACCACTCACACCTGTACAGACAAACATTTTCACAAACTTTCTTATCTCCCATCTGTCCACCTAAAAATCCATTTGTCTTTCTTAAATAAACCTATTTATTTTTCTCATAGGAGCTGTTTCTTCCTGCTCTTTTTCCCCTACAGAGTTGGATCTATAAACCTTGAACTTTAACCATTTAATGAGCCAGCTACTTCTTTTGTTGGCTCCTGTTATGCATATCAAATAAACCCTTTTCTCCTGTTAAGTTGTCTTTGCCAGTTTAACTCACAGGCCATACACCCTCTAAGCAAGTGTGGGCATCTTCTTTACATGGAAACAAGAAACAGCTTTGCCTCATCCTGGAGGCAGGAGCTCTCCCTGGGGAAGGTCCAGCTGAACCCCTTTCCTTCACGAGACCCAGGGCTCCAAGAACCTTGTGGACATCAGAAGGTTCTGTCCTCCTTTTCATTCATTTGCCCAACATTGCATTTTAATCTTGGACCTAGGCAACGGAATGGGACACATTAAAAGGTAACGCCAGAGAAATGGTGAGTTGGAAGTAAGAAGACTAAAAATATGGCAGAAATAGAAACACAGAAAGGAAGAAGAGTATAGGAGGAAATAAGCGGATGGATGGGTGGATGGGTGGATGGGTGAGTGGGTGGACAGAAGGAGGGAGGGAATTCATGGAATGATTCACTTATTCAATGATTTGTAGATTGCCTACCATGTACCAGCTGCTGGGATATTTGCTGCAACTGCGTGTAGCGCTTGGCCCCATCCGCTGTCATTCTCACAGTGCAGGTCACAGGAGTGACCATTTTCTTAGCTGAGGGGTCCTCAAAAGCAGCTCTGGACTTTTCTCTGTCCTTGTGACCCCAGAGCCCAGCACTGGAGCCCCTGGTAAATATCGGTTGGATTAGATGACTGAATGAATCCATCAACCAATCCATTGATCTAATGAATTCAGCCGTGGCTGTCGTAGCTGTTTGAAACAAAGGAAAATCTGAAGACAGTGCTAGACTACAATGAAGTGTAATTAATCATAACTAATTAATAGATATGTGAATGTAGAATTATTAATTATAATTCAACTATGAAAGTTCCATACTAAATTGCAGCCATTTCTGCCCATGGCTTTGTTATCCCAAACTTCCCAGAAATCAAATTTACTTTGGGCCTTTATTAATTTTAGCGTCCATTTCTCTTCAGTGAGAAGTAGGCAGAGAGCCCAGAGCCCGCACGAGCTCCTGTGAAGCTGGGGTCATCCCAGAGGCAGGAGCTCTCCCTGGGGAAGGTCCAGCTGAACCCCTTTCCTTCACGAGACCCAGGGCTCCAAGAACCACAGAGGTTGGTTCCTCTGCTCTGAATGATCCGGATGGTAGGCTGGCATAGTTGGATAGCTCGCTGCCAAATCCTGCTTCTGCCACTGTCTAGCTTTGTGACCTTGGGCTACTCATTTCATGTCATTCTGAGTTCTTTGTGCCCTCTGAAAAATGAGGGTAGTCATGGGGCTTTATTACTAAACCCAGGATGTTCTGGGCAAACTGGGATGAGTTGGTCACTCTAGGCTGAACAGGTGTTGACTGGAGAGCCTTCTGATCCTTCTGCAACCCTGTGGGGCCTTCAGGTGGGGCTGACTACACGAACCTTGTTGAATTGCAGGTCACGCCAGGCCAGGGGTCTACGGCCCAGAGACCACTGTCTGCAGTTCAACGTCTCCACACCACCGCCGTCAGTCACCTTGAGGGTGCTGAAGAATTCCAATTTTTAATGGGATTTTCCTTTGGTTTGGATTTTTTCTCTGGAAGAACATTTGCAGCTGATTTAGCCTTGTTTTAAAATTCTGTCCGGTCGAGATGTTGTCCTGTTTTAATCTCTGTGTGACTCTTCTTCAGTCATTTCCTTTCTTCTCAGTTTGCTTATCAGATGACATACACCACAGGCCTGGACTTTGTTCTGACATCTTATATTTAATCCCAATGCTGTTTCTCTGCCAAGCAGATGTGTATTAAAAATGTGCATAAGAAAAGAAGCAAGCTGGGCTGATTTAGAAATTTCTTCAATTTGCACAAACTCCATTGGTATAAGAGGATTTTTCTATAAAAACCACAACAAACGTATGTTAATAGCTACTTAGATGGATCAAGACGATTTCATATTTGGCCATTTCTGCCATCATCATTCTGGCCCCACTGCCAGAGACACAAAAACAATGATTGAGTATTCATAAATGTGGACCCATCTGCAGCACATCACAGCTTTTTTTCCTTGCTTACAGGATCTCTTTGCTCACAGGAATGAGTGACTTGAACAATCTGTTACATGGTTTGTCCAACTTGAAAGAGTTTGAGTTTTATTTTTCTCTTGTCAGGTATTATATCATTTACAAGGTGTTAGAAATGACTTCAATTTCCACTCAGGTCATTAGGTTTTGTATGCATATTTTTAAAAAGCTTATTTTCAATGTGATAAAGGCATCTAAGAAAGCAGCTTTCACTCACTCAGCTAAAGATATGGCCGCTGAGTTTAAACCACACAAAGGGAAAGGGAGAGTAAATATTGTTCATTACACACACACACATACACGCACGCACACACACACAATTTAATTATTTAAAACACAGTCTGAGCCCTGTTTTCTGGATTGGCTCTTCTAGATCTTTTAATAGATGGACATATCTTTTGTTACCTTTTGTGACATAGACATCAACCTCAGGGCCATTTGATCCAGACTTTTTTAAAAATAGGACTGTTAGTGCAAGAACCTGGCAGGAAGGGCATCCCACATATCAGGCAGTCCAGGCCAGAATGGCGGGAAAGAACTGGCCAGATCATGGTCAAATTCAAAGCCAAGAAAACACAGGGTCAGCAGGAGTAGGACCAGAGTAGGTGGCACAGAAAAGCAACCTGCGATTCACAATCAATCAGTGTTTGCTCTGGGTCTTGTTTACAACTTTTGGCTGCCTGTGGACGGCCAGGAAGAATGAGAGGTGGGCAGGCAAATTCTCCCTCACTTCCCAGGAAGTGCTGGATTCAATGGTAGAGACTGAAGATTTCCCAAACATCCCCGCAATAAGAATATTAGATACCACTTCTAGACTTCATTATTTCCACCCTGAAGCAAATTAAGCATCTAAGGCCTGTAGGCTAGATGTAACTTACAGGGGTTGTGTTGGGCAATACCTGTCCAGCAGGTAGGAAACATGAGTTCTCATCCTGTAGCAAACCACTTCCTTGACAGTTAAGTTTCACTTGAATGACAATCAGCCTTCACTTGCAACAAATAGTTATAAATTTCTGAATGTGTCAATGTCACTGGGTTGATGTCCCCAAGCCACCTAATACTTTTTACTAGATCCTTAGCTGTGTATGCATAGTATTGCCATTATTTATTACACTTGGACTTGTGGCTAGTGGCGGGTATGGCTGGAATGGGGTAGGAGTGCATTCATTGGAATTAAAGCCAAGGAACAAAGCCTTTGCTTAACTTTTTATTCATCATGGCACAAGATAGAATTTTAAGAAACACCACTGAAAATTGCCAACATGAAAATTAAGAGTAGCATGTTTTATACAAAAAAATTTTCTATAATATACATTCCCTTATGAAGTGAAAAAAATCTCATAAAATACTGAAGCGAATCGCCACCTGCTGGTCAAAAATGGTTTTGCATTTGGAAAACTACAAACTTACTGAAGTAAGGTAGGAGCATTGTACAATACACACAAAATTAGCGAAGAAAACATTTCCTCAGCCTTTGGCACAATGTAAATACAAAGCTGTACGTTTTTTCCAACTATGATTTACTTTACAAAGCACTGCATATAATTTGGTTAATACTGATTATGGGACAAAAGGAAAAACCACATTCTCTAATTTGAATACTCTATTTAGATTCTCAATCACTTTATAGTTGGATTCCAGTTTGTAGTTTTGAAAAATACATAACAATTACACATCATAAATATATATTATATATGGTCTATATAAAACTGAAATTTGACCTAAAATGGGAAGGACAACTTCTTAATTCTTCTTCTTTTGTTAGGCACGGCCTTTCTCTTGTTTGATTAACTGAATCCTTTCTAAACAGATTCTAAAAATATATTCCATAATGTATCAAATTTAATATCTTTCTAAAACATTCAATATGAAAAAGCATTCAGTGACTATATTTTTTTGTATCTCACTACTATATAAAAATACGGCTTCTCATATTCTGTTTAGTGTTTTTCTTAGGCATTGAAGGACTGTACCCCTTTAAAAAACTATGGCAAAAGCACAGAAACCCGCTTGTGCATATTCTAGAACATTCTATAGAATCTCATTGCTTAGTATAAGTGAAGTGATTTAAAATATTGTTCCTTTTGTTTTCTGTGAATATATCTTATACGATTATCATACATAATCTGTTACAGAATATACAATAGTCAAAATTGAAGACACATAAATACAATTAAGCTATACGAAAGCAAGAATTTTATCTTATACAGAGCCAATGTGAGTAGTTTTTAGATCGGATATTGTCATCCATTTATGCTTATTTTGTATTTCCCTAAGGCTGGCTATGCAATAGAATCTTATAAATGGCAAGGGTACTAGTGCTCTATTATCTTTAAGTGAACTGGGTTTCTCTTGTGTTATTTTTCAAAAGTGTGAAAGAAGGAAAATAAGTAACTGTCCAATTATCTAATACCAATTTTTTTCCCTACTGAGTGAAAGAAGGCTGTTTGGGACGTGAGGGCTTAAGCTGGGCGTGGGCTCATACCAGTGTTTCCGGGAGGGCATCGGGGTTGTCAGTGGACAAGAGCTCCCAGATTTGCCACCGCTCTCTCTGCCAATCGAGCCAGTTGGCTTCACCCAAGGCCTTACTGTTCTGATCACTTGTGGGACTGGAGCAGGCGCTGCTCAATTTCGGCTGGGCGGCCTGATGCTCTTGCTCAGCTGTTTGGCTTCCCTCTTCCAAAGCTGATGATCCTGAGCCTTCTTCTGGCCTCTGACGCCTCCACAATGGTGGCTCTGTGGGCTGGTGAGCTGATGCTAAAGCTTGCTTCCCTGGACCAGGATAAGGAGGAGGAGGCCTTGTGTCATGCCTCGGACTCTCCCCAGGTCTCTGGTGCCAAGGCTTGGCTCGGCTCTGCAGCCAGGCCACATCCAGCTCACTCTCGGTGAGGTCTTCCGCACTGCTCAGAGTCAAATACGGCTCTGACCTTGGTGTGGCCAGCTCCGATCTGCTGCCGCCCTGGATGTGGGACGTGCTGCAGACGCGGGACACAGGAGGGTGGGCCCTGCACTCCGCGATGGTAGCCGTGGTCTGAGTCCTCCGAATGACCTGTGTACCACTGTCCAGTTCTGTGGGGCTCCCTTGCCACCGAGGCCAATTTAGGGAAAGGTTCCCTTGAGAAAGGGAGCATGGCCCTGGTCGTAGGGAGCTGCTTTCAAAAATGTCTCCATAGGAACCTGGAAGCCAGACAGAAGGGCAAAACACGGAATTAGTTTGTAGAATCCTGTTGGGGTGTTTTGTTATTTCCTTCCCAATGCCAGCTTCAAAAATTGAAAAAGCACAGGACACTGTTAGCTGCCGCTGCCTAAAGTAAAAGACTTCCCAGTAAAAGAAATGACAAACACTGTTTGATTTTGGGCACGATTCATGTAGCAGCTACAAATGCAGATGCCTGGATTCTGACAGGTTACCTATCAAAGGAGATGAAATCATCCTTGTCACTAACTGATGTTTCAGGAAAGGCCCCTTCTGCATGGCTACAAACACTTCTCTGACTGCACAAGGTGAAGGCGGCATTCCCTTCCTGCTTAGTTCAATTTGCAATCCAGAGGAGTCACAAATTATAAAGTTTTCAGGTTTCTCCCATGTCAATAAAAGCCATGGGAATAAATGAATTGAATCTAAAATGCCCCATTTGGTGCCAGAAGATAGTGAACACAGCAGCACTGTGTATAGTCTACCGCCACCACTGTGGAAAAGACTGGCTAGTTGTTTGCCACATCCTCCCCTTTTTTTTCCTGAGTGACATTTCCCAGCTTCCCTGGCCGTTAGGAGGGCCACATAAGTGAGGTCTGACAAACAATGTGGAAAGATGTGATGTGTCATTTCTAGGCCTGGTCTAATCTAATAAAAAGAAAAATTTGCTCCTAGTCTTTCTTGTTTGCTTCCTTCCCTCAACTACTAGCGCAGGATGGAGAAACCATGGAAGACTCCAAGGCCTCTGAGAATGGGGGAGCCACCAGCTAGATGGAACCTGAGCCCCTGAATAACGGCATGGAACAGACTATTCCCACCCCTCCTCACTCTGCACAGCCCACACCGGACAGTGATGCGAGGGGGAAATCAACTCGTGATGGGTGAAGCCACTGACTTTTAGGAGCTGTTTGTTACAGCAGTTAGCCTTCCCTAGCTGATACAACTTTCTTCGGGAAACTGAAGGGAGAGCACAACAGTGCATTTCACAAGCAAATGAGTTCTATGTCCCCAGACTGCCTTCTTATGGATCTGCCCTGTCCTCTCTTGTCTTAAAAAGTAAGCAGGGGAAAGAAGAACAAGATTCATTTGGGAGGAGATGGGCATGGGAGCATTTCCACAAGGACAGCTCAGAATTGAGACAGCAGAAGGAAAATGGAGCGGAACATCTCAGAAGACTTTATCCTTGGGGGAAAAGGCAGAAAATCACTTCACAAGATTAAGACACAACGAGACGTAGCTAGAGAATGGATCAGTACTAAAGTCAGCCGCATTAGAGGCCATTAAATTAAAAATGCACTGTGCTTTAAAAATGTAATGTGGGAGTTATGGCAAAATAATGAGAACCCAACTATATATGTATATTTTTTGGAATAAAGCAAAACAATTTAAACACTTCATGCTATATATTAACATATATTTCAGATGGATTAAAGAATTAAGGTTAAAAGAATGAAATACTTTGAACAAGAAAAGCGTATAGATGACTATCCAATGCATAAGTAAAGCTTACTTTGGGGAAAGAATTCACAAAAGAGACAGTGATAGACTTAATTATGTAAAACATAAAACATTCCAGATATCCAAAGACGGAAAAAAATTCACGGAATAATATAAGTGGCAAACAATGTGGACAAAAGGTTAACATTTTTATTATAGGAAGTGTTCACAAGATCAGTTTTAAAAACACTAGCATACCTCGACAGCAATTACATAAATGACAATTCAATGGGGAAAATTCAGCTGATGAATAGAAAAACTGAAAACTCCTGGCGAGAAAGAAATGCACATGAAAATATAAATACAATTTTTTTTTTAAATCAGCAAAGATGTGAACGCACTGATTTGCGATCCTGATGAGAGAGTAAAGAGACATGGGCAGTAAGTACGAGTACAAGCTCATGTATCCTATCCAGAACGTGAAGTGACAGTACCTGTGAGTTCTTAAAAAGGTTCGTAATTTTGGACCCACTTTTCTATTCTGGGCTTATAACTTGCCTCCCACAATTTTATGCATCTAATAATAATTTAAAATACAAAAAAGTATATACAAGGGGTTCCTGACAGCATAACTTATTACAACAACAACAAAAAATGGAAATGACCCAGTTGTCCAAGCACTGGGCTGTAAACTATGAATAGGCAGTACTACGTGGCCCTAACCAATAATAATGGAAAATAAGTGGACAATAGAAGTTAAATAACATAAAGTTGCACAGACAGAATGATTGTAGCTATGTTTAAAAACTCTTGCAAAGGAAATGAAATGGAGTCAAAGATTGACGTATTTTGGTGGAAAGGCTAAGTATAGCTTTATCCTCTGCCTCCCTCCCATTTTAAGCATTTTCCAAATAATTTTTGACAAGCATATAAGATGATGATGGTAAGGCAAAAATTAAAGGAAGTTAATTTTAAAAATAAATGCAGCAAACAGTCTTTTAGAAATAATACTTCACCTGTCATTCCTGGGTCTTTGGATCCACTTTTTAATGTTGAATGCCAAGTTCCCCAGATATTGAAAGGTTCCTCTGACATATCTAGGAAAAAATGGGTTAAAAAGGTATGTAATTCACAGTGAAAACTGAAGAGCAAAAATCAGTGCCCAAATATTTTTATAACATCTCTTCTGTGCAGAGCAATGTACTCGAGATTGTGGAGGATACAAGACAGAATGAGGCAGCCCTGCATTTCAAGAGGTTTATTCCATTTGGGGTTTACAAAAAGGCTCTTTCCAAATTATAGTTGTGATAGACTGCATGAAGCCCCCCCTCCAAAGATATCTGTGTCATTATCCCCAGAACCTGTAAAGATGTTATATTCAAAAGGGACTTTGCAGGTGTGATTAAGTTATGGATTTTGAGACGAGGAAAAGATCCTGGATTATCTGGGTGGGCCGGATGTCATCACAAGAATCCTTATAAAAGGGAGGCAGGAGAGAAGATGTGACATTGCTGGCTTTAAAGATGGACGACGGGGCCATGAGCCAAAGAATGCAGGCAGCCTCTAGGAGATGGACGGGGCAAGGGAACAGATTGTTCCCTCGAGTCCCCAGAAGACAGCCCTGTGGACCCATTTTAGACTTCTGATGTCCAGAGCTGTGTAGTTTTAAATCACTAATTTTGTGGTCATTTGCTGGAGCAGCAATAAGAAAGGAACACAGGAGTAATGGGTGGCAACAACTCCAAGTGCATTAAGATAGAGACAGAGGAACAATAGTTATAGTTCCTTTATCTAGTACTACCCTCAGGAATACTTCGCTACAGGCATCAACAGCTTCATTCCTGCGTGTGTTCATTCATACATCCCCTTAATCTGTCTGTAAATATTTACGGAGTAAGGCGCTACATTCGGTATCCTCACCATCGCATTTAACCCTCACTACAATCCTGTGATGTGATCATAATGACTATTTCTAGAAACAAATGTCTATTGCGTGCTTCCCTGTGTTCCACAATTCACATGCATTCTCTCATTTAATCCCCAGGAGATGCCCCCAAGTCCATTTTACTGATGAGGCAAGTAGTGAAAGGAGCAGGTAAGAAGTGCGCACCGGGCCCCGCAGCAAGTATTACTGAGTGCTTATTACGTGCCAACTTCTCTGTTAAGGACTTTACATGGATTCGCTCATTAAGCCCTATGAATTAATACTGCGATCTGCCTTAGTTTTCCTAGGAGAGGGAAATGGGACTCCGAAAAGTTCAATCACTCACTTAACGTTCTGTAGGTTGAAAGAGGCAGAAGAGGTTATCGACTCCAAAGCTAGTTCTCTTGTCACTGGATACTAACAGTACTTGCTTCTAGTTCCCTCAGGATGAAGTTATTTCCAGGGAGAAAGTTACAGGTTAGATGGGGTTGCTCACCCTTGGCACTAGTGACATTGGGGTGGATCCTCTTTGTGGAGGCTGTCCTGTGCTCGTAGGATGTGGAGCAGCAACTTTGGCCTCTACCCTCTAAATGCCAGCAGCAACCCCCGCCCAAGTGGTGACAAGCAAAAATGCTTCCAGACATTGTCACATGTCCCCTGGGGGGCAAAATTGAGAACAACAGTGCTAGAGTTTGCCAAGATATTGAATGGATGGAAGGAGTTAATGGGTGCCTTAGTCTATCTGCTAATCAGTTAGAGCTGATGTGTATCTTAGCCTAGCTGCTAAAAAACTGTGAAGCAAAAGAGACTAACCCTGGGAGCAAAGAATCAACCTTTTGTGGTATGAACTCATCTCATAATATTTCTTTGATTCTGTCTTTAGAAACCCGAATATGCCATGCCTTTCATAATAGTAAAATTCTCTTCAGATTGCCTTTTTCGTTTTTGCTGCAAAGGATAGTATGTATAGAAAACTTGCCACTAATTTAAAAGAGCAATAATTAGACATCATTTACATACATCAGAAAGGGAATAGTTAAAAATCTATGATACATCAATTTAATGGAAACATACCATGGCCATGAAAAATGTTAGCAAACGGAAAATGCTAATGATATGATTTTAAGAAAATAAGCTTAGTTCAAAAGTAGCTATACTATGAAAATAAATATATAAAGTTCTGTATGCATATGAACAAGAACTAGGAAAAATAAAGTTTCACATTTTAAACATAAATTTAATGCCTGATGGGAACATGGGTTACTGCTTTCATTGTAAATTTTTAAAACTTTTTTTGATACAAATATTCATAAAATAAAAATCAAGATGCGATGATTTAAACACACACACGCACACGCACACACACATATACACAGCTCTAGATTAAATTATAAACTTAAGAAAAAATAGCAAGAATTTGTACTGTGTCTTCCAATTACTACTTGAGTGCTGGCCCTGGGGAATTACTCTGTGGAGGGAAAAAACACAACCAAACATTTGGTGTTCAAATAAATGTGGGAAAAGCTGCCAGCCACACCTTTTCTCCCATTATGGAAATTGAATGGTCACCATCAGCACTTTAAAGACTTTGAGAAAGTACAATAGAGAAACCATTAGCTTGGTTAATTTAGCATTTCCCAAATGTTTTTGACCATGAAACCCTTATTTTGCCTGAAAATCTTAATCTCCCTGGAGACCTTTCTGGAACATGATGTCTTGTTATATAGTAGGTTCAGCTTGTTCTCTTTATAAAAGTAACAGCAATAATTGGATGACATCTTAGACTAGCAAATATGCAACCAAACTCACTGGCCAGGACACAGAAAGTTCCTGGGATGCTGGAGGGAAGAGTCAGCTGGGAATATCAGTGGCTCTCTGGGCATCAGACTGCTTCCCAGATATCTGGGTCTGCAGGGACCCTCCAAGATGCTGACTGGGCTCACTACAGTCATCCAAGAGTTGTTTTCAGTAGGTATTCGGTAAATGCTCGCTGAATCACAGAAACAGACCTAGGAAGGGATGAAGAGAAGGGCCAAAGCGCCCACGCCACGCCACATGCAATCAGTCACAGATTTGGCCAGCGCCGGCCAGGCTCCAGTTACCTTTTCCAAGTCTTGGTCCAGTAGAACTCTCTCTTGACTTCAACGATGGCAAGTGGCTCACCAGCATATACTGCTCTGTCCCTTTGTAAAGCTTCTCCGAGCCCCCCCGGGCCGCATCCTCTTGCATAGCCAGCAGGGAGCGCTCAGATAGCACTGGGGAGTTGTTGTCATAAGGGGAGAGGTCTCCGCTGGAGGCCTTGTTGGAGTCTGTAGAAGAGTGCCTTCCTCCCATGGAAAAGGAAACTTCCGACCGCAGCATGTCAGGGCTTCTGTCGGAAGGAGACAATTACAGGTGCGTGAGCGTGCTAACAATTAGTGACCAGATTCAAACTATGTGACCATTACACAAATGACAGGAGAATGCATGGACACGGGCTGAAACAAAAAGACCTTTTGAGCAATGTTCCAAGACTTCTACATCAATACAGTGAAAGCGTTTCCATAAAATGGCCAGCAGATGGCAGCACAACTCCACAGATGTTACTGGAAATGTCAAGGCAAAGGGAGCGGGGAGGATGAAACAGTCATGGATCCCTGTATTTTCCAATGTGCCTCGCTGAGATTCCTGTTGGATTAATCCCTTTTTCATTTCAAAGTTCAAGTCTGAACTCCTATGGACGGTTTCTCATAAACTATGAAAAATGGAAGAAAAGACTGAAAATATCACAAAAAAACAGAATCTTCTTGTCAAAGAGAAAAGATGCTTCTGTTAGGGACAAGAACAAAATGTACTCATTGGAGACTTTTAAAAGGGACTGACAGCATGTCAAAAATATGATGTGCAGAAAAGCTTTACAAAGACAAAGTTACAAATGTCTGAAAAGAGAACTGAGTTATGGACAAACTATGGGGAGGGATATATATGTGCAAAAAGGAAAAAAGGTCATCTCTGGGCATTGATTATAAAGGAATGAAAAAGAACAAAAGACCGAAATGCCATTCTTTTGGTCAACCAACCATATGTATGACTCTACGTGTGGGAGTGTGTGCTCCTGAACACAGGCAAATCAGAGAAGATTCTGCATATTTGATTAAAATAATAACATGGAATTCAGAAATAAGCTGAACTTGGCAGAATATATTCAGGGCATTTAAGACATTTAACTTATTAGGTTGGTACTAAAGTAATTGCAGTTTAAAAGGTTAAAAATACTTGCAAAAACCGCAATTACTTGTGCACTAAACTAGTAACAAGAAATAACTTTGGATTCACATCTGATATCTTTAAAATATAGCACTTCATTTACTAAATACGTGTAGCGACCATCAATGATCCTGAATTTCAGAGATCCATTTAAATAAATGTTTACATTTTTAAATATACTTTTTAATGAAGCTTGATCTCATTCAGGTGGTAGCAACCGATTGAGTAAATCGGTTGTGGTGAATATTTTGTCATTATTTTGATATCATAGTGGTTCTTTCTGGCCATGGGATACCATTCAGTGAAACAAGATTCTAATCACTGTATCATCCCTGAACATTGATGGAAAAGTGGCCCCGATTTTAGTTTTGTTTTAAGGACTTATTTTGCTTGTGGCATCAGTTGAAATATGTATTTTCTGTGGGGCTAACACTCGTGGAGCTATTTGGAAAAGTCTACTTCAGATTGTACATATCACAGTATATGAGTGTATGTTTCATGCGTGTAAATAAATACACCTTTGCAGCTGTGAAAATAAATAAAATTAAAGTCTGGTGCTCATTATCTGTTAAGAAAAACTGGTAGATAACTCTTTTACTATCCTCAACATCTTGAATTAAAAACAATTCAGATAAAACTATGCTTGAAACTTTGCGTAAAGTTCAATAGGCTTTGTGAACAACTTTTCTTCCCCCATCCAAACTCTCAGTGTAAATAAACCCATTCTTCCTGTGACTACGATAATGACACTACTTGTTGGAATAACTGTTTCACGTATAACATGGCTGAAGAGATAAACGCATCACCATAAGTAGTGTCCACTGTATTTAAATACATCTAAAATGATTCTACAAGGCACTAGTGCTTTCACAAATTGATATAAAACATACTATTTTGCATATCTGTTATGTGTTATATGTGCATGGGTTGTCACAGCAACAGAAATAACAGTGAAAATGTGAGTGGAACAGGAAAAGGAGAATGTCAGGAACATGAGAAGAGTGTTCAAAGTCTTACCTGTGAACACCTGTACTTTCTACCTTCCTCAAAATAGTGGCCCTGACATCTTAAAGGGAAATGATGACAGATTGATTAAAAGTTCCAGAACCCGCTTCTGTCCCCCTCCCCCACTTCACTTCTCTTTACTAGTCTTTCCTTTTTTTTGGTTTAATTTTTCAGAACAAATCCTTCGTAATCTTAAAGAAGGTAAACGTACGCCTGAGCGATCTTTTGCAAACCAAATGGTTTTGAGCATGCAACATGGAGGAAGTGTGCTCCCAGGGGATCTTGCTTCCTCTTGGGTTTCCAGCAGGGCTTCATGTCCAGGAGGAAAGCATCTCAGAGTGTGACATGCCTCACTGGTCACTGAGGCAGCTGGGGGAATTTCTTACCCACATGGAATAAATAAGGCCTCTCCTTGCCTCCTCTTTAAACTGATGACAGATAATCTTATGGGAAAGAGCCAAAGGACAACCATGACGATGATTTTTCCAGAAACTTTAGGCCTCCAGTGAATGAAGAAAAAAAAAAGGAATGTACTACTTCTGCTGGAAAGTGGGGGGGAAAACTATCCTTTATATCTAATTAAGGGGGGGGGGAGTCTCCCTAACTCTAGTGAAGGGAACACAAAACAAAACAAATGGTCACTTGTTTGTCATCATGGGCCCAACTCTAGTTGAGGAAACTTTACTATTAGAATGAGAAAAATTGAATGTGGTGAACTGGTAGCTCCATGGAGCTCAGCTCAGAATCAGGGTTCTATGTTCTTTCTGACCAGGGCTAGAAATGATATCACTGGGCTAACTTTAGTTGTTTTTCCTGTTTAGTTGACACTTTTCTAGTCATTAGTGAGTCTGTCTTACAAAACATACAGAAGAGAATACATTCAACAAAGTACTCTAAGTTACAGATTCAGCCAACAGTTACATGCATAAAGAAACATACTCTACGGAAGATATTTCTCTCACGTCTCAGTACTAGGGACATTTGGGTTTCTATGAAGCAAGTAGGTTATTTTTACCCTATGGACCCATGCATCAAGTAATAATAATGCATCTCTCTCTGCAATGGTTGCTAAAAGGCTCTGAGGAATTGGGGCTCCTGGTATGCTTTTGTATGTTTCACACCCCAACTTCATCATATCTTCTTACTCTTTCCATTGTTTTCCTGTCCCCAGTCTCTCATGTTACTTAACTACAATATTGTCCCACTTTTTGTATTATTTGCAAGCTGCTTCAATAAATTGCTTTTGGACTGATATTCAGACAGGGAAATCACACCCATGTTAATTGTTGGGGTATTGGAAAGGCAGTCTGCTTCATGAGAACATTTAGTTTGGTTCAAGCACAACAAAATAAAACAGGAATTAAAACAACAAAAGCAAAACTAACTGAAGCTGCCACACTGTTTCTTCCTCCATTTGCATGGCTCTGATTGCAGCTGACCAAGGAGACCTGAGAGAGGAGGAGGTGAAGAACCCGTGGCCCTCTCCTCTGCTTTGGGGCTGGCTCTGCAAAATATTACTCAGTGCTTCTGCTGCGGCACATCCACCTCACCTGGGAACTTGTTGGAAAGGCAAATTCTCAAGCTCCATTTTGCACCCACTGTCAGACCTGGCTATAATATGCAGGTCCCAGGGCAAATTGACCGTACCGGGGCCCCCTCCCACATTAAAAAATTATGAAGAATTTCAAGATGGTGACAGTACATTATTAAGCCAAACGTGAGCTGTTTCTGAGAGTGGGGTCCTGTAGCCCATGAAACTGGCTTTGTCCACTGAAAGGGAATCTCTGGGAGTGAGGCTAGCAGAGCGGGGTTTTTAAAAGCCCTCCAGGTCATTTTGATGCACGGGAAGTTTGAGAAGCTCCGATACCAAACCTACCTTCCCTCCCATCCATACATGTCACAGGGCGCTAAGGACATACTGAGAGTCAGATCAGGAGGAAAAGCACAGATAGTGGCCAAAACCTCAGCACTGGCTGGCAGCAGGGGTAAACGTGGTGGCGCTGACCTTGAGGCGGCTGAGGCCACAGCTGAGTAAAGGAGGGAGAGTATGCCTTTCCCAGTTAGCTGCAGTCAGCAGGATCCAGTTAACTGAATGCACTTGGTTATGAATCATGTGAAGGTGAGGGGGGCAGGCAAGGCCAACCTGCTTTCCTCTGTTCTTCTGGTCCATTCTCCTCAAGTCCAGCCGCCACAGTAACCACAGCTGGGGCCCCAATCAGGGCAGACACTGGGGGAAGTGGCTAAAGCAGAACGCTGGACACAGAGGTGAATGAGGTGTCTGTCAGCCGACACAGGCCATGAACCTGCTCAGGGTGGCTGGGGTCACAGCCAGAGGCATGGGCAGATGGGGCTAATGAGAGGTGATGCCTTCCTTTCCCAGCCTCCCAATGTATCTTGGTGATGAAAGGGGACAGAGTTTGAGTACACATGGCAAGCTTGTGAAAGACACTTCCGTGAAATAACCCCTTGGCCTGTGAGAAGAGTAAAAGTTGAAGTTTATACAGAGTTCACGATGGCAGGCATTGGACTAAGTGACTACAAACAACTTTCGTTCCTGACCACATTTGAGAGTGAAAGAAATGAGGAGATGACTAAGTAACATGTCTTTCTAGCAGCAGGGGCAGTAAGCGTTGGGACCCTTCTAAAATTTATTTGATAAATAGTATTGAATAGTATTAAAAATCAATAGTAACATGTTATATTTTATACTTAGAGTTGATGGCCCTTTTAAATGTTTAAAATATTTCCTATTTATCATTTTCTTTTCTCAGCAGAGGTAAGGTGGTGGCCAAATTTACCTAAGCATCCATAATCCAAGATTTGCCTTTTCACATGAGAGCCCACCAATTAATACACAAAACTACTTCATTCACTCCTCAGGATTCTCACTACAAAACAGGCAGTTCCGAGTTTTAAGACATTTTTATGTCACTCCATTGCTTTATCATTAAATCTATTGCAAACAAATTCAGGAACCCCCTTTGGGTATCTGAAAAATAAGTCAAGCGGCCACCAATGTCTTCTCTAAGATCTACCTCTACCATGATTCAACTCTATGAAGACATGTTTAAGTTCAGAGTTCCAAGTAAATGCAATAAAATATTCATGCATTTATTTATATAAAATATTTACTCTGACCAGTGATTCACTAGATGAAAAGTAGCTTAAAAGCAGGTCGTGGCCTCTCTTTCTACGTGTTGGAATTTAATGGATTTACAGTTGGGTGGACAGGTTGTCAGTTGACATGGGTTTGCCTCCATGAATGGATGTTTTCCTCATGAGACCTGAAAACCCCAGGACCATCCACAGCTAACCATATAAGCACCAGATGGACATGGAGAGTGAATCACTTTCTCACCCTTAGCTGGTCCCTCCAGGTCAGGGTGTAAGCTCGCTGGCAGGGTTCTGTGGGCAGGCCTGCACTGCAGCCGGAAGCACAGAACTTGTTCTGTGGATAAATGGAAAACTCCGGTTCAATCACCGGATGTGGCCAGCCCAGCTCTTCGCTGAGCTACCCCGGTGAGAAACATCCGAGGAGATTTCAAACTTGCTTTGGCTTCATTCTTGGCTCAGTCGTTCAACTGATAAACCTCAGTCTGTTGGAACTCAAAGCACATAACCATCTCAGACTGTATTAATTGTACTGGGAAAGGAATCCACTGCCACAACAGCTCTGGATTTATGAGGGCTTTTCACATTTATCATGCTCGGTTCTGCAAGGCATGCCTTATGCAGAATCCTAGGCACAAAGGCACCCTGCCCCAAAGAGAAGCTCACAGGGCTCCAAACTCATCACCAGGAGACGAAGCCAGCACCCTGGACATTAGAACTTGCTCAGGGCTTTGATAAAATGTCTCCCTTCGTTTTTACCTCGTATTGATTCATTCCTAATAGTCCTGGCATATGGAGGCATTAATGACAGGTGAAGAGAAAACAATGCTGACTTCATTTTGTTTACAGTATGCCTGATAAAACATCTTCCAATTCATATTTTGCTAGTTTTTAAAAGAAGTTGTGGATCACAGTAAAGGTGTTGGAAGAAAGAGGTGATGTAATAAATTCCCCATCTTGAATTGCCTTTCCATAGAAGGCACATTCATACTTTTTTGGAATTTTTTATTATGGGATTCTCTATTACACATCGTTTTTCCTACAATTGGATGAAAAGGCTTCCTTGAGTGGAGTGTGTGTGTGTGTGTGTGTGTGTGTGTGTGTGTGTGTGTGCACACGTGGTTAATGCTTCATAATTTCCAAGGAATGAAACCGAATGACATTTGAAGCCACCAGCTACTGCCAGTCAATAGGATTCATTGCTATTATACTATACTGCTAAAGTGTGATTTCTTGTCTCTGACAATTTCCTGAAAATTTTTCTGATTTTACAAATCCTAGTAAAAGGAAAACAGGAAAAATAGTCCATCTTGTACCACTCTCTGATTTGGATGAAGACCTTTTCAATGACAATCGTTGAAAGATTAAAATAAATATTTCTTTGATGATTTAAATGTGATGCCTTTCAATTATGAGAAGGCCTAATGCTCCTCCATCATGAAGAAGGTGGAGTTATTATTCAACAAGAGGAAGATCCAACTCAACAAAACAATTACTTTCCAGTTCTGAAATTTTACCCTTTGAGACAACTATGGGTCTTCACCCATGATCCTGACTGACAGGTCACTGGTTTTGCTATTTGGTGGGGAGGGGGAGTTCCAGTAAAAACTTGGTGAAGGCTGCTAACAGAATTAAATACAATGAAATTTAAAATATATATAGCAATGGATTTGGTTCATCCATAGCAGCCTTCTCCCCAAACACAGTTACATTTGTTTTATTTTGACTTTGTTTCCAGAATGCAGTAGGAAAAATGTTCTCCTTAGTCACGTATACCATAGAGGTATACACGGCTTTATGTAATTTTTTAATGGTGAATTTTTCCCAGAACATTAAAGCAGTTGAAATCTTGAAAAGTAGATACATTAGAGCTTACAACCTTATGTGAAGTTTAAATGCTTTGTTTATGCCCCAACCAAATTTTAGTACTATTTTAATTCAGGTTAATGTAATTAAAAATTGTTTAAGATTGTCATGCGGCCCAGAGAAATTGTCAGAGAGAACAATTCTCTCGGTTGAAAAGAAGATACACAAAGAAATACATTTTCAAAACATCACTGATAACTTGCTTCCATTTAAGCCAGGCACACACGTTTCACCTTTTGTTTCAGGCTCCAGTATGGCTTGGCCTCCTGGCACGAGTCTTCTAAAAATTTTTGACATTTCGTTCATCATAGGTTTTTGGCATTAACTTTGATTTTAAAAAATATAGCATTTCGATGACTGAGGTTTCTAGTACACCCTTAAATTTTGCACCTAGCTGAGGGTCTCCCTCTCCTCACCCTGGTCCAGGCCCCGTTATGATACTTTTGTTCTGTTGCAAATGGCCACATTCAACATACCTCGTTCTCTTAGATTTACCTTACATTCTCATCCCCTATTTCCTTCCATGCTTAAATCAAAAGAGGGGGTCTATTTTAAGTATCTTTGAAGAAAGGAGCGTATAATTCTAATAAATATATCAGACAAGCAGAACTAATCAGAGACAGTTTTGGGGACGCAGAGAAAAAACGAGAGTGGTTAGATGGGTGTGTGGGAGGGGGTTGGGGATAAGGGGAAAGGTGAAGGGATTTGGAAGCAGCTGGTAACCACAAGATGGCCTCAGGGTTTTTTTGAAAATTAATTTGGGGAAGGTATTCTATAATGTTGTAAAGATTTTGTTGGGTATCCGATGGACATGCGTCCTATTTGGGAGACCACCTCAGGGATACTGTGGATTCCAGATCATGGCATTGTACACCAGAAGCTAAACATTAATGAATGCCAACTATAATTTTATATATATAATGTGATGGTTCAATGTGAGGTCGAAGGGATAGTGGATGGGGGGAGGGGGGTTCACAGTATGAGGGATATAAATGATGAACGTCTAAGTATTACCTTGTTTTGTACACCTGAAACTAATAAATAAATAAATAAATTTAAAAAAAAAGAAAATACTGTAAAACAAGCAACCATCCTATTTTAATCAGAATAAAAAAATAAAACATCAAAAAGAAAAAAAAACTTGAAGTTTTGCATTGTCAGTAATATAAATCTCCTGTGCTCTCCCTCTGGCATTCTGTTTTGGTTGCTGCCAAAAATGTAAGTAGACAAGCACAAGAAAAAAACAATGACTCCTCCTTTCACTCCCTCAATTCTGTTGCTGCATAAAGAAGAGAAAAAACTCAATCCAAAACAAAACATTAACTTCCCAAGTTTCACTAAATGTTTGATCTTTCAAGACAGACGTTATAATAGCGATGTTCTTGTTGGTGCTACACTCTTGTGAAAAGTTACTTTTCCACTCCAAAGAAAATCTTGTGCAATTTCCATGTGGGGCACAGGAATCTAAAGCCTTTTTTAGGTACGTGAACTGATGGCAAGGAAGAGAAGCTTCAGGAGAAAAGCCAAAGGGTCGGTGGTCATTTGAGAAGCTAGTGCTGCTCTCCACTCTGTCGTGTTCCTGCAAATCCTTTCAAGTCTTACCTTTTATTCCTCAGCTCTCAGCCTTTCAGCTGAGTTTCCAGTACATAATGTCTTCCAAACAAGAATTCTGTCCATTCCCATCATGTCATGGTTTGACCAAGCCCTCTCCCTCGTTACCTGCAAACATGCGGTCGCGTCCAGTCCCTTCTGAAATTTACGTGACCTAATGCGAGCAGGTCGTGTTCCCACTTCAGTATCTTTTCACTCTCACTCCTCTCTCTGTTCCAGAACTAGCGCCATCAGCCTGATGCCAATTAGATCAGGCCATTTAAAAAAATACAGCATTTCGATGACTGAGGTTTCTAGTACACCCTTAAATTTTGCACCTAGGTGAGTGTCTCCCTCTACTCCCTCTAAAGGACCTTGCCTTTAGACGCTGCCTGCAGCTTAATAGGGGAAGGGTCCTCTCTTGTACCATATTGCCTCCAAAGTTTACTATCTCGTGGGTAGCGAGGTGGAATCTAGTGATGCCCAAGGCTTTGGTAAGTAGTTGTAAATGAAGAAAATGGTGACATTTGAAGCAATGTGAGAGGAATTGTTGACATTTATTCAAAACACTATTCTCATAGCACAACAACTCTATCAGGTTGGTGCTACTTTTCATTCTAGTTTACCGATGAAGAAACTGAGACAGAGAGAGATGAACTTATTTACCTAACACTGCACAGCCAATAGCAACAGGACTGGAATTTGAAACCAGGCGATGTGGCTCTGGACCGAAGCTCGTGACCAGCGTGTTACACTAGACAGGCGTGCGCTACTGGTGGGTAATTGACACACCAATGTAGCCAGCACCATCTGGCACTTGGGGTGCTGTGATTTGTCCCCACTGTAATCTATTGTCACTAATTTATTGCCACTGTTTCTTGATTTAAACGCTGCCCCTAAACCAGCCATTTAAGGCTTCTGCCCTCCAAGCTGACCAGCCTTTTTATTGAGACCCCAGCCAGAAAACATATCTACTGTTATGTCCAGGCCCTGGTTCAAGCTCCCCAAACATCCAGGCCTATGGATACCCCTCCAGTCTTCAAGGTCACTGCACGTGCTTGCTTTTCTCAGAAGCCATCCCTGAGACCGCAGGTCACAGCTCTTTCGTTCCTCCAAACTCCTAGTGGATTTATGGTCTGGAAAATTGGTTCCCTTTGTTTGTCAACACAAAGACCCCTTTGCATTGTCAAAAGTCAATCACTTCAAATACCTGTGTGATAGTAAATATGCAATATCTACTGTTGTGGGTCTAAGCCAGAGGTTCTTACCCCTGGCTGCTCAATAGAATCACATGGGGAGCTTTGAAAATTCTCAATGTCCAGACTGTACCCCAGGACAAATGAATCAGAATCTCTAGGGGTGGCGCCCAGGCACAGTTGTTCCTTAAGCTCCCCAGGTGATCTACACTGGGCAGGGAGTCTGAGAACCCATGGCCCAGCACACACCATTTTGCACTCGGAGGCACACTGAATAGCGCGCCTCCTATTATCGCTCCCCGTGTAGGCGTCTGTCAACAAGTCTGTGAGCTCTGACAGTCAAGAATATGTCCTGATATTTGAGGCTTTCACTCCTCAAAGTGTGGATCAAGGACCAGCAGCATCACAGTATCCTCTGGGAGCCTGTGAGAAATGCAGATTCTCCAACTCCTTTCCCCAGACTGACTGCTTCCGAAAGAGCGTTAACGAGACCCCCTGGTGATCTGTATGCACAGTCAAGATTGAGAGGCGCTAAAGGCACAAAGAGACCACCTCCAGCTCGAGGGGTAGGACTCTCAAGCCTCAAAAGGCCATTACAAATGAATATCTATTTATTCCTTTATGTATTTTTACTTCACGGTATCATTACCAACCTTCTGGACTGTGTCTTGGCTTTTACCTAGAGGAAAACCAAACACTCCTTTCTCCTCCTTTCCGAGAAAGTCTTCTCCAAATGTTTCTGTTTGATAACTCTAGGCTCTGAAATCCGCAGTTCACCTCCCTTTCTTTGAAGCCCTGACACTCACCTACGATCTTGATCTAGGATCAACTTGCCTGGACCTTACACTTGTTATTCTCATAGGGATAAGGATCAGAAAAGGCCAGACAACTGCATAGCTTGAGATGGACTTAGCACGTATACTTTTTCCTTTTCCTAAGAGTAAAAAAGGAAAGCTTCACTTCTTGGCACTTACACGAAAGAGCGTTCTTAAAAACCACATTAAAATTACTATTATTAAGCAGTTTTCAAAGTACAATGCTTATATATTTTTAAATGTCATATAAAAACAGAAATTTGGCAAGGCAAAATCCGTGGTTTTTTTAGGTGTGTATTTTCTAGCTTCCCTGCAGAGTACCCATGAAATGTTATAAATGCAGTTTAATGAGGGTTTCACGGATAGAAATGCCACCGTGTCTGTTTTCTTGCATCGGGAAAGGAAATAAGTGAGTTCATTAAAATTGTGGTCATACAAGATATACTGTGAAGAAAAGCCATTTGTTAGTTTAAATTAGGACTTACACCTTGATGACAGTTAAAAATCTAGGAAAAAATTAAGTGAGACCAATTCTCTGATATGAAAAGCCAGACCATGAAATGCCAGCTCACTTATATAATAATTTGAATATATTTTGAATCACTCGTGGCTCTTGGGGCTTGGATCCAGACAGAATGCCTTATTTGAACCAGAATTTGGCCTGATAATGATTGGCACAGAGATGAAGTTTTAAAAATGCATTTGAAAGGATGACGCAATTAAAGATTCTTCCCTGCTCTGCAGGAAACAGAGTGGAACTGAATTTCACTGTGTTTTTAATGTAATGACCCCAGAAAAAAGGGGACCTGAATGACTATGGAATTCCTCTCCACCAAACTTCTCTAAAGACTATCATATTTTTATATCTGAAATGGTTTTAAATGAAAATAAACACATCAAATTCAGCATCAATATAAAGGAACAACTTGACATGTGTCAATGTTTCTAAGATATCATTGATAAAGACATACTATTATTTCATATATGATTAAGAAAGAAAAATGCTATGAATTAAATTCGAACATGCCACTGATTATAAAGTTAATCTCAACTTCAGAGATGATAAAACACGGTGGAGGGAATTGTTGAAATTCAGTAGATTAAAAGCACAACATAAACGGTACCTTCATGAGAGGATAACAACTTTTTCTGTCACAAAAAGGGCTTGGTGTCACAGTGGCAATATCACTCCTGGTTAATAATGCAATATGATCCCCTTAACTGGATTTGCCAAAAGCTCAGCATCCCCATACACTCTGCCTCTGTAGCAAATGATTGTGGTTAATTGTAAAATCTGACTAGTGCAAAAATTTAGCGCTCTTTCCTTTGGAGGCAGAAATGGCAGCAAACCATAGTGTACAGAACGACTTGCATTTTACTCATTGCAAAAATGGGTGCATGTGGAGACCAGCGTGGATTTTATCAAAAGGATGCTAGCTATAAAGGGAGAGAGAGTCCAGAGGTTACCCACTTCTAATTTGATACGGGCACCTAGGCTTTGGCTGAGGCCTGTCTTGTGGTTTGGTAATGTGTCACTCGCGCTGCTAAATTACACATGTAAGATGCATCCGGGCTCAGCCTTATGGGACCCTAACTACAATTGGTAGGATTCTAGAAGGAGAATCTCTGATCCTAGTCAGTCCCTGAGCTTCTTGCCAGTGATTTAGTGCTGTTTTTTTGGTAAACACAGTCAAAAGGACGTCAAGGGACTAGAAAAAGCCAAGAATGAAACAGAAAAATCCCGGAAAGCAGTTCTAATTCAGTAAGTGGATTGGTAAGACTGGAGCATTTTCTGGCTAGGTGGACTGATCAGATGTGCCAGAAAATTGCCAAAATTCCACTTCAAGTCACCCTGCATGGAATGATTGAAAACTTTCTAATTCCTTAGAAATCGAAATCGAAACCCCCAGGTGGCTTTAGACGATGGCGTACTCACGAGGATTGGGAGGCCTTTCTTCTGAGTAAGTAGTCCACCACATCCGGGTCCGTCTCCAGCAGGCTGATCAGCACTTCGTTCTGGAGATCTGGGGAAACCTGCAGGGGCCAAAGGTTGGGACATAAGTAAAACCATTCCAGAAGGAGGAAAGCCAAGCTCATTAGCAACTTTCTAAGCAGAAAACGGAGGAGTCTTAAGAGTCATAAGAGAACAGAGTGATTGATTGGCTAAAACCAAACCTACACCAACCCATATCACCAATTTAATT
This sequence comes from Rhinolophus hipposideros, assembly GCF_964194185.1. NCBI lineage: Eukaryota > Metazoa > Chordata > Mammalia > Chiroptera > Rhinolophidae > Rhinolophus > Rhinolophus hipposideros. Next base: position 121,328,579 of record NC_138046.1, on the reverse strand, counting down.
CTTTGGACAAATTGGACAATTACCACAGAGTCATTCAATCCAAATTGTCACCCCTCTTATGACTGGGATACAGACTAGTCACTGGGATACCTCTGTTGCTCAAACTAGATTTTCTTGGTTTTCGAATAAGCAAAATATCATAGTTAAGAGGCAGGATATTAATAAATTATTGTCCAAATGGGGACATTTTCTAGAGTTGACATTTATATTTATGCCAAGACAACAGGCATAAATTATGACTGTCTTGGGCAGTTCTACAACATATTATCAGTTTATTGAAAGGGCAGGTCCTTGAACCAGACTGTGTTTGCGTCCTAGTTCTACTTCCTGCTTGTGGGAACTTTGGCAAGGTACATAGCATTTCTGTGTCTGTTTCCTCACCTGTAAAATGGAGATAATAATAGTATGTACCACCAAGAGTTGCTGTGGTGATTAAATGACTTGTGATATGTTGTGAACTTAGAATAGTACCTGGCAGATAATAAACACTCATTTTATCCTTCAGTGCCTGTCTAAACTTTTTTGCTGCATCCTGGTCCATTAGCAATTAAGTTTCTCACTTCATAATTTGACAAGGCATTCACTAGAGTTCTATAGATAAGCATGCCATGTTCCTCTAAGCCTAATCCACAGTGCATTAGAAGATGGCCTTACAATCCTAAATCACTTGTGTGGGAATGTTCTATAGGAAAAAGTTGAACTTGATTCTAATGGTTTTCTACTCTGTAGATGCTGGTAGCTCAACCAAAGGAAATTCAAACTATTGAGAGGAAATCAATTTTCACACATGGGCTTGGAGATAAGGCTCTTAAGAACTGCAGGGACAAGTGTCCTGAGAATAAGTGGTTAGTTGGTGGAATAATTTAACTTTTGCCTCTTATAGAACTCAATTCTTCTTGAGCTTTGAGAAGCTGGAGACAATTTTACTAATGAAAACAAGGATGAAAAAGCAACAAAACGCTTTCCTTCCCTCATAAATCTGTTCCTCCTACTTTATCCCGAATCTTCATTGATGACATTGCCAAACCCTCATCTCACAAACACAAAATCTGGGTTGTACCCAAGCTTCTCTGTGTCATTTCCCCTTCCTGTTCCGAGCCAGGAAATCCAGTTGATTTCATCTCCATGATGCCTGTTACTTCTTTCCTCTATCTTCCACTCCAACTGCAATGATCCAAGTTCGAGCCCTCGTTACCCCTTTGTAGTTTCCCTCCTTGTATAACAGCTATACCCCAAGTTCCCTCTGGAGAACCAACTGTTACCCAATGCTTAGCTCAAGGGTGAAGTATAGCCTAGTCTAAGTCAGTGGTCATTCCATTCCCAGAATACCATGGGCGCCTGAGCAATGGGCATGTGACTCCATTAGAGACAATGAAAAGCCATGAGAATTTCCCTGAGACTTTCGAGAGAGAGGATACAGGGCCTGTAGCCATAGGGGGCCTGAGGATTATGTTGACAATTGAATAAATAATACCAAGAAATGGAAAGAAAGAAAAGGAGTCTCTTTTCTTTGAGTTTTAGGTAAAGCTCTGCCTGCAGACACAATTGCTTTTGTATGGTTCAGCTATATGAACCCCACATTCCTTAAGCTAGTGTGAATTTTTAGTTGAAAAGAGAGATATATCCTTGGTAGACCTTTGATGCAACAGCTTGCCAACTTGTGCACTATCTATTTCTTTCAACATGTACATCACATTTCTTATCTGCATGGTTGTCAGAATGCTCTAATCAAGACATTTGCTTGCTCAAAAACCCTTTTATCCCTACAGCTGAAGCCCTCCTCTCACTTGCTTGCCTCAATCTGTGTTTCCCATCTTTTCCCTTTGCAGTCATCCTCATACACCTTCTACTTCAGCACTACTGCGCTCACTCTGGCCTTTTTCCACCTCCTTCCTTTAATTCACGACATAAATATTTGGTGAATGCTTACTGAATGCCAGGCACTGGATGCTGGGATTCAGCTACAAACCAAACAGACAAGAATCCTTGTCTCCTTAAAGGTGACAGTGAATATCAGAAGACTGGCATTAAACAAATAAACAAACAAACAAAAAAACAGAGCATGGATCCCATGGACAAAAACAAAGCAAAGAAAGATCGTCTTTCTCCCTGGGGAGGGAGATGCAATTTAAATAAGATAGTCAGGCCAGAGAAATGGACATTTTAGCAGAGAATTTAAGTTGATGAAGGAATTGCAGAACATTATTCCAAGCAGAAGGAAGAAAAACTCAGCCAGATCTTGCGTCAGGAGCAGTAAGGAGGCCAGTGAAGTTGGAACAGAGTGAGAGAAATGAGGTGAGCAGTAGGAGCCAAGGTGGCCAAGGCCAGAGGTTGTGGGGTCTTATGGGTCATGATAAGGACTTCTGCTCTCAATCTAAGTGGTGGGGAGCCGCTGGAGGTTTTGAGCAGAGGACTAACACGAATTGTCATCATTCTGGCTGCTGAGTTGATAGTAGATGGTGGGGAAGAAAGGGGTGAAGCAGGAAGTGCCTATGGGGTCTGTTGATACAACTCCAACAGAGATGCTGGACCAGGATGGTGAGCTGATGAGAAATATTTGGATCCGGGAGACAGTGAAGATAGAGATGATAGCATTAGCTAATTCGTGGATGGAGAGAGAAGACAGGGAGAAGGAGTAGGAGAGGGAGAAGAAAGAATAACTTCAATGTTTGGGGCCTAGGCAGCTGGAGGAATGGGGTTGCGTTGACTGGTATAGAGAAGCTGCAGGAGAAGGAGGCTGGGGTCAAGATGAGGAGCATGGCTTTGATATGATAATGGTGAGAGGCCCGTGATACATCCAAATGCAGGAGAAATCTAGTAGGCAATTGGGAATAAGGATCTGGGGTCCAGCAGGGAGGCTTGGTCTGGACATAAAAATTTGGGAGACACACATGATTCTGACTGAATGCAATAGCCTGCGATTTAGAATGAAAGGAGAAGAGAAGGGGCAGGACTTCTAGGTCAAGGCTGAGGGATTCTATTCTCTTACTTTATTGAAGAAATTAAGCAAATAAAAGAACTGATAATGTTTACTGTAAATTTTTCAAACAACATGACCAAACAGATATGAAGTATTATATCAATTTTTCAAAACGTGATACCTAAAGGGTGAAAATGAGAAGAGAGAGCACTCACTTTTACAAAAACAAACAGCAAAGCAAAAAATAATATAGGCCAAAAATGCATATCCTGAACTCTTTTGAAAAGAAAATTCCATGAGCAAATTTGGAAAAACACATGTATTTTCATCCGGTTAGTTTAACTGAAAATTTTCTATGCTTAGACAGGTAATAAAAATTTTTGCTCCAAGCACCAATGCATTCCCACCAAAGAATAAACAACTGGAGTGTGTGTGGCATCACAATATTCATTCTTGGAGAGTATATGGTGCCTCTAGTGAGAAACTATTAACTTGGATACGTTATTGCAATAGGTTACAGGAAGCATCATTATTTTAAAAAATAATTTTCCATAACATTTTGATAAAGTATTTTGTGATTCAGAGTTTTTATTCATTCAACTAGGCTTGACTCCCAACCAATTATAATTATTGAGGTTTATTTTATGTAGCATACGTGACTTTTACTTGGTAACAAATGCAAATAGAAAGAGTCAGCACTATAAATCTATAGCTTCTTTTTAAAAGACACATGATACCATTTTTGCTTAGCGACACTATTTACAAATAAGTAAAAATATATAGTTTAAAAAGTGTGGATCCACATACCGAAGGAAGGGTAGATAATATTTTCCTATTATTATGTAAGACTGACTACAGTGTACATAATCCATATTCCAATTAAATAATTTATATATAATCTTGTTACAAAATGATGTAAAGGAGCTTCAGAAATTTATATGACAAAACCACATTTTTTAAAATAAAAGAATGGCTCAGAAAATTGAGGCCAGTGGGAAAATGAGGGTAGAGAATTTGAAATGATGTCTGGAACCGACTTAATATTCATATAAGAGCATCCACTGAGGTTTCCCCAATACTGCCTCTAATCTTTGTCCGTATTTGCACATTTTATTTCCTCTTATTTAATACAAATTTCAAACTAATGACTCAGTTCAATCGGTTGAGCATTCATTTTCCATTAATTCAGATACTTAATAGAGAGAAACAAAAGTCAAGGGAATGAACTGATAGAAAACAGGAGCTTACAGTACATGCGAAATATCCAGGCAGACCATTCCCATATGCATTCCTTTTCAGGAATTAGGATGCTGTTGAAAAAGCATCTGACTAAGAGTTGATAACCCCTGAGGTCCAGTTTTGGCTCTGCTGCTTATAATTAATGCAAACTTGGGCACATCAACCATCTTCTTTAGGATTCTGTTCCTGCATCTGAAAATCCAGGCATAGCCTATCGGTCCCATTTGCCTTTACAGAGGTGTTATCAGGATCAAAAGGTCTAGCAGATTGGAAAGTACCTTTCCAATTGCAAAGAGATTTAGAACGAAAGATTTAATTGGAAATGGACAAAATAGTTAATAAACTAAACACCTAAAAGAAAATATAAAAGCAGATAACATGGAGATGTGCTGTGATTTGTTTTCTTGACTAATGGTCACCCATCTCTGCCTCTTATCCTGCGTGCTCACAGAGAAGCATTCCTCTCTTCTCTTTTGCTTCATACTCTGGTGAGTAACTAAGTTAAGGGATTTCCTGCTGATATGTCTCTGCTCTTGACCTCCTCTTGAATTTCTAGAGTTAACAGTTTATGACCTCTCCGCCCCTCAACTGCAATGGTCTTGAAACCATACTCTGTGTAGCTTTTCCTTCTGGTTCCTTCTCTTCCATTAGACCTCAAATCTTTGGGTTGGGCACAAAATTGGAAGGTAAATTTCCTGAGGGCAGGGATTATCTGACTTGTCTACCCGGAACTGATACCGGCTCCTAAGGTTGGAGTTCTCTGTCAGCTAGCTTCCTTTGCAGGTGGGGCAAGATCACATATGCCAATCCTGGCCAATGTACCCCCAGGGGGGTCAGGTAGGTAGGAGCCTCTGGAAAAGCCTCTCTTCCATATTGCAAAGAGATGCAGCAGAGGAAACATCTCTCTTCATCATTGGATGTGATGATGGCTGCCAGAGATGCTAGAAATGACTGCAGCATGGTGCAGCTGAAGATGGCACAACACAGAGAGCAAAAGTGTGAGTGAGCTGCTGACCTGTCCCCCGAGGCTTCTTGTTATGCGAGATAATAAATCCTAATGCTTGCAGCCACCTGCAGCTTCCTTGCAGTCAAATGTTTCCTAAAGTATGGTTTTTTCCCCCCTCCTCTTTGTCTCCTTCCTCTTTTTCTCTCCTGAAGTTCCTGCCTGCACATCCATGACCTTTTACCTACTTACTCAGTCAGTAATATGCTCTTCCGGAACACAAGCTAGGGTGGTGTTTTCTACCCAATGGCTGCTCAACAAATGTTGGAATGGCTACAAATAACAATAATAAAATAACTCATGGGGCACACTGGTTCTGTTACCTTTGTCTAGATGCTTCTCTCTGCTTATAAGTAGTAATGTCATGCTCTAGCATAATCTCCTTGCTATTAATGGAAAATAAATTTCCTTTCCCAACTGAGGATCATCAGAAATTTCCTAACAGGTTCTTAAGATATTGTTCCCATCATACAAAAACTCTAAAAATGAAAAGTATGACTCAATAACCAAACAAGTTTTTCTTTTTCCTTCTGTGATTCTGTACATAGAGAAGTGGAAACTGAGGAGTAGGATCATGAAAAACTACTGTTTTAATCAACAAGTTCTGCGTGTTTGAATGAAGAAACAAAACCCAGCCCAAAGGGCTTCTTCAGGTACACATTACTGTTTCACATCAGTCTCTACTATGTTTTAGTCAACTATTGAGTAACTTTAGATATTTTCGAAGGGTACCATTTATGGTTGTGTTTATCTGGAGACTCCACTCCTTAGATTTTCACGTGTTCCTTCAAAGCTTAATGCTATTTCAAAAATCAAAAGAACTTTGGACTCTCCTGCTTCAGAGAAAAAAATGTAAACACTGCACATATGAAGGAATAAAACTGTCGCAATTAAAATCTACCCTATCAAATTAAAGCTGAATCCTTGAATGATTGCCTAAGGGACAACCGCTATGATATAGTTTATTCCCTAAACAACAGAGAGAGAAAAATGGTTTGAGTTTTCTCCACTTACTAAGTCACTGTAACAAACCATTCAGGACATCTCTGAGAGCAATTCCCAGGACCCTGCCTTACCGTACTTGCCACTGGGTGTCCCATGCCAGTCTGCTACTTTGTGCTGGACCAAGAAGGATGCTTTGGCATTTAAAACTCTAACACTCCCTGGAAAAAGTAAATGTCACTGGAAGTCATGATGACATTTTTTTAGTTAACAAACACACTGAAAGAAGTCACTTAGGCTGTTTATGGGAGCAAAAGCTCGACATGAGCAGGCCCAGCCTAAAACCTTTTGTGTGGCTCTGTTGTGGATAGTAGCTTAATCTTATGTAAGGGCGTCTGGGTGCACTTGGAGAGTCAGAATTTGTTAAGTTTATGAATTTTTTCTCAAGTGCCTGATACACACCAGGCAGCGTTTTTGGCAATTGGGGCACATTAATGAATAAATACAACCGAAGAGCCCAGGACTCATGGAGCTGTGTTGGAGGATGACTCAAGAAAGGAAGATGAAGACAAATTAGCAGTCGTTCCTCCATGACAACAGGTTAAAGGAAGTGGAATGAACTCAGGGGTCCTATGCTTCTGCTCCCCTCCACCTGTCCGTGTTGCCAACAGTGCATGCACTCTGTCACTGCAGCCAGGGACGAGGGTGATCAGGGACACATACTGGCCCTTGCAGCCATCTGCTGGGCTGAACAGGCAGCTAAGTGTGATGACCAGTCCAGAGGGATTAATGCCCTTAGATGTCTCCTTCGCTCCCCATTTTCAAGCTGGCTAAAGTATTCTCTTTCTTCCTTTGCAAGTGGACTCCACAGCTGAGACGCCACGCTGAAGCACCTGCCTTCCATTCCAGATGGGGAGATCTCATGCTGCAGAAATCATTCACTTATTTGCTGCATCATCCCTTGGGCAGATCATCTAGGCTTACTCATGAAATGGGGGTGAAATTTAGATGCGCCGACGGTGTACATAACGACTAGCCAATCCCCTGGCACATAAACAGTGGTTATTTCAAAAACAGTGGTTACATAAAACAGGAAATGGAAATCCTATTTCATTATCTGGATGTGTTGGGGGGGCAGTCTCTTGTTTGATGGTCTGGATTACTGCCTTGCTCCTTTGACTTTGCATGCTAATGAGGTTTTAAGAAAATGCAATTTGTGTTGGGGAATGAAGAGAACACAAAGCAAAGCTTGGCTTCTGAGCCTGGAATCCTCATCTTAGCCTCTGACCCTAGTTCCCAGTAGTTCTCATTTGAAATTTCCCACGTGCGCTGTGCTGGTCCCTAGCTCAGGCTGACGAACCAGTGGGGTGGGAACGCGCTGGCGTTCCCACGTCTCTACTGCACTCCTGACTTTTCATCAGCCCATAGGGGTGGTGCCTTCTCTTGTTTCCTTTTTTCTAAAAAAAAAAAAAAAAAAGTCTTAGGAAGAATCCTATGGTATCAGCCCTTAGAATGAGCTGACAGTTTTCTCCACTCTGCTCTGGAGCTCTTATGCATTCCAAGAACAACAATGAGTTTTCTCTGGGTTCCCCAATATCACTTACAGAAGCAATGACTTTCACAACAACTAATATGTTAATGAGTTAGTCGGTGAATGCTTTCCGCCTTACAATGATACCAGTGACCATTTCCAGACATGCACGATCCCTTTGTATTCCTGTGTTCCCCAGAGTGTCATTTTCTCATCCAGTTTTAAATTGTTGTTGACATCAGAAATGGAGGGTCATGATTTAATGGTAAGGGAATCTAAGGGGTATGGGCACTGAACCAAAAACAAACAGCAAAAATATATTTTTTTCCTAGCAATATATTGTTGTAGTATTTATTCCACAAATAATTACTGAGCACCCGTTTTCTGCAAAGCACTTTCTGAATATCAGTGAACAAAGCACATGAAAATTCCTGCCTTCCTAAAGTTTGCACTCTGTTAGGTTTCAATAAGCATAATAGATAAGTAAGTTTTATAGTGAGTTAAAAGGTGATAAAGCTATGGAAAAAAGAAAAAGAAGAGCAAGATAAGGGACTAGGAGTATATATGTGTGGAGCAGGTGGTTAGGAAAGGCTTCATTGCAAAAGCGAAGCCTGAAAGTGCTTTGACAGGGCAGCCATCAGATCAATTTAATGTAATAGAAGTGATTATTTTTGAGTGCCTGGTATATGTCAATTCTTGTCCCAAGTGCCTTAAAATGTCATTTCTAATTCTCAAAATAGTCCTATAAAGTAGGTAACTTCACCTCTTTCTTTTTACAACAGGAAAATGACACGTTACAGAAGTTAAGCAGGAGGCCAAGATCGCAGAGCAAGTATAAGGCTGAGGGGGATTTGATGTTGGGCAGCTCATTCCAAAGCCCATTGCATTCCCACCGTCTTGGGTGTTGCCCAAGATGTGGCTGTCCAAGGTGTGGTTAGGAAAGGACCAGAGTGCCCTGGAGGCATTCATTAGAAAGTGCAGATTCCTGGGCCCCATCCTAGTGCTACTCAACCTGATTCTCTGGAGTGTGGCCCAGGAATCTGCATATCTGACAAATTGCCTTGTGCCTCCGTTGCATGCTCAAGTTTGAAAAGCACTATGACCATCTGCTGCCTTGGTGTTTTGACAGAACGACCATGATGGCTGTTATCATGACCTATGTTCAGCTCTAGGATTTCCAACCCAGTGGCTGAGAAGCGAGCAACTGGTACAAAAGACTGTCCTGGCCAGACTCTTGAACCAAGTGTCAGCCTCTGCATCCAGGCACTTTTTCTGTATTATGGGACAAAGCCAGGTTCTTTTCTGCCCTTTTCCATTCACTCAGACACTGGCCACTTGGGAGAGGCATCAGAAAATGAAGGACATTATTACCACTCAAAACAAACTTTGGGTCCCTGCCAGGCCTCTGGGTTTTCACATCTCTTCCATCAGTTCTTCTGTGGAACTACTGCCTTCAGGGTACATTCTGCGTTCAAGGACAAACTCACAGCCACCTTTTCTAACAAGTCTTCCTTTCTAATGCCAATGGGAAGCGACACCTTTCTTTGCGAGTTCATAAACCCCTCCAAGGACAGTGAAGCTGAACAACTGCTAAGTACCTTTAACCATCAGGTCCTGTCTAGCTCCATCCTTCCTTGTTCTATTTTAAATTATTGTACTAACTCTGAAAGCTTCTGAAAAAAATGAAATAGCTATATACATGGTTGACTTTTTGTCCACCCACACAGACTACCTTTGCCAACCAGCCACCAGCTTTGGTATAACCAACTGGATTCTGAAATGCCAAAATATGCCAAGAGAATTTACAAAGTGATGAGGTTAATTTTCCTCTGTGATTTACGGAAATAAAAGAGGTGAAGTCAGTGGTAGGGCACAGAATCATGCAGATTTTATAAGTAGAAAGGATCTTGGTTAATCATTCATTCTAACCCAGTCCTCTGATAACTAAAGCAATAGAAATCTAAGAAGGTGAGGTCAGATAGCTAATATATAGTAAAGATAGGACTATAGCAAACTTTTCAGGTTCCAGAGCCAGTTTTCTTTTTCCTGATCCAGGCTTGGGATCTTTGTCCCACCTCTCTGCCCACCCCACTGCCCTTTTGCTCAATATATAATTCCCACAGTCCCTCTAAGAAGACTGAGAATGCTTACATTCATGTTTAACTTATTCTGAGAAACCTATCCTTAATTCTTCCCTGCCCGAACCTCTTCATAGGTATAAGGAATAAAGATTAATAATATGGAAATCACATGTCACAGAACTACCAACGAGTCATTCATTCATTCAACCAACATTTCTTGTTTCTACCATGTATCAGGCACAGACATAATGCAGTAAAGAAAACAGCTGGAAAAGGATAAAAATTCTTCCTGTCGTGGAGCGACATTCTGCTGGGGAAACACTCCACAGACAAGAGAAATTTGTCAAAACCTATATTGGTGGGGGTGAGTGCTGAGGAGAAAAAGCAGGGAAAGGCAATAGAAAGTGAGGTTGTGCATACGTGGTGTGTGTGTGGGGGGATGGGGGTGTGTTTTAGACATGGTAGCTAGGAAAGGCCTCATTGGGAAGTAAAGACCACAACTGGGGAACCCAAGAAAGTCTTGACATCAATTTCAAAAGAGAACAGCAAACAAAGATCAGATTTGGAAAATGCTGAAAAAGGTGGAAAACGATGATCTTCTGCTGTTTTTAGTAGTCCGGGTGGCAGGAAGTGGGGAGGAGAGTAATAGCACAATGAAAATGGTGGCAACTGTACTTCCAAGGAGGCCAGGAAGAGTTTTGTTAGTATCGGAGATGAAAAGAAATGTCTGAAGGTTTGTGGTTTCATATAAAGAACTCTGCTTAGAATATAGCATTTAGAGAACAGAATTAAGATTGACGAAGGGACTACTTTGTTAAAAAAAAAAAATCCAGAGAGCATGAAGTCATGCCAAGACTACTTGGCGAGATGATATGTGACTTAAAACTTGATAAAAATGTTGAAAAGTTCAGTCATTTGATTCATCCAAATATGTAATTAATTATGAGGATTTTGGCTGAGGTGTGAAATTTATATAGAGTCAATGACTAATTCCACATTTTTTGAGAGTTTACTATGTACAACACAGGGACAGTGTTTCAGAGACTCAAAGAAGAGCAAGACACCGTTCCACTTCAGTGAACTTTTCACCATGCTAAATGAATTTTCTGTCCCTCCTGGGCATCCAGGAGGAATGCATTTCCCAGCCTCCCTTGCAGTTCAGTATGGCTTGTGGGTGAGCTCTGGCCAATGGGATTTGAGTAGACATGATGGATGTCCCTTCTAGGTTTGGCCCATAAATCCTAGGGGACTTCAGAGTCTCAAGATGCAAAGAGCTGGGGTCCCTAAATCACCAGCTAGAAGGCTATCAACCAAACATCTGACTGAACTTTATGTCAACAAGATATTTATGTCTATTGTGTTGAAGTACTGATGTTTGAACCAGCTCATGTTGTCCAACTAATTTAATTATTAATTAGCATTTGCATAGAATTTTACAGTTTGCAGAATACTTTCACATATCAAATGATTCTGGGAACCACCCTAGGAAATAGGTCATATTTTCATTTTTCCCATTTCACAAAAGCTGAAGCTGTTGCTTTTTGAGTATTGAATTACTTGGTCACACTCACATAGGTAAGACACAGAAGGAAATGATTTCAAATGACTGGCTCTCAAATTTATAAAAAATAAGTGGTATAGGACAAGTATGGAAACAAATCTAATGCAAGGCATTTGACAAATGTAGACAAAATGTTAAGGAGATTCAAAAGACGGAACTAGCACACTTGGTTGAAGAAGACACAAAAGGCTCTAATGGAATAGGTAAGATTTATAGTGAGTGTTTGCACACTGACAAGAGAAATGGGAGAAGAAACATAGAGAAAATTCTTGTAAATTTTGAGATGCAATATGAGTGGTGAACAGAAATAGAAGAGTGTTGGCATTTGTTATAGTGTTTCAAGGGAAGTTGGAGCAAGCAATGCAGTTTTTTGAAGGAAAACAGGAACTGGTAATTCAATACAAATCAAAAAAATATTTATTGAGTGCCTGCCAGATGAAGGGCCTTCCAAAAGTGTACAGAGGATACAGAGAGGAGATAACAAGGGCACAGCCCATGTTTTAAATGTGTTTATAATATACTAGGGGAAATAGTCATAAGTGACTGTAGCACGATGTTAAGATAATCATCAATAAAACAGTAATAGGGTTCAAGGGACAGAAATGATATGAGGAAAGTGACATGAGAGGGACATAGGAAAGACAGGTGAAGCTTCCTAGAAGAGGTAAAATGTCAATCTTGACCTTGAAGGAGGTGCCATCTCTGAGGATGGTTATGAATATATAAATTTATGAAGGCCACATATAATTCCAAAAAGAAGAGTTTTATGAATATTTTGAGCAGGGAAAGTGTGTATGAATAATTAAATGACTCTAAAATGTGACCGTTGTTTAGGGGACAACAAAATGAAATTTATGATTCAAATCATAAATTTGAATGTTTAAACATGGAATCACAAACTTACAGTGATACCATAGGTTGTAAATTTCTATTCCTATCGAAACTGCCTGGCTTCCAATGAGTTAAATGACCAGAATGGTAAGCCAGAAGGTAGTGTGCATGAGTTTCATCATGCCACCAAGAGGCAATCAATAGGCAGTTCACTGAGATGCCCTGCAAAGAAGGGCCACCTACCATGAACAGGGCTTCATAATTTTCAATCATTTTCTGCACCACAGCAATGATGGCTGTGCTCTCCTCAGCACGGGCTGAACTCTGGACCAAGAATTCTTTGTCTGATAACTTCTGCTTGTGCAGCAGGTTGGGTCCAAATATGGTGGCCAAGTTTAGAGATGTCATTTTGTTCCCAGTGACCTATAGGAGCACAGAATACAAGAATTATTGTTATGTTTGCTTTTCAAAATGCTGAGTGTTTCAATAATCAATAGAACCTTTCTTCCTTCCATTTGTTTTCCAGCAAGGATTATATCATCTCTGGAAGAATCCATAAGTGCGCCATCATTTTCCTTTTGCTTCATATCTTGAATTGAAGCTTATGTGCAGTGGTCATTTCAACAGCATATTGAGTAAAATTTTACAACTCTGAGCTATTTATTGTGAAACTGGTACTATATACAGTTTCTATTGTCTGCTCTTAAAAATATTGATGTCTATCTATCTATTTATCCATCCATCCCTCCATCTATCTCTTCAACCATCAGTCTATCATCTCTCCATTAATCCATCCACTTAGCACCTACCATAGGCTAGGCATTTTTCATGGATCTAATTATTTAAAATTTTTGACAATGATCACAACACAGTCCTTATTTTAAAGTGTTCACATTCTAGAGGGTAACTCAACTTATCAATTACAAGTAGTGAGTACAAAGTATGAAGCTATCAAGTCTGGAGGCCCCAGGGACATTCCAAAAAGGTGGCAATATTTGCACAAGATCTTGAAGGAAGAACAGAGTTTGCTAGGCTAAAAAGCAGAGGAGCTGGAGCAGAAGGCAAATTTCCGTGGCAAGAATACCATATGCAAAGACAGAAACATGTCAGATACCTTTAGGCACCCCAGGAAGCTCGGTGTGGCAGAGGAGTCTGCAAGAAAGGCAGGCAAGGGCCAGGTGAGAGTCATTGTCACATGTCCCGGGTGGGGCAAAATTGCCCCTGGCTGAGAATCACCGGTCTAGGCAAATTTTTATTTCTCTTATTGATATTGAAAATTTTGGAATTCCTGGATAAATATGGGAACTGGCTGTTTGGTGGGGATCCTCTGCCTGGGAAGATCTGCAGAGCCTTTGAGAGGCACCTGAGTGCCCAGCATAGAATTCAAGAGTCCTGATTCACAGCCAAGACAAAGCCTCCAGAGTCCCACCCTTGTCCTGTGGAGACCTGAGCTGGTGGCTACCTGGCCCTGCAATCCCAGCCTGGGAAGTTATTTTTAGAAGGTGAGGCTGGTTTCAGGTTTGCCGCCAAGTGAAATGATTTCACGTGGTAAACATTGGGAATTTTCAAGAAAGTGCCCTTTATGTACGATTGTCCAATTAATTTTTTTCTGTTTTATTTCACAGATATAAAATAAAACTGGACAGGTTTTCATTTTATTTTTCACTTCTCTTCCTGCAAATTCATGGCTAAGGATAAAATGCAATGTGTGCCATTTCCAAATCCATCCCTCTAGAACTCAGAGGCGTTTGGAATGCTTCCTCCTCCCCTCTTAAAGAAATATCAGGGCTTTCTCCTTTTGAAAACAGTAACAAATAGATTTTGTTTTCTTTGAAAAGAGTATTTAGTACAAGGACAATCCAGAACTGCTTCCGCTCTCTTCTCCTGGTGCTATTCTGGGAATGCAATACAATCCGTCTGTAACATTGCACATAGATTCCAGCTGCAGACCACGCTGCTGTGGTTTGTTAACGCTGTTTGGTTTTGTTTTTCTTTTACTGTTTTTTTTTTTTTTTTAAGCTGGAGACTTGTTCATGATAGCTTTCACCCTCGCTCCCCATGTCTCAGCATATACATGGCTATGTCTAGGGAATATAAAATGCACTCGGGGCCAGTTCATAATTTAATTATTAGCCAGCCAATTCAAGGACAATTTTTATGTCTACAAAATAAGCATTCTAGCTCATTTCTACACCTAATATCAATAGCTCCATTATTAAAAGCTTAGCATGTACAGTCACTGGGCTCAGGGCTTTCCACGGGCTGTTTCCATTTTTTCTCACTAGGAGCTCGTGAAGCAGCTGCTGCCGTTGTCCTTTTTTACAGACAGGGAAGTGACACCCAGAGCCCAGCGCCAGGAGGTGGTGGAAGCTAAACTGGCGGCCTGGCTCCAGGCAGCCCCACCTTTTTCACCACAGCCCCGCCCCGCCCACTGTTCACTCTTGAGTGACAGACTGTGTCCTAGAATGGGGAAACGGAACAACTGGTTTCAAGGCAGGGCCGGGACCAGGGTGAGGAGAGCGAGGCACTGATCCTGCTGCAATTCCAAGGCCAACCTCCCACTTCCTGGAGGCATGTTTCTCCTCAAAGGTCAGTAATCCTGCCTCTACTTTGCTGGCTCATAACTTCTTTTTTGCCTCATAGTCTCTGAAAACTAAAGGCTAGCTACAAACTCACCAAAAAGTGTATATTCACACCACATTTCCCAAGCAATGCCAGAGGGTTCTTGGACAACCTGAAAAACCAATGCTCAAGAGGTTTTAATTATGTCCCTGTAATGTTCTTTCTAGAACAAATGAAATCTTTTTTACTTTGGGAATTTCTTTTTTCCCCTAAGGAGCAAAGCAAATAGCAAACTAGACAAAATGGAACAAAAGAAAACAAACAGAAGATAGAAAAACACCAGAATTTGATAAAATCCCACTATTATCCCCCCAGAAAAGCACTGATTGACTAGTCAACAATTTTTCTCATACTCTTCTTTTAGAAACCTTTAAGATCCCATTAGTTAATGACACATTGGATTTTAAGCACCCATTAGAAGGGAAATATTATGTTCCTTAAACAAAGGAGGAAGCTCAGAACCCCCCACTCCAATGCTGTTTTCCTTTCTCTTCCTCTATTTTATAAATACAAGGTCATGTAGCAAGGCACTGGCAGAGCCTGTGGGAGCCTCCAAGCTTCTTGACACTCTGGTTCAGTTTTCTTCCATGTTCCAATCCATAACAACTAGCCAACAAATAGATAACACATCTAACACAAACTAACAAACAGATAAGACAAAAATTTGAAAACTGCTTTGTTTCTTGATCATATTGTCCAGTTTAATTTTTGCTCATTCCCGTCTGCCCATTCTGTATTCTCTACCCGCTCATGCCAAAACAACTGAAAAAATAATAAACAAGAACCTCTCTCATTCCTATCCCTCTACTCTTAACTTCTACCAGAAGGGGTTTTCAGCTAACTCCCATCTCTATGCAGGGCTTATTTGATCTGTTTATTCAATCCCTACACACCTTTTACTTCATTCCTATACACTCTTTGATGTGTAGTTTAAATTCAGTCTCCTCCATGAAGCCATTCCTAACTCTCCTGGCCCATGTTCATCACTTCTTCTCTGAAGTTGAGCAGTGACTCTGCACTGCACTCCCTAATTCTACATTTGCCTCAAGTCCTGCCACCTCCACCTCCTCGATGTCACAGCATCCAGGAAGAGTAATTAGAAAATTCCTGAACAGCACTCACTGGTTTAGAAGAACTCAGGGTAGGTGCCCAGGGCATACATGACTCAAAAAGCAAGGCCATTCTTACATGGAAATATTTTTAATGTGAATTGCTGTGTTCCACATTGCTATTCATACAAAAGCTTCCTAACTTATTCTTTCCCTGTCTCTAACCAATCTATAACATGGATTATACCACCTTAGTAGAACCCTTCCAAAGGGCTTAAAAGAACCAACCACCTACTTCTTTACTGAGACATTCATTACTCTATGAACATAGGTCAATCTTCCCTCATACCTCACCAGTACTTTTCCACTTCGTAGCCTTTACTCCAATCCAAGATGGCTGCATGGGCTACTTGCTTTCCTGTAACCATTTCACAGAAGCAATGCTCTCCTCATATTTCCCCTGGTGCTTTAATTTTAGTTCCGAATCCTTCATTTTGATTCAAGGTGTAAGTCAAGACTCTCTATAATAGAAACCCTTGTAACCTCTTGTTTCCTTGTACAGCTTTGCTGTTATCAGGATATTTTCATATTCTTTGTAGTAATTAGTCTTCCCAACCATTGTGCAGTGCCAGTTGAAGAATTTGTAATCCCAAAGTTTAGATATGGAAACTCAGGTTCAGGAAGGTGAATAGATTTCTCCAAGAACCTATGGATAGTGAGTTATAAAGCTACCAAGTGCTCTCAGCTAGGAGTGATTTTGCCCTGTTCCCAGCCCCCACAGGATACTTGGCAGTGTCTAGAGACACTTTTGGTTGTTGCAACTAGGGTGGGGGTGGGGAGGATCTGCTACTGGCATCAAGTGAGTAGAGGCCAGGGATGCTGTTAACCATCCCACAATACACAGGGTAGCTCCCAGTACAAAGAATTACCTAGTCCCAAATGTCAATCATATGGAGGCTGGGAAAACCTGAACTAAAACCTGAACTAGACTAGTAGGCCTTTCCTACTTCCTATTCTATATTTTTGTTCTTAGTAAGTTAGATTGGTTTGGGTTTGAGGCACAGCTGGAACTTTACTACCCACAGGGCTGACCCGACCACTATCCAACATGACAACTTCATGGGACTTAGAAAAAGGAGCCCCTTTCTAAAGATATTTCACTGCCTCCTGCTGGGACATTGTCCTGATAACTGCATATCTACAGTGACTGAGGTACATGGCACCTTCCCCAGAGTTGTGAAATGCACAAATGCAAAACCATAAGTGGATACTTCCTGTGGGACACTAGGAAAGTGACTTAACCCTTCTAGCCCTCAGTTTCCACCTCTGAAACATAGGGATAATGGTATCTCTCTGTGTAATGGAGGATTAACCACAATGTATAAAGCCCCTAGCACATAGCTGGGACATGGTAGGAGATACAAAAATGGTAGCTAGTACTTTAGCATGCTAAATTTCATTTGTGCCTATCCAAGAATATTTCCTTCTCTTTGGCATAGGCAGTGGAGTCTCGTTCTGCATTTGGACTGAAAGAAATTCTGAAAAAGCAAGACTGAGTTCAACTGGACTTTCTGCTTTCCTCAATGACGTCTTAATCACCTAAGACCCAATTTTCTCCCTCTCACACAGTACTTAAAAAATGTCAGAGAAGCAATTGACATACCTAGGAACACAGACAGGGCTCTGCGTTTACCCCATGATTAGGCAGATGATTCTACAGGTTCTGTTATATCTATAGTCACTAAAGGATGACACCTAGATGGGTGTCAATTACGAGAATTATAGTGTATCCATCAAAGAGCTGTGTCTGCTGAAATAAGCTGTCAGTGCCATATTCTGAAACCTGAAGCCAGCAGAGGTTTCACTAATTATAACTACCATAGAGATAAATGGCTAACTCAGGAAACTTACATTCTCATACTGATAGGGAGGATGAGGATAAGAAATGCAGAATTGCCTTTGTGGATTAAAGTGAAAACATTATATATGACCATGATTTTGGGGATAGAAATTTGGCAAACACAGAACTGAATCTACAATACAGCTGAGTTCTGCTTAACAAGGATTTTTTTTTAAAGTTTCTGTGGTTAAGTTTGGAATGCCTTTGACCCCCCCACCCTTGTTGATTTATGATGCATGTTAGCATATTAAAGGGGCTGAGATCTCCTGGGGCATCCAAAGTGAAGGAGAAGTCTGACTTCATGGTATCAAAAAGGGAAACAGGTCTCTTGTTAAGGTGAAGATTAAATAGGTATTAATAAAACATCACCTAAAATTGAGGCCAGCATTTCCTTCATCCAAGGGTGAAACCTAAAATTGCCTTGAAATGGATGAGTGTGGCCAAAGCAAACCGGAGCCTAAAACCTCAGATAGGGTGGTCGCACTAGGGCCTGAGTGGGCACCAGGTCCAACAAGAACATCCCAAAAGGGTCCATGGGAATTTAGCAGTTGGCACCATGTGGCATCGAGATGCATGGTAATGGTCAGCAGAGCACACCTTCTAGTTCCCTCTATACCTGGTTTGCAAACAGGACTAACCTTTCATTGCACTAAGCCAGTCCATATTTGGGGGAGGGGCTGTTAAAGAGAGAAAGGACCTCTCAAAAAGAAGGTACTAGAGACTTTAACCTATAGGGCAGATGGGAGCTCCCGGAACAAACTGGAAGAATAAAGAGGTGACATCACATTTGGGCTCCAAGTTAAAGAGGAAGAACAAATGAATTACAAGGACAGCAATCTCCCCCCATCTCCATGACTCCATTTTTTCATGATTGTAAGCACCTCTGTAGCTCACTGTTTGTCTTCTTCACACAAATGGAAACTCGAGGTCTCGGGGTAAAGCATCATTATGGAAAATTACAGCCTTATTTAGAAGCATCCTTGAAACATAGCAGGTTAGTGGCCTATGCGGTCTTAGGAACTGTCCCTCCAGAGAAAACCTTGCATTAGTTCTTCTTCCTACATAGACAGATCGGTCGGGAAAGGGGAGGTGTCATTTCCTCCAGGTGAAAGGTTTAACCAAATTGATGGTTTGCCCTTTCAAAATAGGAAAAAGGAGGAGTCACAGCGTCTACTGCCGCAGAAGGGTGCATACCTCTTGCCCATCTTTGCTGACGTTGTCATTGGCGTGCCTGGCCACGATGGACAGGAACTGTAGGAGGCGGTGGAGCGTGTCGCAGTTGCAGGGAGGTAGAAGGTAGATGAGGAGCTGCAAGGTGCCCAGCTGTTCCTCTGGCTGCAACACTAAGCAAGGCAAAAAGAGGTACACTAAGTAAGTAAACATGGGGGCTCATGCGATTCTTCTTTGAGGGGGCTCAAAGAAGAGGCCCCCTCTCAACTGTGTTCAGAAAGGGATTATCGAGGCAAATCACGTTTTATTCCTCCATTTACTCTCCCATTGATTTAGCAATGTGGCAGCAAGTTTCTATGAAGGATATAAAAAGTAGACCTGGGGAAATGTTACATCTAGAAAAAGCACTAGAATCCAGATTAGAAAGGTAATTTAATTTCCCTTACTTTCTCCTCCCTCCGTTCCCTGGATTACACATCATTTATGGATTGCAGTTTTTAATTTTTAGTAAATATTGACTAACAATGACGGAGAATTTAGTGAACATTTTAAAATTTGTGTTCTTAAAAACAGATTTGAGGCCCTTTCTGTTGAGCAATATACAAGGGACTTTTGTTGGCCATAACCCAGACACAGTACGTCCGCAGTGTCTTCTCTCTCGTTTTTAATCCTATTGGAATTGTAGCGTTGGAGGAAAAAATACATGGAGGCTGACACAGCTCTGGCCTAGTCCTCCTCCTTTTCTCCTCCATGGCTCTGAAGCAGCCACAATGACAGTCCTGGCACTGGGCTATGCCATCCTGCTTCCCTGAAATGTTGCCTGTCCCCCTTTTCTTACTCTGGATTCCTACGGCTCCCTCCTTCCTTATACCAGAAATGCAAAAACTCATTTTTAGGCACAGAGTCAATGTGAACTCTTGCTCTTACTTCAAAGCACTTTCTACTGTCCTAGGGTCATCTGAAAGCATCCCAAATTCTTCTTCGTTACTTCCCTTTGTTCTCTTGCAACTTTCTTCTTGCTAATTCTCCCCAGGGTAAATTTCAGAAAATTCCCCAAATAGCCCACTCATTAGAGACCAATAAATAAGGACCAAAAACGTTATCTGGAAACACATGTACAAGGTTTTGATGAGTGAGCTGGACATCCGGTAATTCAAGGACATGTTCCTACTAATGGCTGTATTACGCACAGAGAGTATTGATGAAAGCTGTGTACAGCTCCCTGGTGAGAAGGGGGTCCGGCATGTCCCTCAGGAACTCCTTCAACAAGGCAGCCACATCATGAACGCTGTGCTCTTCCTCCAGAGAGACATCAACACCACGGTCAAATTCCTCGCGTAACTGGAAAAATAACGGTTCAAGTGGCAATCTCATAACGCCATACCTTTACGTTCAGTGCCCAGCAAAACAAGTGCTGTGACTTGCAGCATCTGGTATTAAGTTGACGCAGACCCAAGTAGGAGAAGCACGCAACATGTCACCTTGGTCTACAGAGTCTATGCCACCTAGCCATGACTATAGACATATTTTCAATGCATTATTAAATTAAAGTATCTGTGGGTTTACTATTAATGATGCAAGCAGAAGGGCTTATTAACAACACCTGGAAGGTTGGGAGGAAGAGCTAAGGGGTTAGGTCAACTATAAATGTGGGAGGGAGGAATTAATCTATTATACAGATGTTTTGCATGTCAGCAATCCTACCATGTTCGAATGTTGACATCCTAGAGAAATACTCAACAAGAAGGCAAAGAGATTTTTCTGCAAACAATGAAATTAAAAACCCTGATGAGCCATTCGTGACTAAGGCTTGAAAGACGACAATAACTAAATAAGAGCTGGCTTAGACTTGTCAAAGTACCCTTATTAACAATTTCCACAAGGATTCCCTGCCTCAAATCATTATATTAGGTTTATTAGCATTTATAGCAGCACAAAAACACAATAGCAAGAAGAGGGGAGTCATAATTCTGCCACCCTACTTTCATCACTGACAGCTCAGCTTCTCTTATGTATTGTTCTGTGCTGCAGAAATAATTACGTGAGTTCATGAATCTACTCTACGCAGTAAACTTCTGTAAGCATTCACGTGTTCAATCATTCATCACCCATTTGTCCAACAAAGATGTGCTGCACACTTCCTGTGTACTAGGCCCATGGTGACAAATAAAGAGGCAAAATCCTTCCCTTCCTCCAGCTCTCAAGCTGATAGAGACACAGGTCACAAATTGGTAACCCACAAATGATTAATTAACTCTTAATACTGTGGCAATTATTTTGAAGAAAAAGTGTTGGTACTAAGAAGGGCCACAACAAGACAACCTGGTGAGTTACAGCATATCTCATACCTGAAATCTAAGTCTAAATAAGCACTAAGTACATTTTTATTAGATGATCTCCATGCAAAGGTTTTCCTTTGCTGGATCCAGATATAACTGGCAAGTCATTTCTGACACTCACCACCTCTTCATCTGATGAGAATGCCCCTTACTGTCATGAATTGCCCATCGATTCCAGGCAATTTCTCATTAGTGGGCATCAGGCAGCCAGAAGGAAGACTTCCACTGGTGCCACTCCTACTTGTGATCATTCAAACACACCTGTTTCTTTTCTGAGCACACACACGTGCAGAAAGAATGGACTGGGGAAAGAGCTTGGTCTAAATTGCATGATCTTGAATTTAACACTGGTCTTGAAGTTAACACTGGCTAAATTGTGTGATCTTGACTTCAGTTTCTTAATCTCTCTAATCCTCAAAAGAAGTGGTTGAAAGAGGTTACTTTTACAGCTGGTGGGTGAGTTCAATGAGATAATGTTTGTGAAAATATTCTCCAATTCTGCACAGGTGAGAAGCTTAAGAAATGTCACTATGAGGTCTTTTTTTTCCTGAGAGTCCTGTTGTGAATGGAGTTCGATAGTCTCTTGCGTGACTATTAAAAATAAAAACCAGCCAATAAACCAAACAGAAAACATACTTCTTTTGAAAGCTCCTCTTATCATAACAAAAAAGATAAATGAGGAGGCATTTATTTCAGTTAGTTTCAATAATATGAACGAATGTCATTTGTTCACCTTCCTCTAACTAAAAACTATTTTGATTTGGCTTCATTTTTGAGTTCCTTATTTCTTTCTCCTGGAACCAACAAAGGGAAAATAACATTTTCATTTTCTTTATGCCAACAAATGAATTCTTTTCTCAAAGGACGGTTTGCTTTCGTGAAGCCATCATGAACACAGATACCTGCCTGGTCATAAGGACCTATTGTTGTAGCTCTAATATCAAACTTCTGTTGTGAGAATGTTAGCACAGTGCTGAAGGAAACCAAGGGTACAGTCCCTATATAAAAAATGAATGGGGACCAATGATTCTATGGAAATTTCATAAGAGTTATTTATTTTCGAGAAAGTAAAGCTATAAACATAGAATCTTCTATGAAGAGAATATTAATGGCATTGTTCACACTGCATTTTAGTAAAAATGGGTGCTATACAATTGTTATTTCTTATCACTTACTTATTAGGTACTCTCTGAATCTCCTGCTTTTAAGGTTTCAATAAAATATTTATAAATAGATATTTATAAATTTTGTTTGCCTGCACATGCCATAGACATGTCTGGATGTTTTGCTTTTAAGTGTTTGATCCTAACTTGATTGCAACATTTTTGAGCTTCTGAGTTGTTGCCTTTTACCTCTTGGGACTCAATTATACTATAATTGGTGGGAGGGTACAGAAAAGCTATTTAGAAATGAATTTGCATAAGCTTGAACTTGGCATGGGGTCATTCAATTAAAAGTCAGTGAAACGGACAATATAATCTTCACTTTTCACTTACTTGTCTCACTCTCTTTTTTGAGCTTCCAACTCGGAATATTCCCACTGTCTGGAGACCTGCAAATAAGCAAACAAAATCAACAATCCTGTTTGATGCCTTGAAACTCTGCAGGAAATGAAACTAGAACAGAAGGCCATCACTGGGTTACAATACACAGGGCAATCGGAACTTGACTGCATGCACGAAAGCTTATTTATCCCCCCCGCTCTCTTCTCTGGGAACCTACAGGTCACTCTATAGCAGCAGTAGCATTTGATGGTGGACATTCCTGATGAAAATGTTTTCAGGTGACATGTATTTCCACCATGTGAGAAACATAATGTACCAATTTCTCTCATTATTCAGGATAATTACTTAAACATGAATTTTATGTGGATGTTTAGGTCTTTATCAACTTTTAAAATAGACATTTCTGGTTTTCCTGATCATAATTAAAATGGGTACTTATGAAAGAAAATCTATAAAATGCAGAAAAACATAAAAAATAATATACTTTGAAAAATACATTAAGGAGAAATAATCACTCTTAATAGCTTGGTTTCTTTTTATCCATATCCATTATCTATATCTATCTATCTATCTATCTATCATCTATCTATCTATCTATAGATAGAGAGAGAGAATACTACTGTTTTCACTCAATATTATGCCACAAGGATTTTTATGCCAGTAAAAATTCCTTGGAAATGTCATTTAAAATGAATGCAAAATACTGTATTGTATGAATGTGTTACAGGTCACTTCATATTCCCCTGTGCATGGCATATAGCTACCCCGAACACACACGCACTTGTTTTGTATTATAAATGACCCTATTATGAACAACTCTGTACATAGGTCTTAGTTCACATTTCTGATTTTCTTAGGATCATGTCCTAGAAGTGGGATTATAGGGTCAATGCATAAAAAAGAATTATCCAGCCCCAAATGTCAGTAGCACCGAGGCTGAGTGACCCTGCTCTAAAAAATTAGGTCTGTTAAAATAAACAAATGTCATCACGATCTCACATTAGAAATTCCAATTAGCTCCTTAATGTCATTAGATTTCCAGACAACATTCACAGAAGTTCAGAAACTGGGAGTGGTCAATGTGCCTTTTAGTCTCTGAACGCATACATCCCTTCAGAATTGGTTTGATGAAGAAAGAGCATTGGTGTTCCGCAATAGACTTCCCCACCGGCTGGATTTGGACACTCCGTGGTGTCATTTTATGTTGCTCTCTCCCCATTATTTATGCTAAAGAGAGAGTTTGAGCCAGAGTTTTCTCCGGTTCAGGTTTGGTTTATGGGAGCACTTCCCAAGAGATATGAGGTATTTCCTTCGGGGGCACAGAACCATGGAGTGGCTCTTCTTTTCCTATGCCAACCATTAATCATGGCCACTGATAATCATTAGCTACATTGCTTCTTTCATTGGTGGCTCGTTTCCTCTTCATTGGGGATAATCACTTAGGAGGATGAAGCCGGATTGGAGCAGCCAGTGGCCATTCTGTACCACATGAAGAGAGCTGGTCTGAGAGTAAAGCCAGCAGACTTACGCATGCATGGCATCATTTGAATCCTGGATCCAGCTGTGCCTGAGTCTGGATATAGTAAGTACTCAGACTTGCCCTACGTAAATAGGATTTGGGGGAGGGTGATTTACTTAATCTAGTTTTATCTAGGTTCCTCTCTCTTGCCACTGAAAAAGGTCTGACTGGTACAGTATATAATTAAATTGGAAAAAATTTAAATCTTTATAACATTATTTCTTTCCATCCAGAAACAAAGTAAACATCTTCATTTGCTTAAGTCGTGTTTTATGTCTCTCGGTAGAGCTTTGCAGTTTTCTTCAAAGAAGTTTCTTACTTCTTATTACAGATATTATTACAGGTATATTATATTTTTGATATTAATATGAATGAATTATTTTATCGTTATAGTACGTAACTGGTTATTGCTCTTACATAGGAAATGGATATCTTTTTGCATATTTACTTTAGGGTCTTGCCACATTATGCGTTAAGGCTTTTTTAGTTGTTTTTCCAGGGTTTTTCAGTTAGAAAAGATAACATCTATAAGAACACCAATGATCATTTCTGTATCTTATAAGTGGTGTCCCAAATTTCCAGAGTAATTTGACACCGTTATGGTGAGAGGCTACTTATCTTGGTGCTCGGCTCTTGAGTGGGATTTTGCTTTGTATCTGTGTTCAAATGACTTCTGTTCTCTCCTTGGTGCTGCTATCAATGTGTCTGCCTCATAACTGAGTCCAACTCCCAGACTAATTTATCGCTTCTACTTCTCTGGGAGCTTGAAAACAAGATAATCAAGCCATTATAATCAAATCCAGAATTCGATTTCATCATCTGCAAAATGAGCATAATAAGGATCTACCTCAAAAGTTATACAATGACTCGAATTACTTCATGATGATAAAATACTCAGAATCATATCTGGCATCGACTATTATATAAAAGGAGAAATAGGCCCTCAATGAACTGAGTGAGCCTTCTTTGTGCAAAACAGAACATTTTCATATAATAGTAGGTCTCAGCAATTTTAATTTGAGCCACATTTATTTTCTTATTTTCTGATGGTTTCCCAATAGTTGACGTTTTTATGTAAGTGAGACATCACTTAAGGGCAGTTTTGACACAGGTGGAACTCTTTGGTTGAATTCCTCCAGGCTGTTCCGAAATGCCCATTTCTAAGACATTATTTCCTCAATTATAGTACTTTTCCACTCAGGAAAAATGACAGTGATTAAAAAAAAAAAAACTAGTTAGTGATCGATTGCTATAATTTGTATGTATCGCAACTGATTATAATCTATTTTAAGTTTTAAACATTATTTTTTATTGATTTGCGTTTTTTTAGGTAGAGCAAATGGCACTCTTCAGACAGCCAATACTGTTCTCTGACATAATCATCACAGTGATTTTCCTCAAAGAGAAGATACAGTCTAGGCATTCAGTAACTTGGACTTAAGACAGTCACCGATAAAAACAGGTGTACATAAAAAGAAGGCATAGATCTGGCAAAGAAACGTGACCTTTCTGTGTCCTGTCCCAGAAATTGACATGATCACCTTTCTCTCCTTTTCATCAGAAACTGAAATGAAAACTAGACCCAGAGTGCCTGAATCTCAGGCTTAGGGAATTCAAGTAATGAGGGCAGGCATAATAAGCAGGAAGCTCCACCCTAAAATCAGCCTAAATCTCAGAATTATAACAGAATTTGATTCTCCATTACATTGTCTGGGCTTTTTTGGTTTGTGTTTGAAATGTGTGGGAAATTGAGGATGTTAAGGAATTTTGACCTAATAGTATAGACAGCATTGGGGTGTAATCTAAGTGGGGAAGGGGAATGTACACAAATATAGATGGAGTGTAGATAATTGTCCGACACCAATCTTGGAGAGAATGAAAAGATATTTGATAAATGCTTATAAGGCTAACATGAATCAAACTGTTTGTTACCCATCTCAAAAACTGGCAAATAAAGTCTTATGAAAGAATTGTTTTTTGCTGCTTGCTCTTTATTCATTGGTTTAAAGTGACCAAGCTTATATCTGTTTGATTTTGAACATGTCTCTTAGTTTTCTGGAGCCTTTTGGTCTAAACACCATAAAAACCTGGAACAGAATCGGGGCCTTGAAAGATCACCCACATTACTTTGTTTCCTTTAGGCCCTAAACTGCATTTTAATTATTCCAAAACAAGAAAGTCAACTGTCCTGTTTTTTTTTGTGTGTGTGTGTGTTCCTTAATTTCTTTTTTCTGAAATTTCGTTGTTAGTATATAGGAATGCAATGGATTTTTGTACATTGATTTCGTAGCCAGGAACTTTACTGTATTCATTTATTGTTTCTAATAGCTTTTTGGTGGAGTCTTTAGGGTTTTCTATATATAGCATCATGTCATCTGCAAAAAGGTGACAATTTAACTTCTTTATTCCCAACCTTTTATCTCTTGTCTGATTGCTCTGGCTAGGACTTCCAATACTATGTTGAATAACAGTAAGCTTAAAGGAAATGCTATTTTACAAATTATACATTATTTTCAAAAAGAAAATCAGAAGGCATACCGAATTTTCTTTCCCAAAAGCAATTACTCAAACTGGCACTGGATTTTTGCATGACTGGAGTAGGATTTTCTTGTTTAGAATTCTTTAAAATGCTCACAGTTCACTGTCTACATACTTTATAGGGAAAAATATAACTGTAAAAGTATGTGTCTTCTTTTTCTGCCTCATATTGAAATTGAGGCTGAATTTACATATTCACAGTACTGAACCCTTTAGTTGCTAAGCTATCTTTAAAAACAATTCTGTTCAAACAATATTTATTGAACATCTACATTGTGTTAATCTTGAGAAATCAAAATGACTAAGACCTTTTCCTTGACCTCCAGTTTACCTTCCAAGGAGAAGAGACAGATAGATAAATACATACACACACATACACATACACACATACATATATTAAAGTTTTGTATATACCAGTAAAATTTCAATACACATCAATTAATTCACCCATATTTTATCAAGTGATTTCCAGATATAATGAGTTGATGAAAAGACTTAGATATATCCTTAATAATTTTTTAATAAAGTCCCATTTTTATTAGAAAGAAGTAAATGAGAATGTTAAAGGTAGTTATGTTTGGTGTACATAATAGCCTCAGAATTTTCTTTGCTGTTTTATTTCTTTTTTTCTTTATTACAATGAGCATACTATTTTTATGGTAAGGAAGCAATTAAGAAACTTTTCTTATGTCCACAAATTGCATACTAACATCATAGCAAACAAATTTACATTATGGAAATGGCAGTTTGATGAGCCAAGTCTAAATCTGAGTTACAGTTTTAAAGAAATGTACAATATTTTGAAGTCAACATGTTGACTGGAACTGAGTCGCCAAAAGGGTTATCTGAAGAAATTTTAAATGGACAACCTTCCACAAAAATGCAAATAGCAATACAGAAACCTGTTGTCAAAACCTATGTATTTTCACTTCACTTAAGGAATGGTTTTCAAATCTTTTTTTTAAAGAAGCTGGACTCTTATTTTTTAAAGGAAGCCTTATGAGTAACTTCAGAGTACAAAAAAGATAAAAGTGGCTCTGCTCTGTTTGAAGGGGGCTCTGGGGACAGACTCAGTCCAACAGATCTACCCCTCCCCTAAACTGCTTGACCTCCAGGGTCACTTCTGAGGACTCTTGGGATCTGGGCAGTCTGAATGCCATCGAGTACATCTTTGTCCCCCAAATCTTGGTTAGCCCAGTAATCTCTTAAGCAAACACTCAACTATCTTCACAGAGGAAACTTTGGCCCAGAGTTTGAGCAAATGAACACAGAATTAAAATCGGTGCTTAAATGAATGATGCTTGAACCAATGAAAGTCTTTAGTACTTGCTCGCTGACAGACAAGTCTGCTTACCATGTTTTTCTAGATGTTGACAGCAGCTATCCACCAGCCTGGGGACCTGTCTGTAAATAGGATTCAGACTGAGTTTCTTATCTCTGGCTTTTTCTTTTTTATTTTGAGCCTCAGCCGGCAAGGAGAGTTGTAAAGCTTCAAGCAGTCGAGACTGATTATCATCAAGATCTGTGATAGAATCCACTGACATTGCACCCTGCAAATTACACATAGACATGAACAAAGAGTCCAGACAGAAAAAATCAAAACAGCTTCCCTCAGATGCCATCCAATAAATACTTTTGCCTAGGATTATTTATCACACTTGAAATAATACTGCTTGATTTAATTGTGCTGTTTATATATTTAAAAAGGGGGGGGGAATCACCTTTTGAAAAAGTTAGAAAACCTCTATGACATAGGGTAAGGTAATGGAGGTTACAATTTCAACAACAGACAGCATTTTCCAAATGAAAGACAAGAGATGGCAAACGTATATTTAAAATATTTTGACCCAACCACTTTGTTCCTTGAAACAATCACATACTCAAGGAATGAGGTCAAGTCAGAGAAGTCCTGTGAATAAAAAAACACAAACATGACTCTAGGAAGCAGATTTTTTAAATAGCAGGATTCCATAAAACAGTCTGAGTTTGCTTTCCCCCCAGGAGCAGCATAGAGTGCTTGATTAGGGTAGCGGTCCCAGGAGACACCTGCAGGGGATTGGGGAATTAAGAAAGGAAAACTAGCCACGAAGGCAGTGTCACCAAACCTCTGACCGCCGTGGGCAGCTGGAGT
The DNA here is from genome assembly GCF_964194185.1 of Rhinolophus hipposideros. Lineage (NCBI taxonomy): Eukaryota > Metazoa > Chordata > Mammalia > Chiroptera > Rhinolophidae > Rhinolophus > Rhinolophus hipposideros. The sequence goes on along the minus strand of NC_138046.1, from coordinate 121,299,698 downwards.
CCAACTATAAGGGGGTTTCTGGGGGACAGTGTAGATCAAACACCCCAGAGCAATCCCTGTTGAGGGGTGAGGGAGCTGGGGTACTTATACCCCAAGTCTGGGGTTGGGAGGTAACCTTAATGCCTAAGTCCTTGCAGCCTGTCCTCTGCATGGGTTGGCTCTTCTGGTCATCAGAGAAAGCCCTCAGCAAAGAGATGAGGTGCTGATAGCTGGCGTGCTGGGAATGGGAAAGGCTGAGGGCAAGGGAACAGGGCACCAACCATGTCTATACAGCCAGAGGAAGCTGTTGGCTCCTGGTGTCCTAGCAAGGCCTGGACAGAGGAGAGGGGATTTGGGAGGCCCATTGCCTGGCCCCAGATTCCCAGAAAGGTCTAATGTAGAGTTTTGCTGTTATTGCCATATGTGGTTTCTACAGTCTGAGAGAATGACAGGATTGAAAGAACAATTCCATCATGCAAATTCAAATAGTCCACAATGTTGTCATTTCTTCATTTTGAAACACAGCCAAAGCCTTGAAAACTAGCAGTGACTTAAGTGCCCCTTTGTCTTGGAGAGGTCCTCATGTTAGGGACTGATTGAGAACTAAAGATTCTAAGCGAGAAGTGCCTGCAGTTTTATGTAGTAGTCATTGGCTGGAGGTACAAAGATTTAGGGCCTCCAGGTGAGAGGAAGACGGAAGAAGATTTCTCAGTGACCCAGGAAGTTGCAGAGATGTTTATCGATGGACTCAGTCCATCACCAACCAGTTTGCCTGAAAACTCAGCTTTCCTGGCTTGAAATATGAAATGGGGAACACCAAATTATAGCACAGTGCCGAGAATATAGTACTCACTTAAGAAACGGTCCCATATTGTTCCAGTATTGATTTGAAAGAATTATTATGTTTGAGAAAAAAGAAAATTCCATTGGTAAGGAAAAATCTGATTGGTTATGAAGACTGGCAGCAAATTGACTGGGCCAGGTATGGTTCTAAGCTGGAGATGAAGAGATTAACAAAAAATTCTGGCCCTCCCCTCAAGCCTCACAGTCTCGTGGGAAAGTCTGGTAATACAACAGAAGATTGCAATAGACCGGGATCAATGGTGATTCTGTAGAATGTTCAGGAGATCATGGGGCATGTGGATAACCAAGGAGGATAACCAAGGAGGGGTTTGAGAGGGACCCAGGAAAGGCTTTGAGGGTGTGCCAGGTGCCATATGCAAATTCTCCCTGGATGGAGTTGTTGACAGATACTTGGTTTGGACACAAATGACATTTTCAGTTTTCACATGAGCAAAAACTCAAAAAATAACCTTATACATCTTCCATTTTCCTAGCATTGATGACAGAGAAAATATTGGCCAACTCACCCTCCTCCTGACCCGTGGAGCCGGTTCTGGAGTGTTCGGGGAGGTCGACTCATTTGGTGTTTCCGAGGTGGAGCTGAGAGATGAGTTACTGCTTGACAGTTCTTTGTTTTGTTTTTTATTTCCAAATGGGAGGAGGGAAGCCACAAAATCAGATGTGTCCTTCTGCTCGTCCCTCTGCAAGTCTTGCTTGAGTTTATAGGCCCGGTCATTTGCGATGACTTGGGATAAGGGCATTCCAAATGCCTGCGGGATGAATTCTGGAATCAAAGAACAAACATTCGTTTTCAGAGAAAGTCTGGACCAGTGAAGACTCTCACTCATGTTTCAGACCTCGGAACAGACGTATTCAAATGACTGTCTGCAGAAGAATTGATTGATCAGTCAAAATGCGAAGATGACTTTTTCATTTATCAGAGTGGTCAAAGATTCTGTTTCAACAGAGAAAGCTAATATGTATCAAGAATGCAGGCTTTAGAAATCTAGGTCTCTGTTTTTCTCCATGTATCTCAAGTACGTTTTAAAGGAAAGAACTTTATAGAGAAATGTGATGTTTTTCATGGAACGTACAGAATATTTTATCATCATGAGTGCCCAGCGTTACAAACTATTAGTCTTCAATTTATGTCTCAAGAGCCCCCAAAGCTTACCAAGGCATGGCCCCAAAGACTCTGCACTTTTCCATTCACTCAACAGGCACCTATTGAACACTTTCTGTGTACCATGTCAAATTATGCAATGGGGATTACAAGATTTATGAAAGGTAGGTCCAGCCTCTGCTCTTAAAAGCTTCCAAGGGTAGGGTGGGGTGGTGGAGCACAGAGTCGGATATGTAAATAAGTGTAATAGTGTCTATTATGTACCAGAATAGAGAGATTCATGGAGCGAAGACTGAAATTCAGTTAAGTGGTTACACTTGGAAGTTCCTAGTAAAAGAGCCAGCACATGAAACGATAATCTGAGAGACAGAGGAGCAACTGGCGAAGCAGCTTGCTCTTTCGCATTGTGCTCCTTAGCCCTACATGCTGTCACCAGTCAGCCGGGTTGAGTCTATCACTCTGGTGATCTGTACTCAAGCCATTCTGCTGGCCACCTGCGGAAGTGGATGTTCACCATTCGATATCTGGGGAAGGGCACAGATGTGATTTGTTAAATCCTCTAGTAAGGACAATTTGGGGGAAGGAGCATAATATGGAAATCTGTGGCTTTATTTGGAGCTGTACATCCATGTGCTTTCTGGATCTCTGTAGTAATTTGTACACACATACATTGCAAATATTGATCCTTAGGGTCAGGCATTTTATTAGCAATATTTTAGATTCATGCTGAAAAGCATTAATAATTAAATTAAATGAATTATTTCCTTTAGACTCAAAATTAGGTTTCCTAGAAGCGGCAAACTGGAGTCTAGCCTCTCCCTTGTTTTTATAACCCATACGAATAAAACCAGAACGATCAAGGGAAAACAATTCTAAAGTTGTTTGTTCTTTGAAAGAAAAAGCTAACATTAAATCAGGTGGAGACAGGCCTTAAAAGGTTTTCTTCTTTGATTCATCGCAACATTTTCAACATCACTGAGCCAATGGCCAAGTCTACATTAATAGCAGAAATGGCACTTGAAAAGTCTGTACCTCTGGTTCTATAAAAACATGCAATTCGTTTTGAAGTGGAAAATTAAAACTTCAGCATTTTGGTTCAGCATTTTGAGATTTTTAGAGGGTGCTTCCCATTCTCCATCAACAAACTAGGTGGCATATGATCGTAGAAAAAATAATTTAAGCATTTGTTTTGAGTGATCCATGTGGAGTGTACCAAGACCCAATACCCACTACTGACAAAAGCCCACTTCCACTACTAGCAAAATTAGAAACCAAAGGGGACCATACCAGGCCATCTGCTATGCACCTCAGGATTTACTATGCAAACCATCACTGTCTCGTCTGTGGGAGTAATCAAATAGTCTTACTTCAGAAAGGTTGGGGAAAGTCTAGAAACATGTGGATGGCAAGGCTGACAGCTACACAGAATATACAAATATACGGTGAGGGGATAATAACAGCAAAAAAGACAAGTGTCATGTGTCTGCCCATGCAGGAATCCTCATAGCAGGACTGAATATGAGATAGGGGCTATTGATTCCTCTCCTACTCATGTTTCTTATACAAGGAAAACCAACAAAACTCATTGAGAGATTTCTAATATCCCTGGAAGAAACAAACAAAAAAATGGTTTCCTTTGGCATCTGTCATTTTTAATATCTGAAAGTCTGTCACTCTACCTTGTAAATTGGCTTACTGAATACAAATTAAACAGGTGGAATACATGAAGTCATTCTTCCCCAATTTTTATTTCTCTTTTATTCCCATTCAAGAGACGTAGCCACCTATACCAGATGTTTCATTTCTCATAGGCTTTCTTTCCTGGCTGTTATTCTTTCAAAGGTAGGATGCTGATGTTGTCTTTCTCATTTCTTGTTGCGTTCTCTTGAGGGCTCTTACAAGCTTCAGAAAGGAGACCTCTCTATGATTTAAACGTGTGTGGCCGTGTCTAGTCTGTAAAATTCTAGGCAGAATGCCTTGAATATTATTGCTTCTCACAATTACGGCTATTGTGGAACTGAGGATTCATCACAAGTCTATTGAGCAAAATCCCCCTTTCTGAGTAAAGTGTTGGGCACACACGCTTATCTGTGGGTTCAAAACTCTTCTGTTAGGGGGATAAAGGAACCTGGAGACTCTGGGACGATATTGGCTAATAAAGTTGATAATAGGTTTTGAAAACCATAAGGACATTACCCAAGACTCACTGTTCTGAGGCCAGCGACGATGTGCATTACGTTCTTATCTATGGTATGTGTTCACTACACACACCACTTCCCCGCTGTCCTCATTCGTAATGGCTATCTACTCCCCCTCTCCACGAACTATGCGGTCAGGAGGTGGCATGCGATTCTCTTTGCTCCCCACTATAAGTCCCAGATCCCACTCTCCCACTGTGTGAGGGAAACCTGCTACTGCAAGGTTCCCCTCGTCTCCAGCTCCTTGCTATCTTCTGTTGTTACTGCTTTGGACTCATGGAGAGACCCCCGCCCCCCCTCACACACAATCTGCCATCATCCTGGGTGACTTACATGTCTACTTAAGTGACCCATCTGATTCTCTGGCCTCTCATTTCCTTGACCTTCTCTTTACCTCTTAACTTTTTCCGGCATGCCATCTTTTTCACCCACGCCCTCTGTCCCATTCTGGACTTTGTCCTCACCAGAAGTGATTCCACCTCCCTCCACCCCCAGTTCATGTTCAACACTGCAGTGTGGCCCACACTTTCCTGTGGAGGTAGCCCCTTTTGCTCCTCTCTGGATCACACTTCCCAGATGTGCTAATCTCCAGTAACAGCACTCAATGACAGCATGTAATACATTTTCTTTCAGAATTCCTACATAGCGAGAACTGATGCTTGACTTTTCTACTGCTATACAATAGGATGCAAAATGAAGTCATATCCACTATTCCTGTATAATGCTACTGCACAACTCACATAGAGTAACTGACTTAGACATTCAGGAACAAGAAAACATGACATGACATGATTTCAGCATAAAGAAAGGTGCCAGACCTGAGCAATCCCCCGATTTTATGTTGATAAATATATGGCATAATCTGAAAACATCCTGTGGAGAGGGCACCTATCTCCAGACTCATGCCACAATCAAACCCACTCCCCTGGTTCTCTTATTAGGAAACACATTAACTGAAACAAAGTAGCTATTTTTAAACCTTTCCCCCCAAAATGATTTCTTCCTGACAGAAGCAAGACATTTTCTGACGTTCTAAAATTTAAAAAAAAAAATACTCTTTGGTTGCCAAATAATTTAATTAAGAGAAGCGAAGGGCTTGGAACTATTCTGCATGAAATTTGTTTTCTGAACCAGAAGCAATCTTAAATTAGTTTCCACATGGAAATCAAAAGTCATATGGGCACTGCTTAAGTGGCAGGATGGACACAGGAGTGTCACACGATCTGCTGTACATTATGTCAAGGCAATTAAGTAAAATACAGGACATGATTCATTCTGATTAAATCAATTAATATAGTGGCACATCAAACATTTAATGAATCATTCTTTATTGGGAAAGCAATTAGATTCTAATAAGCTGCTCATATTTATTTTTAGATGACTTAACGTAAGAGGTCATTTAGAGTTTCCTGTTTTCCTTCTTTTACTCTTGGATTCAAATGATTATCATTTTTCACATGTGTAGCTGTTAGGAACCCAAATGCTAATATTCAAATGGAAGAAAATCATCTGAAGCGGTGACAATTGTGTTAGACCTGCGTGCTGCCCTCTCATACCCTGGTTCCCAGGACACTCATAGAATGGCTGTGTTGACATTGATAGGACTTCATGTTCAGAAAAGATGCCATGGAATGAAGCTTCACTTAAGCCTAGGGCATCTTCTTTTTAAATATCATAGCTACTTTAAAAAAGAAGCAAAAACCTCTTTTGCCATGAAAGCCTGATATTTCTCCTCTTAGTTGGACGGGCGTTGTGTCTTTTCTTTGGAACCATCGGGACCTGTCTTTTTTTCCCCAGTCAGCTCCCCGGGCAGCCTTATAAAACACTGCCAAGTTTTCACCGAGCTTATATAATATGTAAATATGATTTTGTCTGAAAAAAGTACAGTGGTCTAGTGCATACTAGCCAATTACTTTCCCTGGTCCTTCCTTCCTGGCTTGCTTGCATTCTTGCTTCCCACTGCTTTGTGATATAAGCAAGCACACATACATCTCCCTCTGTTGAGGGAACTCAAACATTTCCCACAAAAATGCCCATTCTGTTTAGCCTAGCCTGGATGGGCACTTCTTGAGAATCACCAAATTCTACATTATGAGTAACCCAATCCCAGTACCAATATCAGCATCCTAGTGTACATCAACTTGAAAGGTAACACATTACTAATGGCAGTCTGAATGACCCCTTTAACGTACTCCATAAACATTGAGAACTGCCCTAATCTAGCAAGGAAAAGGTGGTCTGTGGCAGGAAGAGCATGAGTAAAATCTCTAGTTTATGAAAGCTACGCTGAGACATATGAAAAAATGCTCAACATCACTAATCATCAGAGAAATGTAAATGAAAACCACAATGAGATATCACCTCACCCCAGTCAGAATGGCTATCATCAACAAGACAAATAGTAACAAGTGTTGGAGAGGCTGTGGAGAAAAAGGAACCTCATACACTGTTGGTGGGAATGCAGACTGGTGCAGCCGCTATGGAAGGCAGTGTGGAGGTTCCTCAAAAAATTACAAATAGAATTACCATATGACCCAGCAATCCCTCTCCTGGGTATCTACCCCCAAAATATGAAAACACTTATCCATAAAGACACGTGTGCTCCAATGTTCATTGTAGCTTTGTTTACGGTGGCCAAGACACGGAAACAACCAAAATGTTCTTCGATAGATGAATGGATAAAGAAGATGTGGTATATATACACAATGGAATACTACTCTGCCATAAGAAAAGACGAAATAGTGCCATTTGAGACAACATGGATGGATCTTGAGACTATAATGGTAAGCGAAATAAGTCAGACAGGAAAAGTCGAGAACCATATGATTTCACTAATATGTGGGATATAAAACTGAAAGCAACAAAGGAACAAGACAAACAAACAAAGAAACAAAAACTGATAGACACAGATAATAGTGTAGTGGTTACCAGAGGGTAAGGGGGGTGGGGATGGGAGATGAGGGTAAGGGGGATCAAATATATGGTGATGGAAGGAGAACTGACTCTGGGTGGTGAACACACAATGTAATATATAGATGATGTATTACAGAATTGTACACCTGAAACCTGTGTAACTTTACTAACCATTGTCACCCCAATAAACTTAAATTTTAAAAAAAGCTAACCTGGCTACTAATATTCATTTAAAGATAAGGGCAAGAACACATGAGCCAATTAAACAGAATACAATTCATCAGACAATGACAGGTAGCTGGACAAGAGTTAGCACCCTTTGCCTTCATTATGCCAGCAGCAGATTCTGCTGTAATATGACATGCCTTGGTGGGTTGACTGGTGAATATGGACCAGAGTTGTCATCTTAGAAGTTGTACATTAGTAGTTTATAAAATTACTGGTACCCAGTAACCCTACAGACCAATGGAATGAGACTTTCTGGGGTAGGGGATTGGACATTGAAATTATCCTACAATTATTCCACAAACTATTCTAATGTGCAGCCAGTGGTAAGGATCACAGACATTTTCCCTCCTTTTCTATGGTTTGAGGTAAACATTTGAAATATCTGGAGATATTTTGGTTGGTGGTGGTGCTACTGGCATCTAGTGGGTAGAGGCCAGGAATGCTACTAAACACTTCACACGATGCACAGGACAGTCCCTGACAACCAAAAATTATCCAGTCTAAAATGTCAATAGTCGCAAGGTTGAGAAATCATGCTCTAAGGGAAGGAAAACATTGGTTTTCCATTCTTTAGAATTGTTTATCTCCTTTTAGTCCAAAGAACCAAATATCATGACCCTTTAGGCATGGTTCAAGATATGAGTGTAGAATCTGGGATCGGTGGTGTGGACTAGGTCTTATCCAGTACTGATCACAATGCATTTCTTTTTATACCGTCAGTTGCATTGCCTCACATTACTTTTAAGCAGAAATTGAATCATTATATAAAAGAACTTCCAGGTGAGGCACACAGCTCTCCTTACTCAACATTCGTTTACTATGTCCCATAAAATGAAAATTCACTCATATGACCACGCCATTCAGCAGTCATTTCACATGGGTCCATAGAAACAAGGCACAAAAAGTTGTACTGTACTAATGGGGCCCAGGTGCCCATTGTGTGGACTCAATGAATATTAGTTTCAATTGACCACAAATATCTCTGAAAGAGTCGCTAAAGTGTCAATTCCCTAAATCGACATAGGAAGGGCCTCAAAACTGTATGAAGAGAGTCAACAACTCCCAAAACATACCGGGCAAAGAATAAACATGCTGTGATCTAACATAAAAATGCTGAGAATGGCTCATCTTCAGTGACCCATGAGAATGAGACTGTTTCTTTCCAGTAGTCATGGTAAGCTAATCCAAACTCTTTCTCATTCAACTAGCCCTGCCTAAATATCTGGATTTGCCAGACAGCTGGTTAGCGTTAGAGATGCTATCCATGGCTACTCAACCCAGGTTTTCTTTATACATAGCTGATTGGCCAGAATCATAATTGGAACCATAAACTTGGCTGAAGTCACATTTTGCTCCAACCAGTTGAACTCATCAATTTAGTACAGGGCCACTCAAACACAAAAGAGTAGACCAAAACAGTCCTTGATGACATTCCATAACAGAAATCCAGTTTACATAATAGAGTTGAACCGCGTAAATCCATGCAGTTCAAAAACCCCACCAAATTCAACCATTATGCTCCATGGAAGATGCATTCGCTTTAGTTCATTCTGTCTCTTACCTCTGTCTCTGTTTTTCTCCTTCCCTAGTGAATCCAGTTTCTTTCTCAAAGATTTCTTTCTCTTTTGTCCATCTGCAAATGTTAAAAGAGTGAAAAATTGTAAAAACAAGCTTACCAGTGATATTTTACATTATCAATAACTATATTTGAGCAAAAGCATGCCTTCACTTATTTCACTCATAATGTGGCAGTTTAAACAGAGTAATGGCTCTGAAAATACATGAAAATCCCTGATTTGGATTGCACGTGTCACGAGGCTCTTGGTGTGTGTTCTTCAACTTTGTTTCAAGTGTGGAAAGTACAGGAAACTTACCTCCTTTGGGAGTAATTTAGTTTTGACACTGTAGATATGTGTGTTTTTACCATTACGTGAGTCTCTTCCTATTCTTCATATTTATACAAACCAATGCCATCTTGAACCAAATCTCCATGAGAGGCGAATCAACAGTACATACAACTTTGACATTCATAAGCCAGTAGAGTGTAACTGGAGAAGGAAATAAATGTGGGGGTCCACAGATGCAGATCTAATTACTGCTGCACCATTGACTAACCATGTGACTTTGGACACGTCTCAGTGTCCTCATCTATGAAGTGAGAATTTCATAGGGTTGTTGTGAGAATGAAATGAAATGATGCATATAAAGTGCTTAACGGGGACACTGACATAAATTCAGACGTATTTTCTTTTGGGGTTGCATCATATTCCATAGCTATGCCATAATCTAATTAACCATTCCACCACTGATGGACATTGGATTGCTTCCAATTTTTCAGTATAATAAGTATGGCGTATATTCTTTTAGCATCTTGTACTTGCAACAAATACACTTAATACTTCTGGTTAACTCACCAAATAATAAAGATACCAGTCATATCAGTAGGCAGCTGTGATTGAATTCCTGGTGTATTATCATAAAACACTGGCCTACGTCATTGCAAGAATGCAGTTCAGGATTATACAGCTGTCAGCTTAACATGTGGGAGGTGCAAATCGAGAACCCACGCTGTGATCAAACTGGAAACTCAGCCCTTGCAGCAAGGAAACTGAGGTTTAAGGAGGGGGATTAAGAATTGTTTTCTTACGGGATACACTACCAGTGTAGTAAAGAAAGAGATTCAGACCAATAAAATGTGAAAGCAAGACTCTGCTATCAAGAAAAGATAGAATAAGCATTCTTAAGCAGAAATGAGTATTCCTGGGTTCCTATGGGGCTGCAGATGTTCTCAACTCCTCCTTCCTGAAATTTTGGAGGCAAAAGATAACATAGTATAATCAACAGGCACATTCAATCCCTCCTTCTTTTCAGAAAGAAAAAAAATTCAAAAATGATTCTCCTCCCATAAAATGGGAATAGTTTTTAAGTCTTCACTCTTGCAATTGTGAGATTGGCATAGGGGAAAATTATGTAAATCAGTTGGGATTGCAGCAAGAGCCTTCAATCTCTTTTATCAAGTATCTGTTTTTACCTTTGGTGTCTAAAGACGATCTAACTACAGGGCCTACCATGATTTATTATATACATACAGACTATAAACATACTAACTGCACAAGATTCTAATCTGTTCTCCAAACAACACTGACGGGTCTTCTACTTTGTAACACTTTGTTCATCACTCATTCATATCATCAAACATATATGTAACAAGAGTATATTTCTTAAAAAAAATCCTATCATTCCTTTATTTTAATAGTTGGCCTGGAAGAATAACTGAACTATATATGAAAGCATAAGAGATTTGTTTTTAATAATCAGTGGGCAGATCCTAAAATTCAAATTAAGTTGTCAAAGAACCAGAATACATACAGGATAGGGGACATTTTCTTTTATAATACAGTGATTTTTTAAAAACTTCTTCTTAATTAGGGGATATATCATATACCGTATGTAGAGGGGTATGAATACACACGTACAGTTTAAATAATAATTAGGGGGCAACTCCCACATAACCAGCAGCCAAGTTCAGATGTAGACTACTGCTAGTATGGGGGCCTAACTCCCTTTATGCCTCCCTCACTCCAGGTTATCACTGGTCTGACTTTTGCAATCAGTTTTCCACTTTTCTTTACAGTGTTACCATTGATGTATGCATTTATAATGAATACAGTTTTGTTTTTCCTGCTTTTGAATTCACTCAGATGGAATCACGCTATAGGTATTCTTTCTTGCTTCATTTGTTTCATTCATCAACACTTCCTGAAATTCATCCTGTTAAGGCAGGTAGGTAGATGTCACTCATTTTGATAGTGTTTTCTTGTATGAATATATCACAGTTAAATTACCCATTGAACTGTTGACAGAAATTTGAGTCATTTCTAGCTTGGCACTATTAGGAACAATGTTTTTTGAAAACTTTTGTCAAATCTTCTTATGTATGAGGTGAATATTTAAATTAAAAAAAATGTATTACAGTAAAAGACACGTTGCCATTAATCCCCCTCAAAATCCTTCCCTTCACTTCGAACACACTTATCCCATCACTCTTGCCACTTTCTGAAGCAGTTCTGGAAGTCCTCCTTCGTGAGTGTGTTTAGTTGCACTGTCGTGGCTGCCTCGATGTCCTAAATCAATTCAAAACATTTACCTTTCATGGTCATTTTGACTTTGGGGAAGAGCCAGAAGTCACACAGTGCCAGATCCATGAATAAGGTGGATGAGGACACACCGTGATGTTTTTGTTTGACAGAAATTGCTGTATACCAGAAGCGATGTGTGATATGGAGCATTGTCAGAATGGAGAATGAAGTCAAGACGCTCATGAAAGAGGACTTCCAGAACTGCTTCAGAAAGTGGCAAGAATGATGGGATAAATGTAGTCGAAGTGAGTGGAAGTAGCTTGAGGGGGATTAATGGCAATGTGTCTTTTACTCTAATACATTTTTTTAATTTAAACATTCACCGTATCTTTTGATCACACCTCATACACGTACAAGAATCTCTCTAAGACAGTGATTCTTAAAAGAGTGTTTCTAGGACCAGTAGCATCAGAATCGCCTAGAAACTTCTTAGAGATGTAAATTCTACAGTCGCACCCCGGACCTACTAAGTCAGGAACTCTGGGATGGGCCCCAGCAGTGTGTGTGTTACCAAGCCATCCAGGGGATTCTGATTCGCAGTAACATCTGAGAACCACAGCTCTAAGGGATGTATGTAGAAGCTGCATTGCCAGGCCAGCATGTATGCAATTTTAGGCTTTAGCAGGTAATGCTGAACTGTTTTCCAGGTAGTTTTGCTAATTGACATTTCCACCAGTATGAGAGCTTACATAGTCTCGCAAGGATAATGTGGATTTCAAACTCCAACACTCCAAACAACATATCAAAGCATCCTTATAGGAAAAAATGTGATCGTTGTGAATAGTGGCCTACAATTGAAAAAAAACAACAAAAATAAAACGCTTAACTATTTACAGCAAATATTACCTTTTTCACTTAATTAGACAGAAGTGAACGTTATTAACAGGAACTATACAAAATTATGGGTGATGTGCAATCATGTGAAACGATGCATTGCTTTAGCACACCATTTTGTCACTTCAAATCCTCAGCAAAATGACAAGAGCTGAGAAATGAAACTGCTCACGTCTTCTCTTCTCCCTTGTGATCTCCAGTTTTTGAAGAGTGTCTTTTCTTCCCACAAGCACAGAAATCCTGCTCAAGAGACTGCCATATTACGTGCAACCATACAGAACAGTGTGTGGTGAACCAGTTCCTTGTACGTCAATAAGTGTGATAAGTGCCATTCCAGCTTTTACAGAAATTAAAGCTTCCTGACTATTAACACTGCACAGCCATGTTTTATGGTGCCAGTGGTGATGAGTGCATGCTTGCTAACTGTTCCCACGGTGTGTACTGTCTTCCAGACAACAGTGCCCTGTATGGAGAATGTGGGTCACACATCCTGACTAAAGGTATGTTGGAGGAGGCACTTGGGGATTGGACTCCATGCACCCTCTTTTCACCTCGTTAATGTGCCCCAGGAGACCATGTCCGGGCGGGAAACAGACAGACATGACACAATGGCTGATGGCGAGGCAGTAAGCCTTCCACATCCTCGTGACTCCAAAGCAAAGGAACTATCGGTGTGGAGTGTGGTTCCTCTGGGCATCCTCTTGGGAGAGGCCAATATCAATATGGTCTGGAGGACTGAGAACAAGAAAACATGCGATTGCCTCTCTAGGATATGCTTTTCATGGACTCATTCATTGTCAGGTGGAGTTCCATTTGAAGGCTTGTTTGTTTCGTTAGCTATACTGGAAGCTCTGAGGGCAGAACCACATCTCCTGGGTTCCTGTCTCCCTCCAAGTGAGTAGCACAGGGTGAGGCGCGCCATGAGGAACTGTCAGCACTGCCCATGGCCAGAAGTCACAGGGACATTTGGGGTTGGTTCTGAGAGAAGCCAGGATCAATGAAGCACACAACTCCTCATTGTAAGGTGATCAGATTCGGAGAAGGTGGGTTATAAAACAGTTATATTTTTATAAAATATAAAATTGATTCCACATTAAATTGATTCTAGAGATAATAATAATAAAAATGTTGTCCAAGGAAAGACTCTTTTGTAGTGACAGATGGAAAAGTAAGGGTAACTTTGGGGGAATGGATATTGCCTGAAAGGAGGCACAAAGGAACCTTTTGGGGTGCTGGGAACGTTCTATATCTTGATCTGGTTGGTGGTTACGTGACATATACATGTTAAAAACACACTGAGTTGTACTTGTGCACATTCATATTTATGCACATGACTCTCTAGATATGTTATTCCTCAATGAAAGTAATAATAAAAAAGACTTCATCACTTACAGAATGACACCAACATACAATTACATTAACTGAACGGGGCTGAAAACTCAGCAAGAAAGTCCTGCACAAGAAAAATTCATGAATGTTTAACTTTTGTGCATATTTGAATACCTACGGTGTCTCCAGACCACCACGACTTCCCTGTGAAACGGGCACACAGTAATGAATAGCTCGTGTTAATTGAGCATGTACTATAGGCGAAGCACTTAGTATCCGTGACCTTATTACATCTTCACAGCAGCTCGATGAAGCCCAAACTGTAATTTATTCTTATTTTACAGATGAGGAAACTGAGGTTAAAAGAGGTTAAATTAAAAACAAAAGAGGTTAAATAACTTGTCTAAGGACACAAGTTGGGAAGCGGTAAATTCAGAATTTGCACCCAAGGCTATGCAACATCAAGGAAGGTGCCGTTACCCTCTACCTGTGCTGTAGTGAGGAAAATGTGGTGTCTATATGAGCGATGCGATATTAAGGGCCAGATATATGGAGCAACACACCCAAGGCAATACAAAGTTAGAGAGGACAGAGAAAGAAAAAGAGAAAGAGACACTGGCAATTTTTAAGCTCTAAATATTCACCATAATTGCCATGAATCATTTTTGCATATATACAGAGGATGCCAAAAAACTTATACACATTTTAAGAAAGGAAAACACTGTATTGAAATTGTAATACTCTATATACCGATAACAAAAGATGAATACAAGTCACATTTGACTTCTGCAATTACAAGATGTGCTCCAAGTGGTTACCATCAGCATAATTTTAATAGTTTTTCCTTTCTTCAAATGTGTATATATTTGTTGGCAACCTCCGTATTATCTAATACACATCAACATACAATCCGCTGAGGTAGCTTTTTTATTTACTCATTTTACAGTTGAAAGAACTGAAAATCAGATAACTAAAGCAAATTGCCCAAAACTCACAGGACTGGTACGTGGTGGAGCTGGGATTCAAACATAAACTTCTAGCTCTTTCCAAAAGGCTCAGCTCTTCTTGAAAAGGGTCGCTAGGAGCAGAACCCAGATATCTGTGATGAGAAGCTGAAAAATCCTTTCTTTAAGGTCACTTTGCCTCTGCATCACGAGAGACAGTTCTGGAGGTGTTTGCAAAATAATGGACGTTCATTTGTGAGAGTCATTTAGACATGGCCCTCCCAGAAGTATGGATGCTGGACAAGAAGATGCTGAGGCTCATTCCTTAGCTAAGCAGCCAGAGAGAATGGGTGTAGATGGCCTAAACCCAGGTGCACCTGGATATAAGACAGGGCAGCAACATATAAGGTCTTTGAAATCCCTTCACTGTAGAGCTCCATAAAGACTGCATTCCTGGGAAGGAGAAGAAAACGGCTGCACTGAGATATGAAATGAAGACAACTAAGAGTTACTAAACGTAACTCTGGGGACAAAACCCCCTTCTGATGCTGCTACTGACACTGGAAAAGAACTAGCCAAGGGGGTGAAAAATGGTCATATCCAGCCCCCACCAGCTATTCGGGTGGTGTTTGGCACCCACAGTGATTAATAGAAACTTGAGTTCTAATGCAAAATCTTGGTAAGTTCACATACATATCTGGATTGCTAACCTCTTAAGGAAGATGGAAGAGCTGGCAGATTGGGCCTCACGTTCCTCACACTTAATCCAGGCCAGCATAAACACCTAACCCTGGGCCACTGCACACCTGGCCAGCCTTGGAGTTTGCAACTCCATCCCGGTCTTTAAGGATGGTTGTAGCTTGTTTCAAATCTTCAAAAAATTCCTGCTAAGCAAAGTTTGAAGGAATGCTTTTTGGCACCACATCCCCTGCCTTTCCCAACCACAGCTGTCTCATTATTTTCTTGGACCAGAAACGGAGATTCTCAGAGAATGCAAACCAAAGGAATTCACAGGCAGTAAGGGGAGCTTCGTTAAAAAGTGAGGGAAACTGACATAAAGAAACACCTGGGTGGCAGCATGGGAAGTGGCCCTTTAGAAACTGCAAGTAATCTAACAGGGTTTCTCATCTTTGGCACTAGTGATATTTGGGGCCGTATAACACTTTGTTGGGAGGACCTGTCCTGTGCACGGTAGGACATTTAGCAGCATTCCTGGCTTCGATTTTCTAGATATCAGAGCACCCATCCATTCCCTGTTGTAACAACAACTTACGTCTCTGGACATCGCCGAATGTGCCACAGGAGCAAAATCACTCCGGTTGAGAGCCACTGATCTATGCATAACTCTACCTAGAGAGCAGCTATGTGCTCAAACCATGTGACAACCAAACTACAAAACATTCACATCATTTGTCACAATGCTCAGTTTATATCCAATCACAGTCTCTGTTTTAAACAGAACAATATAAAAATGTTTCCAAATTGTTGAACCTTTATAATGCCAAGTTGAATTTGGGACACAATAACAATTCCCTTCAATTTATAATGAGAGTTTCTAGCTGTCTTTCTACCAAGTTCCTAGGTAGTTCCTTGAGTCAACAGCCTTATATTTCTTTGGATGAAGTGGTTTTTTTTTTCTCCTTTGGGGAGGGCAGATCAGGTATGGACCGGGACCTGAGGGTGAACATTTGTACGAAAGGAGTTATATTTAGCCTGCAGGGAAGACTCAGGGCACACCTTGGTTGTTTTCTGTTGTTTGTTTTTTAGAGGACTAAACATGGTAAATAAAGAGATGTACTGGCCAGTCCTCCATTGGTCAGAATAAAAATTCAGGAGGAAATTATAGAAAGGCAGTTTTGTCAGCAAATGCAACAACTGTTCAGTGATAGAATGAACTGCCTAAGAAAAAACCCAAAAACCAAAAGCAAACAAAGAAACAAAACAAAACAAAACAAAAAAACACCCAAAAACCAAAAGGAAAGGAAAAAAAAAATCACTGTTTGCTGTGTCTTCCATCTTCGGTGCTGTCTGTCTCCCATTCCTCACTGTGGGGGAAGCCATGTCATGAGAAACCCTACGCAGGGCTACATGGTGAGAAACTGGGGTCTACAGCCTGTGGCCACAGGAGTGAGCCCGGCCACTGGTCTTCCAGTCCCAGTCAAGCCTTCAATGACTGCAATCCCAGCTGAGCTCGATGGCAACCTCATGAGCCAGAATCACAACCAGACTATGATATTCCCAGAAACTGTGTGAGATAAGAAATGTCTATTATTTTTTAAAAAAGGAAAACAGAAAATAAAAAGATGCCTAGCTAAATGCATGTGGTATAATGGATGGGATCCTGGAACAGAAGAAAGAAGTCTGTGTGGACACTGGTGAATTCTGAACAAAATCTGTAGTTTGCTTGATAGTAACAGACACTGTCGTGCAGGGCGTCCGGCGGGGTCTCGGCTCCCACTCCCCGCCCAAGAACGCAGGACACAGTAAGGCCAAAAAGGAACACCCACGGAGCCATAGGTAGGGAAGTCAAACCAATATATTCTCGCTGGCGGCTGTGCTGGAGACACAGGAAGCAGGATCTACATAATCTGCCTAACAGCAGTCCGCGCTTGCCAGCCACCATCTTCTTGCTAGCCCCCATTCCTTTTCTGCTAGCGTAGCCACAGCAGTTATATTAGTGGCCAATGGCTTACGGGTTACAGCTGACGGCCAACTAGCCACAGCTGCTGGCATCTGATCACAGTTGATGGCCATTTACTACCCGAGCCAGCACCTTTCTATGTGAGGCCGAGAGCCTGGAAACTGTTTTTTGGGGTTTTGTCCCCACACTCCACCCCTACAGGGTCTCGCCTCACAATCTACGCGACAAGCGTCTTCTGCGAGGGGCCCTGTGCAAGGAGCCTGGAGGTGAATGCACTATCCTGAACACAGCCAGGCTCTCTGGGCACAGGCAGGGTTTCTCAGGGCACCACCAGTACTTCTGGGCACAGCCAGACATCCTGGGCTTCTTAGGGTACCACCTGTCTCCCCGGGCACAGCCAGGTTTTCTCAGGGGACCACCACAGTACTTCTGGTCACAGCCAGACTTCCTGGGCTTCTTAGGGTACCACCTGTCTCCCCGGGCACAGCCAGAGTTTCTCAGGGCACTGTCACTCTCTCTGGACACAGCCAGACTTCCTGGACTCAGCCAGGGCCTCTCAGGGCACTGCCACTCTCTCTGGACACAGCCAGACTTCCTGGACACAGCCAGGGCCTCTCAGGACACTGCCACTCTCTGGACACAGCCAGACTTCCTGGACACAGCCAGGGCCTCAGGGCACTGCCACTCTCTCTCTGGGCCTCTCGGGGTACTGTGCTGGAACAACAACGGCTCACATCAAGGTGCTTACATATTATCAATGGCGGCCAGTCAAGACACAAAAGCAAACATCAAACCAGTCCCACTACATGGTGGTATGTTCCCAAACAGTCAAGCGTCCATTAAATCAGGGATAGAAGGCAGTTCCTCATAGTCCATAGTCATTCGCCAGGGCTGTCCTGGGGGTGAGGGATGACCTTGACCTCACCCTCATGTCCCACGGAGGACTCAGCATGCATTTCCTCCTGGGACAAGTCCTGCATCCGGGCTGCTCAGCAAGCAGTTCCCAGCCCACAGGGCAGCAACAACCTTCGCTTTCTCCGCTTTCTCCGGCCTCTGCTGGTTGGGGAACCATCCACATCTTTCCACCCCTCCACGGGAATCGAGCTCTCCGGCAGCTGCTCCTCCTGGTCTTCCTCAGACTGAGCTTTCTTACGCACAAACTGCTCCACCGCCCTTCGAAAAGCTTTGGCTGGCACCGTATCCTGCCGACTACGCCATGTGTCACGCAGGGGACCCTGCTCGCTGCGCCATTTGTCGTGCAGGGCGTCCGGCGGGGTCTCGGCTCCCACTCCCCGCCCAAGAACGCAGGACACAGTAAGGCCAAAAAGGAACACCCACGGAGCCATAGGTAGGGAAGTCAAACCAATATATTCTCGCTGGCGGCTGTGCTGGAGACACAGGAAGCAGGATCTACATAATCTGCCTAACAGCAGTCCGCGCTTGCCAGCCACCATCTTCTTGCTAGCCCCCATTCCTTTTCTGCTAGCGTAGCCACAGCAGTTATATTAGTGGCCAATGGCTTACGGGTTACAGCTGACGGCCAACTAGCCACAGCTGCTGGCATCTGATCACAGTTGATGGCCATTTACTACCCGAGCCAGCACCTTTCTATGTGAGGCCGAGAGCCTGGAAACTGTTTTTTGGGGTTTTGTCCCCACAGACACATTTTCGTTTCTTAGTTGAGGTAAGTATACCAAGGTTATATAACACATTATCATCAGAGGAAACTGGGCTGGGGCATAAAGGAACTCTATATTATCTTTATGACTTTTCTGTAAATCTAAAATTATTCCAAAATAAAAAATAAAATATAAAGCCTTTCTCCCAGGCACTGGATGTAGTCAAGCAAAGGTTGAGAACTCATTTGCCAAGTGTGTGAAAAAGTGGAGGCTTGCACTGTTCACTATGTACCTTTGAAACACAGATTTGGGAGTTCAATTTTATCACAAGAAAGTGACTCACACGCCAGAGTTTCTCACCTGGCTGAAACTAGTGAAATAATCTTTCTGTTCACATCTCTCTGCTCTGAAAGAAAACGAGTGTCTAGGCTAATATAAAGCATCCATTGTGTCTGTCTGCCATTCTGGTGTAGCATGTTTTCTGGAAAGGGAGCGGACAGATGAGAAGCTTGAGTAGATTTGTTTTTATGGCGCTGGTGATGTTTTCGTACCTGACTAATTAGATTGTCTCAAGACACAGCCTAGTTCTTAGGTTCTCTAAATCCCTTTTCTGCTTAAGTTATTCAGGCTTGGTGCTTGTCATTTGCATCCAAGAAGACTGATTAGTACAGAAATCTGCTTATATTCAACTTCCCATGCCTATGCTGATAAGCCAAAATGTGGTTTTTACATTACATGTATCTGTATGAATGTGGAATAGGTGAGTTATACAATCTGTGGATGTCTTATAACAATGTTTACTAAAACTATATTGTATCCTTTACTAAAACTAAATTCATCCTTTATTTTCATCTACTTCCTCTTTTGAGGGCTCTCAAGCCACAGACCTCCCAGATATAAAGCAAGAAAAAGACTAAACCAGATCTTTTATTTCCAGTTTAGAAAAGGAGGTTTGTCAGAGAAATAATTTTATGAATGGTCCTGGACACTTGAGGGCCATTCATTGTGCCGATTCTCCATCTCTACTGCTTTCCCATGATTAAGGTCATCAATGTAAGTTAATTTGGCCCAGTGCGTGCACATCGGAAACCAGATAGGGACAGGTGAGAGGTGGGCAAAGAAACCCCAGTCAAAATCGTATCTCCAGAAGAGTCAAGCTGGACATTGGAACCAGTTACTGCCATCACCATCCTCAGTGGAACGGATTCAAAATTGATCCTGCTACTTTGAGTTGCCTGCTCCATATTCAAGAAATGGAAGAGAGAGCAGCCCTGACAGAAAGAGGGAAGTAACCACCAGGAAAATGGCCACCTCTGCTTCTTGGCTGGATGCATGGTAGCAAGCCCAGGGTAGGGGAACCGATGACCAGTGCAATACTCTGGTGTAAGGGGAGAACTGGGATTCACCCCAGAGATTTAGGAGAAGAGCCAAAGCAGGGATCTCTTCTCCATTCTAAAACAAGGGTTCTCTGTCCAGGAATGTTGCACCACAGAACATGATGACTCTCCTTGGCTTGGGAATATTATTTACACTATAATAGTTATCTGTTTAAATGGCATCTTCCCCTAGAAAATGGGCTCATCCCCTATACATTGATCCACCCATTACTCCAGCCATCCCTCCATCCAACATTGATTAAGTACATATTGTAAGTGAGACAGAAGTAGGTGCTATGAACCCAGATGAATGGACGCTATCTCTGCCTCTGAGAAACTCAGTTGAGTGCTAAAGACAGATAGGTAAGTAGACTCCTCATTAAAGCAAAGTGAAGAAATGCTTGGGAAGGCTAACGTTCGAGTTCAGTCTTAAAGGACAAAGTTACACTTCTCAGAGAACTTTGAATTTTCCTAGGGGTTTATCCCAATAAATCACATGGTGACTGCTTGTCTAGGAAATGCTTTCTTATCCTGAGCCTCTTAATGCTTTATTCCTAGTAATCCAACCCTTCATCAAGCATGCATTTTATTGGTGAAAAAAGATCAGAAAATTGCAAATTCACAAGTGGATTGATAGTTTCTTTAGTGGGAACTAGGGCTCAAGAGAGTGACAAATAAGAATTCTGGAAGAAAATGACCTAAAATGTAGAAAACGATGTATTCAGCCCAAACTGGCACTACCATTCAGTCAACTTTGGATCTTACTATGTATACTTAATGTCATTTTAAAGAAATCTTCCATGCTATGCACTGTTGGTTATTTAACCAAATATATAGGTCAAAGTTGTCATTTATATATCACCTATCTTTAGCAGTTTTTCCATTAACCTTGACTGAAATAAAAGGAAGGTAGAAATAGGGTTCTTGAGTCATTTTTCTTGGTGTAAATCCCAATGAATTAAACACTGTTTCTTTATGCTGTCAGCACCTTGTGGGTTAGATTTTTCAAAATTTGTTTCCAAAGTGTCTATGTTTCTCAGGGAAGGAAACATTCATGGTATTCTTAAGCAATACAGATGCCTCTCCTTAGAATTGAGGCTCCCCAAAGTACTTGTGAAATGTACTAATCCCCACAGTTTACATATTGAAGTAGTGGTGAAATTATCAAAGCTGTGGTCAGAAAATAAGAACATTCTGTGAGTCTCTTACTGTTGTAAAAAGAGTCAGGTCTTGGAGGTCACCCCGTTTTCAGCTAAACTAAACACTAAGAAACCTTTTCTGTTTTGTAGAAATTATTTTGGCAAGGTAATTAGTTCTGAAATTTTTCCTCAAGAGGGAAACCTTGTAGATTCCTGAACCTCAAAGCAAGTGTTTTTCTATTACAAAAAGTAACTGCGATATTTGATTTGTTGAACATGTCTCCTTAGTCTATCAAAACATGAGGTAGGGCAGCAGATCACATGGCTTGGATGTCATGGGTTTAACAGCTCAACTATGGTTTTTCCTTAACCGGGCATTCTTTGTAATCACTGCTTGCTGTAATAACTGGTCATGATCAAATTATGCCCTAGAAGGATCTTTTACTTGCTGTCACTTTTTCCACATTCATGTGCTATGAATCCCCCCATAAAAGCTGTAACTATAAGCCCATGTTCTGGGGGTGGAGGACAGGGGGAGGTGGGGACAGACTAGCTAGAAGCTAGCTAGTCTGTCCTTCCAGGATCCTGAATTTGCATCTCTTATTGCACATTCCTTAAATTGAAAATGGTATTTTTGACTTACTCTAGGTAGGCATTGTATTTGCAGAGACAGAAGTTTCCAAATATCAGAGCAAGGAAAATGATCTTTGGCAAGTCGTTTCCTTAAGCTATGTTTCTTTCCTGGAGTGTAAAGGAAAGAAAGCAGGTAGGAAAACAAAAAGAAAAAAAACAAATCATTCATCCCAAAGAAATACCCTGGATGGTTAACTAAAGGAAATTCAACTCCAAATTATGGGAATTTCATCATTACTCATTTTAAAGCCAAAGCTTGTGGTTGGAGTTGAAAAGGTAGAGTCAGACAAGAATGACCTATAGAAGGGGTGAATGCTATCTACTTTCTTTTGATACATGTTGTTTTAGACTGAACAAGTAAGAAGGGAATCACGTATCTTTAAATCACAGACTTCAAACCTTGGGAACTCCTCCAAATGTCTGCCACTTGTTCCCATAAAACACCTCTCACAAATTCAGTAACTGGACAGACGATGATGCAATTAGATGAAAACTATTAGGCTCCTCATTCTTTCCTTCTCCATTCTTGTTTTGGATTATTCTTTGCATTACAATTGAATGTGCTATCATTGATTTTTTTTTAATCCATTCCATTCAATTTCTCAAATATTTCCTGAGAAGCAAAAGCAAAACACTGTACTAGACACTAAGTCACATAGATATGATATAAGATTAGTTCCCTCCCTATTGCTTGTTTGCAGTGGCAGAAGATGACATTACTATTACGTACACCAATTGCTTCTGATCTAAATCCATCTTTATCCTACTACACATCCCCCCTTTTTCCTTTTCCTATTGTGTTAGGTGCTCACCCTCCATGTGGTCCTGCATCTGGGACGAGTCCTCACCCCAGGCTCAGGAAAGGAATCTTAAGCCAATTCTGGTGATTTCTTTCTGCTTGCCAGTACTGATTTGGGCACTGGCAGGTGTTACAATTCTAGGGAGTGAGAACGAAGAGAAGTCTACTGAGAGGCAGCAGTTAAAATCCTTCTCATTTACTACAAAGATACTTGCTGAAGAGTTACTGCTCTTCTCTGCCTCTTCAGGCTGCCAGAGGAGCAGGGATGCCAGGGGCTGCTAGGGCCATTATGTGACAATGAGGAAGCCAGCCAAAGAACATGGCCGACTGATGATGGCAAAGAAGATGGAAGACCACTGCATTAATGAGTCCTGGAATTAGCCTATCCGTGGGCTTTCTGTAAAGTAATAGAATCAATGTCTGTATTATTTAAGCCATATTCGGTTTGCTTTACATAATTTGCAGCCAAAGCACCTTACCAGTGGGTAATCCAAAACTCTGTTGTGCGATGTGTTTTGCTACTTATATTTGTGCCAGCATTACCATGTAATGCCAGGTATCCGTAAGAAAGACATCCTTTGAAGTTTTCAATTTGTGTGTGTTGGGTAGGATCTAAGATAAGGAGGGTAACAGGATCAGTTTACAAAGAACTATACATCTGGAAATAAGATAAATATTGCTAAATTTTCAGTTATCAAATCAGATGGTGATTATGAAGCTAATAATCAACCCATAGTGGAGATTGACTTATTACTAAAGTCACCCATTTAATGCACAGCTTGCATTCCTAGAAACAGCATGATGGTATCAGTTGTTTAAGCAACTCATAAAAATATTAACTTTTCTTTCTTGTTTAGTGCCACCAAGGGAATTTATTATGCACTTTGAAAAAATATTTGGTCACATATAATATAAACACCCAAACATCTGAGAGTTATGAATCTCTGATCATTAAAAAACACTCAATTGTTGCAAAATAAAGTTAAGGGAGTGAAGAAACTTAAATGACTAGGATGCTATAGTCGATCAGTTATATGAATAATAGCTACAAATCACTATATCAAATGAATATTCATCTCTTAAATCAGAGATCAGCAAGCTTTTTCTGTAAAGGTCCAGATAGTAAATATTTCCGGCTTTGTGGGCTGTATGCTCTCTGTCAAAACTGCTCTACTCAGCTGTTGTAGCACTAAAACAGCCTTAAACAATACAGCAAAAAATGAGAAATGAGTATAGCTGTGTTTCAATAAAACTTGATTTACAAAAGCAGACAGGGAGCTGGATTTGGCCTTTGGGCTATAGTTTGCCCATTCCTATCTTACCCTTAAACTACTTCTCCAGAGCTTTTCATTTGTAGAAATTTTATAAACACCCACTAATTGAATTTTTGAATAATTTTGAGGCCTCAATTTCAAATGATCTAAAAAGCCTGATTGGTTTAAAAAGAACACTCAGTGTTTCATTTCAATTAATACGTATTTTGCCTTTTTTTCACCCATGGGGAAACAAAATAAAAAGCAAGAATGGAAGTCCCTGTTCATATTTCAAGGATGGAACACTCTTTGTAATTATCAAGTTTACTTTTGGGTCATGATTCCCTACAGAGAGAATGGTGTAGTCTTGAAATCTTTGAAAGGTGCCAGAATATTTCAGAAACTGCAGTGACAAAAGTTTTGTTCAAGATGCCAAAGCCTTGTGCAATGCTAGTTGCTGCTCCAACAAAGATATACAAATACATGTAAATGTGACCAGTAGGGACAAGACCTTGGATCGAAAACTACATTGCCTGAGAACACGAAGGGAGCCATTTGTGATATGAAGGCACAAAGCAGATGGTTTAAAGAACCACATACTATCATATTGGCCTGCCAGCTTGGCATCAGAACGGAATCATATAGCAGCACACACTTGAGAAGTTGACATGGTAACAGCCCTAGGGTACAGAGGAGAGCATCCAAGAAGAAAATTACAAAAGAACCTGCCGGGAAGTCTCTCTGTCATTCCTGGCTTTTACTGGAATAGGTACATGAGGCAGCTTCTTCTCTCTAAGGGTCACCAAAGATAAGTCGGAGAGTTGATATCCTCTGCTCATTTAATAGAGTTGATGTATTTGTGTTTCCTCTACTGACTAATGCAGAGCTGCTTGAGGATGTGGACTACTTTTGAAATGACACTGTAGCCTCCATTAGAGGCTTCTACCCCCTTAAAACCTAAAGCCACACATATCTACCTCCTCTGGGCTGTACGCTCAGCTTGGTATTAACAGAGAGCAGTGAAACAGCACAGGAAGCCCCGTGGGTGGCATTCCACAGCTGAGCTCCAGATAAAGGAGGCAACAGCTTAGGCCAAAGGTCTAGCCTCGGTTCATTTCTGTGGCCCTACACAAGCAATGTCCCATCCAACTGACAAAGGCTCCGAGAGCCACAGCACAGAACAATCGAAAGTTTTCCATACTGACATTTTTGTTCTTTTCTTCTTGATGTCCTCTTGTCCATTCCATCTGCCTTCTAAGACTGCATTAGTCAAACTGTGGGACATAACCTATTAATGGATCATGAAAATATAGTGGATCGTGACAAGCATATTTTAGAAAATGATACGGAATTGAATAGACGATGATAGGAGAGAAATTATAGAAAATGTCAAAGTGTATCTCTGATAAAGATAAAGACCATTTGGTTCATGTGTTTCCTGGGCTGAGATGTAAAATGTATTTCTTACTGAAGGTTGTGGACAAAAAGTTTGAAACCTACTGCTTCAGGGTAAATAAACTGAAATCTGTGATGCATTCTCAGATTAAGCTGCAAACAAAATGGGTTTCTTCTTTTCATATGAAATACTATTGTAAATGGCTTTTGAGATCAGTGGGCAACAGAGGGCCTCGCGATATATTTTTTTTGTCTTTTTTGTTTGGTGCTTTTCCAACAAAGGATTAGAGTCTGTGGTTGAAGATTACTCTGGTGGTTTTAGGTGTGGTGGACAGAATGAGGGCAAACCGTGAATTGAGGAAAGCACGTGGGGGGCTATGGCTGTAGTTAAGGTGAGACATAATGATGGAGTGTCTAGGGTTGAGGGCCGATATAAGACAAAGTGATATGGTGATGATGATGATGATGATGATGATGATGATGATGATGATAACGGTGATGGATAACTTCTACTGAGTGAATAAGATGTCAGGAGATGTTTTAAGCTCATCATGGTTATTACCTCGTTTAAGCCTCACATGAACCCTATGAGACCATCAATCAAAGTTGGAAACTGGGCAGAAAGTGAAGCAGTAGAGGAGCACCGAGGTATTTCAAAATCGTTACTGGGGATACAAGGGGAAATGAGATAAAGGTGACTGATGCTCTTTAGAGAGACCGGGAAGAGTGAAGGAAAGAGCATCATTTTAAAGGAGAATACGCATGTACTTTCTCAATGATTTGCTGAAGATCAATGGTTTATCAGGCAGTGTACCTGGTGTTCCAGATTCAAGGACAAATAAGATATAGCATTACCTCATGGGAAATCACAGTCCCCTGGAAAAATCACAGAAAAGGTAATCGTGGGCACATAAAAGATACAACTAGCTCTGCAACTCACACAGTAGAGACATTTGGAGAGGGTCTCTATGCTCAGCGGTCTACCATTTTTTGATCACCTCTTTAGTGGTGTTTGCTTCCTATCAGCATTTCTACCTACATTGGAGCCTGGATTTTGCCCCAGGTTTCGAATTATTTTTATTTACACCAAAAGCTTTAAGAAACAGTTCTAGCATATCACCTCTTCAACTGAACACTGCCAGCAAGAAGAACGTAGAAACAGGATAGTTGTATTTCCTGTCTAGGGTTGTTACGTAAATACCCAAGCACAATTTCCTTGCCCACCAGGTTGCCCCCCTTTTTTTAAAATCAACATTTAAATCACAAACCAAAGGAAGCTGCAGTGTTAGCCTACCAAGAATATCATTTTCTTGATTTCATTGAGTTGTTTACTTGGGTTTTACATTGCCTAAGGGACAATGGTGAGGGACCGCTTTATAAGGAAGCCATATAATTGAGCAATTTTGAGGCGTCAGGGCACTCTTTTATCAGACTATTGTTCACATTTTCTTAAACCATCAGCTATTCCTCATTCTACGATATTGTTTCCAAAATACATAAACAAAGCCTTTCTCAATTGTGTTATCAGAAATTAACTGAAACATGAGAGAAACCCCTGCCACCGCCCCCCCTGCACTAAAGAAAACATGAATATGCATTGCTCTCTCATAGAACCCTTGGGCTTTAAACACTTAATTTACAATATAATGAGGTTAAGCCACATTACCTACACTAACCTGCTTTACTGATTGTGGCAGAACAGTCACTTTCTTTCATTTTACTTTAGACCAGAGGTCAGGTCAGCAAATTTTTTCTGTAAAGGGCCAGATACTGAACATTTGAGACTCTGTCAGACATATGGGCCGTCACAACTCCTAAACTCTGCCACTGTCACGTAAAAGCAGCCACAGACAATATGTAAATGAATAAGCATGTCTGTGTTCCCATAAGACTTTATTTACAAAAACAGGTGGTGAGCTGGGTTTGGCCAGTGGGCCAGTTTGTTAACCCCTGCCTTAGACCATTTGTATTAAAATACAATCAAAATAAGGTTACCTGAGCTTAACATACTACCTGATATATAAATAGTACTCTGTTCATGTGTTTTGAATAGATGAAAAGTTCATGCAGGCCATTAGGTGTTCCTTAATTCCTCCACCATGCGCTCCACATTTGTTTCCTGATCCTGCTGTTGGGCCATTAACAGACTAGAAAGTCTGATCCAAGAGCCTATGCCAAGAGCGGCCTTTGACCAGTCAGAAACATTCCATGGGTGCCTCCAGGGGCAATCTCAGGCTCACAGGGAAAACTCTACTGATAGATATGAATCCTCCCACTGAAAGACTTCCTGAGTTCTACCACTAAGCATTTCTCTAGGTTCTTCAAAAGTCCCTTTTTAAAATATCTTAAGTTTAGGAATGGTAACAAATGAAGTTCATCAGTTATCTTATATGGTTAATAGAAATCTTATTAGTTTTTAGTGTGTGTGTCTCCTGGCTGAATGGATATAGAGGAGGGAGGAGCTACAAGATGTGAGGGGCTGAGGTCCCTGAATAACTGCATGGAGCAGAGTCCACTCTCCCGACTCCCATGGTTAACCTGTACTGGATGGTACCTGAGTAAAAAAGAAACTATTATAGTGTTAAGGCACCGAGTAGTTAGTCTACCTCAACAAACACAAGTATATACCATGCTTCCCCAAAAATAAGACCTAGCCATACCATCAGCTCTAATGCGTCTTTTGGAGCAAAAATTAATATAAGACCCAGTATTATATTATATTATGACCCAATCTTATATTATAGTAAAATAAGACCTGGTATTATATTATATTATATTATATTATATTATATTATATTAAAGACCCAACCTTATATTATAGTAAAATAAGACCGGGTTTTATATTAATTTTTGCCCCAAAAGACGCATTAGAGCTGATGGTCCAGATAGGTCTTATTTTGGGGGAAACATGGTAGTAGAAAAGTTAGCCTTTGGTTTGTCACATGTGCTGTAAATTTCTATTTATTTGTTTGTTAGCAACACAGATGATTCTTTTTTTTGTGTGTAGTGAAATGTTTCAGTCTCTTCTTGGTTTATTTGGTAGTGCTTTCCCCAATGTAAAATATATATAAATACCCAGCTATATTTTGTCTTGGTGCATTTATAGTTTCATTTTTTCAATCTTCAAATCTTTCTTCCATATCACTTTATTTTGATGTAAGGAGCAATGTCCGAATCCAGCTTTTTCTCTTCAATGGTCGTCTCACTGCTGCAAATACAATAATAATCCATAATTCTCCCCCAACAAGAAATGTAATATTTATCATGTCATAAATTCTCATACGTATTGTAGTTCATTTCTGAACTCTGTATTCTCCCATTGATCTGACTATCATGAAGCAGTACAATACTCTTTTAATTGCTTTAGTTTTATGACATTTTAATAAATGGATAGAGATAATTTTCATTTGACTTTTTTTTTCATATTTCCCCCTTCCTACTCTAACATAATTATTTGCCCAGATGATGTGTAGATCAATTTAGTGATATTACAGAGACAAGTTCTGTTGGTAAGTTTTTTTGAGTCACATTCAGTTTGTAGATCATTAATGACATAACCAACATCTTTATTTTATTGATTTTTCTTATTCCAGAAAAACATGTCTTTTACATTTATTCCTAACTTCTCTTCTTATCCAATTTAGATTCCATGGCCTGGGATTACGATCATTCCCTTGGATACTGTAATTAGTTTCTTATTACTGCTGTAACAAATTACTACAAATTTAGTGGCTTAAACAACTCAAATTTATTATTTGACATTTCTGGAGGTCAGAATTCTGAAATGGGTCTCACTGGGCGAAAATCAAGGTGTCAGCGCGGTTGCAGTCTTTTTTAGACGCTCTAGGGAGGATCTGTTCCCTTGCCTTTTGCAGATTCTAGAGAGCGCCAGCACTCCTTGGCTTGTGACCCTTTCCTCCATCTTCAAAGCCAACAACATTGCATCTCTCTGACCACTCCTCCATAATCATATCTCTCTCTGACTACAGCTGGGAAAGTTTCTCTGCTTTTAAGTGCCCACGTGGTTCATGTGGGCTCTCCCAGATAATCCAGGATAGTCTCACTTCTTCAAGGACTTGAACTGATCACATCTGCTATGTTCCTATTGGCATGTGAGGTAACATTCACAGGTTCCAGTGACATCTCTAGGAGGCCATTATTCTGCCTACTACACATATACTTTCCACTGCCACGTCTTTCTCCACCATCTTTGAACTCAACTAGAAAATCCTAACTCTAGTGAGAGGACATTTGGATTAACCAGGGTTGGGGAATTTGAAGTGCAAAACGGTGTGTTTTACTTTAGCAGTGTTTAAACTGTCAGGATGTTCCATTTGCAATTTAAACCCCCAGCTACTAACCTCAAAAGAACCTTTTGGACTGCCCTGCAATCTTGAAACATTGTTGCTGGTCTATCAGTTCCCTTCTCTTCCACTCTGCTCCTCTTTCCTCAAACCTCCAGGACCTCCTTCCCACTCTCACTCCCAGTATATGGAATTGCTCCCTGTTTCACTGAGAGTGGAAAGCGATTTCACATGCTCTGCCATCATCTTATAAGCTACCTGCATCTGCACCCATATAACCCATGTCCACCTATTACTATAGCACAAGAGGCAGTCAAAGTCTCAACTTGTGTTCTGGATCCCACTCCTGCAGTCCACTCTAGGAAATCACCCCAGTAATTTCCCAATGCCCCAATCTCCAGTTCTTTACTCTCTATGGTGAATCGCAGCAGCTGATGATCTGTTATAATATCATTCATCTGAGCCCTGCTGGCACCAGTCTCACAGAGGGAGAGGGTTCTCCAAACAGATACCCATAATTAAAACACTCCAATCATCCTCAAGTGACAAAGAACAGAAATGTGAGCTTGAGTATGTTTCCATTTTCATTATACCCATTGTCTCATTAGGCATGGTATCATTTCTTTGGGTTCTAGGCCCTGGCCGCTGTATTTATTTCCCTGAGTAATTAATTCACACAGTGAATCCGACCCTGTTTAAAACCTCCACTTGGGGGTTTGCATGGAACCAAGTGGCCACCCTTGGAGCAAAGCTGCCATCATAGCACTTAGCACTGGCTGTGCACTTGAAGGATCTTGGTAAATACAGAGGGTGCCAAAAAATATATATATACACATTCTAAGAAAGGAAAAAAAGCTGTATTAAAATTGTAATACCATGAATGACACTAGCATTCATTTGATTAACGCCATCTTTTGAGTGAACGTCATATTACACATTGCTACGTAATTCAATTCAACTTCGAAAAGTAATACATAGCTAACATCTCTTAAAATGTGTATTTTTTTTGGCTCCCGCCCCTCTGTATTTGATGTCTATAATCATCTGCCCCAAAACATTAGCTTCAGAACTCTTGGGTGATACCTGTTTTTTACCACCTAGCCACACAATTCTTTCTCTCCTTCATAAGTAAGAAATTATTTGTAAATCATTAGTTCCCATTTTGATAGAAAATATCAAGATAACTCCTGTAGCCTGAACATCTTTGAATCTCTTGACAGAGCAAATCTTTTCCTGAATGTGCTAGGGACCATATAGTCTCAGAAATAAGCGATGAAGACAGAACTTCTAGCAGTCAAATTTTATAAAACTGTTTCACAAAGGTTGTTTATTTAGTGGACTCTTTAAAAAGCCGAAACGAAGAGAAACATCAAATTAACCAGATTTAAAAACAAGCTACAAAGAATATTTGTTCCCTGATATCTTATCTGACGTGCAGCCAACCAAGGTTTCATATAACTTTTAAAAATCATCATTCCCATCATGACGAATTAGGCTTGTCAACAACATTTCTATTTTTTTAAGAAACTGAAAGAACATCTGTGCTTGTAAAAGGGAGCTAGGACTCTTGGGCCGCACCTGGGCCACCTTGTAAGTTAACGAGGAGCAGAGGGCAGGCCTCATCTCCACCCTACAACCAAACCCAGACAAGGTGAGGCGATGAGTCTGTCCTAGGGAGAAGCAGTAGTCGGCCAAATAGTGATTAGTACTCATTTGTCACCAATTGCCAAAGTGGTTTTCTTCTTCATTAAGCTGAGGGTTTCTGTATGTTAGATTAACATGAAAAGATATAACAGGGGTAGGGCTTTCCTCCAGGGAGGAACTCGCTGTGGTTGTGGTGACAAGCAGATGTGCCTGGCCCTGCAGCCCCTTGCCCTCATCTACCTCTCCCTTTTCCTGAACTCTTTCATGACCTCCAGCAGAGTCCCAGATTCCAGCTTAAAGAATATAAGCGACCCTATGAGTCGCCATCCGATGAAAACCTCTGTGCGGTCAGTGTTTTTGAGCTACTCTTTTTTGTCAACAAAACAGAGCCTCCTACTGCAGAGGTGAACTACCCAAGTTCATGCTTGCGGGGAGTGATGGGACAAGTCCTCAAACCCTGCTTTGCAGACTCCGAAGCCCTTTCCATGAGCCACAGATGAGCCAAGAAAAGAGCATCACCTCCAGCACGGTTGTGGACAGACTGTGAGTACGCGTTCGTTTGTATATCAAGGCTGCTCAACCACTGCACGTGGGCACTTGGGGCCTGACAATGCTTGTTGTGGGGGACCGTCCCATGTACTGTAGGATGTTTAACAGCATCCTGGCTTCTACCCACTAGATGTCACCTGCATCCTTCCCTAAGCTGTGACAACGACAAGTGATGCCAGACATTGCCAGATTTCACCTGGGGGTGGGGGACAAAACCATCCCTGGTTGAGAACCACCTATCTATGTGTGTATGTGTATAGATGGGATATGGGTTATGTTACAGATAAATATTCATGACGCATCCCCTCAACCTCCTAATCAAAGAAAACAAGGTAGAAGTTGTGCAGATACTGAACTCCTCCAAAGCAATCTCTAGCCTTTAGACGCTTGCTGTCCCTCTCCTGCTTTCCTTGAAATTTCAGGCATACCAGCCAATGTTGCTTTTAAAGGCTGTTTTGCTCAATTTGTATAACACCAAGTAGCTTTTCATTCTACCTCAGACTACCTTTCTGCTACACACTAATACAAACTGTAAAACACCCTTGCACTTCAGATAGTAAACATTCAGAAACAGACTTTTACAGATTAAAGGGTTTCAAATACAGGCTTCTCCTCTTTACCAGAATCAGGATCTGGGTTTGTGAAACCTCCATGACCGGGCCTGTGCTGGCTCCAGTGCCATAGGGGTGAAACCCCACAGAGACATGCCAGGTGAAGGACTGGACAAAAATGAGTTAACATTGGTATCATCCCTGATTCTGGGTTTGCAGAAGGCCAAATGACAAGTTTAACAGATTGTTAAAACATTCTTTTCAACTGGTTGTTTTGAAATCCTGTTGAGATAGACATGGTTTTAATTCTAACCCTTGAAGTTGACCTTTCTGAAGTTTCTTTTGAATTGATGGTTCTGAAGCCATGTAGACTGCTGAGATACACACGGCTTTCCTTTTTAATGCCCCCAGTTGACCTTCCCTTTAAGTAAACATATTAGTTGGCATGTAAGTTGTCCCACTTGAACATGTCTTTCAAAATGGACATGAATGCCCGCCAACAATTAAGAGCTGCAGTTTCCTTCCTGAGTTACTGTTAGGTGTGACATGAGTTCGCAGCTTGCGGCTATGGCAGAGCAGATGTTTGACTTGCAGCGTTCCCTGATGGAATGACAGACAGGGCCTTACCTTTGGGAATGGTGATCTGACAACTCAGGTCACAGTCCTGCTGCAACTGATAAAACGCCACTTCCTGTAGCCGGGCTCGCTCCAGCTCTGAGAGACTCTGGATGGGGACTGACCTCAGCCGCACGCTGCGGCCCGACATGCTGTTCCAGGTGAAATCACCCTGCAGACAAAGGGGAAAAACAGTCAGTAACACAGTTCATGAACATCTCCCAAAGCTCATCCTCTCTCTTAGTCAGGAATAAAGTCAAGCAAACATCATCTTTTTGTTCCCAAATTGTCTCTAAATCCCTAAAATCCAACCCACTCTTTAGTTAACGATGGATTTTCTCAGTTGCAAACATCAAAATCTCGAGTCCTTGCTGGGTCACCTGGTCCCATAGAGTGATGCATACACAGGCCAAAGAAACTCTGTGGAAAGATGTTTTGAGGGTCCTACTTTCTCTCTCTCATGGGAACACATGGCAACTTTTGGGTTTTGTAGCTCAGTAACAGCAAAAACTGCTGCTAACTGCCATCATGTACACTAGACCTAAGAGGAAGCCTGTGTATTGATAGCTTACCATGTACCAGTGATGGTGCCAAGGGCTTTTTAGTTATTCCCTCCATCAACCTTATGAGGTGGCCACCATTTCTAATCCTATTCAATATAATATTCAATACTATAATAACATTACCTAATATAGTCCAGTATATGATATATAACATATTATTATAATAGGTATATACTTATGATATACTATTATAATAAATACAGATACTCCTTGACTTACAGTGGGGTACATCCCAATAAACCCAATGTAAGTTGAAAATATCGTTAAGTTGAAACTGCATTTAATACACTTAACCTACCGAACATCATAGCTTAGCCTAGCCCACCTGAAATGTGGTCAGAACACAATATCCAAAAACACTGTAAACACAGTACACTGTAGAGTGACGGTTGTTGACCCTCATGATTGCGTGGCTGACTGGGAGCTGCGGCTCACTGCCCCTGCTCAGCATCACGAGAGAGTATCGTACTGCATATCATATGCCCAGGAAAAGATCAAAATTCAAAATTCAAAGTACGGTTTCTACAAAATGTGTATCACTTTCGCACCATCATCAACTCAAAAAATCCTAAGTCAAAGCATCGTAAGTCAGGGACTGTCCGTACTTATGATACATTATATCAATATCATAGTAATATATAGTATATGTAAATATAATATAGATGAAATTGAAGTTTGGGGAGGTTAAGTAATTCCCCCCCAAATCATAAAACTTACAAGATGTGGAACCAACCAAGACCCAAGCTAAAAAACGTATGTCCTTAAACTCTATGCGAAATTGTAACTGCTGAGTTTGTCCTTACAGCACTCTAATGAGCTATTTTGATCACAATAAGTACACAGATATGATCAATAAGAACTACATATAGCCCAAATTCATTGTTAAATACAAACCCCCAAATGATAGTATTAAGAGGTGGGGCCTTTTGGAAGGTGATTAGGTAGTGAGGGTGGAGCTCTCATGAATGGGATTTAATGTCCTTATAAAAGAGATCCCACAGAGCTCCCCGGCCAGGACACAGCAAGACAATGGCCATTTATGAACCAGGAAGCAGGCTCTCACCAGACAGTGAATCTGCCAACTCCTTGACCTCGGACTCCCCAGTTCCTTGAAGAGAAATAAATTTTTGTTCTTTTCAAGTTAAAAAAAAAAATTATTCCATATGAAAGAATCAAAGCAAAGATTCGCACATTCCTGAGTACACTTGTGTGCACGAGACACACCCTGGATGCCCACTGAGAGTGAATGGCGCCACCCTTATGCAGACAGTGAGGAAGTGATGGCCTGAGAAATAATGCTTCATAGTCCTCTGAAACGCAACATCCCCTTACTGAAGAGGACTTCCTATGAATTACAGATACCAGCCAGGGCACCACAGCTTTGCAGAGGTAGCTATGGTTTCATCAACAATCAAGAAAAGTTCCAGAAGAAAGGAACACGATGCCCACAGGCACTGCCAAGGACTTGCCGTGGATGAGTGGGACACTTAAGGAATCTCCTAAGACTTCACCATCCTCATAAGTCACCTTAAAGAAGGGAGACAGAAAGACTCGCCTTAGCAACTATTAAGATTCCCTTGTCCCTGCAGGCAGAAAATTCCTGCCTAGAATGTTCATTGCAAAGATTGAATGGCGCTATGCTAAAGCTTAGATATTTTTTCCTCTTTATCTGGGATTTCCTTTCTGTATTTATTCATTTACCAAATGGAGATATTACAGTCTAGTAGAGGCAGAAAATAAACAAGGCTAGTAAAGGGCATACTGTGTTAAATAATGATAACTGCTAGGGCGAGAACACAAAGCCAAGTGGGCTGCACAGCTTCAGAGAGAGTGGCCAGGAAAGACCTCACGGAGCAGGCCATGTCTGAGCAGGAGTTAAAGGGAATGAGGGCTTTTTGTTTGTCTTCACATGTATGAATTTGCATCTGGAGGAAGCTGAACAGGAGCCCAGGAGGGGCTCCGGGAGCCTGGCAGGGGAAGGGCTCTGGGACGGGCGAGTGAAGGAGCAAATCTAGCTAAAGTCGGTAGGCTGCAGTCACTTTTGGTGAACTGAAGAGAATTCTTCCAAGTCTAGTGTATTTTGGATTTCTTCTTTCTTTTTTCTTTTTTTTTGGTGTAACTGGAGTAAGCACAAGTTTTGACAGTTAGAGGTTAGGGACTCAGGCCTTGGTATACCCTCATCACACCCTTTTAGCTTAGGGCACCACAAGGTACCATATCAGTGAATTGCCTTTGCTTCCCCCAGATGGGAAGTCCCAGATGACTCGATGGCTTCTAGATGTGAAGTTTAGGTATCTAAGGGAGCCAACTGCTTTTTGAATTGTCAAAATGGAATTACACACTTGTTTTTTTAAAAGCATTTACAAATGTGACCTCCAATGGGCTCAGTTATCTACGTAGCAGAGCTTGGCTATCTGTTTCTGTAAAAGGCCAGGCAGTAAATATTTTAGGCTTTATGGGCCACATGGTCTCAGTAGAAAGGAATTACTCAATTTTGCCTTTGTGGCATGAAAGCAGCCACGGACAATACATAAATGAATCAGTATGGTAGTGTTCCAATAAAACTTCATTTACTATAAAAGGTGGAAGGCTGGATTTGGCCAGTAGGCGATAGTTTGCAAAGCTCTGAGCCATAGCTTATGACTGAAACAAGGCAATCCCTAGAAGGTATATTTTATTTTTATTTGTTATGTACTCCTGGTTAATTAATTCAAACAAAATTTAATGAGCACCGAATACGTACTAAGAACAGTACTAGGCTTGAGATGATCAACATGACAACACTGTCCTGTTCTAAAGAGTTAAACTTCAGTAGAAAGAACATATGCCATCCATAAAATACCGAGATTGTAATACTAGAAGTAAGGACCAAATACAACGGGGTACCCGGGAGAAAAGGCTTTGACATCTATCTGGGGGATCAAGACAGGCTTTATGGAGAAGACGGAGTTTCAGTGGAGACTTAAAAGTTGAATAAGAGGTGTACGAGTTTGCCCAGGAGAAATGCGACATTGGAAAAAACACTGGTTGCCAAGGCAAATGAATTTGAGAGAACAGGCTTGTTTTGGGAAACAGGAGGCTGGAAGGAGAAAAACAGCAGGAGGCAAAGCCATGCAAAAGTCAGGGCCAGATCCTGGAGGGCTTTCTCTGTAGGCATTGCAAAGTAGATTGGATTTTACTGAGTAGGTGATGGCTAGCCATCCAGGAACCTCCAGGAAGAGAAGAACATCCTCAGATTTGCATACAGGAAAGAATATTGGAAACACATTTCTGAAGGAATTGAGGGAGGGAACAAGTCAAAGATACAGAGATCAGAAAAGATGTAGGGCTAAGTAAGATGATGATTAAAATTTGAACAGACAGCGAGACACTTGGAACCACATAGATGCTTGGGGCCAAATTGGATGCATTGGTGGGGATGGGGAAGGCATAACCGAAGATAACTCTTGCATAGCTAGCTTGAGCAACTGGGAGGATGGTACACTAAGCACCAAGATAAGGAAAAGCAGAAGGGAATTAGGTTTGGAGGGGGAAGAAGAAAGATGTTCAAGTTTTGACATTCTGAAAGTGATATTTTATTTTTAAAAAGTAAATAGATAAAACACATTCCCAAATCCGGCAAAACAGAACCTGGCCGGTTTACACTTTTCTTGAGCCTTTATTTTCGTCTCCCAACTAGAACAGTTCCAATGCAATCAAGTAATATATAGTTTTTGAAGCTGTTCACAAATGACTACACTTAGCGTGCCAAAAAGTGAAGTGTGATGCTTTAAATTTCTCTTCGTCCATTATATATTACAGCCTGTGATTCTTAACTTCTTAGATTTTTGTAACTTATGTAGCAAATTTGGAATTGTTAGCCAAAAGAGAGAAAAGTCTTGGTCTATTTGTAACGACTTGAATTTATGAACTTACTTTCTCCTAAGACTAGTTCTTTTAGCTGCTCATGGCTCCATAGAGGGCTACAGCCAAATTCCAGAAAGAGTGTGGTACTTTCTTGAAAGTGGGGCAGCTGCATAGGTCAGGCCTTGGAAGAGTCATTTCAAAAAGGAGGTACTACAGTTTCCAGAGGCTCTTAAACACATCCTAACCCCATGGCTGAAAAAACAATTTTTCCTGGGAGAGAAGGTTTCCGACTAATAAACAAAGAGGGACTTCACAGGTGTCTCCAAAGGTGCCTATTATGAAATGGGCGGCATCTTAAATAACAATGATATCATTTAGTTACAGTTTTGATTATGAGGAATGAACCAACTTGTCTCGTAATCCATTATATACCACAAACA
Organism: Rhinolophus hipposideros; assembly: GCF_964194185.1. NCBI lineage: Eukaryota > Metazoa > Chordata > Mammalia > Chiroptera > Rhinolophidae > Rhinolophus > Rhinolophus hipposideros. Next base: position 121,261,801 of record NC_138046.1, on the reverse strand, counting down.
TGATTAACTGAAGCCTAAAGAATTCGTACAGACCTGTATGGGTTGTTCCAGTTCATCACCCTCCTATCCCTCAGCCCCCTACCCTCCATCAGCTCATTGTCTTTTGCTACCTGCCAATCAGCAGTAATGAATACATCAAATAATCTGCATCTTCTCCAATGTCCCAATTCTTTCATTGTTCCCAATCTATATTTCCACGACGGTGATTTTTAATAGGATTTGTTTTTGAATTAAGTACATGAAATTTCAACAGGTTTTTTTTAAAGCTGGAAATATGCTAGGTCCATTACTCGGAAATTACCGAATTAACACAATTAGCACATTGGCTAAAACCATATTCATTCATAGTACCTAGGGCACATCAGTGACTACTCTAAACAACACAGAGCAATGTTCTCCATTTTTATTTTTATTCTTAATAGAATATAGACATTTGGAGACTCAAGAGGCCTAATTTCAGAGCCAAGTACAGAGTCAAGTAAATGTCACAACACTGGCTAGGAAACACTGCACATACACTGTCTTAAAACTAAAGTTGTGTTGCTTTTAAGACGTGATAATTTGGCATTGGCTCACGATGAATTACTTGTTCTAATGCGTCCACCTTCCTGATTTCAATCCATATCATCTTTTAAAATTAATTTGTTTAAAGAACGCTTCCTCAGAATATTCACCCAACATCTGCCCAAATTATCACAGGGTTTGAATCAGAGTGTTCATAATAAAAAACCTAAAGCCTAAAATAATCTTGTTTCTCTTCCCACCTCATCACCTCTCTATTTGAGTTCCTACTGCTGAGGATGGAGTCCCCACACATGGCTCCCACGGGAACTACACAGAGTGTTGGGGGAGTCACTGAGCAAATCCATGAAGTCTCCACATCTCTTCAGTTGTCTCTTCTGAGAGTTCCCAGGGGTCACGTTGTTTATGTGCTTAAAATATTTTTTCCTTTAGATGATGAAAATTGTCAAATATATGCAAAGGAAGAGATGAGACTAATAAACCCCCAGAGGTTCTGATTTACTTTTCAGGTGTGCAATTGGACATCCATATGTTTTAGTTTCCTGACTGATTGTCCCATGCAGCCAGGTTGGAGAACTACTGAGGGCTCATCAGATTCAGGTTTGGCTTTGCACTCCATCGTTGAGTTTGGTTGTAGTAAAGTCTGCTGTTCCTAGAAAATTCAAGGAATTCTCCACCATCAAAGAAAGATGCAAATCCACCACAAGACATAAGGCGATTTCTATGATAGTCACAATAGTGAAAGTGCTACTTTTTGAAACAAAAGTTTAGCTTTTTAATAAATTTATTGGGGTGACATTGGTGAACAAAATTATATAGGTTTGAAGTGTATATTTCTATAATATGTCATCTATGTATTGAAATTGTGTGTTCACCACCCAAAGTCAATTCTCCTTCCATCAGCATATACTCATATTTGACCCCTTTACCCTTTTCTACCTCCTAAGACAGCCACGAATAAGCATGTCCTGCTTTCTTTTACTGAACAAATGTAGTGATGCCACAATCCTTATTCATTTACCTAACAACAACAAATAATGACTCAAACCTGCCTGTGCTCTTAGCCACTGCAATATCCTGGCTGGTGGCTGCAAGTTTGACAGAGGCCCTTCAGCCTGCATTTTGTTCTGCAGAGGTAGACAGTTACTGGATAGAAGGTATGCCAGGAAGAATAATAATTGCTGGCCCAAAGATGGACGAGCCCTAATGGCCAGAACCTGTGACTGTGTTACTTCACCTGGCAAAAGGAACTTTGTGCATGTGATTAAATGAAAAGATCCTTAGGTACGGAGATTCTTCTGGATTATCCCGATGAGTCCAACCTAATCACAAGAGGGATGCAGGGGTGGCAGTCAGAGAAGGAAATGTGACCGCAGAAGCAGAGGTGAGAGTGAGGAGAGAGGAGAGAGAGAAAGAGAGGGAGAGAGATTCGAAGATGCTAGGCTGCTCCGTTTAAAGGTGAAGAACGGAGCCATGAGCCAAGAAATGCAGGCAGCTTCAAAAAGCTGGAAAAGGCACGGCACCAATTCTCTGCAGAGCCTCCAGAAGGAATGAAGCCTTTCATATTAATCCAGTGAGACCCAGGTCAGACTTCTGACCTCCAGAACTGTAAGATGTTAAATCTGTGATGTTTTCTAAGTTGGTGGGAACTTGTTGCATCAGCGATAGGAAATTCATAAAGAAGGAGTAGCAGGGAGCATTAGAAAAGGAGGTCAGTGAGGTGTACAGATTGATTTCAGATGAGAGCATACTGCCAGACACTTCAGAAAGGCAGTCTTCATCTCTCATCAGATTCTTATCTCCCAACTTCCTGGTACTAAGAAGGTGCTTCATCCTACAGGTATCACTACCAACGATTTGAGCTGGAGAGGTTCCAAGATTGGAATTCCGGCAGCACTTTCCCCATAAAATAGAATTATATAGATAGTTACATATAGCAAATATTTTAGGCTTGTGGGTCACACAGTCTCTGTTGCAACTATTCCGCTCTGCCAATGCAGCCCCAAAGCAGCCACAGGCAATATGAAAGCAAAAGTTACAATAAAACTTTACTCACGGCACTAAAATACGAATCTCATGTAATTTTCATGTCACAAAGTATTATTATTCTTTTGGCTTTTTTCAACCATTTAAAAATGTAAAAACCATTCTTAGCTTGCCGCCCATACAAAAACAGGCAGTAGGCTGGATTTGGCTCACTGGCTGTATAGTTTTTTTGACGCCTGATAGAAAGAGATGGGGGTCATTTAGTACGCTACACATATTTAGTTAGCATCTACTATCATGTGCCAGAGACCCAGACCTTGGACCCTGTATCGTGAGCTATATGTGTTAGCTAGATTCATGAGGGCCAGAACCTTGTCTGGTTTATTTACCTTGGTGTTCCCAGTATCCAAGACAGTACCTGGCACTTAATTATCACTAAATAAATATTTGGCAATCAAGGAACTAAATGAATCAGGTACATCATGAGTTCAATAGGAAATTGAAAACTAACTGATAAGTGAATTCTTTAAAGCCATAGGATACAAAATTAATATCCAGAAATCAGTTGCATTTTTATACACCAATAAATGAACTGTCAGAAAGAGAAATTAAGAAAACAGTCCCATTTACAACTGCATTAAAAAAATAAAATACCTAGGAATAAATTTAACCAAGGAGGTAAAAGACCTGTACTCAGAAAACTATAGGACACTGAAGAAAGAAATTGAGAAGATACAAATAAATGGAAACTTATACCATGCTCATGGATAAGAAGAATTAACTTCCTTAAAATGTCCATACTACCCAAAGTAATCTACAGATTCTATGCAATCCCAATACCAATGGCATTTTTCACAGAACTAGAACAAATAACCTTAACATTTACATAGAACCACAGAAGCCCTTGAATAGCCACAGCAATCTTGAGAAAGAAGAAAGTTGGAGGCATCACACTAGCTGATATCAAACTATACTATAAAACTATAGTAATCAAAACAGCATGGTACTGGCATAAAAGCAGACCCATAGATCAATGGAACAGAATAGAGAACACAAAAATAAACCCACGCCTACATAGTCAATTAATCTGTGACAAAGAAAGCAAGAATATACCCTGCTGTTGGGAAAACTGGACAGATACATGCAAAACAAAGAAACTGGACCACCTTCATACTCCATATACAAAAATAAACTAAAAATGGATTAAAGACTTAAAACAAGACCCCAAACCATAAAACTCCTAGAAGAAAACATAGGCAGTCAACTCTCAACTCTCTGACATTTCTCTGAGTACTATTTTTTTCTGATATATCTCCTCAAGCAAGGGAAACAAAAGAAAAATAAACAAATGGGACGACATCAAACTAAAAATTTTTTTTCATAGCAAAGGAAACCATTAACAAAATGAAAAGACAACCTACTGAATTGGAGGAGATATTTACCAATGATACATCTGATAAGGGGTTAATATCCAAAATTTATTTAAAAAACTCATGCAACCGAACACCAAAAAAAAAAAAAGAAATCCGATTAAGAAATGGTCAGAGGACCTGAATAGACATTTGTCGAAAGAGGACATACAGATGGCCAATAGACATATAAAAAGATGCTCAACATCACTAATCATCAGAGAAATGCAAATAAAAACCACAGTGAGATACCACCTCACACCTGTCAGAATGGCTAGCATCAATAAATCAACAAATAACAAGTTTTGGCAAGGATGTGGAGAAAAGGGAACCCTTGTGTACTGTTGGTTGTAAATTGGTACAGCCATCATGAAAAACAGTATGGTCTCTCAAAAAATTAAGAAAAGAACTACCTTGACCCAGCAATTCCAATCCTGGTTATTTACCCCAAACAATCCAAAACACTAATTCAAAAAGATATCTGCACCCCTATGTTCACTGCAGTGTTATTTAGATATGGAAGCAACTCAAGTGCCCATCAGTAGACGACAGAATAAGGGAAACGTAGTGTATATATACAATGGAGTATTACTCGGCAATAAAGAAGAATGAAATCTTACCATTTGTGACAACGTGGATGGGCCTAGAGGGTATTATGCTAACTGAAATAAGTCAGACTGAGAAAGACAAATACCACACGATCTCACTTATGTATGGAATTTTAAAAACACAATAAATGAACGAACAAAACAGAAACATACTCATAGACACAAAGAACAAACTGATGGTTGCCAGAGGGGAAGGGGGTTGGGGAACTGTGTGAAAAAGGTGAAGAGATTAAGAAATACAAATTGGTAGTTGCAAAACAGTCACAGAGATGTAAAGTACAGCATACAGAATATAGTCAATAATGTTGCAACAGCTATGTGTAGTGTCACGTGGGTGCTGGATTAATGGGGGATCACTGCATAAAGTATATAAATAAATGTCTAACTACTATGCTGTACACCTGAAACTAATATAAAATAGTATTGAATGTCAACTGTAACTGAACACAAAATGATTAAAAAAAAAGAAATCACCAACTTTCCAAGCCATGTAGTGTTGTATCTATGCGAGAGAATGTCTTTGGATTTGAATAAACTGCTAAGAAACAGTCTTTTGAAACAGAGCCTGTTGATGAGTCCCCAAATGCCAGTATATGAGGTCAAAAAATAAATGTAACAATATCAGACCTGAGAAATCATGAATTCATGATACCCACTCTCACCCATCAGACCTCTTACAGGCAGAAAGACATGGGCGTAAATAAAGGTCAGTGTTGCCCTGTGACCCTCACGGTATGGGCCATGAAGTGATAAACAAGCACCCAGAAGAGTGCCAAAATGCACCAAAATACAGTGTGTTCTTGGCAGTTTCTTAACTCTCAAATGGCGCGTTCCAGACCAGCATTTTTCTTTGGTAACAGTTTATCTCATAAACGATGACTCATTTTAAGGCTCTCTGGATCCAGTCTTTTGAGTGGTCGTCATAGGATTTTTTTCTTAAGATTGAAAGTGGATGAAAAAGAAAAAAAGGAAGTGGATGATTTGAAATTTGTTTCAATTTCATAAATGTAAGTGAAGTTGAAACTGAACCAATGTTTCTAGATAGACTAGGGCCCTTAGAGTTGTAAAAATATCCTTTTATTCTGGGGTACTATGAAACCGCATTAATAAAGGGTAGCATATGCCACAAAAGGATATAGCGCAGTGGTTCTTGGGGGTGATCTTGCCCCCTTAGTGGCATTTGGCATTGTCTGGAAATATTTTTGCCTGTCATGATTCTGGGGGGGCTGCTACTGGTATCTACTGTGGTTGTGGGTCTGCTCAACAACCTACAGTGCACAGGACGACCCCCCACAATAACAAACTATGTGGCCCCAATTCTCCATAGTGCAGAGGTTGAGAAATCGTGCAGAGGCATGGTATAAATTAGATCTGCAGTTTGGCCCAAGTTACACAGAATCACCTTAAAATGATGGCATTAGGAGATGTTAACAATGATCTATGAGTTCTGTTTACCATCAAAGGCAATGCACGCCATAGTCTTCTGTACGTCTTATGTATATTGTCTATTATTATTCATATTATACACGTCTTATTCTGTATATAATGTAAATAAACAGAATCATAGAAGTTATTTAAAACTAGCATTAAGAAGTACAAATACCACAAACCAATTTAAAGGAGGCAAACTAAAATAAAAGTCTCAATACAATAGAATCTAGGTTAACTGAGGAACAACTCACCAAAAGTATTAACTAAACAGATTTCCTTCCCCCTCCCCCCCAAGTATATGTCTCCATATTTAGGAAAAAGAAGCAAAAGATAAACTGAAAAATCAACAATCTAATATCTGTGATTTATTCAGAAAGGTCATTCTTTTGAGTTAAATTGCATCTTTCCAAACAGACTTGATTTTCCCATGAAATCAAATTGATTGAAAAAATTTTGGTTTTGCTCTCTACCACATTGTTTTCTTATGTCCTTGAGACGAGTCTCTAATTGCAGCATCTCTTTAACCTCAACCAACTGGAAACTTCCCAAGGCCAAGAGAGTCAGCAAGGAGCGATGAAGGGCTTCTCAAAATAGGGCCTGTGGGCCTAGGGCAGTGGAATTCCCTGGGCAAATGATTCTTGTCATTAAACATGCAGGTTTCTGGGCTCTAACACAGATTTACGACATCAGGATCATCCAGAATGGGGCCCAAGCACCTTCATCGCAACCAAGCATCTCCAGATGACTCTTATTTTTTCACACCGAGGGTTGAGACCCGCTGGTATGGTGGTCAAGACTTGGGTTCAAATAGATATGACACTTTGGCAAGATTCAGAATATGTCTGAGCCTCAGTTTCCTCATCAGTAAGATGGAGCAAAGAACACGACTTAACTTTCAGGTTCGTAGTGATCATATGAGACAGTGCAAGTAAATGTCTTGTAGAGTGTATATTGGCTGCCAGCAAGCCCTGAGCACATGGTAATTTAAGTTAGAACTAATATTAATCATCATTACTCTAAATTTGCATCCCCTTTTTAAACCTGGCAGTTTTAATGACAACAAAAACTCTTAAGAAATGTGTGTTGAATGCATGAATAAATGATTCTACTATGTGTAAGATGCCTTTTCTAGGTGTTTACAAGCCAGCCAGCTAAATTGTGGTTCCATGTGGGTGAGAAGGAGAAGAAAAGAGCAGAGCAGTAAGTTAAGGCCTGAAAAACGGCATGCCATTTAGATCAACCATGCCAGGGGCTGAATTTTTGTGAACTGTTTTCTACCGTGGCCAGCTGTCATTTATGAATAATTCGTTCAGCCAAGGTTCCCAGATAATCACAATGTGTTGCCAAAGCATGGCATAAGCTTCAGTACCAGGCTCACAACTAACACTTCTAAAAAGGGCTGCCTAGTTCTTTAGAACTCCAAAATAAACACATCACCAGTGACAAGAAACTCCCTTCTTCCTTCATGAGTTCTGGGCAAAGCCGAGGGTATTTGTGTAGCTGTCATACCCCTGTTTGGACTCTTCAAAGAGGTTTTTCCTTTATGAACTCAAACAGAATAACATTTGCTAATTTTTCCGCTCTTGATTCTTCAACCTTTCGTTCTCAACAGATCTTTCAGAAGATTTAACATGTCTACATCATACATAATTTTTGTGTTTCATTGATCTATTCTGGGGTTTTTTTTGAGATGAGACATGAGCTTATTTTACTTATTTTTTTAAATTTTTTGACATTCAGTATTATTTTATATAAATTTCAGGTATGGCCATAGTGGCTAGACATTTACATAATTTAAGAAGTGATCCCCCTGACTAGTCTAGTACCCACCTCGCACAATCATATGACATAGTTATTGTCATATTATTGACTGTATTCTCTATGCTACTTTACATTCCCATGACTATTTTGTAGCTGCCAGTTTGTACTTCTTCCTCCCTTCACCTTTTTACTCAGCCCCTCAACCCCCTCCCATCCATCACCCCAATAAATCTAGTACCCATCTGACACTGTGCATAGTTATTACAGTATTGGCTCTTTTCCTTATGCTATACCCTAAATCCCCATGACTACTTTGTAACCACCAATTTGTACCAGAATTTTAGAAAATTCTGAAGAGTTGGGAGGTATGGCAGTGCATTTTTACCTTTTGCCTTAGTATATTAGCTATTTATTGCTACATGAGGAGTGTCAAAATCTGTCCCAGTAGCGTGATGTAAAAGCATACCTCATTCATTCGTGAAATACTGAATGAGCACCTTCTATAGGCCAACACTGTTCTAGAATCTGGAGATTCATGGGTGAACAAAACAAAGAGCCCTGCCCTCACAGAGCTTCCAGGCTAGTGGAGGAAACTGATAAGAAACAAACATAATAAATGAATGAATCACATAGCAAGTACAAGGTGATAAGCCCTAGAGAGAAAAAAAAGGTGCAGCAGGGTGAGGGAGTCAGGAGTGCTGGGAAGGTTTCCAGGGCACCCTTACTCACAACAGATTTGAGCTAACCCTCATGGAGGTGAGGGCCTGAGCCCAACAGATTTCAGGAGATGAGCATCCGAGGCAGAGATGAATGAGTGACACAAGTGTAGTTGTAGGTAGTTGCTAAAAACAAGGGCTGGCAGGCTAGGCTGCCTGGCTTTCAATCCAACTTCTGCCACTTTCTAGCCATTTGGCTTTTAGCAGCTATTCCCCACCCCCAAGCCCATGTTTTGCTTTCCTAGTCTATAAAATGGGAATTATGACAAGCCAGGGTACGGCAAACTACTGCTTTGAGACAAATTCTACCTACGCAGCCACATTCATTTAAGTATTGGCTGCTTTCACACTACAATGGCAGAGTTGGGTTTGGCAGAGACTTTCCGGCCTGCAAAGCTGAAAATATTTATTATCTGACCTTTTACAGAAAAAGTTTGCTGCCCCCTGGACTAGAGTAAAAGTAAAGGCACATGTACGATTAGGATTTGCCTTTGGGATCAACATTTTCCTCCTCTCCTAAGGTTTTGTTTCGCTGAGCAACATTTCAAAGAGCCTGTAAAGAAGTCACATAGTAAGAATTGGGAATATTGGAAAGTATGTAAAAGCTAGCGTTAAATAGATGTGCTTCCCTGCAAATGGCCTGTTCATCTGGATTACTGATAAACCAAAGAAGTAGAAATGAACATTGTCAAACTCAGTGCTATGCTAAGGCATTCAAAAAACAAACAAATACCACTCACATCTTATTTCCAGTGGAAAGAACCTTTCCAATGGTTAGCACAGAGGGGATACAGTCACACAGTGGAAGTCCCCAAAGGCACAAATGTCAGAACAAAAGGCCAATTCCATTTCTGTGTATCCCTAGTTGAATTGTGGACTTGTCTACCAGCCACCAATCTTATTCTCAGTGTTAAGCTTCACTTGGCTCTTGGGTGGGGAAGAGGTAAAACAGCCTGCATAGATCCCAGGGGTGTGGAAAACAGAAACACTTGCAAGAATGAGAAACGTCTTAATGACAGGGCCAGCAGATGATGGTTTTGCTTGTCTTTCTACAGTTAAATTTAGTTCACTGAAATCAGAACAACAGACCTCTGGAGATGGATTGGGCCTTGAAGACAATGCTAACGTTTATAGATGGCTCCACTCCCTGCTAGTTACTGTTCTACGCCCTTTATTTATATTAACTCATTTAATTCTTACAACAACCCTAAGGACTGTTACTATTATTAGCTCCATATTTCAGATGAGGAAACCTAGGCCGGGGTCCTAAGTAACTTGTCAAAATCGCACATCTAGTAAGTGGCAGAGTTGAGATTTGCAGGCTCCAGAATCTAGACCTAGCACCTCTATTTGTATTTCATCACTTCTCATGACAGATCCAATCAAACCCCTGCCTTTATAAAGGAAAAACAACCAAGGTCTAAAGAAGTTAGGTGACGCCTGCAGTAGGGACCTGGGACGTAAGGGACACAGTCTGCCTTTTTCACCGCTGAGTCTTTCATTATGAGATATACCCTCATAATAAAGTAAGCCAGACAGTGTTTCAAAATCTAGAAGCTTAAACTTTCCCTCTTCTGTAAAACAGAGCACATTAGATTTATTATTAGCCTTATCTAATATCTGATTGTTCTCCAAAGCCCATATTTATCATAGCCACAGCAACTGAAATCTTGGTTCAAGTAGTGCAGCAGGAAAGACAAGCCAGTTTACCCTTTCAGACCTCCAAACAGCCGGTGCTGAATCTTTTGCAGACACCAGTCCAATGCTGCTGTTCCGTTTCGGCACGGCACACTCCTTCCTGCTGCAGTTTGCTCATTTCAAGTTGCTCCAACATTATCCATCAAACTAAAAATAACATTCTCATAAATCTCTATTGGCACAGGCAGTACTTAGCTGTCACACATCTCAGACGATGATCAATCTACTTTTCTTCCCAAATCACAAGATACATGTGAAGAATCACAACATTTTATCACAATAATCTTCTCAAACAGAAGTATACGTAGAGATATTTATGTTGCTTACCCATGGATTACATTCGGCGTCTTTGCTGGCCTCTCTAATTTAACTGAACTAGGCTTGTAGTAGGAACTTGAGTCTGTTTAAAAGAAATGTTTCTTGGTGAAAAATGCACCTTGAAATGGCAGATTACATCGAGTGTCTGAGAAATGGCCCAGCTGGCATAGCTGTGACTCTCACGACCCCTTTTGTTGCCAGAGACCTCCGCTACCTTGAGTCCTGGGACCGAAAAAATGCAGTCTTTTCATCAGACCATTGAGAAGTTCTTGTCCCTTCAGAAAGGAGGCAGGTTTTGTCACTGAGTGTGTGCGTGCGTGCGTGTGTGTGTGTGTGTGTAAGAGAGTGTTGGGGGAGGCACAAAAAGAATGTAAAGAAAATGAGACTGGATTTCCTGCTTTTTATTTTAATAAGACTATTTTGAAGAGATATTCTGGAATTAAGAAAGGATTCCTCAAAAAAAAAAAAAAAACCAAAAAACTGCCTTCCCACAGGGATCTGCAAATGGTAATTGGATTGTAACTGTGCAAACTGTCCTTATTAGGAATCAACCAAAGAATGCTGGAAGGCTCGGGTAAAACCCCTGAGAGCATGATAGAGCACATAGGGTGCTTTCTTTGTTTAGGACAAATTCTCAATTGTTAAATTACATTTTAAAACCACCGACTTCATTTTTCTAATATTAGCAAAAAAACATTAAAAAACAAAAAGGTTTTCATCTCTTTTATATTGCAGCACAACACATGCTCTGAATTTTATGCTCTTTGTGGAACAATAGTCCTTGAGAAGTTGTTCATTTCCTGAACAGAGAGTGTGGAGGTCAGAGTGGATGTAATAACCACGTGGCCATGTTTAAGAGGGTGCAGGTGGGGGTCGGGGTGGTGGGGAGAGATCCATGAAGAGCAGAGAGAAAAGGAAAGATTAAAAACACACCCGATCACTAATTACCTCCATGTATTCCATGGCACGGAACCAAAAACAACTAAAAAAGACATGTTTGTTTTCCAGTCGATATGAAGTTATAGTTTTCTCGTGGTCTCAAGTGAATTCCAACAAAAGAATCACTGTGATTATAACTGACAAACTGAGAAACAATTTCATGGAAGATTTCACTGACTCAAAATTTAGGGACTCAGTACGTTTTTTACTAGGATTCCATAAGCTTCATCATCACTCCATGTAAGCCACACATAGCTTCTGTTTGCTGCCTGGTATTTATTTAGCAAGAGGAAGGCATTTAAAAACAACAAAATAAGTCAGATGGTTTTTTTTTTAAACTAGAATAATTATACTTAACGAGAAATTCAGAGTAAAAATTCACCGTTACTGCATAAACCTCCACTTCCCCACACCCCAAATTCAGACATTGAAAATAGTCATGATTCCAGCAGAGAAAGAATGTGGTTCACGTATTCTGGATACTCATTAATGGAATTTAGACCCTCATTAAAATGATGTAATATAATATCCCACATGGAATTGATAAGTGTGCAATTCATTTGTCATTGTTAAGCAAATGATCTTTTAGTTTTTTTAACAGATGAACTCAACGTGCAGTGTTCGCTGAGTGCTTACTAAGAGTCAGACATTGTTCTAAGCATTTTATGGGCATTGATTCATGTAACCACTAAAAGAATTAGAAAAAGTGGGTTTCATTATTATCCCCACAAGTTCGAGAGGTTAAGTAATTTGCCCAAAGATTCACAGCTTGTAAGGAATGCAGCCATGATCCCAACAACTATGAGGCTTACAAACTGACTAGAGGACAAAGTCACAGTCCACTGTCAGCACTAGTCGGAGCCATGTCGTAAGTGTCCAAGGCTAGAAATAGACACAGCGACTTAATCAGAACGATGACCTAAGACTGGAGTGACCTGTTAAATCAGTCATTTAATGGAGACAAGCACTGTCAGGTCAATGAGTGTGTCATAAGCAGGTGACTATTTCCTTAAGTGAATAATCTCAAATAATCTCAAGAGACAATGTCTTGTGAAACTCCTAGTCTGTTTTAAGAGTAGAACCAAGTCAGGTCTGGAAAGGAAACAAGGAAATAATAGAGTAGTTGTGTATGTTTGGCATTCTTTGGAAAAATGCATTCAAGCCAGAAAAACAAAGGGTGAAGATAAGGAATCTTCTTTAAGATTTAAATATCAACTCTTTAAGTAGAACTAATAAGAGCCCCAAAAGTCACTAAAACTGCCTTAGAAATAGAGCAATGAAAAGGTCTAATTCACAATTTTGCTCACCAGAAAAAAGGCCAGGAACACAAGAGTCATCCTTTACCCATAACTCTTCGATAGCCAAGGATACCAAGCAACAATTTACAGCCTCAGAATCTATGCCATTAAGCATCCACTCTACTTTCTTGACTCCGATTTGGGATTATTTCTATTCATATCATTGGAGCACAGCTGTCCCACCAATCATGGATAATATGAAGGACTGACAATTACGTTCACGAACTCATCCTAGAAAAAGTACTACCGTGTTTCCCCGAAAATAAGCCCTAGCCAGACAATCAGCTCTAATGCGTCTTTTGGAGTAAAAATTAATGTAAGACCTGGTCTTATTTTACTATAATATAAGACCAGGGCTTATATAATATAACATAATGCAATATAACATAATACCCAGTTTTATATAATATAATACAATATAAGACCGGGTCTTATATTAATTTTTGCTCTAAAGGACACTTTAGAGCTGATTGCCTGGCTAGGTCTCATTTTGGGGGAAACATGGTAAGTACCTCATTGCTGAATATCACTATGGTCACCTTTGAAGTACTCCCCTTGGGAAGCTATGCACCGATGCCAGCGCCTAATCCACCCTTCAAAGCAATTTTTGGAAGTCTTTTTCTGGAATGGCCATCAGAGCTGTCGTCGTATTACCCTTGATGTCCTGAATGTCATCAAATGTCTTTCTTTCAATATTTCCTTTCTCTTCGGGTAAAGAATGAAGTCACTGGGGGCCAGATCAGGTGAGGAGGGAGGGTGTTCCGATACAGATATTTGTTTACTGGCTAAAAACTCCCTCACAGACAGTGCCGTGTGAGCTGGTGCATTGTCGTGATGCAAGAGCCGTGAATTGTTGGCAAAAAGTTTAGGTCGTCTAACTTTTTCATGCGGCCTTTTCAGCACTTCAAATAGTAAACTTGGTTAACTGTGTGTCCAGTTGGTACAAATTCATAATGAATAATCCCTCTGACATCAAAAAAGGTTAGGAACATCGTTACAACAAGTTCAGGAACTTAATTGTCAGACCTCGTAATACAATGAGTGAGGAAAAACTTGTATGGTGAGATTTGGGGATGTATGTGATATAGCAACTAAACTTACCTTCCTTAACTTCCTTTGTACACACAGATAACAAATCAAAACCGTCTAAATCTGGACTCCTAGCCCCTGGAACCTCTCCTGTACTTCTCCCCACTGAACCACATGGCAGCTCATTCCTTCACTTTCTACGTTTTCACGTGGAAAGATAATAGCTGATCAACTGGATAGTGAAGTAAAAAATACTCTTTATCAATCCCTTTGCACAACATGTAGAAAGTTTTTTTTACGAACAAGAAGATAAATATATGTTTAATGACATCTCTCAGGTTATAAGTAATATTCAGAACCAAGTGATGCTTTTATCTTTCAGAATTATGACTTAATCTGATACAATGGCACAGTGAAATTTCATCTGATTACATTCACTACCAATATACCTTTTGTTGATCCAATTAACCTCTTTTGACCAGTCCACAGAATTGGCACTTAAGGTCTTAATATTTTTTCTGACTCCACATAAGCAATGCAAATCACAGAGGACATTTTAGTCCTTTTGCCACCTTAAAAAGCACCGCAAAAATGTGATATCCTTCAGTTTAATCAGCAGACTCTACCTGTGGATTACTCAGAATTTCCAGAGGTGAAGTGACAAGTGCAGGCATAGAAGGAGACTTCTGCATTCCCTTGTTGCTGCCATTTGCTTCCTTAACTGTAACTCTCTGTCCTCTCCCCACCCCAGCACTTGACCTTGGTCTAATTTCTAGCATCTTCCAGCTGCTACTATGACCCCTTTGCAGGGAGAGTAACTTTTAGATCATTCAGATCTAAAAACCTTCCATCAGAGCAAAGTATTAGGTAACTAGGGAGATACTTAAGGCCACAAATCTGAAATACGCAAAGACAATACAGAACATCTCACATTCAGTTAGTGCTCGCTGCCTCCATGAATACTTGCTATACTCGAGGAGACAGGTACTAGGATTACCCCCATTTTGTAGACAAGAAAACCAAGAGATAGGGAGCTTAAATAACTTGCCCAAAGTCACACAATGAGGGCGTAAGGAGTTCAAACCCAAGCAGTGTGTTTCCAAATGCAATGGGTTTTAATCCTTAGGCTACATCACAGCATGTACCTGGGAGACATTTGGTAAATGCATGGAGGGTAGCTGAGTGTCCAAAGCCCTCTGGGATAAAGACACAGAAATGTGTGCAAACAGAGGCAATGCAGCAGGAGGAAACAGAACAGGAAGCTGTGGGCCAATTAGCTCTGAGAGGAAGGGAAGGAACTGGTGTTTGTTTGCAGGAAAGAGGAACACGCATTTTAAAAAACCTCCCAAATGCCATATCCTTTACAAGTAGAAATATGCACGCTAAATTTTGGGGTAGATGTGTAAAATGATGAAAGGGATGTTTTAGGAAAGATGAATGAGGCAGAGTGGTGCAGAACACGTAGGAAAGGGATAGATAGTGAGAGGAAACAAACATTGAGGTCTATCTACACGGGAGGCCCCATGTGTGACATCAACTGACACAAAGGGACTTTCGACAGCAATAAAATAAGTGGCCCTTAGGAATGCTTTTTTTAAAGAGAGTCCCTCAATTTTTCAATTAATCTGGATCCCCAGAGAGTCAGGTCTAAAATTATAGTTGGAGAAATACCTTCGGAGGTAGAGTGAGAAATTCACATCTCATTTTATGTGTTGGGGAGGGTAGACCTAGAAAAGATCATTCTCTTCTGGTTCTCATAGAGATATGTAGAAATGACGTCACTGGTCTTAATATACTGCAGAAGACAGTATTTCTTTTGTGGACTGCTCCTTCTACCCACATCGTGAGGAAAACTGAGTTATAAGGATGGATGCTGCAGGTTTCATCCAACAAGGACACTCAGGTAAGAGGACACTCACTATGGGTAAAATGTCATGTGAACTCTCTGTGGAGCAGGTCACTTATTCAGATATGGGCAGATTCAATGCTCACTAAACAAGATTATCTAAAAGACACAGGGATGTCTTTCATATATATATATATATATATATATATATATATATATATATATATATATATATATATATATGGTCACGGGATGTAAAGTACAGCATAGAGAATATAGTCAATGGGACTGTAATAGCTGTGTACGGGGTCAGAGGGGTAGTAGGTTTGGTGGAATTATCACTTTGTGAGGGGTGTAAATGTCTAATCATTATGTTGTTTTGTGCACCTGAAACTAATATAAAAACAGTAAATTTAGAAAAATAAAACATAAATAAATAAAAGACACAGGGATGCTGAAGAAATGTGCCCCTCAAACTGGAGAACTCAATCCCAAATCAGATATCTACAACAAGCAGGAAATAAAGCAACCCTTAAGGATAGATGTGTATCATATTTAGGAGATGGAAAACTCTCTACTGACAAAATTTTAGGCAAAACAAAGTAGGCAACGACAACAAAAAATACTAAAGTGAATTCCGTTCCACTTTCTCATTTCAATGCTACATTTGACGTTTTGTTTCATAGATTGCACTTTGCAAAAATCTCTCAGTGAGGTTGTCTTCTAATAGAAAAACAACTTCCTAAAAATTAAATTAAATTTAATAAAATTATTACCTTAATGAACTAATTTTGAGTATCACCAAATATGTGAACACCAATCACCTCTAATTTGTTGCCAAAAATGTGGGCTATTGACAATAAGCCTCTCAGTTTCCATTTAAGGTTATTTATCTTATTAAACTCTTTTAATAGGTAGTTCAAAATTGGCATGAACAACCTAAGCAGCAAAAGGAAACTTACACATTTTCAATCAAAGGCTGGTTTCACTCACTTAACCTTTACTTGTAGATCAAGTGAGCAAGCAAGCTGTTTTAAATAAAAATATATGCATTATTATTAAAGTCTAGCTTTAATAATATTCGCTTCAAAAGCAACATTAGTTCAGATGCAAGTGGTGATAAATTTTAGAACAAACTCTGTAAGGCACAATAGTTCTTTAACCTGGTTACACATTAGAATTACTTTAAAAAAGAAAGAATCACCTGGTGACATTTTCAAAAATGCTCATGCTCACACCTGCCTCCAGACAGTGAGGTCCAACAGAGTTGTCTATGACGATGGAAATTCTTTTCACCTGTACTGTCTGATGTGCTCACCTGCCATTCAAGACGGATGAGTGCTTGAGATGTGGCTGGTGAAACAGAATCACTGAATTTCTAATGTTATTTACTCTTCATTGATTTGAACACAAATAGCCACGTTAGTTAGTGGCTATTGTATTCCACAGCACCGGTACACATCAAATCAGTTAGACTCTTCAGGTTTGGGGCTCAGGCACTGGTAGATTCACAAAGCTTTCCAGAGGATTCGAATGTGCAGCCCAGGACGAGGACTACCATGGCTTGGGGTTAAGCAACCTGTCAGGGGTAACCAATTCCTTGCACTTTTTCCATAAAGCATTACTTTTCTCCGAATTCCACAAAGCATTCGCCATGCACCTTTGCCTGTCTCCATCCTCCCTCCACTCGTCCTTTCTCTCAACCGCCCTCCCCCCACATTCCCATGTGATAGGTAAACTATCTATATATTCCTTCATTCACTCACCCTGCCAGATTTCTCCCATACCAAGGGCAGAACTTATCCTTTTCTCTTTCACTAGCAGCAGAAATAAAATTGAATAATGCTACGAAGATTGAGACTTGGAACCCCAAACTTGTGCACCCATAATTTAAAATTCTTTTTCACCTTTCACAGGCTTGATCCTGATGTTACTTTCTATGATTTCATCCAGATGTTTCTTTCTATGATTTCCGCTGGGGGCGGGATGGGGAATATTTCTAATGGCAGCACAGTCAAGCACCTACGGTCTTTGGGACAGTGTCCTAAGCAGGACTCGTGTGCTCATTGGCAGCTGCTCCTTTAGAATGGGACACGGTGTTAATGCACAATTCTTGCGGGGAGGGCTCTGTGGCCTTACCGCCTGGCTCTGAATTTCAGCTCAGTCTGCATCTAACTATTCTAAGCCTCAATGACCTGCTCTGTAAAGTGGAGATAACAATAGTTCTGTCGGGAGGATGGAGCTATGCAAAATGAGTAAGACGTGCTACACACACTTTCTCCCAGACCCAGATTTTCATATTCCCCAATGTCCGGCACAGTTTCGTGGAGAGTCAAGCAAACAGCAGGGCACACTTTTCAGGATGAAGTCAAGGAATTCATAAAAGTGTGTTCCAAGCACATGATTCATTAATGTGGCTCTATGAAGACCATTGATAAATGGTTACAAGGAAAAAAATAATATGCTAATGTGATTTTTTTAAACTACTGAACTTATTTATTTTAATGAGTCTTCATTTTTACTGACTTCCAGTCCACCAGCTAATATGAATGGGACAAAGAATTGTGTGCTAATAAACAGAGATAAATATTTGTTAAATGGTAAGACTCAGAATTCCAGAGTTCAGCGATATCAACATAAAGAGCACACTGTACAATGTTTAGGCACATAATCAGTTGGTCGACCTTTTGGTAATCCCAATTGCCGTAGCCTAACAACATGCTTCAGTGTTGTTTTCACTCACAGGCACTAATGGTTTACGTTCACATTTTCTGCACTGAGTTTTGCTGCCTTGTACCTTGTTAAATATCTGTCTGAGGGTAGAAAAACAATTGTAATGTACGAAAATGTAACATAACCCATTAGCACCATGAGAGTTTGTGGTCAACACGACAATTAATGGTAAGGATTGTTCATCAGTGACTCAACAGCACAGATAAGATAAGCTGGGAGCTATGCTTCTTCCCCAGGGAATTTAGATATGTGAGGAATCACTCACATTTCTTGTGGGTGTAACTAAGTACCCATCATTATTCCTAGCCCTAATTATGTACTCCCTGCTTTAGTCATTAAACAATTTTATGAAGTAAGGGTCATTAACATGGACCCATTTCACAGACGAAGTAATCAAACATTGGGAGGTTAAGTAACTTGTTTAAGGAAACAGACTGCAAGTGACAGAGCTGGGATTCAAACTCATGAGCCGCAAGCCAAGATTTTGGGGTCTTAACCACTACTGTGTGCTACCTGCCTGTGGGGCCATAACTTTCTCTCAAGGAATGGCAAAGTCTGACTCAAGAAAGTACATCAGAATGGCTGGAATTTGAGGTAGCTTTGGGGTCACCTCAAATCCCCTCTCCTTTAGTTTTCCTACAAAGTAAAATTCTGAAGTTTCTAAGTGATGTATTATCAGGAATGAATGACATCTGATACATCCACCAGGCATGACTTGATCATGAGGTGACAGATGTTGCTCCAGAGCAGGGGTGGACAAACGACAGCCCCAGCCATATCCAGCCCCCTGCTTGCTTTTGTAAACCGAGCCCAGCCAGGCTCATTCCGTCTCGTCTAGGGCTGCATCCTGATACAACGGCAGTGTTAAGTGATTGAACTAAAGATGTATGACTCCCAACACTGATAATATTTACGATCTGGCCCTTCACAGAAAAAGTTTGCTGAGCCTGTGGTGGACCCCCTGAAATCATCAGACATGTGACACAGGAAATGACAGTTTCATGGAGCCTTTCGCTATTTCAAGCAGCAAAGGAACCACATCTTTTTACGACAATCATTAAAGCATGTATAAATGTATGAACAGATGGGTCTCCAGAGATCGCTCCATAGCTTATTTTTCCTTTACGTTTCTTTTAATGCCCCAATGACCTAGACACTTGAGGTGTGTAGGAAATCACTCGCGATTTCTAATTGAGGGACTGGGTGGGGGGTGGGGAGAAGAGGACTGGGAATGTTTAAAAGTCAATTATTTTCCCAGAAAACTCTAATTCCATAGGTTATCTTCCTTCCTGTGTAACCATCACACCCACCTCCCCACGCCTCACGTTTCAGCTATTTTCTTCACTCTTATTTACACATTGGAAATCTATTTGATTCTCTACATCTGTGCCTTTCCTCCCCAGCTAGACTGTACATTCTGGAAGGACCGACCCAGCAATTAGAAGGAATAGCACTTGCATTTTGTACTTTTGCATATTTTTTGGTTAAAAGAAAGCTTTGGGGAAACTTAACTCTGCGTCTATACAGAAAAGCATTTGTGTATATTAGCATGGAAACAAGACCAGCACATAATATTTATATTTAGGACATATGTTCTAAAGAAGCTAAAATCACTTCCAGTAAAAATGAAAAAAAAAATCTCGCTTCCGGGCTCTTACTGTTAAGTGTCAAAACACGTAAAAGGGTCAACTGAACAGAGAAAAATAAATTAGCGAAATGACACAAAATGCCAGGTATGACATAAAAATAAACTATCTGCACTTAGTGGTAGAGATCTGATTTTTTTAGTTGCCACTTTTCAGGCAATTTTCCAGAAATGTTTTCTTTCCAATATACTACTTTTAAAATAATAAATTAAAAAGTGTTTCAGAGACCTGGCCAAACACTTTGGCTTTGATGTAAGGAAAATACTGCTTCCTCTGAGCAATGAAACATACAGAAACTGAAGTTTAAAAAATAAATTATGAAGCTGTCTAAAATCAACGACAAAGAAAGAATCCTCAAGGCAGCCAGGGAAAAGAAGACGGTAACCTACAAAGGAAAGCCCATTAGATTATCATCAGATTTTTCAGCAGAAACTCTACAAGTCAGGAGGGAGTGGAACCAAATATTCAAACTATTGAAAGAGAGAAATTATGAGCCAAGAATAATATATCCAGCAAAGATATCCTTTAGATATGAAGGAGGAATAAAGACCTTTCCAGACATAGAGAAGCTGAGAGAATTTTCTAACACAAGACCTGCACTACAGGAAATACTAAAGGAGGCTATTCGACCACCATGAACAGGGACAATTTGCAGCAACCAAAACATAAAAATGGGGAGAGTAAAGGCCTGAACCGGAATATAGGAATGGAGAAAGTAAGAGTGCTGAAGAAAATGGAATACTCTAAATATCAAACTTTCTTTTACATAAACTTAAGGGTAAACACTCAAAAAAAAAATCCAGAACTGAAATATGTACTGTAATAAAAGAAGAAACAGAGGGAAACATCATAGAATACCACCACACAGAAATAATAGACAACAACAAAAAGCCAAAGAAACAATGGAGACACAGCCTTACCAGAAAACTAAAGATAGAATGACAGGAAATCCTCACATATCAATAATCACCCTACATGTAAATGGAATGAACTCACCAATAAAAAGGCACAGAGTAGCAGATTGGATCAAAAAACTAAACCCAACCATATGCTGTCTCCAAGAGACACATCTCAGCTACAAGGACAAACATAGACTCAAAGTGAAAGGGTCGAAATTGACGCTCCAAGCAAATGGTACCCAAAGAAAATCAGGTGTAGCCATAATGATATCAGATGAAACAGACTTCAGGGTGAAAAAGATAACAAGAGACAAAGATGGACATTTCATAATGGTAAAGGGGACTATACAACAAGAAGACATAACAGTCATCAATATTTATGGCTCCAAACAGGGAGCACCGAAATATACCAAGCAACTACTAACAGAACTAAAGGGAGAGATTGACCAAAACACAATTATACTAGGGGACTTAAATACATCATTGACAGCTATAGATAGATCATCCAAACAGAAAATAAATAACGAAATAGCAGCCCTAAATGACACATTAGATGAAATGGACATAATTGATATATATAGAGCACTTCATCCTAAAACATCAGACTATAAATTCTTTTCTAGTGTACATGGAACATTCTCAAGGATAGACCATATATTGGGACATAAAATCAGCCTAAGCAAATTTAAGAAGATTGAAATCATACCAAGCATATTCTCTGATCACAAAGTTTTGAAATTGGATATCAACTGCAAAAAGAAAGCAGGAAAAAACACAAATACATGGAGATTAAACAACATACTTTTAAAGAATGACTGGGTCAAAGAAGAAATTAGAGGAGAGATCAAAAGATACATAGAAACAAATGACAATGAAAATACATCCTACCAAAATTTTTGGGATGCAGCAAAAGCAGTTTTAAGAGGGAAATTTATATCATTACAGGCCTATCCTAAGAAACAAGAAAAATCCCAAATAAATAACCTCATGTTACACCTTAAAGAACTAGAAAAAGAAGAACAAGTGACACCCAAGGTCAGCAGAAGAAAGGAAATAACAAAAATCAGAGCAGAACTAAATGAAATAGAGAACAAAAAGACAATAGAAAAGAATTAATGTGACAAAGAGCTGGTTCTTTGAAAAAATTAACAAAATCGACAAACCCTTGTCTAGACTCACTAAGATAAAAAGAGAGAAGACACTAATTAACAAAATCAGAAATGAAAAAGGGGAAGTTATCACAGACACCACAGAAATACAAAGGAGCATGCAAGAATACTATGAAGGACTATATGCTACCAAATTCAATAACCTAGAAGAAATGGACAAGTTCTTAGAAACATATAGCCTTCCAAGGCTGAACCATGAAGAACTGGAAAATCTAGACAGACCAATCACCAGTAAAGAAATTGAATCAGTCCTCCAAAACCTTCCCAAAATCAAGAGTCCTGGACCAAATGGCTTCACTAGTGAATTCTACCAAGCCTTCAAAGAGGCTCTGATACCAATCCTGCTCAAACTCTTCCAAAATATTGAAGAAGAGACAGTACTCCCTAACTCATTTTATGAGGCCAACATTACCCTGATACCAAAACCTGGTAAGGACAACACAAAAAAAGAAAACTACAGACCAATATCTCTGATGAATACAGATGCAAAAATCCTAGACAAAATTCTAGCAAATCGAATACAACAATGCATTAAAAGGATTATTCATCACGACCAAGTGGGGTTCATCCCCGAGGCACAATGATGGTTCAACATCCACAAATCCATCAATGTGATACATCACATAAACAAAATAAAGGAAAACAATCACATGATTCTATCAATTGATGCAGAAAAGGCATTTGACAAGATACAACATCCATTTATGATTAAAACACTTAATAAAATAGAAATAGAAGGAAACAACCTTAACATAATAAAGGCAATATATGACAAACCCTCAGCTAATCTCATAATTAATGGTGAAAAACTGAAGCCCTTTGTTCTATGTTCAGGAACACGACAGGGCTGTCCCCTATCACCTCTGCTTTTCAACATAGTGTTGGAAGTCCTGGCCAGAGCAATCAGGCAAGAGAAATAAATAAAAGGCATCCAAATTGGTAATGAAGAAGTTAAATTATCATTCTTTGCAGATGACATGATGCTATATATAGAAAACCCTAAAGACTCCACCAAAAAGCTATTAGAAACAATCAACGAATACAGTAAAGTTGCCGGCTACAAAACCAACGTACAAAAATCAATTGCATTCTTATATACTAACAATGAAATCTCAGAAAAAGAAATACAAAAACCAATTCCTTTTGCAATTGCAGCAAAAAGTATAAAATACCTAGGAATAAACTTAACCAAGGATATGAAGGACCTATATGCTGAAAACTATAAGACATTTTTGAAAGAAATTGAAGAAGACACAAAGTATGGAAAGACATTCCATGCTCATGGATTGGAAGAATCAATATAGTTAAAATGGCCATATTACCCAAAGCAATATACAGATTTAATGCAATCCCCATCAAAATCCCAATGGCATTTTTCAAAGAAATAGAACAAAAAATCATCAGATTTGTTTGGAACCACAAAAGACCTTGAATAGCCAAAGCAATCTTAAGAAAAAAGAACAATACTGGAGGTATCACACTTCCTGACTTTAGCTTGTACTACAGGGCTACAATAATCAAAACAGCATGGTACTGGCAGAAAAACAGACACGTAGACCAATGAAATAGAATTGAGAACCCAGACACAAAATCACAAAAATATGGACAGATAATTTTTGACAAAGAAGCTAAAAACATACAATGGAAGAAAGACAGCCTCTTCAATAAATGGTGTTGGGAGAATTGGATAGCCACGTGCAAAGGAATGAAACTGAACTGCTATCTGTCACCATGTACCAAAATTAATTCAAAATGGATCAAAGACTTAAGCATAAGACCTGACACAATAAACTGCATAGAAGAAAACATAGGTACTAAACTTATGGACCTTGGGTTCAAAGAGCATTTTATGAATTTGACTCCAAAGGCAATGGAAGTAAAAGCTAAAATAAACGAATGGGACTATATGAAACTTAAAAGCTTCTGCACAGCAAAAGAAACCATTGACAAAATAAAGAGGCAACCAACTGAATGGGAGAAGATATTTGCAAACAGTGCCTCTGATAAGGGGCTAATATCCAAAATATACAAGGAACTCATGAAACTCAACAACAAAAAACAAACAAGCCAATTGAAAAATGGGCATAGGACCTGAAGAGACAATTCTCCAAAGAGGATATGCAAATGGCAAATAGACATATGAAAAAATGCTCAACATCACTAATCATCAGAGAAATGCAAATAAAAACCACAATGAGATATCATCTCACCCCAGTCAGAATGGCTATCATCAACAAGACAAATAGTCACAAGTGTTGGAGAGGCTGTGGAGAAAAAGGAACCCTCATACACTGTTGGTGGGAATGCAGACTGGTGCAGCCGTTATGGAAGGCAGTGTGGAGGTTCCTCAAAAAATTACAAATAGAATTTTCATATGACCCAGCAATCCCTCTCCTGGGTATCTACCCAAAATATCTGAAAACTTTTATACATAAAGACACGTGTGCTGCAATGTTCATTGCAGCTTTGTTTACGGTGGCCACGACAGGGAAACAACCAAAATGTCATTTGATAGATGAATGGATAAAGAAGTTGTGGTATATATACACAATGGAATACTATTCGGCGGTAAGAAAAGATGATATAGGAACATTTGTGACAACATGGATGGATCTTGAAATGATCATGCTAAGTGAAATAAGTCAGAAAAAGCAGAGAACCCTATGATTTCACTGATATGTGGTATATAAACCAAAAACAACAAAAGAACAAGAGAAACAAATGAGAAACAAAAACTCATAGACACAGACAATAGTTTAGTGGTTACCAGAGGGTAAGGGGGTGGGGGTGGGAGATGAGGGTAAGGGGGATCAAATATATGGTGATGGAAGGAGAACTGACTCTGGGTGGTGAACACACAATGGGATTTATAGATGATGTAATACAGACTTGTACACCTGAAATCTATGTAATTTCACTAACAATTGTCACCCCAATAAATTAAAAAAATAAATAAATTATAGTAAAATACATCAGGAGCTTGGAGAGTTATAACTAATGGGTGCATTTTTAATAGACTTTAATTTTAAAGCAGTTTCATGTTTGCAGCAAACTTGAGTAGAAGGTACAGAGATTTGCCATGTATCCCCTGCCCCCACACGAACACAACCTACCCCACTGTCAACATCTCCACCGGAGGGGTGACTCTCTTATAACTGATAAACCTACACTGACATGTCATAGTCACCCAAAGTCCACGGCTTACATTAGGGTCAGTCTTGGTGTTGTACATTCTATGGGTTTGGATAAGTGCATAATGACAGGTCCCCACCATTCCAGTGTCACACATATTTATTTCACTTCCCCAAACACCCTCTGTGCTCCATCTGTTCATACCTTTCTCCCCCCAACCACTGATCTGTTCACCATCTCCATAGTTCTGCCTTTTCCAGAATGTCATAGAGTTGGAGTCATACAGCAGGTAGCCTTTTCAGACTGGCTTCTCTCACTTAGTAACATGCATTTAAGATTCCTCCAAATCTTTTCATGGCTTGATAGCTCATTTATTTTGATAGTGCTGAATAATATTCCATTGTCTGGTAGGACCACAGTTTATTTATCCCTTCACCTACTGAAGGATATTCTTGGTTGCTTCCAAGTTTTGGTAATTATGAATAAATAGTCACATGCAGATTTTTATGTAGACACAAGTTTTCAACTCCTTTGGGTAACTACGAAGGAGTGTGACTGCTGGATCTTATTGTAAGAGCATATATATATATATATATATATATATATATATATATATATACTCACATACATACATACATATATATATATATAGTTTTGTAGAAACAGCCAAACTGTCTTCCAAAGTGGCTGCACCATTTTGTCTTCTCACCAGCAGTATATGAGAGTTCCTGTTACTCCACATCCTCAGCAGCACTTGCTGTAGTCAGTGTTCTGGATTTGGGCCATTCTAGTAGGTGTGTTGTGGTACCCTGTTTCCCTGAAAAGAAGACCTAGCCGGACAATCAGCTCTAATGCATCTTTTGGAGCAAAAATTGATATTAAGACTTGGTATTTATTATATTATTATATTATGTTATATTATACCCAGTATTATATTATACTCGGCATTATATATGATATGATATGATATGATATGATGTGATATGATATGATATGATATTATATTAAACCTGGTATTATTATATTATATCATATCATATCATATCATATCATATCATATCATATCATATATTATATTATAAGACCAGGTTTTATTTGACCCGGTCTTATAGTAAAATAAGACCGGGTCTTATATTAATTTTTGCTCTAAAATATGCATTAGAGCTGATGGTCCAGGTAGGTCTTATTTTCGGGGAAACACAGTATCTCATTGTTGTTTTAATTTACATTTTCCTGATCATATATTATGTGGAGCATCTTTTCATATGCTTATTTGTCATCTGTATATCTTCTTTGGTGACATATCTGTTAGAGTCTTTGGCTCATATTTTATCAGGTTATTTGTTTTCTTATTGTTGAATTTTAAGAATTCTTTGTATATTTTGGACAACAGTCCTTTGTCAGACGAGTTTTTTGCAAATATTTTCTCCCTGTCTGTGACTTATCTTCTCATTCACTTGACATTGTCTTTTCACTGAGCAGACGTTTTTAATTTTAATGAAGTCCAACTTATCAATTATTTCTTTTGTGGTTCATGCCTTTGGCATTGTATCTAGAAAATCATCGCCTGGATTTTCTACTGTTATCATGTAGGACTTTTATAGTTTTGCATTTTACAGTTAGGTCTGTGACTCATTCTGAGTTAATTTCCATGAAAGATATAAGGTCTATGTCTAGATTCATTTTTTTATATGGATGTCCACTTGTTCCAGCACCATTTGTTGAAAAGACTATATTTGCTCCATTGTATTCCTTTTGCTCCTTTATCACAGATCAGTTGATTATATTTATATGGGTTTATTTCTGGGCTCTCTAGTCTATTTCATTGATTTATTTGTCTATTCTCTTGCTAATACCACACTGTCTTAATGACTGTCATTTTATATTATTTCTTGAAGTCAGGTAGTGTCAATCTTCCAACCTAATTCTTCTCCTTCAATACTGTGTTGCTATTTTGGCTCTTTTGCTTCCTCGTATAAACTTTAGAATAAGTTTGCCAATCTCCACAAAATAACTTGCTGGGATTTTGATAGGGATTGCCTTGAATCTGTAGATCAAGTGAGAAGAACTGACATCTTGACAATATTGAGTCTTCCTATTCATGAATGTAGAATGACTCTCCACTTATTTAGCTCTTCTTTGTTTTCATTCATCAGAGTGTTGTACTTTTCCTTATATAGCTGTTGTACATATTTTGTTACATTTATACCTAAGTATTTTATTTGGGGTGTTGTTAATATAAATGGTATTGTGGTTTTAATTTCAAATTCTACTTGTTCATTGCTGATACATAAGAAAGCCTTTGACTTTTGTATATTAACCTTGTATCCTACAACCTTGCTATAATTGCTTATTATTAACTCCAGGAGTTAAGTTAACTCCAGGTCTTATTTTTGGGGAAACAGGGTAGGAGTGAAATTGCTGGATCATATGATAACTCTATAAATAGCTAAACAAAAACAATAACAAAAACTCGAAATGAGGCCAAACACCAAGATTTAAAAATATTTTCAGTGCAAAACTCATTTTCCACCTCATTCCTCTCATGTGAGATAAAATATCAACAAGTACGAGCAAGCCTATATAATGTTTCCACTTCATACAAATGGGCCGCTGGAGCTTTCAGCGAGCTGTGAGAAAGAACATAATCCTTCAGTTTTTCTTTTCACAAACTGATGATGATGAGTAGTCTGAAAAGTTTAAATGTTTGTAGTGTTTGCTTTTTTTAAAAAAAAAGAAATTGAGCCAGGTAATGGATATACAAAAAAAGAGCAAATAAGGGAATATAGTCAATGGTATTGTAATAGTTATGTACGCTGTCAGAGGGGTAGTAGACTTGGGGGGGATTATCACTGTGTGAGGGGTGTAAATGTCTAATCATTACGTTGTTTTATACACCTGAAACTAATATAAAAACAGAGCAAATAAACTCTCTTAATCCCTTTATGTTCATATTTTAATTCCAAAGACTAGTAGTTGATACCGAGCCTGGTAATTTTACATGTTAAAATAAAGTACAGTTCAGAGCCTAGTTTCTTTCCAGGAGATATTCTCGTCTGTATCAGGAGAGAAGCTAAAAATAAAATGCTGCACAGAACAGTCAGTAGCCGTGTTTTAATTACTCTTGTGTTCTTTTATTTTATTGCTTTTCGGGTGAGGTTGAAAGACAGTCACTACTGTGCGAGTTGACCAGAACCAGATAAGTAAGAAACATCACAAGAGCGTCTTTCTGGCTCTACAGAATATCATTCCACGCCCTCCAGTGTTGGGAAATGGAAAGCCACTGGGACAGACAGAATGGTTGGCAGAACAATGGCCCCCCAAATATGTCTCCACCCTAATCCTTGGAACCCGGAAATATTTTGTCTTACATGGCACAGGCGACTTTGCTGATATAAATTAATGACTCTGAGATGGAAAGAGTCTCCTGTATTATCTGGGTGGGCCCACTGGAAACACGTGGGCCTTTAAAACTGGAGAATTTTTTTCAGCAGAGTTCAGAGGGAGAGGGAGACGTGACCATGGAAAAGAGGTCAGAGAGATCCAACATTTCTGACTTTGAAGACGGAGACAGATGCCATAAACTAAGGAATGTGGGCAGCTTCTAGAAGCTGGAAAGGCAGGGAAACAGATTCTCCCCTAGAGCCTCCAAACACAGCCCTGGTGACACCTTGATTTTATTCCCAGGAGGCCTGTGTCAGATTTCTAACCTACAGAGCTGTAAGAAAATAAGTGTGTATTGTCTTTTTTATTTATTATTCTTTTTATTAGTTTCAGGTGCACAAGACAAAGTAATACTTAGACGTTTATTATTTATATCCGTCACACCGTGGACCCCACTCCCCCCATCCACTATCTCTCTGACATCGCACCGAGCCATCACATTTAAGTGTGTATTGTTTTAAGCCACTAAGTTTGTGGTAACTTGTCACAGCAGTGATAGAAAATGAGTACAGAGGGAATCAGGAAATTCCTATACATATAAGGAAGTCATAAATTAGTTAATGCAGGATCTCCCAAACTGTTCCATGATCAAATAAGTGTGAGTTAGTTTCATCTTAAAGAGTCATAATAAACAATAGCTAAGGGAAAACTAAGAAGTCCTGCAGAGAGAAAATTATAACCCAGGGTATCATCTAAACACACTGGCCATCATCTCTCTTCCTTTGCTTGTTTTCTTTTCAGAACAGCTCTTCACATCCCTCAGCTTCCTCACAACATAGTTGGCAAATGCTGAACTAAACCCACCTGCTCAGAGGAGAACCTGAGACCCAAAATGAAGAAGTGATTTGGCAA
Organism: Rhinolophus hipposideros; assembly: GCF_964194185.1. Taxonomy (NCBI): domain Eukaryota; kingdom Metazoa; phylum Chordata; class Mammalia; order Chiroptera; family Rhinolophidae; genus Rhinolophus; species Rhinolophus hipposideros. The sequence continues at coordinate 121,232,365 of NC_138046.1, read as the reverse complement.
GATGGCACTTTGGCAATGCAAAGGTACTACCCTGTCCACGATGCCACTCTGTGCCACTGACAAGAAGACACTGTTTCCTGGCATCTGAGTTGATCTCAGATCTATGGTGGGAGAACAGGGCATCAGAGGAGAGTCATCACAACGAAGCTCGTAGCAGATAAAACTCTCACCTCAATAACATCAAATAACTATATGGCTGATTTATCACTGAACACATTTGGTTATTTAAAAGCATTCAACAAACAATTGAAAATTTGCTAACTTCATATTAACTCAAGAAACACAATAAAATATTTCCCCACAGTGATTTAGCATGTTCCTAAAAACATCCAATTCTGCTGCCAAAGCCCATTTTCCACAAATTCTGGTTTCCATAAATGCTAATTTGAGAAGGAACAGAGGTACAAACAAATGCTGCTGTTTTCCTTCGTAGCTTAAATAATGCTTTCTCCACATTTCCCCCTGCCTATTCTAAGAGCTATGAACCCATGGTCCTTTGATGTTTTTCACATACACATTATCCACATCCTTTTCCAGAAAGTGAATACTTTTTCCTACTAACTCAGCTTTTAAATAGTAGTAGTAGTAATAATAATGATGATAATAATAATAATCGTAGATTATGACTAATAAAGCTAATGACTTTGAATACTTATTTTGTGCCAAAGACTGCTACCTGCTTCAGATGAGGAATCCCATATAATCTTTACAACAACCAATTAAGGTAAGTATTACTATTACCATCTGTATTTTACAGATGAACCAACTGAGGCAGAGAGTTTAGGCACTTTGCCCTAGGTCACACAATAAGAAGTGGTGAAGCCAGAATCTGAACACAATCTGATTTTGAGCCAGGATCCTCTCTGGGCAGTCACCCAGTGGTCTTCAATTGGGGGTGATTCTACCTCCCAGGGGACATTTGGCAAGGCCTGAAGGCATTTTTTGGTTATCAAAATTGAGAAGTGGAGTGCTACTGGCATCCAGTGGGTAGAGGTAAGGGACGCTGCTAAACATGCTACAATGCACAGGACTTACCCTCCCCCACCAAAGAATGATCCTACCCTAAATGTCACGAATTCCAAGGTTAAGAAACACTGCCCTAGTCTAATGGTTCCCAATGACAGGCCATTTTGAAAGGGCCACTTGTTGGTAAGATATGTGATTCTCATTTGTAGGTTAGAAACCTCTATCTCGACCTGGGAAATGAGGGGGGTGGAGGGCCCTTAGAGACATGGGGTCTGTTTGGTGCACCTTCTCACAGCATCGATTTATTCAGTTTCAGCTTGGAATCTCACACAATGCCCTGGCATCCTGGAACACTAGGTCATGTTAAATTTTGTCCTTCAGTGGACACAAGAGAGAGGCACTAGCCCACTAGGGAGCATTGGAAAAGGGCCAGAAAGAAGATTCTGGTTTTCATTAGCTTTGCTTTGTAATCCAGAAGACACAAGAGCAGCATCTGTGTCACAGATAGTGGCAGTAACAGAGGGATACAGGCACAGTGGGCTGTTTGGGGTGTAGACTGAGCTCCAAAGTCAAAATATTTTTGGAGAGCAGTTCTGCCATGTCTACTCAAAATGCAATTATGCATACCACTTGACCCAGCAATTCCACTTCAAAAAATGTAGTTTATAGAAATATTACAAAAAGTGCAAGATACATTCACAAAGATATCCACTTCAACACCATCTCCGATAGCAAAAAAGGAAAGTTGACAATAAAAACAATAGAAATGCAAGCAAAAATTCTGTGCTAGGATGCTCACAGCAGCATCATTTGCAATAAAAAATCACTGTAAACTACCCAAATGTCTATCAAAGTAGAATGGATAAATTGTGGTATATCCACAGAATGGAATACTATGTAGCAATGAAAATAAATAAACTCCAACCACATACAACAATAAGGAGGAATCCCACAGACATCATATTGAGCAAAAGAAGTCTGACACCAAAGGGAACATACTTTATGAAACCACTAGTGCAAATCATACAAACAGGCAAAGCCAGTCTGTGCTATGCAAAGACAAATGAGGAGTTACTGTTGGAGAGAAGTGATTGGAAGGGAGTCCAAGGGGACCTCCGGGTTTTAGTCACATTGCTTCCTCATAGTAGCTATCGCTTGAAGACGGGCTTCTTAGGGACTTTGACATTCTGCCTAATGCATGTCTATGTTGTTTAAATTTACTTACAAACATACATTATGTGTGTATTCAGAAAAAAGGACACATTGAAAATTAAGATGAACCAAATACTCCTTAAGTTTGACATTGTTATTATTTCATCTATCAGGAAGATGAGGGTTTTTGATGGATGAAGGGAATGATAATGGAATAAACCTAGTGCCTTGCCTGCAGGGTGGCTAATTGAACCCAAGGATGGAGGTCATACTGGTTTATTGCTGGCAATCTTAACAATTGATTCAAATTAGCACTTGTTTGCTGGGCTGCCCCACATTCAGATCTAGTTGTGGTGTGGCGACCGCAAACAGGATTCTGGGCCACACAACTAATGTGTCTACAGAGCAGCAAAACAATTGGATTTGTTTGATTAAATGAGCAAAACCATATAGTCAGAAGAAGGAGAAATCAAAACAGCTACGCCCAAGGTAACCCACTCAAATGGGTGGTTCATGAAATGCACCCATTCATTAAATCAACATTTTAGCAGCCTCACGTGGACTCTGTGAGATAGTCGGCTTGACATGAAATATTTATGGATAAACCCAGAGACCATGAAAAACACGCTTCTGTCCATCATCAGCAAACGTATTCTGAATGCTCACCGTGGGTCTGCAAAAACTGTGTGGGTCCAAAATTACGCTTTTATAAGCAATTGCAAATGTCATTGTGTTGAGTGCTCTTAATTCCACCCATGACACTGAATGGAAATTCACTTAGAGGAAAAAACCCACTGATTTGGGTAAAGTTGATAAAATGACAGCTTTTTATATACAATAAAGGCCCAAGAGACATATATAATAATTCATTTCTAAGGTGGAATGGACTGTGTCCCATGGATCTCAACCATGACTGCACATCACTACATTCAACTGAAACAGAATTTCTGATGGTGGCACCTGGCCATCAACATTTTTAAAAGCTCCCCAGGTGATTCCAAAATACATAAGAGTTGGAATCATTGCTCAGACCAATTAAATCAGAAGCTAGGTGGAATGGGACCCAAACGTATTATTTAAAAGTCACAAAAGTATTTTAAAGTGTAGTCTGCATTGAGAGCAATTTCTTGTAAATTTCTATTATAAAAAAAGTCAGAGGTGGTCTTTCGAGAAGCATTTTGTAAAGAGACCCAGTATTACTTGGCCTCAGCTTGTGCAGCTCTGCTAGAAAATGATCACAATGATAAGCTCCCAGTTTGTTAAGTGCTTCCTGTGGTTACATTCTGCTCTGTGCGCTCGCTTTAGACCATTTCATTTACTCCCCACAACCATGCCATAAAGAACCGAGTGGGAACAGGTCCTTCCAGTGAGCCATCACACAGACAGGTTTTTTTCCAGAAGTATTGTTCTCACCCACTGTTATTGCTGATCTGTGAGATCCAGCCTCTTTCAGATGTCCTACCCTTTTTCCATCCTTACTGACAGGGTGGGAGAAGAGGTTAAGGGAAATGTCTTATAAACACACACACCTAAAACCTTGAAAACATGCTTGGAACATGTCCTTTTTAATAAATTTAAGTCAGAAGGAGCTTGAGGCACTCAGTAATATCCCTGATATAAACAAGAGCTAAAAGCAACATTCTGTAATTGCTGGAGTCCGTGAGAAATAAGAAAATGTATGTTTTGTGTTTACAAAGAAGCCACTGTGTAATGGCAGCCTCGAATTTACTATAAACACAACTCAAATTTACTAACGTTAGCCTGATAGCACTGCTGTATGTACGGTATCAAGTCCAAGGCTACGCAGACTAAGGCAGTTTGAGAAAACACTTCTGTAAAACTGAGAGTAGGAAATGTGCCAGTTACTACCTCACTGACTGTAAGGGTCCCACTCTGAGCAAGGCAGATCTTGAGAACTAGAACAGACCAGAGACACAATTTCCTTCAACCCCTTTACTTATAAATGGGTTACCAGGGAGGATGAGGGCCTCCTCCACGCACGCATTTCTGAATAGAAAAGAGGTCACACTCAAAAACTGACTCTGAAAGTTACGCATTTCTAAAGCCCACGCGCTTCCTCTCTTCCATTCCTTGGACTAAGTTAGATTAGTAGGATATGATTAAACTGTGATTGCCCACTTGTTTTTGTTAGCCACGGTACAAATCAAATCTCATGCTTCTTTCTGCTGCTCAAGGGCTGTTTATATTCTGCAGAATAATTTTAAAACTGAGTTAAGCAAAACTCTTTGAGAACAATTAATATACTTTTATGGCTATAGCATAGAGCATGCCAAATCCAAATTTATATACTTTCTGAAATATTGGCACCATGGCTCCAATCCTTTCTGATAAAAGTAAAAACCACTGGCATATACCACTTTATTTTTTAAATAACAATTTCAATCTTTTATAATAACCTGAAATAATGGGGGATTTTCCCCACCAGATAATTTTTAAACTGTAACTCCATCTAAATCTTCTTTTCCCTATTCATCTCTTCAGTATTTTTAGAAATAAATCACAGATTCTAGAACTCCGGCTTCAGTGTTGGACCTACAAGGACCCCGAAACAGTGGTCTTCCCAGAAATGCATGCTGGCTCCAGGCACCCACCCACTTCCTCCTACACCTCTACACCCAGCTCAATTCTTAGGTAACTGTAGATCTGTGGTTCTCAATTGGGAGTGATTGTATGCTCCAGGGAGCACGTGGCCAAGTCCAGAGGCATTTCTGGTTGTCACAACTAAAAGAGGGAGGTGCTACGGGCATCCAGAGGGTAGAGATCAGGGATGTTGCTTAATATCCTACAGTACATGGGACAGAGCTACAACAAAGAATGACCTTGCCCAAAATACTAACATTGAGAAACCCTGCTGTAGGGATTCTCAGAGATCCATTTTCCAACCACATTTCCATCACCTCCCTAAAAACTCGAATCCATTTGCAGTAACTCCCTATTCCTCTCTCCTCCCCAGCCCCTGGCAACCATGAATCTATTTTCTGTCTCTATGGGTTTGCCTATTCTGGGCATTTTCTAGAAATGGAATCATACAATATGTGGTCTTTTGTATCTGGCTTCCTTCACTCAGCATAATGTTTTCAAGGTTCAGCCATGTTAGAGCCTGTGTCAGTTCCTTTTTCAAGGCTGAATAATATTGCATTGTATGTGAATATCATGCTGTGTATTTATATATAGGTCCTGTGCCTTGGATATTACAGATTCTCAATAAATATTTGATCCTAATGATTTAAAGATTCTTGAGGTGTATGGAATCCTACTGAGAAAAGACATAGCACATGACTATGATTCTCCTAAGAGCACAGTGATGATAAAGATGACACACTAGATAACAGTTTAAGAAATGGAGATTGTATGATTCTAAAGCTATGCTAGCATTATACGGGGGGAAATGTCATCTATGATTAGAACAAACTTGCACTCCACAATATTCTGTGACAGTCTATTGAATCTGTTTAATTTCATTTCAAATAATTCCCTATAATGAAATGTATGTGAGTTGAATTAAATTACCATCTGGCCTTTTTCCTGATTTATTTCATTCTTCAGAATTATATCAGCTTCAGATCTAGTTAATACTTCCAAGCAGACATACCATTTGTAATGTGATTTTAAAAAAAATAATTCTCAACTGCTCTCACTGAATTTTATGTAATTTAGGGATGTGACGAAGGAGATACTAACTGAAAAACTTCTCAGGGCTCTGTCCACGTTCAAGAGGTCATTAACTAAAACAATCACTGGAATGGATACCAGGAATGCAGCCGGGACTGGTGACATCGCTGGTACATAGGTCTCACCACATATTTCTTGTTCCCTGTAGAATTAGCAGATCATATGAAAATATTTATGTCGCTGTGGGCAGTTCGGTAAGAGGTGAAGATGAAAGGTCTGCTACTAAAGTGTAACAATATAAGAATTATCTGTCCAAGAACAATAGAAGAAACTCTGCATATCAAATATGAGAGAATAATAGTTTCCAACATTTCAGGTGGCAAACTATTGCCTTATGTTTCTTTCACTTTGCATATGTCTTCTTTGAGCCATTACTAAAATTGTCAGTTTTAATATTGGAAATCATGTTTAAGAAGAGTCACATGTATGTTGAGTGACATGACTAGCTTCCCCTTATTGATATTTTCCCATTTTCCAGGTAGTAACGTAAGTGTGTAAGTGTCAAGAACGTTGGCTAAGGTCTGCCTTCATGGGTCAATAGCCCAATCACAATTCTGACCTTGGCTGTCCTGACAAAGACAAGTTCTCTCCACCACAGCATATCGCTTGTGTTTGGAAACTACCTCTCTGTGTGTGTGTACATGGAACCCCAGTAGGAAAGTACAACTTACTTTTGTGTATTTTGCCTAATAAGTGAAATAAAAAAGCTTGTTTTTACATTGCTGTGTTACCTCTGTTAACACAGATGTAACATTTTCACTCCCGACAGTTACCAGTTAATTATAATCCCCAAACACATTTCCATCTGCATATAATTGCCCTTATTGAAAACTGCTCCACCAGATATTTAGCAAATGCTTACAAATCTTCCAAATTACAAGCTGTATAAACTCTTTCTGTGAATGCTTGCATCATTCAGATATTTTCTACTAGTCATCTAAAAGGGACCCTATCCCTTTAAAAAAACATATTTTACACACACACACACACACACACACACACACACACACACACACGTTGGTCTTTGACTTTATATTCAGGGGGAGACCCTGAGAATGAACATTAAATAAACGCAGGGCTATGAGAGATCTAGTACTATCACTTATTCATTCCTCTTGCTAAACACGAATGAGAAATATTATACCCCAAACTTCTTGTATCTCCCTTGCATTTGTTCCCTTCACAGATTATTGAAAAGAAATACAATAAAATCTTGGCTTCCCAGAGACTTTCAGGAATAAGTCCCTTAGATAACAACCATTAATATTTTGGTGAATATCTATCTCCCTAATGAAGAGAAAGAAATAGAGAAGGAGGAAGGGATGGAGGAGGGGAGGAGGGACGGAGGGAAGAGGAGGAGGAGGATCATTTTAGAGAAAGAAGACATTAAAAATCTATTTTTTCTACTTAACTATGTGTCCGAAACATCTTTCTATGCCAACAAATACAGACTAACACCTCATTTCGAATGTGATATGTGCCATAATTGATTCCAACCAGCCCCCTATTGGTAGACATTTTGTTTTTCATGTTAGTTCATAAATATCCCTATCTACTTTCTATTGTCCTCGGGAAGAGCAGGCACTGGCTATAATTTAATCTTTCCTTGATGACTCAGTGTGTGTATATCACTTAATGTACAATCACTGCAGAAGCAGAAAGTACAGGACTACAGCCTGAAAGGCTGAAGTGGTCCTATAGACAATTAATATCCCCCTTCCCAATCCGGCCAAAGGATTATTGGCCAACTCTAGATGGCCAGCCTTTACCATAGCCCCCGATGTCATCTGGTGTCACTATTGTCCATCTCCTACCTCCTTACCCCTTTCTCATCCACAAACACAGACATAGCAGAGAGCATGTTAGTTTCCTGAAGGTGAGAAGGGCAATTTCTTCCAACACCCACTCCCAGCATTCTCCACCACATCTCAGAGTGGAGAATTCTTCTGGAGGCCATGAGGAGTTTGAGAACTGGACTAGTGTGCTATTCATCTTTGTAACCCAAGGCCAATGACTGTATTAGGCATATAACAAGGGCTCGATAATAACGGTGTTAGGCATGTACTAAGTGCTTGCCACGATATCACAATTTTGGCCTTGACCCTGGGCCATCCTTTCCAGACAGCTGTTTTATATCCTATTGCTTCATGAGTAAGTTTCCTCTTTTTTTTTCAGGACACTTGGGGCTTGTTGGACCTGACCAACTTGAATATCATCACAATGCATTTTCCTCTTCTTACAGGTACCTTTCTTTTTTCTGGTCCCTTATCTCTGTCCCTGCTTTTCTTATGCTTGTCCCAAGTTTAATCACTTATTAAATGTCATTATCAAGGAGAGAATTCCTCTTTTTTTTCATCGCTTCAAACAAACAGCCATACAACATAGTTAATTCCATGGAATTAGTACCTAATTCTAGAATAGGTACTGATGGTTTGCGATCAATAAAGTATGTGAATGTGGGTGAGAGAGGGTTTTTTTGTTGTTATTCTTTTCAAATTATTCCTTGTGCTGAAGAGATTCTAGAAGTCTAAGAATCTAATAATTATAAAGCTTTCTTATGTTAAGCAAAGAAACTCAGTCATAAATAAGAAAATATCAAGTGTATATATCATAGCATATTTGCTTGTAGTATATTACAATTTGAACTAATAGGTCCAAGCCAAATATGATAAGGATGCTAGGATAATGGATTCTAAAGTTTTTACAGCACCTCCCTTTTTAGGTCCTAATCAGAGGCCATTTGCATGACAGTCCATAGGAGCAGTTGACAGCAATGCAGAATTTTGAGTCTTAGCTGTTTGGAAGGCCTATCTAAATCACTGCAAGATTTCTTTGTCTATGGAGATTCCACAGAGATCAAGGGCAGTTTTCACATTTTCATAATGTCATGAATAACTTCTCCACATTTTCTTTTTAAATTTATTTTAAAAATTAAATGTATTGGGGGTGACATTGCTTAATAAAATTATATAGGTTTCAAGTGTACAATTCTATAACACATCATCTAATGGGAGCCTTCTCTACATTTTCATCAATTAATCCCCACATTTATCTAGCACCTACTTTGTAAAGGAGACTTTTCTAGGTACCAAAACGCTCCCAAGGAAGTCTAAGACATAATATCTGACTTCCAAGGGTTGCAAATGGAGTCAGCATGTTTATCAAAATCAATTAATGGTAGTGTTACGTGAGTTCTGAAGAGGGTACAACTCCACTCCAGCAAAAAGCCAGCCTAGAGAAGGATAGTTCCTTATAAATAACTGTCCACAGAAGAAATATTTAAAAGCTGACTTTAGCTCCAGTTATTAAGAATACTCACTTTTGACAGTATTCCAGAATATTGGATAATCCTGGAATGGCTTTAAAATAAGATTCAAGAATTGAGTCCCTATAGATGATAAGAAAGGCTTCTGGAACTCCTAACACTTGACTTATCCAAAGATCACCCATATACCTTCACTACTGCTAAAACCCAGGAAGTGCAAAGGGGGAAACCCCCCCCTAAAAAAAAAAAAAACCTGCTCCCAGCAGTCAAAAGTCAAGGCCACAAGATTGAAATTTGTGAGCCTTTTTCACAAGTGAGGCTCCAGGGCCAACACTGCCTAGGGCATCCCTTTACTTGTGGTCCACACATACTGCTAACAAGTTTGGACATATGATTCTCTAGCACACTGTAAATTAAGCAGCAAATTAGAAGGGGAGAAGTTGCTAGCACAAGCAACATGGGAACAGCCAAATGAGATGAGCTGTAAGTCAAGAAAAAGAAACTATAAAAATGGGCAAAAGAACTTTTTAAAAAATTATAAAGCACACCACACACACATATATTTGTTGTTATTGATGAGTGCCCACTACTTGTCTGCGATCAGGCATTACAGCAGGCGAAGATGTTTAAGACATGCTTCCTTTCAGAGCTCAAGGCTTGCTTCTGCTCTTGACTATCATGGCTTCTCTTTATTCAAAGTATTTGATTGATCCAAAGTAAGGAGGTATATGGCATTGGGTCAGATTATTGCTGCCTCGGATTAGTCTGCTCTTTCCTCAGCTCTAACCACTGGCAGGCAGGCACCTTCTGGTTCTTGATTTGTGCCAAAAAGAGTACAAGGCTTCTCAGTCTCAGATCCTTTCACGTGAATTGCATACTTTGCAGCCCTGCTTGATTCTACAAGGCTTCAGGAAGATCTTAGAACAGCTCTTTCTTGGCCAAAAGGTGCCCCAAATGTGATATTTTTATAGCCCTTTCTTGGATGCCCCTCCTTCCCATTTAGCAAGAATGGGAACCTATAATTTATAAGGGCATTTATTCACTCATCATTGTTGAGAAAAGCTTTCAGAAACTAATATTTCGTGCATGTATTTGTCCCCTATAGTAACACAAATGGTCTCAGGTTCATAGGCATTCAACATATATATTTGGAACAAACGCCTAAGTGAATGAAGGCACACTCTAGGGTCATATTGTCACAGTTATTCCAGAGGCATGGTCACAGAGGGAAATATTTTATGCTTATGATCCATTTTTAAAATAGTGACCTTATTTAAAAAAAGAGAAAATATATTTGAGGTCAAAGAGCCAGAAAAATAAGAACACAAATATTTTGGAAATTTTATAGCCTCTATAAAACAAAATAAGTAGTCGATCTAGTAAATCCTGTTTTCTTTTAGAAAGTCATCTGATTCATAAATGAAATAATTATTTATGAGAAATTTTTTCAATTGAAATTTTGTATTTTCTTCCCAAAACTTTAAGCAACTTTTAAACTGTATATGTGAGACCTAGATTAGTAAAAGAGATTTCAAGCAGAGAGATCCATATTTTAATACCCTATGACTCAGGATGTGCAGTGAGGGGAAAATAAATAGAACCAAGTCATTTCTATTCTATTTCTATTGTATTTGTTATCAAAGCCTGAACAACAGTCCATGGTGAATTGGCAATAACTCAATATCTAGTTGAACACACTAATTAATGATAAAATAAGGGATCATTCTGTTGATTTCTGTGGCCAAATATATGATACTCTCATTCTTAAAAGATGAGACAAAGTAGCGGGATAAATGTTATAAAATTATTAGACCACTAGTACTTCACCAATGACTTAATTACTAGAGATTAACCACAATTTTTGTAGGAAAAATATGTCCTGAATCTTTTTCAGGCACTCCAATATATTTAATTAAATAAAATGGGGAAAAGATTGAAAAGGAATATAATGTGATCTGTATTTTCCTTCCTCTCCCTCCTCCTCTCTTTTAGCACTTTGCTACTCACCCCCCAGTCCCCCACTCCAAGTAACCTGATGCCAATTCTCCTAACATCTATTTTACAACTTCCTTCAAAGAGAATCCTTATTGCCTCTGATATAGATTCACCAATACATATATTCATATATACATGCAAACCTGGACACAATTGGCTCTTAGTACCATATTCTATGTTCGCTTTCATTCATACATTTTGCTTATTATAACCTTCCACTTTCTTCTTTGTAATTTCTCTCTCTCTGATTGAAAGGTCTACCTTTCTCCATGAGGTTTATTCATTTCCTACTAATTCATTCCCAAAGATCATCTTAGAATCTTTTAAAAACATTTACTATATACCAAGTGATGGGTTTGGGGAAGGTGATAACTTGCCTTTCCCCCCAGAGATGTCTCTTACTTTGTTTTCACGCTAATTCTCTTAGGTAGATTCTATAATTATCCTCATTTTACTGATGAGGAAACTGATGCTCAGATAGGTTAAGTATGTTGTCAGTGGTCCCTCAATCCTTGGTGAAGCTGGGGTCGGGACCCATGGAAGCCTAAGCTATAGCGTTTAATAATACTACATTGCCTGTCATGGATATTTCCTTCTGGAGTTTAATTCAGCCAGTGTGGAGCACCTATATAAAAATATACATACATGTACAAACTTTAAAAATATTACTGCAGTAATCAAAGAGAGCTGGCTCCACCACCAATAGTATCTGGGAGTTTAATCAGTGTTTCCTTTATCGATTGACTATCAATAGATAGCTCATGAGTGGCCTCTTATCACTAGTTACACATTTGCTTTCTCGTTGATCCAATTCTACAATAAAAGAAAAAAAATCCATCTGCTTTACTAAAGTAAAGGAGGAAAAGACATGAATTTAGTAGCTAGATCAGAGGTCCTATTAGAGAGAAAAGGGCTTCGGTGGATGTTGTTTAAGCAAAGGAAGGCTGCTGAGAACATGGGGACAATCCACCTACAGGGGCAGTTAAGAGGCAGAAAAAGAAAGGGAGAAATTTGGATTTGCTTGTAAGGGAAAAGTGGGATTGGGACAGAAGGATCCAAGGGGAGGGTCATCAGACTGAGGAAGACTGAGGTGCTCTGTGGGATAGGGACCAGGGCAGTGTCCCCTCTGATGCATATCTGTTCACAAGGATCAAAATATAGTTTGAAGTGTGAGGTCTGGTGTGTGCTTCGTTCCCTGCCTTGTCTTTCAGATCCTCAGTAAAAGTTTTGCTACTGTGATAACCTGAAGTTCGTGGTTGCTTGGATGGTAGATGGGTTGCAGGATGGAGCCAAGGAGAAGGGACTTTGTCCCCTCTTTTGATGGACACCAGAATGGTGATAAAGGAATGGCCACAGGGAACACAGAAAATACCCTCAATGAGAGTAGAAAATAGAGCAGTGGTGATCCCAAAATGATAATCCCTCAGAGAAATATTGGGGAGAGCTTTGGGGTATTACCAGAAGGCGGGGTTAAATCAATTTATCTTGATCTGAAAGGGCTAGGGAAGCCTAGGGTACATCTTGATTATACTACAGAAACTCAACCATCTAACTTTTTTCTTTTTTGTAAAGAATAATGTTATGTTTGCTAGAACCAGGGAACAGACAATGACATAGCCGCTTCTTAAAAGTACATTTGAATATATCAGCATGTACAGTCAACTTATCTGCTGACTTAAAAACAGCGTGATGAAATTTTTTGCCTGTTAAACCCATTATTGCCCATAATGAAAGACTATATGCAATAATCACAACATACAGCCTCATGTTTGATCACAGCTTCTAAAAATTCATGATACAGGGATTTTTAGTTATACTCAACACATTTTTCCTTCAGAAATTGGATTGGTTGTTCTAGGTGCTGTGAATGATATAAATTGAGCTCTTAGTTGGAAGAAATCTAACAGATCAAGCAACCCTGAGTTTCAGACAGAAACTTACTCTGAATAAATATATTCAAAGGTATGTGGATTTTTATTCATAATTTGGTATCTTTTCCATTGTGCTTATTTCTTTTTCTACATTTTATGTTCTAAAATGTATTCTGCATTTCTAAAGATGCAAATCTATTCTGCATTTCTAATCCTTTATGCCATTAATATTCAGTTACTTCTTCAGTTGGATGGTAATTAGACTCCGATTATTAAATGAATTATTTTACTTTCTAGTGCAGCAAAGTGTCTACATTTCTTTAAATTTTAGTTCCAAAATCCCAAAGCACTTTTGGGGACCAAATTTCACAGCAAAATATTAATTATTTATCAATTAAGATAAAACATTTTTAACATTATGTGATCCACTACTTTGAAAATGTTTTATTTAATGACATCAAATAGAACTATCAATGAAATGTTTTTCTCATTCATTCAAACTTAAAAAAAAAAAACAGATTTAGGAGGTAGAAAATATCAGTGAGATTTCCATAGCCAGCATCATTATAAATGATGTTCACTTCCTATGCAAAATTTAAGGTCTTTCTTCCGACAATTTTCCAAGTTAGTCAATAATTTGCACCACAAAGCAATGTGTGTATTTTACAATGGCCTAGTTTGCTTCGCATCCCAAGGGTCTGATTTGTGGGACAATTACAGTGCAGCATCAAACAAAAGAAAGATGCCATAGACTAAGTAGGGACTCTTTTAAGGAGATGTCATTCAAAATTCATGGAATAATCACGGAATCTTAGCGCCATTCTCTCCCTTCCATTCAGCCACATCCTCTGCTCCATATCTGGAGCTCAGAGATGTTACCTGAAGGTCTTGTCTGAAGTCCTACTGGTGGAAACACCTGAAATGAAACTCCACTCCTTCCTTACCCTCTTCGGACAAATTACTTAATGTCTTTCCTCAGATGATTAGTCTTTATTTTTAACAGTAGCAATGCTCAGGTGGATTGTACAGAAAAAAAAAAAAACAACTATGCCTCTTGGTCCTAAAGATATCAAATACTTTGCACCTTGATGACCTCCCCATCTTTTAGAGTCAACTCTATTCTTTGAATCATTAATTATAAGCTACATTCAACTTCTGCGACTCTAGAAGCTGTACAGTTGTAGGAAAATGGCATGCCAGATCACACGATCAGAGAGGATCCATGTCCTTACAATTTGTTTAGCTCTCAATCTAAACATAAAGCGTCTATGTCACTATTGTGACCCCAGAAACAATGAAATGGGCTGAGAACTGGAAATCACATATGAGTGAAGTAACCTCGCAAAGAATGCCCTGATCCTTCCTATTAGCAACAGACTAATATGGGTTATGTGGGTTTTGTGGAACATTAATTATGCCCAATTTTGAGAAGAAACAAGAAAAGTGTGTGTTGATCTATTTCAGGGCCATCAAGAAATGGGGACCTGGATTTTGTTTGCCTGCCTCCTGGGAGCAGCCTTCGCCATGCCCGTGAGTAATATACTTATACCTCCTGTATAAGTCAATGTCCCATTTCACAAGCTTGGGAATAAAAATCTGCCCCACAGTTGGTAAACTCTAGGGTTAAAAATAGTTTAAGATCAGATGTCCTCAAATATTTTTATGTTTAAAAACACTTTGAAGAGCTTGCTATTAAAAACAAAAAAAGATTCTTGGATGACTCTGCCAAAGATTCTGAGTAGGAACAGATGGGATGGGGCCCAGGACTCTGCATTCTAACAAGTACCCCAGGAGATTCTGTTGAAACAATTAGCTTGTAAATATCACTGCCCATCTCTACATGGAGGAAACTTTTGGATGGGACCCTTGGACAGCCTCCAGAGAAAGTGCTTAATCAGCCTTAGGCAAACACTACAAAAATCCAAGTTTTCTCTAAAACCCAATATCTCACAAGCATCCAAATCTCTTCCTGCTCTCCAAAGTCCATTGCTGTTATCCTTCAGAGAATAGGATTTTTGTGTTAGGAATCCCCTTCTTGAACCATTTTCCTGTTCTCAGAGGCCTCATCCCTTTGGGTGTACCTGCTAAGCACATGACTTTCCTGTGGTTGTCTGAAATCCTACCTATCACCACTACATATGGATGCATTTATATTCAAATGTACCAAGGACCAGGAAATCTGACCCATGCTCTCTGGATGCAGGTACACAAGGTCAGAGAGCTCAGATCGCATGCAGGCAAAGCAGGATCCATTTGCTTTTCAGTGGCATAAAGAGCAGTTGATACAACCAGAAGCCAGCAAAGCTTGCATATCTGCCTCCTCTCTTCCTCTCTCACCCACGAGACCAAGAGTCTGTGCTCTGCTTTCCTGAAATTCTGCACTGGGGTCATTCATTACTAGTCCCCTGTGGAGCCACCGCATTACAAATTCAGCCCTTTTCCCACTCCTCAATTCAACCCCTGCTCTCTGAGGGCTTATGTCCGGAATGTATAGAAAAGACAGTTACTTGATTAAAATCAGTCACACTCAGATGAGAGAGAATTAACCTTCTTAGGAAATGTGAGCATTTGAAAAGAAGAGAGCCTTAAAGAGCTCGATGTCTGAGGGAGATGTTTGGAATGATTCACTCTCCTCCACTCCAGGGCCAACCGGCACTCCACCAGGCAGGCATCAGTCACTAGGCCTCCACTTTTGATAGGGCAGACAGTCTTGGTTTAGACCATTATTCAGAATGTGTTTTTTTTTGAACTTTTAAATGTTTCTGCCATAAAACATTGACAGAATAATACAAAGAACTGGCCTAAACTTCATAAATCAACTCTTTCATTTTCCACAGGATATATAATGTTTCCACTTCATTGCATCCATCTGGTTCTCATATTCAGCAATAATTCACACACAGTTGTTTCTTTTGTTGTTGATGATGTGGTATTTACTTTGCACACCAATTACGAGGCATCTCTTTGCTACTTAAGCACTTCTCCACCTTCTGATCCATAAGGGAAGATTTGTGAGACAATTCTCTTCTTGTTGGCATTTCGTAATTGTGAAAGAGAAACATCTCTCTCTTCCCGACATGGAGTGAGTTTCCTTAAGAAGTAAAATGGTGGATGGGGTAGAATAGGATTAATTGAAAACATGGATGGAGGGGTGTCCGAAGATCACTGGAGGATAAATGTGTGCTGGTTCCTGCTTCCAGGTCTCCCACCATAAGACTACAACCCCCGGGGAAAATATTTCAGTTGTTCTGGACCTCTTTAAAATAAGAGGGCGCCTCTCCTACACAGCGTACATGTTCAAAATAAAGTAGACCTCAAATATATTCTGCAGTATATAGATTTTTTAAAAGTAGCTTCAGTCTCTCTTAATGTGAACAATTGCATATTGACTTAATCTTTTCCTCTCTCCCTCTCCCTCTTCTCTCTCTCTCCTTTCTTTTTCTTCTCCTTTCCCCCTCCCTATAAAAGCTACCACCTCATCCTGGGCACCCTGGTTATATCAACTTCAGCTATGAGGTAATTTTTCTCTTTACTCATTTTGATCATTGTTTGACTTAACAATGCCCTGAGCTCGGTAAAGAATAGTGTTGATTCTTCACTGGAGATGTTTCGCAGTCCCAATTTTTGAGTTCCCACTACTGGGTTCCTGGTTTAAGTCTTGATGGGTCTCTACAAGCCTGCATTGCCCCAGCACACACCTACCTGGCCTCTCTGACTCAGTCTCTCCTCCTTACATGGCTATAAAGTTATCCATCATGAACTACCACTCGGGGTGGGGTTGGGGAGCTGGGAGGAGGTGCTGCATGATAGGACAGAAAGTGAACCTTGGCTGAACAGGTGTATTCTATTCTAGCCTGTAAAATGTGGGGACTCGGGTGAGATGTGATTTAAGATCCTTTCCAGCTAGAAAACCCCTGATTCTAAGATGTTCATACTCTGTGTGTCTCCCTCATTTGTATTCACTGAAAGATTAGTGATCATGTGGCCTACGAGACATTCTGCAGAGCAATGGAAAGCATGACATTTCTGGAAATCAAGTTTGAAGCGCTCCTCAACCCTACACTAACTATGTCACCTTGGGCAAACCATTTTGTCTCTGGAACTTTGGTTTCCTTATCTGGGGAAGGGGAATAATCATAATACCCATGCTTCAAAACAGTTTGGGGAGACAAATAGTCAAGCTATATGAAAGGTATTTTGTCAAGTGTAACTTGAACAAGGTTAACAATTGTTTGTTGTACTGATATCAAATGCTGTCCTACTATATATGACCGAGTCCCTGTACCTGGTTGCCCAAGGGTAGACTGTTTAGAAGGGAACAAAACTCTTACATCTTTCATGGGTGCAGGCGACAATCTGTGAATCTGTTTACTTATACAAGCTGAGGAAAAATGTTAATAAGAATTTGAGGCAAGATTATCCATTAAACCTTAAAAGGCTGACATATTTGACCAGAAAACCTGTCTTTCTAGGATGAGGGACAGACAGTGTTGCTGCCTCCTTTATTTTTCATTGTGACATCAAATCAAAACAGAATATGACTGTTATGTCACATTAATCTTTCTGTTTTGTGTTGCTCTTGCAAAGAGGAGCAGGAGTTGTGGGATTAAACAGAATTACTACTTTTATACCCCAGCCAAGCTCATGAACCTCTTTGACTCCCCATGACCTTCTCTGTAAAAGTGAGCGTGACAATATTTGCCTCAGAGTATGTGAGAAAACATGAAAAATATGTGTGATGGATGGAATGTAGTGCCTAACACATAGAAATCACCAGACAAGAATTTTCCTTATTCTTTCTTCCATACAACTCATATTTTCAGGCTATTAATATTGACAGGACTGCATTATTGAATCTCTAGTTCATCTACCTAAATTCAAACAAATGTATTCTAATGTTTCTTTCTCTTAAGGTCCTTACCCCTCTGAAGTGGTACCAGAGCATGATAAGGCAGCCGGTATGTAGCTCTTTTGTTCTTTATTCCCTTAAAATACTAAGCATGCATTTCAATTCCCTTTTAAGTGAGATAACATATCTATGCCACATACAGACACTAATGGGAAATTGAGTTTGTAAAAGGTCCTATCTGTGTACACAGTTAGAAATTCTTACATAGGACAAAAATGAATAAATATTCAGATTGTCATAACGACAAAGAAAACATTGCTACTTCTCCAGATGGAAGTCAATGGAGCCGATGGTAAACCTGACTCTCTGTTTCTCACCAGTACCCTTCCTATGGTTACGAACCCATGGGTGGATGGCTGCACCACCAAATCATTCCCGTGCTGTCCCAGCAGAACCCCCCGAATCACGCCCTACAGCCTCATCACCACATCCCCATGGTGCCAGCTCAGCAGCCCGTGGTCCCCCAGCAACCAATGATGCCAGTTCCTGGCCAACACTCCATGACTCCAACCCAACACCACCAGACAAACCTCCTTCCGCCCGCCCAGCAGCCCTTCCAGCCCCAGCCCGTCCAGCCTCAGCCTCACCAGCCCATCCAGCCCCAGCCACCCGTGCACCCCATCCAGCCCCTGCCGCCACAACCACCTCTGCCTCCGATGTTCCCCATGCAGCCCCTGCCCCCCATGCTTCCTGACCTGCCTCTGGAAGCTTGGCCAGCAACAGACAAGACCAAGCGGGAGGAAGTGGTGAGTACATCTTAAAGGCACTGCACCATCTATGAACATGGTAAAGCAAAATTGGCCCTACGAGTTCTAAGTTCTCAACCAATCTGGGGTCCGCAGTTTGCCGAGCTACAACAGGTCACTGACTCTATTAGTCCAAGCATGTGCTGTAACTTTATATTGTAAACGAGCTTCTCTACATGGCTTAGTAATTAAGACCATAGCTTTTCTGGTGGGTTTCAATTCTACAATTAGTTTTAATTCCTACCAGAATATATGTAACTAAAACCCATTCATTTTAAGGACAGCGGTATAAAGAAATATATGTTCTCCTTACCTTTCAAGTGTCTGACTAGCAAGAATAGGCTAGAATTGCACTGAAGATTTTAAAAAGAATAGTTTTTGAGAGTGGAAGTATGCAAATATTTGAACAGGCTACAAAAGGTCGGTGAGAAATCTTGGTAAAGACCTAAGGGAAGATTACCTCTCTACAGTGATTTTTGAATCTAACTTGGAGGAAGCTTCACTAGACAGATTTCCCTTTCAGTGTTGGGATTCTACAGATTAAGCTTTTGGTAAGAAGTGTTCACAATTAAGCACAAAATCTTTTTCCGTTACAGAAGCCTCTTCCAAATGAGTGGGAAACAGCCAATAAAACAAATGACCCTTACCCATATCCATAAACCCTTACTTCGGTGTATATGAGATTTGGTAATTCTACTGTATGTATGTATCCAAATGCAATTTCAAGTTATAAGCACTAGTGAGGATTTTCTATTGAGAAGCAGTTGGGGGTGAGGTGGAAAAGACTAGGGTGGGGAGCCAGGATACCTGGGGTCTAGTTCCAGCTTTGCTCCCCAACAGGAGACGGTATAGTACAAGTTACTGCAAATCTATGGGTGTTTTCCCTTCTTTAAAATGAGAGAAAATGACTAAGTCAGATAATTTTCCAGCCTCTGTCCAAGCACGAATACCATAGTTTCCCAATAAAAAATTACAATACATGCCACATATGGCTTTACAGTTATGGGGAATATGGGGCAGAATTTTGGAAAACTGATTGTATCTCAAATAATCTGGTACCTATAGTTGATTATTCTAGAGAAGGTACACGATCCCTCTTTGAATAGAAAATACATTTATTTATCTCTTTATTAATACTTAAGGCCATAAACTTCATAATGTGTTCACAACTTGCCACTATTTATGAAAAGTTGACTCTGAATAGGTAGTTTGAACTTTTCAAAACTCCAGTGTAAAATTAGATTATAAATACTGATAGTGTCTTAGAGTTGTTTTAGGAAAATAAAATAAAATGATAAGCTCAGAGCCTGGCAGGCAGGAAGTACTCAATAAATGTAGCAATTGTTATTTCATTATAAAATAATAGTTTTAAGTGTCCTGATGGTGGGGGTCTCAATCCTGGATATCTCATCTCTAATGACAATGAGATAACAAAGAAACTTTAAAAATTGTAGAGTAAAACTTAAATGGTTGTACATTGTTTTGGAAAAACTGAAGTCATATGTGTTATTATAAATGGCACACACTAAGAATATTTGTAAATTATTTTAATTGTTCCTTTTGCTATCTTTTTCAGGATTAAAAGATCAGAAAATGAGAAGAAAACTGAAATAGATATTTCAGTTGCTTTTAGAATGACGCAATGATTTGTGCCTACCATCACTTTACTTAGTAAATTCTGTAACTAAAAACAAGTACATTAGCAAACAATAAAATGTTTTTAAAATCATTCACGTCTTTGTGTTGAATTGAATTTAAAATTTCACATCACTTGAGCGAACATATTACAAATAGCTATTCTTGAATAAGGTAGGAACTGCTCATTTATACGTACAAGTTAACCATTCTTCAGGCGAATGAGTACTATATTTCTTCTTAGAGAAAACTTTAAATATACTTTCTCAAATCTTTTAAAAAATGGAAGTTTGTAATTAGTTATAATAATTGATAAAGTGAAAAATTATAAACATGTACAGTCACTGAACCTGAACCAAATGAAGGGAAGTTTATATGAAGAATTCTTTACATTGAAAAAGATAAGCTCTGAAAAATGTTTATATTACAAAACAAATTAAGACTTGGAACACTGGCTTTACATTTCACACCACATTAATGAACAAAATCTGGTCTTTTGATCTTATTCTACTGAGAAAGATTATTTAAATGAAATGATGTGATATGTATAATAATGTACTAAATTTTAAATTGTTGAGGTAATCAGTTTTCCTAAGAAAACTTTGATTAAATGGAGCTTCAAATAGAAAATCACAGTGATTTTATATATGTCATTTCTTCCGCTTCATAATCTTTAAGATGATAAATTCTACTGCATAGTCTTCAAAATGTTAACAGATGTATAAATGGACTCAATACAAGTTTTCTTTCCCACTCATATTTATATTTGAATCCTTTTTTCCTCCTACACCCACACAGAACTGTAAACAGCCTTTTTAGGGTTTTTATTATACAGCACCCACAGTAACTTTATTCCCATACTTTTATGATTAAGGCCCCTTAATCATTTTCTCAAGTGAATAAACATAACTTTACTGGGAGGGTGTCAATATTCAAATAAATAACTTGATTTTAAAGAATTTAGATTCAATAAAAAAGTAATCAATCGGCATGGGCCAATTCTAATTGACTTAATAAATATGTATTAACCATCTTCTAGGGCAAGGCACTATTCCATGTCCTGGTAAAAATGTTAAGTCCCCATCCTTATGGAATCTAGAATCTATCAAAGGAATAAAATAAGCTGACAGATAATAAGAGAAGGCCTAACAGTGGTAATACTATGACAGAAGTACAGACAAAATGCTCTGGCAAATATAGCAGATATCATTAGCTAGCGGGCCAATAGCTCTCCTCACTACTCATTGCTTGTTGGCAGAGGTGGAATC
Source organism: Rhinolophus hipposideros (assembly GCF_964194185.1). Lineage (NCBI taxonomy): Eukaryota > Metazoa > Chordata > Mammalia > Chiroptera > Rhinolophidae > Rhinolophus > Rhinolophus hipposideros. The sequence continues at coordinate 121,210,865 of NC_138046.1, read as the reverse complement.
AATCTCAGCCTCTGGCCTCCCGCAATCTCAGGAGAGATGAGTCCCCTCCTCTATTCCAGGGAATGAATGTTCCCTCCTCCATGACAATCATGGCCTCAATTACCATAACATATCATATCCACACCAAATATGGCATCTACTCCCCTTGCCAGTGATTGGTATAGGGATGGGTTGTGGTGGAACCTGAATGATGAATGAAGCCCAAAGGGAAGTCTGCTAGGAGAGGAGGAGCTTCTGGGGGAAAAAAATTACCCTTTCATTTTATATAACACACGTGTGCGCGCTACGAAAAAGTGTTGTTCTGTCTTTGGATCTATTTGTTTGAGGATGTGATGCCTGGAGTTGTGTCTGCCATCATGTAACCAGAAGGGATAAGTGAAAGATGGAAAGCCCTTAGGTTCTTGGTGGCATCAAGGTGCCCCTGAATTAACCAATTCTGGTACCACCTACCTCTAGATGGATGCCACACACTATTTCTATGCTAGTATTTTTCAATTGTCGGTCATAATTGATTAGTGGGTCATGACATCAACATTAGAACCCCATCATTTATGTCATGACAGCAAACTGTCTCTTCCAATGATGTAAAGCTTATATGGCCAGAACTAAGGAGAATTATTTTGTTAATTGACTTTCCTAGGAAAATATCTGATAAATGGAGATAGAAATATATATCCTGGTGTATTCTAAAAAGTATATGCCCCCCCATGCACTTTGCCTCCCACAGCTCATGAAAATATTGCCATTACATTTGTTCCTACTGAGAAACATTTTAAACACGTAGGCGATGATGTTACTTGGAGACTGTGTGTGATATTGGAAAGAACAAACTTTGGAGTCAGACTGGAGTTGCTTTCAATTTTTCTGATAGAAGAGGATTCTCTATTTGGGAAAGTCATTGATAAAATAATTCTCTTTTATTAGGTTGGTGCAAAGGTAATTGCAGTTTTTGCAATTATTTTTAACCTTTTAAACCGCAATTACTTTTGCACCAACCTAATATTATAATTCAAATAATACATAAACACACACACACACACACATATTCAAATCACATTTTGAATTACAAGGGGAAAAGTCAGGCTTTGGACTCTGAAGACTATTACTCACTATGGAATGAGATGTACTGCACAAGATAATTTTAACAAGAAACTAAAACTTGTGTATTAAATGTCCAAACATGTGTTTTAATATTATCATTCTCATGGTGGTCTTCTATAATCGACATTGTTCTACCGCATTAAACATTGTATATTAACCAGAACATAGCATCTTCTTGCTGGTCCAGAATGAGACTTATGAACACCCTCCAGTGCGGTGTGTGGCCTTGGGAACTCAGAGGTAACAAGGCCCGTATGCTAGTTTTAAATTGCCCCTCACTGCTTTCTTGTTCTAATTGCTCCTTTCTGCTCTTAGTGGTCACTTCTTTCTTTCTTTCTTTCTTTCTTTCTTTCTTTCTTTCTTTCTTTCTTTCTTTCTTTCTTTCTTTCTTTCTTTCTTTCTTTCTTTCTCTCTCTCTCTCTCTCTCTCTCTCTCTCTCTCTCTCTCTCTCTCTCTCTCTCTCTCTCTTTCTCTCTTTCTTTCTCCCTTCTCCTTTCTTTCTTTCCTTCTTCCTTCCTTTCTTTTTTCCTTTCCTTTCCTTTCCTTCCTTTGTTAATGTACATTAATGTCTTCTAATATGTAGCTTATTTTGTATACATATTCTCTCCAACAAAATTAAGTATTTTAGCATTGAGGTTGTTATTCTGGAAGTTCCACAGTCACTTTGAGACTATTTTATTTCCTGACACTCCAACTGTGGCAGATAGCCACAACTGACAAAATTCTGACATGTAGATGTCACCACATAGTATAACATAGCTGATGAAAATCGAATAAAACAGCGTTTCTAATGCACTAAAACTCAGGCTTAGTCAGCTACTCAATGTGGCATATATTTGAATCAAATATGGAAGAAAATCACTAGATACTAATGATCAAGACTCAAAGCCCCTGAAATAAATAGCAGTACTGATCATAAATGCATTAATAAACCCAAACATCTATCTAAAGAATTCTTAAATCAAAAACAGCAAAAGTAGATTTGTGCTAAAAGAGCTGTGCTATGTCTTTGAAATTAAGCTAAAGACACAGATGAAGTTAAGTAAACCACCTGCAGGAACCGACCTCCCATGTCACTAATACATTTGAAATCTTCTCTGCTCTCATTCACTCTTTGTTAGTGAGGGCTTCAATATGCACAATTTTTCCGGGGCGCAAATACATGTCTAGGAATTGCCCTCAGAGAGTCATCAAAATGCATGAAAAGATATGTGCAAAGATATTGATCACAGCATTATCTATACTCATGAGAAACTGAGTCTCCCTTAAATTTTCCTATATCTAGCTGAAGAAATACTGTGATTTAAAAAAAGTATACTTTAGAAGAAAATTTATTAGTGGAGTAAGTGTGGTAAACTGAAGTTTACGATGAAGACTGTATATCATTCGTGACGATTACACATGAGCATGACATATAAGTGACCGAAACACACATACGGAAATGTGCGCAGATGTAGCTGTTTGTACGAAGATCCAATTTTTTCACAGTAAACACAAATTGCTTCTGTAATCAGAAACAAATTTAATTTTTTAAAAGTTTGTTCTCCCTGTCTTCTGCTTCAATCCAGACACTCCTCCTTTCCTTCAGTTCCCTTTGATGTGAGCTTTGGATCTCTGTGAGTCCCCTTCAGATCAATTCCAAGTAGAAATCAGTTCATAAGTACTTCATTTTTCAGAGAAATATTTGACCAAAGAATGAACAATACAATCAAACAACAAAGAAGAGATGAATATTATAAAGTGAAGGAAGATGAATTAGAAACAACACAAATAAAATAAATGACCATCAAGGCAGCTCCAGCTGAAATTCTGTCGAAGTTAACTGGGTTCAAAGAGCAGGCAGGTCAAAGGAAAAACAAAATGTCTAAGCCCTAAACCCTTAAAGAGCTGGGGGCTTGTAATGATTTTTCACATTAAATGGGTTCTCTTTTGATTTAAATAATGTCTGAACTATTGCTGACTTAAAACTCATCAATTATCTGATTTTACTTTGGGGCTGCAACTGCCTGTAATGTACTTATTTTCTCTCCTAAGGTTAATTAAATCAGGTCTGATCATCTAAAGAGCTTGACCTCAATCAGCAACAATGCCAATTAACCAGACAATGCTCACAATTTACTTATTAAAAAGGGCAAAGGAAAAGGCAGTCTAACAAACTAATTTCCAGGCTGTATTTCCATCACCACCTCTCTTGGCAGCATGCACTAAAGATGGCGATTCAAAGGATTACCTAGAAGTAACCTTTACTTTGTCAGACACAGTAATAGTTTCCACATTTTCCACATCAAAATTCAGATATGTAGGGTCATAATACAACAGAATAACTGAAATTAGAGACATATACTAACTAGGAATTTCCCTCTACTCACACTCTTCAGTAGGTGTTCCCAGGTGGCTATTCAAACTTAAAAGAATTAAAGTAAAATAAAATTTAAAATTCAGTTACTCAGTCACACTAAACACATTTTAAGTGCTAACAGGCCTCGAGGGGTTAGCGGCTGCCATATTGGAGAAATCAGATACAGGACATTTCCATCACCACTAAGAGCTGTATGACACAGTGCTATATACTGCTTTCTGAGGTGGAAGAACAATTCCCACTAATTCAAAGGTTTTCAACAAAAGATGAAACAAAAACGCGTCTGCTGGTTAAAACTGAACATGTCAACTATCTCTGACAAGCCATTTCCCAAGCATTCCAGGAAGCAGGATCTCGTATTGGAATTTTCTGAGAACTATACAAGCACCCTTCTCTTCCTCAGGTCGAACCACATGCACCAAAATGGTCTTTCCTCTAGTTTTCTTTAAAAGTAGATAAATCCAAAGTTCAACTACATTAATTTTTCTGCTTGTAAGAGAAACTATTTCAGTTCCAAAGGAATGGCCGTTTCTTTTCAGACCTCTACCAGCCACGTCCACACTGGAGGTAGAAGGCTGGGGCTGCCCTTGACCTAGGCCAAAGTCTAATCTGACAGAAAGATTAAAGTAAGAAAAAAACTTGAACTTTTGTCCAAGGGTGGTGGACTGCCTGTAACATCAGAAAACATTCTTTTCTATTTTGTGGTTCAAACCAATGGTGCAACATAGGACAAATGAGTGTGTGTTTGTGCATGCATGTGCACATATGTGTGCACACACGCTCATTGAATGTACCTGTAGGTAAAGGACACATGTGGAGACATATACCATTTGAGCAACTTGAAATTTTAAATAAAACTTCTATGGTTATATCAGTGATCATCACCACGACACATTACACTTGTTCCAATATAAAATTCTATCAAGAAAAAAAAGGTGCAGTTGCTCATTTTATCTACAAGCAATGCCCAGTTGACCACCTCTTCTCCCAACTCCAAACAAAATGAAAACACTGACTTTTCCCATAAATCTGAAGTTTGCCCCTTAGTAGGAAACAATTGCTGAAAATACCAATATTAAGTTTAAGGCCAGGACTTTACAAAGAATGTAAAATAGCAAACAAATGTATTAATAATAATTAAAAACAAACAAACGAACACCAAAGACATCTAACTGTGAACAGCTTAACATGGGAATCACAAGAGAAAAAACGATTTCAATCAATTTCCCCATTTCCAGAACATAGCGCCTTCTAGTTGTATTCTATATTGCTTTAAAAAAAATAGTCATCTGTCTATTTGTTGTGAAATTCTTGTTAATTGGATCTTTTACTTTTTGTTTTGTGATTTGGCTTATAATTCCTTTGCCCCCACTTGGTTTACAGCCTTATCAGCAGGGGTCGTTGGCTGACATTTAGTTATTCAGAAATCCTTCCCAGCCAGGAAGAATTCATCCTGGCCTCAGCTGAAACACCTGACTCTTCTGGAAGATAAATAACACTTGATGAATAACATTGGACTGGGAGTGCTGAGGAGGGAAGAAAGGAATGGTCAGTTGGGTCCCAAAACATTTGCCTTGATAAATCACGCCTGAATCACCTATCAAAAATAAATAAATAAAAGCTCAATAAAGCCCCTTACAAATAACATTGACCTATGGTAACAAAAACTAGCCCAGGGTCCAGCATTTTCTTTTATTAATTAAAAAAAGAGAAAGATTGTTAACAATGTTAAATATCTTCCTTGGAACAGCCAAATCTTGTTTTCCTCACCAAAGAATTTTCCATGCTTCCAATTTGTCTGTGGAATGTGAGGGGCTCTGGGGTCAGATAAGTGTCCACAGAAAGACAACAATGGCTTCCCAGTGTGGTGGTGAGGTGGGCAGGCTCTGCAACCAGACTGTCTGGGTTCACAATCATGACCTTCGCTTATCTGCTGTGGAAACTTGGACAAGTTTCTTAGCCTTTCTGTGCCTCAGTTTCCTCATCTATAAAATGTACGAACATCCAACTCTGAGTCCTTTCCTGTCAACGAGCCCCAAGCTCAACACATGTTGACTATGTTTCTTATCTTCAAAAAGTGAGGCTTCTTCTGGCTCTGTAGATCCCCAAAACGAACCCTACGTAGTTGGAAGCAAGGATGGTGCAGAATTTGGACATAACCTGGATGTTTTCTATGATAAAGGCTTCAGAGTCAAACACATCTGTCATTTATCAATGTAGTATCTCTGACATACAGCCACCTGAACACCTCCCTTACTGATTGCTACCTTGCTTGGTCCCTGCCTTCACCTGTCTGACATCCCAGAGGCTGTTCTTTGCCATTGCCAAGGTCAACCTAAGGATAATACGAGAGTAAATCTACAAGGAGGGTGGCATGGGTTGCACAAGGGCCATGGGAGGCCAGAGTGTTAGACCTTCTCCCCCTGATGTCTTTCTTTCACCTTCTTTGTAAGGCCTGGTCCCCACTTATAATGACTTCCAACTCTGATCATTCCTTTGTTGCTCTGGCATTGCTCACAGCTCCTCTACATCCATGTTAGGGGTTTCTTTACCAAACTGTTTTTTCTCTAGAGTGGTGGTTCTCAACTGGGGCAGCTGTGCCTCCTAGGGGGCATTTGGCAATGACTGGAGTCACAAGGTGGGGGTGGGACTGGGAGGTAGAGTGGTATTATTGGCACATAGTGGGGAGAGAACAAGGATGCTGCTAATCATCCTACAAGGCACAAGACGGACCCCACAACAAAGAATGGTCCAGACTCGAATGTCAACACTGCTAAAGTTGAGAAACTTCAAATGATGCCAACAGTGAATCAGGCTGTGTGTTCAGAATTGAACATGCAGAAATAACGACACTCTGAACAAATGTAGAAGTCTGTGTGTGTTTTTAAAACATAATTGAGAAAGAAAAACCAAGAGCTTAACTTTTAAAAGTTAGTAAACTTGATATAGGACCTCATACAACTGGCTTTTCACCTCCTGTACCGACTGCATCAGCAAAATCTAAACAGCTTGGGGAGTGGCCAGGAGGTTAAAGAAAACTTGCAAGGTGAAGACTCGGCTGCCCCAGGATTAAGTCAGCTGATGTCTCCAAATCAAAACCATTCTGCAGAAACTAAAACAGCTATTTGTGTCTTCAGAAGTTACTTAAATGTGACAGTGTTGTTTCTTGGGAGGTTACTTAAAAGTGGTTTTGTTACCTGAGTAATAAGAATGGAAAAATAACCAGGCCATTAGCCATTAGTATAACTACTGAATGAGAGCTCATCTAGTTTGGCTGGGAAATGTCCTATTTTGGGATTTGTTTGCATTTGAATAAAGAGAAATAAGTAGTTTTGTCCATAGAGTGGCCATGGATTTAAGATGCCTTCATTTTCTCGATTTTCAGAACCATCATTCTCCAAAAGTATTATTTGATGAATATCATAAGGTTTCGGTTACAAAATTATTACCCAAATACCTCAGCCCTGGAGAATAGAAAGCAGTGTGCTATGGACAGGAGACCCACTCTGAGCGCAGACTTTGGGTAACCTATAATATGTGACGAACCCAGGACATGAAACATACTATTTGTCCAAATATCAGACTCGAGACACTCCTCCAAGTGAGATTAACCTCATCCCTTTCACCCTCATATACCGCACATCAGGAGAACAGCTGTAAATGAGCATCAGCTCAATGCCTCCTTGTCTAGGGGTCTTCTCTTACTGGTCTCCCTGGGCTGGAGTGCTCAGGCCTCGATGTTTCCCAAGATATTTTGGGCAGGCCTCCATTTCAAGCAACTACATACTTGTTTCTTTTTTGATCTCCCCACTAGCTAGCAAGCTCCCTGAGGTGGATTTAGAAAAATACCTGGGAACTCATTGGAGTGCTTAATATCTGCTCAAGGAACAATCATTAGCATTAAAATCCACCGAGCTATGATATCAAAGTAATGATAATAATAATATCAAACATTTACTGGGCTCTTATTATATTCTAGGCATGTTCTAAGCACATGACAGATGTCACCTCTTTAATTCTCACAACCTTATAAAGGAAAAATTCTCTCTATCCCCAATTTACAGATGAGGAGTTGTCTACACTTTAAATTTTAAAAAGAAATGAGGCGCTTCTTAAAACACACACACCCTGTCTTGTTTATTATGAGAGCCATTTGAAAGGTAAACTAATTTGTCATCTGCCTCTAGGACCCTAACTAAAACAACCTGTGTCTATTTCTAACAGCAAATCTGAATTCAACTCAATCAGACTCGTGAAGCTTGTCTCCTTTCATCACTTACTTGTTCTTGCCCATTTGATCTCCGAAGGATGTGCTAAGGAGTTAATTGTAAAGAAAAGCTCAAGAACTGGCCCCAGCCCAATAACTCCTTTGCAGTTGTGATAAAACACCAGAGATGGGGAGGAAACCTCTGCAAATATGGGCAAGTATCACCACACCAGGGCAGCACTGCCATGGCAACCAGGAGAAAGCCATGCAGCCCAGTCCTGGCTGTGAATCTGAGCATGACCGGCCCTCGCTCCTTCCTTGGTTCCAAAAGATGGATTGAAAACAAATAAATGCAAGTCCAGTCCTCATAGGAACTGCAAGGTGCTATCTTTCTTTCATTGACTCAGTCAGAGAAAGCTAGTGGGAACTAAGGATGTCTTATTAGAAACTCCAGACCTTGGCCCTTCAATATCTTCCTTCCCAAGTAGCCCATTGAATGCATATTAAACACATTTGGAAAGGCCATTTCAAGTGCCATTCTGAAGTTACTAGAATGACCAGAAGAGGAAGGCTGCTGATATATTCCCAGCATGAGACTGAATCAGAACTAATTGGCTGCCATACTCTCTTTACCTGGCATTAGATGTTCAGATTAAAATTCATGTGAAAAGGTTCAAATTTCTCAATAGCTTCCTGCACCGTAGCTTCCAGAAATGTTAGCTCTCAAGGCAGCTGTCCAAACTGGCTGCTTGCACAGGTCCTGACTAGGAAAGGGAATGTTTGTGAATTTGCACAGCTGCATGCAATAAGAAATTCAGGCTCGGAGGCTTTACAAAATCCCATTTTTGCCCTGTTGTTGATGAACTTGGGCTCACCCTAGGTCCCACAATGATTTTTTTCTGAATTTTAAACTAGGCCCAATAGAGCAACTTCAAACTTTCAAAAATTCTTCTTTTTAATGACAATTGTAGATTTCTAAAGTACTTATTGAACCTTGCTGAAATGTGCAATTCCTATTAGCAGGATTTCCAAAGACAGTTGGAAAATAAAGGGGGATATACTGCCTTGGTGGCTCATTTTTACACAGGTAGAAAAAAATCTTCGTGATGACGAAAGGAATCCAGGTGTCCAGTAATAGGTATCCAGGAACCTGCTATCACTACAACCTGGATTGATTTATTTTATAGTTGCTACTACTATAAGCCATCAGAATCACAATGTTAAATCTTTGCCCTTCTTCCAAATGGAATCATTCAACAGATAGTAAATGATGATGGTTTAAGAGCAATAAATTTGCTCCAAAAGCAACTTGGTTTTTAACAAATTATATATATATATACACACACATACACTTTATACTTGCAGCAACATGTACACATGATACAGAGAGGAAAAGGTATGCAAATGAACTGAGGTGGCCTGGTCACGTAGTTTAAAGCAATAGATTGCCTTAGGAAAAATCTATAGGAAAGCTTATGATTCCACCTTCTTGCTGTTAAAAAAAAATTCACCAAATAAACTAATGTTTAATATGATACTGTCTGTTCCTTTAGGAAGGATCCAAAGAAACTTTTCCTTGTAGCTATATGAAACCAGCAAGGATCTAAGGTCTGTGAATACTTTGGTAATATTCTAAATTCATAAGAAGATAGATTTTTGAGGTTCTTTCTATGAAATCATAAAAAATCCAGAATCGTAAAAGAATAAGGTTTGTACCAGAGGCTGCAAGCAGCAAAACTGAGGCTTTCTGGTTTTTGGAACGAACCATCTGTCTTTGCTGCATGGAGTAGCCACGGGGAAGAGTCAAATCATATTTTGTGGTCTCACATCAGTGCCCATATTACTTGTAGATGTCATAGAATCTTGACTCTTTATCATATCGAGGGGAAGGGCAACGTTTGTCCTTGTCCCAGATATCTGTCATTACATGGTCCCCAGTGATCCAGACCAAAAGAGAGGCTCAAAAGCAATAACGTTTACTCTCAGTTTGTCATGGACTAGCTGACCCTGCTATAATCTGATCCACTCTCACCCTCAGTTTTCTTATCTGTCACAGAAAAACACTGCACTAGATGGCCACTAAGACCTTGCAATAGTAACATCATAAGCCAATATGCATCGTTCAAGTCAAAGTGCGTCGATTTTAAAATACTGAGAAAATAGCCAAAGGAAAAGGTGCAGAAGTGGCAGGACCTTCCTGAGGTTTGCGCTCAGCTCAATAAAAATGAGTGTCTTGGCAATGACGTGTAACATTCCAGTCAACCTGGCTTGATGGCTCTGAACCTTCTCCTAAAGCAACAGGCAGAGACATCTTAAGTGTCGTTTGAACCACCTGACCTTTGAAGTTGAAAGAGACTCAAGTGCTGGAACAAGTGGAGTGAATCCCTCCGAAGTCATTACTTCTCACTCCTCCCTGCTTGTGTCCACCTTCCCTGGATGCTGCTTCAGGATTATTAACCCGTGAAGTCTTTCATATCCTACTGGCTTGGGTCCTGCCTCGCCCCAAGCAGGAAGCACAAAACATAATGCACACACCATCTCTTCTTACCTCTCCAGGGTCCTTACACCTCAGCAGTAGCAGCAGCTCCAGGCAGAACTGACCCCCCATTGTCCCCCAACGCAAAGCCCCTGTCCAGTGTGGGAACGCAGAAGGAGGCTGGAGATGAGGATACTGCTCAAAGAGCTAGCGGAGCCGAGCAGGCAGGCTCCCCGGCTGGAATGCGCTGCAAGAGGCCCTGGGAGGCAGAAGCCCTGGGGTCACTGTGAGCCTCTGAGTCAGACACCCTGGGGAGCTCTCAGCTCTAAAAGACTTCCTTCAGCACACAGGGCTGACCCGTACCCGCATTTACCAGGCAGAAAATCTGAGAGTTACAAAGTCACGGTAAATGGGTACATACACATGTGCCAGTTTACAGTAAATGGAGAGATGCAATGTAAATGCTGGAGGGAACAAATCATGCAAAGGAAATGCCAACACACGTATCTGATAAGGGACTCGTAGCCAGAATATATAAAGAACTCCTACAAGTCAATAACAAGAAGGCAAATAACCCGATTTAAAGATGGGCAAAGACTGAATAGACATTTGTCTGAAGAAAATACTCAAACGGCCAATAAGCAGATGAAAAGATGCTCGACATCAGTAGGCATCAGGGAAATGCAAATCAAAACCACAGTGAGACAGCACATCACACCCACCAAGATGGGGAGAATGAAATGTTGGCTAGGATGTGGAGAAACTGGAAGTCGCACACTTCGCTGGTGAGAATGTCAAATTCTTTGGAAAAACAGTTTGGCAGTTTCTCAAAATGTTAAACCTAGATTTCCCATACAACCCAAAAGAACTGAAAATATATGTCCACACAAAAACTTGTACACAAAGCTGTTCACAGCAGCGTCATTCAACCGATGAACGGGTCAACAAAATGGAGCATATCCACACAATGGAGCATTAGTCAGCTATGAAAGGGAATGAAGCACCGAGACACACTACAACATGGATGAACCTGGAAAACATGATACTGAGTGAAAGAAGCCAGACACAAAAGGTCACCTATTGTACGATTCCATTTATATGACATGGGCAGCACAGGCAAATCCATAGACACAGAAAGTAGATTTGTGGTTGCCAGGGGCTGGGGGGATTGGGGGCAGTAATGAATAAGGGGCACAGGGTTTCTTTCTGGGGTGATGAAACACTTCTAAACTCTGTGAATATACCGTGAAATTATACACTTTATATGTGAACTGTATGGTATGTGAATTATATCTCAATGAAGCTGTTATATTAAAAATGACATGCTAGCTCTTATTCCCTTGCACAACCTTTCCCCAACTACACTGGGCTCCTCTGAAGTCACCGTTACTGCTGTCGATTTACCTATGTGGCTTGGCAGGGGCTATGGTGAGAAAGGGCTACCATGGAGGTGGCCCCTGGCTCACCGGGACCCTTCTGCTCAGCTTCATTTCTAGGCCACTGATGATCAGAATTCTGCTCCAGCTTCATGGGTGAGACCCGCTCTTCCATGGCTCCCGCATTCCTGAGTGGTGACCCTCTTCCCAGCACGTCTGTGGTTCCCATTTCAAACTTACATTTGTGCCCCATGTGGCCACGGTCTCCAGATTACATGTGATTTCAGCACAACGGGCCCTCACAGCTCAGTGTCTTCCCATGGCCGAAATTCAGTAGTTCATTATTACCTCTCACCTTTTTTGAAGGGAAAGGACGAATTTGGGGTTGCGTGTTTTTAAAATAGGGGTATTGCCTCCAGGGGCTGTTGTGCATTTTCACTACTATAAGTAAAAATAAAATTAGCAGGTGATGCCAATGAAGGAATCAATTCAATGACGGGAATACCACAGTGGTCATTTGAGTTAAAAAAATTCAACATTCTAATATGATTGTACCATCCGCTAAGAGAACTGCATCAGTTACTGACACATTTATTAATATTCATTATTACTATTTTTTGTTCACTTCCACATCCTTCATCTTTCCAAACTATGCTTGAGCACAATGGATCAATGCTCACAAACATTACTTTCTTAATGATATCTAGTTCCATCCTTCCCCACGCTCACGATTTTTTTGAACCAGTGTATTCCACTATCAGGCCTAAAGTCTTAATGGAAAGGTTTGTTAGTGGTCCCAATTAGCTGCAATGTACAGTGTCTGGAATTTGTCACATTTTGGACCAACATGTAATTTTTGTCCATCCTAGACTTGTCTTAAAAATGTTCAACTTTTAAAAGCCCTTAAAATTATTCATTTTTAAAGTTGGTACCATTGCCCTCTGAAGGTCGTCGGTGGAACTGTGAAGAAGTAGGCTTTCCCATCTGAAGATAAGCAAGGCGGCAAATGAATGTTTCCAGAAGAGCCTGCCTGCGTTCATTCTGTGTTGGAATGTCCATACAGGCTTTTTCTCAAACACGCTTGAGTGCTGTGGGTAATAGATGTCAGATAATAAAACTCAGAGGCACACGCTATGTGACTTTTTAAGGGAAAAAAGTGGGGGGAATCAAAGGGTTTAACAATTTTATTCACTGGCTTACATTCAGCGACTCTGAAAATTTGGCCACTGCTCAGGTTTGTGAATTTCTATGGAAAATAAACTGTTTGGCAAGCTCAGTCAAACATGAGGCTGATAAAAAATGTTTCATGCTTTCTCAAGACCTTATGCCACTAATTGTGTGGGATTGGAAAAACTGTTCAAATGTCAATTTAAGTGTCAATTTAAACACTGTAAATAAATTATTTTCTATACCCATGTGAATTAATAAAATTCTGTTGATTTCAGGCCATAACTTGAACTAAACTCTCTTTGAGTTTTTTTTCCCAATGTTCCAAGGATGGTATAATATCTTTTAAATCTTACAGTTCTTTTTAAAATTTTTCTATTTGTTATTTTTTTCAATTACAGTTGACATTCAATATTATATTAGTTTCAGGTACACAGCATAGTGGTTAGATGGTTATATAATTTACGAAGTGATCCCAGAACTTCAGATTAGGCAAGTTGAGTTCAGTAGAGTTCTGTTTCAGAGTCAGCAATGTTAATCCAATATTTTATTTTACCCTAATGAAGAATTGGCTGAAAATTCAATTGACATGAAGGTTGTTAGGAATCAGGTCTTGAACTCAAAAAAAAAAAAAAAAAGAAAGAAAAAGAAAGGAAGGAAGGAAGGAAGGAAGGAAGGAAGGAAGGAAGGAAGGAAGGAAGGAAGGATTAAGCCAAAAGAAATAAAACATGATTGTAACAGCCTAAATCATTACATAACAAAGAATATTGTGGTGAGTTGCACTGCAAAGTTCATGACTTGTGAATATTATCTCCAAACCAATCACCTCGGCGTTTTATAGAGTTAGCTATCCAACTGCCTTCTTGACCCTTCCATGTGGTATCTCAGGGTCATCTCACTTCACTTATCCAATTCTGAACTCGTGACTTTCCCTTCTGGCAAATGTCTCTGTACCTAAGCCTCCTACATCTTCAGAGGTGTTTATAAAGCCTTTATCTCCGTGCCTGGCATGCAGACCTACTCAACAAACGTTGATGATGACTGATGATGAAGAAGATGATGATTTTCATGCACCCAATTAGTTGAGCCAGAAACCAAGTAGTTTTTCTTTATTCTTCTTTTCACCTCATGTCCCGCATTTAATCCATTCCCAGGTTCTGTCAACTCTGCCTGCAGAATAAATCAGGAATCCGACCCCTCCTCTCCAACTCTACTTTCATCATCCCTCCTCCAGCCTCCATCATGTTTCTCCTGAAGAAATTCAACAGTCTTCTAAACAACCTAACCATGTCCACTCTTGCCCTCGCCCAGTTAACTGTCCATGGGGGAAACCAGAACACCAGTCTTGATTACTAAGATGTATATAGTACTTATCATGTACTCATTAACATTAAATATGCTAAATAGCCTTATGATGTTGGTACTGCTATTACTTCCATTTTACAGGTGAGGAATTGAGCAAAGAGAGGCTGGAATGCATCCAAAATTACTGTCTCTAAGAGGCAAAGCCAGAATTCATACCTGAGCCATTGGGCTCCAGAACTGAGTGTTCAACCACTGCACAAAATACCAAACCATACCCAAGCTTTAAAAATTACAAACAAGCAAGCAGAGACTGTCAATTTGGTTCCACTGCATTTAGAATAAAATCCACCTGCATAGGACTTTCCCTGTGCCTTCCCTCTCGTGCCTCTCTCTCCTCCTGTTCCCCTGAAAAGCATGGACACGGCAAGCTTGGTCCTGCATACGGGTTTCCTCCCATGCTGCTCCCGGAGCCTAAACTGCTCTTTCTGGGCATTTGCACATGGCTGGCTCCTCCTTCTTTATCCTTGAATCTCACTCCCTCAGAAAAGCCTTCCCTGACCTTCCCAATCCAAAGTCAGTGTTCCCTGGCTGCTTGATCTCAACACCCTGTTGATCTTCTTCTCAGCACCTCTCTCAATGTGTAATTGCTTTCGTATGCTTGTTCATTTGTCTATTGCCTGTCTCTCCCACTGGTCTGGAAGCTTCACAATGATAAATATCATTTACGACTGTATTTCTACTGTCTAGCATCATGCTTTGCACATAGTAGGTGTTCAGAAAATTTGATAAATGATTGGGTGAAGACAAAACTACTTTGGTGACATGAATCATCCACCTGGACCTTAGGCTCTCCAAGTGTGATTGTAGGATCAGAATCAGAGTCACACGGGGATGCTGTTTACCAAAAGTAGAGTCCCAGGACACTGTTATTTTAAGCACTTACTTTTGAAGCCTAATACCTAGTTCTCTAAAGAATTTTTATAATTTTGATTTTGGCATAATTTGGCAATGAGTAACTCACAGAATTCTTGTTTGGCTGTGCTTTTTACATAATCATGGTGTGTTTTCAGAAATACTTGCTACGAAAGAATAATGCACATTATAAATTGCTTTCACCTGTTGTAAGATTGCTGAAAATACTCACTGACAATGAAATTGGCACATATTATGTTTTCAGATATATAGGTAAACATTTACATAATTATCTTGGAAGCCAGTAATTTCCTTTTCAACTTGTAGACATTTGTGTGAGCTCCTGGAAAGCGTGTGGTTCCTGGGCCCTGTAATGTGTATAATGGACAAAATGGACTAGCTGGAGGCCAGTTCAGAATCGACCACAATAGGACTTCTGGGGCTCAGGAATCTGCATTTTAAGAAACTTTCCAGGAATTCCTTATGTAAACAAAATTTGAAGGCTAAATCTATCTACACTTATGCATATTGTTTTAGAAAAATATACAACAGATATTCAGTGTCCACTCTTTGAATGTGTGGTTTAATTCTGAGAACTCCAAGATAATGTTTCACATAAAGGAAAATACACACTATTAACTGATATTATGTTCACTAAGTGTCCAGGAATGCAGATTAGCAATAACCTTTTTGGTAAAATAAATAATGTATGAGAACTCTCTTTTGTTGGCCTGTGTGTATGAGTGGGAAGGAAGGAAGGATAGGCATTTTTCACCTTGGAGTAGAAGGATGAACCATTTAGCGAGACAGAAAGAGTAGCAAGGTAAGTGCCTTAGCCCAGAACTTGACTAGGTTTTAGGCTATACGTGGATTACGTTAAGAAAACTAAAACTGAGGGCAGGAAGAGGCTTCCTGGATTGCTCAAAAGAGAAAGGCAGCTGTTTTATCTCTTTTAAGGAAAGATACCTGAGTTCCAGAACATAACAGAAGAGCTTAAGTTGAAAGGAAAAACAAAGCAATGATAAAACATCTGGGCATGCTTTTTTGACATCAAGTAAATAAATGTGATAATAAACCATGCCCCCGTCCAAAAAGCCGAGGGAAGGTTTGCTGAGGACGTCTCTGGGATGGCTTTGTCTCCATCTCACCCATGTATCCCCCAGCCCTTCTTGGCATCTCCAGGACATTCGGCATTAGTGACCAACAACTGCTGGACATGCTTTCCTCCTTGGCCAGCTGGGCCCTTCTTTTCTTCACATGCCCCTTTCATGCTCCATCCATTCCACTGTTCTTCAGTCAATCAAGAGCTTTCAACATGACACCCTAGGCTTTCCATGACCTGACCCCAGCCCATTCCTCCAAATCCTTCTCTTGCCCTCCTTCCCAGCAAACCCAGCACCTCAGCTCAATAGAACTGCTCGCTCCCATACTCTTTGGATTCCCTGTCTTTGCTTTAGATGTTTTCCTTCTCCAGAGCGTCCTTTATCCCCTTATTTTATGTAAAATAGCCCACCTGTTATTCCAGCTTCTTGTGCACTAGCTTCACTGTGCACTAGCTTCCGTCCCCTTTTTCCTACTCCAGACATCACTCCAGCCACCCTCTGACACACCATCACATGTTCTCTTCTCAACTGGATGAGTTCCACCAGCATGAAAACATTCTGTGATCAATTCAACCACACAAAACAAAAATTCTTGATCACACTTCCCTTTTTAGCCACTATCTCATCTCTGTCCTTCTTTCTATAGAAAAAAAAAAATCTTTCAAAAAAGCATTTATATGCCCACCTTCCATTTTCTTTCCTCCCAGTCTTCCTTGAATGCACTTTGAACAGGCTTTTGCTCCCACCATCCAACAACACTGCTCTTCCTATGGTTACCAGTAATGTTTACAATGCTCAATCCTCTGATTAATCCTCAGCCTTCCTCTTACTCAACCCACCAGCAGGGTGCTATCAATACGAATGCTAACTGGTAATTACGCATTGCTTAGGATTGTACCTGGCACACAGACTTCTGTCACATACTCATCAGAAGTGTTACACCTACTTGGCACAGCCCACTGTCGCCTCCCTTTGAAACACTTTCTTCATCTGGCTTTTCAGATGCCACACTCTCCTGGATGTTCTTCTATTCCCCTAGCCACTTATTCTCAGTCTTTTAGGCTGTTTCCCCCTCACCTCCCTGAATGTACCCTCATATTGGAATTCCCCATGGTTCTGTCCTCAGATCTCCTTTCTTTTTCATCAACAATCACTCCATTGGTGAGCTCAACAAATTGTATAGCTTTAAATGACATCTATACAGTGATAATTCCCTAATTTCTATCTCCAACAGGACTTTTTGTCTTGAATTCTCTGAGTTCTTCCACTTCCTCCAAACCAGCTCCTCTATGATCTCCCCCATCTAAGTCAATGGCAAGTTCATCTTTCCAGTGATTCAGGCCAAAACCTTGACCTCCGCCCCCATCACCTTTGACTCCATATCGTACTCTACAGCCAATCCATTAGTAAATCTCAGTGGTTCTACCTTTAAAACAGGCCCCAATCTGACCTCTTCTCATCATGTCCACTGTTCCACTCTGGTCCAAGCTAACATCATCTCTCACCTCGATTAATAATAAAATTGTGAAGTGATTCAGCATAAAGACTGCTTCTGCAAAACCCTCTCCAACTAGTCATTTCTTCTCACTGAGGATAATTTTCCTTGAGAAAATCTTTGGATTGTCAGTGAGTTACTTCCAGCCATATCCTGTTCTAGAAAGGTATGAAAGCATATAATCCAGAAAAAAAATATATAGGTGCAGAAGAGCTTCTCTAAATCCCACAGCAAGGACTTGAATTACCATGGAGAGTGTTTATTCTTTAGCGGTTCACATTCTTAACAATGCCTGAATTACCCTTTCTTGCTCATAACAAAATAGTAACATTACATGTGTGCATTTATTGTTCATGTGGACCGTGTATAGAGCAGCCACTCCCATGCATTTTGGGACTGAGTGAGCTGATTTGGGGAATGCCACCCCTCCTGCCCATGATTGTTCCTGGAACCCAGATGTAAGGCCATCAGTCTTCCTTACAGCCAGAGGCACATGAGGGAAAGGTGGCTGGAGGCTTTTTCAAAATGTTTCCTTGAACATAAGCAAGAGACACAGGAAAAGGAAACCTCTCCTTCCTGTATGCCAGAATTTCTCAACCTCAGCACTACTGACATTTTGGGTTGAATCATTCTCTGTCATGGAGGCTATCCTGTGCATTAGGAGATGTTTAGCAGCAATTCTGGCCTTCAGTTGGGACTACCAAAAAATGTCTGCAGACACTGCCGGATGTCCCCAAGGAGGAGTGGGGATAACCCCACATTGGGAACCACTGGCCTAAACATTGTCAGATTTATCCCCAGGCTGCTACGTTTCTCCAATACCACCTTAGAGATGCTTAGAGGAAGATAAAGTGAAGACAATTTCAGGAAAAAAAGATCTAAAGACCCTGGATGAAACCCACCTTACCGGAGCCGCTAAAATTCCTAATTACTTACGCTGGGTTAGGTGGGTTTTGCTGTTATTATCAACCAGGGGCATCAAAGCAAACCAGGGTCCACCATTACAGCTCACAGAACATTGCCTTATCCCAGGGCATCCTACAGCTTGGAGTAATGACTGAGGTCCCACCTTCAGGCAAGATACTGTAGGTTTAGTTTTATGTGTAGGACAGAAATCAAATGGCTCATTTTCCATTTGTTAATTGCTGCTTATCTACACGTCATAGGGAATTGTAGAATTTTAGAGTAGGAAGGGTCTCTAGGGAAGGAGAACTAAGCTAAAACCAATGTCTATGTTTATCTTCAAATGAAGGCTTTCAAAAGAGGATTAAGCCATGAGCCTCCAAATATCAGGAAAAGAGCCATTATCCACTTCAAAACACTTCCTGAGCATGACAAGTCACAGTACATCTCACATAAAAAGCAAAGAGAGACAATTTCTTAGGGCCACATACACTTAAATATTCCCTTCTTATTAAACAGGAATGCTGCGTGGTTTTAATGACTAAATCAATTATCTACTCACAGTGGACTTCCTATCATTTCTGCAGGCAGACTTGTCATTTAATTTTAACATCCAGCAGTATATAATTTTAAATGTGAAAACTGACGAACAAATAGAGGTGGCATAAGAGCTGATTATTAAATTCAGGACATAGTGGAAAGGGAAGAAGATAAAAATTATAATCTATTCCTTTTATTATTTTTATTGTTTTTATAGTATCAGTTTGTATTTCCTTTGCTTATTATAAAAGCAATGCAAGCTTATCACTAAAGAATCAGGAATACAGAAGTAAGCAAAATGAATACAATTAAAATAATCTATAATCCAAGAATCAATCATTGATTTTGTCTTAATGAATATGCTCCCAAATGTTTTTTGCATATTGAGATTTTCTTCCTAAATAGCATATTGTTTTGAAAGCTACTATAATATATTTTTTAATGTTTTTTCTAGCTTATTATATATTTATTTATTTATCTGGAGGGGGGACACAGATGCCTTTTAATTTTGTGACTACCAATTTGTACTTTCTAATACCTTTATCTTCTCCCCCATCCCTAGCCCCCTACCATCTAGGAAACAACTGAAATCCCCATCAATAGACGATTGGATAAAGAAATCGTGCTACATATATACAATGGAATATTACTTGGCCATAAACAAGAATAAGATCTTAACATTTGCAACAACACGGATGGACCTAGAGAATATTATGTTAAGTGAAATAAGTCAGACAGAGAATGACAAATACCATTATGATCTCGCTCATATGTGGGATCTACTATACTGTATTTTTAAAATACCTTTTATCAGGTATTTATGTTGTTTCTGATTCATCCTCGTTGTATTAGATTGGTGCAAAAGTAATTGTGATTTTTGCCATCATTTTTAACCTTTTAAACTGCAATCACGTTTGCACCAACCTAATAAATGGTGCTTCAAATGAGTAGTTGCCTGAAAAGAAGTTATATGTGCTCAAAAACCAAAATGTAAGGACAAAACGCAAACACAAAACAATTCTGAAAACTGTACCAAGGCTTAGGATAACATTAGCGTCAGAATTCTGTTACCATTCATAGAAAGCAGCCTGAAAGAGGGCAGAGAAGAGGGCAGATCAAACCAGTCTTGCAGTGAAGGAAACTGCCCAGGCAACAGACATGATAGGGCCAACACTAAATGAACCTAGTAGGGAAACATTCAACAAATTAACCAAGCAAATGATCTCAGTTTATAAGTCATACAGTCATTGTCTAGAAAAAGAACAGACTTTACCGAATCATATAATTAGTAAACAGAAATAATTTGCTCCTCTGAAAAATCCTGTGACGGCAATGCCAAATAGCTATATTTACATATATATCCACGTATATATTCGTATCTGTATCCATATTTGAAATCTTATCTATGTTTATGCCAATATTTATGCCTGGACCTATATATGTACCTGTAACTGTACCTATATATCATCCATCCATCCATCCATCCATCCATCCATCCATCCATCCATCCATCCATGCATTTATTTATCCATTTATCCATTTATCCATCCATCCATCCATCCATCCATCCATCCATCCATCCATCCATCCATCCATCCACCCAGCCATCCATACATCAGTGGTTCTCAAACTTGAATGTGTATCTGAATTCTTATTAATAAAATACAAATTCCTTTACCCCATTCCCAGAGTTTCTGATTCAACATTTCTCTGACATAGTCTATGAATTTGCATTTGTAGTACATTCCCAGGTGAGGCACATGCTGCTGATGTAGGGACTACACTTTGGGAAGCGCTACACGTCTACCTCTAGCTTTATCTCTATCTCGTTACCAACCTACATTGTAGTGAACATATGATTACTCCCTCATACTTTAACTTTTATCATCATCAATTATTAATATGAGCCACAGTGTTATATACCATACAAACACATATTATGGTGCTTCCAAATTTTCTTCACTCAATTCATAATAAAAATTTCAAGGTATAAAAATTATTACCACATATCTTCTTTCTCTCAAGAGAATATTTCAGTTGTGGTACATTTTTTGCTTTTACTTGGTTTTCACTGCCTTTGGCTTTTAACTTGATGTATTTACATCTTAACGATTCAGATTTATTTTCCAAACAGTAAGATGAAACAGGGACGACTCAAAGGCAGCTTCATTTTTAAATTGGCCAGGCTTTTGTAAACAAGCTCTTGACGGAGTAATTTATAATTCTCTAAACAGTTGGGGGAAAATATCACACAGTAAAGCAGATGTTATTCTCCTAACTTCTTTTATTTTCAGGTCTACAATCATTGTCTACAGTACTGAACCAACCACATTCATTCAAGTAAATTTTGGCTTTGCTGGATGTCAACCATGTTCGCCATGGTCAAGATGTGGTTCAAAGAACAAAGCTTCTCAGAGACAGCTCCATAGCCTGCTTCCTCATGCGAGTTTGACAGCGCTTGATTTAAGGGTTATGTTGGCACATGTTCGCAGCATACAGTGGGAACACAGTTCACCAGATGCCAACCTTAACCTAAATAAAAGCTAGGCCTGCATCTCCTCAGGGTCAGACCTCAGCGGGTACCAATTAGTGGGAGACAAAACATGTACACAAGGAAATGTAATCGGTAATTTTAATGGATAAACAGTTGCAAAACTGAGAAAAAGAGAAGTCACTTTGCACCGATGCAGTTGAGAAGAACTTCATTTTCTATTTGTTCAAATCCATTAGAAACAAAAATTATTTCTCTAGAACGCAAAATGCAGACACTGAAAAGGAAGGCACGTTGTTACAGATGAGGTCAAAGCAAAGACTGTCTGGGGCAAGGAGTTAATGTGTGATAAGAGAAGGAATAATCCCAAGAAAAATGAATTTCACTAATGAAATGGTTACAAATTATGGTCACCTGCAACCTATTGGGAATGTCTTTTATGGTGGGAGAACAGGACAGATGGAAGAATAAGAAAAAACTTGTGTCCTAATGGAGAGAAGGAAGATGTGCATTTTGGCCAATTCAAGACAAAAATATCTCTTTCGCCCTTAGTATATCTATAGATAGATAAGTGCATATGCATGTGTGTGTGTGTACCTGTGCGTGCATGTGCATGCACGTGCACACACACACACACATACACACACTCAGACTTTATGGTATAATTCCAATTTATATATATGATCCCTTTGCTCCCATTAAGCATTCAAAATACCCCTAACTGCAAATATTTCAGCAGATATCCATGAAATGAATCATATAGTCAGCAAACATTGCAATAAAGCTGACACTAAAAGAAAAATATGTCACAAAAGGGAAATAGACTGTAGACTACAAAAATCTGCATTTTAACATCTATGGTTGGATATTCGTGTAAGGGGTGTTTTTGGTTTTTTTGGTGGTAAAGACATGTCCAATATAAAAAAATAAGTTATCACATTGTGCTATGAAGAAAATGTAGTGGAAGCACTGCAATAGGAGAAAGGGTGACTATTTCTAAGAATTTTTCAACACAACAAATGACCTGTAGCTCCAATTTGTTTAAAAATTTTTTCAATTAGGCACAAATTTAGTTGCAAAATGGTATTTTGAAGTACAAATCAGTATAAAAGGCAGGAACAGTGAACATTTTCTGAAATAACTCTCTTTAAAAAATGTAATATTTTACTTATAAGGAATGGTGAGATAAACACTATTCACACGTAACTCCTCCATAAAATGAATGAATGAATGAATAAAAGAATCCATTTTAAAAATCAATTCGTTCTCAGATCTTAGCTTGAGAACTTCAACAGCTACAACACACACACGTGCTCATTTTCAAATTAAATGTAGCCCTACTAAAAACAAACTTGTGCGAAAAGAACTTATAATTGCCCACCACCCCAAAAACATACACAGTTTAGCTACAGCCAGTACAGCAGTTTCCACATTGTTCAAATTCAGATTTTAAAAGCATAGATCAAACACAAAGCAGTTATTCAAGACAAGTTTGCGTCAGAAATTCAAAAACATTTGTCACAGGACTGGAGCA
The DNA here is from genome assembly GCF_964194185.1 of Rhinolophus hipposideros. Classification (NCBI taxonomy): domain Eukaryota; kingdom Metazoa; phylum Chordata; class Mammalia; order Chiroptera; family Rhinolophidae; genus Rhinolophus; species Rhinolophus hipposideros. The sequence goes on along the minus strand of NC_138046.1, from coordinate 121,187,896 downwards.
AAACTTTTTATTTGCGTTATTAATATAAACTGACCATAAATATCAAAGCTGCCTGTATCTTACTGAGAAAGTTTTATGAAAGAATTCTGGAAAATGAGATAAGGAACCAATTAGGAGATTATCTTTTCTTTATACAGTGATGGGACATACATGAGTAAGACAGTTGGCACGCCCACTAAAGCACTGATGCCAACTTGAGAGTTGCAAAAATATCCCAGGTTTGAGAAACATCTCAAGATATTGTTGCAGAATAAAGAAAATATTTTAATGAATCATCTATAGGGGAGAGTTTCTCAACCTTAGCATTCTTGACGTTTGGGGCCAGATTATTCTGCTTTGTGGGGACCTGTCCTGTGCATTGTAGGATGTTTAGCAGTGTCCCTGGGCTCTACCCACTAGATGCCAGTAGCAACCACCCCCTCCCAACTGTGACATCAAAAATGTCTCCAGACATTGGCAAACATGTGAAAAGTACTGCTAGCACACATTTACATAAACTAGTTTGATGAATTGATGTAGTAAATATTATAAAACTGTTCCAAATTTCATATTCATGCGGAACTCATTCTGTGAATTTTGCCAAAGTGTTGTATACTCATTTCATGTTTAATCACAACAGATTGACAAATCTGGAGTGACTGCTTCTTAGGTACAAACATTTTTAAAATCCACTAAAATACTTCTGATGATCGTGTGAAAATTTGCAAGGATTCTCATCTAGAATTTGTGATCTGGGGCATAAACAAAAATGACATCAATGTTTAGCATAATACTGTCTGCAAAATGGAAGCATAGATTGTGTTAACACTGGAAATTGCACAGGAATGATGTTGCTCATCTTATACTTTAGATGAAGGAAAACAATCTGTTTCCCCGTTTACATAGAATCTCGGAATAATATTGCCAATGGCATCCCTGAAATTCTAAAGATTTTGATATTAGTTATTAGACATATCTTAGTTAAATAATGATAATTTGCATCAATTACTCAGGAATCAGCTGGGAAAAAAATCCTTCCAGAGGAGATTATTACAGAAATACTCAATTACAATAACCACTTAAGTGAGATTTTTGCCCTTGACATTGGTCTCAGTAGAACTTGCTAATAAATTGAACAAAGAAAAAGTAGAGGCAGGTCAAGGGTAATTGACTCTACTTACAGTTTTTTAACTTGAGAAATTAATATTCCAAGTAAGGAAAATAGCGCATTTTCTTGGCGAAGTTTATTGCAAAATATGTGACTACATTGTTTAATGATAATAAATCTGGAGATCAGAATGCTTATCGATAAATTAAAATTATAATATATTCACAGAATATGCAGAGAAATTACTCAAATTTGACGAGAAATGTTGGAAAATTTTAAGAATAATTATTGAGCCAGTCAAGTGGGGACAACATGCTTTCCGCAGTAATAAAAGACAAAATATGAAAGCTATCATTTTTTATGATTTTTTCCCCTAAATTATTCATTTCTTTCTCAATTACTTTTATAATTTTCTCATGAAGATGATTAATTTATCACTAAATGTAGTCAGATTATCATATCACCAAAAGACATTTCATATAATGAAATGCACATCAGAAAAAAAGTCTTTGTTTAGTCTGTACATGTAAATTATCGGTTCAGAAAATACTGTCACTATGTTATTCACGCTCCCACGCAGATAAACATTTCAAATCTACATTTGCACTTCAGTAATTATTTGACATTTATCATTGAAATTATAGTGATCTAAAATATACCTATCTCATTTGAAAGAAGAAAATATCCTAGATCAAAGTCCTTTTTTTAATTTAAAAAAAACCACCTTTGAGTCATATCAAAATGGCTGCATGACATGAGCCTCTGTAAAGCTCCCCTGGAATTTACAACTAATGGAACAACAAAAACTCCACAAAGGACTTCCTGCATAGCAGACAGGGAAGACGAAGAGGCCCACTACTGGATTCACCTAAAGGTGGGCAAATCATGCGAGCGGGGGAGGGAGAAGGAAGAAGTGCAGAGACGGAGTCACAGCCGCGTGGACGCAGGATGCAGACCTAGCTCAGTGCTCCGAGCTCGCTGCGCCCCAGAACTACTGAACCTGTGAGAGAGGGAAGAACTAGGACTACTAGGGCTCCACTTATGGCCCACAGGGCTGAGGGGGCAGCATATAACACGGCTGAACCCAATGCTCACGGCAGAGACCTCAGAGAAAAGACTGAGGGAACAAGGCTGAAAATGGTGGTTTAAGCCCTCACTGCCGAGCAGAGAATGGAAGCCTTAGGCACTGAGACTAGCTACCCCCTCCCTACCCTCCCAGAGCTCGACCCGCCCCCACCTGTCCGATGCTACAAGCAGAACAGTAGCTGTGTCAGATCAAAAGAACAGAATATTTGCTATTCTGAGAACTGTGGACCACAGACAGATTCGCAGTCCAACTAATTCTGGCAAAGGGGAGGGAGCTGTGGAAGCGGGACGGGCTATGGTGGTGGTCGCCGCCATGGCTCTGGGCCACCTCTCACAACTCACCCCGCCCCTGGCCCCACCTGTCTGGGCGGATCCCTGCAGGAGTAAACAGAACTGCTGAAACATACAGGCTCTGAATCTGGTGCAGAAAGAGCTTTGGAACTTCAAAAGCTCTCCGCATACCCATAAGGACACTGTGCCCTGTGACCCAGGCGAACTATTAACAGAGGAGAAACCTGTCTCCCAGGGAATCCCCCCATTGTGTGAGAAGCTGGATTAGTACAGAGAAAACATAGCACTACCATGTGAGAGAGAGAAAAAAGGCTGCAGGCGGAGAGAAAATAGAACATTCTACCAACAAGTACTGGAAAACAAAAGAAAGACCTCTTCCTATCAACCTGTTGCACAAGCCACTCTTGTAGATGTTTAGGAAGAGAAATAATAAATCAGTAATTGCCATGAATAACCAAGGCAACAAGACAGCACAGAAAGAAAGGGAAAAGTCTCCAAAAAAGGAATTTAAAGATATGGAAATATGTGACTTCAATGACAGAGAATTCAAGATTGCAGTTCTGAAAAAACTCAACAAGATGCAAGAAAACACAGAAAGGCAGTTTAATGAACTCAGAAACACAATCAAAGAACAACATGAGCATTTGACGAAAGAGATTGAAATTTTAAAAAGAACCAAACAGAATTTCTGGAGGTTAAGAACACAATAGAAGAAATTAAGAATGAAATAACCAGCGTAGGTAGTAGAGTTGACCAGGTGGAGGAAAGAATCAGTGATTTTGAAGATAGAAACCGGGAAATTACACAGATGGAAGAAGAAAGAGACTTGAGACTTAAAAGAAATGAAAGAACTCTACAAGAACTTTCTGACTCCATCAGAAAGAGCAATATAAGAATAATGGGCATACCAGAAGGAGAAGAAAGAGAGAAGGGAACAGAGAATATATTCAAACAAATTGTTGATGAAAACTTCCCAAACTTGTTAACAGAACTGGATCCTCGCATCCAAGAAGCAAATAGAACACCTAATTACCTCAATCCCAACAGGCCTTCTCCAAGGCACATTGTATTGAAGCTGTTGAAAATTAACACCAAAGAAAGAATCCTCAAGGCAGCCAGGGAAAAGAAGACGGTAACCTACAATGGAAAGCCGATTAGAATATCATCAGATTTTTCAGCAGAAACTCTACAAGCCAGGAGGGAGTGGAACCAAATATTTAAACTATTGAAAGGAGAAATTATGAGCCAAGAATAACATATCCAGCAAAGATATCCTTTAGATATGAAGGAGGAATAAAGACCTTTACAGACATACAGAAGCTGAGGGAATTTTCTAATACACGACCTGCACTACAAGAAATACTAAAGGAGGCTATTCGACCACCATCAACAGGGACAATTTGTGGCAACCGAAACATAAAAAGTGGGAGAGTAAAGGCCTGAACCGGAATATGGGAATGGAGAACGTAAGCGTGCTGAAGAAAATGGAATACTCTAAATATCAAACGTTCTTTTACATAAACTTAAGGGTAACCACTCAAAAAAAAAATCCAGAACTGAAATATATACTGTAAGAAAAGAAGAAACAGAGGGAAACATCATAGAATACCACCACACAGAAATAATGAACAACAACAAAATGGCAAAGAAACAATGGAGACACAGCCTTACCAAAAAACTAAAGACAGAATGACAGGAAATCCTCACATATCGATAATCACCCTAAATGTAAATGGACTGAACTCACCAATCAAAAGGCACAGAGTAGCAGATTGGATCAAAAAACTAAACCCAACAATATGCTGTCTCCGAGAGACACATCTCAGCTACAAGGACAAGCATAGACTCAAAGTGAAAGGGTGGAAATTAACACTCCAAGCAAATGGTACCCAGAGAAAATCAGGTGTAGCCACAATGATATCAGATGAAACAAACTTCAGGGTGAAAAAGATAACAAGAGACAAAGATGGACATTTTATAATGGTAAAGGGGACTATACAACAAGAAGACATAACAGTCATCAATATTTATGCCCCAAATCAGGGAGCACCAAATATACCAAGCAATTACTAACAGAACTAAAGGGAGAAATTAACCAAAACACAATTATACTAGGGGACTTAAACACATCATTGACAGCTATGGATAGATCATCCAAACAGAAAATAAATAATGAAATAGCAGCCATAAATGACACATTAGATGAAATGGACATAATTGACATATATAGAGCACTTCATCCTAAAACATCAGACTATAAATTCTTTTCTAGTATACGTGGAACATTCTCAAGGATAGACCATATATTGGGACATAAAATCGGCCTCAGCAAATTTAAGAAGATTGAAATCATACCAAGCATATTCTCTGATCACAAGGCTTTGAAATTGGATATCAACTGCGAAAAGAAAGCAGGAAAAAACACAAATACATGGAGATTAAACAACATACTTTTGAAGAATGACTGGGTCAAAGAAGAAATTAGAGGAGGGGTCAAAGAAGAAATTAGAGGAGAGATCAAAAGATACATAGAAACAAATGACAATGAAAATACATCTTACTAACATTTTTGGATGCAGCAAAGCAGCTTTAAGAGGGAAATTTATATCACTACAGGCCTCTCTCAACAAACAAGAAAAATCCCAAATAAATAACCTCACGTTACACCTTAAAGAAGTAGACAAAGAAGAACAAGTGAAACCTAAGGTCAGCAGAAGAACGGAAATAACAAAAATCAGAGCAGAACGAAATGAAATAGAGAACAAAAAGACAATAGAAAGAATTAATGTGACAAAGACCTAGTTCTTTGAAAAGAACAAAATTGACAATCCCTTAGCTAGACTCACTAAGATAAAAAGAGGGAAGACACTAACTAACAAAATCAGAAATGAAAAAGGGGAAGTTATGACGGACACCACAGAAATATAAAGGATCATGCAAGAATACTATGAAGGACTATATGCTACCAAATTCAATAACCTAGAAGAAATGGACAAGTTCTTAGAAACATATAGCCTTCCAAGGCTGAACCATGAAGAACTGGAAAATCTAAACAGACCGATCACCAGTAACGAAATTGAATCAGTCATCCAAAACCTTTCCAAAAGCAAAAGTCCGTGACCAGATGGCTTCACTAGTGAATTCTACCAAACCTTCAAAGAGGATCAAATACCAATCCTGCTCAAACTCTTCCAAAATATTGAAGAAGAGACAGTACTCCCTAACTCATTTTATGAGGCCAACATTACCCTGATACCAAAACCTGGTAAGGACAACACAAAAAAAGAAAACTACAGACCAATATCTCTGAAAATACAGATGCAAAAATCCTAAACAAAATTCTAGCAAATCGAATACAACAATGCATTAAAAAGATTATTCATCATAACCAAGTGGGGTTCATCCCTGGGGCACAAGGATGGTTCAACATCCACGAATCCACCAATGTGATACATCACATAAAGAAAATAAAGGACAAAAATTATATGATTTTATCAATTGATGCAGAAAAAGCATTTGACAAGATACAACATGCATTTATGATTAAAACACTTAATAAAATAGGTATAGAAGGAAAATACCTTAACATAATAAAGGCCATATATGACAAGCCCTCCGTTAATCTCATAATTAATGGTGAAAAACTGAAGCATTTTGTTCTATGTTCAGGAACACGACAGGGCTGTCCCCTATCACCTCTGCTTTTCAACATAGTGTTGGAAGTCCTTGCCAGAGCAATTAGGCAAGAGAAAGAAATAAAAGGCATCCAAATTGGGAATGAAGAAGGTAAATTATCACTCTTTGCAGATGACATGATGCTATATATAGAAAACCCTAAAGACTCCACCAAAAAGCTATTAGAAACAATCAACAAATACAGTAAATTGCCGGCTACAAAATCAACTTACAAAAGTCCATTGCATTCCTATATACTAACAATGAAATCTCAGAAAAAGAAATACAAAAAACAATTCCTTTTGCAATTGCAGCAAAAAGAATAAAATACCTAGGAACAAACTTAACCAAGGATGTGAAGGATTTATATGCTGAAAACTATAAGACATTTTTGAAAGAAATTGAAGAAGACACAAAGAAATGGAAAGACATTCCGTGCTCATGGATTGGAAGAATCAACATAGTTAAAATGGCCATATTACCCAAAGCAATATACATATTTATTGCAATCCCCATCAAAATCCCAATGGCATTTTTTAAAGAAATAGAACAAAAAATCATCAGATTTGTTTGGAACCACAAAAGACCCCGAATAGCCAAAGCAATCTTAGGAAAAAAGAACAATACTGGAGGTATCACACTGCCTGACTTTAGCTTGTACTACAGGGCTACAATAATCAAAACAGCATGGTATTGGCAGAAAAACAGACACATAGACCAATGAAATAGAATTGAGAACCCAGAAATAAACACACATAAACATGGACAGATAATTTTTGACAAAGAAGCTAAAAACATACAATGGAGGAAAGACAGCCTCTTCAATAAATGGTGCTGGGAGAATTGGATAGCCACGTGCAAAAGAATGAAAATGGACTGCTGTCACCATGTACCAAAATTAATTCAAAATGGATCAAAGACTTAAGCATAAGACCTGACACAGTAAACTGCATAGAAGAAAACATAGGTACTAAACTTAGCATTTTATGAATTTGACTCCAAAGGCAACGGAAGTAAAAGCTAAAATAAACGAACGGGACTATATGAAACTTAAAAGCTTCTGCACAGCAAAAGAAACTATCGACAAAATAAAGAGGCAACCAACTGAATGGGAGAAGTTTTTTGCAAACAGTGCCTTGGATAAGGGGCTAATATTCAAAATATACAATGAACTCATGAAACTCGACAACAAAAAAACAAACCACCCAATTGAAAAATTGGCAGAAGACCTGAAGAGACATTTCTCCAAAGAGGACATACAAATGGCAAATAGACATATGAAAAAATGCTCAACATCACTAATCATCAGAGAAATGCAAATAAAAACCACAATGAGATATCACCTCACCCCAGTCAGAATGGCTATTATCAACAAGACAAATAGTAACAAGTGTTGGAGAGGCTGTGGAGAAAAAGGAACTCTCATACACTGTTGGTGGGAATGCAGACTGGTGCAGCCGCTATGGAAGGCAGTGTGGAGATTCCTCAAAAAATTACAAATAGAATTACCATATGACCCAGCAATCCCTCTCCTAGGTATCTACCCAAAAAATCTGAAAACATTTATCCATAAAGACACGTGTGCTCCAATGTTCATTGCAGCTTTGTTTACAGTGGCCAAGACATGGAAACAACCAAAATGTCCTTCGATATATGAATGGATAAAGAAGTTGTGGTATATATACACAATGGAATACTATTCGGCGGTAAGTAAAGATGAAATAGGACCATTTGTGTCAACATGGATGGATCTTGAGAGTGTGATGCTAAGCAAAATTAGTATGAAAAGAAGTCAGCAAAATGATGCTAAGCAAAATAAGCAAAATAAGTCAGAAAAAGCAGGGAACCATGTGATTTCACTGATATGTGGTATATAAACTAAAAACAACAAAAGAACAAGACAAACAAATGAGAAATAAAAACTCATAGACACAGAAAATAGTTTAGTGGTTACCAGAGGGTAAGGGGAGAGGGATGGTAGATGAGGGTAAAGGGGGTCAAATATATGGTGATGGAAGGAGAACTGACTCTGGGTGGTGAACACACAATGGGATTTATAGATGATGTAATACAGAATTGTACACCTGAAATCTATGTATTTTTACTAACAATTGTCACCCCAGTAAATTTAAATAAAGCAAATTTAAAAAAAAACGAAAGAAAAAAACACGTTATGTTTCTTTTGCTAGGTTAGCATTTCTCAGTTGGGGTGACTCTATCTCACAGGACATTAAGGGATCACTAGGGACACTTGTGGTGGTCACCACTTGGGAGGCTACGACCGGCATCTAGGGGCAGAGTCCACGGATGCTGGTAAACAGCCTACTACACACAGAACAGCCCTTCATTAAAAATGATCTGATTCCAAATATCAAGAGAGCTCAGTTTGGGAAAGCCTGCTCTAGATGAAAGTATTTCCTGGTTTATCCTGTGTAACAAAGCAAGGAGCATCCAACTCAACATGTTGTGATGAGAGAGAATCCCTTTTGGAGAGCACATCATATTTTACCAAAGAGATTTTTCTTCTCCCACTGAAGATGGAACTTTAACAATCCTTCTTGCTATTGTTAGCATCTTATGGAGCAGGAAACAAAATGGAAGACTGAAGGGACAGTACAAGCAGCCTCAAATGAGCAACCTTTGCCCTGCTGTCCTCTAATGGAATATCTTATTTGAACAACAGGTATGTACTTTGCTACTGAATCAAAGCAATGCCTTCACTGTAAAACAGGAATGACTTGCCACGCTAAGAAAAACATCATAAAAATCAATTCAGCTAAACTTAAGCAAAGGAGTCTGAATAATTAATACCCTTTCCCCCCTGATGTCAACCATAAGTGGTATTCTGTATTGCTTAAAATCAAACTTTTAACTGTCTTAAGTAAACATCTTCATTTTTCACAAAACTAAGTGATGGCAGAGTATGTGATTGCTTACAGCTGCAAGTGCCTCATGGTGTTAAACTTTGGCTAAAATTTCTCTTCAGTGACTTATAGTATCTTTTCCAAATAAAACCATCTTTTTACTAATTTATTAAATCATGCCATGATAGACCCCTTAATTAAATCATAAGATAGACTTGACACAAATAATCCATTGATTACACAATAAATGCACATAAAGCTTAAAAAAACAACCTTTGTTCCTAAATATAAATTACTTTATAATTTGCATTATGGACTAGCACTGTGTAAATTACTCATGTTTTACCCCACCCAGAGGAAAGAAAAATAGAAAACTTCATGCTAGGAAAGAAAAAAAAGTTTCCTGTGCATTTACTTTTCCTGAGTGTCTATAATATTCTCTAGATTATGGGTCATCAACATTTCAGGAGACAGGTGTCAAGTTTCTGAATGGATTAAGAGTGAAGAGCTGAGGTAAGAAAAGGCTGCCTGGAGTTCATTCCTGCTAGAAAGAAAAGAAAATCTTCCCCACACGTTCTACCCTAAAGACTTGAAAGGAAAAAAAAAATTCCTCTTTAATTTCAAAAAGTCCAGGAGAAAATATATCAGTCATTTACCCTTTAGTGTGAATTACTTTAATCAGATTCTTTTGTTCTAAGGCCAAACCGAGTTCAGCCCTTTAAAAATAGAAAGAGATTTGATATTGTTAGATGTTTTGCAAAGTACCAAATAATTTTAGAATGGTAAACACCTTTGAGAAGAGCTCACCAAGTGAGTACCATAATCCAGAGGGGTAGTACTAGTGAGTATATAGGCATTTAACTACCAAAAGATAAGCAAAAATCCTCACTCCAACAAGTACAGATATCGTAAATTCACTTAGTGACTACTTACCAAGTCCTCTACTAGGTGCCAGGAATTCAGGTACTGGCTAAAAAAATATGAATGGTTGAGTCTGAGCATAACTTCACAATGGTTCTTAAGAATTGTGAGTCAACAAAACTTGCTTTTGAGTGTAATTTTATGGTAAAAAGGGGAATAGGCTGTGTTGACCAAAACAGAAAGACTGGATCTTCATGTACCACAGGCTTGGCAAGCACAGAAGTTTCCCTAAATCTTTGGTTAGTGTATTTCCACAGAAAGCACTTCACAGGAATGACCAAAAGCATTGCCACACCCCTGCTGACTTAGTCAGCACCTGGCCTGCTTCTCTGAGCATGCATTCATTTGGCGCCCTTGCAAACAACATTCAGTGACAGTTTATATTGGGTCCCTTACATTGCAAGAAAAGCACTTGTGTTTTGTAAAGGCTCTTGTTTTGTATTAGATTGGTGAAAATGTTCTCATCTTACCGAAAGAAGAATAAAAGGGTTCCTGAAATCATTTCTGCATTTTGTACATTCATCTCCAAACACCTGAGTATTATTATTCTGTGTGATAGATGGAGCTTTTTGTTGGAGTAGACAAACCAAAGATTTAGGGTAAGATTTGGGGTACAGAACGATGTGTCACAATGCCTTAGTGGAACAGCACAGGACTGGATAAGATGGGGAACAGTACAAAATCTTTTTAGTACCATTTCTCTTCAAGTCTAAAGTGTCTTTGGAGTCCTGACATTGCTAAAAGGCACCTGAGGCTATGGTGTAAAATAATTTTAATTTCAACTTAATTTTCAACACATTCAACATTAACCCACAGCTATACTGTTCTTCAGACCAAATAACTGAATGTTCTAATCAAATTCTCCTGGGGCTGGAAAATAGCTAATTCTGTGAAAGACAATCAATTTGATAATCATAGAGGTATCATGGTGACTCATTAAAACAGGCGAGTGTTAGGAATGACCTTTTCCTCCAAATGTCAGCTCTAGCATCTCTGTAATTGAACTAATCCCATTACACCTACATAAGAACAGATTCCAAACTTTAATAATGAACTTCAGGAAGGCTGACAAAACTGGGCCATGTTGACACCAGGGTTATGAGATCATTACGGGAAGTTCCTTCCCGAAGCTGATGCTAGGGGAGTGATTCATTCGTTCTTTCAATGCTAAAGAGTTTGTGGATCCATATTGGAGTAGATGTTATCCAATATTTCACAAATCTCATTTGGATATTCAATAATCTAACACTCTTATCACCATCAGCTGTTTATTTAGCCTGGGCAACACAGAAGAATGACAAATTGAAAAATTAGAAGCCATTTCCCCCTTCACCTACCTGAAGTTACGTAATAGATTCGACAACTGTTTTAATGAATTGATTAATTTAGTAATTAAATAGTCCAACCAGCTAACCCTTATTTCTGTTATCTATCCCATCTTGTCTGGAACCACAGGTGTGGTAAAGTATATGCACAAGCAGATTCTGGCTGTAATCACCACCACCACCACAATAACAACAGAAGCTAATAATTATTTAGCACATACTACAGGCCAACTACTGTTCTATGTACTTCCCAGGGTGTTCCACCATGCTGTAAAAATCCTAAGGGAGCCCACCAAACTTCTCAAAGGTTAACGAGACACATATGGATCTTGGAATTCCAGACAGCGTAGCAACTATCATCTTGGCACCACTGAATAGAATGGTCTTATGCTGAAAACCAAACAAGGATTATCCTCCATGCAGTCCACAAATACTAAGAGGGCCTCCTGTGTGCCAGGCACTGAGGTCTATGAGCTAGAGACGGTCACTCATTTAATCATTACAACACCATTGTTTTCCTTTTACAGGGAGAAAGGTGGACAAAATTGCCCACAGACCCACAGCTAGTAAGTGGCAGAGTCAACATGAAGAGAATAGAGTTAGCTAATCATCTGAGTCACTTGGTGAATGGTGTCACCATTCATCCTGGCACCCAAGCTGGAAACTTCTGGATCCCCACCTCCTGCTCTCCCTTTTGACCTCCACAAAATCTGACAATTCCCCCAAGTGCCTTCTCAGGCTTCTCCCTTATTCCTCTCCATTTCAACATCCTTGTCTTGGCCCAGGCACACAGAGGCTCTTTTTTTTTTTTTTTTTTTAATTAATTAATTTATTTATTAGTTTCAGGTGTACAAAACAAGGTAATACTTAGACGTTCATCATTTATATCCCTCATACTGTGAACCCCCATTGTACATCAGAAGCTAAACATTAATGAATGCCAACTATAATTTTATATATATAATGTGATGGTTCAGTGTGAGGTCACAGAGGCTCTTTTGATTTTGTTTTGTTTTCGTATTTCCCATTACAGAGCCTCCTCATGACATCTGGTTTACTTCTATATTTTGAGTGCTGATGAATCTTAGAGATGTACGTATATATTCACCTTCATTTGCAAGCTTTTATGATGCAAACAACCAGAAAGCAAACTAAAACGTTCTGTAGGGTACATGTATTGCCTTGTGTGGAGTGCAGAAAGGCCGCACACAGATATATGTGTGCTTTGGCTTGCTGGTGATATCGGCGCTCTCCTCCATAGACTATCTAGTGGAGTGAAAACATGCAGGAGCCTCTCTGCCAACACAAATACCCAGGCTTTGACCCAATTTCAGCAGTTTTGAGAAAATGAAGTTCTTAAACTTTTCATTTTGAAATAATTGTAGATTCACCTTCACCTCTAAGAAATAATACAGAGGGCTCCCCCATTACCCTTCACCCAGCCTCTCCCAGTGCAAGATAATACCTCGTTATCTTGCATAATAACTGTAGCACAATATCACAGCCAGGAAACTGACATTGATACCATCCAACAACTCTATTCAGATTTCACCAGTTTTATGTGCACTCATCTATGTGTGTGTGTGTGTGTGTGTGTGCTTAATTCTATGCAACTTTTTCACATTTATGTGACTACCATAATAGTCAAGGCACAGAATATTCCAGCACCACAAGGATCCCTCATGGTACCCTTTAGAGCTACTCGCACCTTCTAAACCCACCACCTTCTTAAATGTGGCAACCACCAATCTGTTTTCCATTTCTTTTTGTCTTGTTAAGAATATTATATAAATGGAATCATACAGCATGTGGCCTCTTTGACAGGCTTTATTCACTCAACATAATGCCCTTGAGATCCATGAAAAGTGGTTGAGTGTATCAACAGTTCATTCCTTTTTATTGTGGAATTGTAGACTATGGTATGACCATATCACGGTTTGTGTAACCAGAAATACATTTTTGATTCAATGCAATTTTATTCACTGCACTAATGCTACAGAATGTAACATGACCTGATAGGGAATTACATAAACTACCTTGTTTTTTTATTCCAAGACCTCCACGGTGAAGTGAAAAATGAAGTCATTTTTCAGTATATTTTAAATTAAAGCTTGCACAGGTGTTTCAGTCAGCGAGATATTTCAGCCTGAACTATTTTAGCTCTGAATTATCCAAATAATTATCTCAATTGTCGTTGTTGATGTTTAATTTAGCAAGCAGGGAATGCCTCTGAGTGAAGGAAGTGGTGGTAACTTAAAGTAACTAATGATCACAATTATCAGGATTTGGTATTCTGGCCATTTTCTCCTTCGGAATTTACAGGGAGCCTATGAAAGTTCAAACATGCTGTATTTTTGGCAAAGAACCCTAATGCTTTGTCTGCATTTTACTGCTTCCTTTGCACCTGGGAGCAACTATTTTTGGACTGTCTAGACAATCACCCCAGCTTTAAAGGTCTTTTCCTTTCTTTTTACATAATCACTGAGCGTGGAAGGTAATAAATAGATGAGGCTGGCACTCTCTTACCCAAGATACTATTCAAATAGAGTCATGAATCCAAATGCCTTTGCTCTGGCTCACAAAATTGAGAGGCTTTAATAGATTCTTCCAGACTTCTACCAATGGATCAAGTTTAAACCATCAAGAGGGTCTTCCGCCATCTGTGTCTCTGCACATGTAGTACCAGGATTATACTTTTTGTTTGAGCTATATGAAATGGCTAGGATTTGACTATTTTGGAGTTATAAAATGGCAATTTCAAATGATTCAACCCAAGAGATTTGGGAAGGAATCTGGGGGTGGTCTGGTTTCACTTCCCTTCTCCAGTTCCCAGGCAACAGTCACCCGGAGTGTAGTGATGACCCAAAATGCACAGCTTCTGCAGGCCACTCTTGCCACGGCAGGGGAATAATGGGACCGAGTCTGAGCCCTGGAGAGTCTCCACATGCTTGTCCTATACAATTCCTCCGTGGCAGGAGACTGCACAGAGTAAGTCTACTTCACTTCTTACAGTCCTTTCTTTCAAGAGGTGATAGACCGCTTTCATGTTCTCCACAGGACTCCTAGAGCCCATTGTCCCCGGGCTCCTTAATAGGTTCTGGGAATGCTTCTTGATCGCTAACCCTCTGGGGCATCTGCGTCTTCCTACTGGTACCTTCTGATGATTGCAAGTATTTCTTCCTGAAGTAAAAATAAATGTACCAGGAAGGACGGATGGAGATATAGACAGATAGATATAGAGCTCGATAGAGACAGAGATAAGTATATATATTATAAAACCTAATTAAATGTTAGTTAGTTTTATTTGCTTCCTTATGTTTTCCTATTAGTGTATTTGTTTTTCAATAAAATAAGATACACATGCTGTTTTTTTGCTAACACTATATCATTTCTATCGTCATTTTTAAGTGCTTTCTCCAGCCATACCTCTGTATATCCCATTTTCTCCACTGCTGAGATGTGTACCCAAATTAGCTTGGGGCTCTGAAGTCAAAAATCTTTCTTCTGAATACAAACTGGAGCGTCAGAAACAAGAGCAGCCAAGAAGGCTGAGTCAAGGGTCCAGGAATTTTACTTCAATTCCACTCATGATGGAGAACTTTGCCTGTGTCTGGCAGTGGGTAAAATGTGGCGGTGTGGTGGGGATACAAAGTCAATGAACACCTGGTCTCTACTTAAGCAGAATACAACTCTGTAGAGGAATAAAATGAGAAGACCAAGTGGAGCACACACAGCATAGAGCCAAGTCAGAAGATGTGGATTCCAATTCTAGGGGCCATGGCTTACTAGCAGTGCATTTGGGGCAAGTTGCTTGATCTCCCCTATTTATTTCCTACAATCAGTTAATAGTAATAATAATAATTCTGATCTTACTTTTGCTTGCACTTATTATTTAATAAGATACTTAATGAGAATTTTATATCACGTCTAATGTCTGACTGGTACACTTAAAGTGCTCTCTGAATGCAAGCTTTTTTCTCTCTTTTTTAATTTATTGGGGTGACAATTGTTAAATTTCAGGTGTACAATTCTGTATCACCTCATCTATAAATCCCATTGTGTGTTCACCACCCAGCGTCAGTTCTCCTTCCATCACCATATATTTGATCTCTCTTACCCTTACCCAGAGAATGCAAGCTTTTGGTGAGTATTCACTACGTGCACACACTACTGCATGCCATCCTCAGTAATCTCAATCTTAGAATGAATGACTATGTTCCTCCTTTTAGAGGAGCCAATTAGGCTAAAAGAAGTTGATCAACCCCACCACTGCCACAAGATTCTTTCCTGAAGGAAAATAATGAAGTCTCAAGCTGAGGCAAATTCCTCCAGAACCCTCAACAGTTTTCCACTTTCCAATTGCCGGTATCTCCTCACTTTCCAATTTCTCACTTCTCAGTCACTCTTTACTGCAACTGTTTTCTACTTCCACTATTCAGATCAAACTTGGTAAGTCATGATCACCAATGATGCCATGCTGTAAAGTGCAAGGGGGACTGTTCAGTCTTCATTCGACTGACCCGTCGGCAGCACGAGACCTAGCTGACCACTCACCCAGCCATCTTCAATCCCCTTCCTCTCCCAGCCTGTGCCATGTGCACCACTTTCCTCACTTCTGCCTTCACCAGCCACATGACCTCGCTTCTTTGCTGCTGCTCCTCCTTCTTTGCAGTTCTAAATGATGGTGCTCCTCATGGCTCTATTCTAAGCACACAAGTCATAAGTCAAACCTTTCTGAGACATGCCTGGGATCTATGAACCTCCTGAATCAGACTCACCAGAAACATGCTCTACAAGGGCAAGGAACTTTTCACATGAATTGCTAAATTCCCCACACCTGGAAGAGTCCCAGGCATACCTCAGTGCTCCATAATATTTGTGGAAGAAATGAGATGCCTGAAGTGCTTGTGAAAATGTCCCTTCTGGACTTCTACATTGGAATCACAGTACATCCAATAACTGAGAACAACTGATCTCGGGTCTTCTGTCTCACGCCTCTTTGGTCCACGTTCTTCCTCGACCCAATACTCTCTTCCCCTCCTTGTCTTCCAGTGCTCAGGGAATTCTTTCCCAACGTCCACCTCTACCCAGATGAAGTCAAATCACCCTATGGTGCCCTCTCACAGTACCCTCTCTTTTGTGGAACTTATTGTCACTCTAATTTTACACAAACATGTGAGACTATTTAATGCAGTCCTATCTCTCCTGCCAGCCTGCTTCAGATCATGTGGGTTTCTCTTTACCATCATATCCCCATTTCCTCATCTAAGCCTCACTCATCGTGGGCACCCAATAAATAGTGAATTAAATAATATGATATGGATTAATGTTATGTTCATGTTAATATATCAAAAGTATATTAATAATAAATATGTAACAAAAATAAATAAATAAATAAATAAATATGTTATATATGTACAAATTATAGATTAACGATATAATACATAATGGATAGCTAAATGATGACACAAATTTCTCTTTCTAGCTCCAAGCTCTCCTCTGAATTCGAAAAGCATATATTCATCTAGTGGCTTTACATCTCTACGTGGATATCTAATGGGTTTCTCTATTTCAAACTATCCAAAAATCAAACTTCTTATTTTTTCTTCCACGATCTTGTTTCTCTCAATATTTTCTTCATGTTGGTAAATAGCATTGCCAACCCAGTTGCTCAAGCACAAACTTGGGAGTCTCATTTGATTCTTTCTTTTCCTGCACCAGCCCCCTGTCCCATATCCAATCAAACACTGAGTCTTGTTTCTTCTACCGCTAAAATATATTTGAAATCATCCCCTCTCGATCTCAATAGATGCTGCCGAAGTCCAATCCTCCATCAACAGTCACCTGGATGATTGCACTGACCCGATGACCACCCTGCATCCGTGCTTGCTCTCCAACAAACAATTTCCTACACAGAACTGAAAACATCAATCCAATTATGCTCAATTAAAGATGCACCCCAATCCAGTGACTTCCAGCTGCAATGAAGTACACACAGCTTAGCTAGGCCCTGCCTATCTGTCCACAGCACCTCGTGCCATTGTTCCCTTTTCTCCTGGCCCCCATGTTGCACATGCTGTTCCTTCTGCCTGGAATGATTGCCCCACGTGCCCCCACTCCTTGCCCTCTTGTCCTTCGGTCCTCAGATTAAATGCCACCTTCTCAGAGCAACCTTCTCTAACACTCTATGTAAAATTAGATTCCATCTTCTGATATCTGTTATCATAGGAATCTGTTTTTATACAGCATTTGTCACAATTTGAAATCACTGATTTACTATTGATTGTTTATTATCTTGTTTCTGTATGGAAAGCTCCATATCAGTCTTGTTCACCATTCCATCGCCACCCAGCACCTCAAACGGAGCCCAGAACGTAGTATTCTCAATAAATATGTGTTGCATGAATGAATAGAGAGGAGGCAAACAGTCAAAATAGAACAGCTCCAACAGATTACTGGTTGCCAGGGCCTGCGGGTGCTGGGAGGGGTTGACTGCACAAGGGGCAGCATGAGGGAACTGTTCTGTATCATGACTGTGCTGGTGGTTATGCAATTTCATGTATTTGCCAAAAACACATAGAAGTGTACCCCCCAAAGGTGAATTTCGCTGTATGTAAATTTAAAACTAAACTAATAAAATGATTCTGTTTCCAAAACCCAAGTCAACCCAGAACAAATCTGAAACTCCAAGGTTCACAGGTTTGGGGCTGTTTTGCAGGGCAGTCAATTAATTTCCATGTTCATGATCAAGTACTGACTCACACCATACTTCCCCATTTCTCATTTATCAGTTTAAAGAAAGGAAACTAGAAACAAAATAAAGATGTGGAGGATAAACAATACAAGAAAAGACACAGTGGTAAAATAATATTTAAGATAATCATGTGATAAAATGTCAGCGTTTCTTTGTGACATTTGGCTCTGTTTGTATTGGCTCACCCCAGCGGTGCAGTGGCTGTGGGTTGATTTCATAATGGTGCCTCCCACACATACACCCACAGCTGACCTCTGCTTTGTACTGTTGATAATGACTAAACTTCACATATTATGCTGGCAAAGTCTATCTCCTCCCTGGAGGGCTATTACACACAGGGAATTACAGTTTCACAGCCGAACAATGTTTCTTTCTCAAAATATATCACGATCAACTTTCATTGGAATAAAGTTATATGGGCTGATAAATTGTTGCCTTTTGCCAAATTATTACTCATCATTGTATAAATGTAAAATGTAAATTGTAGAAAAACACCCACCATATGCCACTGAGAAAGCCCATTCTCAGTGGGGATAGCAGGATGCAGATATTAATAGATTCTTTAAACATGAGTTGCATTCTCTAAAGTAAGCACATGATAAATGAATTTCATCTTGTGACCTCCCCCTCACCCACCCCCACTAATGACTTTTATCCATTAGGACACGTTGAGGATATAGCATCTCAAAGTGAAATATTTGGATGTCTGCCTCTGGTTTGGGGAAAGGGAAATGGTGAGTTAATTTCCTCTTTATCAAGCTGTATCACTGAGCTCACTCTGCCGCTGTGCGAGCGTGCGGCAACGCCATAGCAACTTCCAGTTTGTTCTTAAACACATGACAGCAGAATGATGTTAACAGGTACATTTTTTTTTTCGATCTTCAGATTTGTATTTGTTCTCTTGGCAGTTTTAATTCTATACTATATTTTACAGCACAGGGTTATTTAGTTATCCTCTGGGAGTCTCAGTGCTGACTGCCACATATGCCATGAAGACCAGTTCAGCAGAAGTGCTTACTTCTTGGAAACTTCTCCCATCGTTTCCCTTTATTCTTCTCAATCCCTTGCTCACAATTTAAAGTTTGCTGGATCCTCTTTACGATTCTCTTAATGAGGATCCTAAATTTAAATGGAGCTGAAATAGATGATTTGAAATTCATGAAATACGAAATGCATGGACTTCTAATATACCTGTTTAAGTAAATTCAGTGAAAGAGTAATTATCACTTGGTATGTACTAGGAAGTGGGCCAGGTTCTAGAAAGAAATAACAAAATCTTCGCTATCAAGGGATTCAGGAAACATCCAAGAGGTGGAGATAAGAGCATATTCTAGTTTCTATGATCTCTTGCTGTAGGAAATAAGGGATGGGTACCCTTGAATTCTACCACTTTGGGGTTTAGATTTTTCACTTACAAAATATGCTATACTATCTAACATCAGGTTAGTTTAGGAAAAAATCACAAAACACACCACCTAAATCACCACTGTCTATAAACTGTCGTTGGCTGATGGACTGGAAGAATAAATGACTTCCTCCTGAAACACCCAAAATAGGTTTCAGATTCCATACTTTAAGATTATTTAGTCACCTGTGCCAATATTCCAATTAAAGAATTAAGATGTGTTATTTTGTAGATAGGCAAATAATTTCACTGAAATTTTAGATATCTATCCACCCTTCTACAACCATATGTTAAATACAAAGCTAGGAAAATTTGGTTCACGTCCTTTTGCATTAAGCATTCACTTATGATTTGGAGAACGCACATCAGGTACCTAAGAAAATAAACTCTCTCATTGATCAGATGCATTTCAAAATGTCTCAGTGAACTGGCATCATTTCATTTCTGATTAGACTGAGTAACTAACTCCTGTTCCTCTTACAAGTGAGAGCAAAAGGTTCAATTCCATAGCCGTGTCCTGATTTTAACCGTAGAATTAGAGGGCCCTTGTGCTCCTTCATAAATCATATTTTTAAGTTATTTGTATATTATGATGAGGTAATTTTTGCATTTTTAGGAATATTAATTTATAACTTTAATAGATAGCCATGAGGTTGATATTCATTTGAAAAGTTAAGACTATAGAAATACACTTTACATCAGTCATTCTCCAAGTGTGGTCCCAGGGCCAGAAGCTTCAGTCTCAGATGGAAATGCGGTAGGAATGCAAGTGCTTGAACCCGACCCGAGACCTACAGAACCAGACACTCTGCAAGTGGGACCCAGCAGTCTGCCTTTAACAAGCCCTCCAGTGGATTTCCACGCACCCTCAAGTTTGACAACTACTGCTTTATATAACACACAGTTCTTATTTGGGATCAGACATACACTTAAATTGAGAAATAGCTCGTTTGTTCTTTGATGCTGTGCTGCTTTTTGCCTGTTTGCTTGTTTTGAGTTACTTTTGGTATTCTCACAAAAGTAGGATTTCTGTCTCTTCTGGTGTGGTCGTGACACAAGATCACCTAGTTCCTGATAAACTTAAAAGTCATTGGAACCTTGTAGCTTCGAAGAGAAACCTACAGAAAATACACATTATTAGCAGCAATAATAGGAGGATGACTAATTTGAATAACCTAGCAACTTGGGACTGAAAAACAATGGCTTAGAGACAGAGGGACTTCAGTCCAGCACTGACAGGTTCAACCGGGGTTTTTCAACTCAGCACTATTGACAGCTGGGATTGGATAATTCTACGTTGGGAGGGGTGCTGTAGGATGTTTCAGCAGCATCCCATGTCTCTACCAACCAGCTATCAAGAGCACCTCCCCGCCCCAAATTGTGGTAATCCAAAATGTCCCATTGCCAATTGTCATCTGAAAGGGGTGACAAATAAGCCCCAGTTGAGAACCACAGGATTAAAAGATTTGGACCAGCTGGTCCACCAGGGATTCTCATCCTGGCTGCACTGTAGACTCGATTAACAATCCTGATGCCCATGGTCCACCCCAGCCCGGTTGTATCGAATCTCTGTAGATGGGCTCAGGGAGCCAAAGCTCCCCAGGTGATGCTAAGATGCAGCCAAAACTTATGAAGACAAGCATCATACTGACGTCATTGTGCCTTAATTTCCTTAGCTGGGAGATGAGCGCAATACTATCCATTCTAACCACCACATAGATGTCCCAAGGATGTAATGACAGAATAGCACTTGCTCCACAAAGCATTATGTTAAGGACAGCAGAGAAAATTCATTTGAAAAAGTTGCCATGGCAATGAAAAGCTGTATCCAGTCCTTTATTATGAGCTAGAATGATTTACATTCACTGTCTCTTAGATGCACACCTCATTTACAATACGGAAGAGATGTGGGAAATCCACGAAATCTCGCTTGGGAATAAACTCACAGCATTATTTAGTCCTGGACGGACAGAAAATCATTTTCAAATCGGATCAAACTGGTCATATTGTGCACATAGGATAATGTGCACATTTGAAATCAAATCATTAAACTTTCTATCCTCTTGGCTCTTAAGAACTTATTTTAATAATTAGGAAAAAATGCATATTTACCTGAAAATAAATTGCCTCTTTAGAAATTGTTAGAATGTGGGAAAATCATGTACATTAAAAGTCTGGTATAGGCTTTTCTTTTAAAGAAAGATAAAAAAATATTTCAAGGCAACAATACCGAATGTTAACAGTTATTAAATCTGAATGACAAATACATAGCTTTTATTTAATTTTTTTCTATGCTTTTTTATGTTTGAAATTTTGACTAAAACTCAAAGAGGATGTTAAAATCAGTTTGAACAGAGCACCAGAAAATACTCTAAAGGAAAATAAAGAAAAGAAACAGGTTTTCGTTGGTGGCAGGTGCCCAAGGAGACCCCATGGGGGTCTCACAGGGGCGGAGAGGCCAGCTGGAGGCAAAGGGACTCCGTCTCTTGGTGTCTGGCTCAGTTGACATGGTTGGCGTATGCAGGTAGAGGACATTAAGCCTTTGGCATTCAAGATTAGTTTTGAACTGGACCAGCATGTAAGGAAATCTTATTAGTTTATTTTTGCCAAATGTTCTACCAGCTTTTAAACTAAGCAAACTATTACGAAATATCTGCTTCTACCCTCCTACATGCCTCTCTCATCTCTAAGAAACCAGTATGGTAGCAACTGTGACCTTTTACCCAAAAAGGCAGTGAAAGGACAGCCTTTTAGGCACATCTTTGAAAAGAACCAATTTGCTTGAAGCACGACACTCACATGTGGGCTGTGATGAGATAAATAAGCGAACCACTTTCTTCCTGGAGTAGGAGTTTGCAAACTGCAGCCCATGGGCCCAATCCAGGCCACTGTCTGTTTCTGTAAAAACAGTATTCATTTAACACAGCCTGGTCTAGTCCTTTACGTATGGTCTCTGGATGCTTTCAGTTATATCAGAGTTGAGTAATTACAACAAAACCTGCATGGCCCCCAAAGCCAAAAATAATGACCATCTGGCCTTTTACAAAAAAACTTTCTTAAGTTCTGTCCTAGAGTAGTAACATATAAAATTTTCCCATTGAAACTTAGTAACAAAGTAAATTGTTTTTCAGTGACTTTTTATATTGCTTTCATGCCATAATGTACATTTATGCTATATTTTTCTTTTAATGCTAATAAACCAATTATAATGAGTCAAATATTAATTACCACCTTTTCTCTTGAAAAAAACTGATAAGGTCTACAAAGGAAACTTAACAGAGGATGTGTTGATGATTAATTATTTAATACATGTCGTAATACATGCATGTGTGGTGTCAGATGAGTACTAGACTTATTGGAGTGATCACTTCATAAGTTATATAAATGTCTAATTACTACACCTGAAAATAATGACATTATATGTCTATGGTAATTGAAAAATGAAAAATAATTTTAAATAATTTAATACATCATTAAAATATCCCTGCTTGACAGTCTCAAACGGGCCTTTTCCTAGAGTAGAACTCTTTACATTTAATAGCTATTTGCAGTTGAATAACTGCACTACATGCAACAGTTCTTATGGAAATTTATTCACCAAGAATTCTTCTTTTTTAAAAAAAAATAGAAGTCACAGTTGTACGCTAGATAGAAATATGAAATTGATCATTTCCTTCAAGCCTTTAAAAATAATTACCTTTATAGAGAGTAAAGATATTTATGTTTCAACATAAATAACAGCCTATTTTTACTTCATTTCACATGCCTGGACTTTCCAATATTTGGGGGGAATTTTAAGAAAATGAGATACTTTTGTAGCTATATAAAGTTATAACCATTCCCAGCAGCCTCATAAATTAAAAATGAGACATTGCTGATACCCATTCTTTTGTTTCTCCTCAAAATGATCCCCAAACAGGAAAATAGTAAGTAATAAAAGAAGGTTAGTGCAGAGTTTTGGTTGCCAAGGCAACCATAATCATATTTCCTTTGAACTTCAGTGGAGCATCTAATGCAGTTCAGTCCAAGTTCATGCTTCCTTAGGAAATGTATATAAATTCAAGGTCCCCTTTTCTACAGCAGTGTCATTCTAATCAAGCAGGTGATGACAGGGATGTAGAACAGGAACTGAAATGCCCATGGCATTCCCATTACGGAAGTAAAATGGGAAAACGACACTTGCTACTGTGTGCAATGGCGAAGACAACATTTCCTTCCGTCACACGCAATACGCATTCGTGGTACTATGCTAGCTACTGCCAGGTATGTAAACATTAGACCCACTCATAGAAAATGAAACAAACACGGATTAAATGAGCTACAACCCCCTTGTAGATCCTCATGGCCCAAGAGAACTATGACAAACTACAGAATGGCTGGCATGCACACTCCATGGATTACCACTGCTGGACATTTTCCTTAAAGTTGATTGTTTATAACCATTAGTTTGTCTTCACAGTAAAGAGAAGAAAACTTTTTCCATACAATTTTGAGAAAGCTATTACTACTCATTTGTATCTCATTTGATGCTGTCTTCAGACTGAAAAGGATGTTGTTTACTCCAGGAAATGGTCGATATCTTGGAGGTTGGGCAGCCAGAGGTTGCCTCAGTAGATCCTAAACAATCTATGCTCGTATTTTCCAACTCAGACACTCTCCAGTTTGAAAGTCTGTAAAGATGGTTGGTGTTGGAAAGTCTGAATGCATTTTCCCATAGAAACAATGATTTACATAGTGGTTTTGGTTTCCAGGCCAGCTGATGTGGTCTCATTTAATCCTTAACATATTTGCAGGGTAGAGTGGGAAATATAAATAAAATGGGAACATCATTCTCATTCTTCCCAGATTTTGGAAAAGAGAGTAGACTCTCCATTAGGGTATAGGGGAGTGAGCACTGGGTTGGGGTCAGAGGTTCCTGTATGTGCCCCTAGGCCAGAGACCACCTCCTGTGAATCCTGGTTATTCTGCTGGATCCATCTCAGCAGCCTGGCCCACCGTAGGAACTTAACTCATAACTTGTTGGATAAACGAAATAATGAGCACCTCACCATGTGACTCTGGGCTAGTTGTTTCAACAGTTCTGAAATTTGGTCTTGTCCTGTGTAAATGACATGTTTGAGGAGAGTAGACCTGGCAATATGCTTGTCTTGTTCTCTATTCACATCTCCTTTAGATTCATGAGCAACTCATTTTACCTCTGGTTTTGTATTAGAGGGATAACACTGGTTTCCACAAGGGATGGAGGGGAAGATGTATCACAAGGATGGAGATAGAGTTAGGATAAGCATTTTACTACGGGGTGGGGGGGATTGGAACATTATAGTTTTGGAAAGGAATTTTCTGGGGGGAAAAAACCCACCTACCAGCATTTTTCACTGAATCAGTAATATGATAACTAACATGCCTCAAATTCACCCTCTAAGTGAAGTCCTTTTTGAATAACCCCCGCCCCATCTTTCTGGTGTCCACTTTCCTTAATTTTTTTTCTTTATTTCCTTATTTGTTGTTTCTAGGGCACTTAGCACCATCTCCCGTACTTTATTTTCTGCTCTCTATTTATCGGCTATCCACTGACGCA
The DNA here is from genome assembly GCF_964194185.1 of Rhinolophus hipposideros. NCBI lineage: Eukaryota > Metazoa > Chordata > Mammalia > Chiroptera > Rhinolophidae > Rhinolophus > Rhinolophus hipposideros. The sequence continues at coordinate 121,162,910 of NC_138046.1, read as the reverse complement.
CTAGGATGAAAGTACCACCAGGGCAGGGGTGTGTGTCTGTTTTGTTCAGAGCTGTATCACCAAAGCCTAGAACAGTGTCTGCTCCTCATAGTGCATATTTATGAATGTACTCATTCAGTGCACATGTATTGAGTGAATGAATCACAGAATGAGAGAAAGAAGTGTATTCTTCTTTAAATCTAAATAAAGGAGTTAAGCATTTTAAAGCATACATTTGCTAAAGAAGAAAAGGAGGCATTAATTGAAGACAAATTTTGGAATATTGTTAAATCTAGTATGAGAGGGACAATAATTTTTGTCAGAAAAATGAAAGGAAGGAGACTCACGACTACCCATTGATTTTAGTAACCACAGCGGTTGCCTAGACTTAAGTGGTTGATCTTGACGTACCACATAGAAACACGTATAAAGAAGGAATGCTGCTTGAATTTTAGGTTATACTGAGGCCTGGGATCCATCCTGGTACAACGGAGACACAAGACCTTCAGAATCAGTGGGTGTCCATTTGAATTCTTGCTCTTCCTCTTAATGCCTATTGACTTTGAGCAGTTAGAGAACCTCCCACGTTTCAGGGTTTTTTTTGTTTTTGTTTTGTTTTCATTTATAAAACTTGAATATGACCCATTTCCTTGCACCTGAAATTTGGTCTCATCCTCTGTAAATTAGATGTTTGAGAAGCACAGACCTAGCACTTTGTCTTGTTCTCTATGTAAGTCTCCCTTAGATTCATGGGCAACTCATTTTATCCCTGGTTTTGTACTAGAGGGATAACAATGGTTTCCACGAGGGGTGGAAGGGATGAAAAGAAAAGATGTAAGTAAACCCAGAAAACAGGAACTCCAATAGGTGACGGATACTCTCACTGCTGCTTACCATCACCCTCCCAGCTCTGCCCTTACTTGCAATAGCTATGCTTGTCACATAATCACTTTGGTCTCCACTTCCCTTTCCTATAAAATGAATGGTTGGGTTAGAATGATTCCAAATAGATATGCCACTCTGAAAATTCTGTGCACTCAGTCTTATTTCCCCAAATATGTAATTATGGGGCTGGGCGAAATAATGAAATATTTTAGAGATAATCTAGACTTACCGACAAAGAGAGGCTTATTAAGTGATGTAAATTGTCTGTGTCATAATTCTATACTCATAACCCTAAAATATAATTTGTCCTTAAATAATCTTCTGGGAGAAAAGTTTTCCTTATTTCAGCAACTCAAACTCAAGACAGTTTTTCAATGTTTAGGAGGAGTTGAAGGGGTCCAGTATTTAAAGATGAATGTAATTTGGGGCTGAACTCTTCCTTCTGCCTCTATGACTGTTGCCAGAATAGAATCCTAGAAAAGAGAGGTGTGGTTCAGAAATATCAAAAGGCCTCCTAAGAATCCAACAGGGTTTCATATACATCTTAGTTGATTTTAACTTTAAATTTGTTATTCATTTACAAGTTTATACTACCTCAAACAGGATGAATTTGACAACTTGTGAGTCATGAAAAAGAGGAAGAAAATCAAGTCACTACGCAAATTCTTTTCCCTTTGGGTCATAAGCACCCCATAACATTGATGCAGCACTTACATCACAGAGATATTTACTTAGGATTAACAGAAAATCATTTACTGGCTGCCATCTAGTTTTTAAAAACCCTTTTAAACCGTGTATATATTTAAAGAGCTCCCAGGGGAGTAAAGTCTTTTAATTCTAATACTTCTAGCAAAAAAAAGAAAAGGTCTGAAATATGTCCAAATACACTAATGAAAAAGAGCTCCCTTGAGTACAAACACAATTTTGATTCTTTAAAGCATGTATTGGTGTGAACAACACACCTATGGGTCATATTCAAATTACACACACACACACACACACACACACACTCTGCACCACCCACTTCCCCTAGTTCTTCCTATAACCAGAAAATAGTTTTACTGTAACCATGCACACCCTTCCATTTGCATAAAAAATAGTGGCTTTAACCCATTAAGGAAGCACAAGAACATAATCTGGGCTGAAATTGGTAAAAATAAATAAAAAAGTTTTAAAACTAAAAATAGACCTTAAATCTAATCTATTTTTACCTGGAGAAACTGCTACTATGTTAAAATAGACATCTATATCACATAATTCAATATAGGTGACCTAGAAACACTCAACTTACAAATATCCTGTACATGGAAACAGCCGACCCAAGGGAGTCAAACCAGGACCAGGGCAGGCTCTTCCTAGACTGGAAGGTGGGGGAAGGATTCCCCTAGGACTCTTCCTGCTAGACACCAGCACTGGTAGTGATTAGAGTAGAAGGGGGAAACGGGAAGCCATGGTTCTCCTGCCACTGCAGTATTCCTTTCCCACCATGCTCAGCAAGGAACCCATTTCCCATAAATGTTACAAAGAGTGCCTCGGTTCCCAGGCCAGTCCATCAGAAGCCTGCTGGACCCACAGTGCAGCTGGAACTGTGCTATTAATACTAGGCTGACTTCCCATTTGGAAGCCAACTCCAGCCCTGACAGTGCCCGTCAGCTCTGTTATAGTTAAATGGATTTGTAGGCGGTCCTGGGAGCCTGCCAGTTAGAACATCCTTTCTGTGGGAAAATTCCTGCCGAGGCCCAAACAGCTCCCTGACAAACACGGGTGTAGATCACACATTAGGAGATCCCTAGATATTGACAACTCAATCTTCACCTTTCCCTTCTGGAAATGCCTGGGTGATCATTCGAGTAAACCCTTGTGCAGATAAACACACAGCAGGTCCAACACTCCACACAGCACCTGCGCCATGGTAACTAATGGGTATATTTTGCTGTCATCATGAATGGGCAACTGATCTACCCCATTCCTGACAAACACACATGTACACATGAATATAGACACATTACACACACCCCATCATACATTGCTCTGTGCAAATATGTTTTCATCTATGCAGAAATGTCTGTCTTTTCTTGAGGAAAAGATCAACAATGATCCAGGCCTGAGCTGTGTTCCCTTGTTCTAGGGATTGGTTTGTACTTGTTCATCTACATTTTCAACTGGCTGTCCCCAGGCCAAAAAGACAACTGTAAGACAACCAGCCAGTTCAGCCATGGGGCAGGAATCGAAAGAGTTGTCATCCAGATTAGACCTGGGATCTCAGTAACATTATGCTTGACTCACCTGAAAGACTCACTATTACATAACTGTCCTCTTGAATTAGTGAAACTTATGTGTGCAAAGGATATTGTTGTCACCAATGGCAGAGATAGCTTGGTACGGTTGATGAAGTACAAATTCAAATAGTTTACACACACACACACACACACACACACACACACACACGACAATGCAACTGAGAAGATGTTAGATGCTTATACTAGCCGACTGTCATCTGCTAGGAGATGAAGGATATTCACTGCCTAGGAGCCTTAAAAACGCACACAGCCAACCAGGGCAAATAAAGCAACGGTCACACTGAAGCAGGAACATCTGGTACACCTTGAGTTTATTTAGCTGAAGGAAGCCAAGACCTTTGTTATTTACTTAAAGATGGCACACGAACCACCAGGGAGCAGATCATGAAAGAGCAGAGCATCTCTCAAATCCCATGTCTTCCTAAGTCAGTTGATCAGAGTCTTTAATCAAAGAGCCAGGGCCGAGCTCAGGGTAGTGACTTATCCTCCCCAGAGGGGATCAGAAGAGAGATTTCAGCATGCCTGAATAATCTCCCCCAGTTCTCCAGTGCAGATACAGCCATTAATGACCCTTCAGCTTTGGTGCTCCATCTTTCTAACTTAACCATCCCCAAGGATCAAATATCCCAGCACCCGTGGGGAATCTGTAATGAAGTAAGAGCAGATTTGGATTTATTTGGTAAAATAAATGCCTGAGAGTGCTCTTTTAGTTGGCATATAAAATGTCAATATACATATATATACTATATATTAAGTTCACCCAGATTGATGTATATGTAATATTTATATGTTTATATATAACATATATATATATACACACAATATGGATGTTAACTGACCTTTAAAACTGCTTTCAAAGTGTATTATCAAGCATCCTTCTTAGCACATCCATTTGTGGGTAGTGAATTAGAAATGACTGCCTAACGCGTTTCCAAATTGAAGGTCGGCTGCAAGTGTACACATGTGTGTTGATTGTGACAAGCGTCAATCTTTGCACCGCTACAGAAGTTTCCACAAAAATCTGTCTCCCAGGTAGGCTGCAGCTCCTTGGACTGTTCAGTGTGATCAATCCATGAAGGTAAGCCCCGGAAAGAAAGTGTTGTTTAATAGGCATTTGGACAAAAGAAGAGAAAAAAATGCCCCCATCCAAATTAGGTTAATCTGCATGGCGCTGCAGAAAGGGAAAAGGTATCAACTCCACGTAGTGCTCTCTCCCAGGCCAAAGCATTTTAAAATAAAAGCAGTAGAAAAAAAACAAAACAAAAAAAGCTTCAATTTCAAGTCATCCTGAGAACTAAATTCTTTCCTGTCAGGAAATTGAACAACCTTGACCAGTGCTTCAGTGTTGATATATTTGCTGGGGTGTCCCTGTTTGACCAGAAGGAATCTGTCCCAGGCAACAGTAATACTTCCACTACACTAAGAAATGTTTATAAAAAATGGGTGGCAGATACATTAATCTTGTATAAGCGTCCCAAGGGACACACCTATTTCTTGGTAGTTGAGCAAACCCAGTTTAGGACAAGGCGTCTGAATATGGGACAAGCGGCCCAAATGCATTTTTGCCTAACCCCTCACTCCTTGTTTCAATTCCTTCTACCCTGATTGTTCTGCTTCCTCTCAGCACTTTCTGGTCACTGTCCTTGACCTCATCATTGGAGAGGGTGTGCCCATAAAGTGGGTGCAGCCATATCCTAGAAAAGTCACTGCCTAGGATTTTTAATGAGCCAACACATGTTTGTGACTGCATCAGGCAAATGTTTCACGCAAACAGATGCTTAGAATACTTGAAAGGACAGAGAAATTAACTTTCATTGTTGTTGTCAAGCTAACAAAACAGGTTGTATTTTTGATGCCTGCTTGCTAATAAAGGGTTATACGTGTGGGAGAACTTGATCTTTCATAAAACCTTAGAGTGACGTGGAGCAGTAGTTAACCTTTGCTCCCCTGCGCTTCTTTACTGGTTTCCAGTACCTACCAAAGACAACCTAATAGTTGTGAATGTCCAAACCTGTCAGGCTCGGTGGGCAACACCTAACCCGCTGTACTGTGATGATTAAATGAGATAATAATTGTAAAGCACTTAAGACAGAGCCTGGCACCTGGCAAAAGCTAAATATATGTACAACTACCATCATCCTCATCATTACCATCATTATCACCACCGCTACCATCAGCATCAGCATAACCACCTCCATCATCAGCGTTATCATTTGTTGGGAAATGAGGACTATTAATCATAGAATTTTAGTTAGGAGTCATGTGACCTAGGATAGAGTACACTCAAATGTAAACACAGCAACATAGTTTTCCGATACAGAAAGATGCCTTGATAGTTCATCAGTGCAATATAATTTCCCTTTACACCATATACCCACTTGTCTTCCATTACCATGAAAGGTTTAGATAAATGGCCAACTTTAGTGAAGTACTGGACAAGTTTTTCTGGAACCTTTGTGGACCAGATGGTAAAATGTAGCGGAAATGATTATACACTTAAATGGAATTAAGAATTATTACACTCAGGGACTAATCAACAAATAGGTGACTCTACAATGGCAGGCACTTGGCTCCATCTTACTTGACATCTTCATTAAAAACTTATGTAAAGGTATATACATCATGATTATCAAATGCGCAGAGGACATGAAGCTAGGAAGAATAGATAATAGGAGAGAAAATTAAGGTTTTAAAATATCGTTTACATTTACATATAATAATTCAACTAGATCAAGAGTTGAGAATGAGACTAAAACAAAAAGATTCAAAAAATTAGAGAGATGTTTACGTTCAAATGATGACAAACTTAATTGGAGATAGAGAGGCGACTTGAGGAAGAGGCAGAGCTCTTAGATTGTCCAGTAAGCACAAATGAAGTCTGATAAAAGTGCTAAACCAGGTAACGGAAACTTGGGCTACATGAAAAGGCCTTTGGAATCCAACTCAAGAAAAGTGATAACGTAATGGGCTCCACCCAGGCCACAGCACAAGTAGAGCACAGAACTCTACTCGGAAGACCACACCTTCAAAAGATACTGATGCATCCAGCAAGCCCTGAAGAGGGCAGTGTGGGTGGGGACAGGAAGGTTCTGGGAACACTGTCATTTAACAAACCTTTTAAGTCCAGGAAAATAATTGAGGCTTACTTAGTCTGGAGCTGTGAACATGGGGTAATAGAAACACAGGCTTCAAATGCTATTTAAATGGCTGTCAGGTAGATTCAGGAGTAGGTCTAGTCTACTCATATCTTTCAAGAGAGATTTCAAAGGACCGAGTGGGAATTGCAGGGAGTAGGCCTGGGCTTTTCCCAAGGAGATGCTTTCTAAAGAAAACATGTACACAAGGATACGTGACCTCGGGGGTGGGGACTCTTCCTATTTAGAGGTTCATGCAGATAACCGTTTGATCTTCCATCCCCCATGTGATGAAAAGGACTCCTGCTTTGGGTGAGAGGTCCAACATATGACCTTTCAGGTCCCACCACTACGATTCAATTCTCCACCATGAAGTATCCCTGAGAGATATGAAGAAGAGGGAAGGGTTCGCTAAAGGAGAAGGGGATTCTTAGACATGGAAGACAATTAGTTAACTGCTAGCTCTGCCTGTCTGAGGAGTATAGCAGGAGTGGTAGTCTCCATGATAAATAAATTGATGCTAATTAATTAATAAAGGCCTGAACCAAACTTTAGAGCTTTGTTTAAGGCTGGTCTCATTCTGAAGACAATGGAGTGGAAGTCTCCTTAGTGCCCTATGGGCTCATCCATGTCCTCTAGAGGATGGAATGATGTCTGATGCTTTTTCACACGGCCCTTAACACCTCGGGTCCCAGGCGGTGGCAGGCGCTCACTAACCACTTGCTGCTCAGTTAACTTTCTACTTTTTCTCCGGGGGATTCAAGCAGAAGAACGAGGAACGGAATGATCAGTCAACAGTGGAAACTCAAGTTTGGCAAAGTGCCTGTTTGCCTGACTGCTTTCACTAGGGTATATGACCCTAACTTAATTGGAAGTATTTTGAAGTCAGAATGATAAAAACATGGTTTCTGCTTTTTTGTGGCAAAAATATCATAGTAGTATGGCAGTATGGGTTTTCTCTTAAATCCTTTGATCACTGTTATGTTTTTATTATTTTTTAAAAGTTTATACTTCTCTTATGTCTGGTGGGACATTGATGAATTTTGTTAGATTGCACTTCAATACTATAATGATTTAATGTAATTATGTGATATAATATTGTAAGATATACAACATTGTTATATTTTAATATATGTACCTTTTAATATCTAACAAAACTTTCTAGAAGATTGACATCCATCGAATCACTATGTAGTTCAATTACACCAAAGCAAGCTGTGAATTTGTTGCGTAATTAAATAACAAAATATCCACATTGCCTTGATCCAGAAAATGAGGGAAATGATGCCACAGCGTTAAAGAGGGTTAGAACAAGATTGGAGGGCATACTTGCTAGAGGGAGTACATTTTCAAATATCCCTTTTACCTCTTTGTTGCTGTGTTGGTTACACACTGAATTCTAACAGAGCCTATACCTCTCGTTAATTCCTTTTCACCACTTTTTGCTGGGGAATTTCATCACAGCTCTGTTACCTGAGAGTAGGTGATAGTTCAGGCCAACTGAGAATTCCAGAACCTTCGCTCCTGCCGTCTCTGAGTATTTCACTGTGGGTTTTAATTATAATGGTGCTGTGCTGATGAACCAACCCCAAATTGCATTGAACTGGGAAGTCATTTTCTTTTAGTTACCTTTTACAGTTAATCTCAAAATGACAGATGCATACACAATGCATCATTCTTTACAGACACTGGTTCATCATTGGACTTAATCACTTCCAGAACAATGGGGATGGATGAAATCCAGGGGCTCTGATTCACAGGATTCCTGGCTTTTTTCCCATTCAGTTGGTGGGAAATTCTTTCTCCTTTTGAGTTAGATGAGGGATGGAGTTAGAGGAACCTGCATCCATGCTTTCATGATTTGGCTCAGGACTTCATCGGTCTCCAAATCTGCTCTGATTTTTGGTCAGTTGATAAGACTTCTACTTCTATCCATTGCATTCAAATAGCTGTCGTATTTTCTTCTCCGTTCTTCCCCTAAAGTTGCAGCACTTTTCAGACATGGGGTCTCCCTGGCTGGCTGCACAGATTCTGCCTGAGTGATACCCAGCCTCTCTCCCTGGTGCTAACAAGTCACGTAAAGCCCAAGGATTATCCTGGGTACCCTGCAAGTCATAACCAGCAGTGCGCTAGGGACACACACTCCCCTTAATACATACCTGCCATGTGGATAGAGGAGCTGGAAATACCAACCAGGTCTGCCTTTTATCAAACTGGGATATTAAGTATATCTTTTTCTTTTAAATGAGATATTATTCACATACTATAAAATTCACTAGTTTAAAGTGTGCAATCCAGTGGCTTTTAGTATATTCATAGAATTATGAAACCATCACTACAATCAATTTTAGAACATTTTCATCACCCCAAAAAGAAATGCATACCAAATAACAGTTACTCCCCACTGCAGTCTCCCCCAGTCCCTGGTAACCATGAATTTGATTTCTTTCTCTATGGATTTGCCTATTCTGGGAATTTCATATAAATGCAGTCATACAGTATGGGCCTTTCGTGTCTGGGTTCTTTATTTAGCACAAGGTTGTCAAGGTTCATCCACACTGTAGCATTTATCATTTGTTTTTATAGCTGAATACTATTCTATTGTATGTATATGTGACATCTGCTTAGCCTTTCATCAGTTGATGGGCATTTGGATTGTTTCCACTTTTGGGCTATTATAAATAATGGTGCTATGAACATTTGCGTGCATGTTTCTGTGTGGACATAGGTGTTCATTTTTCTTAGATAGACATCTACTGTGTTTTCCCAAAAATAAGACCTAGCTGGACGATCAGCTCTAATGCATATTTTGGAGCAAAAATTAATACAAGACCCGGTATTATATTATTATATTATATTATATTATATTATATTATATTATATTACATTATATTATATTATAGATCCGGTCTTATATGTTATATATTGTATTGTATTGTATTATATTCTATTATATTAATTATATTATGTTATATTATAAGACCTGGTCTTAAATTATAGTAAAATAAGATCAGGTCTTACATTAATTTTTGCTCCAAAAGACGCATTAGAGCTGATGGTCCGGCTAGGTCTTATTTTCGGGGACACATGGTAGGAGTGGAATTTCTAGGTCATGATAACTCTATTCTAACCATGTATTTTATTTTTCAATTACAGTTGACATAGATCAGTTTCAGTTGTACAGCATAGTAGTTAGACATTTATAGAATTTATGACATGATCCTCCCAATTACAGTTGATACCACACATAGTTATTACAATGTTATTGAGTATATTCCCTATACTGTACTTTAACATCCCCATGGCTATTTTGTAACTGCCAACTTGTACTTCCTAATTCCTTCACCATTTTCTACTATATTTTAATTGTTTTCTTTAGGTAGTCATGCGTAATCTCAATTCTTCTGTAAATTCTCCTGGGATTAGTGATTCTATTGCCTTTTTAGAATGGAAAAATCAGTTGGGATATTTTATTCTATTTTATCATCATAAAGGTCATCCATTCATATCTATGAACAGTTTAATGCAAAGTCCTGCACAAATTCAAAATTAAATCCCAGGTATTTATCTTCTTAAACATAAATTCATCTTAATTTAGAAGAATTCTGTATATAACAGAATGGGTGAATTCTCCATTGATTAATAATTATTATATTTGTATCTTCTATAACATTTCCTTAAAAGAGCAAACACTTCAGGTACTAGGTATTATAAATCATTTCTTCCTCACATGAATGTTAAGTCCTGTGACAGCTGATGGCCTCAGTCTACTGAGAAGCATTATCTGCTCACCCCCAAATCTGATAGTGTCAAATCTGTCTTTTATGAGACAAAGAGAGCAACCTGAATTAGTGATGCAGAAAAAAAAAACTAACCTTTTTCATGTAGCCTTTTTTTTTTTTTTTTTTTTACATTCAGGAACACATAATCACTCACTCAGAATAACAGGTAAAAGAAGAAACTTCATTAGATAAGAAGAGGAAATTATTTATAATTAAATTAATTCTGTAAATGGCCCTTCAAGGAAGATTAAAGGTAACCAGTCTTGCTCATAAGTATTGTCAATGTAACCTCCATATCTTTTTTAACCTCTAATAAAAGGCTTGTTTGAAATGGTACCAAGCACCATATTCCAGTTCATTCAAAATTCCTAATCATCCTAGCGTAACTTTATTAAACACTCTAATTGTATACTGTATTGCTTCTCACTTCCAAATGATTCCTTCTCTTATCTTCTAAGATGATGCTTCTCTAGGGACCTTGTAGATTTCAGATTTGCCTTCATTGTCCTGCATACTTCAGCATCAGTGAAATCATTTTGTAAAATCCATTGGGATTAAAGGCCATTAGCAATTTATCAATCAGTCACATAGGTAAAGTTTGCCTTTGGATTTTACACAAAAACTATCCACAAACATACAATGTAGTTCATATATGACAAAGGCACTGGTTTCCTCTGATACTTCACTTTGTAGGCCCTCTTGTAACAAGAAGAAAAGAATAAAACCATATAAAATAAAGTTGGGGTACAGGATTTTCCAGCAGTGTCATTACTACTAGTTTTGCTCTTTTGAGATGGCTACTGAGTTCCACAAATCACTAATGAGGCCACCACCCTTGCAATTCAAGTGCGATACCATATCCCCCAAAGGAGCCACAGTGTGTTAAGGGAAGTGAAACTTCTAGGATCAGCATCAGGAATCCCGTGCTCATGGTGCAGTGTGGGTTGTTTTGCAAATTGGCCTCAGTCTTTAAAAAGCCGCCCCCCCCAACACACACACATTTGTGTTGCCCTCTTCTCACCGCTCAAAACAATCTCAGCTCTCTTCCATCTGTCCCCCAAGCCCACCCCTCCCAGTTCATGTGCTAAGGAAATACACGCTATTTCAAGATTTAACTCAGGCAAACATTAGCAAGGTTAATTTTTCTCACATTACAACCCATGTACAAGTATATAACTCCGACATGGTCTGCTCTGCCTGCATTTTTCCATAGGTAACCTTTACCTATGTGCATATGATTCTCAACAGTGCAGAGGGAACTGCTAACCATGTGTGTCTTAGTAAGGGGGAATTAATGAAGCAACAGATGCTTAACAGTTGGGGTGTCTATCTCCCAGATATGTGAATACCCTTTATAATATAATGACAGATTGTCACCTAAACCTATCTGACAAAGGTTAAGTCCACTGAACTTGCTTTTTAGACAATCTGGGTTGGAATTTCTGTTGTACCAATAATTAGCCATGTGACCTTGGGAAAGTCACTTCACTTTGTTAGCAGGCTCTTTTAGTTGCCTACCCAACAGTCATTTGCCCTTCCCTGCTCCTTCCAAACACAGATCTGATGTTGTTTGGTTATTCAACCTCCCATGTGACGAGGGGTCTGGTCCATCCCTGGCTCTGACAATAGAATATTATTTTTAGTCAATGGTGGTTATACCACTCCATTTGCCAGGACTGTTTTAAGAAGGGAAATGGATATCAGATTAAGTTCAGTTGCATAATAATTGCAAAAAGAGCAAGAAATAAAAATAGGAGTGGCTTTAAATAAGAGGCAAGTATAATTCCGTTAGGGGAAAGAATTCAGGTGTTAGGCAACCTGAGGCACTGCGATGGCATAGGAATGAGGCTCCCACTAGCTTACTTGTCTGGCATTTGGTGGGCTGTGCTGTCCAACATGGCTGCTTGAGCTCTGGGCAATGCATCTGTACATCAGCCAATAGGAAGCCTTCATTGGTGGGTGCTTAATCACATGGCCACAATGAGCTGTATGGGAAGCAGCAAAAGGTAGGCAGGGGGAAGGCAGGGAAAGGGGGTGCCAACCAGCAGTCATTGCCATAGCCTGTGACTCAGTTCCAGCCAGTGACATATGAAGAAGCTGCTAGGAAAGATTCTCCCACTAAGAAGGAGAAAGAAAGAGATGGCTTCTACTTCTTCCCCTGGTCACCATTATATCTCAGTACAGTGTCTGGAACCAATGTAGCCATCTTGCTACCAGCCTGAGAGTAAAGCCAACACACAGAGCAAAACACAGCTTGCAGGGAGAAACACCTGCCACCCTCACATTCTGTACAGGTGTGTGAAGGTCAGATATATGTGTAAATGATATCATATCAAATACAGTAGTGCTTAATAAGCAGCAACTATTACATCATGGGCAGCCAGTGAGGACACAATGATAAAATGAATAGATCTAGTTCAGAGTTACATTCATTCCTTTCTTCTTTCCTTCATTCCTTCATTCATTTATACATATATATGTAAATCTATATTCCACCTAGTTCCAGAAGGCACTGAAGTGTCAGAAGGCAAATATAAAAATTATAGCAATGTTTTAAGTTATAGACTAAAGTGCATATATCAAGGAACCATGGGTAGTCAAAGAGCAGAAACCGGGAAGCAACAGATGACACAAATGAGCAGAAATCGTGAAGGAAAGAGAAGGAAAGTCAAGAGAAGGTATTTGAGAATAGAGAAAAGAAATGGGCAAAGAAGAGGGAATGATTGAGGGAGTGAGGGAGAGAGACCGAAATAGCTAGTTAGTGAATAAAGTTGAGTCAACAACCTGGTAAATATCTAGCGTTGCTAAAGACTCATATTTTACACAGTGATCAGTTCCTGCTGAGTCTTTCCTATAGTGGTGTTCCAGTTCTCCCAAGGGCTAAGGTATTTTTCTCCTTTTACATTCATTCCCTTGTAACTTTACAATGAAGTTCTACTACCTGGCATAATCAAGTATGTCTGTTCCCTGCCACACAAAAGATTCTGCAACAAAGTAAATGGCAGCTGAAGCTGTAGAATTGACAACAGGATGAAAGGAATGTGTGTACAGTGATAAGGAGAGAGGTCTAAGACGGAAAGGTGTTTAAGGACCAGATGCAGGAAAAGATGTCTACAAAGGAGATCAAGACATATTACTCAGAGAGGTAGGAGGAGAAATAAAGGACTTATGGAAAATGGAGGAAAAGAGGTTGCCTGGGAGAAACAGAGTTGGATTCAAAGGCCACATAGTTTAAATGCAATAAGGTAGGACTCATCTTCCTGAATTTGGTGATGAGGTCTTCTGTATTCTTGGAAAAAGATTCAAGAGAGTGATGGTTTGGAAGCCAGCTGGCAGAGGCTTGAGGAGTAAATAGAGATGAGAATGTGAAGGAGCTTTGAGTGGTAAACTATTCTTACGAGAGGTTTAGCTGTAAAAGATAGAAGAAATGGCTTTCAGGAAATGTTTGCTCAAGCCAGGGTTTTGACACAAGAAGACAACTGAGTGTGTAGAAGAGAAGAAACTGCAGGAGAGTGAGGTGATACTATTTGGAGTAGACGCTGAGGAAGCATGATTGCATGGGATTTGGATAGGAAGACACATATCTTTATCTGTGAGATAGGAGGAAATGGGGCTTGTGATGCTTATTTGGATTTCATTTGTGATAGATCTTTTACTACAGGACCAATTGATCCAGTACTTTCATGTGGAACTGACTATAACAAAGGATGATTTCAAGCTTTAAATGAGTGTGTTTTAAGCTCACGGAGTAATACATGTAAACAATATGGCTGTCTACAATTTGCCAATTACTGTTACTTGCTCTGGATCATAAGCCCATTTCACAAGAGAACTGATGGATACGGGTTTCTGAAAGTGATGGATTTTGTAGTTGTAGCTGGCCAATGAATCACCCAGGAAGTCTGAGAGACCAGGATGTTATTACCTCCAGAATTTGGGGCTTCCAGGCTTCCGCCCTATCAGGCAGGCACATCTGCTTCTCCAAATCAAGGAAACAAAACCAGAATAGAAGAGACAGTTGGCAAAGCCACAAGGTCAGTCCTTGCCCTCTCTTTCCTGGTTTCCTGCGCTGACCTGGGACTATCGACATGAGCTGACCTTGGAGCAATTCTGTCTTCCGAGAAAAAAAACGACAATAGGAACGTCTAATATTGCTCGTGTCTGAGCATCTCTGCAATGCCATCTTATCCTGCATCCATTTACTTATCCCACAAGTGTCAATTCATTTCCTGCTGTGTGCTAGACTCCCTCTGTTCTAGGCACTGGAAAGAGTGGTGGCCGTGAAATCATTTTCCTATGGAGCATACATGGCCATGAGTCTTGCCTGAACAGAGATTCTTGCTGTTTATCTAAACGGATGCATCTGTAAATCTCACTAAGCACACTGCACTACTGTTTACAAAAGATGAGGTTGCTGTTTATTTTTCAGCATGGAAGATGCACACATTGTACTTTTCATTTATGAGGTACAGCTCAGGGTGAACAAACCCTTAGGATAAATACTCCATTCTAAAACCCACAAAAGATGATGAACTCTAAAGGTTATGTGTGTTCAAATTCTTATCACGGCACATTTGGTCCAGGGTTCCCTATCTGTCAGAAGATCCTGGTAACATATTGGAGAGGGAAAGTTTATTTTGTTAGCATCTAAAATAGCATTCTTATCCCTCCTTCAATACTAACTTCCCGACTTGTCTTATCACATTTGAATCCATCTTTTGTGAATTTATCTAAAATTGTTTTCAAATGTTTACATTTGAAAATGTTAGACTATATCACTTCTTAAGAGACGGAATTAAACATAGAACGGGTATGTTTTCAATTTATGACTTCCATGAGGTTAACCTATTCTATCATCATGTTTTCCACTATTACTGTTGTCAACCATACAGGGAATTACCTATCCTGTTAAATTGTATTGTATTATGCCTACTTCTGTATCCCCATAGCCTATAAAAAATACCTGACTGAGATGGAATATTTAGGACTTCCTAAATATTTTTGCAATCAAATAATTTAACAAATAAGCAATTGTTACCCTTTTTAATGTGTAGACTTTAAATGTCCCATCTCTCTGCCTTTATTTTTTACAGGCTAGAGAACCCCACTTATTTTCATGGGTTCGCACCAAACAAGACTTAGGTGCTAGAATTGAGGTGGCCATAGGTCCCAGTTTGCTTAGGGCAGTTACAGTTTATGTCTAAATCTAATGCCCCACTGTCATTATTACTAGTGACCCTTCACCTTTCAAAGGTGCCTGATTTGAATGAACCTGTATCCACCATTCCCTGGGCTCCCTTGTGCCCCTCTATAAAGTTCTATACATAGATTTCAGGAGCAGGCAAAATATTTCTTGTATATTGCAGGAGTTTCTGTTTATTTCCCAGTCTCCTTCCTGATGATTAAGTGTTTTTATAGGCCTGCAGACTATCGGGTAGGGGTTGTCTAGGCAAAATCTGGGCCAGCACTTTTCTTTTCTTCTTCTTCTTCTTTTTAAAATTTTTATTAAATTTATTGGGGTGACATTGGTTAGTAAAATTATACAGGTTTCAAGTGTCCATTCCTATAATACATCATCTGTATATGGCATTGTGTGTTCACCACCCAGAGTCAGTTCTCCTTCCATCACCATAAACTTGAACCCCCTTTCCCTCTTCTTCTTCAAATTTTAATGTGCATATGTATCACCTGGGGTTGGTGTACAAATTTGGATTCTATCCAGCAGATCTGGAATGGGGATGGAGATTTTGTATTTCTAACTGGCTCCCAGGTAATTCTGATACTGCTGGTCTGAGGGCCATTTTGTGTAGCTAGGGTCTGCCAGTTCCCAATTAGCCACTACTTAGGGACCAGCCATTTAGGATACAGTATCGTTAATGATTATGAACATCCACCTTGGACACTGGGGTCAAATCCTGCCTCTATCACGTATTACCTGTATGACTTTAAATAAGGTATTTGATCTCTCTAAGGCCCAATTTTCATATATATTGGTTAGAAATATATTGGTTAGAAATAATAACCATATCTGTCTCAGAAGGACGATGTGAGGATTAAATGAGACAATAAATGTAAAACAATATTGTCCTCACCCATTGTAAATTTTCACAATTGGTGGTAGTTTAAACTGTCATCATCATAATCATAAAAGTGCAATTTGCATTCTTCCCCTTCCACTCTATTCAGCACTTCTCTGCAATTTTCCCCATTTTATTCAAAGCTTAATATCAGAAGATACTTGTGTCGTTAAGTATCAGAGAGTAGTGAGGAGAGCCATGTTTTGAACAGGACCTTAAAAATGGACCCTTGGGTATGCTAGGCTATCAAGCTGTTAGTACATGTAAGAATTCCAATCAAGGTTTAGACAGATCCATAGGAAAGGCAGGAACAAACATTGGGCTGAAAACTGTTGATTAATTCTAGTTCATCATAGATGTCCAATTGTCACTGGGGCAGATTCCATTCTCTGGACAGTGGCTGCTTCCCCTAGTGTGCTTGTGTCAACAGTGATGACCAGGACCAATTCAACTGCACAGACTATTCGAAAGCCCAGTATTACCAGCAGAAGAAACGGAGTGAATATTAGAAAAATAGGAGATGTAACAAACTCTTCAAACTAGGTCTTATTTTAAACTTTGTTTCTTCTTTTTCCTCAGTGGAGGTAAAATTCCAACTATTTCAATTTCACTTTCTTTCCTTTAGCCTTTCAAAAGTCACATAACCGGAACGTTTGTTTTAACTATCATAAAGTGACAGGATTGAAATAGCATTTTGTAAACAAAAACTTGCTATTTAAAACGATGGGATCACAATCATTGTAGTTGTAGTCATCAAAATTATTATCCTGTTCCTCATCTTTAAAGGTCCCTTCCAGCTATAAACATTTCTCTTTCCTCTGATGTCAGTCCTAATATAGGACCAATGTTCTCTCTCTGTATAAAGTCAACAATGGAAGGGGAAAACTGAGATCAGAAACTTGGATAATTTTCTCAACAAAAAATTAATCTCTGAGTATTTAGTCACTGTAAAACTGGATGCTGAGTTTGAAGTTGAAACGTGCTGTATTTTCACCTCCTATAAATCAACGCTCACTATGGACTATAATTTTCCATCAATTAATTCATTGACTTGTTTATTTAACATCTGACTTGACCACAGTACCAATGGCATGAAGAATATAAGAAAATGGTTCTCCCCAAGAGCTCACAGATCTACCAGGGCGTGTTTCCTGGGGGCCATCACTATCTACAGGTGAATCATGCCCCATCCTGAGATAACTGCCTGGGCACCTGGATGGCAGGTCATTTTCTAAGTGCATCTGCAATAGAAGATATGCTCATAACAAAGATTGATCCAACTGTACGAATGCCTAGAAAAGAGGGCTTGCTTATTAAGAAAATAAGTAGAATTAATTTATATTTTTTCCACCAGATTGCATCCAGCACTGACAAACCTCATTGAGTGCATACATCTCAAATTCCTTAAGAAGATCTCAAATGTGATTTTTGAGATTGATTTTTTTCTGGAGTGGGATTCTGAATGATAAGAAAAATAAAACATAGTATTTGTAACCAAATGTTTCTTTCTTCTGGGAAATGTAACTAGGCTTAAGTTGATTGGCATTCTATAGAAATAGCAGCACCCACCCTTCTAGTTAATATTCCAATGAAGAAACAATTTCTTGTTATTAATTGAGACCAAGCAATGATCTGCCTTTCAGCTATAAGACATAAAATATCATAATCAAGACCAAGAAGCCATAGAAATTATCCAAAGATACAAACACAAGCCTGAGGAGACATCTCTATAACAGCCTGCAGAGTCAAAGGACGGGGTTTCACAAGGGGCCACTAGGCATGGAGTGAGCCCAAGCTTTAAAATTCAAAAGTGGATCTAGGAGGCCTGTGGCTTACGTGACCAAGCACCTGGGAGTCAACATTTACATTTTATGGACATCCTTCTCTAGGGTCTGGATTTGGTCTTTTTGGCCCTTGGGGCTTTTCAAACAACAGGTGCTTGGTGGCTATCCAGGAAAACCCCTAAGGTAAATTATTCACCAGGACAGAGCAGATATAAAATATTTCCAACATCATAAACATGTCTGTTGGACAATACTGTATATCTAGATTCTGTACAAATTTAAGGTGTCAGATTTTTTAAATCCCCGTTTCAAAATTTATTTGCAATGATTTCTTCTCTCAATTCCTCAGAAGTGGGCAATCTAATACCACTTTTGGAGCTCCGGTTTCCATGGATAATCATATGTTTGCTTGTTCAAATGGGAAAACCAAATACATTTGAAAGAGGATATCTTCCCTGGAATGTGCTCATTTCTAGTTACTCATGGCTATGTGTAAGAATTTAAACTAAAACCTGTTCTTCACATTAACAGACAAAAAGGGCTTTGTCTGACTATCTAAATTGACTTCCCACACAGGAACCTAAGTGATAGCAAGCTGTTAGAATGGTTGACTCATCCTTGAAATACCAGCTCCCCCTTATGTCATATCTGTGATTAGATACCACCTTCTGAGAAAGCTTCCCTTACCATCCTACCAACTCCACGCCATCATTCTGTCCTTTTATCTTACTTATGACCACCTGGCATATTATATATTTGTTGATTTGTTGTCAGTCTCCCTATCCTACACTGTAATCTCTTTGAAAGGAAGTATTTTAACTACTTTATTCACTGACGTATTCATAATGCCTAGAACAGTACTTCTGTTTTTTCACTTTGTATATGCTCAGTACATACTTGTAGAATGAATTTATGAATGGAACCTCCTGAAAATGGATACAAAATGTTTGTGCACAAGCATTTCTCTAGAGAGAAAATGCACAATGTAGATCTTATTCTGCACAGATTAGGTCTGTAGTCTAAAAAAGCTATGAACCTACCTCAGTCCTACATGCATAATGCCATTTCATTATCAGTAACATGATTATTGGCAATGTCCGTGAATGAACATTCTGCAACTGATAAAATGCTCACTTTGCTAGAATAATACAAAATAGACAAACATAAATTGAGAAAGCAATGACATGGGATGTTCATATTTTAAGGGTTTCTTGTTGTTGTAAATGTAGCAAAATTTACATTGGAAACAGAATTGAATCCATACTGAATAATTTACATCACTCCAAATTCTATTCTGATCCTTCTTATTGAATATACGTAAATAGTTACATATTTGTTATCAATGACCATGTACATTTTGTCTTTCAAGGTTTCCCTAAGAGATTTTGGCAGGAGGGCCAGAGGGTCAAGTTTGGGTGCAGAATTTGGAGCATTCTAAGGCAGACCTGTACAAGCCTAGAGATTCTCAGTACTGATGGCTTCTCTCTGCTGTCTGCTTCTCCACCTTTCCTATTCACCAACACATAAGTCACCCAGTCAGGGCTGAAGGAGCCACAAAAGTGAAACGTGTGTGCATGGAGATAAGAATTCTGAATGAGAGCAAGGCTTAGGAGGGCAAGTCGAAGAAGGACAGAAAAAGAGATTGTCAATAATGTGTAAAAATAGAGACCAAGTGGGCTCGAAGGAAAGCGATAAGAAAAGTAAATTAGAGAAAGAAAAAGAGGAAGATCAAACAAGTTCAAGATAGTCATCAATAGTTAAATGAATAAGAAATACAAACAAAATGATAAGGGGAAAAAGAACCGTGATAATGACGGAGAAAGGAAATATGTAGCAGAGGAAAAAGAGAAGGTAAAAAAGGGATAAATGTGTAGTGATTTATCAAGAAAAAAGGAAACAAAAGCAGGGTATGAATATAGAAGGGAGACAAAAGAGACCATTGTGCGCACACTCTCATAAAGACAGTGGAGTGTGGTGGGGCGAGCAATATCAGAAATGTATCTATTGAATAACATGGTGTGTTGGGCACAGTAACAGGCTGCCCAAAGAGGTCCACATACTAACCCCTTTGAGACGGAGAAATCATCCTGGATTATCCCGGTGGGTCCAAGCTATTCCCACATGTCTTTAAAAGGGAGAGCTTTGCCCAGCAGGGGTCTGTCAAGAAGTGATGTGATAACAGAAGGAAAGCACAAAAGCACAGAGCTTTTGTCAGTGGTGGCGCAAATTATTAAATGAACACTGTCACTTTGTTAACCTTGAATCCCAAATCCACATTATCTTCTCCCATTCCTTGCCTTGTCTTCAACCTTGATCCTTGCACTAAAATCATGCTAAGATCATCTTCACTTGAGATTGAAAAGAAGGAAACAAATGTACAAAAACCAGAGGTCTTATAAAACAACCAGTTGATTCGAGGATGAAAAGTAGGTTGAAGGGTGCCTTTTGTTTTTTAAGGCTCCTGAAAGTACGCATAAAATCAAAGGCCTCCCTTCCTTCTTACCTCAGCTTTGTCATGACTAAATGGTGTGATCTCGGTCAACCCTTAAATCTCTCTTCTCTACACGGATGCTAATAATGCTTGCTTGCCTTCCCCCCCTCACAAGGCAGGAAGAGTTAATACGACTTACATCATAGAATCTATAAAGTCTACAACCCCGTACAAAAGTAAAGTCTCACTACTAATCATTGGGTCTCGATCATTCACTGCCCTACTGGCCTAAATTATAATATTCCGAGACACTGTACCTTCACTATAGATCAACACGCATTGCTAACATTTTTGGGTTCCCTTTTCCTGCCTTGCAAACCCTACACAAATGCGTTGCTGATCTCTAGTGAATTACTTGAGGACTGAGAGGAAATATGTTCTTAAAAAAAGGTCAGTGATTATTTGATAAAACAAGAAGACATCCATTTATTTTGCTACTAAATTTGGATTTTCATGGCTTATCTTTCTTAAAACATGTCCCATCTGAGTACAAGTGACCTCAAACAAGGACGCCTGTCCCAGTGCTCACGATAAATTCCGTTTTATACGTCACAGAGTCTTTGAACCTATAAGACACTGAAACCTCGTGCAGTCCTGTTTCATTGCCATGATACTCCCTACCCAACGTGGTGCCACATGGGAGCGATGGCCTAAACAGACAAGAGCTCTTAAGAATAGTCTGCATTTATCTTTACTGTCACTTGGGCTCCCTAGCGTGGTTTCTTCATCCCTGTTGAGTTTGACATGGGAAAAAAACAGAGTATCACAGAATCTTGAGTCTAGTAGAACCTTTCAAAGATAACAAGTAGGAACCTGCAAGTAAATTAGGTTCTAGAAGAGCATACAATTCTATGAATTCTAACCAGAAATTAAAATATGTGCCATGAGATTTAACAAATAAAACCCTTTAACAACAAATAGCAATATTTATTCCTCTGGACCCTTGAAAAAATTATGACAGATATGCCTCCTCTTTTTTGTCGGTCTCTCAGTAAGGGACTTGAACTATCTGGAAGATAATCTTAAGTCTGGAAGTAAAGCCAAAGCTTTCCAGTGAACTTTCTTTTCAATATGGGATAGCTCTGAGACCCCCTCTGGCCAGAGGTGACAGGCTTGATGATATGTATATTAGTAACTAAGGTTGCGTCCTGAGCATGGTTATCTGGTTTCCTGTGGCAGTCTTCAATTCTGCCACCCTCAGAGCCAAGCAGAGGCATCTGTGAGATGGGTTGGAGGGCAGTGATGAATAAGGGGAAAGAAGAAAACCAGTTATAATGGCTGGACTGTCCAGAGCCATTTGGGATGAGGCAAATATTCCTACACACCTGGGGCTGGCTCCCTGAGGGCTTCCCCGGTACAGCAGAGTTCGAATCAGGAGAGCGGATCTTCAGAGGCGTCTGTGTTCCCAAGCCACCTGTTGCGGCTCCTTGCTCTCTGTGTTCACCCACCCTCCTGTGCTCTCTGTGTTCAACTCTATCCCACAATCTGCTACTTTCTGGTGAATGGCTCACAGGCCAGTCTCATCCTTAGAGCATGGGTCTCTAAAAGGCTGGAAGTGTGTGGCTTAGTCACAGCTGAAGCAGCTCCCAGGGGAGGGTGGGTGTGCAATTGATACTTCTTAAATCGACATTTCACACACTTCTAGGTTTTCATGCTAATGATTTGGAGGAAAATGGAAGTTGATACATGGTAAAACTTCAAATATCTGGAAAACTCCTGTACCTATCCCTCAGCCTTCCTTAGCTGTGTCTGATTAACTGAGGATCTTTCTAGATTACATTCATCAGCGATGCAGTGATCCCCAAATCCTCAGCCTGCAATATTGGTTTAACCTTTTTTTGCCACCTAGAAAAGTCGTAGCAACCTTACACGAAGGTGATACAAATGGTTTAGTGAATTAATTGTTGAAATTCTTACTGAACTTCTACGTGGCGTTTGCTGTGGGTTTGCCGATTTATACTTCTGACCACTTAACAACAGGATAAAATATTTCCAGTAAATAGTCTGCCATCAAAATAATGAAACCTTAACTAAGATGTATCAGTTTGAGTCTCTCATATTAGGAAATGTTCGATGCCGGAGACTCGCGCTCTAGTGCTGCCTCCTGAACTTGGCTGTTTTTAGAAGCAGAGCAGGGAATCTGTCTACCACCCAGATGATTTTAATGCAGCCAACCCTGTGTAGAATACTTTTGAAGAATACTGATGTTTTTCTGACCGTACTATAGATGGTGATGCAAAGAATAGACAAATAGAAAACCTTCTTTAGGTTTTACATAAAGTTTAACCTTCTGAAGTCAAAGAAGTCAATCGATCTAATGACTCTAAATGGGGAGATACTGTTTTTTGCTCAGATTTTTAAAATATGTTATTTTTTAGGTTTCAGCAATGTTGTTTAAGGAATTAGGCATGGAATGGTGGGGCATTACAGCACAAACTACCTGAACACGCTTTTGTCTGACGTTTTTTTCTTTACAATGCATCTTTGCTTATCATGTATTCCCCACAAAAATCATATAAAAACCAAGTCACAAGTAATTTTTGAAGAGACCTGGATCAAAATAATTATCCTACTGGCTCTCTAAAAGACAACTCATGATTCAAAAAATGCACATATAAACTGGAAGGTTTATTTGAGGGCTGTCAGTAAATCAGAAACTTGATGTAATTTGCAATGTAGTACTCGGTGGCTCTTATCCTCTTCAAAAAGGCTTTTACTAAACTCAATTGTACATTTAATTTTAGATAATCAAACTCAAAATCAAACCAGTGTACATGTTGACCTTTTTTTAAGCTGGGACTGAATCTCTAAGAGTTCCCTCCTTAGGCAGAGAAAAGAAGAAAAAAAGAGCCCCCTAGATTTTCGGTTGGGCGTGGTTCCTGGATTTGCAATTACGCTGATTTCCCCATGAGTCACACTTGTTCCTAGTATCTGCCAGACTTTCCCTTTTGGATGCCTGAAGAGCAACTTCTAATTGGCAGTGGAATGCTGGAAAGTGATGAGGAAACCATACAACTGTGTCCAACTCAACAAGACAGAGTGACCTGGTGTTTTCGAGCAGAGCTTCTCCCATTTGAGTGTGCAAGAAGGACCTAGGGGGCTTGTTTGAACACATTCCTGGGCCTCACCCCCAGATTTCCTGTTCACTACCCTGTTCCCCGAAAATAAGTCCTAGCGGGACAATCAGCTCTAATGAGTCTTTTGGAGCAAAAATTAATATAAGACCTGGTTTTATGTTACATTACATTACATTACATTATATTATATTATACCTGGTCTTATAGTAAAATAAGACCAGGTCTTATATTAATTTTTGCTCCAAAAGATGCACTAGAGCTGATGATCCGGCTAGGTCTTATTTTCGGGGAAACACGGTAGGTCTAGGATGAGGTCCATAATTCTACATTTCTCACAAGCTTGCAAATGATGCACGTGCTGCTGGTCCATGGCCCACATTTTGAGTAGCCCTGGCTAAGAGCAAATTTTCTCGGCCTTGGCACTACTGACACGTGAAGCCAGATCATTCCTGGCCATGGGGGCTGTCATGGGCACGGTAGGATGCTGAGCAGCATCGCTGGGCTCTACACACTACATGCCAGTAGCACTTCCCCAGGTGTAACAATAAAAAATGTCCCCAGACATCGCTAAATGTCCTTAGGGGGCCAAATTGTCCCCATTGAGAACCACTGGCTTAGAGGATAGATTCTGAATTTAAAAGATCTGTGTTGGAGTCTGGCTGAATATTTTACTGCCCATGTGATTCAGGGTAGCAGTGTCCAAATCGTTAAACCACGAGGGTGATTGTGCCTCCCCCCTAGGGCTGTTGTAAGGGCTGATGAAATGTGGATGTATTTGTTAATGTAGCATGGGGCCTAGCCCCAAAGCAGGGCTCGGTAAGAGGTAGTGAGGTTTTTTTTTTAAGACAGTTTTTGTATGAGTCAACATCCTCCAAACTCTGTTTATCACAGAAGGATGAGTTTCTCTTCTGTCTATCGAGTTAGAGAAATTAGAATGTTCAGAGGCAATAACAAGAGCAGAAATCCAACATCTATTGTTATGGTCACGATGCTTAAAATCTAGTTCCATGACTAATATGCTCAACATATCACTGTGATTCTGAAATAATCCTGATTTAAGACATAGACGTTTCTTCAGTTGTCTCTAAACCAAAGTGTTATGCCAGTTTGTTAAAATCTCTCTTTTTTTTTTGTTTCCCCTTTGCCTTCTTAAAGAACTGACTGCAAAAGTGCTTATTATAAACAGTTTTTTAAAAAAAATTATTGGGGTGACAATTGTTAGTAAAATTACATTGATTTCAGGTGTACAATTCTGTATTACCTCATCTATAAATCCCACTGTGTTCACCACCCAGAGTCAGTTCTCCTTCCATCACCATATATTTGATCCCCCTTACCCTTAAAATCTCTTTCATCCCAATGACCCCAAAAGATAAAAATCAGTTGCTGTCCAGAGGGCAAAAGCAACCAAAGGGGTTGAGATAAAAATTTCACAAGAAACTGGCTCCAAGGGTAAGGCTACATTTACATATATATGTCCTATCCTATCAATATTCTCCCACCACCGAGCGGTATTGTTCGTTTTTCTCTCTTGCCACCAGGAGGAGCAGCAAACTTTCTCACACAGCCACAAGCATTTGGCAGACGTGCATTACACAGGCTGGCAGACCAGAGTTGAATAAAGCTTTTAGTTACTTCCTAACAGAAGAAAAATAGTTCCTGGCATGAATTCACCAGAGAAGGCTGTACAAACTACTTCTGTATATAAGGTTCTTTTAAACTTTTCTATTCCAAACACTTCAGCAACAGCTATTTTTGATGCTGGGAGGCAAGAGATGACAAAGTTAATTTACTCTCGGTGCTCTTTCTTTTTTTACATTTAAGAGGAAGCATTAGGAATAAGACAAGTAAAACTTAATGTCACATAAGAGAATGTTCCGTAATTTAGAGATGAGAAAAGTGCACAGCCGATGACCAAAAATTATGCAGAAGAGGGTAGAAAAAGGTGAGTTGAAAGGATGTAGAGAGAAATGTCCATCTGGCTCCCTTTAGCATTCCCAAACCAAGTAGTAAAAGACAGTGCCATTCACACCCCTACCCACTTCCTTCCGTTTTGATCTATTCCATCAGCAAGTAGTGAACACGTTATCACTGTGTGGGTAATTCTGTGATCAAAATTCTTAAGACCTTTATTTTTATAGTATGCTTTCAATTAGCAATAATCGTGCCTGAGATAAACCTCATTGGCTACGATACTGCCACTGCACAAAGCTTATAGTATGTTTTAATAGCCTGGTAATTGCTATGGCTTTTGAATGAATAGTAAAGTCCTCCGAGATATAACAACAAACTTTTAGTAGAGGAAACAAAAATGGTTTTCAGATAGTCCCTATGTCCGTAGAATAACTTGAAATGGCTTTGAATGTCTCTGCCCGCTAAAGGCAAAATAGTAAGACTGATGACAGTGATGATGATGGTGGTGGTACTGGTAGTGATGGTGATGATGACGAAGAAGATGATAACAGTGATGAAGGTGATGGAGATTTTAGCTAAATGTCATGAAAGCCTACTACCATAGGACAGATATTGGGCTAAGCAATTTACATTAGTAGCTAATTAAAATCTCTCCACAACCCTAGGAGGAAAGCACAGGGATTTATTCATTTATTTGTTTTAAATTTAGGCTGTGCAGATGATTCTCAAAAACATTTCAATGCCCCCAAACACAAAGATAAATAAGGAAATAGATATAAAGATTATTGTTAACTAAATACTAAATTAATGATAATTACATAATGAATGTTTCTGTTCTCAGCTAAAGTTCCATAGAGCTGTATTTGTGAAGTCTGGCTCTACCTGTCAAGTTTCTGGCCCACGTTCACTGACGTCCAAGTAAAATAAGGTGAGAATACACATACTATATGGATCCTACCATATACACAGAATTTTCTCTTACTACAATCCACTCTTTATCATTTTCTCCACAGGTGACATGTTTACAGTGAGTATGTGTTCTAAGTACAAGCCAAACCCGTACAGCTTTGTCATCTTAGAACAAACAAAAGATGGAGCTTCCACGGTTGTTCTCAGAATAATCACTTGCATTTATGAATCTGAAACATAGATGTGCATATTTATCAACCTGTTTCCTAACACAAAGAGCCACCAAGTTTTTAAACAAACAAGTCAAAGTACAAATGGAACTAATAAAAAAAGTGCAAATGAAAATACACCTGTAATAAAAGTCAAAAATAATAAGACTAAAGAAGCTTATAGTTACATCAAATTTCACTTGGATTTATGTTGGAAATGTACCTAAATAGAGAGGTGGGTGTGGCATCTGTAATCATATTATTAGCAATAATAATTATTATTTTGTGTCTGCATATGTAAACTCTACATTAAACTCTACATTATTTCTTCTTGGCTAAATTGCTTTGGGGCTTGAGCCAAAGCTACCCCTAAGTAAAAGGCATCTGTCAGATTAGTATTTACCAGAGGATTCCAAAATCAATAAGGCATGTATTTTTAAGAGCCTTTTTTGCTGGCTATCTTTAGGTCAGCAAAGGAAGGAGTTCTAAAGAACCAGCACTGGAAGTTCCACAAATAAACAGCCCGCTTCATGGTTCTTCGTGAGGGAAAATCTGGACACTCTCATGGGGATTTTATTGCTGATCTAAAGTGACTTGACGAAACTCAGGATCTCAAATGAAGGAAAGCCTTTGGATAGTGAGGGTTTGCCTACTGTCTTCTCAGAGTCAATGCTAAAATTAAGACATTCTAAGTCAAGAAGACTGCTAACGGGCCCTCCTGGGATACGTTACCTCTCTCTCCCTTCACCTTCTCTACAAAACAACCCAGGGTGAGTATAAAATACATTCAAAATAACATTTATGTGGCTTTTATTATTGATCTTTGGTCTGTGGTTCCTGCTATTAGCGTCTGCAATATTCTGATCCCAAATTTCTGACCCATATCCTGAATCTGGGACCTCAGCTACAAATATCAGCCAATATGATGACTGAAAGGGTAGTCGCGCTCACACATGCCACCTCTCTTCAAATGATAACAAAATAGCTATTTCTTGTAATTTCAGAGGAAAGTCCACTTCGTGTATAAAACTCAGTTTGCTATGGCTTATGAAGAAATAGGCTAAGACGTGACGGAACTTCAGGAAATATGAGGACCGAAGAAGGGAGAAATTATCAAACTATAAAAGGAAATAGACTTTGGGCTGGGAAAAGAGAACAGGGTGTTTCCCCGTGCCTCTGAGCATAAACTAGAAAATATACAAAGCCTATTTACATGTTTTTCCTGATTTACACACAGTTGAAATTTGGAAAGAGTAAATAAAGGAATTTTAACGCTTGAAAAAAGTGCAAAGAACGTTGTAAGATTGGTGTGGGAAAAAAAGATGAATAGAATAAAGATAAAAAAATAACACTTATGGAATGGTCACTGAGGTGCCTCAAAACCATATGAGAGAATTAAGCATTTCAATTGCAGATAAGGGCATGGGTCTAAGATCTACCTGCTGTCAGGACTTACCTGAAACAATCTGATGTGTAACCCTATAGCCAAGATTTTGTCTCTAAAACTCTCCCCACTGGAAAGAACCAGGGATCCCTGGAGAATAAGCAAATCCACATATTGCAGCAGGAAAAGCAGGAGGAATCAGGTACACTCGGTTGTCACCAGGAAGCATGAATGCTTTCAAGGATGGTGGTAGGTGGACAAATGGGCCAGCCAAAAGGAGTTATCATTAACAAAGGTATGACAATTTAAACATCAAAAAGGGGAAAATAATTGTGCAAAAAGCCATGAGAACACAATGATACTCAAAACCGACAAATAACATGCTGTGCTCAAGAAAGATGTACATGATTTCCCCCTAGGAATGTTTACTGCAAATGCTACACACTGATAAATCCAAATACATGCTTGTCAGATTCGAGATTTGCTGAATTCCATCAGGTCAAAGTGAGCACTAAGATGTTGCACAAGGTATTTCAAACTGGGTAGAGAGTACAGAATAGTGGTTCTCAATCCTCGCCACACATGAAAATCACTTGTGGCAATTTTTTAAAAATATCAATGCCTGGATAATATCCCCAATCAAATCAGAATCTCTGGAGATGGAACTTGGACCCTGGTATGTTTGAAGTTTCCTAGAACATTCTATAGAGGGTTGAGAACCACTGGTCTAGAATCTAGGGTGGTTAGCTATCCTGGGGACTTTCCTGGTTTTACCATGCTTCTCCGAAAACAAGACCTAGCCAGACAATCAGCTCTAATGCGTCTTTCAGAACAAAAATTAATATAAGACCCGGTATTTTATTATATTATATTATATTATATTATATTATATTATATTATACTATACTATATTATGTTATACCTGGTCTTATATTATAGTAAAATAAGACCAGGTCTCATATTAATTTCTGTTCCAAAAGATGCATTAGAGCTGATGGTCCAGCTAGGTCTTTTTTCAGGGAAACACGGTAGCACTGAAAGTCCTATGTCCCAGAAAATCCTCAGTCCTGGGCAAACAAGGATAATTGGTCACTCTCTTTAATCAGGCGATAAAACACTGTCACAGAAATTTTCAATAAAAATCAGATAACAAAATACTGTAAACATATTGGATATAAATGGCCACGATTCTCCAGATTGCAGGAAAAGATTGAGGCTTTCAAAATACTACTACTATCTAAGTGACTGTAGTACAACAAAGACCCACTGAGGTTGAAGCATCTAGAGATTGACAAACTCTAGTTCTTGGTGCCTTGGTCCAAAATTTCTGACTGAAGACCCTGAATTCAAAACTATGAAGCCACATTTTCAACCAATAACTCTGCATCCGCAATCTCTGCTTTCCTCATTCGGGTCAGTAACCTTGCAACTCTGAAAAGTATACTATCACCAATTCTAAGACCAAGGCGAAGGCTAATGTTAATGCTGGAGCTGATACTTGTACTAGTAATAATGGTAGTGCTAGTATTAGTATTAACATGGATACTAGTGTTAATGCTGGTACTAAAACTAATGCAGGCACTAATATTGCTGTGAAAACTAACACTAATGTTAATACTAATGCTAAGCACTACTACTACCAACGATGCTACTAATAGTGTTAATGCTAATATTAATGCTAGTGCTGGTAATAGTATTAATGCTAATGCTAATACTAATACTATCAGTAATATTAGCATTACTAGCAATATTGCCAATGCTAATGCTGGTACTGGTACTTTTACTAGCACTAATACTGTACTATTAGCACTAATACTTGTGTTAGTATTAATTTTAACTTTCATATTAACACCAATACTATTGCTAATGCTGGTACTAGTACCAATACTAATATAGGCACAAGTACTAATATCAATAAAATATAAGGAGCTAATAAAGAAAATTAATAAAACTTTTATGTTAATACTATTGAGCTGGGTAATGATAACTTCTGGAGTCCACATGTAAAGATATACAAGTTTAATTTGATCTTTGAGGTCTGAATTGCTTGGGATAATCTAACATTGTAAACTCATGATTCTATTTAAAGTACTTGGGATTTAATGATTTAAGTCTGTAATCATTATTGAATATTTGAGGAAATCTGATATATTAAATCTGGGACTTTTGAACTCATAAGAAATATTTAGATGCTTGGTGAAATTTTAATGGTTAGATTTGAAAATCTGACGGCCTGGTATTTAAATGATCAACAGAAAAGAGTTTTTTCCCCCTTTTACATGAATGCAAACATGTTAAGATTTACAAATAAAATGAGATTTTACATGGATCTTAACTGTTTACAAAAGTGTTTCTAAAAGTCTAACTCGATATGAATATACTGAGTGCTACACAATGCAGGACTCAATGGTAGTATTCTTGTACACACACACACACACACACACACACACGAAAGCTCAGGCTTTCATAAACACAAGCGGTGTGATGTTTCTGGAACAGGTATGCTGCAGTGATCTCAGAGGGGACAAGAAAGCAAACACAATTCCTGGAAAGTAAGAAGAGGGAAAAAGACAGAGCAGGCACAATAAATTCATCCTTAAGTTTGAAAGCAAAGGCCAAAGGGGGCTCCACATTCTCTGTGTACTGAGAGCCTCCACTACAAACTCACAGGCCTGAATCCCAGAGGCCTTCTTGCAGAAGTACAGATACTCCAGTTGAGAGCATGTGACATTAGTTCTATCAACGAAGCAATTTATGATTTATTTTGGAAGAGCTATCTGAAGAGACAAGATGAAAACTGCTGGAGGGACTTAGCAGAAATACTTTCAAGCACGCCAAGGATAAAGATCATTTAGATATTATTTAGAAGTGCAAAGGCTGCCAGAGACAACACAGTTTAAGGAGAGGCTGGCTACACCGTTATAAGGCAGGTGAGACCATCTTGTGGGAAGGGGAGAGGTGAATCTAGACGTGACGAGATGCCTGAGGCCTGGGATGGTTGACCTGGCCCAGAGCCACCAGCCATAATAGGAATCAGGGAGCCCTGCAGACATGAGGTGTCACATTTAAATGCTCAGGTGGGGCAAACAGAGACATAAGAGCATACATTTTAAATAACTAACTAATGCACAATCAAAACACACTGGTCTCAAATTAAAAATAACATGCAGGTGAGGATCAAAAAGCAAAGGGATCAGCATCAAATGAAATATACTCTCCCAGCCCCTTGAAACACACCGAAGAATTTGCAAAAGAGGAGCATGTCATCTAAGGATGGAAAAAATGAATGAGAGGGAGCACCAAAAAAATAAAGAAAATTAAGCTATAAATAGCAGTAAGGAGAAAAAATAGAGGCAAGTGATGATGGGAAACATAGATGGAAACTGGAGATAATGATCTGCTGGCCGAAGAAGAAATACCCAGTTAAAAACAAAAGGTTTTTTGGGTGGAGTGAGATTCACAGTTGAAATGAAGGCAGCAGTCAAAAGAAGGGCATGGATTAAGTGGGTTGCACTGAGCCAGCAGTTTCCTTGCAAGTCCAGGTCTGAGCAAAGAAAAAACACTTGAAAGAAATCATTTGGTTAAAGATGTAATAATAAAGGACAGCAAAAGAGTTTGACCAGCCCTTTGCAGATAGGAAGAAAACAGGGCACAGGTAAATGTGGGAAATTGATCAATGAAGGATAAAGGCAGTGAAGCTCTGTGTGCTCATATCAGCGGGTGTCAGCTCCACCTCCACTGGACAATCGCTTGGGCAGCTGGAAAAACACACTTATGCCCCACCCTCAACAATTGAGATGGAATCTCTAGGCGTTCCGGCCTGAGAATGACATTTCTCCAGCTCCCATGCGTTTCCAGTGTGTAGCCAGAGTTGAGACCCACTGCTCTGCATGTATAGGGTGAAAGTATGAGGTCCCATGTCTTTACATTATCAGGCCAAAGCAGCCACTTGCACCTGAAACACTGCAGTAATTGTGGCCAAAGTCATTTCCTTAGTTGAACTTGGCAAATAAATGCCTTGATTTTCCTCTTGACTTAAGGACCTTTAAAATTCCAAGGGAAGAAAGGAAAAAAATTTTCTCAACTAATTGTTTTAAATATTTGTAACCATCTCTAAGTAGAAATCCAATGTCCCAGAACTCTTCACATTGATAACAACTCACCTAGTCACAAAACAGAAGCTAGCAGCACTGAGAAATATAGTGCCTTACTTAGATCACAAAATATCTACTGATTCTTTTTCTGCTTTCATCTCTGCCCTACATCAGCAGTTCTCAACTGGGGACAATTCTGTCCCCTCAGGGGACATTTGGCAATGTCTCAGATATTTTTAATTGTCATAATTGGGGACGTGCAACTGGCCTCTAGTGAGTAGAGACCACGGATGATGGTAAACACCCCACAGTGCATAGGACGCCCCACCCCCAACAAAGAATGATTGGCCCAAAATGTCAATATGTGCCTCAGCTGAGAAAGCCTGCTCTAAAAACAATAGTTAACATTTCCACAAATAATAACTAATATTGTCTGCCTTTCAATCTGAATGCAAATAAAACAAGTTTCAACATGCACGAATTATATGCCAAATTCAAGAAAAATAAAAGGCCTCTCACAGAAAATTAAACCACTAATAAAATTATTTTCTGGGTTTAGCACAATGAGAGATCAAGGACTGGAGAACCACTATGCTGAAGTGAAAACTGGATTGCAAATTGAATTTGATTGTTGAAGTTGAGTTTACAGTCAGGCAAATTGAGAGTCCTTTAAATAAAGACTTACTTCTAAAGAGCATGCTTTAGCATCAATATTTAATAATTGATAAGTAAAATAAAATACTCATGTTGAGTAGTACATTTTAAACTCCTCAAATCATATTTGTAGAAAAAATAAAGGGTTTTTAAGCTATACAATTAAATTCATTTCTACCAAACCACTTAGTAAAGTTACTCATTCTATGGAACTCAAAAGAAAAGTGAGATATTAAGATACTTTTCAGGATTTCAAAGCAAGTAGACAGTGAGATATAAAACAACCTCCAACTATGAGAAAGTGGGTGTGGGTAGAGCTGGAAAAATGGTCTTATCTGGCTTCAAGACAAAGAAAAGTAATCACCTCCAGTCCCCAATCTGTGGTAACAGTAATGTTAAATGGGAACTAGAAGATTGTTTTAGATAAACAATTACAAATTATTAAGATTATTCATTATAAGTCAGAAAACACTGAAACAAAACCAGGAGTTCCAAAACAGGCATTTTAAATAATTGACGAAAACTGTTTCCACGTGCTTGCTGGTTATCAGTTACAGAGGGCCTTCAAATTGGACTGACCTGTGGTTGTCAAAGTTGGCTGTCCATTCTATTCTTATCAGTTGGGTTCTGCGGGCTTTTTCTTAATGATGCCCAGGCTCCTCCCCTGGCATCATGAGAATCTATACTACATAAATGAGAATCTCCAAGGGTGGGTATGGCCTGGCCTTGGGTATCATACTGTGCAGCATATTTCAAAATGTTATGTGTATGGGGATTGCCTGGGGACCTTTCTAAAAATGCAGATTCTGATTGAGTGGATCTGGGTGTATCTGAGATTCTGAATTTCTTAACACCAACAGTGCTGGCCTAAGGGCCACACTTTGAATAGTGAGTGTTCAAAGCTTCCTGGATGATTTTAATGTGCAGCCACCCTTGAGAACCATCCGTAGTTGAGCTCTTAGCTTTGGGTTGGGTGCTAGGTGGGCATAGAAATGGAATAGATAATATAAAGCAGTATTCCTCAAATAAGGAATTACTCTCTCCTAATTCAGAGCTTTCACTGTCATGCAATCCATATATCGTTGTCTTAACTTTCAAAAGCAAAAGAAAGGGTCAGATTTTTCTAAAGGGAACAAGTTGCAACATGATGTGTACCAAAACAATCCCGTGTACATCTATGGAAGGACAGTCTTTTCCATGTTGACCTTATGTCAGTGTAAGCAACATGCCCATCTTAGCATTTGTTGTTCTCTCTTTTGGAATGCTCTAATTTCAGCGGGAGTTCTACGTTGGCTGCCTCCTTCTCATCATTCAGGTCTCCTCCTCCCAAGGTACCACTCCCAACCCCATCCCATCACTCTCATTTCCTTATCCTAGTTTTCCTCAGGTATTTATTGCTAATTAATTCATCAATAACAATAAGTGATTAGTGGACTCAAAGAAACCCACAACCATCCCAAGCCCTGCTGAAACGTGACTGACTGCATCCTATTGGTCAATATAGGGATTACAGGGAAGATAAATCCTAAGGTGATAAAAAGCAATAAATGATCTTAAAACTCCAACTGGCCGGAAATTTTTGGAAGTCTTTACATTTATAGAATAACCTCTCATTGATAATCTCATTTGATGGCTAGGAAAAACTCATGAAGTAGAGTGGGAATTATCCCCATTCTTAAGACAGAAAGCTAAGTTTTTGAGATGTCACAGAGCACAAAAGTAACAAAAGTAGGAATTGAAGGCAGACCTCTATTCTAAATCTTAGGTCTCTTAACTTCACCCAGCTGTCTTCTTTATTTTTCAACAAGCTTTTAAAAACCAAGCATGCAATTCTGAGAACGTGCATACATTTGAACTAAATAGTTAGAGCAAATTTGGTCCACCACCATCTAGAATGGGAAAGTAAGGGCCAAAAACCTAGTCCCATTGGCATGTTCGTCTCAACCCTTCACCCTACTTTCTCCCTGTGATTGTTGATGGGTGGAAAGCACTCAGAATTTTCTGAAACAGACACTGCCAAATTCAGGAAATAGTTCACTTGTGATATCCACAGTTTATAAAGCAATCATTAATTTTTTATTTAGAGGAAATGGAAGCTTTAATTTTCATTTATTCCAAAGATTGTAAAAGTTGAATAACAGAAACCTAAGAGATTATATGATAATGACTACAAATCTATCAGAAAGCAGTTGAAGATTTTTAAGTCTTCACTTTTTCCAATTGAAAAAAGTAATACATGCTTGTTTTAAAAAATAAGGAAACAAGAGCAAAAAACAAAAAACACCAGAAATTTGCTACACAAAAGAGGAACTCCCATATAGCTGCATCCCCTAAAGAAGGTCAATGTAAATGATAATGATATGAATAATAATTTAGTTTTATAAAATGAATAAGTTCTGGGGATCAAATGAATATATGAGTATTATTTCTACTACACAAACCTCACACATCCCATGAATCTTTTCCCCAAAGTGTGCATTTATATGCCATGCCATGGATGAGCCTCAAAAACATGATGCTGAGTGAATGAAGCCAATCACAAAAGGTCACATATTGTACGATTCCATTTATATGAAATGTCCATAAAAGGCAAATCTTTTGAGCTAGAAAGTAGATTAGTGGTTGCCAGGGGCTGGGGATGGGAACAGGGAGTGACTGCTAATGGGAAGGACTGATCTCATTGGGGTGATTGAAACGTTCTAAAATTGGACTGTGGGTATGTCTGCACAACTATGTAAATTTATTAAACATCACTGAGTTGCACACTTCACCAGGGTGAGTTTTATGATATATAACTAATATGTCAATAAAATGATTTTAAACATGTGCATTCATAAGAGAATCAAAAAGTACTTATTTGCAAATGAAGGAATGAAATCAATCTTATACTCTCACACTTGTAATACATTAGTAATATTATCGTATATCCTTTTTCTTTTGAGGTCGCCCTCTTAGAAAAACCAAAATACAATCAATGAAAACAAACACAAATTTTTTTTTACTATGTGCTCCAAATTCCCAGTGATCTGACCAATCATCCATCAATAGTTAAGAGAGAAACATCCCACTGATCTAGACACCAGACTTTGAAGAAATTCAACTTCCTAAAGTGAGAAGCACAAAAAACATCTGAACAACTATCAGCACTGCCTCCAGAATTTATGGGGCCCCGGGCAAAATGAAAATGTAGGACCTCTACCATCAAAAGTATTCAGAAGTTCGACCATAAAATATCTAGAAGAAAATATAGGAAGAAACTTCATGGACATTACCCGGAGTAAGATTTTCACTGATATATCCCCTCGCGCGAGCGAAGTAAGAGAAAAAATAAACATGTGGGATTACATCAAACTAAAAAGTTTTTTCACAGCAAAGGAAACCATCAATAAAACAAAAAGGGATCCTACTCTATGGGAAAAGATATTTGCCAATGATATATCTGATAAGGGATTAATATCACAAATCTATAAAAAACTTACTCAACTCAACTCCAAAAAAACAAACAACCCAATTAAAAAATGGGCAGAGGACTTGGGGAGACATTTCTCTAAAAAGGACATACAGAAGGCAAGAAGACATATGAAGAAATGCTCAACCTCACTAACCATCAGAGAAATGCAAATAAAAACCACAATGAGATACCACCTCACTCCAGTCAAAATGGCTATTATCAATAAATCAACAAACAACAAATGCTGGCGCGGATGTGGAGAAAAGGGAACGCTAGTGCACTGTTGGTGGGACTGCAGATTAGTGCAGCCACTATGGAAAACAGTATGGAGGTATCTCAGGAATCTGAAAATGGAACTACCCTATGATCCAGTAATTCCACTCCTAGGCATCTACCCGGAGAAATCCAAAACTCCAATTCAAAAATCTGTATGCACTCCTATGTTTATTGCAGCACTTTACACAATAGCCAAGATATGGAAACAACCAAAATGCCCATCGGTAGATGACTGGATTAAGAAGCTGTGGTACATTTATACAATGGAGTATTACGCAGCCATAAAGAAGAAAGAAATCTTATCATTTGCAGCAACATGGATGGATCTAGAGAACATTATGTTAAGTGAAATAAGTCAGAAAGAGAAAGACAAGTACCATATGATCTCACTTATATATGGAATCTAAAGAAAAGACTATGTGAATGAACTAATCAGAGTCAGTTTTGGGGACGCAGAGAAAAAACCGAGAGTGGTTAGATGGGTGTGTGGGAGGGGGTTGGGGATAAGGGGAAAGGTGAAGGGATTTGGAAGCAGCTGGTAACCACAAGATGGCCTCAGGGTTTTTCTTTTGAAAATTAATTTGGGGAAGGTATTCTATAATGTTGTAAAGATTTTGTTGGGTATCCGATGGACATGCGTCCTATTTGGGAGACCACCTCAGGGATACTGTGGATACCTGATCATGGCATTGTACATCAGAAGCTAAACATTAATGAATGCCAACTATAATTTTATATATATAATGTGATGGTTCAGTGTGAGGTCGGAGGGATAGTGGATGGGGGGAGGGGGGTTCACAGTATGAGGGATATAAATGATGAACGTCTAAGTATTACCTTGTTTTGTACACCTGAAACTAATAAATAAATTAATTAATAAAAAAAAAAAAAAAAAAAAAAAAGTATTCAGAAGTTCGAGATGGTGACAGCAGAGCATGGAACCAATCCCAGGCCCTTTAGAGCATGGACTCTGAGTGACTGCTCTGCTCTAACACCCATACAGCTCATCCTGCCAACCAAACTAGTTACCACAAAAGCTCTGGGCCAAGGCCACACACTTTCCTTAAGAACTTTATTCTGTCTTTAGACTCTCATTTGTTCTTCAAATGCATACATAGCAGACTTGGTCATCTAAATCATGGATGTGGGCAATCGGAGTCCTTAAATGAGACGTGAGTGAAAGCTTTCAGAAAGACGAAGCCTCCCTCTGATGGGAAACATGAAAAAAGAGACACTAAAAAGTCAACCCCAGTATATGAAGTATTATAATGAGGCCAAGAAAAAGTAACCTTTTCCATTACGCCCTTTGTTTGCAAAAAGAATGACATATAATACATTTTAGAGAATATTTATCAGAAAAAGTGAAGACTGAATGGGGCAGTAGTGTGCTAGTGAAATTTAACAACTGATTCCAGGGGAAAGCCCTGATTTTGCAACTTT
The DNA here is from genome assembly GCF_964194185.1 of Rhinolophus hipposideros. Taxonomy (NCBI): domain Eukaryota; kingdom Metazoa; phylum Chordata; class Mammalia; order Chiroptera; family Rhinolophidae; genus Rhinolophus; species Rhinolophus hipposideros. The sequence goes on along the minus strand of NC_138046.1, from coordinate 121,125,070 downwards.
TGTCGATTTCCATGGTGTGCATGCTCCCATGGTGGCAGATTTCATGGTACCAAGGTAAGTAAATGGAACATGGAGTTGGAAAGAGATGCACACAATTTGTCCTCCATCTAGCTCAAGTCAGCTCTAGCAGTAGAAGGAAATACAAAACAGGCCCAAGGCTCAGGCGGAGAAATAAAATACAATTCTGTTTTCTAATAAAACATTTTGTTCCAAGGGTTAACAAAAGAGAAGGTAACTGTTGCTATTTGCTAAAATGAGATTTTAATTCCAGTGGCAAAATCATCATGGATAATCAAAAATTGACTACATAACTATTTCCCTTGTCATTTTCCTTCCAAAAATAATTATTTCTGAATGATTTCACAGTTAAAGATTGTATGCTTAAAGAGCAACCAATTGTAAAAAGAACTGAGAATTATGCCAGTGATATGGCTCTAAAAAAACAGTAATATTTGTTTTTAAAAAGAGTGACATGGCCAAGTAAAACTATTTCCTCTTTTCTGTTCTAATGTTTTAACCTATGAATCACCCTGTAGGAGCACTATTATCATACTAGAGACAAGGAACTCTTCCTCTTTGCAGCAAAAGCTTAAGACTTCACTATCCATTTTAGCTGCTTCCCATAACAGAGGGTAAATGGAATGCTGCGATGCAAACATTTCCAATCACCATATGCTATCTTGAGAATCTAACCCACACCACAGCTCCCACCTCAGGAGAACTTGAAAACCTCTTAAAAGTCAAGGAGTCAACCAAATTCTGACTCTGGCCATGGCACCACACAAGACTTCCTAGATGTAGCAGCCATCTTGTTCACCCAGCACATCCCACATTTCCCAACTATTCTTCAGTGGTCCTTCTTTTACCTAGAGGTGACAAAGAGAGCTCTGGGGTGATTGCCCCTCTTACAGTACCTGCTCCCTCCTGCAAAGTGAGCAGGGGTTAAAGTTATCTTTTCCCATTACCTAGTAAAACTGTATCAACCCACATGATTTTTGAAAAGTATTTATCGAGTGCTTATTATATCCAAGCACTGTTTTGGGACTTATAATTTTGTTATTCTTTTTAGGTACTGGTCCAAATTCTTACACAGTACTTGGAAGGCAAGGTAATATACTGTGAACATAGCAGTCCATTTTTAAAAGTGTTCTGGAATGAATGCCAGGAGGAGAAACACTGACTTATATTAAAGGAGCCTATACAACTGTGATTATCCTCATTACATCTGTTTAGCATAAAGTCTATTTAAAAAAAAAATCTCAGAGGCTGCATGGAGATTATTAGTTTTAATCCAGTATCTTCTCTGCCTTTACAACTTGCTGTTATGAGCAGATGCAATGTCCTATTTAATTTGAGACCCTCTGGCATGGAATAATAGGTTTATTAACACTCATGACTTCAGCCCATTAAAATACACACATACACACACACACACACACACCCTAAATGATCACGCATGGCAGAGCTACTGTCAGTAGGAGCTGCTGGTAAATGGGGCCCATCTTTGGGAAGCCACTGCCCAGTACATGAGTACAGGTTTCTCATTCTTGGGAGTGGCTGATGATTCAAGCATCTGCCGTGAGATGTCCCTGCAAAGAATCATGACAAGAAACTCCTTCTCATGGAAGCTGCCTCCAGGGTAGAAAAGTTAGTGTCAGGCTGCCAATCTGTGGACATGTCTGCGGTGTTTGGACCTCTCTTCTATGAGCCATCCTTGGTGTCCCGAGATACTTGGACATTGTTGACCTTTCAATACACTCCTCACCAAGAGGAGAGAACGAAAACTTCCAAGACTACTAGGAGCACTGCAGTGCCTGCAAGTCTGGGGAGGGAGGAGCAGAGATGAAGAGCCCACACATTATCTAGGCCATGGACACACATGGGAAAGGGGAGAGTGTAAGGGGCAGAGCACATGTGTGTGGATAATATATGCCTACATGTATAATACACTGCATTATTATATGTCATGAAAAATGTAATGTAATATACCATATTTCCCCTAAAATAAGACCTAGCCAGACCATCAACTCTAATGCATCTTTTGGAGCAAAAATTAATATAAGACCCTGTCTTATTTTAGTATAAGACCGGGTCTCATATAATAATATAACATAATACAATATAATAAATATAATACCAGGTCTTACACTAATTTTTGCTCCAAAAGATGCATTAGAACTGATTGTTCAACTAGATCTTATTTTCAGGGAAACAAGGTATGTGATCTATACTGTATGAAATGTGGTATGGCTAATGCATTATATAGACCAGAGAAAATATAAGTTACAATGCATAATATATTTCATCTCTCACAGTTCATTTCATTGCTTTCCTAGGCCGTAGGAGAAAACCTGCAGCCAACTGCCCCCTAAAACCTGGAATGTCAGGCCAACAGAACCCGCACTCTCGTAGCAACTTAATGATTGCATTCTTTGAGAGACAACATAAGCAGGTACTCTGGTGCCCAATGGCATGAGATTACACTAACTACGTGGGTGACTGCAGGCAAGTTACTAAGGCTCTCAGTTTCCTCATCTATAAAATGTAGATAATAAGTGTACATGTTCTCTAAGATTGTTATGAAGATTAAAGTAGTATTTGTAAAAATCCTAAACCAGTGCTTCGTAAATAGTAAGTGCTGTGTGAATGCTTATAAAATATCAAACCCATGAGAGAGTATTATTGTCCTTCTGTCTTCACAGAGTCAATAAGAATTTCACTCATGGCTATCTAATAGGAACACATGATTCATTCTCAGTTTGTTAGTTTTTCTTTACCATAAATAAACCGGTTTTCAGAGTTAAAACAAATCACAGAAGTAGTAAATCATTGTTAAAACTGATGTGCTTTACAAACCAGAATGAAAGTGCCATTTTCTTTTCTTGAATGCATCGGGTGATCAATAACATTCTCCTAAATACAAGAAATTCCTTTATGCACCTGTTTTGGGATTGCTGGTGTTGACATTTTTACATTAGGTAATTAAGAACTGAGATGAAAACAATTGGATACTATTGTTAAGTCACTAAAAGGCAGAATACAAGATGTGTTTTAATGATCATATTCTCATATTTGGATAATTGTGCCTTCATATGGCTAACAAGTCTTTCATTTCAATAGTCTGTAATTTGATTCTTTTCATTTTTGACAGTGTTTAGGGATTCCAAATGTCTTCACTTCTCTTGACCACTGACTGGTAGTTGACGAAAGACAAACACAAAACCAGACTGACTGCAGGTGAAAACAACATATGGACAACTTATTTTTGAGTCCAGAGGAATTAATATTTTAGAAGGTGCCTTTTCTCTCCTTAGCCTAAGAGTCTCAAGCAGTGTTTATACTTACAAGTCAACAGAGTAACATTCTCGATGATTCACTGTTTCAAAATAACTCACATTGTACTTCCAAAGTCAGGGCTAGAAATATTGCTGGCATTTATTTCCTTAAGTATACTTGCTAAGTGGTACTGAGACGCAAAAGCCCAAGAGCAAAATCAGTTTCTACATTTGGTTTAAAAAGTGGACACACACAGAGATCTGTTCTTTCTCTAAAATAGAATGTATTTAATAGTAGGCTTCAGTGATGTTTATAGTATGACATTGTGGAAGAGAGATAATCAATATGAACGCTGAGAAGCAAATGCTGTTTCTTGAATAGGCACCTGTCCCCCAGAAATCATATCAGACCCCAGGGCTGATATGATTGTATAATATATGCCTCCCGCCACTAAACAGAGTTTTTTCCTATTCATAACCTTACCACTTAGTAGTTCCTGGCACACAGTAGGCAATCAAGAAACATTTGCTAGGATAAAGAATCAACAAATGGATCACCATCTTAAATAGCTTGCAGTCAAGTTTGAGAAGTGAGACTAACATATATGAGATAATTCATCCTGAAGACAAATAATGACATCAACAGATTTGTGTAGCTAAAAATGTCAGAGGATGTGGAGAAATCGGAACCCTCATACACTGCTGGTGGGAATGTAAAATGGTTCAGCCACTTTGGAAAGCAGTCTGGTGGTTCCTCAAATGGATAAACATAGAGTTACTATATGACCCAGCAATTCTACTCCTAAGTTTTTCATTTCAACAGAAATGAAAACATTCATCTACACAAAACCTTGTACACGAATGTTCACAGCAGCATTATACGCAACAGCCAAAAAGTGGAAACAACCCAAGTGTCCATCAACTGATAAGTGGATGAACAAAATATGGTCCATCTGCACAATGGAATGCTATTTGGCCATGAAAAGGAATAAAGTTCTGACACATGCTATGACATGCATGAACCTTGAAAACATCACGCTGAGTGAAAAAAGCAAAACACAAAAATCTACATATTGCATGATTCCATTTACATGAATTATTCAGAAAAAAAACAAGTCTATAGAGGCAGAAAGTAGACTAGTGCTTCTCAGGGATGGGGATGGAGTACTGAAGGGAAATTGCAGGGAATTGACTACTAATTGATGCATTTCTTTTTGAGGCGATGAAAAATGTTCTAAAATGTGTGGTGATGGATGTACCACCCTGTGAATGTACTAAAACCCACTGAATTGTACACTTTAAAAAGATGAATTTTGTGGTATGTGAATTCTATCTCAATTTTTTAAAACAAGGTGCCAAAAAGGGATGGGTGCAGGAACTCGGTGGAGATAAATACCAGGGGTGCCAAAAAATTGTATACCCATGATTTGCACTCATCTTTTGTTATTGGTATATATTGAGTATTACAATGTTAATACAGTTTTTTTTTCTTTCTTAAAATGTGTATCCATTTTTTGGGGGCCCCTCTGTATATTGATAAAGTTGCGAAGACCTTCAGAGACTTCCAGGAGAATGCGTGGATTAATCTAGGTCTTCAGAAATGCATTGGATGTAAGTATGAGGAGGGAAGGCATTCCAGATGAGAGGAAGAGGATGACAAAGTGAGGCTGGCCATTGCTCCTGTCATGAATAGAAAGGCCAACATATGCTGCAATAGTATCCTCAATGAATTAGGGGTCTCACCTGCTATAAAAGTTACATCTGCCTCTGCTTCAGATGGAATTCACAGCTAAAGAACAGGAAGCCGAAATGCAGAGCATCTAAGCCTCTCCTTTCACACCTGTGGCTTACCATTTTCCCTTTAAAACAGTAACTTTTAGTGTCAGGTATTGAATGTCAAATACAATTGAAAAAATAGTCACGGGGATGTAAAGTACAGCATAGGGAAAACAGTTAGTAATATTGTAATAACTATGTAGGGTGTCAGATGGGCACTGGACTTATTGTTATCACTTTGTGAGGTATATAAATGTCTAATCACTATGTTGCTTTGTACAGCTGAAAATAATATAATATTGTATATCAACAGTAATTGAAAAATAAATGTTTAAAAATTTAAAAAAAACACTTTTAGATTTCTACCCCAGCAGATTATTGAAAGAAATCCCAGACGCCCTATCATCTCATCCAGAAATATTTCAGTATTAGACTTTTACTGTTTAACATTAACCTAGCTCGACCTTTCACTGTATAATGATACTTGTCCTGTGACTATGCAGTATTCAATCTTTTCTCAATATTTGAGGGTCTGAGTTTCAAGAATGGAGATGTCTATGCATCTAGGGGGACAGCAGTGGCAGCTTCTAGTCATGTGAATAGATTTGGAAACCCTGTTTGTTTTGATAGGTTTCCAATAGTTTACTATTAGACATTAGAGGTCGTGCCTCCACTTGGAATCAGCTCCATTCAGGAGACTGCATCATGGTGTTGCATAGCAGAATGCTATTTAAAAATAACATTCTCAACACATTCATCAACATTCCAAAAATACTCTACTTGGCTCTGATGGAGGGATCTGAGAACAGGCTGGTCATGATGACCACAAACTTTGGGAGGAATTCTTGCTGAAACACAGCTCTGTGGGGCAAAAGGGAGAAAGCAGGGACTTCTTTGGATCAGAAGGTCATTCAAGTGTGGCTAATCCAGCCTCCCACCCAATAAACAAATGTCCTCAGACAGCCCTTATAGGTATGTATCACCTTGACCTTAACTCTCACAGCTTTATGTCCAGTCAGCTCATGACTAGACAGTTTTTACCTACATGGTCCTAATAGCCTGGCCAAAACCTTAAATGAAGAGAGACAATACAAACTCTAACCTGAAACTAATAAGTTAAAAAAAAAAAAAAACCTCTAGAAAACTACATAATGTCTACAGCACGTTCCTCAATCTCACACTCTTGACATTTAGTGCTGGATAATTCTTTGTGGTGGGGGCTGCCCTGTGCATTGTAGTTATTTAGCAATATCACTGGTCTCCACCCACTGGATGCCAGTAGCACACCACCCCCACCCCACTTGTGAAAACCAAATATGTCTCCAGACACTGCCAAATCACCTCTGGGGGTAAAAATGCCTGGGTGAGAACCAATGGTCTACAGTGTACATGATGCTGGGGAACAGATTTACCAGAGCACATCTATTAGGCATGCATTACTAATACTCAACTAATTATTCTGACCCTTTACATTTTTTAATGGTTTTCCGGGGTGTTTCTTTATGAGCTGGCATAGTATGCAATGTTGATGCCTTCTCAGACCACAACAGGAAACTATTTCTATTAAAAAACAAACGGGCCAGCCTGGTGGCTCAGGTGGTTAGACCTCCATGCTCCTAACTTCAAAGGCTGCCGGTTCGATTCCCACATGGGCCTGTGGGCTCTCAACCACAAGGTTGCCGGTTCAACTCCTCGGAGTCTTGCAAAGGATGGTGGGCTCCGCTCCCTGCAACTAGAATTGAACACGGCACCTTGAGCTGAGCTGCCTCCCAGATGGCACAGATGGTTGGAGCGCATGTCCTCTTAGCAAGGTTGCTGGTTCGACTCCCACAAGGATGGTGGGCTGTGCCCCCTGCAACTAGCAACGGGCAACTGAACCTGGAGCTGAGCTGCGCCCTCCACAACTAAAATTGAAAGGACAACAACTTGACTTGGAAAAAAGTCCTGGAAGTACACACTGTTCCCCAATTAAGTCCTGTTTCCTCCTGTTCCCCTTCCCCAATAAAATAAAAAATAAAAAACAAACAAACAAAAAAATCCTGCACTGTCTGCAAAAAGGCATTTAAACCTACATGTGGTGGAATTATCATCACGTTTTTTTTTTGTTTCATCTGAACACGTGAATGTTAACATTATGGGTAGTCACTATGAATCAGATGATGATCAACAGGCAACACCCACTGATAGATGGGTAATATTTCAAAAATCGATGTTTCTTTTTTTTCCAATATACTAGACATTAGTATTTTTTTTTAATTAAAATGTATTGGGGTGACAATGGTTAGTAAAATTACATTCGTTTCAAGTGTACAGTTCTTAAGAAACTCAATAAACATTTTCTCTTAAAACCATCTGATAAAAGATGACCAGTGTTCTAAGCTTAACCTGAAAAATCTACTTAACCTACATTTCAGCTGAAATTTATTACACATGCATTGAAGAACCAAAAAAAGCAATAATGTTACTTGATTACATAAAACACCAGAACAATATTGAATAAGGCTAATTGTGTTTACCTTGAAACCTGATGCCTCAGGACAAACAGCTTTAGGAGAAAGATGAGAAAAGAGATATAAGACTGGGGTGATACAGTTCTAAAAGTGACTTTTGGGCAATTTTCAGGTCTTAAAAGTTGAGGGAAATTGGTCTTAATACAGTGTTTCACAAGCAGCATACCTTTGATTATAATCTAAGTCATTTTTTGTCTCCAAATAAAACAAAAAGAGCAGGAGTTAAACATCATTTTTTAAAAACATAACTCACCAACATTTGGAAGGCGGAGGGAAAAGAAGGGTGAGATTGTTATGCATGATAATAAATTGCTTGAAACAGAATGGAGTGAACTGGAGAAAGATGGAGGGAGGGTGGAGGCAGAAAGACATTCGTTGTGTGAGATATTTGCCCTTCTTGGCTATCCAGTGGTGTTGTACTCACTGGCCATTTGGAGTATGTGATTTTTTAGGACAGGAATGGGGATAGAGTGGGGTAGGCCAAACTCAGGGTTCCTCAATCTTGGCATTATTGACTTTTAGAGCCTGACAGTTCTTTGTGGGGGGCTGTCCTATGCACCATATGATGTTGAGCAGTATCCCTGGCCTCTATCCACTAGATGCCACTAGCACCCTTCCCCCAGTTGTAACAACCAATTGTCTCTAGACATTACCAAATGTCCCTGGAGGAGGGGAAGGCAAAATTGCCCCCAATTGAGGACCACAGGGCTAAAGGCATTACATTCTAACAGTGAGAGGAAGGAAGCTGTGACCTAACAGCTATTCATATGTACAGGATGTTAGGATACTCAAAACATGACAATAATGTACCCCTCACTGCTCAATACTAAGTTCTTTGACATTATCCAAACTCAGCAAATGTTTGTTGACTTGAATAAAAATATATAATTGGATATATTTCATGTTTTAGAATAACAACAATTAGGTTAAAAGGCTAATACATTTTATATTATATATATGTATATACAAATATATGTATATGTGTGTGTATACAGAGGGTGCCAAAAAGTGTATATACATTTTAAGAAAGGAAAAAAAACTGTATTAAAATTGTACCATGAATGACGCTAGCAGTCATCTGATTAACACCATCTGTTGAGTGAACGTCCTACTACACATTGCTACCGTAATGCAATTCAACTTCGAAAAGTAATGCATACATAACATCTCTTAAAATGTGAACATTTTTTGGCACCCCGGTATATATATCTGTATGTCTGTGTGTGAGTGTATGTGTGTGTGTGTGTGTGTGTGTGTGTGTGTGTATGAAAGACATCGGATAGCGTTAATTTTTAATTTTAACTACTCAGCGTACATCTGAGTAGTTACCATTGATTCATGGTTCACTTGGTCCCGATCACTGTCCAACTACTTGATGTACATCATTCTACTTAATTCTGACTCCAGCCCTGTGAGAGAGTTTGCTGACCCAAGTATGAGGCTCACAAAGAACTGGCTCAAAGTTATCCACATACTAAGTTCCAGAGTCAGGATCTGAAACCACGCCCAATCCCCAATAAAAACTCAAAGGATGACACTGCCCAGAAATTTAGGGTCTGGTTCCCAAGTTCTTGGCCACATGATTCTACTGTACCTAAGAGCCTTCCATTTGTCTCATTTTAAAGAATTACCAGTATTAACAGGTGAGAACAGCTCAAAAAGGTATGTGAGTTTCCATCCATTTTGGTTCCATCTTCTTTGAACATTCTCCAAAAAACTGAAACTGTCAGTCAGTCATGCTTTGAGCCCATGCCTAATTTAAGCAAGGCTTTATATAGCAGGTTAATTAACAAAATAGAAAAGTGCTGTCTCCATTTTGCATGGGAAAATGCATCATAAAAACTTGGGCTTTCTCAAACAGGAACAGGAGTCCCCTCTCTTCTAGGATGGCTTTGTCCATAATTGTCCTGGTATCGAGAGGCCTAGTAAGCACTGACTCTCCCTGTGAATATCAGCTCCAAGATGCTGCCCTGGCAACACTGAACCACTCTTGCAATGTAACAAACCCTGAAACTGGAAGCAAAAAGAGCATTATACCCTAAATGCCAGATCTAAATGTTTCACACATGAGCGATAGTTAAAATCTCTATTCTACATTTGCCTGCCACTTCACTTCTTCCCGGGGCCCTATTACATAAAGGCTTAGGTGTTCTGGGGAATAATTGGACGTCAATTGTGGCAGGGTGTGGGAGGATGCCTAGGTTACCTCCAGTATTACACACTCTATTTAGGAGTTGGGCAATTCCTATTTATATAACCCCTGATGAAGATACACCCCAGCAATTGGGGAGGGGGATTGCCAAAACAAGCAGGTAATTTCACTTGAACATCTTGTACTAAGTGCAAATCTGATTACTGCCTTCATCTTGTTAGAAAGGAACAGGTATCATTGCAAACAACAGTTTGCGTTGGCTGCTCAGTACGGGAAAGTCAAGGGGCTGAAACTCAAAGCCACGTGGAATACGAGCAGAGAACAGCAGCTGGATTTTACCATGCAACAAGAAAACATGGCTCCATACCCACCATACCTACAGAGATACAAAATCCTGACTATTTCAGGGAAGAAAAGGAATGTGGTCCTGGGGTGCCCAGAGCTGACGTATAGGCATGGAGGATATTGGAGAATCCCATTAATAAATATGAAAACTTCCCAACAGAGAACTGAATCAAATCTGTCATCTTTTGGCTCCTAATTCAGTCCTCAAAAGCCTTAGTGTCAAATAAGGTAGCCACTAGCCATTGTGGCTATTGTGTGCTTGAAAGGTAGCCAATTGGAATTAAGGTGTGACATCAGTGCAAAACACATGCCATATTTCAAACACTTGGAATGAAAATATCTCTAAATATGTCTAAAATATCTCTAAATATGTCTAAATATCTCTAATATCTCTAAATATGCCTTACTAATTTTTCTATTGATTATATATCAAAATGATATTTCAGAAATATTAGATAAAATAAAATATATTACTGTTTCTTTTCCTTTCTTACTTATTTAAATGCGGCTATGAGAACATTTAAAATTATCTATGTGGTTTGGATTACATTTCTATTGAACAACACTGCTCTGAAGGCTGAATGCTACTTTAAGGCATGATTTATGTCAAGCTCAAAGACGCTTTCATAGGAAAGTGTTGCTTGACTGAGCTTGGCTCTGGATCGTGAAATGTTAACTTCAAACATACTTGAAAACTGAAATTTCATTCACTTGCCTTCTTGGCAAAATTTGTTGAATAAACAAATCTGCTGTTTTGAGACATGAAATGGGATGGTTAACAATGTAAGTAAATTTTCTTTCTTTGCAGACATTCTTAACCCATGTTAAAGCAGAGATGAAACAGGCTCTAACATCGAAACAGGATCATAATTAGGTGCTAATGTTGACTATTCAGCAATGTTTCAAAAAGACACATGAATGGAGAAAAGCCAGGCCTGCGCAAGGCAGGAGAGAAGGAAACGTCGAATATACTAATGCAAATGTTACAGATATCCTAGTTCCACTACCCTATGCTTTCCTGCTACTACTTGCTTTTTGGCACCTCCTATCATTTCAGCACCACCTGACTTATTCACGCTAGCGTCAGAGGCAAAAGCCATCTTCCTCATCTCTCTGATGTGCCTTTCCACTCTTTGCATCTTCCATTGCTAATCTCTTTTGTACCCCACCATTGTACACCATCCTAATCTTTGGCTCCAGAAGATACCATTGTAGCAAGGAGTCCTCAGGATCCTTGCATCAGAGCTTTAAAATCTGACTCCATACAACCCACCCAAGCAAGATTCCAAACATGAGCATAAGACTCATTAATAGTCAAGTCTTCCAATCTATTCAAGTCAATCTCCAGTCTTTTTAATGCAACATATAAATGAAAATATAAAAATAATCCTTTTCTTTGCATTGGTTTACTTCATCGAAAAACTATTCCATGTAATGAAAACTCAATGGAAGTAACAGTGCCTGTCAACAGGAACCAAATTTTCATTTCATAACTTTTATGTCCCTGAAGCCTCATCTTAAGAAAATTTGCGCTTGTGGGTGGTTATAGATTTTTTTCTAATCTACAGCTCAAAGAAAAAGTGGTCAAAGAATACTGCTGTGGGTAACCTCAGGAAGGAAAAATGTCTCCAAAAATATTATTTAAGAGTAGGTCGCAGCTCTTAAGGCCCCCGTAAGGCAACCCTGGATATCTGGGAATGAGTCATTCTAGATAAGCACACATCCTGAATAGCCCAGAGTTTATGCTCTAACCATCTTCATTTAAGAGCTTTTATTTTTCTAATGGAGACACTTCCTTGTCTTTGTAAACCGTTGCACCAGTTAGTCACAATATCACCACAAGAAGTGAGTGTATCTCCAGCCAGCCACATTGACAATCCATAGGACTGACAATGTGTTTTCACTGCGACACTCAGTGTCCTTAGGGGCCAAGTAAGAGGGACAGCTTGCTGCCTCTCCTGCAATCTTAGAATTCTTGGTTCTACCTCTTTGTCGCCCTCTCTCCTTTCCACTGTCAACAGAATGAGTAAATAGCTATCTCACAGTCGATTTTCACCTCTACCACCAAGTGGCCATGGGTGCCCGCCCTGGAGTGCCAGCGGACCAGAATGCTGTTACCATGCGATCACTACCACTCGATTCCTCTTTGCTTTCCCCTTATTTGTCTATAATTGCTTCTCCATTCTTTCCAGTTCTCAAGATGACCTTCTCACGCTCCTGTCATCTATCGGCTGGCATGTCTCTTTCCTTCTGTAAGGATCCACGAAGGATGACATCACTGGGTAAAAGCATGTGTTCTCTGGATCCCAACTCTACCTCTCAGGAACGCTTCTTTTATCTTTCTTTCCTGTGCTTTTTAAAAATCATTAGTCATTTCTGTAGTCTGCTATCCTAAATACTCAGGGTTTACTATATGATTACATATTCACAGGGGAAAAAAAAAACACCCAAAACTAATTTTAGAATTTGAATGGTGAAGCTCTGGCACGGAAATTGGAAATCCTTGGCTCCTAATCTAAATACAAAATTGCTGTATAATCCATTTTTGCCAAACAATCAATAAATAATCAAATAATCTGCTTGAGTTTTATTAATGATTATAATTAAGTCAACAGCAAAAGAGTAAAGGGTATCATTTCTCCTAGGGAAGATGAAAAACAGCGTATCATGAAGGAGTCTGATGGGTTTTGGAATCACCTGACATGAGTTCAAAGCGCAAGTCCACCATTTAATATTTTTATGACCTTGGGAAAGTAACTTAGCCTCTGCAAGCTTCAGTTTTCTCATCTATAAAATGAGATAAATAAACCCCAATTAAAGAGTTATTCAAAGGATTAGAAATTACACATATAAGGCACTGAGTAAAATGTTTCATACAGAGCAGATACTGTGGGCAGGGGGACTTCTTTTCCCCATTCCTGAGCCTCTGGCAGCAGAAGACTAAACTAGGCCTCAGCTAGGGAAAGCAATCCTTGAGCAACTGATTGCATGCAAGAATGCATTTTCCAAGATAATGATCTTTCTTCCTTTTTAGAGGTTCATAGTACTGTTTGGCCTAGGGCATTTTGACTGAGCATGACACACACATACACAATATAAACGCGCGCGCACACAGGTGCACATATACCACCACCACCAGCACCACCATACAAATTAAATAGATTATGCTACATTTGCTTACAAATGTCCACATCAAATGCATCCTAGTTCCCTGTGGTTGGCAGTCACGGTCACTTCCAGCATGTTGGCCCTGATTAACATGTGGGACATGTGGGTTTGTGACATTCAAATATATCCGAGTCTCCAGCTAAGGGCCAGACTATGCTTGCGTAAACAGCCCTCACTCGTGATGTTTTTGTTTCCCATGACAGAAAATAAACTAGCTGTCACATATATATTCTAAGTAAAGTGAGACATTTCTTAAGTACATATATGGAAAAGCAACATATAAATAGATAACTGAGGAGTTTTTGTTTCACAAGTAAATGTGCCTAGACAATTATCTTACAGTGGAATGCACCATTCAAGTCTAGCATTGCTTGGTTTTCTTTTTTTTATAACTTTATTGATATTATATAACTTACATATTGTATAATGCATGTGCTTAAGGTGTTCAATGGAATGGTTTTTAGTATAGTCACAGAGTTTTGTAACTACCACCACAACCAATTCTGGAACATTTTTATCACCTCGAAAAGAAACCCCATACTTATTAGCAGTCACTCCCCATTTTCCGCCACCTCCAGCCCTACGGGACCACCAATCCACTTTCTGTCTCTATGGATTTTTCTGTCCTAAAAATTTTATATAAATGGAATCATGCAATGTGTGGCCTTCTGTGTCTGGCTTCTTTCATTCAGCATCATGTTTTCAAGGTTCACCCATGTTGTAATGTGTGTCAGTGCTTCATTCCTTTTTACTGCTGAATAATATTTCATTGTATGGACAGACCATATTTTATTGACCTGTCCATCAGTTGATGGACGTTTGGATTCCTTCCACTTTGGGGCTATTATAAATAATGCTGTTATGACCATTCATGTACAATTTGTATGTGGACACATATTTCATTCCTCTTGGGTATATACCTAGAAGTGGAATTGCTGAATCATATGACAACTCTATGTTTAACTTGTTGAGGAATTGCCAAACTGCTTTCCAAAGTGGCTGCACCAATTTACATTCCTATCAGCAGTGCATGAGGATTCCAATTTTTCCATCTTCTTGCTAACACTTGTTATTATATTCTCTGTTTTCTTGATTATTACCCTCCTAGAGGGTGTACAGTGGTATTTCCTTGTGGTTTTAATTTGCATTTCTATGGCTAATCATTTTGAGCATGCTTTCATGTCCTTATTGGCTATTTCGGGGTGAATGGGGTAGAGGTACATACATGATGAAATTCAGCAGAATCATAGAGGAATCAGATACATAAATGATATCCCATAGTTCTTTTTTTTTCTAATTTCTGCTAGCACAATGAATGACAAGGTATTTGTGAGTAACTTTCATCTTGAGATTGGAATTTGTGAGCTAACCATAAATCACATAACCAAAACACGATGAAATGCTATTCAACCAAATGTTGGAGGAAGCTGTAAGATTAATAACTAAAGAAAACAAATGACTTCAATACCATAACTTAGGGGGGAAAAAACTATGAAAATAGAACAATAAATCATCCGTCCATTGGTCACAGGTGTTATCACAGGCTGTTGTGTCAAAGATTAAGATCCCAGCCTGGTAACCTGTCAAGCAGAGTCTACTGAAGTGATGTGTGTAAGTATGGGAGGACGGAGAGGGTTAGGGTGGAATGGGATAGTAAATAACCAAAATGGCAACCAGCTCCACAATGCACGCTCTGTGTCAAGCATTGCTGTAAACAGTGTGCTGAGCACTATATAACCTTCACCTGCAATATCTGTTATACTTCCCACAACTCTTCGAGATATTTTGTAAATGTTGCTCTTGGCAGTGGTTTGCTTGTTTATTACAGAGGAGAGCAACAAAGTCCTTTCCATAACCACAGTCACCTCCTGCTGAGATCAGCAGCCACTGGGGGCTCCTTAAGCATAAAACCCCATCCAGGTACTATAGACCTACCCTTAGCCAAAGCTGATTGGCCTAGGGGTGGTGACTGATCCAATAGTCACTCAAACAGTAGAAGCTTATGAGGAGACATGGTGAGAGAATTTTCCTAGCATGGATGCTACTGCCCAAACTGAACCAATGAAATTCTCTGTGTTGCTAGTTAGCTACGAGATGTAGTAATTGCTGTTTAGTGGGTGCTAGAGCAGAAGGAGCCAGGAACACACACAAGCAGAGTTTAAAGTGGTAGGATCCCACATTAGTCATCCATGAACACTTCCTACCATGGTTGACAAGATATCCGGGGCTGAGCACCCTGTGGGCGTCCTGGCAATAAAAGACCTCCTACCCTGAGGGCCCAAAAGGCTGTAACAATTTCATCATGTCTTTTTTATGTATGAGGATCATCACATACACCACACACACACACATACACTCACACTACTTAAAATCTCTGAATAGCTTCCTCTTGTTCCTGGGTTACAATCGAATATCATTACTCTGTGGCCTCAATACCCTATAATTCTTGCTCACACCCACCCATTTCTTCAAATGCCTCTTATGCTGCTCTCCACCTCACTCACTCTGGACTTCTTCATTCAATTACTTGAACCTGCTATGCCTCTTTGTTGCTTGGGGTCATTGCACAAATTATGCCTTCTTTCTGGAGTGTTTTCTCTCTCTCTTAAGCAACATCAAGACTCTTCAGCCTGGATATCTTGGCAAAAACATCACTCCCTCAAGCATAACAGATACCACAAGGGCTCCACCTGGTTCCACAGCCCTCAGGGAAGGGGGAAGGGGTCTCCCCATGAGTCACTGGATATCTATGTCAGTTCACCCACGAGCACAAGCAGGGACCTGTGGTCACATGCCCTATGGCCTGCTTAGAGTCTTGCTGCTAAGTACAAGGGCTAAAGAGCTGTTGACCTGGCAGACCCCTGCCACGTCCTCTTAGGAGAACTGCAAAGGTAGTGCAAGGTGCCCATACACAGGGAAACACATAATCTTAGGCCGGGAAAGGAGGAGGGAGCCTCTGCATGCATTGTGCTTTTTGTGATGGATACTGCTGGAATGTATGAACTACCGTGCACTTCTTTTTTTCAAAAAAAGGATACTATTTTAAATACATAGGTGGTTTTGTGGTTTTCAAAAAGAACACCACAGAAAATAGTGTTGTAAAGTGAATAATCACCTTCTAATGTGCCTTTAGTTTAAAACTAAAAATTATAACAAAACTGAGCACTTTACACCCACTACAATGGTTATGATTTAAAAAAAATAACAGATAATCACAAGTGTTGATGAGGATGTGGAAAAATTAGAAACCTCGTGCCCTGCTGATGGGACTGTAAAATGGTGCAGTACTTTGGAAAGTCTTCAGGCAGCTTCTCAAATGGTAAAACAGTTATCACAATGACCCATAAATTCCAATCCTAGGTATGTGTGTGTGTGTGTTCAAGAGAAATGCAAACATACTTCCATTCAAAACTTATACTTGATTGTTCACAGCAGCATTGTTCATACTAGCAAAAAAGTGGAAACAACCCAAATGTCCATCAGCTCATGAATGGATAAACAAAATGTTTCTGCACAATGAAACACCACATGGCAATTTAAAGTAATGAAGTACTATTGCTTCCTACAACATGGATAAACCTTGAACATATTATGTTAAGTGAAAGGAGACAATCACAAAGGACACATGTTGTATGATTCCATTTATATGAAAGGTCCAGAACAGGCAAACCCATAGAGACAGATAGCAGATCCCTGGTAGTCAGGGGCTAGAGAGTGCGGTGGAAGTGTCTGCTAATGGGTATGGGGTTTCCTTTGGGAGGGCACAAATATTCTAACATTAGACATTGGTGATGGTTGCACAATCCTGTGAATGCTATACGAAAACCTACTGAATTGTATACTTTAAACCGGTGAATTGTATTTAAATGTGTGACATTCATTTAAATGTGTAAATTACATCGCAATAGAGGCGTTAAACAAATCATGCTTACCTAGTGTTTACAGATACAGGTGTCTCTACATAACTGTGTGTTTGTGGTAGACCATTTAGCATGTGGGACCCTCGAGTTAATGAACACATCTTCAGCTATCACAGGTCAGTCTTACTAATTGTTAAGCAACGAAAGTGAATGAATCCATCGGGACTGAATGATCTTGACCACAAGGGCAATGGAACAATAAATAGAAGTTATGGGGGAAAAAAAGGAGGAAAAAAAAGAAGTTAAACTTGGAATGGGATGTTCCCACTGTACTAGAAAATAAAGCAAAGAGAAATGAAAAATGGGTGAAGAGCTGTTTTCAGTAGAATATCTTTAAATAAAGGGAGTAATATCAACAGCCCCAAGCAAACTTCACTGTCACACAGCCAAGGTCAAAATGTTCCAAGTAAGATGAGGAGGACAAGACTAGGCCCTGTGTCACTAGAAGGCATTTTATATATATTTACATTTGTGTTTATATTTATGAAGTTAACTTTATCGTAGTATAATTTATACACCCATATTAAATATACAGTTCAATGATTTTTAGTAAATTTACCAAGTTGTGGAACCATAATCATGAGTCAGTTTAAGAACATTTTTACCAAGTTATGTGGACAAACCTGATGGTTGCCCAGATGCATTATTTGCTTTTGATTTGAGAAAGTTAAATTTCTTAGAAATTCTGATATCTAGTTCAATAGCATGGTTCTGTGTTAACCACAAATGTGTGCTTGCTTAGACTACTGTGAATCCTGAATAAGTAGTAAAAAATGGTGTTTTCTTTCATTGATTGCATTTTGATTTTTCTAGAACAGTGGCCTGGAAGGGAGTAACACACTCAAATGTTACTAATGTATTTCAACTTTGGTTGTATAAAACTGCGTTTGATCCTTCATTTCCAAATAAACACTTTCTGATTCTGTTATTAACATACACTCTTCAAAAACAACTTTGTTGAAACGTAATTTACACACCACAAAATTCATCTGTAAGAATGACGATCAAAATGGTGGCGCGAGGTGAGCCTCTGTAAAGCTTCCCTGGAATTTACAACTAATCGAACAACAATAACTCCACAAAGGACTCCCTGCACAGCAGACAGGCAAGACGAACAGGCCCACTACTGAATTCACCTACAGGTGGGAGAATCGCGCGAGTGGGGGAGGAGGGAAGGGAGAAGTGGGGAAAGGGAGACATGCGGGTGCAGGACACAGACCTAGCTCAGTGCTCTGAGCTTGCTGCATCCCGGAACTAGCGCAGCTGCGAGAGAGGGAAGAACTCGGACTGCTAGGGCTCCGCTTCTGGCCCACAGGGCTGAGGGGGCAGCATATAACACAGCTGAACCCAACGCTCACGGCAGACCTCGGAGCAAAGACTGAGGGAAGAAGGCTGAAAACGGTAGTTTAAGCCCTCACTGCCGAGTGGAGAACGGAAGCCTTAGGCACTAAGACTAGCCGCCCCCTCCCTACCCTCCCAAGGCTCACCCCAGCCCCACTTGCCCAGTGCTAGAAGCAAAACAGTAGCTGTGTCAGATAAAAATAACAGAATATTTGCTGTTCTGAGAACTGTGGACCGCAGACACAGTTTCGCAGCCCAACTAGTTCCGGCAAAGGGGAGGAAGCTGTGGAAGCGGGACCGGCTGTGGTGGGAGTCGCCGCCATTGCTCTGGGCCATCTCTCACAACTCACCCCACTGCCTGTACCCACCTATCTGGGCGGATCCCTGCAGGAGTAAATAGAGCTGCTGAAACACACGGGCTCTGAATCTGGTGCAGGAAGAGCTTTGGAACTTCAAAAACTCTCCGCATACCCACAAAGATACTGCGCCCTGTGACCCAGGCGAACTATTAACAGAGGAGAAGCCCATCTCCCAGGGAATCCCCCCATTGTGAGAGAAGCTGGAATAGTGCAGAGAAAACATAGCACTACCATGTAGAGAGAAAAAAAAAGGGTGCAGTCAGAGAGAAAATAGAACATTCTACCAACAAGTACTGGGGAAAAAAAGAAAGACCTCTTCCTATCAACCTGTTGCACAAGCCACTCCTGTAGATGTCTAGGAAGAGAAATAATAAATCAGTAATTGCCATGAATAACCAAGGCAATAAGTCAGCTCAGAAAGAAAGGGAAAAGTCTCCAGAAAAGGAACTTACAGATATGGAAATATGTGACTTAAGTGACAGAGAATTAAAGATTGCAGTTCTGAAAAAACTCAACGAGATGCAAGAAAACACAGAAAGGCAGTATAATGAACTCAGAAACACAATCAAAGAAAAACATGAGCATTTGACGAAAGAGATTGAAATTTTAAAAAAGAACCAAATAGAATTTCTGGAGATTAAGAACTCAATAGAAGAAATTAAGAATGAAATAACCAGCTTACATAGTAGAGTTGACCGGATGGAGGAAAGAATCAGACATCGAAGATAGAAACCTGGAAATGACATTGATGGAAGAAGAAAGAGACTTCAGACATAAAAGAAATGAAAGAACTCCACAAGAACTTTCTGGCTCCATCAGAAAGAGCAATATAAGAATAATGGGCATACCAGAAGGAGAAGAAAGAGGGAAGGGAACAGAGAATATATTCAAACAAATTGTTGATGAGAGCTTCCCAAACTGTGGACAGAACTGGATCCTCGAATCCAAGAAGCAAATAGAACACCTAATTGCCTCAATCCCAACAGGCCTTCTCCAAGGCACATTGTATTGAAGCTGTCTAAAATCAACGACAAAGAAAGAATCCTCAAGGTAGCCAGGGAAAAGAAGACGGTAACCTACAAAGGAAAGCCCATTAGATTATCATCAGATTTTTCAGCAGAAACTCTACAAGCCAGGAGGGAATGGAACCAAATATTCAAACTATTGAAAGAGAGAAATTATGAGCCAAGAATAATATATCCAGCAAAGATCTCCTTTAGATATGAAGGAGGAATAAAGACCTTTCCAGACATCCAGAAGCTGAGGGAATTTTCTAATACACGACCTGCACTACAAGAAATACTAAAGGAGGCTATTCGACCACCATCAACAGGGACAATTTGTGGCAACCGAAACATAAAAAGTGGGAGAGTAAAGGCATGAGCCGGAATATGGGAATGGAGAAAGTAAGCGTGCTGAAGAAAATGGAATACTGTAAGTATCAAACTTTCTTTTACATAAACTTAAGGGTAACCACTCAAAAAAATCCAGAACTGAAATATATACTGTAAGAAAAGAAGAAACAGAGGGAAACTTCATAGACTGCCACCACACAGAAATAACAGACAACAACAAAAAGGCAAAGAAACAATGGAGACACAGCCTTACCAGAAAACTAAAGATAGAATGACAGGAAATCCTCACATATCGATAATCGTCCTAAATGTAAATGGACTGAGCTTACCAATAAAAAGGCACAGAGTAGAAGATTGGATAAAAAAACTAAACCCAACAATATGCTGTCTCCAAGAGACACATCTCAGCTGTAAAGACAAGCATAGGCTCAAAGAGAAAGGGTGGAAATTGACACTCAAAGCAAATGGTACTCAGAGAAAATCAGGTGTAGCCATAATGATATCAGATGAAACAAACTTCAGGATGAAAAAGATAACAAGAGACAAAGATGGACATTTCATAATGGTAAAGGGAACTATACAACAAGAAGACATAACAGTCATCAATATTTATGCCCCCAATCAGGGAGCACCGCAATACACCAAGCAATTACTAACAGAACGAAAGGAAGAAATTGACCGAAACACAATTACACTAGAGGACTGACTTAAACACATCATTGACAGCTATGGATAGATCATCCAAACAGAAAATAAATAACGAAATAGCAGTTCTAAATGACACATTAGATGAAATGGACATAATTGACATATATCGAGCACTTCATCCTAAAACATCAGACTATACATTCTTTTCTAGTGTACATGGAACATTCTCAAGGATAGACCATATACTGGAACATAAAATCAGCCTCAGCAAATTTAAGAAGATTGAAATCATACCAAGCGTATTCTCTGATCACAAGCCTTTGAAATTGGATATCAACTGCAAAAAGAAAGCAGGAAAAAACACAAATACATGGAGATTAAACAACATACTTTTTTTTTTTAAATTAATTTTATTGGGGTGACAATTGTTAGTAAATTTACATAGATTTCAGGTGTACAATTCTGTATTACATCGTCTATAAGTCCCATTGTGTGTTCACCACCCAGAGTCAGTTCTCCTTCCATCACCATATATTTGATCCCCTTTACCCTCATCACCCACCCCCCACCCCCTTACCCTCTGGTAACCACTAAATTATTGTCTGTGTCTATGAGTTTTTGTTTCTCATTTGTTTGTCTTGTTCTTTTTGGTTTATAAACAACATACTTTTAAAGAACGACTGGGTCGAAAAAGAAATTAGAGGAGAGATCAAAAGATACATAGAAACAAATGACAATGAAAATACTTCCAACCAAAATTTTGGGGATGCAGCAAAAGCAGCTTTTTTTGTTTGTTTGTTTGTTTTTTTTTTTTTTTTACTGGCTGAGAAATTTAATTGTTGAGCCATCTCCTGAAGAATACTAGAGTGAGTCTTGAAAGCAGTTTTAAGAGGGAAATTTATATCATTATAGGCCTATCTCAAGAAACAAGAAAAATCCCAAATTAATAACCTCATGTTACACCTTAAAGAACTAGAAAAAGAAGAACAAGTGAAACCCAAGGTCAGCAGAAGAAAGGAAATAACAAAAATCAGAGCAAAACTAAATGAAATAGAAAACAAAAAGACAATAGAAAAAATTAATGTGACAAAGAGCTGCTTCTTTGAAAAGATTAACAAAATTGACAAACCCTTGTCTAGACTCACTAAGATAAAAAGAGAAAAGACACTAATTAACAATCAGAAATGAAAAGGGGGAAGTTACCACGGACACCACAGAAATACAAAGGATCATGCAAGAATACTATGAAGGACTATATGGCACCAAATTCAATAACCTAGAAGAAATGGACAAGTTCTTAGAAACATATAGCCTTCCAAGGCTGAACCATGAAGAACTGGAAAATCTAAACAGACCGATCACCAGTAACGAAATTGACTCAGTCATCCAAAACCTTCCCAAAAGCAAAAGTGCGAGACCAGATGGCTTCACCAGTGAATTCTACCATACCTTCAAAGAGGATCAAATACGAACCGTGCTCAAACTCTTCCAAAAAATTGAAGAAGAGACAGTACTTCCTAACTCATTTTATGAGGCCAACATTACCCTGATACCAAAACCTGGTAAGGACAACACAAAAAAAGAAAACTACAGACCAACATCTCTGATGAATACAGATGCAAAAATCCTAAACAAAATTCTAGCAAATCGAATACAACAATGCATTAAAAAGATTATTCATCACTACCAAGTGGGGTTCATCCCCAGGGCACAAGGATAGTTCAACATCCGCAAATCCATCAATGTGATACATCACATAAAAAAAATAAAGGACAAAAATTATATGATTATATCAATTGATGCAGAAAAAGCATTTGACAAGATACAACATCCATTTATGACTAAAACACTAAACAGAATAGGTATAGAAGGAAAATACCTTAACATAATAAAGGCCATATATGACAAGCTCTCAGCTAATCTCATAATTAATGGTTAAAAACTGAAGCCCTTTGCTCTACATTCAGGAACACGACAGGACTGTCCCCTATCACCTCTGCTTTTCAACATAGTGTTGGAAGTCCTTGCCAGAGCAATCAGGCAAGAGAAAGAAATAAAAGGCATCCAAATTGGGAATGAAGAAGGTAAATTATCACTCTTTGCAGATGACATGATGCTATATATAGAAAACCCTAAAGACTCCACCAAAAAGCTATTAGAAACAATCAACGAATACAGTAAAGTTGCCAGGTACAAAATCAACGTACAAAAGTCCACTGCATTCCTATATACTAACAATGAAATCTCAGAAAAAGAACAAAAAAACAATTCATTTTCCAATTGCAGCAAAAAGAATAAAATACCTAGGAATAAACTTAACCAAGGACGTGAAGGACCTATATGATGAAAACTATAAGACATTTTTGAAAGAAATTGAAGAAGACACAAAGAAATGGAAAGACATTCCATGCTCATGGATTGGAAGAATCAACATAGTTAAAATGGCCATATTACCCAAAGCAATATACAGATTTAATGCAATCCCCATCAAAATCCCAATGGCATTTTTTAAAGAAACAGAACAAAACACCATCAGATTTGTTTGGAACCACAAAAGACCCTGAATAGCCAAAGCAATTCTAAAAAAAAAAGAACAATACTGAAGGTATCACACTGCCTGACTTAGCTTGTACTACAGGGCTACAATAATCAAAACAGCATGGTATTGGCAGAAAAACAGACACATAGACCAATGGAATAGAATTGAGAACCCAGAAATAAAACCACATAAATATGGACAGATAATTTTTGACAAAGAAGCCAAAAACATACAATGGAGGAAAGACAGCCTCTTCAATAAATGGTGCTGGCAGCATTGGATAGCCATGTGCAAAAGAATGAAACTGGACTGCTATCTGTCACCATGTACCAAAATTAATTCAAAATGGATCAAAGACTTAAGCATAAGACCTGACACAATAAACTGCATAGAAGAAAACATAGGTACTAAACTTATGGACCTTGGGTTCAAAGAGCATTTTATGAATTTGATTCCAAAGGCAATGGAAGTAAAAGCTAAAATAAGCGAATGGGACTATATGAAACTTAAAAGCTTCTGCACAGCAAAAGAAACCATCGACAAAATAAAGAGACAACCCACTGAATGGGAGAAGGTTTTTGCAAACAGTGCTTCTGATAAAGGGCTAATATCCAAAATATACAAGGAACCCATGAAAATCAACAACAAAAAAACAACCCAGTTGAAAAATGGGCAGAGGACCTGAAGAGACATTTCTCCAAAGAGGACATACAAATGGCAAATAGACATATGAAAAAATGCTCAACATCACTAATCATCAGAGAAATGCAAATAAAAACCACAATGAGATATCACCTCACCCCAGTCAGAATGGCTATCATCAACAAGACAAATAGTAACAAGTGTTGGAGAGGCTGGAAAAAAGGAACCCTCATACACTGTTGGTGGGAATGCAGACTGGTGCAGCCGCTATGGAAGGCAGTGTGGAGGTTCCTCAAAAAATTACGGATAGAATTACCATATGACCCAGCAATCCCTCTCCTGGGTATCTACCCCAAAAATTTGAAAACATTTATACATAAAGACACGTGTGCTCCAATGTTCATTGCAGCTTTGTTTACGGTGGCCAAGACATAGAAACAACCGAAATGTCCTCCGATAGATGAATGGATAAAGAAGTTGTGGGGTATATATATATATATATATATATATATATATATATATATATATATATATGTGTGTGTGTGTGTATATATATATATATATATATATATATATATATATATATATATATATACAATGGAATACTATTTGGAGGTAAGAAAAAGATGATATAGGAACATTTGTGACAACATGGATGGATCTTGAGAGAATGATGCTAAGCGAAATAAGTCAGACAGAAAAAGTAGAGAACCATATGATTTCACTGATATGTGGTATATAAACCAAAAACAACAAAAGAACAAGACAAACAGATGAGAAACAAAAACTCATAGCACAGACAATAGTTTAGTGGTTACCAGAGGGTAAGGGGGGTGGGGGGAGGGAGATGAGGGTAAGGGGGATCAAATATATGGTGATGGAAGGAGAACTGACTCTGGGTGGTGAGCACACAGTGGGATTTATAGATGATGTAATACAGAATTGTACACCTGAAGTCTATGTAATTTTACTAGCAATCGTTACCCCAATAAATTAAAAAAGAATTCATCTGTAAATTTACTGAGTTGTGCAATCATTACCATAATCCAGTTTCAGAACATTTCCATCAACCTAACAACATCCCTGCTGCTCAGCAGTAGTCATTTCCTTTCCTACCCCCAACCCCAGGCATCCATTCATCTACTTTCTGTCTCTATAGATTTGTGGAAAGCATTATATTTTCACACACATATACAATATACAGATCAACAATATATCTCTCCTTTAATAAAATCCTGCATGTACACCAAGATTTTGGTGTCCGTGATACTTAAAATGAAGAAACAAAATTCATAGACACAGACAATTGTTTAGTGGTTACCCGAGAGTAGGGTGGAGAGAGGGGTGGTAGAGGAGGGTAAAAGGGATCAAATATGTGGTGATGGAAGGAGAACTGACTCTAGGTGGAGAACACACCATGTGATATATAGATGATGTAATACAGAATTGTACACCTGAAACCTATGTGATTTTACTAACCATTGTCACCCCAATAAACTGTAATTTAAAAAAATTTTAATAACAAATAAATTAAAAGTTGCAAAGGAATCTCTAAAAAACAGTCCAAAAAACATGTTTCTCCACTGTAAAATACTATTTTAAAGCTGGTGACAACCAACCAATAAGCAACATTTTTCCATAATGCAATATTTTCCTCGTTACGGTTAAAAATGTCCATTTTACCCTCTTCCAGCACCACTCCTCCCCCCCTCCCCCCACAAAAACTAACAGGTTAAAACCATTAATATCATACATTCTTCATTATATTTGCAGACAAAACCCTAGAGAGGTTTAGTCTCCTCCAAATTTGGATCATGGGCTGAATCAAGCAAACAAAACTTTACCAAATGACATCCTATTCCAAGGGCTATGTAAAAGTTTCTAGACATTAAATTCTCTTTAACGGTATTCTGGAAATTCATCAGACTAGTCAAAACCCACCAGCTTTCTTAGCACTCTGGTAATATTGTGAGCATTTCCCACTTAATTACTTAGGCATCTGTCATTTTAAGGAACAATCAATCATTAATTGATATCTTTCATTTTAATTAACAAGGGGATATTATATAACTTCTACAAAATAACCTTTGTCCTTTAAGGACCACTGGAGAAAATGGTAAGTTGGAAGTTGCCTCTGCCATATACGAGTATATACCTATATGTATACCATAGTTCTCCCTGGTTGATCCTTGGCCAACATGATAACTATATGAAATTGAGTCATTTCCACATAACTCTCCAGCCCAGCACAACTGTGAAAGTAGATAAATCATGTTTCATTTTGGGTTTGCACCACCCAGTTACTGTCACAAAACACAACACCCTTAGTCAGGCCAATCCAGGGACTTGTGGGAGCAGACTTCACAGGCCACAGTGAACACACTGGCTCACACAGGGTGCTGACCTGGTTTCTATTTTCAACTGGAATTTCCTCCTCTAGGGACATTTGGTCCCCACCCTCAGGGGCATTTTCCTGGTTCTCTGTTCAGTGCCCCACCTTGCCCCTTGCTTTGGCATTGGAGAGTTTCAGGCTTAGCCTCCTGCAGAGTCCAGTGAGAAGACTCAGGGATATCATGCTTCATATCTGGTGGGAACCAGGTTTTGTGAGCCTCCCAGACTCCTGTTCGGAGACACCAAGGTGACATTTATGTGGGAAGCTGCGGGGATCTAAGACAAGACCCGCAGGGAATGATAGCAGGTGGCCATGTTGTAGGGATAACGCTGGAAAGACATCTCCATTCAAAGGGTCACAAGAACGTGAAAGAGCCAGTCAAAAGAAACATCACAAAGCATAAGATGGGGCCACATCCCTTGGCAAAACACGGGGCTGCACTGGGAGGACCAAGAGCTCTCTCACGACCCAGCTACTGTGGCTAAGCCCTCAGTAAGCTAGACAGTTTAAAGAACAGGGCAGTGGTGTTTTCAGGACTAGCCCTTGGAGGCCCTTTACATTCTTTCCTCTCATGGAGTTCTGGATACACTATTGTAAAAATCTCAAATGCCTAACAAGAGGAACCAGCATTTTCACCAATGAGTAAATGACATTTTTCAGAGTTCAATTCTCCACTTTGAACTGGTAAGAATAGCAATGCTCATGAAAACGATTCTGCCTGGAATATTTACAAAATAAGCTATAAAGATACTGGTGGGGGAGGGAGATGAGGGTAAGGGGGATCAAATATATGGTGATGGAAGGAGAACTGACTCTGGGTGGTGAACACACAATGGGATTTATAGATGATGTAATACAGAATTGTACACCTGAAATCTATGTAATTTCACTAACAATTGTCATCCCAATAAATTAAAAAATAAAATAAAATAAAAAATTTTTAAAAAGATACTGGTTTCACTTAAAACTTCCAAAGTGTTTTCTGGTGACTTAGAGAATTAGACGAGGCAGATAGCTTTCAAACACTGTAACCTATATGTGGATACATCTTACATTTTATTCAAGAGGAAGCCAGAGATTACACACTAGATATGAACATTGTTCTTTTTTTTTTTAGATTTTCTTTTAGTATCGGACACATACCCAATTCTCCACACACACTGGTAAACAAATGAATGTTCAGTGATATTTACTCCTATCTGAACACGCAACATTCCCCTCTGCACTAAAGATGTTTGCCCCCTTTCTTTTACCCTTGTTCTTACATAACTGTAGACCTATCTACAGCATGGGCATTTGAGACATAGCATTAGACCAGCGATCCACCAACTACTTTGGTAAAAGTCCAGACTGTACATGTTTTAGGTTTTGCATGCTAGACAGCCTGTTGCAACCATTCAACTCTGCTGTTGTAGCATGAAAGCAGCCACAGTCAATATGTAAATAGATGGGCAGAGCCGTTTCCAATAAAACTTGATTTATGGACACTAAAATTGGTATTGCATGTAATTTTCATGTCATGAAAAAGTCTTGTTTTGATTTTTTTTTCCCACTGTTTAAAAATGTAATACTTATTCTTAGTTCATGGGCAGTAAAAAACGGCAGGCAGCAGTCCAGCTTTGGCTTGTGGGCCATAGTTTGCTGACTCCTGATGTAGACAACGAGTGACTGCAAAATGGTGAGTGCTCTAGTAGGTATGACCACCTACAGAGCAAACGGAAACAATTGAAACGAACCGCCACCAGCATTTGGTAAGTGTCCAAGGGAGACAGGGCAAAGGTTTTAAAGTTCAGAGAGATTTTTTTTTAATTAAATTTATTGGGGTGACAATTGTTAGTAAATTTACATAGATTTCAGGTGTACAATTCTGTATTACATCGTCTATAATGTCCTTCGATAGATGAATGGATAAAGACGTTATGGTATATATACAGTGGAATACTATTCGGTGGTAAGAAAAGATGATATAGGAACATTTGTGACATCATGGACGGATCTTGAGAGTATAATGCTAAGTGAAATAAGTCAGACAGAAAAAGCAGAGAACCCTATTATTGCACTGATATGTGGTATATAAACCAAAAACAAGACAAACAAATGAGAAACAAAAACTCATAGACACAGACAGTAATTTAGTGGTTACCAGAGGGTAAGGGGGTGGGGGGTGGGTGATGAGGGTAAAGGGGATCAAATATATGGTGATGGACAGAGAGATTTTGTATGTGTGCGTTATCTTTAATTTAGTCTACCCATTTTCATTTCAGAATTGATCAAAATAAGCAGCTAATTTTCAAATGTTGGCTCTGATTTGTTTGAACACTAAAGGATGAATATATTTTTCTTCCCATTGTAAATGACCACATCCACAATTTCTTCTAGGTTTTGAAACAGCTAAATTTACAAATATTTTTGAAGTGACACTAGCAAAGCAAAACAGATGACAAAAAAAAAAAAAGTCTCCTGGGAGGTGATTCTGAATGTTTTTCCTTTTGATAGATTGAGGAACCAGAGCTGATAAGCACAAGGAAACGGGAGGGCTGGGACACTCTGTTTAAATGTAAATAACATTCAGTCTATTTCTCTGATATTCCCTTGATATCGCTTCAGTTTTATACAATCGACGGGGATTTATGGGAACTAGTACCAGTAGGATGGCCCCATCATGCTGTTTTTATTGTTTAATTAGGTCATAGGGAAATATATATTGATATCTATGACAGAAAGAGCTCATTGACCAAATAGGAAAAAAATGAGATCGATGGGCACCTGCTTAAAAACATCAGTACTTTCAGGAGAATTTGATTACATTCCGTGATAAAATGAACGATCTGCCCCATTCCTTCACCCCTTCTGCACTCAAACCCTAGCCATGGCCCCGTCGTGAAGGGAGTGTATTTCCCCACCCTCTGATGTTAGGCTTGGACATGTGATTTATCTTGGCCAATGGCAGGTGGGTAGAGATGAGAGCGTGCCAGAGTCCCGCCTATGCATGAAGAATCCTTAGTCAATTCCGCTTGTCATATTATACCTCTGCACTTCCCCAGGTAGATGCTGCCCCACCAACCTGGGCCCCAGAATAAATATATGTGGAACAGAACTGACTGAGGAGCCAAGACCTATGGGATTGGCAGCTTGACCTTGGGTTGAACAACTGAGCTTTTCTCAGATAAGCCAATTGCAGCTGACGCACAGATTCATGAGAATATCTGATGGTTGTTTTAAGCCACTGAATTTCAAAATAGCCTGTTACACCGCATTTGTGTGGCGATACCTAACCGATACCAACACAGTTCTACAATGTAGATGAAGCAGCTACAAAATAAAGCACCATTTTGTGTGTCTGTATGCATATGTATATGCATGCCAGGAGTTCTATATTTCATTCCTTTCTAATGATATCCAAAATAAAAAAATATATATATGTTTCCCAGTGAAGAAATCTCATAAAAGACCCCATGGTTTCTCAAATCCAGGTTATCCTTAGACTCTACAGTGAGTGATATGAAGTACCTATATGATCATGAATAATGGCATTACCTGCCTACCTAATTAAAAGCAACAGGTTGGTCTAATAATCTCTAGGTTTAAAAAAAATTCTCCATTTCTAATAAAGATCAAGGCAAATCATATTGTAAAACTGCAATAACTGAAATATCCAATAAGAGTGTGCCTATGTTTGCAGAATCAGACAGCATCAGCACTTTTTACACTTTTTTTTTTTTTTTACTAGTGGGAACGAAAGAAATGCAGGAAGTCTTTATAACTGTGTCCCAATGATAAGGTTTCACTCTGCAGCCATCCCGAATAAAAACAGCTATCAGGGCTTTTTTTGAACAAGCTAATCTTGATAAGGTTCAAACTTTCCCCAAGAGAGGTCTACAAACTACCACTCCCTTTGAAATGAATGAATAAAAATGCATGTGGACCATGAACACCAGGGTTTACATAACCCCTGTGCTGTCCAGAGCACAACAGGGTTGTGGCTACTGCAAATACATTCGGGACCTGTGTTTATCCTTGTTCACAAATACTTTTGCAGGGCTGAGTGCCAGCTCTCATGTACCTTTTCCAGGCTGCTGCAAGTTTAACCACGTGGTTGTCATTCCTGAAATGGATGTTCCATGAGAACAGCCATGCAAAGAGGGAGCATGGAGCATTCATGCAGGAGCTAAACTCTGTGGTGTTTCCATCAAAAGCACTTTGCTAGAGAAAACACAAGAGTTGAAATTACAAAATTACCACAACACTCAGCTAAAAATACCAAACAAAATGTTCTGCATTTGCGGTTGTATATGTTACTAACAAAAAGAACACCAAAATCCTCTCTGATCTCATTATTAATTCACCTTACGTTCTCTTGTTATGTTTCTGGACATTGTTGGCATAAATGATGAATGGAGACAGGAATGTTCCTATTGTGCTGGAAAGACAGAGGGAATCATTTTAAAGGTGTCAGTTTACGGAGAGCCAGTCAGTGGTTGCCTGGATTAAAGATGGGGGCAGGAAGTAGTGTGGGTGCGACTGCAAAGGGGTAGTACGAGGAAGTTCTTTTGTGGTGATGGAACAGTTCTCTATCTTGAATCTTCAATGTAGTGGTGGATATGCTAATCTATACATGTGATAAATTTGCATGGAACTAATCTCTCTCTCTCTCTCTCTCTCTCTCTCTCTCTCTCTCTCTCTCTCTCTCTCTCTCTCTCTCATACACAAACAAGTGCATGTAAAAAGCTGGTAAAATATGAACAAGGCCTGTATTCAAGTTAAAAGTATGGTACCAGTGTCGATTTCCTGGTTTGGATATTGTACTGTAGTCTCTCAGTACTATTTTTGCAACTTTTGGAGTCTACAATCATTAAAAACAAAAAGTTTTTAAAAGTGTCATCTCAAAGGTACCATCTCAAGCCAATGCCATTTTAACAATTGGCCACTGTGCAGTGGTTCAGGTACTGAGACACAGCAGTCAAACAGACAAGGATTGAGTCCCAACACTACTACTTACTAGCTGTGTGACCATGAAACAGACCTAAACTCGCTGCCTTTGTTTCTTCATCTTTTAAATGGGGATTCAATGAAATAATATATGTAGAATGTCCAGGGCTCATGGAAAACATTCAATAAATATTGGCTATGATTAGTATTATTCTAAGTCAATCTAAATATTTCTAAGAGCTCTAAATCGTTAATCATTAATCATAAATCATTAATTTTGATGATATTCAAGGACAGAGTAAAACGTCAGGCACATGCTACATGTGGCCAAGGATATGGAGTCCAGATAACATCCCTGGTTCTGGCCTCTGCCCCTTTGGATTTTTCAGTTCTGTAGTGAATATGGTCTTTAAAAGAGTAATTACAAGCAAGGTGGGTATTATGAAAGTGGATTCAGCAGCTGTCCTTGGCCTGCACATGTACCCCTCCCAAAAGACCCCAGAACCAACACACCCAGAGGCCAGCTTCAAGCAACAACAGAGCACCACCCATTTGGCCTGCAAGTGGCACATCCAAAGGGTGGTCTTGGCAGGACCAAAGTCCACTAGGGAAAATCCAGTCCCTGCACAGCAGCTTGTACACTGTGGTTATGGCCAGTCCTTATAGCCAGTCAGCCTGAGTGTCAATCCTAGCCACTGATGTGTCAATAGCAATGAAGACTCAACTACAAGGAAGGCACACACATCCCACACAAGGGACATTCCTGGAACACCAGGCTCAAGTGATCAGGGACACTGTGCCACTGGGCCCCACAGGACAGTTATAACATAAGGCCACCATACCAAAACTGGGAGATGTAGCAGATGTACCTAATACATAGAAACAGACACAGAGAGGCAACCAAAATGGCGAGACAAAGAAACATGTCCCCAAAAAAGAACAGGAGAAAACTCCAGAAAAAAAAAAAACAGCACTAAATGAAATGGAGGCAAGCAATATACCAGATACAGAGTTCAAAACACTAATTATAAGGATGCTCAAGGAACTTAGTGAGAACTTCAACAAAGAGATAGTAAGCATAAAAAGGACAGAAATCATAAAAAAGTCCCAGTCAGAAATTAAGACTAAAATAACTGAAATGAAGACTATACTAAAAGGAATCAACAACAGATTAGATGAAGCAGAGATTGAATCAGCAATTTGGAAGACAAGATAGCAGAAAACACCCAATCAGAACAGAAAAAAGAATTTTTAAAATGATGACAGTTTAAGAGAACTCTGGGACAACATCAAGCATAACAGCATTCATATCAACCATACGTGTACCAGAAGGACAAGAGAGAGAGCAAGGGATTGAGAATCAATTTGAAGAAATAATGACTGAAAACTTTCCTAACCTGCTGAAGAAAATAGATACACAAGCCTGGGAAGTGCAGAGAGTTCCAAACAAGATGAACCCAAAGAGGCCAACACCAAGACACATCATAATTAAAATGCCAAAGGTTAAAGACAAAGACAGAATCTTAAAAGCAGCAAGAGAAAGGCAGTTAGTTACCTACAAGGGAACCCCCATAAGACTGTCAGGTCATTTCCCAACAGAAACTTTGCAGGCCAGAAGGAAATGGCACAAAATATTCAAAGTGATGAAAAGCAAGGACCTACAACCCAGATTACTCTAGCCAGCAAGGCTATCATTTAAAACTGAAGGAGAGATAAAGAGCTTCCCAGACAAGAAAAAGTTAAAGGAGTTCATCACCACCAAACTTATATTACAGGAAATGTTAAAGGGACTTCTTTAAAAAGAAGAAGGGCATTAAAAAGACCATAAATATAACTATGTACCTATCAATAATCATTTTAAATGTAAATGGACTAAATATTTCAATAAAAAATAGGGTATTGAATGGATAAGAAAACAAGACCCATACATATGCTGTCTACAATAGACTCACTTCAGATTGGAAGACACACAAAGACTGAAACTAAAGGGATAGAAAAAGATATTTCATGCAAATAGAAACAACAAAAAAAACTAGAGTAGCAAAACATATCAGACAAAATAGACTTTTAGAAAAAGGCTATCATAAGAGAGAAAGAAGGACATTTCACAATGATAAAGGGATCAATCCAACAAGAATATAACCCTTATAAACATCTATGCACCCAGCATAGGAGCACCTAAATATATAAAACAAATATTGACTGAAATAAAAGGAGAGATCAACAATAATACAGTTATAATAGGAGACTTTAACACCCCATTGACATCAATGGATAGGTCTTCTAGACAGAAATCAATAAGAAAACAGTGGCCTTAAATGACACATTAGACAAAATGTATTTAATTGATATTTTTAGAGCATTTCACCCTAAAGCAGTAGAATATACATTCCTTTCAAGTGCACATGGAACATTTTCCAAGATAGACCATGTGTTAGGCCAAGTCTCAATAAATTTAAAAGACTGAAATCATATCAAGCATCTTCTGCAACCACAATGGTATGAAACTAGAAATTAATTACAACAAAAAAACTGAAAAACACACAACCACATGGATGCTAACATGCTACTAAACAATGAATGGGTTAACAATGAGATCAAGGAAGAAATCAAAAGATACCTTGAAACAAATGAAAATGAAAACACAATGACCCAAAATCTATGGGATACAGTGAAAGTAGTCCTACGAGGGAAATTCATAGCAACACAGGCCTACCTAAAGAAACAAGAAAAAATCTCAAATAAACAATCTAACCTTACATTTAAAGGTTAGAAAAATCTCAAATAAACAATCTAACCTTACATTTAAAGGTTGTAGAACAAGAACAGCAAAGCCCAAAGTGAGTGGAAAAAAGGAAATAATAAAGATCAGAGCAGAAATAAACAAAATAGAGTCTAAAAATTAACAATACAAAAGATCAATGAAACCAAGAGCTGGCTCTTTCAAAAGATAAACAAAATTGATGAACCTTTAACCAGACTCATAAAGAAAAAAACAGAGAGGATCCAAGTAAGTAAAATCAGAAATGAAAGAGAAGTGACAACTGACACCACAGAAATACAAAGGATTATGAGAAAATATTATGAACAATTATATGCCAACAAATTGGACACTCTGGAAGAAATAGATAAATTCCTATGAACATACAGTCTTGCAAGACTGAATCAAGAAGAAACAGAAAATCTGAACTGACCAATTACTACTAACAAAATGGAATTAGTAATGAAAAAACTCCCAACATATCCGATGGACATGCGTCCTATTTGGGAGACCACCTCAGGGATACTGTGGATACCTGATCATGGCATTGTACACCAGAAGCTAAACATTAATGAATGCCAACTATAATCTTATATATATATAATGTGATGGCTCAGTGTGAGGTCAGAGGGATAGTGATGGGGGGAGGGGGGTTCACAGTGTGAGGGATATAAATGATGAACGTCTATGTATTACCTTGTCTTGTACACCTGAAACTAATAAATAAATTAAAAAAAAAAAACTCCCAACAAACAAAAGTCCTTGAGTGGATGGCTTCACAGGTGAATTTTACCAAACATTCAAAGAAGAAGAATTAACATCTCCCATTCAATAGGCTGTCTTTTCATTTTGTTGGTTTTCTTTCCTGTGGAAAAACTTTTTAGTTTGATGAAGGGATTAAGAAGTACAAACTGGTAGTTACAAAATAGTCATGGGGATGTAAAGCACAGCCTGGGGAATTTAGTCAATAATATTTTAATAAATATGTATAGCACCAGGTGGGTACTAGACTAATCAGGGGGATCATTTAGTAAGTTATTTAAATGTCTAACCACTATGCTGTACACCTGAAATTAATATAAAATAGCATTAACTGTCAACTGTAATTGAAAAACTTAAAAAAATAAAGTGCGGTAATTTATTTTATTTTATTTTATTTTATTTTTACATCCTTCACACCGTGAACCCCCCTCCCCCCATCAAGTGCGGTAATTTAAATAATCCATACAGAGGAGAGGAAAGAGACATGCTAAGATATGTGGGAGTCCTCTATATACTTGGGAATTTAGGGTCTTTCATAATGTAAGTAAACCCCAAACAAGACAGAACGTGCATGTGATGATACTATCTGTTTGCCAACTCCACTTTCCACTCTCGACACATAGAATAAAAATTGCTGCTGTCCTCTGTGCCAGCCTGAGCCCTGTGAGACTGATATCAATGGAATGCATCTCAATGGATTGTTTTGTTTGGGTACTAAAGGAAAATGGGAGAACTGGAAGACCAAGAGGTCGGGTATTTATCATCCCATTCCATCCTTGCTTCTCCATATTTTACCCTTGCTGCAATCCTCTGTGGGTATATTTCCAGGGTCCCTTCAAGCCGAGGGTAAAAGTCATTGGGTACTGGTAACACTGGTCCTTCCCTGTGTCCACGTGGTAATAGCTTCGTGGTATTGCTAATCACTGTGTGCTTCACCATCCCTGTTGGTTCCATTCAATCCACCGACACATCAATGATAGTTCATTCCTTAAGTGAAGCCTTTTTGAGTGTGCCATCTGTTTCCTGCTGGGATCCTGATGGATACAATGGCGTTTTCTGTGAGTCAGAAGCCAAGGTGGGAGAATACCTTATCTTCTGAGATCAGAGTTAAGACTATGTTATACATTTTGCTTATACCACCAAAGTGATATCATAATAGGGCCGTTAAAGGTCATATGCATAAATACTTCCCAAATAATATTACGTGTTACCATTTGCAAATTCTTCCAGAAAACTCAACATTCCATTTTTTTGCTAAACTGTGATGACTCTGTGGATCTACTTTAAATGGCACTGCCAACTGAGGAATCCAGAGCAATGGCAGGGGGTTCTGCCCATGTAAAGTGGCACCCACCTGTCACAGAGAGCTCAGCAAATGCAGAGTCGCAGTGTTACACACGTGGGCGAGATGCTTTTTGCCTCTTTCTTTTACTTGGACTGACTTACACATTTCTTTACCAGATATTTCAGTCAGCTGCAGAAGGGGGTCATTCAAAAAATATTTTTAAAGTTTATTCATCTTCAAGGCTTTTGCTGTTTCCATGGCAACTTTTCCCCAAAGCCACAACTCCAAATTCTGCTGAAAACATCATCACAGAATTCTCTCCAAGCACTCAAATTTTACTATAAAAAACTTTTACTTTAGAAGAGTTCTAAGAATGTGTCAAATAACCAAAGAGAAGGGGAGACAATCCTGACTAGTTTTCATATCACAGGGTCATGACATCTTTCAAGAAAAGAGCCCTTAGTGACAATGATCATACTTGAATGATCAAATTAGTCGTATACTTTGTGTATAACTTATCCAAACTAGGAAGTATCCCACAGGCATATCCAAGTAGTCAACACGAAGAAAAAGAAAGCAGTACCATATAATGATTGGTGGGAGTCTGTGTTGTTTCATTTGACCTGTCTTTAAGTTTGTAAGTATTCAGAATGTATTTAAGAATAAAATAAATCAAAAAAGCTGATCTTTTGAAAATAAGGTTAGAACCAGTAAATTTGAGAAGGTACATTAAAAGATATTAAATTAATTATATTTGTTTATAAACATTGGTAATCTTAGTTCACATTTTTTGCAAGCACTTAAGACCTTTAAATCTATTTACTCCCCGTCACTTTGGAGCTTACAATATAAAACAGGCTGTGATCATTAACATTCCATGAAGTGGCCAGGACTTAAGGAAGGTCCCCATAATCCTTGTCAATGGCAAACTAGATAGACGACCAACATACCTGGTGCCCCGGTCTGCTTGGGAGCCTTTCAATGCAATGGGATTGGCAGAGAAGAGCTGGGAGGAGCTGTCTACTCCCCTGCTTCTTTGTGCTTTTCTTTCAGTGCTTTTTGCAGTTTCCCCAGAGCATGTCAGTCCATACCAGATCCTCAAAGAGTGGTTGCTGGACAGAAGCAGGCCCCAGCTTCTCATTCACATATGGTAACAGATCCAACGTCCATGCATGAAATCTTTCTGAGATTCCCTCACATCCTAGTTGAATGCTAATTTTGACCCAGGACTAACAGATTTAATAAAATAGTATTCCAGCTAAATCAGAAGAGAGGCAGAAAATTAGACCAGGCTGTCAGACATACAGATATCAAGACGTCAGCTGAAGACTCACAAAGGAGAAAAGACAGGAAATGTTTAAAAACTAAGGCCCAATTTTACAAAGGGCATCAGAGTTGAGGAGTGAAGAAGAGAAGACATGAAAGCAAAGCACTGAGGCTTCTGGAAGCGCCACCATCACCCTTCCCAGAGTAAACTCTCACATTTTATCAACTCTATCTCTTAAATAGCAGGGAAATATGTACAATGCATTTTAGAAAGAACCATATAAAATGATTCTCAAAAACAGTTAAGATTTTCATGTCTACAGACATACGAGGTATGATCAAACAATACGGTGAGTGTTTAAATTAAAAAAATATATTACAGTAAAAGACACATTGCCATTAATCCCCCTCAATATACCCCCCTCACTTCAAACACACGTATCCCATCGTTCTTGCCACTTTCTGAAGCAGTTCTGGAAGTCCTCTTTCGTGAGTGTCTTCAGTTGTGCTGTCGTGGCTGCCTCCATGTCCTGAATCATTTTGACTTTGGGGAAGAGCCAGAAGTCGCACGGTGCCAGATCCGGTGAATAAGGTGGATGAGGACACATTGTAATGTTTTTATTTGACGGAAATTGTCGTGTACCAGAAGCAATGTGTGACACAGAGCATTGTCATGATGGAAGATGATTTATGGCATACTTTAAAACACAGCTTCTCTCAACCATAGCTCACACCCGACTGCACCAAACAAGTTGAAACTTGTCACATACTGTTACTAAGTTCCCATGTGCTGCTTCCTTTATTGAAGATCCCTGCCTTTCCGTTGGATGGCACTAGGTAGCAGCATTCATCGCATGTTGTGATCACAATGGAAAGCCTCCGTGTCACACATCGCTTCTGATACAGCAATTTCTGTCAAATAAAAGCATTACAGTGTGTCCTCATCCACCTTATTCACCGGATCTGGCACCGTGCGACTTCTGGCTTTTCCCCAAAGTCAAAATGACCACAAAAGGTAAACATTTTGAATAGATTCAGGACATCGAGGCAGCCACGACAGCACAACTAAAGACACTCATGAAAGAGGACTTCCAGAACTGCTTCAGAAAGTGGCAAGAACGATGGGATAAGTGTGTTCTAAGCAAGGGGGAATATTTTGAGGGGGATTAATGGCAATGTGTCTTTCACTGTAATAGTATTTGGGAAGCCAATATGTGTTGCAAGCATCAACTAATAATGAGTGAAGTTTTGAACCCCCTGGTGTAATCTAGGTAAAAACACCCAGGCAGCCAGATTCATCTACTCAGAGATATTTATTGGGTGCCTACCCTATGCAGGGCCCACACTAGGCAATGGGGATATGGTAGGAAAAGAAGGACTGGGTCTCTGCCCTGAATAAGCTTACACAGCAGTAGGGAGAGACAAACAATGAATGAATGTATACCAGGGTGCCAAAGAAAATGTATACACATGACTTGTATTCATCTTTTGTTGTCGGTATATATTATTACAATTTTAATACAGCTTTTTTTTCTTTTTTAAAATGTGTATACATATTTTTGGCCCCCTCTGTATATAATACCAAGTAGTGATACAAACAACAAAAGCACCAGCTAGTGTGATATATGATCAATAGTAATGCAGTGGAGTCAGAAGCACTTGGAGGGAACAGTCAGGGAAGGTGCCATTTATTTCTGCACCTTGTAAGAAACACACAAAAACCTACCCCACAAAGAACATTGCAGGCAGAAGAGACAGTAGGTACAAAGGCATTGGGCAAGAAAGAGCTGGTTACATTTGAGGAACAGAAAGGGACACGAATGTGACGGGGCAGTGGTAAGATGAGGAAGGATGTTAGGAAGCAGGGAGCATCATACAGGTGTACTTGGAAGGCCAAGGTCATGGATGAAACTATTACTCTAAG
Source organism: Rhinolophus hipposideros (assembly GCF_964194185.1). Taxonomy (NCBI): domain Eukaryota; kingdom Metazoa; phylum Chordata; class Mammalia; order Chiroptera; family Rhinolophidae; genus Rhinolophus; species Rhinolophus hipposideros. The sequence continues at coordinate 121,085,721 of NC_138046.1, read as the reverse complement.
TGTAATGGAAACAAACCGGAGAGCTTTGAGCAGTGAAATGCCACAACTTCATTTGCTTTTCAAAAGATCTCACTGGCCAAAGGATTATAATACAGGGTTGCCGTGTTGTTTTAGTGAGGATGATGGATGCTGAGTGTTTGGATTTAGGTGACAGCAGTGAAGATGGGAAGAAGAGGACGGATTTGGAAAACACTGTGAAACAGAACGGGCAGGGTTGGCTCGGAGATTCAATGTGAGAGATGCAAGAAAGGGAGGAATCAGGATGACCTCTAGGAACTCTGGCTTGGGCAACTTACCAAGTAGCCAAACATTTACTGAGACAGGAGAGGCTGAGATTGATACAGGTGAGAAGGGGCAAGTGAGGAATGAAAAACCCAGTGAAGAATGCGTATTGCTGGACAATAACATCACAACCAAGTCGAAACTCAAGTGCATGAGGTCCGGGGTTATCACAATATGGGGAACAGGAAAAGTAAATGATACAAGCTTATTACCAGAAAGGACTAGGCAAAGGGTAGTATTTGTCTTCCTATGATTGGCAGGTGAGTCCACTATGCAACACCCAACCGGAATCTGATTATTTATCAATTGACAGTGCTGCTTAAGAAGTGTTTTGAAGAATGGGCTTCCTAAAATGACGGAGTTCCAGACCAAAGAGGGTACATCCAGGAAAAGCTCTGAGTGCAGCAGAAAAGAAAGCATGTGGGGGAGGGGGGTATGTGAAAAAGGTATCTGTGATTAGCAGAGGTACGAATTAAGGGGATTTAATAATTATTATTAGTTAATATTAACAGTTAATATTAATACAATGTCTTAATTAACATTAGCTAATATTAAGGAGATTTAATAAGTAAAAAAGTTATTTGTTTGTAACTTGCAAAATTCTTGCTTTTGTGGAGAGACAAACAATAAGCAGTGTTACAGAAGCGAATTCTGGGCTGTGCTGCTGAATTTCCTAAGATGTCTACACTGGCCGTGTTAATGGATAACAACTGATTCATATCAGCTCAGCCCTGCAACGGTGCCCAGTTCTGGGTGTCTTCAGAATTATCAAAGAATATCTTACAATCAACACCACTGAATTATTCACCTAATTTAATAGCCTCAAAGTCTTGGAAAATCCAATGTTCATAGAGAGCAAATTTGGAAACTTTTATATTAAGAGCTTAGTCGTTTTGGGTGAAGAGACTTCCTCTCAGGGGAAGGGGTTAGGCAAAGCGAGGGAACAGTCAGCATTTAATAACAAGGCTGTGGTCAAGAGCACAGATGGTGGGGTGCCCTCACCAAACAGGAAGTGAAGTCAGCACCCAAGGAGCTCAGAAGTAGACAGGTGCAAAGGACAGGAATGGCTGCATCTTGACAGCTGGACTCCACAGGGACCAGTGCTGATCAGAGTCTAAGCCCCTGCTTTTGGACCACACCTCCGTGAATAGAACACGCATCACCCACCCACAGATTTCTCTTAGCCAGCGGCATCCCAAGACCTTATTGTTCCCCTTTCATAGAAGATGGGGAAAATAGGTGTGTACCTCCAGGGAGTTGCTTGGGGATAATGGCATTTATAAGCTGCTCCAAAGTTCTCTGATAATTTGTTCTAGTACCAAGGCTCAGTGCAGTAACTTGCCTGAAGGAGTTTCCATACTTCATTGGAGGGGTTGTCATGAAATTCAACATATGTTACATGATCTTGGCAGACCATCAAGGTTATAATGATTTGTTTGTGGTTAATGATAGAAAGCATATGAGGACCATTGGGGAAGGCAGGTTAATGTAATCTTTAACCCAGGCCCCGTGACCTGACTTTCTGGAGGCACCAAAAGCAGGAGAATATTGTTCAAGTCTGATCACTGAAAACGGAGTGACTCAGTACCTACTCTCAGCACTTGTGCTGTGGTTGAGGCTCTCTCTCAACTCTGTGCCCCCTCTCCCTGAAGTTCTGCATGTTCATTGAGTAGCACATATAATACTCATAACATGTAGCATGTCTTCTCAGATCTTATTACATAGTAATTGTCATATCTTCTTACAAACATGCATGAAACTCAGATAGACCAGCGAGTCTCAAGTAAGGACAATTCCGCTCCCCAGAGGATATTTGGCAATGTCAGACATTTTTGGTTGTCACATTTGGGAGGTGGGGGGGGCGCTATGCTACCAGCATCTGGTGGGTTGAAGCCAAGGATACTGCTGAATACCTAGGGTGCCCAGGACAGCTCCCAGCACCAAGAATTAATGGGCCCAAAATGTTCATTCTGCTGAGGCTGAGAAAACCTGAGAAAGACATAAAGATGCGGCATTGAACTTAACGGATATTAAAACATTTTTTTTCTCTGTACTAATCCAATTAGAGAGCTTTTTGCCATGCAGTTCAACAATACGGATGGTCACATTAAGTCACTGAAGGTACAATATTTGATTGTCGGTTTATTATGTTGACAAAAAGGGGAGAGAGGAGGATATTCAGCTCATCAATCTTAGTTATCTAAATGAGTCAGAGAAGCCCTATGGGATCAGAGCACCTGAATAAAGCTCTCCATTCTGTCACCAGCTACACCTGTGCCACCTTCAACTCTACTGCCCTAAGCTTGGAAATAGAAAACCTGTCCAACCCACCCACTGGATTTGAGGCTGAAATGGATACCGACTGTGTCCCAACATTTTACAACTGGCAAACAACAATGAAGATGAAGGAAATGTTGTTATGATGTGCAATTTCTCTAGAAGTGCTGCCAGGAAATCATGGATTCCTGTATGCCATCCTTGACGCTCTCACTTTAGCACCTCTATAGCTCATCCAAACGAAGTCTGGCTGGTTTGATGTCCTGTGCATCTCTCCAATACGCCACCTGCTCTCAACCTCCAGCCCAGCTGTCACCCTACTGTAGGTCATCTTCCCTCCTCTCTCCCTGGCCAGAATGCCAGGACGCACTGTGGTGCCGCGTCACCCTCAACTCCATCTTGGGACCAGAGCAGGATGTTCAAAATGCAAATCGAACCAAAACACTGGGGATGATACCCAGCTGGAAGGATGGAGTCACCATAAACTGAATGTGGGAAAACCGTGGGAGGAAAGGTTGGGAGGAGAACATTAGCGCTAACACACATTTTTGTTATGACGACAAAACAAGAAGACAGTGGTGCTATACTTTGGGAAAATGTAACTGGTTACATGTGTAGGATACTCTTATCTACTTAAGTATTTGTGTTTCTCTTTGTGACCATTTAAAAAGATAAGAGGAATTCATAGCAACTCTTAACATTTTCACTATTTACTTGTCGCTTTGGAAAATTGACCAAGTAGCTGGCACACAATAGGCACTCAACAAATGTTTGATGAATGAATAAAACACGGGCCACCGATTTCTTATATAGTCTCATCTTGGACAAATGAAAAAGGCACTGAAGGAAGGACATAAAATTCTTGCCCCCTAGATTATATTTCAGAGGAACAAGAGGTACTAAGGACACGTGGAGGGTAATTCTTTTCCAGGAAGATGCAGACCAAAAAAAAAAAAAAAAAGCCTCCAAGACCCCAGGACAATACACAGTGAGGCAAAACCATGTTGAACAAAGGAAGTAGAATATTTGTGCTAAAAGGCAAAGCAAGCTTTAGAAAATCACCTCACCCAATATGGGAGAAGCAGAGGAAGAGTGCAGTGTTCGAATACATATTAAGCTATAGAGGGTTACGTTGCTATGAAAAGCAATGAATGGGACACACTAAATGAAGAACGTTCTTTTGACTTGTGACCAATACAGAGCTGTTGATGGCTGCTGCTTTCTCATTCTACAGAGGACCCAGGTGACTTCTGCTAACCTGAAAGCCAACAAATTCCCTCTGGAATCTTCCTTTTTATAGCCTTAACTCAGAAAACATGTATGTGGTGTTCTGTGCTAGAATAAAGGGCTATTTCATCAGCAAATCTTCAGAGCGCAAAAGGAGACATTAGCAACAGCTAGACGCTAAGTTTATGCTTTTTAGGAGAAATGAGACAGCTGAATGAAAATAGTTTTTAAATTGTTTTGGGATGCATTGGGTTTACTTGCACAGTTGAGGCAATGATCATTTGCAGAATGAATAGACAAATTCTTTTTTTTTTTAGTTAAGGAGCCAGTTCTCATCTTTCCTCCCTCAACTTGTAAATGGGAGAGATCTTAGATTACAAATCAAAGGACACCAGAACACAATTCAAAATCTGGAAAAAGTGATGGGGGTGAGATGGTGATTGGACGTAATGAACACGACTGTAGATCTTTCTGTGCAAAGAAACCTCTGACAAAAACGGGTTACCCAAAATACCATGTTAAAAGGCGAATCATTGAACCAGCATTAGTAACTTACTAGTGTCTCACTTGCCATTTCAAGGCATGTAACTCTGGCAAAATTAGAGAAAGGGCTGTCATGGGTTCCTAAAATGTTCACCTGGGAGGGGACCTTAACAATTTTCTAATTTGGGCCCTCCTTTCTCCAGCCCAGCAAAGTGACCCAGCAGAGGTTTCCCGTTAGCAAAACAGCCCCCCAGCTGATCCGGAACGCAGCAGGTGGCACTGGGAAGGAGCTGGGGCAGCTCCAGGAATTCTGCACCTACCACCCGAGTCCACCTCCACTCCTTTCTTTCAAAATATATTATTATGTGGAGAGTGCATTTTGGAGAATACAAATTCCAGACAGATAACTGCTTTTGCCTTATTATATATATTGATGATTCTTGTCTTAACTTTCTGTGTGTTTCTTTCCAGTTTTTAAAGTTGGTGTTCAGCATGCCCGATCTCAACAGTGAAAATCACCTCGAGGAAAACTCAGTAAAGTAGCAGATAACAGAACAACTGCAATGCCTCATCTCAAAAATGACACATCTTACAATTGGAAAATAAATGTCCAAAGATTGGAGTAAGCTAAAACTGCTGCCTGCCTGCTTCCCGGAGGTGGCTTTCTGAATCTTCAGAAACAGTACTCATTCCTCAGAAATCGCTTTCTTTTCTGTTTTCTTTTCTCTCTCTCAAAAATAAACTCAATCCAGAATCGATATGGTGAGTCGATCATCAAACTTGAAATCTTGACTCCTTCTTTAAAGAAGGCAGACCCCACGGGCTTTTTGTCTGCTGTGTCCTGCGGGACCCCAGCGGCCGAGCACAGTGCCTGGAACACAGTAGGTCCCCAAGATAGATTTGTGGAATATTTGAGCAGACAGGGAAAAGAGAGGCCACCGACAGAAGAGCCCCTGGCACCCTCTTGTATTTATCAGATAATGCGCAACAGCATTCTGTCCCGCTACGAATTCAGAGGGAAATGCACACCCTCTTTCCAAAGAGCAAAGCCGCTGCACCTCAACACACCGTACTGCATTTCTCCTGCGAGTCCCTCCCTTCGCCACACGCTGGGATCGCAAAGCCGCCCTGCCTCCTCTCCAGCTCTATTCCCGTTTTTTGCAGAATATCTGACCCAAGGCTCAATGAGCAAACCTGAGCCAGCCCCAGGAGCCCCACTTCTCAGCCCTGGCCAGCGAGGCGGCAGCAGGGTCCAACCCCCCGGCCGCGAACGCAGTGGCTACCGCGCGGGCTCCGAACTTGGGTGCTCCCCTTCTAAAGGGCAACGAGTTCCCGAAAAGTTGACACTCCGAGGGGCCCGCACGCGGCACCTTCCACTTCCCCCCCTACCCTACCGAGGACCTCTGGGGAGCCTCGGCTCCCACCAAACACGAGCTGTCCCCTCCCAGGCCGGCCAAGTGGCGCCCCCTGTTGCCTCCGTTTGCGCCGGGACACTCACCGCGTAGTGCAGCCGCGGTTTCTCGCGGCACTCCGGGTCCCCCATGTCGCCACCGGGGAGGAGTGGCGGAACCCCGAGCTCAACCTGGGATCGCGGCGCCTCTCTGAGGTCCTCTTATTTCACTGCCATCCCGGGGCAGCCCCCGGACGTGCGCCTTGCTCCTTGCGCCCCGAGCGCGCTGCAAAGCGCCCAGGGCACCAGCGTCCCGCCGCGAAACTGGAGGGACAGGGAGGAGGCAGCGGCGAATGGAAAGGAGGAGGAGTAGCAGGAGGAGGAGGAGGAGGAGGAGTTGGAGGGGGGAGAAGGAGGAGGGGGAGAGGAGGCAGCGGCGGAGTCAGATGTGATGGGCGGGCGCTTAAGTCCTTCCGCTCCTGGCCAGCCCCTGTCGCGGCTGCTGCTGCCAGCTGTTAGGGGCTACAGCGACCCAGCGCGCCCACGACAGGTGTCAGAGCGCCTGGCGCGCCTACCTCCTGCCACCCCGCCCCTGACCAAGCCGTCAACAGCAGCGAGAGGGCGAGGTTGGGTTTCCAAGAGAGACTTTCACTAACTTGGGAATCGGCTTCGGGAAGGGCGGAGTTTCGGCGTTGGAAAGCCCTCCTTTGGGAACCTCTCAGACGCGGGAACCCTAGGAGAGGGCAGACCAGAGAGGAGCCAAGTAACGCTGCCTTGGGGGAACTGCTCAGGGGAGGGAGGCCAGGCTGGAGGCTAGCCCGGCCGTGTCACTTTGGGCAAACTGAGTCCCCAAAGGCTTACAGGACCTAGGCATGTCTGGGGAACCCCACTGGAAGGGGGAGTCCTGGAAAATCTGCTGGAACGTGAGGACTGGCATTAGTGCCAGGCTGGATCAGGGCTGGGGTGGGAGGGCTCAAAGCACTGCTGTCTGTGTTTTAGCTCTTAGGAGCAAGTAGGAAAAGGACATAGCAAGGATTTGGAAATGGAAGAAACACACGCTATTTGCAAACGCTGCCAGGTAAACCAAACCGTTTTTAGCACACACTGGAGGTTCACAGCAGCTTCTAAAACTGGCCTCTGCTCTACAGTCCCCTCACAGAAGCCTGCACTTTAAGGCCCCGTGGAGAAGAGCACCAGTTTCCTCCCCAGGCCTGGCACTCTGACTGCCGTGCAGCCCTACAACCTGAGTCCAGACGAGGCAGAGTCTGGAGCCAGAGAGGACACTCCAGGCTCAGTGAAATCAGTCAATCCAAGCCCAAGAGGGGTGTCTATCAAGTGGAAGATGGATTTGTGGGTGGCTTGTGTCAACTCTTCAGGGTCCCGCTAGACTGGACGCCCTGAGCGGCCCTCCACTTGCTCTGTGGGGGTGGGAGGTAGGAAAACAGGATGTGGCCTGTGTGTTCCAGCCCTTACAATTGGGTTGGATGGAATACCCACTGGCATATAATATTTTAGAACAATTGACAGCATAATTGTAAAGAGCACTGGAACCGTGAGGCCAGGGGTACAGGTATCCTGAAGCCTCTCCTGATGCACAGTCCCATGACGGTTCATCTGCTAGAAAACTAAGATTTTATCTACTAAAACTTATCATGTACCTCCCCTCTGACCCAGCAATTCCACTCTTAGATATATAGACAAATGGGGACCAACGGCCTCCTGTGTACAAGAATCTTCATAACATGTTCAGGCAGCATCACCAAAATGGAAACCATCCAAATGTCCATCAGTGGATACCTGATAAGCCCACTGTGGTCTATCCATATGATGGAATGTCCTTCCACAATGAAAGGAAAATGCTACCGATGTGCATAACAACATGGCTTATTCTCACAAGCATCATGCGAACAGAAAGAAATCAGACCAAAGAGGACATACTGTAAGAGTGCATTTATTTATTCTGGGATTGAAAGTCAAGTGTTGAACTGAAATAGGCCAATGCGATCTATGGTGGTAGAAGCCTGAACAGTGATTACCAGATGGGGAGGTGGTATTGACTGGGAAGGGGGTACAAGGGAACGTTCTGGGGTGCAGGAAATGTTCTGTATCTTGAACTATATGACAGCTACCCAAGTACACCTCTATGTAAAAATTCACTGAGAGGTAGTTCAGATTTGTGAAATTCACACCCTTCACTATGTGTATTGTACACTATGATAACCTAAAAATAAAAAAGAAATTTAAAATCAATCCCCTGCCCCAAACAGAAATTTCCAGCCAGAGTGCTGCTGTCTTAAGAGTCAATTTCACCATTTGCCCTAGTCTCCCTGTGGCCTTTCCTGCCCAGCTTTCCTTTCCCTCTGCTACGTGCGAGGACAGAGCATACCCATTCACCTTGAAGGTACTCCCTGCTCCCTGGCATGTCCAGGCAGAGCTAGAAAAGTGACACACTAAAGTCCCCTCCTTACTGTCACTCTGCCATGCTGCTGAAAGCAACCTTTATAGCTATGCCATCAAAGACCCCTAGAATAAGGCAGACAGCTAGCACGAGCTTCTCCATGCTGCATCCTTCAGAGAAGGCAACATGCATACACAAATGCCCCAGTTTAGGGACCTTTGCCTCATTGAGGCCTATTGAGAAAGATGAACTCTTCAGCCTTAGGACTTCTTCCTCTGTCAGAGCTGCCATTAAGTTCTCGAAGCTAAAAATCCCTTTCCCTACAAAAAGTTTCATTCACACACACACACACACACACACACACACACACACACACACACACACAAGAGGCAGGACAATGAAGTTCGCGAACTCATCCTAGAAAAAGTGCTACATACCTCATTGCGGAATATCACTATGGTCACCTTAGAAAGACTCCCCTTGGGAAGCTATGCACCGACGCCAGCACCTAGTCCACCCTTCAAAGCAATTTTGGAACTCTTTCTGGAATGGCCATCAAAGCTGTCATTGTGTTACCTTTGATGTCCTCAATGTTATCAAATGTCTTCCTTTCAATATTTCCTTCATGTTTGGGTAAAGAAAGAAGTCATTGGGGGCCAGATCAGGTGAGTAGGGAGGCTGTTCCAATACAGTTATTTGTTTCCTGGCTAAAAACTCCCTCACAGACAGTGCCCTGTGAGCTGGTGCATTGTCGTGATGCAAGAGCCATGAACTGTTGGCGAAAAGTTCAAGTCTCTAATTTTTTCACACAGCCTTTTCAGCACTTCCAAATAGCAAACTTGGTTAACTGTCCAGTTGGTACAAATTCGTAATGAATAATCCCTCTGATATCAAAAAGGTCAGCAACATCGTGCAACTAGTTCATGAACTTAACTGTCACACCTTTGTGTGACAAATCCAAGGTGGGTCCCTGTAGTTAAAAATCCTTAACCATAGTCTCTTTGATCATTATCTCTGAGGAAGTCACCTCCATGTTAAAATTGAGTCATCTTAGGGTTTGTTTGTATTCTGCCTTTGGAAAATATATTAAGTCACTAAATGGCATTATCATAAGCCAACAATAATCCATCATTCCCAAATTGTGTAAAATAAGTCCTCACTTCACGTCGTCCATAAGTTCTTATTAATAGAAACTGTAACTTTAAGTGAAATGATGTATAACAAAACTACTTTGACCCTAAGGTAATTGACATATGCACGAGTTAAGTTCCTACAGTATATTTCTGGTCACAAAAACATTGTCAAACTTCTAAATAAAGGCCCAAAACACTTCTAACACGAAACTTTGAAATAAATGTGAAATATACATACATTTGAGAGTGATGAACAAAAACAAGAGAATGACTTTCCAACCTGCTTATTCCCAGTCAGGAGCACGGGTGTCCGGAGCCTGTCCCGGCAGCTCGGGGTGCCAGGCAGGACCCTCCTGGACAGGACAGCCTTCCATCTCAGGGCCATTCACACCCACCCACACTCACTCAGACTGGGACAATGCAGACACAGCAGTGCACCTCACATGCACGTCCCTGGGATGGCGGAGGACACCGGAGTCCCCGGAGGAAACCCACAGACCTGGGGAGACCTGCAAACCCCACACAGACAGTGGCCTCAGCGGGGAATCCATCTTTTTTTCTCATCAACGTTATAACTAAACGGCATTGAACTTAAGAACATTATCCAAGGACCTGCTGTATTTGCATTTTAGGAATAACTTCTGCCTGCTAACATATTTCTTGCTAAATTATCATTTCTAAGTTAGAGTTAAATTTTCAAGTGCAATAGAGTTGTTTTTCTATATTTGAAGGGTTTGGGGAGTTAGGATAAAACATTTAAGAAAAGAAATTATTAGTCCATGTTGCAAGACTCTTAAATTTCCCTCAGAGTGAAACATACAGCTCTTCAGTTCTCAGTCCACTTATTCAAGATTCAAGAAGGGACCTAGGAGTTTGTGTAGAACGCTAAGAGGTCTGTTAAATCTTGAACAATTTGAATTCCACACATTGTTACTATTTGCTATTGAGTTGTATGAGTTCTTTATATATTTTGGATATTAAGCCCCAATCAGATATATGGTTTGCAAATATTTTCTCCCATTCTGTAGGTTGCCTTCTCATTTTGTTGATTGTTTCCTTTGCTGTGCAGAAACTTGTCCGTTTGATGTAGTCCCTCTTGTTTACATTTGCTTTTGTTGCTTGTGGTTTTGGTGTCATACCAGTAATTCTTTGTTACAGAGGCTGTCCTATGCATCCTAGAATATTTAGCAACACTTCTGGCATCTACCCTCTTGATGCAAATATTATCCCCCTCCTTGCATAGTGACAACCAACGATATCTCCAGACATTGATAAACATTCCCTGGGGTGGGGAGTGGGGAAGCAAAATCACCCCTGTTTGAGAATGATTGCTTTCTAGGAAGTTATGCATCTATAAATCTTAGAGCTTAGTGTTGCCTGTTTTCTAACTTTATATAAAATGGATCATAAGCATGTTTGTATTACATCTGGCTCCTTTTACGCGACGTTAATGTTTTTAAGGTCTTCCATGTTACCGTATAGCTGTAGTTTGTTCATTCCCATTGCTGTCTAGTATTCCATTGTATGCGTTTCTCATTATTTAGTTCTTCAACTCCCAATGGACATTTGTGCCTTTTCCAGTTCTGGACTACTGAAAACCATACTGCTTGGACGTCATTATGCATATCTTCTTGTGTACGTGTGCATGGATTTTTACAGAGTATGAACCTGGAAACAGAAATGCTGGGTCATAGGCATGCACATCTTCAGCTTTACTGGACAGTGCCCAACAGTTTTCCAAACTGATTGTACCCATTAGAATCTTTATTTACACTACAGTATAAATAGACCGAACAAAGTTTATACAAAGAATGAACATCGTTTAGAGTTGTCTCTCTTCTAGGTTTTCTCATGGGACTACAAAGATAAAATTCAGGAAATCAAACTCTAGGATCAGGAAGGAGAGATGGGGAAGCAGTTTAAAGTCCTCCTTGCCCCAAATCACATATCTCTGATAAGTGAAGAAGGACCTACCAGCCCTGCTAGGAATTGGAAATGCCACTGCCAACTCTATCCCCATGTATAAGTAGGAACAATGGGTACACCAGTTATGCCTTTGAGAGAGGATATTTTGTTAGGCAGAAGTTCCACATATGGGGTGGGGTGGGGGGAATCTTAGCAATCTAACTATAAATATAAGTGCCACTTAAGGAATTGCTATTTTGCTCCACAACCATAGTTCTCCCCTTTATCTTGGCCCTAACAGGGATATGGAGATGGGAGGAATCCAAGGAAGAATGAAAGTTTCCATTCCTTTCTCCAGGTAAGTCAGAGATAAGCCCCAGTCTGAAGATAGGCCTGGTCCAATGACCAGTGAATGAGGTATTCCTGGGGGTCCCAAGAATGATACCTAGAGCTGTGGTGACATAGGATGGAGAAGAGAGAAAACAATGCCCAGGCATCACCTAGTACTATTGTCCTCAGCCTTGATCCCCACTACCGAGAATAGCAAGAAGTGATGCCCTGAGAGTGCAGGGAAAGAAGGCATGGGGCGGGCAGTGAGGGAATGAGGATAAACTGACCACTACAATAGGTCCAATTTGATATCACTGGTTTGTCCTGTTCTTCCATTTTGATATCATCACTGAAGAATCCTATTCAATACCTTGTAGCCAGGGAGAGTCCCCTTAAGAAGTATCCACAGAGAGATGTTTCTAAAATAAATTTCTATTCAAGGGTCATTAGGCAAAACAGAGAGGCTGCACTCCCTCTAGTTATGACTTCCCCAAAACTGGTTGGAAAATCAAGCAGTGACTACTTTTCATTCTATCTATAATCCACTGTTAGTCTACTGCCTCCACCGACCAACTACAATCTCCTTTGGTCTGCATGCAATACCATGACAATACCAGTGCTGCTAGCACTACAATCATCATTTGAAATGATAACAAGCCCACTAATTATTGAGCACCTACATCACTGGCCTTTTGTCCAACCAGATGCTTTGCAAACAGCAAACCTGGATCCTCAGAAAAATAGTGTGAGGAACATATGACTATCTCCATTTTTTTTCATGAAAGTAACTTGCTTTGCACATCTGGTAAATGGTGGAGTCAAGATGTAAATGGAAGTTGGGTCCAAATCTCTTCGCAGGCCACGCCAGTATGTTCCAAAGTAGACACTAGTTTTGAGAAGTCAGACTCATTCATTAGATGGCTATGGTGCCCTCTGATGAAAGGTGTACCTGTGCGGGGGGGGGGAGATACTGCTAGTGCCCCATCCATATCTCTTAGGCCAGTCATTCTCAACAGGGACAATTTCCCCCCCAAGTGGACACCTGGCAATGTCTAGAGGCATTTTTGGTTGTCACAACTGCAGGGAGGAGTGGGCTGGGGGCAAGTTGCCACTTTTGTCTAGTGGGTAGAAGCCAGGGATATTTCTAAACATCCCACAATGCACAGGACAGCACCCCCCCCACACACACACACACACAAAACAAAGAACTGTCTTGTCCAAACTGTCAAGTGCCAAGGTTGAGAAACCCTTCCTAGACATAAGAAATTCATCCTTTAATAATTTCCACATAGTAGTATATCTCACACCATCAATAAATATTCTTTCAGTGGAGTGAGTCTTACACCACCTAAGAAAACAATGAGAAATTTCCCCAGAGCAGAAGAATAGGATTGAGCTCTGGGACTTACATGCAACTGGGTCTCCACCCAACACAGCATGCTGAAAGGCTAACAGGTGAAAATCAGCCATTTGTGTGATCAAAAATGGAAGCCATGGAATCCTTTGGAGCACTTGACTAGTCACCCAACAAAACCACTTGTTTCGAAAGCTCAACAGTATGTGACACCCGGCATTACTCTGGTACGTGAAGCTTGCAAAGCAATTTCACATGTATGGTGCCCCCTCCTCCAATTAATCTATTTTGTGATTATGATTCTCATTCTTTTAGAGGGAACAGAATATATAAAGCAAACGTTTAGGATTTGTGTCAGAAGTGTAATGAAATGAGGAGAATGAAACACAGTGTTCTTCTCTTGCCAAATCTCTTAACCTGTCTATATCCCAATTAATCCACCAAATAGAATGAACCAGAGAGTTCCATATCCCCAGGGAATGCTTGGTACATAAAGGTCGAGCACCAACAGCTTAATAGGGTGTCATAGGGTGCTGTGCTGTGCAATGACAGCCGACCAAAGAAAATGGCTCTAAGTCTAATTTCTTCGTTCTTTTTCTTAGGGACTGTGCTTTATGAAAATGGTTCACAAACAGGAGAATTTTGTCCCTCGGGGCACATCTGTTAATATTTGAAGATATTTTGTATTGTCACAACTTAAGGGGGGGTAGTACTACTGGTATTTAGTAGCTAGAGGCCAGGGATGCTGCTAAACATCCCATAATGAACAAGCCAGTTCCACCCCCACCAACACACACATACAGAGCAAAGAATGATTGGCCCAAATGTTAACAGTGTCAAAGTGGAGAAACCCTACTTCACATGTAAAATTGTTCTGGTCAAAATCATTCTAATACATCAGAATCTAAGCATCAGACTAGGACTTTTTCATTATTTCAACTTAGTTTGCCATCTTTCTTTATGTTGATACATACAGCACATATCCTTCTACGGAATGATAATACCTGCAGAGATTATAAGATTTCTTTTCCCGTTCAGCAGAAGATAAGACAAGAGGAAAAAGGACCAGAAAGAAATGGCTAATCAGTGTCCGAACGTATGGTCTTCAGGACCACGTGCGTCAGAATCACTTAGGGTGAGATTTAAAAAAAAATGATTTTGAGGCCCTCCCCAAAACACACTGAAACAGAATCTCTTGGAACACTGCCTCAGAATTAACATTTTTTAGCAAGATCCCTCGATACCATGTACAACACAGTTTGAGAACTACTGATGCGATGGTACTAAAATGCAGAAACTGATGCTTTGAAAGGCTGCGTGATTTATTCAAGGTCATGTAGCTAGCCTGCGACAATGTCAGAACCCATCCCGAGTTCTGGATTTAATGTTAAAAGAAGCTGAAAAATATCCCTAAGTTTATGACTAACAAGCAAGAATCGGATTCCTTTGTAGTTATTGAAGAAGAAATGAACATGAAATTTGTCTCAGTTCAGCACAACCCAGAAACTGCTAAGTAACTTGCTACATTTTCCTGTGGTTTTGTCAAGTTTTCTTACCATTGTCTTCATGACTATGAGTAAAAAGAATGCCACATGTGACTTCTTTCAAAGCTCTTAGGAAGGATAACTGATCTCCATTAAATTTTATTTTTCAAAACCATGGAATTCCTTTTCTCACATTAACATGTCAAGAAATGACAAATGTGTATAAATTACACAAATGATTAGTCTTTTAGATTTTCCAAAGGGAAAATCCCTTCGGAGTCTATTAAAAAACCTTCCCTTTTAGAAAATAATTCTTTGTCTCCCATCTTGGCCAAATAAAGGTATAAGCCACTAGTTCCCTATTGTAGATGGGAAAGTGTAAAATTTGAAACTAAAGAAAGTTGTTTTGTACATCACAATAGACAACGTGACAACTTCAAGGCTGTTGGTTTGCATTTCTACAAATCTTGTTTTTACAACAGAATGATGGAAAGAACAAAGAAAATTTGGTCTACGAAAGTTGAAGAAGGAAATGAAGACAATGATGAACAATTTGAAGTGATGTCAGGTGTAAGAAAGGAAAGCCTTGTCAATTTTCTCCAGAAGGTGGGACAAGGAACAAGAGTGGAAGTTAAGAAGTTTCAGATTTTGGCTCAACATATAAAAGAACTTTCTACATTTTACCTTGCAATTCCACTCCTAGGTATGAAGAGAAATGAAAACATATGTCCACATGAAAACTTGTACACGAATGTTGATAGCAACATTATTTATAATTATCAAAAGGTGGAAACAAGGGGCCGGCCCGGTGGCTCAGGCGGTTAGAGCTCCATGCTCCTAACTCCGAAGGCTGCCGGTTCGATTCCCACATGGGCCAGTAGGCTCAACCACAAGGTTGCCAGTTCGATTCCTTGATTGAAAATAGCACCTTGAGCTGAGCTGCCTCCTGGACGGCTCAGTTGGTTGGAGCGTGTCCTCTCAACCACAAGGTTGCCAGTTCGATTCCTCGACTCCCACAAGGGATAGTGGGCTGTGCCCCCTACAACTAGCAACAGCAACTGAACCTGGAGCTGAGCTGATCCCTCCATAACTAAGACTGAAAGGACAACAACTTGACTTGGAAAAAAGTCCTGGAAGTACACACTGTTCCCCAATAAAGTCCTGTTCCCCTTCCCCAATAAAATCTTTACAAAACAAACAAAACAAACAAACAAAAAGGTGCAAACAACTCAGATGTCCATCAGCTGATGAATGGATAATAAAGTGTGGTCTATCCATAAAATGGAAGATTATTTGGCTCCTAAAAGTGATGAAGTAGTATATGATAGAACATGAATGAAGAAAACATGATGCTGAATGAAAGAAGCCAGGCACAAAAGATCAAATACTATCTGACTCCATTTGTATGAAATATCCAGAACAGGCAAATCCACAGAGACGAAAAGGAGACCCACATTTGTCTAGGGCTGGGGAGATCAGGGGTTGAGGAGTTGAAGAGGTGATAGCTAAAGGGCACAGGATTTCTTTTACGGGGTGATGAAAATGTTCTAAAATTGATTGTGGGGATGGTTGAACAACTCTGAATATACTAAAAACCATTGAATTGTTCACTTTAAATGGGTGAATTTGCATGAAATCTGAATTCTATCTCCACAAAGCTGTAAGAGACAGAGAGGGAAAGAGAGAGAGAAAGGAGGGAGGGAGTGAGGGAGGAAGGAAAGAGGGAGGAAGAGAAATGAGAGGGGGGAGGGAGGGAATCAAAAGCAGGAAGGGAGGGAGGGAGGAAGGTCTTTATAATAAATGGAGTGGTGCAAGAGAAGGCAGGCAGCTATCCTGGCAGGTGGTGACTTCCTCTTCCTGGCAATATTTAAGCTGAGCCTGGATGACCACCAGCTGGATAGGCTGCACTATGTGGGCAGTTTCACTATAGGACCTGCAGTTCTAAAATGTCACAGTCCGTGTTTGATCCCTTTCCTGTTTCCCTGACTACAACACAAGTGGCTGAAGGCTGAAGACTGGCTTCTATTCATTCAGTCAGTCCATTCTTTCATTCATTCACTGCTAACTGAAGGCAAGGCCTTGTGTTCTTTCTCTCGCTTAATAATCCATTTGCTTCTTGCCTTCGGTCGCATTCTGCAGAAACAGATACTAAGATAAGGATTCATGTGCAAGTGATTTATTAAGGGCATGTTCCCAGGAGAAACTGGTGAGGGATAAACCTACCAGGGAAGGAAAGAGGAGAAAGCCAAGGAACGGTGTGATTTCTGGCAAAGTCCCAGTCTCGGCCTGATCCTGAGGGGAGCTCTGGAGTGTCAATTCCATCCCACAGTTGTCCCACCTCAAGCCAAAGGGGCTGCGCTTTAATATTCTCACATCCTCCAGTCATGGGCTACGGGATGCCCTGGGGTGACGTCAGCTCCCAGGCACATCCTGCCCGTTGTGGGTACAAGGAAACTGCGTGAGAACCCCAAGGGAAGTCCTCTGAAGAAGTTCACAGATGTTGGCTGTTAGAAGCAAACCACACAGAAGCTGGGGGATGGGATGGGTACACAGAACTGATAAAAGTTCTGCAGTGTTGTGAGCAGAGCAACCACAGCAAGGGTCCACCACACTTTGGGGTTGAAAAATTGTGAAGCTCGAAAGGCTGTTTAGTACTGTTCTGATGGGGAAAAGCTTGGCCCCCCCTGGTGTATTTCCAGCAAGGTGCTGTGTCAGTGACTCTCCCAGAACTTCCCACTCCAGCCTCTTCCCTTCCTTGCTGATAAATGCTTTACCTGGCATCTCTAGATAAATGCTCTACCTGGCATCATTAGACCTACTTCAGTTCCTATACGGAAAGTCTTCTGCGCAGCTAATCTGCCCACAGGCACTACAGGGAATTTTCCAGCAGCTTAAGTGCCCACAATTGTCATTTACTGACTTACTTTACTATTGGGTCGGTTCCCAAAGCTGCGAACCCCTGGAAGCAGCCCTGACTGGGTGGCTTGATTCAGTGGGCTTCCTTCCTTCCCAGGATTATCACAGGTTCTCGTAGGTCTAAGATGCTCATCCCCAGAAACCCAGGGAAACGTTCTCTGCTTTACCATCATTTTATGACATCACTGGTTGATTACCATCTTGGTTGTGGGGAGTGTGTGTGTGTGTGTGTGTGTGTGTGTGTGCAGCTGTCAGAAGGGTGCCAAATTCTATCAGCGCCTGATGTTGTCACATAGGACAGACCCTCTCAGGTTGCACAATGAGGTCTCCATCCTCAAAGTTTTCTTCCTGCCAAAGGACTTGCAACAACTTTTCTGACCTAGTTCAATTTTGAACAATCGTTTCTATTTTCCTTTCTTTCTGCTACTTCTTATTAGCACTTTCTTCTTCCACTTCCCCTGAGGTTATCATACAGGATGGAGCTGATGTCAAAACTGCTCAGTACTGAGCAGAAAGACAGTAAATATTAGGTACACTGAAGAACAAGGTGGGGGAGGTAGAAACAAAAAGCTCCCGGCACCTCTTAACACATACTTTGGTGGTGAGGAAAGAGCCAGAGGGCTTTACTCTAGAGTATGGTTTTGTTTGTATCTATGAAGCTGCACAAATCAACATTCCATAAATAGAGGAGCTTCTGTACCACTTTCAATTGCTAATATTTTCTTTTCCTCTGAAGTCCTCAACCCCAGCATTTCAGTTCACACTGAGTGCTTAATAAATGCATGACGACTGATGTTAACAAGTGTTACAGGGGCACAAATCATTCTAGAAAGATCCAAGAAAATACTAAAGGTGAAAAATCACCATTTAATTAATGGACAGAAACCTGAAAAACAAAGCATGTTGCACTTCAACCTGTTTTGGTTTTGTTGTATTTGTTCTAAAAGAACAGATGAGGGGACATGTTTGTCTCATGTCTCGCACCGGAATCAGTAAGGATGCTTTTCGCATTTCTAAATGGTTGAAAGAAAAATCAAAAGAAAGATAATATTTCATAACACGTGCAAATTATGAGATTCAAACTTCGGTCTCACAGGATCACAGCCATGCCCACTCAGGTACACGTTTGTCTGTGGCTGCTTTCTGGTCTTTTACAGAAAATGTTCACTGACCCCTGATTTAGAAAACTAAAAAAAGTACTCTATTAATTTTTTACACACACACACACGCCTCTTTTATTATAGAAAATTTCCAAAATTACACAAAAGTAGAGAATATCATGGGCCCTTGTGCACCCATCATCTATCTTCAAAATTCATCAATAGTAAAAACAGCACTTTATTTTGTTTGATTTTGCTTTTTTCTACTTTTGGTTTTCACCTTCATCCTCTTGGAGTTTAACCTGTCCAAAGAAAAACTGAAACTTCCATATATCTATTTCTATTAGCATCTCCATTATTTTGTTTTATTTATAGGCTTGAAGCAGACAGACAACTCGCCCGAGGTAAACCAGAGTCCCAGATGGACTCTGCTGCTCCATCCACCTGAGCTTTTAGAGACATGTGTATTTGATTTCTGGAAGTCTCAGGTGAATGTATGTGGGACTCATTTGCTCTGTAGAAGGTACCTATACCCCCCCCCTGATTTCTTCTAGAACAATGTAAATCATAACCAAAGACAAACATTCCTGCTCTGCTCAGATTTACTATGCTCGAATCATTTCTTCTAAGTATTTCCCTCTCACGGATGAATATTTTCTAAGTCGCATCCAGCACAAAGACGCCCCTGGGCCCTCACCTTGCAAGTGGTATCCTGCTTTTCAGGCACATGCTGTTCCTTGGGATCCCTCACTCCAAACTTAAACTGGGTTTGCACCCATGTGTGCCAGATTCAGTTACACGCCACAGCACAACACATGCTCTGAGACCAGAAAAGCAGAAGATTCTAAAGCACCCCTTGGACTCCGAGAATTTGGTCTTGTCTTCAAAACCGTAGGCCACTCACAAGAAGTGAACTTGAACTGTTATGTATTTTTATGGCATAAATGCTTCAACAGGCTGTGGCTTCTAGGTCACGCCATACTGTGTAGACAAATATGTGTATATAAAAATTTCAGACTAGTCAAGATTCTGGAAGGTACTCGGAATTCCAACCCATTTTCTACAACCAGTGCAATGCATGCAACATCATCCTTACATTCTGAACATTCCAAAATGTGGCCATCCACCTCCTTGGCTTCTTGCCAGGGGAGATGCCCTTTGAAACTCTAGATCACGCACTGAACACGAGTCCTTTGTTTTTCAGGGGTAAACTCCATCCTCTTGCAACACCCTTTTCCCCCATCATATCCATCACCCCTTCCCTAACCCCTTCCATTTCTCCTTTGCCTATATAACTCCCACCAGCCTCTCTGGATTTCCTGGACCTATAGACCCACCCCTACCACCCCCAGCAGAAGGCTTTTCTCGTCTCTGGTCACACCTCTGTTAGGGCACTCATTTGGTGTGTTTCCTCCTAAAACACCATCCTCCTCAAAGACAGGGGTTGCCATACTCATTTTCTTTTCACCCCCAGAGCCTGGTCCCATGCCTTCTCTACAGCAACCACTAGAGAAATATCTGTTGAATGCTTCTATTAAACATGATTCCAGGAGATGATGACAACAATGCGCATTTGGTGGGTATAGCACCAGCAAGTCTAGAAATAACCTGATCTAGAATCAGCTACAATGGCAGTGACTGCTGCTTGTAGCAACCTGATGATTTATCCAACAGAATCAATTCCTTGGGCGCAGTCTTGACTTCAATGCCCGGATGTTGACTGTTGCAGGCAGCTCACAATTGTCATGAGGACATGATGATGTGGCAATGAAAAGCAAAACCTTTTAAAATCCTGATGCTGGTCCTTAGGAAAGAATAAACCACTTCTCCATAAAAGGAAAGTCCACAGGAAATGACAGGGATGCAGTCCGATCTCAGGGCTGATATTTTAGGTTATAGAATAAATATATTCAAGGGCCTCCCACAGGGGAATTCAAGATGAGCTGAGGTGCATGCGGCTCCCAGAACAGGGCAGCTCCTCAGGGCACAGCAGTATGTGCAGGGGTTAGGAGGCAGGGCTCTCTAGTTCGGTTTCTCATGAAACAAGCGGAGTCCACCGAACAGCCTGTGAAAAGGCCAAGTTTTGATAACTGTAAGGCCCATCTTTGCGCATTCACCCCTGTTCAACTCTGCTATCAGACACTGAGATCTCACTCCCTGGTGGTTCAACACTGAGGGGCCTCCAAGGAGCAGAATAACTTCCTGTTCCTAAGAGGAGTCTCTCCAAAATGCTTTGGCCCCCAAAGCAAGAAGCCCACTTCACATACAACCACAGGAGCTTGGCAAGGGCACCCTTGCTCCAATGCCCACAGCACCCCAACTCCACTCTCCTCCTGGGACTGCTAAGAAGAAAAGGGAAGGAACAGGGAAGTTATCTCCCAAATGAGGAACTCTGGGAAGCTGCAGTAACCCAAACACTGGGGCCGAAGCAGCTGGGGCGATGTCGCCTTCTACTGACACATCATAATTTCCTCAAAAATGCGAGTCATGCAATTTTCTGTGGTTTCTTCTAAACTGATATTTGGGGTTCTTTTTCAAAAAACTGTTCTTTGAGATGTTACACCAAACCTGGGAGGCTGCGTCAAGATAATCTAAATCTTCTGAGATACTTATAAACAGTCGGCTGCAGTTCTTTCTCATCACTTGTCAGTTGTTCTTTACTTTCCTTTGGAGGATGGGAATTTTTAAAAATCTCATGATTGTTTACATATATATGTATATATATAGTTATATATTTATACACACACATATAGTCTCAAGTCTCAGTAAGATACATAAAGATGATGTTATATTTTTAAAGTAAAGATTGTGAGTAATGGTGAAATATGAAAAGAAGTACATCTTATGTATGTACCAGAACTTTTGGATTGAATATCTAGATTTATTTATAATTATTCAATTATTTAACTTCAGTTTTTAGCAGTGCCTTTTTGAAGTATGGCCATCAGTGACTCTAATACTTTGGGCTATTACATTTCTTTTATTCATTTTCGCTTTGATTATGTATCTTTTATAACTCCTCACTTGCATCTATGGGAGGGAACACATTTAACTCAATGTATCGGCCAAACACTTGGGTGATTCTTTACAAAGACCTGGCTACTTCTTGTGACCTTCTCCTTTAAAGCCTGCCTCGGTTCCTGGCTTTGTGGGAATAATACTTTAATTCTTTTTAAAATCTAAAACTGATGTTTTGCAGCAGCACACACATCTTAACTAGCCTCCTACACAAGACTGGGCAGCCAGCCAGAATTCAAGAGAGCAATTGAGGCAGACAACACTTAGCACACAAACAGCTCCCTCAGTCTCCAGCACCTCTTTACAATTTCACAAAGTTAAGACTAAACAGAAATGGGGGAAACAACCCTCCTTCCAAATTGCCTTCTCAGGATCCATAAATTGCACACTCAGCTGACCTTGCAGCCTTCGCTTTGTGCTCTGGCCAGAAAGCCCAGAGGCACGGGGTCTGCTCAGTGGGTTAATCCACAGCTTAAACTTCAACCTTCCCATCCTCGCCGGGGCCTATTTGGAGTAAGACCACCTAGATGGCCAGACAGCGAGGCTGGCTGTAGTCTAGCGCAAAAAGCTGGAAACAGAAAATGCATTCCATTTGTTAGTGACACGAGAATGCAAACATGGTCTCCAACAAAGGACCAGGCCCGCTGTGTAGCCTAGTGTGGTTGCCTTACAAGGAGCACATCATCACAGACATCATTTTAATAGAAAAGCGGCTGAGAGCAGCGCAGTTAGGCTGCTACCATGACAGAGATGTGTATTCTTTTTCTTTTTCTTGAGGGGGGACTCCTTATGAAATACAATAGACAAGCCAAACAGTGCACAAGTTGCTGCATTTGGCCAAGTGAACACTCCTGTATGATGACTACCCAGAACAAGAAAAGTCCCCTCCCAATCTTCACCCCCTAAAAGTAACCACCAGCACCATAGATTGGTTTGCCAGGTTCTGCACTTTAGATCAATAGAATCCTGCAGTGGACAGTCTTTTTTGGTCTGTCTTCTTTCATCACTATCGCATGTTATAGCCTGTAGTGGTACTTCATCTTCATTGCTGAGTAGTATTCCATTGTATGAACAAAACAGGATAGTTTTACTTTTCTACTGCTAAGAGAGGGTTTACCAGTCTGGGTTATTCGTGAATAGTGCCAATATGAACATTCTAGTATGTGCCTTTTGGTGAACATAGGTAGGCATTTCTGTTGGGTATATACCTGGGAGAACCGCTCTATCATAGAGAGTATCTATGTTCTACATTAGTAGATTCTGCCCAACAGTTTTCCAAAGTATAATATTTGTACCAACCTACTCTGCCACAAGCAATGAATGAGGATTCCAGTTGTCCCATATTCATGCAATATTCGGTATTATCAGTTCTCTCTCTTAATTATAGCCATTCTGATGGGCAAGTAGTGACAGTGCACTGTGGTTTTAATTAACATTCCCCTGGTGACTAATGAGTAGGAGGATTTGTCACGTGTGTGTTGGTGTTTGGATATCCTTTTTGTAGTGTCTTTTCCAGTCTTTTGCCCAATTTTCCGTTGACTTATCTATCTCGAATGGGTTTGGCAACGTTTTTGTACAGAGCCAGATGGGAAGTATTTTCAGCTTTGTAGGCCATGCAGTCTTCTCACAACTACTCTACCCAGCTGAAAAAGCAGCCACAGACTATAAACAAAGGAATGGGTGTGGCTGCATTCCAATAAAACTTTATTTACCAAAACAATCAATGGGCTGAATTTATCCCACAGGCCATGGTTTGTTGACCTCTGGTTTAGAAGAGCTATGTGGTTTTGATTTTTAAGTGTTAGCAAAAGTTGAGTTGTATACCAGAGCTTGCTAATTGTCTATGCAATATCCATTCTCCTATTAATTGTTGGTACCATAACGTTGGAGGAGGTGCCATAATACCTGGCTGAAAAAATTGAAGATATCAGATACCACGAGTTGGGTAGAGGGCTCCTAGAAAATTGTTAAAGGAAAGCTGTCTCAGCAAGGATGACCATTTGAGCTCCTCTCTTCTTTATTCTTTCTGTCAGACATGGGCATGATAGCTGGATTTACAGCAGCCATCACGCCCATGAGACAAGCTGGAATATGAAAGCTGACACTAAGAATGGCAAAACAGAGAGAAACTGAGACATGACACTGCTATGCTAACCCAATACTTTCACTCATTTTATGTTGGAGAAAAATTACCCCCTACCTTGTTTAAGACACCTGTATTTCAGTTCTGTAACTGGCAGTCAAATGTAATTCTTAATGGGTAAAATAAAACTCCCATCCTATTTGATTGTATTTTCATCCCTCCTAACACCTTACTGAATTTTAGCCTTCAGTTTTATTGTTTAGCTATCTCATCCATCATCTGTGAACACTAAGCAATGCTCTTTTATCATTTTGTGCTTTCTGTCTCTGTGTTTCTGCCCTCTTTTCTCCCCCTTGGTCATATACTTTTTGATGGAGAAGATATATCCCATATTTCTCTCTGTGCCCACAGTACTTAAAAGTAAGTTCATCATGTATAGTCAGTGTTCAAAAAAAAAATAGTCTTTGTGATGATAATGTTTATGTTAAAGCCGGTGAAGTATGTCTTTCTTTAGGCAAACTGATAGCACATTTTTGGTCAGGAAGACAGTTTAAGAAAGGCAACTCAGGGGTTGTCTGTAGGCAAAGGGCAGGTCTGGGTAGCCTCTTCATAGGCGTACGTTTCTGTAATACTAATACTCTAAATTTAGGCAACTCAAAATTACACTCTTTTGGGCATTATTTGGTCTTCTGGCACACTAATATGAGATTGATTTCTTATATTTTGAGTGCATTTAAGCTGAGGTTCAGGTGATCACAGAATGCTCTCTTACAAGACAGGGTGGAGGGGCTCACATTTCCCGGATGCTGTCCCTTGCAGTTTGGTAGAGCCCAGCTCACACCCTCCTAAAACATTGTATGTTGAGATAGTATTCTATTGTTGTTTTCAGTTTTACATCCCACATATCAGTGAAATCATAGGGTTCTCGACTTTTTCTGTCTCACTTATTTCGCTTAGCATAATCCTCTCAAGATCCATCCATATTGTTGCACTGTCACCCCAATAAACTTTAATTTAAAAAAAGACAGTATTCTATATACTTTGAAAGTATGAAATATACTTTGCAAAGCATCATCCAGTTCAATGATGTTTTTAAAAAGCTACTTCTATCATATTTTCTGTAGTCAGTTTCCCGTAGTTCTCAAGGGGCTAATATTCTGGGCTAAAGACCATTTTTAGAGTTGTTTCAATGAAGCTACTGGACTGAAAATCACAGGGAAATGTAGTCCATTTGCCATCTCATATTTCATAGCCAAGATAGAAGAGCAACAAGACCCAGGAAATAACCGAAAATTCTACTCAAATCCAATTGAAGATAAACACACAACCTTCGTAAAATGTTAGAGACGCTATCCATTACAATTTTTATGCCAGGTGTGTCCAGGGAGAAAACATCACAATGTGAAGATAAAGAGATTGGGACAAGGAATTTTTACGTAACTGAAGCCATCCATCTGGCCTCATTTTTTCTGTCAGTGATTTGCCGCTTCGGCCCTCTAGAGCTGGAGGGTTTTATCTGAGTTACAGAGAAGATAAAGGCCCTAGGAGGCTGACAAAAGAAGAAAAGTATGGGGAAGAAGGCAGACTGCACGTCCAACATCTCAAATAGATTCCATGAATTTATATTACTTTAAAAATCAAATCTCAGCTGGTACTGAGTGGCAGATAACCAAATTAATGCTGACCTTTTAAATGGAGGTCTCACATAATTATCTCACCCTCACTGTGGGCTGAAAATCTTTATATTTTCAGGTGGGAGGCTGATTCTGATTATAGGTCAGAGTGCATATTACTACCTGGAGGTGTGTGTGTGTGTGTGTGTGTGTGTGTGTGTGTGTGTGTGTATTAGCAAAGGTACATGCCAGAAACCACATGATCCAAATGTCCACTCAAGGCTATAACAAGCTTCTGTTCTACATGCAACAGGATTTACTGAGGGAGAATTTTTTTTTCCTTATTCTTAGGACCGAATGAAAGATTGCTTTTCGAACCACCTCTGATTTCTTCAGCTCTCTTCAATCATAGCCCAGTCTGTTCTAAACTCATTCTCTTCTGTATTTATTGCCAAGCACTTTTTCTAAGCAGCAAGCCTGATCCCCATAATACTGTGATTGTAAATGCCAATATAAAAGCCATCATAAACTCAGTAGCAACTCTTTCGTACTTAGAACTTCAAATTCTGTTTCTTTCGGGAGAAGAACATTCTTTTAAAAGCACTGTTCTTTCCCCTGTTGTCTGAGCTCACTTTGCCTACTTGGTCAAGAGCTGAATTTGTTAGGAGTTAAGGCTCGCGACTTGAGAATGCAGTCCATATGGGCATGAAATGTTTAACCTTTCAGGCTCCCAACACAGGACTTGAAAGAGTCCAAGACATGTACAGAGGAGAAAAGCCTTTTGAGACAGTAGGAGACCTTAAAACGCTTCCCCATTCTCTAAAGCCAAAATGCCCAAATTGCAAGGAGGCTAGATAATTTTCACCCCTACCTGGACACGCTTTAGGGTAGTGCTACTTAATCATTACATCTGGGTAATAGACAAAAACCCGACAGTCCTACACAAATCTAGATGTGTGGACACCCAACCCATGTGGCCCCTTCCATCCACCACTCAATGCAAAGCTGGCCTGAAATGTGCAGAGAAAAGCCCAGAGTGATGTGGGGATGTAGCCAATGTTCTTTAGAACATCAGTTAAGCGATAGTAAATGAGGGCTGTGCAACATCAGATTAGAAGAATGGTATTCAACCAGAGCATTCTACTCCCAGGAGACATTGGGCAATGTCTGGAAACATTTTGGTTGTCATAATGGGGAGGGGTACCGTGTGAGAAGGGGAGGGGTGCTACCGCTAAATATCCTGCGGTACCCAGGAGAACACTCACAATAAAGAACATCTGGCCCCAAATATCAAGAGTGCTGAGGCTAAGAAACCCTGGATCAGGGTGAGCAGAAGCTAGAGTAATACAACCTAGGATGGGGCATGTCTATTCCAAAGCACACCGGCATGAGTTTTAGAACACACACATTACCTGCCATGCCCAATGAATGGTGTGCAAGAGAGATCCCTCCATAAGTTGGACAGGTTTAACTTTCCATCACCCCCATGTTCAGAGTTCACCAGTTGCTTCATACAGGGGGAATAGAAATTAGCTTGTCCTCATATATTTTCAAGTAACACTTCTAAATAAACTGGGAATCTAGCTTATTCCATCCAGGGGTTACACTTCTTAATGAACTCTTTTTTTCTCTACAATATGGAATAAGAGGACCCCTTCTGATATTATTCCCTGAAGTTATCCCAAATGACCACTCTGATGAGAATTTCTGTGTCCAGAGTGAAAAAGCAGATCATGCTTTCTGGTATCTTCTTTCAGAATGAGGCCTAAATAAGGCTCATTCCATCTGGGCATGTTCTAAATGAAAACTTCAGTAATTATGCTTTAGAAAATATGGTAACCAACAATGCGACTTGGTCCCCATTTTCCAATGGGAATAGGACCAACATGGATGTAAGGAGTTTTTTTTCCTCTCCTTGTTTTTCACTTCTTCTTTTGATGCCCCTATTCAGATAAGTTCTCCATGTGACTCGTGCTGAACGAAAAAATTCAGAAATTTTCTTTTAGCCAGAGGAGTCATTGGCAGAAATTTGACATTCCATTCCTTTCCTGACCTACCAACATACACACGTTTAACTCCAAAGAAATGACTGATCAAAAACAGCCCTGTGGACCCTGATTGAAATGGCAAACCACCTCAGAGAGTGGCGACCTTAGTTGTAAATATTTAATAAGCCTTAATAGTAAGCATTTCAATAGTAAGTATCCTTTGAGGGGATAATGGGACTACATAACTCTGATTTTAAGGAATATTTATTTGTGGAGAAATGTCTTCCCACTTCAGTCTGTCTTCTAAACCACAAGCGCAACATTGAGTCTTGACATCTTGTCAGGGATATTTTTGGTCAAGTCATATTTTATTATCCCCCTCCAAAAGGTGCTTATTAATAAAGAGTCTCTAAAAGCTGGGAACAGATCTTTCAGTCCAATATTAGTTTTCCTAGAAGACACTGAATTTTCCCGAGGAAATATTTTAGAATACAAGTCATCAGTACAGCAAACACTGAATTACACTCTTTTGCTTGTCCCTATGGATTATGTGGGTGAAGGGAACGCAACCACAATGTTAGACACCCACATTTCAACCAGGGAAGTATGTACTCATATATTTCCCAATGCAAGGGTTAGAGTTTTTGATTCACTGTGGTGGCTGTTTTGAAATAATAGAGATATAATATATCTACTCCATAAAATACAGCTATACTAAAGCACTCCAAGCTCTGCAAAATAGCCCTTTGTCAAGGAAAATGGCAATAACCAAGATAGATTTCCAGAAGAAAGGAGTACAAGAGCAGTAAATGTGTATTTCACCATACTTACATCTTCCACATCAATTGCAGTGGCATTCACTTCCGAGCAAATCCAGCCACCCTCTCATGTGTTCACCCTAATTGCACTACTTTGGGGTCTTCAACTCTAATTTTTCAGTCTTTGAGCACTACCTCCAATTGGTCCACATCTCTTGATTTTCTTCCAGAAAATCAGCCCCCTTTTGACTTCAGCACCTTCCTTATCCAGCCTGGATTCTGGAGTCAGCTACAGAAATTCTTCTTGCCCTTCCTTTGCTTTTTCCTGTGATTTCACAAAGTTCACTCCTGATCAATGGAACCACCCACCTCCCTCAAGTTGAATATTAAATATATTGGGAAGAAAAATGCACAAATGTTGTTTTGTACTGGTCTCAGCCTATCAATAATCAATTTTGTGGCTGGACCAGACGTTGCAGTTCTTGTTATGATTGCAAGACACCCTTTAGCAATAACCATTAGGAAACTTTGAAAAGAAAGAGGTTTATTACTTACAAGACCGGGAAATTACACAGCATACCTGGGGCTACATAGTGAGTTCTCAGAGAAAGAGAGAGTGTGTGGGCCTGGGGTTCTGTTTTTATTGGGGTACAAGGTGGGGTCTTCATGGGCTCACTATTGGTGGATTTACAACAGAAGAGCGGGAATTTAAAGAGCAAGAAGAGAAAACAAGTAGCCACAATGGTCAGTGTGGGGACAGAGCCAGGAGTGCAGTTTCCAGGCTCTCAACCTCACATGGAAAGGTGCTGGCTCGGGTAGTAGATGACCATCAGCTGTGATCAGATGGCCATCCGCTGTAGCTGGTTGGCCATCAGCTGTTACCGGTAGCCATTAGCCACTAATATAACTGCCGTGGCTACACTGGGGCATTGGTTGGTTGGTTGGTTGGTTGGTTGGTTGGTTGGTTGGTTGGTTGATTGGTTGGCAGAGAAGCAGACAGCGGATTGCGGCTAGCAAGTGCGGTTAGCAAGCGTATTGTGGATTGCGGATCACGTCGATCCTACTTCCTGTGTCTCGCCCGGCCACCAGTGAGACTGGGGTACAGGAAGACCCCTTGTTGGGGTACTGGTAGATGTTTGCTTTTGTGTCTCGACCAGCCTCCAGTGAGACTATAGTGGTATGATTTCCCTATCCGTGGCTCCATTGGTGTTCCTTTTTGGCCTCACCATATCCTGCGTTCTTGTGCAGGGGTAGGACCGGAGTCCCTGCATGACAGTCAGTTATAGGAATCAACCAAGAACTCTAAAAGAAAGCAGCCTTGGTGGGGGGAGGCGGCCTGGCTCCTTATCTAGTCATGTGGTCCACAGTGTGTTTATTGAGATAGCCTTTTGAAATGGATGCCTCAGCAATCAGAGCTTAAGTCAGGCACTTGCATTACAAAGAAGAAAAAAGACACATATCAGGACTTACACTACAAATGTACAGACTGTGAAATAAGTCAGACTGAGAAAGACAAATACTGTATGATCTCACTTATATGTGGAATCATAAAAACAACAACAAAAAAAACCAAGCTCATACATATAGAGAATAGATTGGTGGCTGCCAGAGGCAGGGGAGGGGGATGAGTGAAATCGGTGAAGGGGGTCAAATGTACAAACTTCCAGTTATAAAATACATAAGCCATGGGTATATAATGCACAGTACACGACCTCAGTTAGTAATACTGTATTGCATATTTGAGAGCTGCTAGGAGAGTAAATCTTCAAGTTCTCATCACAAGAAAAAAATGAGTATGCATGGTAATGGATGGTAACCGGATTTATTGTGGTGATCATTTCACAATATATACAAACATTGCACCATTATGTTGTACACCTGAAACCAATATAATGTATGTCAATATGATCTCAATTTTAAAAAAATGTTCAGACCAAGGGCAAAGCCACGGTTCTTATCAGAGGCCGCGGAGCGCTACATGTTTATCAGTCCACTGTGTTCTTCCATTCTGCAGCCCCTTCAGCTCTTAGCCTACAGTCCACTCCCCTTCTCAAGCCCTGACCCAAACTTTCACCACTTGAAATCACTTCCTCTCTCACTGAGAACCCAGCGCTAATTACTGGGATCTCTTCCTCCTTACCTTAAAATATACTGATGTCTGCATCTGAAATAATTGGTCTGAGGGCCGGGTTGGGACCTCGATTCTAAAACACTCCCCACATGATACAATCAGGGCCGGGAACCATTGACTGAAGACTTTAATTCTTCCTAAATGAATATGTTCATCCTAGCCCTCTCTCCCGAGCTCCAGGTGACGTACCGAAAAGCTCCCTGGGCAATCCCACATGGACATTCCACAGGCATCTCAAACTTACCGTGTGAAATACCAAACATTTTCCAGACCTCTCTCACACCATAAAGTGCCTGTTTCACTGAGAAGCCTCGCTTTTACTCAGTCTTCCAAGACATGGGCCAGTGAGGTCTCTAGAATTTTATGCACAGCATTTGGTTTGGGGTGGGAGGCTGGAAGCAAACTATTTGGACTTGGTTTCTATGCTTATCTGGGATGGGTGGGAACAGGAGGCTTGTGAAAATTCTGCGAAGCCGGATCTTTCACTAGCCCTTCCCTGCTACTGCCAGCTGACACACCACCCTCCCCACAACCCCACAAGGCATGAAGGCCAGATGGCCCTATATCACAGGTCTCTCTTGAACCCATTATTCCCTTTGTGTTATCGCCACCCACGCATGGTCTCTTCTTTGGTCACCCTGGCTTTAGCCTCCCTCCCTCACCTTCCCAAGTCCCAATCCATATACGCCCCTCTCCACTTCCAGAGCTTTCTAAAATGCCAAATCGTGTAGTCACGTCCCATTAGCAATGGGATACAAACATCTGGGCAGCCACTGTGTATTGCTCATGAGTTCTAGGAAGACACCACGTTGTCCTGTGTCCACATCTACATCCCTGCTCTCCATCTCCTGCCTCGGTACATTGCCACTAGGCTTTTGTGGCTCAGCTCGAGTCACACCTCTTCTGACACGTCTCTTCTTCGGCAACCCCTGCCCCTGTATGAGTATGTGCTTTCTCTTGGGTTAAAGTTTATCATTTATTTTCCACATATGCCTTGCTTTCCTGACTGAGTTCTCTTGAAAGCAGGGACCACACCTTCCTGATTTCTAGATCTGACCCCTGAGCCCAGGACCTGGCACACAGCAAGAGGTATGGTCAGAAAGTCTTAGTGAACTGATACAAGAAAGTCCAAGGATTCAGAAGGATTCCAGGACGATTTGTATCTAACTGACATCAGTGACCACAAATGCCTTTGGCCAATATGTGAGTAGATGCTCGTGGACTGACATGTCTGGAAAGTCTTGACTCAGGAAACACGACAGGCCTTAGACTGGCTCAGTGCGGCTGGGAAATGCGTGAATATGCTTACACAGGTGTGATGTTATGTCCCTGTGACAGGTGAGGTATTCACCCTGACAGTGATGGCTGATGAGTGAGCACATTCCAGAGCTGTGTACACTCACAGTTGTCATCACAACAGTCCCCAGATAACAACTAGGCAGTTTGCTCCTGCTCCTTTAAGGAGGGTTTTCCAGCACAGTAAGTATGCCAATGTGTGGTTGATGTTTGCACAGGGCTTGGTAAGTGATTTACACTTGAAATCCCCTTTCTAGAGCAAAGAACAAGGGTGGATGTGTGTGTGCGCATGCATGCGTGTGTTTGCTCATGCGTGTGTGTTTTCTTCTGTTACCTCCTGTGTGTTTGAGTCCAGGTTGACGAGAAGGGTGATGAGTGAAATTCTCTGGAAAGCAGCTTGCTGCGCTTGTAGTCGCTTCAACATATGGTATTCAAAGTACAACAAATGTGTCATTTCCATGTGCTCTGCTACCTACGTGAAATTCTAAACAAGTAATAGAGTGTGAGGCAAAAGGGAATTTATTTTTGGATGTGAGCACCTGAGCCTCTCAGGCTTCTGAGTCATGCAAGCTTGGAGATGAACCACTCACTGCGAGGCTCTCGCCAGGCTGCCATTAGTAACGCACGCTCTTCCGAGGCAGAGCATCTCCGCCTGTCGGTCCCCTGAGAAGGCATGGAAAACTCAGCCTGAAGAAATCCATTTTGTGCCCTCAGATCCACACCCTGACCCTGTTGTTCCTTCCTGAATGATAGTCATTCCCAAACTAGGACATCCACGGTCTAAAGCAGAGTTTCTCAGCTCCAGCACTAATGACATTTGTGGTTGGGGTCTGTCCTGTGTGTTGAAGGACGTTTAACAGCGTCCCTGACTTCTTCACACACACACACACACACCCCGCAGATGTGACAACCAAACATGTTTCTAGACATTGCTAAATGTCTCCTGGGGGACAAAATCACCCCCATCTCCCATTGAGAACCACTGGTCCAAAGGGTGGCAGCTTCCTGGGGAATCATGAAGGGGGCTGTTAGGATAGACCTCAGGTGAGACTCGAACAATCCCACTCATGGATTCAGCCACGCAGCATAGCTCACCCAGCCATCATCAGCCCCCTGCTCCCTACATGCATTGAGAGTTTTCCTAAAGCCAGTGTCACACAGAGCCTCAGGAAGAGTCATCAACAGTAGTCGCCCCTTCGCAAAGTTCATTCTGATACCTTTAGTAGTTGCAGGAATATCACGGAGCTGTTAAATGCAGGGACAAACACCAAGATAGTGCCTTTATTTCTTTCTCAGTCTTTTTTCATAATTACCTTAACAGGAAATGTTACCATTATGGCCTATGCTGAACCAAAGAGCTGGAGAACCACTTGTTGCCATAACAACAGAGCCAAGGCCTGTAACCCTCTGAGCTCACAGTGCAGGCTCTTAGTGTCATCTGACTGGATTTTCTAATTGCTTTACCAGAGGAATCAGTACACTCGCACATTCCAATTCAGTAAATAAAACTTCAGTTACAAATGATGGTGCGCATTCAAATATGGGGTTCCTCCAGCTGAAAGGGGGCTTTCTGTCTAGAGAATATTCCATGGGGAAATGCCAACCCTGACAGCTCTTTGTAGCCTGCTGACATCACTTCAGAATTCTGTTGACTCACAACCCCACTGGTCTGTACTCTCAGCTCTGCTTTTGTTGGTACCTCTGTCCACAATGCCTTCTGCACCCCGCACAGGTGTCACCTCCCTGACACCACAGGCCAAGATGATGCCCCTTCTCTATGACCCCGTGTAGTGACATTCTTTCACATGTCTGAAATCACTGCTGTACTGGGGACTCCTGGAAGATAGAGATAATGTCTTCCCTGGCATTTAATAAGGGTTTAATAAATGTCTGCTGAATTGAAAGGACCGTTTTATGTTTGACACTTAAGAAAAGATGAAAATCAAAGGATAACAAAAGAAACTCATGAAAGAATTTAGAAAAACAAGGAAAAGCACAGTTATGAACCAACCTGCACTTCAGACTTCTGGCAAGAGATTTAGGGTTAGTACAGCTGCAATCGTTATTCTACGTTGCCCATGGATGGGTTTAGATGCCATTCATCCATCCATCCAAGAAATATCTACTAACTGTCTACTATGTGCTAGGCACCCAGCAGGTGAAAATAATAATGTTTTATGCTTCTGTGAGATTTTATGCTGTAGCTAACAGCCTCATCCACAAAATCTAATCAGGGAAACATCCAGATCCATCGAGTGGTTGTGTTTGCTAAGATCATAGGAAATGACTGATGCTACGCTGTGTTCATTTTCCAACCATTTCCATTCAGAATAACACCTCTGAAGAATTTGATGCTACTCAATAAGCAAATAATGAAAATTGCTCAACCTTTACAATTTCAACATTCAGTTCACACAAGAAGCATATTAGTTTGTCAGAGTTTTACTCTGAGGAGATGTGTCACAGAAGCAGGCATTTGCACACGAGAATCGCTCTCGGCGGCACAGTCCCCTGGGCTTTGTCCAAAGGCAGGAAGCTCACTTAGTTATTGAGATAAACAGCAAAGGAAAGCCAAGCTGAAGTTAAATGAATTCGACATTTTTTCTGAGCCTTGCAAAGTCGTCAAAGCCAAGTTCTCCAAAATTACTCCTCGCCAGTATACTCTCAGAGGTTGACCAAGTGGGACCTTTACATGGGCATTTATAAAAGCTCCTTTTCACAATAAGGGAACACCAGTGTGGATTGTGAAAACTCGGAAATAATCAGATACACTTGGGTCACTCAAAACCTGGAAATGGGCAAGCTACACGTTCATTTGGGTTGGGATATACTAAATTTCTCTGTTGCAATTTTATGTGGGATAAACTAACTTTTTTTTTTTTTTTACAAATTTTCAAGAATGTTCTTACGTATCCCCCTCCCCAGCAGTTAAAGATCTTCCCGGCTTGTCAGCTTCAGTGTGTGCCTGCCCTGTTTTCCGAGGGAGACTCAGTCCCACAACATTGGGCCTTGAGCTTTTGAGCACTTGAAAGTGGCACGGATCTGGTTACAGTACTTAAGGATGGTGCATGGAAAGGAAAACAGACACTAAGCAGTATTTCTCGGTATTGAATATTTGGTTATTTCCAAGAAGTTCAAGTAAATTACTTGAGTTATTTCAGAATTCCTTCCGGTTGTACCAACAGTATTCTTTTGGCCCTTCCAAAGCAAAGACACACTTGAGTTATAAGACACACCAACCGTCTGAAGGTAAACTACTGTTGAGCAAGGTTCATAAAAGCCCATCAATCCCATTTTCGTTTTAGTGTCTCCAAAAGAAGAGTTAGTAAAGTAACATGTAGAGCACATATGTCAACTCTTGTTTTGGGTAATTATTCCATTTTAATATGCTTTAATAATATATCTTTCTGAGCTAGCTTCTGTGGTTTTGCACTTCAGGGATGTTTCACAAGGTTTTAACACTATTGTCAAACCTTGCAAACAGTCTTTCCTTTGCTTTGTCTCATGTTGTCCCAGAAATTAGAAAAAGGGTCAGTCTCAGAGGCAAGCTGTTTCTTGAAGGCTCATTTCTGAAATGAGTGGGTTCTCATTGAACCTTCCGTGATGAAGCTCTGTTTTGATAAAATCACACTGCTAAAATATAAGCTCTAAAATATTTTCCTTGAAGCATTTAGAGTACAAAAAAAGAGAAAAGATGCTTAACTTGCTGCCCCTGAAATAAAAGTAAGGGTATCTTTTTTAAAGAAAGAAACTGCTTGAGTAAGAGGGATTGGTTGTTTCTTACAGAGGCCTTCCAACAATCTGCCATTAGAGTTCACTGGAGTATTTCTTATAGTAAGTTTCCATATGGGGCCACATTGGCAAGAATCGAGGAGTGTGGTTTGCAGGTCTTGGAGCTGATTAGGCTTATGCTGTGTTCCGTTTACTGTTCGTACAGCCAGGCCAGCCCTGCCTTATGTGAGTCACAGCTGCAAGGCTGCTTACAAATTCTCAATTTCCACTTCCATGTGAAACAGATGGTTCAACCGGGGAACTTAAGAAGTTCTTGGTCCACACTGGCCACTTCAGACAGCATTTGGCATGGGAGGGGGTTCATGACACAGGCCACATACTATGCAAAATATTTGTTATTCAGTACATACACCTCAGTCCAGTTTGGCCTCATGATTGGAATTACTACAGACTACGGACCAATCAATATTGTACTACCTTGGAATAGGAGGTACTCAGCTTTATAACAAAACACAATTTTTCAAGCACAACTTGGGGAGATGCCAGATCTTTATTATAAACATGGAAACCAACACTTAATCTTTCATGAGATTTCCTGGACTTTATTTCCTTGTTATTCAATGGGCAGATTCCAATATATCTACTTGCCATTGAAGAAGAAACATTCTCCAAGGCAGTGGAAGAAATTCCTATATTTACCAAATGGAAATTCCTCCATTTGCTTTCCAGGCCCCTTTTGAAAATAACCACGGGAAGAAACGGGATATACTCTTACAGAATCCAAACTCTAAAGTATTTTTGCAGATGCTGTGGAGTGAAGACAAAAGGAGAAATTGTGACATTCTAGCTGGAATAATGGTTAGGATGATATACACGTGGCTAGACTTGTAGATGCCATCTTTGTCATTCCCCATAGAATCGTGACAGTTAGTGAGACCAGGTCCTACTTATAAGGCAACCACTTATAAGGCAAGCATCTGAATCTGCAGCAGCCTGCTCTTGCCATGGTTGTGTAAATGCAGCCAAGGACTTCCTTACCTCAGTAGCATTGGGACAAAACTGAAATGTTAACATTTGTAAACATAGCAATGATATTAAACCTTGCAAACTGGAAAAAAAAAAGGGAAAAGGAGTTTGTAAGTCCCTCTGGTCAATAAATCAAGACTTGGCTAATTCATGATATTTTGATGTTCACATGGCGACTGAAATTATTTTCCTCTTTTTCATCTACCTTCACTATCTGGGATTTCAGGAGGCATTATATTATATTGAAATAAGAGGATAGGAGACTAGATTCTTCCACTTTACTCACTTGGTACCTATGGCAGGTCACTTCAAATCTTTGGGCCTTTTTCCTCATTTCTAAAATGGGGATGATGATATTTGCTGTCAAATACTTATGTGGCATAATATATGTAAAAGTGTTGGAAAATTCTAGTCTGTTGTCATAATCTGCAGACGATATAACTGCCTACGTAGCTAACTCAAGAAACTACAGACAAATTATTAGAATGAACAGAAGGCTTCAGCAATGTGGCTACAATAATTTCAATAGACAAAACCAAACTGCATTTTGATGAACTTGCAGCCAGAAGTTAGAAGCTGTAATATTAAAAACGGTGCCATTTATAATTACAACACAATATATAATGTACTCAAGACAAAACGTATGAAAATAGGCAGGACCTTTATGTAGAAAATCATATATTTTTAATTATTGAAAACCACTAAAGAGGGCCAAAGTAAGTGAAGAGAAATAGCATGTTCATGAATATAAAGACACAATATCAGTAAAGATGTCAATTTTCCCCAATTTTTTACAGATTTGATACAATTCCAATCAGAATGTCAGCTGCTATTTTTTTAATGGAAGTTGATAAGAAAGGCTCAAGAATGACCAAGATTTTCTTTAAGGAAAAAAAAAAGGTAGAGAGACCTGCCCTACCAGATGTCATTAAGAGAATGTGGCAAGTGTGACAGAATAGACAAAGAAAACTTTGAAACAGAACAGAACTTAGCTACAGACTCACATATTTATAGAATTTTGATATATGGCAGACCTGGCATCTTGGAATGAAGAACTTCAATTACCTACTGAATTTAACCAGTGGCAGGGGTTGGGGGTGGGGCGAGCACACTGATATCTCCTAGGACCCAGCAGAGGATGACCCTTCTTTGCATATTACAGAATGTAAAAGCACTCCTTGAAAATGGGAATAACATAAAACCTTCTTTACAAAAGATAATCTGGGTCATTTTCTAATATGTTCAACATAATTTGGAAACAGAATAATTATGATGTTCACTAATTAGTGAATCTATTCTATCCAAAAATAGAAAATGTGTCTTGCCTTGAAAAAATGAAATATATAATGAATATTTAATAGGCAATATATGCTTACATGCTCATAAATTCCTCCTTTTATTATTGTTTTTCTTGTTGTTATCCTTAAAGGGGGGCTAGTACTACTTAGAGGAAGGCAATGCTTAGCTCGAAGACTCAATCAAACATATCAAATGAAACAGAGATTTGGTACCATCAGGTTCATCAAAAAAGAGAAGCACAGCATGTGGTAGTCACAATTAGAACCTTATCCATATCCCCTAGATCCACCTTGATGATCCTCAAAAACTATGAAAGGTCTGCAATTTTACCCTAATTGGAAGCTAACAAGTCTTTCTGCCACACTTTCATGGGTGCTAGCAGAAGACATGAGGCATCTGGGTCAGAGACAAAAGATAGTTTATTACTCACAGCAATAGTAGTAGACAGAGTATCAGCATTTGTTCCAGTTCCTCTGAAGCCCAATTCCCACAAGGTGACCTAAAGAAAGTCACTGATAGCTGAACACATAATGGATTGCATTACAGAAGAAGGACCCTCAGCTCAGGGAACCTAAATTTTTGTAATGGGCAGTAAGACTGCCTGAACTTTGTCCAGGAGGAGACACTTTCCTTATTATACTGGACAGCAAAGAAACCTGCCCTTTCCTCTAGAGGTAGACATGACTTCTATTTTTCAAAAACATTCACTGTATAAATTAAACAAAGGTGTTTTGCCCCTGCTCACAAAATATATGAAAAGTGAAAGACATACAGACATTAGTCTTTCAACCGGGGTCACCTGTAGACAGTTCCCTACATTCAGATGGCTTCCTCTGTCTGCCTAAAGACAGTCTCTGGCCATGGGAGTGTGATGGAACATCTGAACAGGGCAGGTAGAAAGTACAGAGGAGTTGAGAGCCCAAGAAAGATTTGAGACGATGACATATATAACCCTGCTTCATCACCCCCAAGTGAGACATATCTGAGGTGTGTTCTACACAGTCTCTCAGCAGAATTGAGCCCCAGGTTCCCACAGCAGTAATCAGCTCATTAACATTATTTATTGGCTTTCTTACTTTCCCTGTATCACCTCCCTACTCCCTAACTGTGCTCCTGGGATCAGATAAATAAATAAATAAACAACCTGCACTCAATTCCTGGTCTCAAAGTCTGGTTTTGGAAAACCCACACCAAGACAAATAAATAAACACATGCTGAATTTTCAGTGTCCAACTGATATCTTTACTTTGTGATGTGTAGATATGGTCTCAAAAATGGAAGGAAGTCACACTTTAAACATCTTGATACCTATAAAAACAAATTCATTCTTCTAATAGGATTGTTCCTGATTCACAGAGTTACAATGATGACTCAAATCTTAATTTTCCTGAGGTCCGAGTTGTAGTAAAGCAAGATAATCCTAAACTTGATTGAGTCCAGCCTTCTGCAGTAGATTTACTGAAGATTTTGGCAAGACTGCAGGCCAGGGAATGAGCTCATCCTTCAGAAATATGCCTCTGCCTCTTGCCACTCCAGTATTTTGAAATGTGGCGGGGCAGGGATAAGGATTTCGCTTGGCATAAGCCAGTGTATCTAAAACCCAGTGTATGTAAACATACAAATTGCTTGTGGGTTCCTAGAACTGGGAATAATGCCTGACTCATCACATCTGCCCTAGGGCTCTACCATGCTCCTCCATAGGGCACACTATGGCTAAAAGAGTATGTTTGGGAGTTGTACCAACTAAACTGGGTATCTGTGGGTAAGCTCCTACATCTCTCTAGTATTTGCTTTCTTGATTTATTAAATGCTGGTGATAACATCTACATGACATGGCTTTGTTGTAAGAATTGTATGTACATGTTTCCCTGAAAAGAAGAGCTAGCTGGACCATCAGCTCTAATGTGTCTTTTGGAGCAAAAATTAATTCAGACCCGGTCTTTGAAACAATAAACTGCATAGAAGAAAATATAGGTACTAAACTTATGGACCTTGGATTCAAAGAGCATTTTATGAATTTGACTCCAAAGATAAGGGAAGCAAAAGCTAAATTAAATGAATGGGACTATATCAAACTTAAAGGCTTCTGCACAGCAAAAGAAACCACCGACAAAGTAAAGAGGCAACGGACTGAATGGGAGAAGATTTTTGCAAACAGTGCCTCCGATAAGGGGCTCATATCCAAAATATACAAGGGACTCATACAATTCAACAACAAAAAAACAAACAACCCAATTGAAAAAATGGGCAGACGACATGAAGAGACATTTCTCCAAAGAGGACATACAAATGGCAAATAGACATATGAAAAAATACTCAACATCACTAATCATCAGAGAAATGCAAATAAAAACCACAATGAGATATCTCCTCACCCCAGAATGGCTATCATCAACAAGACAAATAGTAACAAGTGTTGTAGAGGCTGTGGAGCAAAAGGAACCCTCATACACTGTTGGTGGGAATGCAGACTGGTGCAGCCACTATGGAAGGCAGTGTGGAGGTTTCTCAAAAAATTACGAATAGAATTATCATATAACCCTGCAATCCTTCTCCTGGGTATCTACCCAAAAAATCTGAAACATTTATTCATAAAGACAAGTGCTCCAATGTTCATTGCAGGTTTATTTACGGAGGCCAAGACATGGAAATAACCAAAATGTCCTTCGATAGATGAATGGATAAAGAAGTTGTGGTATATATACACAATGGAATACTATTCGGCGTTAAGAAAAGATGATATGGGAACATTTGTGACAACATGGATGGATCTTGAAAGTATAATGCTAAGCGAAATAAGTCAGACAGAAAAAGTAGAGAACCATATGATTTCACTGATATGTGGTATATAAACCAAAAACAACAAAAGAACAAGACAAGCAAATGAGAAACAAAAACTCATAGACACAGACAATAGTTTAGTGGTTACCAGAGGGTAAGGGGGGAGGGTAGTGGTAGATGAGGGTAAAGGGGATCAAATATATGGTGATGGAAGGAGAACTGACTCTGGGTGGTGAACACACAATGTGATTTATAGATGATGTAATAAAGAATTGTATACCTGAAATCTATGTAACTTTACTAAGAATTGTCACCCCAATAAACTTTAATTTTAAAAAAAGTTAAGAAAAAAGACCCAGTCTTATATAAGACCCAGCATTATATTATATTATATTATATTATATTATATTATATTATATTATATTATATTATACCCAGTCTTATATTATATTATGTTAGATAAGACTCGGTCTTATAGTAAAATAAGACTGGGTCGTATATTAATCTTTGCTCCAAAAGACACATTAGAGCTGATGGTTCGGCTAGGTCTTATTTTCGGGGAAACAAGGTAGTAATATACGTGTAAAGCTCATACCACATATGTCCATTTGTTTCATTCCACAAGTATTTTATTGAGTGTTGTTTATGTGCTAAGCATTGTTCTAAGAGGCTGCTATATATCAGCAAATAAAATAGACAAAGATTCCTGTCCCAGTGGAAATTATATTCTAGAAAGTAGAGATAGACAATAAATATGAAATATAATAAACAAGTAAATTATTTAGGATGTTAGGTGGTGGTCAATTCTAGGGAAAAATTGAAAGCACATCAGGGAGGGAAACATCAGGAGGGAGGAAGTGAGGTGGGACAGCTTGGTATCAGTTAAGGTGGGCAGGGTTCTCAATGAGAGGTTGAGATTAGAGAAAATATTAGGAGAAAAGGAAGTTGGAGCATGGATATTTAGGGAAAGAGTGCTCTAGGCAGAGGCATAATTATACTTTAATGTACATTAAATATCTTCCACTAGCCATATTTATAGTGGTTTTTCATTGAATTCAATAATATTGACAATAACAACAAAAATGGTCAACATTTATTTAGTGCTTATTATGTGTCAAGTGTTATTTAGGCTTCTAGTGTATTAACTAAATTATCATAGGAACTCTTTGATATAGTTACTACCTTTGAGAGAGGTACTATCCTATTTTGAGATAATAAAACTTAGGCAGAGAGAAATTAGGAACTTGTTCAAGATCATACAGCAAGTAAGTAGAGGAGGGTGAAATCAAACAAAGCATTCTGACTCAAGTATTGAGCATTCAACCACTACACCATACTACATTTCTTTAATTTTAAAAAAAACAGTTAAAGGGGTGCTGGACAGGTTGTCTGGGGTGGGAGTTGGGGTTGTGGAGAGAGGTCTGGACTGTGGAGAAAGATGAGAGGTCTTTTGGGGGTGATGGAAATGTTTTTACTATTTTTTTGTGGTGTTGGTCATTTCACAACCGCCATCAAAACTTACTGAACTATACACTTGAAATGGATGCAGTTTATTATATGTAAATTATTCCTCAATAAAATTTACTTTAAAAGGATACTGGGAAAATTAATTTTGCATATCTTGAAATCATCAATTCCATTCATCCCAGTTACCCTATAGAACATTTCTCTTTGTTTAGCCATGTTTCTAATGCTTGGGCTAAGTGTGATTTATGTGTTCTCTCTTAACTCTTATTTTTCCTTGAGGTTTGACTTATACGGACTATAAAATTTGAGTCTCTTCACAGACTCCAGGGCTGCATTCTACACTTAATGAATGAGCAGCCAATGAATTTGATGGACCAAAAAAAGTATAACAGTTTCTCTTCATTCCTTGCTTGTTGTAGGGAGAATTCTAAGATGGCCGGCAAGATTCCCACCATGTATAACCCTCTTTACTTGAGCATAGGCAGGACCTGGGACTATGACGGGAAATATAAAGTAACCTGTGAATTGGTTACCTTATATGGCAAAAATGATAGGGTGTCACTCCCATAATTACATTACAGAAGATTCCATAATAGCTGACTAGAGAAAGACTCGCATTGTTGGTCTTGAAGAAATGAGCTGCTATGTTGGGAGAAGGCCACATGACAAGGAACTTTGGGGGGCCTTTAAGAGCTGAGAGAAGCCCCTGGCTAATTGCCAGCAAGAGAGGGACCATAGTTCTGCAATGACAAGGAACTCGATTCTGCCAAAAACATGAGCATGGAAGAAGATCCTGAGCTCAAGATACCTTCTTTGCAGCCTTGTATGATCCTGAGTGGAGGTGTGCCAGTTACGTGTGCCTGGACTCCTGACCCACGGAAACTGTAAGATCATCAATGGGTGCTATTTTAAGCCACTATATTTGTGGCCAGCCATGGAAGTTGAATACACTGCTCCTTAAAAAGATCCACTCATTCATTTAATGTTTGTTGAGCTCCTGTTTTGTGTACTGCCCCAGAACAGCTCCCTTAGGCTGGAAATGTCCATCATACTTCTGTTGGTTTAACCCAATTATATTTATGTGTTTCTCTCTGTGTTCCTTGTATAGATTGTCATGGAGGTTAGCACATAGTTCTAGGAACCTAACCACCTGGGTTCAAATCTCAGTTCTGTTTACTAGTTGTGTGACCTTAGATATATTATTACATCTTTGTGCTTCAGTTTCTTCATTCGTAATGGGAGATAATAATAGTTCCTACTCCACTCATATGGGTCTTATTAGTCAGAGTAGGTTAGGTTATGCTGAAGCAAGAAATTAAGCTTACAATAAATGGAACCTCAGTGACTTAATGCAATGAAAACATATTTTCACTCATGCTAGGGGTTCAACTTGGGTTTTCTGCTTCTCATACTTATTCATGCATGCCAGCTGGTGACAGGCCCTCCAAAAACTGAGATGCCACCATCTTAACATACATCCTAGAGAGAGCTGGCA
Source organism: Rhinolophus hipposideros (assembly GCF_964194185.1). Taxonomy (NCBI): domain Eukaryota; kingdom Metazoa; phylum Chordata; class Mammalia; order Chiroptera; family Rhinolophidae; genus Rhinolophus; species Rhinolophus hipposideros. The sequence goes on along the minus strand of NC_138046.1, from coordinate 121,042,755 downwards.
GGTCATTTACAACCTTGGGCACAAAGTGACACACGTTACTTCCACTCACAGTCCATGCTTTAAAACCAGTTACATAGCCCCACTTAACTCCAGTTGGTCAGGAAGAGACTTGAACCAAGAAGGAGCCCACCACATGGAAATCTTTCCAGGAAGGGAGAAGAGCCAGTATACAGGCCGAGGAAGAAGTGACTGACATATTCAAGGAGGAGTAAGAAGCCTACTGTGACAGGTGGGTGGTGACTAAGGGCAGAGATGTAGCAGAAAGCCCTGGAGAGGCAGGGAGGGGTGAGACCACAAAGAGTCTTACCACAATCCACATGGCAGCAGCATATTCCTCAGAAACAAATCTCCATCTCTGAGAGTTTCTGTTGTCTGTCCTATGTAAAATAGCATTCCCCTCTCTCTTTAGCCTGCTTTAATCCCGTCACTAAACTTAAATGTCATTGTATCGTGTATTTATTATTGCTCCCCTCCAGTCTTCCCTATTAGAGAGTAAAATCCATATGGGCAGAGATTCCTGTCTTGATCACTGTATCCCCATTATCGAGTACAGTATATGCACCTAGTAGACTTAATAAATGCTCGTTGAATGAGTAACTGAATGAATAAAGGTGAAGTATGGCTTTCCTTCAGCACTCCAAATTTGATGAGTTCAGTTAAGGAATGCACAGTCTGACTCAAAAGGCATTCCAAGATTCAATCATTGGCAAGAACATGAGATCCTCACAGGAGCAGATGGCAGAAAACACATCTGCATCTTGCTTCTGAAAACCATGGTGCTTCCAGCCCAGATAAAGGAACAGGCCTGCACAGGTATGAGTGTCACTTGCCTCTTTCCATCAGTGATCCCTAATCATACCTAATTTGGTGGGTCTCTGAGGACAAGGGCAGTTCTGGAAACCACATCCATCCTCAGGCAGGCTTGTCCTCAACATAAAGTAGATCCAACTCCCTTCACTATCTGGAAATCCAAAGTTTCTTTCCCTGGAGTCTTTCAAACTGAGAGTTGCCCGAATAAAGCCAGACTGTCTAAGATCTGCTTAGTTTAAATTCACTTTCCTACAGTAGAATATATGTATTTTTATTATTAAATATCTTTTAAAAAATGTTTGAAAGCCTTGTGTATTTTTCAAGTAGGTTTTATTTTTGTTGAGGTATAATTGGCATATAACATTATATTAGTTTCCAGTATATAACATAATGTTGTATATATTGCAAAATGATCATCCCAATAATTCTAGTTAACATCCATCACCATACGTAGTAATAAACTTTTTCTTGTGATGAGAAATTTAAGATCTACTCTCTTAGCAACTTTCAAATATGCAATAATTATATAGTTACAACAAATATTAACTATAGTCACCATGTTGTACATCACATTCTGAAATATTATATAAGGGCCAATCAATAAATTATTTAAATTTGTTATCATGATAATACTGATTACAGATACTACCATCACCATGCTATAGATCTGGAAACAAAAGGTCCAGAGATATAAAAGCATTTTCCCCAAGTTCATCCAATTACTAAAGAAAGAAAAAGGTTTTGAACATGTATCTTCAGATTTGCAGATTGGTGCTCATCCTACATTCCATAACTAGAGGTAATAAACTGTGGTATGATCTCCAGATTAAATCTTCCTGCTCTTAAATAACTCACTTTGTTGTAAATATTTGTTTAAATATCTGTGTTTCACCCAGCAATTCTGCCTCTAGGTATTTATGTGATAAACGAAAACATATGTCCTCCCAAAGATGGGTACACAAATGTTCACAGCAGTATTATTCATAACAAACAAAAACCAGAACCAATCCAAATGTTTATCATCTGATCAATGAATGAACAAAATGTGGCCTATCCATACAATAGAATTCTATTCAGCAATAAAAGGAAATGAGGTATTGATACACACTACAGTGTGATGAACCTCAGAACTTATGGGAAGTGGAAGAAGAAGCCAGGCAAAAAAGATCATGTACTGTATGATTCCATTCGTATAAAATGTCCAGAATATGCAAATCTTTAGAGACAAAGTACATGAGTGGTTGCCAGGGGCTGGGGTGGGCGGGGAAAGGGGAGTGATTGCTAATAAGCATAAGGAATGTTATTGGGGTGATAGAAATTGTTCTCAAATTGAATTGTGATGGTTGCACAATTCTATAAATTGAATTGTGATGGTTGCACAATTCTATAAATTTTGAATTGTATACTTAGAATGAGTGAATTTTATAGTGTGTGTTATACCTCAATAAAGCTGATTTAAAAGTGAGAAAATATGCGTGCATGTGTGCACATGTGCAGGGGAGGAAGGGAGAGAGAGGGAAAGAGGGAGGGAGGGAATAAGGGGGAGAGGAGAGAGGGAGAAGGAGGGAAAGAGAGAGAGGGAGGGAGGGAGGCAGGGAGGGAGAGAGAGAGAGAAGCTGTCTATGGTGCCTCTTAAACTATTAACTACCAGAATACAGGGGGTACCTATATTTTTCACTTCTAGACCCCAGTGCCTAGCACATTTTCTGGGTACAAAGTAGAAAGTCAGAGAAGCTTTGCTCACTGAATGCCTAAATGAATGCAGTGGTGGGGTTGACAGATATGCCTCACTGACTTTTCTTCCCCAGATTTCTCTAAGGTATAGATTTCTTCTTAGCTATCACAACCAGACGTTGGAAATATATCTCAGGGATGATGAAACAAACAAATGTTCTAGTGTTCCGGACAGCTCACCACAACATTATCAAGGAAAGCGCATTCCTACCTTGGAGGCTAAGGATGGAGCCGAAAGATGTGACTGGAGTTTAGACCCTGCAGGCAGTGAAGCTTAGCTGCTGCAGGCTCTGGTGGCCGAGAACCAGTGACCCTGGTCAAGGAGAAACAGGTCAGGTCTGACCAGAAACTGGCCAGATAGTGGCCTGCAGACAGCTCAGGGCTGGGAGCAGGGCTGGAGGAGGGACAACAGCATGTCTGGAAGTCAAAATATTTTCTTTTACCCGGTTGCCAACTTGCAGGGAAGGAAATTAAAGCAAAGCTGCTTACCTAATGTAGGGCATAGATATTTTCCATATTTGTGTAGAAATCTTTTATTTCTGAGACCCGTAAAGAACCAGGTGCACATGGGAAGCAACAGTGTCTACTGGCGTTTTCATACATGGTGGACTGCACATTTCCTTCCTGTGCTTTTTTAAAATGGTTTTTTTAAAAAGAAAGCCCGACTTATAAAATCACGCACGTCTAATTCTCTCTGAGATTTAAGGCCATGAGATGCGACCTGAGCTGAGTCACATCTGAGTCAAACGGACCTGCACCATCTCTCTTCCACCCACAGCAGTGCCCTCTCCACAGGAAAAAAAAAAAATCAAACTGCGTTTGTCCCAGATTGACATCAAGCCTCGATATGATGTCAGAATATGACCTTTTGCTTGATTTGTATGGTCTAGGCATGGTGTCCTTGTGTTTCCTTCTTCCCAACCCTCCGAAAACACTTTCTGAATTTCAGCTCCGATCAAGGAGTCACCCAACAGGAATACAGCAGTAATTTTGTGCTTTTAATGACTCGATCAAGAAAGCAAACATAACCACCGTGCTGTGTTGGAAAATTCATTCCAAATTGATTCACTGAATGTTTATGAGATTTAGGATGGCATTCTGATCTCCCAAATCTTAGGAAGCAGTATGAAGGAAGGAGTGGAATGGGCTTCAAATTGACCATATGGTATGGCAAGGAATCGACGATGCCTTTTCCCCAACTTTCTCACTAAAATCCTCTGGTGATACAAGAGAAGATAAAAAACACACAGCACCAGCAAGAGCCTGACCTATGCCAGTGCTTTGTCAGACTCTCCTAGATGTTTCCCACCAACCACAAGGTTGCCTGAAATAGTTTTTAAAATGTAGTAGTGAGGTCTTTGAAAGCATGTGAGAACATTCTTCCATCTGTCCCCTTGTTTCTGCCCCACGATTGAGAAACGCATGGTCTGTGCCAGCCTGAAATCCAGGTAGCCAACTTTCTACTGTGTGATGGCAGCATCTTATGTGTCTCTCCTCAGGGACACTGGAGGGTGGGGGGTAATGTCTCTCTTCCTGCATTCAGAACTGCTTCACTCACGTGACACCTAAGAAGAGTGGAAAGTAGCTAGGGGAAGTGAGGAGACAGTAGGATTTACATAGTATGTAAAGGTATTTGCTTGGAATTCAAGTATGGGTACTCTGGAAAAGCTGTGGGTGGGGCGCATGAAGAGGGAAGAAGAGGGAGAGAGGGGAGAGAGGCCATAAGAAAGCACGACCATCATTTAAGTATTGATTCCACACTACTTTCCTCTCAGAGAGTATGTCCGTCCAGGAGTGCACATAACTTAGAAAATGTCACTCCTTCAAATTCAGAACAGCTGACTTGGGTCCCTCCATGTCTGTCTCTGCGTGCCTCCTACAGAGAGAGCAGCTCACCAAGCTGGGCTGGATTTAGCATTCAAAATCATGCATTTTTAAGTACAACAGGGCCTTCGACTGAAAGCCAATTAATTCAGACAGTGCTCAGTCAAAGACCCTGAGATGAGCTCCACTGTCAGAAAATAAACTAGCAGAGTGGTTGGAAGTAGAGGAGATAGAAAATTCCATCTGGGTAGGGCAGAGCAGGACTAGTTGTAAGTAGACTAGTCATCTGACTTTGGTTAGGGCCTGAACGCATCAAACTGCTGACGAGTGTCTGATCTGAGGAAATATGTGACCAGCTCCCAGGTGGGCAGAGTGCCAGCTCAGGGGGCTCCGTTGTAAGAGGTCATTATTGATGTATGAAGAAGGGATTATGGTTATTCGCTCTTCCCTGCTTCCTTGGTGAGAGAACCCGCAGTCCTTTGGGGAGGAGAATGTGTCCAGCCTCTCTTGGGCTCCTACCTAGGCCATTTATTTATTTACTTGTTCATCATTCAGACATTTATTCATGCACTCATTCACAAAATAGCTATTGCCCACTTACTGTGATCCAGTCACTGGGCAAGGAGCTGTGACAGAAGACTGAGACGTGGTCCTTACCCCACAGTCTCGTGGGAAAGGCAAATCAAAGTAAACAGGTAATCACATGAGGGTCACCAACCCTGGGGGTGAGTATGAAGTGCTGTATGGACAGAGAAAGGGCTTGGACCCAGATAAGAGTCTGAGAAGGTCCAGGTGAGTTGTTGACAGGAGCCCTAACCAGCTGAAGCAGGAGGGAGGTACACGGTCAGCAGGAGTGGCATATGTGACGGCCTTTGGTGTACTTCAGGGAGCTCATGGTTTTCACCGGGTCTGTAATTCTTAGCCTCCAAGATCACTGGATCGGCATAAGAATGAGAAGTTCTGCGAGAGAGACTCCCTGAAGGAATCAGTTTTTGGAACAAATGGTCAAGTTCAATTAATGAATAATAGAAGAGGATAGGAAAGAAACCCTTTTGAAAAATCATCCACCTGTGTTGCTGCGTGTATCATGGCCTGTGGCTTCTAACCACTGCATCGCATTTCATAGTGCGTGACTCGCACATGTAACAGCCCTCCCCCACTGACAGACCCCTGATTGCTTGCAGGTCCCCATCGCCACAGCGCGCTGTGATGGACAGCTCTGGGGTCGCACTTTATGAACCTGTGTGAGGATTTCTCTGGGACATACATACTCGGGAGCACAAGCGCTGGGTCACAGGGGAAGGTACTCTAATTTGACAAAATATTCTACGACTGGCTTCCAGACGGTGGCACCACTCTACACTCTGACAGCGCACGAAGGGTCTCAGAGCCCCATGTCCGCACTGACACTCAGCGTTTTCCAGCTTCCTAACTTGTGCCACTATGGTGAATCTAAAGTGATATTTCACTCACTGACAGTTAATAAACACAAGTTTTTCCAGAAATAAATAAATAAATAAGAGTGATATTTCATTGTTGTTTTAATTTGCATTTCTCTAATAACAAATGAGCTTGAGGATTTCTTCATAGACTTAATAACAATCTCTCTCTCTCTCCAGGCCCCCCTCGTTTCCTCCTCTGGGAGTTGACTATTCACACCCTCACCTAATTTTTCTGTTGAGCTTCCTGATCCTAGCATTGCTGCTAAAAGCCGAGTGGAGGCAAAGTGATCGTACGGGCTGTTAGCTACCTCGGAGTCAATACAGGGAAGAGAGGGGCAGCACGACAAAGTGATGAGGACATGGGCTCTATAGCCAGACTGCCCTGGCTGGAATCCCACCTCCACGCCCTATAGCTGAGTGCCCATGGACACGTTACTGAACCTTCAGTGCCTCAGTTTTCTTATGTGTAACCTACCTCATAGAGTTGTTGTGAAGATGAAATGCATTTGTATATCAAAAATGCTGCAAACAGCATCTGGCATGTGGGAAGGACACTCAGATGTGAGCTGCTCTTATTTGCCGACTGTCTGCCTCCTGCCTAGCCATGCTCTGTACCCCTGAGGGAGCAGACACTTGTACCGGTGGGCAGCAGAAACCATGCAGACAGAAGACAGCGCTCCCCATTCCTACTCACAGGTGGAACTCTTGCCAAGGTCTTGGGCTGTGGACCTGTGTTCTCCTACGTGGCTTTAAAGCGCCTTCCCATTAATGCACCAATACTGCCACTTCCCACCTGGCCTGTGATGTGGCCCCATCACGCTAGCACAGCAGCAGTCATCTTGGACTGTGACGTGCCTGACAGGAGAAAGACATGTGCTGGGAAGATGGAGGAAGGCACCTGAGTCCCAGAGAAACATCGAGCCACCATCCCAGCCTCCTTTAAAGAAGAACACAATCACTTCCCATATTTTAAGCTATCGTCTTGAGTTTTACGACATATGCAGTTCAATCTCATCCTCCTTTATACACCGTTTTAATTTAAAATGAATTCCATTGATATATAAAAACATGCCCAGTCTGTGACCGAAGACAGACTGCAGTGGAACGTCCCCCCAAAGAGGAGTACTTTACTTACAAAGCTGCTGCTTTACCTCCAGACAAGCCGGGGTTATTTACTTCCTTTATTTTAAAAGAAATCACTGTGCGTTCAGTTCAAATGTTTCTTGCTGACCTTTCCATGTTCAGTATTTTAAGCTTATTAATTTTACTAATGGTCTAAGGACACAGACATAGAAATTGAAACTAAATCACTGATAAACCAGCAGTACACATAATAATATATTCAAAAGCAAAGAGACAGGTGTCCTAACACTCAAACAATTATTCATTAGAGGGAAAAAAGGCACACGATGTTCCCACCTGATTATAAAATTCAACAAATCTCAGCCAAAGCCTCCTTCTTCTCCTTATCTCCAGTACGTACAAGCAAGTTCAACTGCAAAGCTAAAGAATTTGCCAATCCCTTTTCCCGCAAGTGTATTCCTCTTTGTATATACTGTTAATTTTCTTCAATATTTCATCAGAAGTTCCTTAGACCACCTTTAGATAAATTGCCTCTTTTCACTTAACCACAATGGGCCTCTTTATAGAGCAAAAGCAACGTTTATGAACAATTTACCTTCCACTCCTTCCCATCAAATTAAATAATTGGCCCAAAAAGAATATGTCATTCTGCAGATGCTGAAAAGGGGCTTTCCCACCTTCACCCACTCTATTCATGGCAAAGTCAAAACTGGCTTCCAAGCCTAGAACAATTGTCCAATCTCACCACTTTCCCTGCTCACCTGCCATCTCCTTTCAGCTTTCTCAATCCTGTTTGCACATCAGTCTTCATTACTCATTGATCATTTGGGTTTTGGTCCTTATAACTACCCATGCCATTACATATTTTATAAAATTAGTCTTATTGTTTCCCCCTTTTCCGCAGAACCTGATTTTTTTTCTCCTTATCTCTTTAAACACCCAGTTATCCAGCCAGTTGTTACTGTGTTTACATGGGCTTTGCATGAAATCGAATTTTGCTCTCTCAACAGTGGTATGAGGTAAGACCCAAAGGAGATAAGGAAATGTGGGCTCAGAAAAATAACTTGCTAAAGTCCCCAAGACATCCACTTTATGTTCCAACCTTCTTCTCTCTAGAGTAGTACTGTCCAATAGAAATATGATGCACTGCACATATGTTATTTTATGCATACAAAATTTAATTTGGGTAGCCAGATTTAAAAAGTAAAAATAGGTGAAATTTATTTTAACTATATATTTTATTTAATCCAAATATTCCAAATAGGATCATTTCAACATGCGATCGATGTAAAAAGTAACAATTAATAAGATATTTTACATTATTACAGTCTATCTCAGTTTGGACAATCAATTTTTATTAGAAATAATTGATCTGGATTTAGGTTTCATAAAATATACAGTTGAAAACGTAGATTTACATAACCAAATTCTACCAAACATGTTTAAAAGTTTTCTGAACACTGAATGTAGTACCAGTTCTTTCAGTAAAGTTTAAGTTTAACTTCATCATGATTACATAAAGCTAAAATCAGCTTGTCAGTTGCACTAGCCATATGCCAAGGGCTCAGCAACCACATGGGGTCACTGGCTGCCATATTGGACAGCACAGCTCTAGATGGAGAAATGTGTCCTCCCAGACAACTGGGCTGCATGTTCCCATCTGAGCTCAATGTCTCCTCGTCACTGCCCATCCTCCACGTCACAGCTCAGATCTTCCTCCTACAATGAGATTTTCCCAATATACTCAAAAAGGAAATGAGCTTCTCCTCTTCTGAACTTGCAGAACACTTTCTCTGGGCCTCTTGAATGGCAACCATCATATTTCTCTTTGTATAACAGACATTGCTTTTCATTTCTGTCTCTTGTACTACCCACCATCTTTGACCTACCTCAAAATGTATGAAAAGCAGGTCCTCAAAAATATTTTTTGCATGAATTACCCAAAATGATTTCTGAAGGATGTATTAAAAAGAGACTAGTGTAAGCCCTTGAAATGAATATCTTTACTCTCCATAAACAAAACCAGAAGAGGAAAATAACTTTAGTAAAAAATTATAATCTCTTTGGTGTCCTCATATAAGCTGAGAAAGAATATGGTGAAAAGAAACATTAGTATACCTTATTTTTTTTTGTAAGTTTTATAACAGACGCCTTGGTATCACAAGACAAGGGGCATTTTAAATGTACATGTTTATATATGTTTCTTATAGTAAGATGGAATAAATATCCAGACAACCTTCCATGGAAAATAACCAGGAATGTTGTATAACATATTTTAAAACTATTAAAGATATGCATGAGTAGGCAAGAAAGTAAGAAACACTTAGATCTCAAAATAATCAGAGGACATTGCAGCCCCACAGCCAGTGTTTGTCTGGAAGGCATTTGCTGAACCCAGAGAACCTAAATTCTAGGCTTCCTGGTCTCGTAGGATTCAGGGGACTAAATGCAAATTCCAGGGTCTGCCCGAGGTGGCAAGTGGAATAAGATATTCTTTCCCATAAAGCTGGAACTGCAACAGGATATATCCTTGTGATAGGGGTAATACCTGTCCCTCCAACCAGAAGGAGGGGAATTTGCTACCTCAGACGTGGTCAGTGGAAACAAGGCCAGTGTACATCACCAGTAGAATGGGTACATTGTGGTATATACGTAGAAGGAAATGTGGCAGAGCAACAAGAAATAATAAATTATGAACGAACATAACATTGTGGATGAACTTACAAATATAATCACAAGCAAAAGGATCAGATACAAAAGAGGACATTCTGTATGACTCCACTTATATAAAATATAAAAATGGGGAAAGCAATCTATGGTGATGGAGGTTAAAGTATTAGTTACCCTTGAAGAGGATGGGTTGGAGACCATGGTTATTTATAAACCTTCAGCAGCACTGATGCCCATTTGTATTATTTGTTCATATGTGTGTATGTGTATTTATATACGTGGGGTGCCAAAAAAATGTATACAAGTGGACACGTTGGTCAATGTTGCTCAAGCAGTAGTTTGCTGTAATCAGAAGTGTCTGGACACTGATAGTAACCACTTTGAGTATCTCTTGTAATTGCAGAAGTCAAGCGTGACTTGTATTCATCTTTTGTTATTGGTATATATTGAGTATTACAATTTTAATACAGTTTTTCTTTCTTAAAATGTATATATGTTTTGGCACCCTCTGTATATAAAAATGTATAAATTATAAGCATAATTTATGTTTTCTTTAATTATATGTAATTATATATATAATTATAAATATATATTCAATTTATGCTCATATCTTCTTCATAGAATGCTGATACAGTCTGCTAAGCAGGTTCTTGCCTCATACCTCTTGCTGACTTCTAGCAACTCTAATCTACTAAAACACAGCCCCCAAACTCTGAGTGAATGACCTCTTTGCACCCCAGGAACTAAGATCCAAGGGTGACAGGATGTCAAGTGTTAGGTCCACACACCTAACACATACATACAGGGAAGGAAATGACGGCACAACAAAAGGCTCTCCCACCGTCATTCTCAGTGGTCACCCGCTCTCAGTGGAAGTCAGTTCCCAGAAGCCAATGAGGCACCACCCATGTGTCAAGAGACAGGAGACAGAGATAGGTGCATCTCTCCTCTCTGATGGGATTCTGTTCCACACTGGAGCCAGTGCCTGTGTTGCAGAAACGGGAGGAAGCAGCCCCGAATCCAGGACCCTTCGTTTACATAATGACTAGGATGTGAGCTCAGAAGGGAGGATGGGCCTCACCAGCAATATGTGGATCAGACTGTAGGTCGAACCGGGCATGCAGCTATCTCGCTAGCTCAACTAACCAAATACTACAAGTGGACGTCGTGCCATCACATTTCAAAATACAACATTGCTGAAGACTGATAAATACATGATCAAGCTAAACCAATTTCCAGGTATGTATTTCCCAGATACTTTCAAAAGCCCAGTTTACCAAGAGCTGTCAGAGTTCATTTCCTCATTCCAGACTTCTGTGATTTCATCAGAAATGAGTGGCTGATGGGTTCCCTTGTGAAAGTGCCCCATTTGGACAAGTTAAATGAGTAAACCTGGTTTAAAAAAATACATGCACCAAGAGCCTCTGGGCATTAGGTATGATTTCTAAAAGCCCAAGCATTCTTGGCTACTTGTAAGTATTATTGGAAGGCACTCAAGACAAATACTCCATTTGCCTGATCTTCAGCAAAGAAAATATAAGCCTGTGTGAGCTAATGTGGGTGTTATTTTAGAATTAGGTCTGCTGCCATCTCAGGGAGCTAATACCATTGTCCTCACCTCAAAGCCTTTTGAGCTGAGATTTAGAAGGCGGGCAGACTGCAAAGCTTGTGACTTTGAGTGCGGTTCTAGAGAAACTCACATAGGAGTTGGTTTGGACTGGTCATTCACAAGACTTTCCCTTAACTCACTAGGTACTTGGATCAGGGAAGAAGTTAAAATAGCAGGAACAGCAAGGGCAGGTTTCATTAGCATTCAATCCAGGTACTCACTGGGGCTTTGCCCTGCAAAAGGTCCCACAATTAGTTTAATATTCTGTTGTCACCATCTCAAAATTATTAATAAGTCTTGAAAGAAGGGCTCTGCATTTTCGTTTTGCACTGAGACTCCCAGATTACTGTGTTTCCCTGAAAATAAGACCTAGCAGGACAATCAGCTCTCATGTGGCGTTTGAGCAAAAATTAATATAAGACCTGGTCTTATTTTACTATAATATAAGACCTGGTGTAATATAATATAATACCGGGTCTTATATTAATTTTTGCTCCAAAAGACGCATTAGAGCCAATTGCCTGGCTAGGTTTTATTTTCAGGGAAACACGGTATGTGACAATCCTGGAAATAGCAGTGTGGCTTTACTTCTACCCTCTCCCTGGACATCTTCCTTTCTTGTCATTTGCATCTACAGTAGTCCCCCCACTTTATCCGTGGTTTTGCTTTGTGCAGTTTCAGTTACCCACGGGCAACTGCAGTGGGAAATATTAAATGGAAAATTCCAGAAATCAACAATTCATAAGTATTAAATTGTGCACTGTTCTGAGTGGCCCGATGAAATCTCACGCCATCCTGCTCCGCCTCCCTGCCCCAGACAGGAATCATCCCTGTGTCCAGCATCTCTACACTACAGATGCTTGCCGACCATTAGTCACTTAGTAGCCGTCTCTGTTATCAGAATGACTGTCGCAAGGTATTGCAGTGCTTGTGTTCAAGCCACCCTTGTTTTACTTCAGAATGCCACATTCAGGACTTTTATTACAGTATATTATTATAGTTGTCCTATTTAATTATCAGTATTGTTGTTAATCTCTTACTGTGCCTAATTTATAATTTAAACTTTATCATAGGTATGGTAAAAATATAATATGTATAGGGTTTGGTACAATCCGCAGTTTCAGGGATCCACTGGGGGTCTTGGGACATATCCCCAGCAGATCAGGTGGACTACTTATAATATTCTCTATCCACATTGATTTAATATTTCTTTTTTGGCAGCTGGGTCCCTTGAAAGGGTTTGGCCCACCAGAAAGATGAAAAAGAGGATCAAAGAACAGTAATATGAAATGAAAATTTCAGAAGGAATGGAAACTGGGTGTGGGATATACAGGACTTTTCTGTACAATCTCTGCAATTTTTCTAGAAATCTAAACTTACTCCAAAATAAAAAGGCCAGCTTATATCATGCATTTACAAAATAAGTATTTTTAAAAATACAACTGTAAAATAATAAAAAATGTTTGGTGATGGAAAGAGGACTGACTCTGGGTGGTGAACACACAATGTGATATGTAGATGATGTATTACAGAATTGTACACCTGAAATCTGTGTAATTTTACTAACCATTTTCACCCCAGTGAGTTTTAATGGAAAAAAAAAAATCCTCTCATATCTGAAACTGAAAAAGAGACAACATTCTTCTGAAAAATTACGAGACCAAAGAAAAATTAAAAACTGAAATTATAAACTTCACAATATAATGCTAATGTTATTTTTAGAACTATTAAAGGATTTAATTAAAATGTTTAAATATAGGAAAAACATGTTTAAATATCAATGGTGTACTTTTAAACCAGCAACAACAGCAAAAATGAAAATCCCCTTTGCAATTGCCATGAAAACTATAAGAGTTATGAATCAATTCAGTAAGCAATTTGCTTTATCAATATACATATATGTGAATGGGCTATAAAATTTTGCTAAAAGATACTAAAGAAGACCTGAATAAAATGAAGAACCATATTTCTGGCTGGAAAGATTTAATTTTGTAAAAATCTCAGTCTTCCCCAAATTATTACATAAAAATAAAATCTTTTTGTAATCTGAGAAAAAAAACAAAACAAACTCAAGAAAAAGCTCTCTACTCCCTGTGGGGAGGCAGGAAAGCATCCTAGAGGGGAGGGTGAGGTCAAAGACTAAAGCCTGCAAGCCCGGGACACAGAACCTGCCTAGGACTCGTGCTGACCCAGGTCGGCAGGGACTTAACTCACTGGGAAACATGTTGAGTGTCTCTTGTGTGAGCGTGCTCTAAGAAAGCTGTTAAGAATACTCCCTGTCCTCATCTCTAAGAAGCATGCACTTGAGCAGCAGAGAGAATTTGACCATGGCTCCAGAGGTAACAGAAAGGAAGAGGTGCAAAGCTGAGATGTCAATCTCAAGCTAAAGTGGCTGGGAAAAGAACATTTTCTTCTTTATTTCACTGCATAATGCCATATTATGGGAAAAGGATAAAGCAGATGGAAGCCAAAGTTCGGTGCAAAGCACACGTGGCAGCAGATAAGAACTACCATAAATTGGAGGCTTGCTACTTACCAGGCTTGCTGTTCGATGTCTTAGAAGCATTTTTTTTTCGTTCAGTCAACACAATAACTGTAATAAATTAGGCAGCTTTATGACTTCTATTTCATAAATGAGGCAACCGAAACTTGGAGCAGTTGAGCAATGTTCCCAAGCTCACAAAGCTAGTAAAGGGCAGATCCAGGACTTGAAGCCATTCCTTCATTCTTTTCTTCATTCATTCATATGTCAGTGATTATTTTGAGTACCACCCATGGCCTGGGTATTGTTCTGGGGTCCAGAGATAAAGCAGTGAACAAAACACAAGCCAGAACCGATCTCTCCTTTCTTGGAATGTACATTTGAAGGGAAGGTTAAGCAGAGAGAGAGTAGAAAAGCAACAAACGAATCCGAGTTTCTCAACCTTGGCACTACTGACACTTGAGGTCAGATAAATCTTCATGGTGGGGGCCGTCCTGTGTACTGTAGGGTATTGGACAGCATCCCTGGCCTGTACCCGCTAGATGTGGTGGCATCCCATCCTCACCTCCAGGTCGTGACAACACAATCATCTCCAGATGTTCCAAAATTGCTCCAGATTGAGAAACACTCAAACAAACTTAACCATTTCTGGGAGCGATAGGTGATATATAAAATAAAATTGGGTGATGGATAGAGAGCACCAGGAAGGCACCCCTTCAGATTGAAGGATCACAGAAGGATATTCCAAGGTGAACAGGCCAAGAAGCAGACCTTGTAAAGTGGGGGCAGAGAGTTTCAGGCAGTGGGAACAGCAGGTGCAGAGGTGGTGAGGTGGTGAGGAGCTTGGTGTGCTAAAAGAACATAAACAAAGCAAAGAGGCTGAAGTGTGATGACGTATGATGGGTGGGCAGGGCCAGATCATACAGTAACTTGTGATTTATGTTTTCAAAAGATAATTTACTGGTTCAGTGGAAAACAGTTTCGGGTAGCAGAAGAAGGAACTTGTTGTCTGGGAGAGAGATGACGGCTGGTAGAGTGTTTCAGTGGAAGAAATGGGGAGACACTGGACAGGTGTGACACATGGAGCTGAAGAGCTGAAAGGCTGGCTGACAGACTGGGTACGGACGAGTTCCCCTCCTCCTTTGGGTGGGCCCCATTTTCTGTATTCCTGGAAACCCAGCTCTGCTTCCAGACTTGCCACATTTCTGTTTGCTTGGATTCCATCTCTGGTTCTTCATCCCTCTCTGTACCCTCATCTTCTAGTAGATCACCCCTGCCCCCCCACCCAGGTCCGCTCCACGTCCAGAAGCCACATCTTCCTTTCGCCTCCCTGCCATTCACTCACATCCGCTTCCCCTCCAAACACTGTCAGCATTCTAACTCTCTCGGGAGCTAAAGCTGAACATTCTGTTTCTGAGAATATAGAAACCCACTAAGTCTCTCCATTATGAATTCCGGAGAAGGTCCTCGTGGGTTTCTCAGAGTCATCTTACAAACAAAAGACATGGTACATAAAGAGGTCAGCAATGCAAGAGAGAGGAATGATTTTAATCTTAACAGTGCGACGTAGTGACCCAAGGAGGGACATTTAAATAGTGATATTTCTAGTGCATTTGCTTGTAGGGGGTTCAATCGTGTCCTCCCAAAAGATATGCTCAAGTCCTAACCCCCAGTACTTGTAAATGTGACCATGTTTGGAAATAGGGTCATTGCAGATGTAATTATTTTAGATAATCACATTGGATTAGGGTGTGTCCTAAATCCAATGACTGGGGTCCTTATAAAAAAAAGAGGAGAGAACACATGCAGACTCAGACACCCACAGGCAAGAAGGCGATGTGAAAACGGAGGCAGAGACTGGAATGATGCAGTTACAAGCCAAGGAACTCCAAGGATTGCTAGGAACCACCGGAAGCAAGGAAGAGGCAGGAAGGACCCTCCCTGGGAGACTTCAGAGGGAGCATGGCTCTGCTGACACCTTGATTTTGCACTTCTGGCCTCCAGAAATGAGAAGAATAAATGTCTGTTGTTTTAAACCACCCAGTTTGTGGTCATTTGTTTTAGAAACCCTAGGAAACGAATATAATACTCATTTGGACAATTTGTGCCAAAAGGTACATTTTCTCTACATGTGAATTTTCTGCTGCAAAACTACAACACAGAGAATGTGAAAGATATAGTTTAATGAGGAGAAGAACTCCAGCGTGTGAGCTTCTGAGCTCCCCGGGCCCTTATTAAACTGCCTTTTCTCCGCTCCCTTTAGCTGCACCACTGCTCCACGAGACCCACGCTCCTGACGCCCAGGGCTCTCTGCTGGGTCCTTTGTACAGTGAGTTTAATGTGCATCCTCAGGGCCCTGAAGCCTGAGCACTGCAAGTGGGGGTGCCTGAGTACAGGTTGACCAAGCCTTTGCACACTCTGATTACTCTTTCCCACAGGCCATAAGCTTCACATAGGCTCACATCACTACAAAAAGACCTGCGCATGGTCTTCCACAAGTATCACCCATGTACCACACCTGAGTCAGCCTTGGCAAAATGCCAGGGAGTGAACCACGGTTTCACCCCCAAGTCCATCTACAGCCTCATTTACTGGTGCTCCCTTAGGTCTGCATAAATCGTTCCCTAGATCCGAGAAGTGTTTCTTTTTTACATCTACTTCTGTGCCCATGCAATGGGAATTTAAACAGAGATATAAATCTACCCAAATTATACATGACCTTGGAGCTCCAATGATAGAACACACTAGGCAGGAAGAGAAATGTTTTGTATGGTGGCCTCTCTGTCACACATTCAACTTGCAGGCAGAGGACTAGCTGCCCCTTTTCTTAGTCATAGACAAGAAAAAAGACACGACATTGAAGTACAAAAGCAGCAAACAGATGGCAATGTAAAAACATTTGATAGAATGATGCGAAAGTCCTCATTGTAACACATTCCCTTACAGTTATCATCTACCTCAATGTTTCCCCTTCCCCACACTCTCTGTTTTTCTAAAGTCAAAATTTTAAATATATTTTTTCCTGGAATACATGTGCATCGTAAGAACTTTGTTCACACAGGTAAGCACAAAATCCTGGGGTAAGAATGTAGGTGTTTATGTGTGCATACACAGATCAAAAGGCAATGAATCTATAAGCTCAGTTCTGTAATTTTATAACTATAATAAGTTTTGTAATTTGTCTTACACTTAAAATATATGTGAGCATCATCTATGATATTGACTATTCTAAAGCATTAACTTCAATTGTTAAAACAGTGTTCAACAATAGTGGTCTATGATAATTTAAATAATCCACTATTACGAACTGTTTCCATTCTTTCTTTGCCCTTATTTTTAAAAGACTATGATAACACATCCTTGAAGCCAAATTCTGGCACACACCCAGGGTAATTTCCACAGAAGAGATGTGGACATGTGGGGTCTTGTCTACTACAGAATTGTCCCCCTACCCACACCAAAAATTGCATGCATTTGTACCTCCAGTAGCATATCTGAGTGTTTCTTTCCTACCCAATTACCAACATTAGGTATTATACATTATTCATGTTTTTCAAACTTACCCATGAAAAACGGAGCAAGGCATTGAATGTTATGTTAATTAAAGAAACTGTATATACATAAAGCTTTTTAAAAATAAGGAATCATAGATCTAATTGTAAAAGATAAAATTTAAAAGCTTCTAGATGGCACCCCAATAAACTTTAATTTTAAAAAAAAGCTTCTAGAAGAAAACATAAGAGACTATCCTTCTTACTTTGGGGTAGGCAAACATTTCCTAGGACATAAAATTTGATAAATTTGACTTCATCCAATTAAAAAAAAACATTTTGCTCATGAAAAGACACCATTGCTGATGTAAAAAAGGCAAGAAATGTTTACAAAACATACACGTATATCTAACAAAGGACTTGTACTCAGATATACATATATTTTAAAATTCCTACCAATAAATAGTCACAAAAAAAAAACACAACCCAATAATGAGTGGGGGAAAAAAAAATACGAACAGGCAATTCACAAAATAAAATCCTCAAATGGTCAACAAACATATGAAAAGGTGTTCAACAAGGAAATTCATAGTAAAGCCACAGCGAGATTCAATAAGAGATCCTAGACAGCGCTAGAACACAAGAGCAGAAACAAAGGAAAGAAACATTAGAAAAAAAGAAGAAAAACTAAATTTATTCCTAGAACACATAGTGCTATATTAATTGTAGTGGAAGAAAATCCAGAAATCTATCCTGAAAAGCTACTAGAACTATTGCTGGATTTAGCAACATCTCAGGATGCAAGGTCAATATACAAAAACAACTGTATTTCTACTTGCTATCAACGAAGAATTGGAAAATATAGTTTAGAATTTAATCAAAATACATAAAGCACTTAGGGACAAATGTAACTATATATATACATATATATATATATATATATATGTATATATATATCTACAACTTAAACACTGAAAATTTAAAAAGGTTACTGAGAGAAGAAATAATACATAAATTGATCTGTCAGTTCAATGCAATCCCTATCAAAATTCTAGCATCAGTTCTTACATAAATTGAATTATAAAATCTTATAAAAATGCAAAGAACCCAGATTAGCAAATACATTTTGAACAAGAAAGACAAAGTTAGAGGGTTTATATTACTTGATTTAAAGATTTGCTATACACAATGAGATACCACCTCACCCCAGTCAAAATGGCTATTATCAATAAATCAACAAACAACAAATGCTGGTGGGAATGTGGAGAAAAGGGAACGCTAGTGCACTGTTGGTGGGATTGCAGATTGGTGCAGCCACTATGGAAAACAGTATGGAGGTATCTCAGGAATCTGAAGATAGAACTACCCTATGATCCAGTAATTCCACTCCTAGGCATCTACCCGGAGAAATCCAAAACTCCAATTCAAAAATCTGTATGCATGCCTATGTTTATTGCAGCACTTTACACAATAGCCAAGATATGGAAACAACCGAAATGCCCATCGGTAGATGACTGGATTAAGAAGCTGTGGTACATTTATACAATGGAGTACTACGCAGCCATAAAGAAAAAAGAAATCTTATCATTTGCAACAACATGGATGGATCTAGAGAACATTATGTTAAGTGAAATAAGTCAGAAAGAGAAAGACAAGTACCATATGATCTCACTTATATGCGGAATCTAAAGAAAAGAATATGTGTATGAACTAATCAGAAACAGTTTTGGGGACACAAAAAACCGAGAGTTGTTAGATGGGCGGGGGGGAGGGGGTTGGGGATGGGGGGAAGGGTGAAGGGATTGGGGGGCGGCTGGTGACCACAGGATGGCCTCAGGGTTTTCTGAGAATTACTTTGGGGAACTTATTCAATACTGTTTGGGGATTTTGTTGGGTGTCCGATGGACATGTGTCCTGTTTGGGAGACCACCTCAGGGATGCTGTGGATGCCTGGTCATGGCATTGTACACCAGAGACTGGACATTAATGAATGCCAACTATAATTTTATGTGTATAATGTGATGGCTCGGTGTGAGGTCGGGGTGGTGGTGGATGGGGGGAGGGGGGTTCACGGTGTGAGGGATGTAAAAATAAAATAAAACTAAAAAAATAAAAAAATGAAAAAAATAACTAAATATAAAGATTTGCTATAAAGCTACAGTAATCAAGACAGAGTGGTATTGCATAAAGAAAGTCATATAGAAAAATGAATCAGAATAGAGAATCCTCAAACAGAAACACACAAATAATGCAATCAATTGACTGTCAATAAAAGTGTCAAAAAGTAATTCAATGGTCAAGAATATAATTATTTGATGGAGCTGGAACAACGTTTATTAAAAAATGAAACTGGTACACACACACACACACACACACACACACACACACACACGTTCACAACAGAATCATAGACCTAAAGGTAAATGTTAAAATTATAAAACATTTTGAAGAAAATCTGTGATCTTTTAGTAGACATATTTCTTAGGATACAAAAATAACAGGCCTAGATGAAAATATTAAAAATTGGACTCCATCAAAATTAAAAACTCCTAGTCTTTGAAAGATATTATTAAGATTTGGAAACTTTACAAAGGAAGATATATGAATGGCTCATAAACACATGATAAAATATTTATCATCATTAGTCATCAGGGAAATAAAAATTAAAGCAATGAGTTACCACTATAAAACTCCTGGAATTAAAACATACTATATGATTACAGTATGAAAAACAAATGTTGGCAAAAATGTAGAATAACTGGAATTCTCATACCTTGCTAATGGGAGTGTAAAAATGTGACAAACCGCTAGAGAACTGTAGGGTAGTTTCTCACAAAATTAAACATATATTTACCATATGATCTGGCCATTTTACTCCTCGATATTTACCCAAAAGAAATGAAAACATATGTCCCCCAAAGAATTGTACACAATGTTTATAGTAGCTATATCCAAAATAGCCCCAAACTGGAAATAACTCAAATGTTCATCAATAGATGAATAGATAAAACATATTGTGCTATGTGCAGACAATGAAATATGACTCAACAATAAAAAGAAACAAACTATTGAGATACACAAGAACACACATGAATCTCAAAAACATGTTGAGCAAAAGAATCTAGACAAAAAAAAAAGTACACATCCCATATGATTCCAATTATAAGAAATCCTAGAACAAGCAAAACTAATCTATAGGGTCAAAAAGTAGATCAGTGATTGTTTGGTACGAGGGGAGAAGGTACTGACTGGGAGGAGCCATGAAGGAGTCCTTTGTGGTAATGGAAATATTTGATAGCTTGATTGTATGGGTGGTTACATGGGTATATACATATTATATTATATTATATTATATTATATTATATTATATATTACATTTATTATATTATGTATGGCAAATTTCATCCACCTTTACAGTTTAAAATTACATATTTTATTGAATGCTAATCATACTCCAATAAAGTTGATTTTCAGAAAAAAAAAATAATGAGATACAATTACATAACCACCAGTATGACCAAAACTACAAAGACTAGCAAGACCAAGTGTCGACAAGAATATGAAGCAATTGAAACTCTTGTACATTGATGGAAAACTTTTTTGGCAGTTAAGTTAAATAAACAGCCTTCCTATGACCCAGCAATTCCACTCTTAGCTTTATACCCAAGAGAAATTAAAACATATGTCCACAAAAAGATTTGTACAAGAATGTTCCTAGAAGCTTTATTTGCAACAGCCAAAGACTGGAAACTACCCAAATATCCATCAACAAGAGAATAAAAAGAAAACAAATTGTGGCGTGCTCATACGATGGAAAACTACTGGGCAATAAAGGAACAAACTAGCGATGCTCAACATGGACAAATCTGCAAAGCATGTGGTAAATGAAAGACACATGAGAGTACATACAGTGTGATTCCATTTATAGGGATTGCAAAAACAGGCAACTGATCAATGTGGATAGAAATCAGAATGGTGGTTGCCTCGGAGCGGGAGAACGAAATGGAAGAGAGCACGAGGAAACTTTCCGGGGTGATTGAGATGTTTATCTTAATCTGGGCAATGGGTGTGTGCATGTCTCAAACTTCACCAAGCTGTACACTTTAAGACTGGTGCATTTTGCTACGTATAAATTACACCTTGACAAAGCATGAAACAAACAAAAATAAAAGTCGAAGCCAGGAAGATTTGAGGGGTGGAGAGTTCTTCAGAACTTGTGTTTACTGGTGCTAATTTTCTCATTTTCTTAGAGATTCCAAAGATGCTAATTATCCAGAATATTCTTCACAAACAACAAAATTCCTCTGAGAGCAATGTGACACGGAGCTCTAGTCCTCAGAAGGCCCAAAGAAACAAAAACAGGAGCCTGCTGAGATGTGGAAGCCCAAAACCTTTGAACTCACAGAAGAAGGAATTCTAAATTGGGAACCCAAACATTGTTTCCTAGCAGAAACATGCACGCATGCGAAAGCTTCAGGCAGGCGATGAGGCTATTGAAATGGCGATCTGGTCAGCACAGATGTCTTAGGCATTCAGAATGGACTCAGTGCCTGCTTTAAACAAATAACGGCTTTCTCCCAGAGTTACTCATAACAATCCATGCACTGTGCGGTCCCAGTTAATCTGACTTGCGGGTTCCTGAGCTTGAGGGCCATGTGTGTCAGAAGGCTTCTCATCTGCCTTGGACAAACACTGCTTGCCCCACAAGAAGCAGTGCATTGCCTGTGGGGGTTATTGTTGCTGTCATGCAATACGAAGCAGCTAGACTGCACAATCAGTGAGGGCCTTCCCAAACCAGGGCTATATCACAGTCCAGCTCATCATGCCACAGCTTCAAAACTTCAGCCAGAGATTTCATATGGGGGTCACCTAGCTGCACACTCATTCCTGAGGGGTAGCGGCCCTCTCATCAATAGGTCATGGTGTAAATTTAGCTGCTTAGGAAGCATCTGCAGATGTGTAGATCTGATTATAGGCTGGTACTAGATGGTAGATGTAACCTAGAAATCCTCAAACTTAGATGAACTCTATTCAGGGCTGGCTTCATGGGAATACCACCTGTGCACAGGGCTCCATGCTCAGACGGGCTCTGAACTTGGTTCAATACTCAGCTGTCGCCATCTTGAAATTCTAAATCATTTTTTCAAAAGGAGCCTCGAATTTATTATGTTGCACTGGGCACAGTGCAGTTTAACCCCAAATGGAGCATAGACCTAAATGTCAGAGCTGAAACTATACAACACTTAGAAGAAAACATAGGAGTAAATTTTCGCAACCTTGGGTTAGGCAAAGCCTTCTTAGATACAAAAGCATAAGCAACAAAAGAAAAAATAAGTTGACTTCGACAAAATTAAAGCTTTTGTGCTTCAAAGGATATCATCAAGAAAGTGGAAATATAACCCAGATAATGGGATAAATATATTTGTAAATCATGTATGTGATAAAGAACTTGCATCTAGAATATAAAGAATTCTTGCAATGCTATAATAAAAAGACAAGTAACCCAATTTAAAAATGTGCACAGGCTCTAATAGGCATTTGTCCAAAGAAGATGTACAAACGGTCAGCACATGAAAAGATTTTCAACATCATTAGCCATCAGGAAAATGCAAATCAAACCCATAATGAGATAGCACTTCATTCCTACCAGGAAGACTATAATCAAAAAGACAGATAATAACAACTGTTGGCAAGAAGGCTGACAACTAAGAACACTCATACACTGCTAGTGGGAATGTAAAATGGTTCAGTCACTTGGGAAAATGGTTTGGTCGTTCCTCAAAATGTTGAACAGAGTTACTGTATGATTCAGAAATTCTACTCTTAGGTATCTATCCAAGAGAAATGAAAACATATCCATACAAAAACTTATACATGAATGTTCATAGCAGCATGATCAATACTAGTGAATAATAGTATTCTCCAGTGAAGACAGAGCAAAGGTCCATCAACTGATGAATGCAAATTGTGGTATGGAATATTATTTGCCAAGAAAAGAATGAAACATTAATGCATGCTACAGCATGGGTGAACCTTGAAAACACTAAGCTAAATTAAATAATCCAGAAAAATCACATAGTATGATTCCATTTATATGGAATATCCAAAATAGGCAAGTCCATAGAGACACAAAGTAGATTAGTGGTTGCCCAGGACTGGATGTGGGGTTGGGGGAAATGGAGAACAATGGCTAATGGATACGGGGTTTCTTTTGGAGTGATAAAAATGTTTTAGTTGATTGTGATGATGGTTGTACAATTCTGTGAATATACAAAAAAGCACTTCATTGTACACTTTAAATGGGTAAATTTTATGGTGTGTGAATTATATCTCAATAAAACTGTTTTGTTTAAAGTAATGTCAAGTAATCATTAAAGTTTTAGCATGTTAGCGACTTTTTTTCTTCAGTCTTTTTTAATTGAATGAATCAAGGCACCCAGAAAGGAATCAGCAATACATACATTATCATCCAAGCCCAAATACATTATTCCCCTGGGCCACTAAATCAGAATGCAGGTGAGTTACCTGAGTCTCTTGCACGGCAGCGGACTCCCATGCTACTGCCTCCTGCATCTCTGCCCTCAGCTGTAGTTCCCTCAGCCACCAAAATCTTACCACTGTCTTTTTTAACATAGGGTAAGCAAATCTAAGAAAGATGATAAGCAACATTTGTTCTTATTTTTTGATTGGCTTTTTTCAAACAAGTCAGAATTCAGCTGTTCTTTCAGGCCATGATAGTATTGACAACCAAAATCTCTCAGAAAATTCATCCAAAGAATGTACAACATATCCAAACTTAACTGCATCTGGTCTTTAAAACTACAAACTACTAGGACGTCCCCTGGAGTGTTATTATTTACAGAGGATTTTTTCTTCTGCCTCTAATATTTTCATGGCTGTGCTGACTGGAGGCTTTTAGAATAAGGGCTACTGTGGAATGCTAAACAACTCCTTCCCCAGAATCCTCTGTGGCTCTATTACTCAATTATTCCATTCCCATGAGTGTCTCCTAGGAACAGCAATCATTTTCTTTTCTCACACACATGCGCATCCACACAATTGCATCAGGCCTTAAAGGTCCAAGTTCATATGATGCGTTTGGGGAAGGCACGAAAGCTGAAGAAAAGCAGGGACCAGAGACTAGGGGAGACAGCAGCAATGTTTAAAGTGATGTGATGGAAATAGTCTAAGTGGCGGGGCTGTGTTGAGTGGAGTAAAACTAATCAGTCAGCAGAGCAGGGATTCCAAGGCGGAAGGACCAGCTGAGTGCCCCGGATGATAGGAATGGCAGCACTTCCGTAGTGGAGAACCTGGAGAAGGAAAGCGTTCCAAGTACAGTTGTCAGATACAATATAAGACACCCAGTTACATTTGAATTTCAGATAAAGAACACGTACTTATGTAGTACAAGTATATCCCAAATATTGCACAGGATCTATTTATTAAAAAATTACTTGTTTTCTGAAATTCAAATTTATTTGCTACATCTGGCAACCCTAACTCTAAAGAAAGAAAGCCTCAGCTCAGGTAATGCCAGGTAAGAGTGAGAGGGCAGAGGAGATTCCGAATATGGCCACAGTACTCGTCCCCAAGCACAAGAATGACAAGACACAAATACCAAGTTAACTCACTAAATAATAAAGAATAAAAGAGTTGTTGCACTAAATTTGATATATTCCCATGAAGTTCAGAGAGTTCCACCACTTGGAGGACATTTTCACCAGTTGAACAGATGAAAACCTGAAAGCCAGAGCTCCAGGAGGCCAGTGTTCTAAGCCAGTGGTTCTCAACTGGGGGCAATTTTGGTAAGATCTGGAGGGCATCTGCCACCACAGGGGGAGAGGGAGCTGTGATGGTATCCTCATAAAGTGGGTAGAGGTCAGAAGTGCTGCTCAATGTTCTACAGTTCATGGGACAGCTTCCCACAAATGAAGAACGATCTGGCCTCAAGTGTAAGAGTGCTTGGGCCTCAGAAATCGTCCTCTTATCTAAGGAGAATCAGAGGGGCCTAAACCAGGAAGAGAAGAGCCACACTAGAAGTCACCACTGACAGCAGGGGTAGCTCCAGTAGCAGCTGGATGGAAAGACGAGAAAGTGGCCAACTTCACACAGTACCCGCACAACAAACATTGCTGCAAGATCCCTCCTGGAGGCACCCTAATGAGATGAGGAAATGGGCAGAGGGCTCATGAGAGCGTGTCTTGACATGGTGGCCTTTCTGCACTCGCCTTTCTGTGGGAGCCTCTCCGTCATGCCTGTATTGTCCTGGTCGGCTCGGTGACCACCGAGCAATGAGCACTCACTCTCTGGCTCTGGGATGCACACCTGCTGCAGGCCTGGACTCCCACGGACCCTGTGGCACATGCCCTCAGGGCTCTGCCCACATGCTGTCCAATCCCTTCTCCAGTCCTCAGCAGCTCATCTTCGCCTGCACACATGCAGAACATGCCGGGCCGGGACATTGACATTGCCCTCAAGGTAAATTTGCCCACAATGTAAATTTGGGTGGGGAGCAACCCTGATGGGACAGCAGTGCTGAGTCAGATCTACATTGTCCAGAGTGCTCCTCTGCGGGATTAAGCTTAAGTTACTCTCTGGAGAGGACTTTATGGAAACTTGAACCCTTGTGAAGCTCCTTCCCTTCTTCATCCCACTTCCCTTTACCATTTTTCCTGAGAGTATCCTAGTCTCAGAGTCTGCACCTGGGAAACTAACCAAAGACAGAACTCATCTACTGTCCTCAACAGATCGGAGGAGTGGACATGTGACCCAAATGGGCTGTGGCAGACATTGGCCATCACCTGACCAACAACCATGGCACATACTCCCCCTCCACCCATGCACACAGAACCTGAGATCATTCAGGTGCAGGCCAAGACCCTTTGATCTCAGGGAAAGCTGCCCCCTCCCTTAGCCTCAGAGGTGGAGTCATGATTGCTCCAAGCTACTCATGGTAACCCCATCACTCCATGCAAGTGATTAGTCTCAGAGTGGACATGTGACAACTTCTGGCCAATGGACCATAAAGAGAAGTCTGCTCTCTTTGCTGGAGTTTTATAAAGTAGAGATTTCCTGCTCCCTAAAATTGTTGTGAGGAGAAAACCACTTCACTATCCTTTCTTTCTTCCTATGACACTGAGGTGAAGAGGTGATGCTTGGAACACCAACACCCATCTGTAACGATGAACATAAACTCAAGAGATTTGTAACATGCTGCCCAGCTCCTATACCACTGAGTCACCAAATCCACCCAAGAGCCCCCTACCTCCAGACTTCTAGATCTGTGCGATAAGCAAATATCTCCTTTTGCTTAAGCTTCTGTTAATTAGTCTTTTGCATACTGAAGAAAATATTCTGAGATGATGCCCATTCACTGCCTTCTCATGAAATTGGTTAAGAAACTGGATGCTTTCATATAAAGTGTTCCACTTTCTTTGGGACCATGAGCTGTAATGTCCCTGAATGTTTCTGCTGGCCATTGATCACCTTCCATGACTAACGTGAGAAAGACATCTACAGTGGGAGAAAACAAACCCATCAGGGAAGGAAACAGAACCAAAAGGCTGCAACTAGAATAAAGTTAATTCTTGTAGTGACCCTAGCCTCAACTCCCTTATCTGTAAAGTGGGAATAACAATTCCTACCATGTAGGGCTGCTATGAGATGGACTGGAACTAACATTTGTAAAGTGCTTAGTTCCATTTCTCTTACATTTAAAACCTTTGGAGAATGAGGTACTCCAGCCTTATCTGCAAAGAAGCTTAATGCTGCTTCTTCTTTTTTTTTTTTCTGATAGTGTTTGGGTTGTATCAGAAGTTGGCGCTCCCAAGCTTGAAAACTGGCTTCCCTTGAAAAGGACTTTGGCAACTGATCTAACTTTGCCTTGGTTTGTGCAGCAGCTGTGCTCAGAGATGGCAAAGAAAGGAGGGGGGAGGAAGGAAGGGAAAAGGAGAGAAGGGGTAAAAGAGGGGAGTGGGAGAGGGGAGGGAAGAGAAGAGAAGAGAGAGAAGAGGGGAGAGGAGAAGCAGGAGATGGAAGAGAAGGAAGGAAGGGAGGGAAGTGTAGGGAAATAAAATCATATACTTGATTGGAATTCCAAAAAGCTTCATGGATCTTTCATTCAGATCCATCTTCAAGGATCTGTTGAGCCCCACTCTGTTAAAAAAAAAAGCTGAAACTTACTGACTCCTTCCTGTCATAGAAACCCTCTTTAGCATTTAATTTTCAATATTACATTTAACACTCAAAAAAAAAAAAGAAAGACTGTTAACTAAAGACTGTTTTACATTTGAGAAAACAGAAGCTCAGAAAGGC
The DNA here is from genome assembly GCF_964194185.1 of Rhinolophus hipposideros. Lineage (NCBI taxonomy): Eukaryota > Metazoa > Chordata > Mammalia > Chiroptera > Rhinolophidae > Rhinolophus > Rhinolophus hipposideros. The sequence goes on along the minus strand of NC_138046.1, from coordinate 121,015,296 downwards.
TGTAAAAATTGCCCGAAGTCACACAGCTAAGAGGGTGAGTGGGGATTCAGCCTGGACGTGCCCATGTACATAGTCCTGCTCTGAGCCATTCTTACACCAAATGTCACCGAAGGTCAGTTACTAAAAATGAAAAGATACATAACACATCACTCAGAGTGTCATGAGCTAGCCAGTGTAATTACCTCAATTCTGTATACTTGAGATCCTTAACATAAATAAAATAAAACAAAATGAAACGCAGCATCTCCCTGTCTAGAAATTCACAATCTACAGTGGAGACAGAATGTAAATACATAACTTCAATGCATGATCAGTGTTCTAATAAACTCGCTGGAGACCTGCTGGAAGTTTCATAGAGAAAATGTTCTTCATTAAAGGATGAGTCAGAATTCATAAGGGAAAGGTCTTAGAAGAGAAGGGAGAGGGAAGAAATAAGCTGCTTAAAGGGCATGCAAGGCACAAGGTGTTTAAGGTGTTTAAGAGAGGTGAGCAGCTGAAAGCATTAAAGACAAAATGGTAGGAAATGCCATTTAACTTCCCCAAATGTTCGGAGCCTGAGGTTACTTTTCCTTCTTGGCCCCAAGGCAGTTCTTAGTCATGAGATAACATTTTTAAACGTCCATCCACCTTCTCTTTCCTCCACAAACATAAGTAAAATAAACTTTGAAATGGCACAACATTGTAGTATTTTACGTGATTTTTCTTTTTTTAAGGGAATCAGTTATAATAAATGTTAAATAAAAATATAAATTTATAAATTGCAATGCCTGTTTACACACATTGCTTGTTTTCCTTGTGATGACTTGGGGTGGGGGTAGTGAACAAGTGAGCACAGCTGCTATATCTCCCATTTCTCAGGTTCAAGAGGAAGGGATTTCCCCACAAGAATTGAGCTACCTGGTGAAAGAATGCAAATCCACCCCGGTTCCCTGGGCAACTGGGTGCTGGGTGCCTTACTGCTACCCCTTCTCTTCAACTCATTATTCATACCCATCACAGAAATGATCTTCATTCTTTCTTTTCACGTGTAGAAGGAAGTAACTTTACTGACTGGATGTCTTATTGTTAACATTTTGATTCTGAGACAGAAGCAGTGATTGATTTTGATCTCCATATACTGAAATCAACAGCAGGCACACTGTTAGGCCTGCACAGAGGATGGGAGCGGGAGAAGTCTGGGAGGCATGAAATGTGAGCCCAACACAAATACACGAGCCACCTCCTAATAAGGAAAAATGATGTTTTGGCCATTCTCTTGCAGGGGAAAAAAGGCTGGGTTATAGTGACCTGAAAATAAACTTGCCCAGACGTCATGCTAGGTCAAGTAGGAAACCCAAAACAATCACTGGCTTACCATGGGTGAACTCTACATTGAAAGTCAAATGAGTTCAAGGGACAAAAGAAAAGAAATTTTTAAGGGTATTAGGATTTATTTGGGGGGAGTGAACAAAAGTCAGGTCTCCATGTGTTCGTTGTTCATTTCATTCACTCACTCACTCATTCAATGAATAACCTTTGAGGGCCTATAACGCAGGCACTGTTCTAGGTCTTATACCAGTTATATTACCAGTTCTAGGTAATATACCAGTGAATGAGCCAGGTTAAGAGGGGGAAACAGAAAATGAAAAAGTAAACAAATTATAATTTCACATGATGAGAAGTACATGAATAGTTTCCTTCCTTCCTGCCTGCCTGCCTGCTTTTTTCTTTCTAAATAATCTATTCCAAGAGCCATGCAGTAGTCCATGCAGGGTGGGTATCTATCTGCACAGGGTAGGGTAGGGGTGGCGACCCAGCAGAGCGTATCACAGCACAAGTAGGGTGAACAGAGCATTCGCTCAAGGTGACCTGTGGCTGAAGGTGAGAGCCCGAATGGCATGAGGAAGGCATCTACATGGAGGGAGACAGTGCTGGCCAGGTATGGGCTTGTGGAACCTGAAGGGGGTAAATAGGGAGTTCCTTTGCCACATGGGGAAAGTGGCAGCAGCTTGGCATGGGGCTTTGGAACCTGAGGCAGTGAGAGGTAGGTCAGTGTGGGATGTCACAGCCCAAGAAAAGTGAGAAAAGCATCCATGTAGAGGTGTAGGGGTTGTTGGTGACAATGGAGATTGGGTACATATATGGGGGACTGATCCACTGTGTTTTTATTGATGGCAGGAGGACTAAATTCCTCACTGTCAGAGAAGCGAAGGAAGGGAGAAAAGAAAACTAGAATTACCCATGTGGTATTGGATTGGAATGAGACATCTAGGTGTGAACTCATAGTTTTCAATACATAAAAATAGAGAAGTAAATATATATTTAAATGTAAGCAAGTATACTGGGGTGCCAAAAAATGTAAACACATTTTAAGAGACGTTATCTAGGTATTACTTTTCGAAGTTGAATTGAATTACGTAGCAATGTGTAGTACGACGTTCCCTCAAAAGATGGCGTGAAGCAAATGGACGCCAGCATCACCATGCGACAGGCAGGACAGTCAAAGAAAATGGCAGAAGCACGGTTGTTGTTCGAAGAGCACAGGACCATTTTGAAGCGGTATTTGAAATTCAAGAACGTGGTGGAAGCACAACGACGACGGAGGCATGACAGTGCAACAGAACCTCCAACACGCACAACTGCACGCATTCGTGCTAAGTCTGAGACACACGGGCTGTGTGTGATGTGCACAGGGGGCGATCCGGGAGGCCTCACGCAGCTACAAGTCCTGCGGCTTCTGCTGTGGGGTTGGAACCGTGGACACGCTCGCGACAGAAGTCTCCCCCACAATGTCCGCCGCCATCAGAAGTGTCTGGACGCTGCTGGGAACCACTCTGAGCACCTCTTGTCATTGCAGAAGTCGCACGGGACTGGTATTCATCTTTTGTTATCAGTATATGTTAAGTATTACAATTTTAATATAGTTTTTTCCTTTCTTAAAACGTGTATACATTTTTTGGCACCCTCTGTATGTATATGAGGTGTGATCAAACAATACAGTGAATGTCTATATGTATCCTAGAAGAGGGAGTATTTTGAGGGGGATTAATGGCAATGTATCTTTTACTGTAATAAGAGATCTAGATCTCTCCACTGAAGAGGTCTAGGAGTTATAACACTCAGTAGCAATCAGTATACTTTCTGTCAAGATCTGGATTTCTAAATACCATTTTATACTAAATAGAACCAGTAGCTGATTTGAGTGCTGAAGCAGAAAAAGTACAAGATGATCCTGAAAACCTTGTTAAGCCAGAAAGCAAGAAAATGTTCAAAGAATGATGGAGACATATTGGAAAAGGACAGAAGCATCTTGAGGGCGCTCCCATTGCAGTTTGTCAGATTCTGAAAACAAAAATAGAGAACTCCCAGTTAAATTTGAATTCTAGATAAACAGTGAATGATATAAGTGTGTCCATGCAATATTAAGCATGTCTATGTAGTATTTCAGACATACCTATTCTACAAAATTACTCATTATTTATCTGAAATTCAAATTTCGCTTAGTGTCCTATATCTTATCTGGCAACCCTATCCCCCTGCTAAATGTGGGACTCTTTGAACATTAAGATATGTGAGAGCAACGGACTATAACCCATTGAATAAAATCAGAATTCATGAGTCCATAGTGATATAAATAAACAAACAGGAAGAGAAGAGAGCTTTTCCCTATGGTAGAATGCCAAATAACATTTGTAGAAGGAATGATGAAAATAGGAAATTAATCTCTGGCAATTATCACAGTAATAGGTTAGCCAAGAAATATCAATGGATGCTCAAACTAGTGGGTAAAAGTTTAACGAGGAATGGGATATTTACACTTCCTCAAATGTGATATTCCTGACAAAAATAACCTGAACCTAATCATGAGGAACCATGAGACAAGGACCAATTTAGGGATATTCTACAAAAGAGCTGGCCTGTAATCTTCAAAAGTATCTTGCAAGTCAAAAAATACAGGAATTGCTCCAGGTTGAAAGAGATTAAAGAGACATGACAACTAAATCCAACAGTTGGTCCAGGACCGGATCATTTTGGTACAAAGGAAATTACTGGTACAGTTGGTAAAACTTGCATAGAGCCTGGGGACTGAATGGCAGTAATGTCTCAATGTTAATTTCCTGAGTTTGATGGTCGTGTTGTGGTCGTTACTCATAGGTCATTGCTGTGGTCACTGAAGCACTAGGAATGATGGGGCATCATGTTGGCCACTTACTCTCAAATGGTTTAGGAAAAAGTTCTCTGCACTGTCATTGCAAACTTTTTGTAAGTTTGAAGGGGCTCTAATCAGCTGCTGGGTCCCAATTAGGACATGACTATGTCAATCTAGGTGTATGATAACAAGAGAGTTAATGAGGATGAATAGTGGCAGAAGGAAGAGAATGGAAACAATGGAGGCTACCAGTATTTTAAATGAAAAAGAAACAAGCTTGGTCCTCTTTAGCCTAGAGCACAGGTTGGCAGATGTTTTCAGTACACAGCCAGATAGTAAATAATCTCAACTAGTAAATATTTTCAGCTTTGTAGGTCAAACAGTCTCTGCAGCAATGACCCAAGTCTGCCCTTGCAGTGCAAAAGCAACCATAAGGCCATCCTTAAATAGGCACAGCTGTGCTCCAGTAGACTGTATTTATGGTGCTAGGCATGCAGCTCAAATTTGGTGCACAGCACATTGTTTGCCAGCCCCTGATTGAGGGGTCTGATCCGTAGAACTTCTTCAGGATGAACAAGGGAGAATCTGTTGCTCCAGTCTGCTGAGATGGGCTCTTACATAATGGAACATAATCAGGAGAGTAGCATCCCATCCCATATTCAGCTGGTTCAAAGGAAGGCCCAGGTTCTGCACGCGCTCAAGGGGCATGAATTTTACAAGGGTGTGACCCATTAGCGGTCATGTGACGGTGTGTCTGCCACACTGCATTTATGGTTTACGTCACTGCCTTTCCATTTCACCTCCAGTGTCCCTCTGATGCCCATCTGGTACCTGGTTTCAAACTCCTGCCTGTCTAGTCCACACATTGTTTGAGCTCAAACATGCTTCCTGATCACCTTTCACCCTGCATCTCCAACGTACACAAAATGCATCCCTCTGCCCATCCCCGTGATTGTCTCCTCTCTATTGTCAAGTCACTGATCCCCTGACTCCATTAACCCCTCCTTTCAGTGTTCAAACTCAAGATGGGTCAAATGAAACCGATGCCGTTATGTTGAATACCACCTCCTCCTACCTTTTCTACTCATGTCAGTGATGTGGTCATTCTTCCAGTCACCCAAAGTCAAAGCCAGACTTATCCTGAATTGAATTCTGCCCCAAAATACATGAGTTGGAAGAAGACTCTGAAGCCCAGAAAGGACTGCGGCTCAGCCAACACCTTGTTTGCAGCCTTGTGAGACCCTGAGCAGAGGACCCAGTTAAGCCGTGCCTGGATTCCTGAAACTGTGAGCTAATAAATCCTTGTTGTTTTAAGCCTCTAAGTCTGTCATAATTTGTTAGGCAGCAAAAGGGAACTCATACAGATGCTTAGGAACAAGGTGTTCCAGATGGTGGTATGTCTCAGATGCCAGTGGGTGCCCAGGTCTGCGTCTGTTTGCCAGTTGATAGCTATTCAAAGTCTTTGGAAGACCCAAGCATAGAAATGTCTCAGATATGGCTAGCTTTTTACATTTTCTCTTTGATTTTCAAAGAATGGGTGGGAGGTAGAAGGAAATCATCCCAATCGTTTCACTAAAGCTCAAATCTGACTTGATGGTGAACAATAAGACTCACAGGATATCAACACTGATACCTGTCTCACAGGTATCAGACAAAAAACCCTACCAATTTTTCAAAAGGAAGACTATTTAATGTTGAAATTGTAAGGCTAAAGATGAACAGTGAAGTGCAGAATGAAGCAGCCAAGGTCAGAAATGAAATGGGCATCACGTTATTCTTCAGCCATCCTCGCCTTCTCTGAGGTATGTCAGCAGTGTAAACGCAAGCCAGCAACAGACTTCAGAGGAATTCTGACTTGTCTCCAGTTCTTGGAAAATAGAATACTATGTGCTGTGGATGAGCTTAATTACCCTTGTTACTTAACAGTATAATAATAAACAGACCAAATGAACAATTCTTTAATATATGATTTTGGAGAATTATACACGAACCATTCTGTATCAGAGTGTAAGTGTCTATACTAGAGAAGAATGGCCGAAAAAAAGAAACCCTAGCCACTAATATCTGTAAAGTCACCAATAAACATTGGTCAAGTCTTAAATACGCTGAGCATTCAATCAACCGTTGAACAGACCGAAGGGCTCAAAACAGCAACTTCATGAGGAACAAAAAATATACACTTCCCTCATGAGAGTCGAGAATACATAATCCATGCATTGAAGTTAATATAGTTGTTTATTTTAAAAAAGATTTTATTGGGGAAGGGGAACAGGACTTTATTGGGGAACAGTGTGTACTTCCAGGCCTTTTTTTCCAAGTCAAGTTGTTGTCCTTTCAGTCTTAGTTGTGGAGGGCGCAGCCCAGCTCCAGGTCCAGTTGCCTGTTGCTAGTTGCAGGGGTCGCAGCCCACCATCCCCTGCGGGATACGAGGAATCAAACTGGCAACCTTGTGGTTGAGAGCCCACGCTCCAACCAACTGAGCCATCCAGGACCTCGGCGGCAGCTCAGCTCAAGGTGCCGTGTTCAATCTTAGTTGCAGGGGGTGGAGCCCACCATCCCTTGCCAGATTTGGAGGAGTTGAACCGGCAACCTTGTGGTTGAGAGCCCACTGGCCCATGTGGGAATTGAACCGGCAGCCTTCGGAGTAAGGAGCATGGAGCTCCAACCACCTGAGCCACCGGGCTGGCCCAATATAGTTGTTTTTAAATAGAGGCATCTTTATTCGTACTAACATGGACAGTGTTCAAGGTAAAGTACCCTTTTGTATAACATGGTCCTATTTAGATTGAGAGAAAGAGAGACAGAGATAAACAGAGAGAGACAGAGTAATTGACTAAAAACAATTAAATAGCTATCCACCGAAATCAGTTCTCCATTTCTTGCCTAATGTAGGATGATAGCTAGGTGTATGGCTGCCCAGCTACACTTCAATTCCCGGGCCCCTTTACAGTTGGGTATGGCCATGAATCTACGTTATCACTCAAACCTGTCTTTTAAGTCAGGGTGTGTGCCTTCCTCATGCTGTTTTACCCTTTTCACTAGATGGAATGGTGACCACCAGAGTGATCTGGGGGACCATGTATTAAAGATGGCAAAGCCACAGTCATTCTGGGTCCCCAAATGACTAACTGCCTGGAGCAGATCTGCCTTTCAACCTATCGTATACACATCAAACCTAGGCATGAAGGAGAAACAAATCTCATTATTCTTTAAGGCATTGAATTATGGAGGTCTCATTGCAGCTTAGCCAACCCTGACTTATATGTACATTATAACATAAAAGTATGTCACACAATATGTGTCTGTACATGCATTGAAAATATTTGCAAAGATATTCAACAAACTGTTAACAGTAGTTATTCTTTGGGAATCGACATGGTGATGAGGGATGGGAATTATTGGGTGGATTCAAAGAGTAATGCATGTGAATTCTCTGGTCCAGAGCCCATCCTCAAAGCTTGGAGTCAGTCATGGCAACTCCGTTTAGCCAATAGGATGCTCCTGACCAGCACTTTGCATCTGTAGAGAGTGACATGGGGTCACAGGGCAATAAAAGATTATTCACGGTGACTACAGCAGCACTAGCAGTAGTGTTAACAAGTGTCCACAGATGCAGCTGCCTTCCCTTACTATTCCTGGGTGTGACCAGGTTTGTGCTCTCAACTACCAATGGCTTGAGGTATGAAGAATAGGTTCAGATTACTGAGGGTGTCTGGGCCTCAGACATGCTGGCAGAAAGTCCAGCTGTGGGGCCCAGATAGAATAGCAAGAAGTATAGCTCAATAGAAAAATGAGACAAAGATGTGGGCAAATATAGCAACACCTGGGCTCTACATTGAAATATAAGAAAAGTATTTCATAGAAATGAACATCAAATTGGCAAAAGGGATTGTGTAAGATTTCCCGTACAAAACTGGATGCCATTTCTTAAATTAATCAGGATTTCTCAACAGTATAGACCATCGGGCTCAAATTTTTTTGTTGAGGGGATGGTGACATCCTGCACATTTTAGAATATTTATCAGCATTCCTGGGATCTATCCACTGGATGCCAGTAGCATGCCTTCTCTACCCCATTGTGACAACCAAAAAGTGTCTCCAGACATTGCCATTTGTCCTCTGGGGGGCAAATCCTTTCCTCCCACCCAGGTTGAGAACTACTGCATTAAATGAACTAATAAAAATCACTGCTTCCCCTCTAACCTGTTCTCTTTTAAAGTCTCACAAAATGATGAGGGCATTTGGGACATAATTGAGCATTGGCTCAGTCAAATAATATGCCTGGGCATGCTTTAAAATCCGGAAGCTGACACAATGCTGAGCATTATAGTAATTAAGGGAGATTATAGAATCAGGACACAGAAGGTCACGGCAAATGGACCTAATAAATATGACTCTATTCGAACAGGATAAATATAAGCTTATCCACTTGAGTCCAGACCTCCAACAGCAAATTATAGGATGGAGAGAGACATGATTTAGCTTCTGTGAGTGTGAAAAAAAGTTCTGCAAGAACGAACTGCAATGTGACTACCAAAAGGAGTAGTACTTTTGGAGTTACTTTATGCAAACTCCCGGCAACTGTGTAGGTTGGCTGGTGAGGTTGGCTGGTCGTAGGTTCACCTGTGGGAGACGGTCACCAGGCATGGAGGGAGTTGCCAGGAGGTCTGGAAGCCTCATGACCTAAGGTGCTGATGGTCACAGGCTCCAGCTCTGATTACAGAAGAGATTTTTTGTAACTGACCCACCCTTTGTGTACTGGTCTGGGGCCCTTTGCTGAAGAGGTAGGAGCTGAGGGTAGATCAAAGGCTCATACTACTGCCTATTTTTCTTTTCATGATTATCTTTGCATGTCTAAAGAAATGACTTAGATAATTGGAAGTTAATGGTCCATTAAAGAACCAGTCATTTTTGTGTGAAGTTAAAAAAAGAGAGAAATAGAGAGAGGGAGAGAGAGAGAGAGAGAGAAAGAGAGAGAGAGAGAGAGAGAGAGAGAGAGAGAGAGAGAGAAATGTTTACAGATAAGAGACCAAAGCATAAGGATTTTATAACTAGCTTCATAATTTTAATTTATTTAGGAAACATGGGGATAAAAATAATCATAACAATAACAGGAACCCTTGGGCAGCCTTAGAACCTATATCTGCATTTGTTTGTACAATAATTGAGCCCAGTAAAAATGGAATGGCAGCACAGCAGAGAACAGAGACAAGAGACTGGGAATCCAGCCAGCAGGTGACACAGGACTATAGACGCGCACCCCTGAAAGAGCCTTCCCTTAGCAACTAGTACCTGTGGTAGACTTACTGCCTCCTCAACAGAGAGTCCCTAACTCCTGACCCTGCTTGCCTTTCTTTGCTGGCAGAGACTTGTGTCCCACCAAAAGCAAAAATTCCGGATACTCACACTTACTTTCCCAGACTGCTTTGCAGTGTAAATATAGGCACATGACCCAATGCTGACAAATGAGACCTGCGGGGAAGCCTGCCAGGGAACTTTTGGGAAGGACTTCCTTTAAAACTAACAAAGGTGCAAATGTCCTCTTTTGTTCACTAAGTGTGTCCTAAGAGGCCCACGTGGCAAGGAACTGCGGGTGGCCTCTGGCCCAGCGGCACTGAGAAACTGAGGCCCTCCTCAGTCAAACATCCCTTGAGGAACTGAATTCTGCCAACAACCAGGGTGAGCTTGTAAATGGATCCTTCTCCAGCTGAGCCTTCAAATAAGACCCCAGCTCAGGCTGCCGTCTGGACTGCAGCCCTCGTAGAAGACCCTAAAGTAGAGGAATCAGCCAAGCTGTGTCTGGACTCCTGACCCGCAGAAACTGTGAGATAATAAACATGGACAGTTTTAAGCCACTGAGTGGTAACTTGCCATATAGTAATAGATACCTGATACGATACATGTGAAAGATAAAAAGTGTTCTTAGTGTGTAAGCAATTTTCAGTCACGTATCCTGTTACGTGCAGCCACCAGCAGCCTGGCTGGACAAGAGAGACATTTCATGTTCAGATCCTGTCTTTTTGTACTAGTATTATCGCATGAGTATAATAATAAACTACTGCTTATTATAAGGTTTATTGTATCTGCTATTATAAGATTGGAAATAAAAGCTACTGTGCTAATTATATTTAAACAAACGAGCAAGATTCCTAGAATTCTCATGTGTTCTTCATTAACATTGATATCTGAGAGCAATTCATTTGGCTAAGTGCACTCTGATTATCATGAACTAGCAAAATATTATTATACTAATTAACACCATTTTGATAGCATTCTTACACAGACAGGTTCTACTTTTGTGTTGTTGACATCAAAGCACAGACCGAGATCCGAGTCCAGTGGCGGTGTCAGGATAGAAAAGCCATAAGACCCAATTCAAGATCTGTCTGTACTCTCCCAGCCTTGCAACCTTAGGCTACTCATGTCACCTCTCTGAACTTCAGTTTCATCATAACCAAAGTGGGGTAACACTCACCTCACTAAGTAAATGGTAAAAAGTAAACCAAAGTTTGATGACATTGAAGAGTTTCTGGGGGAGGAGAGATTTTTAAAAGGATAATATATTGTCCCAGTTCTCAAAGAGTATTTTGTTGTTGCTGAAATAAAACTATATACACATAGAAAAGGTGATGCCAATTATTTCTGGCCATGTTTTGAAGCCATCTGGTAAAAGAGCATTTTCTGGAAGCATTTTGAAATAAACGTAGTTAGGTGCATTTGGACAGAGCGTCTACGAGTACCTACTTCTGATAAAGATTTCAAGAACCAAGGACACCCATCAACCAAGTTAAATCTAGGAAAGCACTTGTCCTTTTCCCCGTCCCAGTAACTAAAATAACATCCTGGAATGAGATCTTTCTGTTGTAATCTTTTCTGGCTGTGTCTACGAAATGCCAAAACAAGTGAAAACTAAAACATTCAGGCAAAGCAGGTACTTGGCACTTTAAGAATTGTTTTATTGACTTAATCTTTTCTCCCCGATGCACTGAGTCAAGCCGACTTTTGTGTGTAGATATAACCCTGGTGTTTATAGTTGAATTTAAGGTCATTCATCTTTAGTCAGTCATGCGTTTGATCCGAAGATATTTGTGAAGTTTACATTTATGAAAATGTTTTCTCAACTTCATCAAGCAGAGTTTTTCTTCCTTGTAAACACATCACAGGACTCTCTTTTTTGGTTAATTCATTTATCTTCAAAATAGTAGTCCCATGCTTCTCCCCTCTTTTCTCTTCTTCAACAAAATGGCATCTCTTCATTCTCCTCAGTGTCCTTCCAGAAGTCTCCACGATTCGCAGATCCTCTGACTTTTTCTCCAGAACTCCTCCCCAGAGAGCAAAGATTTCTCCAGCTTTCAGGTGTGTATAAAATAACCTGTTTCCTCACATCTCCTTGCTACCCTGGGCTCCAGGTTCCCTGACCTCTGGTTTCCAGTGTTAATGTTCTCATTTTTCACCCATTTCATTCTGCCAGCCTGAAGGGACTCTGATCACAGCCTCTCGCAGGCACCGCTGGATGTAAATGGGAAGAGGAAGGAGCTTCAAGGAGGTCTGCCCCTGGCCAAAGGCCATCTTTACATTCTGAGGCATCTGGCTTTGCCAAGCGTGACTTCAGCTGGAAACAATCTTGAAGCAAGAAGACTTACTGAGCTGTGGACTGCAGTTTAACATGAGCGCGCACCAGCTTTCTTCTCAAAGACTGATTCAGTCCTAAGCTGTGGTGGGTTGTTTTGTTCATTTGCTTAATTTTCTCATTGGAAGAGTAATACAATTTCCCAGCCAAGTCTTTAGCATAGGAGGATATCTGAAGAAGGGAGAAAATTGCCTTGTCCTATGTAAAAACGTCCCTGTATGTGATTTTATAAAATGAAAGAACTTGAAAGGGCATTAAAAGTCACCCGGTCCACCTTTTCTTATTTTTGTTCAGATAAATACTTACTGGGCCCTTTTTTCTTGCGAAGGAACTTCCTAAGACTCCATCATTGTCATCGTCGTCTATCTCCCTCCTCTGTGGGGTCTCCCTCTCTGTGTCTGTACCCCCCACTACTACCTAACTGAACAGCCTACTACACTGCACCCCCTGAGAACACAATATATTTTCCCCAAGCACATTTTAAAAACTTTCCAGTAAATCCCACAACTTAAGATTCAGAAACAAAGAGAAGCCTTTTTTTTTCTCCAAAAACTGAAACTCACATGAATAGCTAACATGAAACAGCAGACAGCACAAGTGCTGGCGAGGTTGTAAAACTCGGAAACCTAACATAGGAGTCAGATAACTTTAAAGAGCCAGCTAGTAAACATTTTCAGGTTTGTGGGCCATGCAGTCTCATTTGCAACTACTCAACTCTGCCCTTGCCCCATAAAAATAGAAATAAACAATCCATAAGAAATGACCAATATTGTGTTTCCATACAACTTTACTTAAAAAAAAAAACAACAACAAACAAGTCTCTGGACCACAGTTTTCAGATTCCTGACCTAATATATTGTCAGTGATAATGTAAATTTGTACAAGTACTTTGGAAAACTAAGATGAATAAACACATACACACACATACACACACACACACACTAAGCCTCAGCAATTCCATTTATACATATATACACATGGTAGTCAAAAACTGGAAATAAGTCAAATGTTCATCAATAGTAGAACAGATAAATTATGGTATATTAATTCGGTGGAATACTATACAGCAATGAAAATGAATGAATTAAAACTACATCTGACAACCTGGAAGAATCTCATAAAAAACAGTGTTAAAGCCAGAAACAAAGTAATATTTAATGTGTGATTACATTTACATAAAGTGCAAAACTCATCTGTGTGGTTGGAAGTTGGGGCAGTGGATACTTTTGGTGAATGGGGGCAGATAATGTCTAAAAGAGGGGGGATGAGGGGCTTCTGTGGTTCTATTTCTGGTGATACTCTATTTCTTGATCAGGTACTAGCTACATGGGTGGGTCCACTTTGTGAAAACGAGGTCAGGTGGGCAGTATGATTTACACTTCTGCATGTATTTTATAGGGTATGTCAATAAAATATTTACAAATAAGACCTGTGAAAACTTCTTCAATAATCCATGCAGTTCAAATATCACTTCCTCACTGAACCTTTCCCTGAGGCCCTCGGATAGAATTGACCACTTCCTCCTCTGCGTTCCCATGACACACTAACATTTCTCTACCATGTGTACCAATGCGTGATTATTTATCTATCTTCTTGTCATAGCTAGATTCTTTGCTGCTTGAAGATGGGGAACACATTTTAATCACCTTTGTGTGCCCAAAGATTAACATGTTGGATGATCCAAAGTAGACCAGAAATAAATGCTATTGAATGAACTCAATCAAGAACTTTGGGTGTTCATCAGACAATTCCACCATGAATTGATGATTCTTTAGCCCTTGCCAAAAACTCATTGCAGTCATTTGATAATCCAAAGAGAGAGACCCAGAGTCTGATGGAAATGTCAACCATCTCTCTCTCTCGGATCTTCAGAGACTCTTCCCCTTATCTGTCGGATCATATTTGTTCAGATCTTCAAAGGAATGCCTTTAATTTCACAAGATCTGATGTTATATCCTCTGTTTCGTTTTGGTAAAAGGTTGAGACCAGAACATTGAGTTGTGCGCATATGCACGTGCACGTACACACACACACACACACACACACACAATCTGTATCTTTTGCAAAACCACACTTGAAAATGTACCTATTTGATTACACAATGTCCCATAGATAAAGACCTGCAAGATATATTTCTCTTTGAAATCAGTGGCAGGAAAAAAAATTGGTCTTTGCTGATCAACTTATGTATTAAAAATTACTCTTGGGAACCCAAGAACTATGTTTCTTCTTTCCTTTCTTTTTTCATTTGCCAGGAAATCCCAAATGCAATCAAATGTTTAACCTTAATGATAAAGTCACCCCAGAATCATGGTGATATCTGCTTCTGCTCCTTTCATTTTGTTCCAGTTCTACTTTTATTTGTAATTGCTCTTCTTTATTTTGTTTCATTTATTAAGTCTCCTGGGACAGCAGGTAGAGTATATATCCTAAATCAAAGCTTCTCAATCTCAGTACTAGTTATATTTTGGGCTAAATAATTAGTTATTGCAGGGCCATCTTGTGTACTGTAGGATGTTAAGCAGCATCCCTGGGCTACACCCACTCAGTGACACCAGCATTCCCCCATCTCAGTTGTGACAAAATGTCTCCAGACACTGCCAAATGTCCCCTGTTGGGCAAAATCACAACCAGTTAAGAACCACTGTCTTAAATATAAATAAATGTTCTAAAACTCTTTTAAGTTCTTACATCTAAACTTGGTTATCAAGTCGCGATTAAACAAGATGCAATTCAAAGTACTGATTACAACCCAACTATCTCTTTCACCCCGTTAAGTGGTATACAAGTAGGTCTTGAGACAAATGAGGAAAACACATAAATACTCATTGGCCCACTTAGCCAGGAGATTCAGGCTGAAGAGGCATTCAGTAAAGGCTAGTAAATGGAAAACGGTAGTTTCATGTCTTATACTGGAGGTAAACATATTGGGTAAAAATGAGTGGAAGCGGTTAACAGCCGCAGACCGTGTTATAAAGACATTTCAGATGCCACGCTGGGAAAGTCCTATGGGAAGAGTAAACCCCAAAGTTAGTGGGTGCTTCCTTTATTCTTCTCCCTTGCTCTGGTAAATTAAGACATCTGGAGGAAGGTTGGATTTTTTTTCAAAGTAGAAAATGACTAAGAGGTCTGGATGGGGTTTTCTTCAGCAAACATGGAAGCTTCCCTGAAAATTTCCCTCCAAAGAGCAACATATGAGGGAAGGCATAATGGAGGTGACAAGACACTCAATAAGAACACTACCCACCAGCGTAGTTTATTGTCCTTGCACCTGCAAGCTCCCATTTGACTCTCTGAGGTGACCTGGACAGCTGAAGTTGCATTACCCTCATTTATACTTCAGTAAGAAACATGTAAATGGCACAGAGTCATAAACTTGATAACACAGAAGAGCTTGAGTGGAGATTGGGTTAATTCTATGCAACCTACAAAACCCCAATCCAATGCCTCTTCCTCCCATAATTCTCCCCTGGTTTCCCCAACCCTCAGTCAGAAGTATCTGGTTCCTCTCTTTAGCCTGAGTCCTTAGTTCTTTGATCAGCATTGTCTCTCTGTGAGCATTTCCTCCCGACTCTAGCATAATGTGTCTCAATCATCTTTGTTTTCTATACTGTTTTTATCAAGCACTGAGCCTTGCAGAACTCAAAAATATTTGTTTAATTGAGCCTGGTCTATCAACCTATTCCTGAATCCCTACTGGTTATTCAGCAGTGAATGCTAAGTAATAAAACCTCATCTTAAAGGGGAGAGGATTTCCTGGGAAATATGTGAAGGTCTGTGACTCAGTGATCCTCTACAAAGGAACACAAATGTTTATGATCAGGGAGAGGGAGCTGCCGACCGCCCTGGGCAGGGTGACCTCCTCGCCTACACACTCCATGAGGTGGCCTCAGGGTGGCATGTGGGATGAACGTGGCAGCACAGTTTTCAGCAGTTACTAGAGGGCACACTCCCGTGTGAAGGATCCCACCTCTCACTGTCCGTGGCTTTCAAACTAGTAATATCCGTTCAGTTGAAAGGGGCATTTATCTCTTGGGCCCCTGCTGTTTTTATGGCATGCAAATATGTGGCTGTGTCTTTAAAAAACACAGTATAATTATTCCCAACACATACTTTCACTTTCATGAATCCTCAGTCCTTCCGAGTGCCCATGAGTTAGAGACTTGTATCCCCATTTTGTCGGTGAGAAACAGGTTCACCGAGGTTGAGGACCTTCCTGAAGTCACTCAGACACTTAATGACAGAGCAGGCCATCGGATTCTCAGTCTAGGGCAGTGCATCTCAACTGGGGCAATTGTGCCCTTCAGGGGACATAAGGCAGTGTCTAGTGACAGTTTTAGTTGGCACAGCTGGTGTGTAAGGGAGGAGTGCTACTGGCACATAATTGGTAGAGGGCAGGGATGCTGTAAAATATCCTACAGTGCACAAGGCATCCGTATAGTAGGAACTTATCTGGCTCTGAATGGTAATGGTGTTAACGTTGAGCAACCTTGGTCTGGATCTCACACACACACACACACACACACACACACACACACTGGGTGCAGCGTAGACGCCTGAACCATCTAAGCCACCTAGGCCACAATGCGTTACACCACTGCAACCACAGCCTGTAGAGCCACCTGGAAGACCCCTAAATCCAGAGGAAGTCTTGAGGCTGCACGGCCCCCCAGCCAACGCTGGCCACCATATGCAACAGAGAGTGTTAACTAATAATTCTCTGAAAGGTCCTGAGGTGAAATTCTTTGGCTCTATGATAGTGGCTACTGTTTTCCCAGCCCTCGAGTCTTGGAATATATAGAGTCAGGTTGGGAATATTTCTCCACCAAGAGCAGCTCTGAAGGTGTCATCAGACAAATCTCAAGGATTTAAAAGTTATTTCCCCCATGCTCAATTTTCAGCACGGAACCTATTTGGGAACAATACTTCAAGCTTCTGGGTACAAATACCTCTCCACATTTTCTCTCATTTTTCACTTTCTTCCTTCTTAAAATATTTGGGATCACTTATTTTTTGCCTTCCATTTCAATGAGACTCTATTTTAAACTATGAACATTAAGACCTAACAGCATTGCCCAATGTGCTTTTACGATCCCAAAAGATGTTTCTTTTCTAGTCCTGGAATAAAGCACCAAACAGATCTAGTCCAACTGTTTCTAGGCAGACAGAAAAGCAGAGCCCTGGAAGGGGAGGTAACTTGCCGGCTCAAGGGCATCCAGTGGCAAAGCTACAGCTGACACCCAGACATCTATGCTATCCACTTTCTACCCCTCCGTGCATCTCATGGTCTCACGACTCCTGTCTTTGTGGGGGGGGGGGAAGTGAAGTTAGCACAGAATTCCTCTGTTCTGTACACAAGTTCCTGCGTAAAACCCAAATGTTCCCCCCTTTTTTTCCTAATTTTATTTGCATGGATTAATGCATTCCATGGGTGCCTATGCTTACGTTTATTCTATTGACCAATCACTGAGATCGTGCTCATTGTGTGTCAGACACTGTTCTAGGTGCTTTACAAATATTAATTCTGCATCTCAGCATTGTTGTAGCTGCAAATATTACCAAGATCAAAAGGGAGAGTATATTTTCTCCTAGCTTTTTTTCTGAGTGTGACATACCCAGTATTATGAAGGTATTTATAAATACCTTGATGTATTTAATTACAGGAATGACAAAGTTAGGGGAGTGTAGCCTCTTCTCTGCATGTATACTCAGAGAGAAGGAGAGGGGTAAGCTCTCTGGTGTCTCTTCTCATAAGGACGCTTATTTTATTGGATCATGGCCCCACCCTTATGACCTCCTTTAACCTCAGTTACGTCCTTACTCCAAATACAGCCACACTGGGAGTTAGGACTGCAACTTCTGAAAGTGGGGGAGACACATACATTCAGTCCATAAGAAGCTCCGCAAAGGCTCATGTCGTCTTAACCAGCTAAGGAAAATAAAATTTTAGAATTTGGCACCTAGGACCAGGAAGGATTGGGGATAGACAGGAAAGGGTACACCTAGGGGTTCAAGGATTTTTTTGGTGCCACACATAGCCTATAGTCAGATGATGGAAATAATAACTTCTTGGAATTTTATATCAAATTGTATGCAGAATTCCAGTTTTGTGCTTTTTTGTGGCACTTCGGAATCATATGATTTCCAAGTTGGGAGTGACTTCTATTGTCAGATGTACACACTGAGGTCCCGCAACGCTCAGTGCCCACCCTTACCCCTCCATCCCGAGCTGAGCAGGTAGTCTGCACACTCTCTGTCCTCCCTGATGCTTTGCTGCAGAGAGATGACTGTTCATTGATTTCTTATTTTTAAAATTCAGGGTATACGTGCTAAAAAAAATGTAGTGTTGTTTTAAGAAATGTTATATTCAGGAATTTGAAGTCATAAGTCTAAAATCCAGAAGGTTATCAGAAAAGAAATCCAGAAAGTGAGAAAGGTTAGAAAAACATAAGACACTTTGTCCTGTGTTCAAAGTTGCATCAACAAATGGTGAAGTGGAAGGAATGTGGCTAAAGGCAAAAAAAAAAAAAAGTTATGTGAAACAGCCCTCGGCCAATGACGTGGGTACAGCCATTGCAGGAAAAGGTCCAGTGGTTTCAGAGGCCCCACTTCCAGGAATAAACTCCTCTCACCTCCCCGTGCGCAAGAACAAGAGCACCTCTTGGTAACAGAGAACGTTCAGATGCTAAACAAAAGCTATTCACACACAGCAGTTGATGATTCGAAACTCTCTCTCAGAAAACATTCGGATGACCTTTAGTGTATCAGATTCGGCCATGGGATGCCTCAAAACATGTAATGTGTACTTTCCAGTAAAAGAGATTTTGAAGGAGGGCAAAATTATAAATGGCATTTTCCTACAGATGACTAAGAGTCATAGTCATAGGAAGCTATTCTCTCAGGAAAGAATCTAAGATGGATTGTTCATTCCCTTCTTTTCTGTCTCAAAGAAAGTTGATGGAAAAATAAGAGGAAAATCATTACATTTTTCAATAAAGGAAAGGGATAGTGAGTGTGGTAGATTGCATTAATGACCCCAATTCTTCACACTTCCATGAATTCACACCACATGGACTTCCTCTCACTAAATAATACATTTTCCTGTCTCTGGATTCTAGATTCCACCATGTGACTTGCTCTGGCCAATGGAATGTTAGCTGGCATGATGCAACTAATACTCTTGGGTGACTGGGCTTGCTGTCTTGTGTGTGAGCCATGGCCATGAAAAGAGCCTCCACCAGGAGCTGCTGTCACTCAGCCTGAGTCCTGGAATGAACACACATGGGGACAATATCCTCCACCTGGTGAGAAGCCAAAACCAGCTGGATCCAAAGCCTGAAGCAAAGTCACCATCCCAAGCTTATACCATCCCACCACACTGCCACCCCACCCCACCCCCAAATCCCTTACACACCTACCTGAAGACTAGCAAGTAATAATGATGGTTCCTTTACGCCAGGAGGCTACAAATTGTGGCCTGAAGACCAAACCCAGAATCACCCACCAACCAGCTATTAACGATTTTACACATTTAATGGGTAGAGACACATCATAAGAAGATTCTGTGACCCACAAATATCCTCTGAAATTTAAATCGCAGTGTCCATAAGCAAAGTTTGATTGGAACACAGCCACTTTCATTCACTCATGTATTGTCTATAGCTGTTTTCACGCTACAATGGCAGAGTTGAGTAGTGTGACAGAGGCCATCTGGCCCCTGAAGCTGAAAATATCCACTACCTGGCCCCTTCCAGAAAAAGCTGTTGGGCCCTGCTTGAAGCCACTGAGTTTTAAAGTGGTTTACTATGTAGTCATATGCAAGTGATTTTCTCCTGAAAATAAACTAGTAAATAATTAGTAGTAATTGTATCACAGAAAAAGAACATACTTAAAATAACACAAAACTAGCCAAAGCAGAGGCTCTCCTGGAATGGGCTATGCAAGTCTCATATTGCTTCATACTGTCAGGGATTCTTAAGTAAATTGATTATTTTTCCTGTGTTTCTGTAGATTGCTTTGTGTTCCAATGCAGTGATGAAAACATAGGAAGACGACATCTGCGTAACACTTGTAACTCCAGAAGAAACTGGCACTTGCCTCCGCTCACTGAGTTCCGTGACACTCACACTGGACAACACTGCACCCAGAGATCAAGATAGGGGGATGCAAGCTCCTCCCCTAACCCCTGGGAGAACAGCCTTATCCGTCCTCTGCATTCCCTTCAGCGCCCTGCACATGTCAAGGCACATAGTGGGTACTTCCTAAAACATGTGCTGATAAAGACACGTCTTTGAAGACAACACTGTTTCGTGCAAAGTGTGTGGGACCGAGAGTCAAGAAGCCTGGCTTCTGGGCCTGATCCTGCAAGTAGGTGGTGGGAGTCACTGGGCCCACTATTATTTCGGTCCACTGACGAACGTTCCAACCAGCCTGCTCCACTGGTGGGTTCTGGGAGTGTGGAGGAGGGAAGCCCTCAGGCTAGTCAGGTGGGACTAGAGAACCCAGAGCTTCCGAGGCTCATTCCCCTCGACCACAAGCCGCCTAGTCCTTTAACTCTACTGTGCTGCAAAATTATGATTATTTTTCTCTATAAACCATGACATGAAAATGATTAGGACACACTTGGGGCAAGTGAGCCAGGACTTAACATATAAGAAGATTAGTTTAGTTTGACGGCTATTTATTTTTAAAGTGCAGTGAATACGCTAGGCCTTTTAAATTAATTATTCACTAGAGTAAAAGAAAATGAGTTGAAATGATTCTAAGAATCTCATTAATTATCCGGGAAA
This sequence comes from Rhinolophus hipposideros, assembly GCF_964194185.1. Lineage (NCBI taxonomy): Eukaryota > Metazoa > Chordata > Mammalia > Chiroptera > Rhinolophidae > Rhinolophus > Rhinolophus hipposideros. The sequence continues at coordinate 120,994,748 of NC_138046.1, read as the reverse complement.
TCAGGATGCTCAGAAGTGAACAAATCAAGCTTAGTGTTCTCTCTTTCCACCTTATGTAGTAACCTCCCTCCAGGGTATGGTGGATTGATTTTATTTGACGGTGCCAATTAATAGACTATCTGTATATACACCCCTTGAAGTGTGACTTTGCAACTACTCCCATCAAGAGTTTGGTCTATTTCCCGCCCTTGAATCTGAGCTGGCCCTGTACATTGATTTAGCTAATAGGTGGCGGCAGAAGTGATGGGACTTCAGATTTGAGCCTAAACCTTAAGATGTCTTGAATGCTTCCACTCTTTTCTCTCTCGTGGGTCCTTGCCCACGCCATAAGAACAGCCCAGGAGAATCTGACAGAAGATCAGAAACAATATGGTAATAAGCCCAGCTTTCTCACCATGACCAGCCAACTTCCAAACATGGGAGAGAGGCAGCCAAGATCCGCAGAGCCACCTCCAGAACCCACAACTGACTGCATACGCGTGAGAGCCCAGACAAGGCTAGGACCACTTCGCTGAATCACAGGCATGTGACCAATAACAAATGTCTGAACCACTGAGGTTTGAGGTGGTTTGTTATACTAACTGATACACATATATTAGCATCAGATGTCTTCCATTCTAATGAAAGGGAGAATTATTCTTTTCTTCATTTTTTAATATTCAAATATACATTGATCCACGCATTCAACAAAATACTACGAATCATCTATTCTGTGTCAGGCTCTGAATTAGGCCCCAGAGAAACAGAAGTGAAATCCACTCACCCAAGAACTGCCTCCCTCTCCAATGCTGCACTCCAATCTGATATTTGAGGGCCTGCCTCTATTTGAACATTCTAGCGTTAATGAAAACTCACCATGTTCTAAATCCTAAATCATCCTTCTCTGTTCCAGGGGCTGCCCGCAAACAACAAACCAACAACAATATCAACAACAACAAAAAGGCTTTATTCCCACCTTTATTTCTACACATCCATGCATTAGTGCATGAAACGTGGACCATGAACTGTGCCAAAGTGAGGTGAGACTTCAAAAAGAAATATGACTCAAGACTACCTTCCAGGGAAGTCAGTTCTTCTTATGTACAGAGCCAAACCACATTCCCAGCTGCTTTGCACTTAGGTGGGGCCACACGACTAGTTCTCACCTCAGGGGTACAAGTAGAAATGATGGGGCATTTCTGGTCCAACGCACATAAGAGCAAGTGTAACTTCTCTCCTTCCCCTCCCATAGCTACCTCACTACATATACCAGAAGTGCCAACAAAAGGTGTACAAGTGGAAATTTTGGTCAACATTGCTCAAGCAGGAGTTCGCCGTCATCAGAAGTCATATGATGTTCACCGTCATCTCCCATGTTTGGACGCAGATGGTAACCACTTTGAGCACTTCTTGTCATTGCAAAAGTCAAACGTGACTTGTCTTCATCTTTTGTCATCGATATATATTGAGTATTACAATTTTAATACAGTTTTCCTTTATTAAGATCTGTATACATTTTTTGGCACCCTCTGGATATGAAAGCTAGTGGTTTACAGTGGAAGGTGCCTGGATCCCTGAGTGACTATTTGAAGGAGAACTCCCAGGATTTCTATCTGACATTTACCACTTGTTTTGGTCCTTGCATGAACAAGGTATATATTTGTTGCGCCAAGTAACTGAGATTTGGGGTCATTTCTTACAGCAATTAGCCTGTATCAGGGTTTCCAAGCTCAGCACTACTGACATTTTGGGTTGTTGTAGGGAACCGTCCTGTGCATCATAGGATGTTTTAACAGCATCCTTGTGCTCTATCACCAGAAACCAGTATAACCACCCCTGTACTTCTTGGAACAACCAGCAACGTCTCCAGACACTAGAAATGTCCCCTGGGGAGCAAAAGTGCTTCCACTTGAGACCCACTGACCTATACTGCCTAATATACCCCATTTCTGATCTATCTGGTCTGCACAGGTTTTTCTCTTCTGGGGTATCAAATAGTTCTTCGTTCTTATCACTAGAAATCTAAAGACCTCTGTGTGATTTTTGATATCTTCTTTTTTATTTTAATTTCTGTTTTAAGTTTTGCATATAGTGAACTAATCAGATCTTCAGTGTACAAACTGAGTTTTGATGAATGCATATGCCCATTGTAACGACTACTCTAATAAAAATATAGGACCATCACCACCCGGATTTTCTTCTTACTTACTTCCAGTCAGTTCTCCTTGCCCACCCCCCCATCTCACCTTTGCAACCTCTGTTCTAATTTCTGTCTCCATAGATTCCTTTCTTTTTTTAACCTGTTGTTAAACTTCACATAAATGGCATAAAGAGCATATACTCTTTTGTGTTTGTTTTTTTTTCACATAACATAATGTTTTTGAGATTCATCTAAGTTGTTACATGTATCACTAATTCATTCTTTTTCATGACTAATTCATTTCTTTTTCATGAAGTAGTACCCATTTTATTAATATATCTCAATTTGTTAATCCATTTTTCTGTTGGTGGACATCTGGGCAGTATCCAATTTGGGGCTATTATGAATAAAGCTTCTACTTTCAAGATTTTTTATCTTTGGGGTTTACTAGTCTTACTATGATGTGCCTAGTTTCATTTTCTTTGTGTCTATTTGCTGGGCTTCTTTGGTGCACGATTCAAATATTTTTCCTGCCCTATTCTCTTTTTCCTTCTCTTCTGGGACTTTGATTACACATAAATTGTGTGGCTTATATTGTACCACAGGTCACAGGTCACTTGGGCTTTGCTCATTTTTTCCCCAATCTTTTCTCTCTTTGTTCTTTTTTTGAATTTTTATTACATTTATTGGGGTGACATTGGTTAGTAAAATTATATAGGTTTCAAGTGTACACTATACATCATCTGTATATTGCATTGTGTGCTCACCACCCAGAATCAGTTCTCCTTCCATCACTGTATATTTGACCCCATTTTCCTTCTTCTACCACCTGCCCCCCTTACCCTCTGGTAACCACGAAACTATTGTCTGTGTGTATGAGTTTTTGTTTCTTTGTTTGTCTTGTCCGTTTGTTGATATCTTCTTAATTTGACCCAATCTTATTTTCCAAGGTTCTCTTATTTATTTGTTTTTAAATCCATATCTATGTGATACCATGCAGTACTTGTCTTTATCTGTCTAGCTTATTCTACTTAGCATAATGCCTTCTAGGTTCATGTCTGTTGTCACATTGACAGGCCAAATTTTACACACACACACACACACACACACACACACACACACACATCACATCACATCACATCACATCACATTTTCTTGATCGATCCCATCCACTGATAGAGACACTTAGGTCGTTTCCATACCTTAGCTATTGTGAATAACGCTGCAGTGAACATGGGACTACAGACATTTATATGAGATATCTACTTTGTTTCCTGTGGGTATATATCCAGAAGTGGTGTTGATGGATCATATGGTAGTTCTAGTTTTCATTTCTGGGGGAGCCTCCATACTGTTTTCCACCAAAGTTCTTGACAGTTACCACCCAATGCATGAACTGAGTCTCTAATATTGTTCCTTTCTTTGTGTGTGCATTGCACGCACATACACACTCACCATGCAGATTTCCACCCCTATGCATTTGCTCCTAATCCACTCCCAGGGGACTTTCAATCCCACCCTCGCTGACTCCTCCCCTTTGTAAATTTCCCTGGCCACTTAGGTATCCAATATGGGGTGAACAACGAATTTCATCCCACAGGAAAACTATAACTCATAATAGACAGTGTCTGCCTGGAGCATGGAATTGAAAAGGTGAGGCGGTAATATGGGCTCAGGTCAGCAGGTTGTGACATGAAATAGAATGGTGGTATCTGTTCCACTCTAGATAGACTGTCTCACATCGCTCTCTCTTGACTTTTTTTAGCTCTATTATAATTTTCTAAAATCAGGACCAATGTTTCACATGGGAATAAAAATGTTCTCAGACACTCAGACAATAAAATATTAATTTACAGGTCATTAAGGGTACAGAGAACTTTTTGAAACCATTCCTAAACCTTTTACTAATGCATTAATCAAGAAGGAAAAGTTGCATCATGACGCCGTCATTCTCTCGGCCCCAGTGTTAATCACACTGCCACGTTAGGGAGCTCTTTTGATTTCTTCAAATTATCAGTCTGAATAGCAGCTATATGTTATATACATATTGGGGCATAAAAATATACCTCTTCCTTTTTGATAACCAAAGCTTCCTATCAATAATCTTGGCCAAATTTCTGAACTTGGGTAAAAACCTATAGGTCATGGAAATGCATACCTTTCAAAATATTTTTGGATATCTGCCTTCTAAATATTTCACTTTTATTTTTCTTTTCAAACATATTTTGTATTAAAAAAATCAAATGTGCCATTGTCATGGCCACAAAATCATCTTGTCTATTACAAAGTGATTCATACAAATTGGTAATGGAAGAAATCTGTCTCCTTTCAGGAGCAGTAAACAATTTCTGTGCTCGAAATAGTCTCTAAAATTTAGTTGAGTTTATCTCAAGGCTTCATGTGATTCATGAAATTTTACTGGTATTTCTAAACCAAGAAATAAAAACTAAATTATTGGCATGGAATCAAAAGAACCCATGAGCCTCTGCATTGCCAGACCACCCTCAAACATAAAATCCCCAATGGAAACTAACAATTTTCCTGTTGAAGGTGATTATATATGAATAAACGTGGACCATCCAAATTTCCTGTCAGTTTTATGTAGCTATTTCTAACCTTATTTCTAGGGAACTCTGAACTCTCTCTGCACTGACACTTTCATTTATACAAAAAGAGCTATTGAACACTTAGTATGTGTCAGATCAAATACTCACTGCTTTAGGTGCTGCCTTGTGAATACTGCGCCTCTCACATCTGCCTGCTTCTTTCCCATCCCCACTGCCATCACCCTGGCACAGCATCTCTTGACTTCTACCCATGCCTCTACTTCCCTACGTCGGAAATTCTAAATAAGATTGGCCTATTTCTCCCCAATGACAAAAGTATAATCAGCAAGTGGGGGGAGAGGGGTGGGGAGTATATAAAGGCAGATTTTGGTTCAATACATGGAATAACAACCAGGGCATTCCAGAAGAAAATGGGAACGGTAGTCCCATGTTCAGGTTTTAGTACCAGACAGCCTGGGTTCATAACTGGGCTCTGACATTTACTAGCTGGAAACTTTGGAGAAGTTATTCAACCTCTCATTTCTTGGTTCCCTGAAATGTAAAATGGAGATCCTATCAGTATGTACCCCATTAGTCCAGTGGGAGAATTAAATGAATTAACATATGCAAAAATGCATACAAATTCATAAAGCATATGGGTATCCAATAACTAAGGGTATTGTTTTCACTCTCATGTTCCAATAAAGTGTATCAGTTACCCATTAGGGCAGGGAGTGCTAACTAGCCAGCAATATTCTTTCTTCCTCTTTCAGGGTAAATGACTAGCACTTATTTCCCGACCTGCCTTGCAGGTAGGTGTGGCCACTGACTGATTTCTAGCCAGTGGGATCAGAGAAGAGGAGGTGTGTTAATGTCAGATTTGGCCCGTATAATCCTTCTACACTTGCTCCTCTTACCATTTCCCTTTCCAACCGGCTGGAATGGAGGGACCTTGGTGTGGCCTTGGAAACAATACGCTAAAAATGAGAAGAGACTCCTCAGATGGCACCCTTGCATGGGTCTATGCTCCTCAACTTCCACAACTCCATCCTAGTCTAGCTTGAAGCACCCTAGACTTTCATGGAAGAAAAACAATACATAAATGTCTATCGCGTTGAGCCATCAGATGCTTTGGTCTATTTGTCACCTTATTCTAGCCCAGGATTTCTCAACCTTGGCACCAATGACATTTGGAATTGGACAGTTCTTGGTTGTGGGGGTCTGTCCTGTGTACTGTGAGATGTTTAGAAACATTCCTACATGCCAGGAGCCACGAGCCTTCCTCCTCCCCGCGTGTGGCAACCAAAAATGTCTCCAGACATTGCTAAATGTCTCCTGAGCAGGAAAGCTTAAGATGCTCACGCATGTCCATGATCTAGAATTCCTTTCAATTCTGCCATTTACGCTGGGACTTTTATTGGTGGAAATGGTCATAGGCATTTACTGGTGGATGGATTCTTAGAGATAATTCGGTCCCTAAGGAACACAGGACCTGGAGATCTTACAGGACTTCCCAAGGTCATGCACAAAGCCGGGCTCCCAACTCCCAGTTTAATTTTGCTTTTACTACCCGACACTGCCTAATGTGAGACTGATGGATACATTGTTCTGTTTTATTACTACATAGCTTTCTCACCAAATAAAATCATCTAATTTGTCTTTCATAGTTTAGTTCAAGGAAAATGCCCCCACAAAGAGGCGAGGAGGGAGGCACTGAAGGCCACCAGTTATTCACCATGTACTGTATATAAAAATCTGTCAATTCTTTATTTACAATGACCAAAATTTACAGAGGAAAAAAAATCTACGCAAGAATAATTAATTGACGTCAGGCTCTATTTACACATGTTGTTAGTAACTCCACGGGCCCCTCTGTCGAGAACTGATATTAACCAGGCTCACCAACCTACTAACTCTCAAAAGGCTAGAGTCAGTCTCAAGGCACTGAGTACCAGGAAAAGAACTGAGAGCCAGTCTGTTCTAGTGTTGGTACCTATGGCAGAGTTTGAAAATATAAAAATCTTTCTTCTTTTAACCTTGGGTTCTCCCAGAAGCAGATAATGAGATGAGAAGTTGCATGCAAGCAGTTTAATTGGAGGAGGTCCCGAAGAAGCATCTGGAGAGGAGGGGAGAAGTGAGACAAGGAAGGGAAAGTGACCAGGAGTCTGTGTAGGGCTTGCCTCACTCTTCCCATGCCAAGAGCAAGGAAGCTGATCACGTTAAGGGTTGCTTCCTGGGTGGAACTCCCTGCCATTTCCAGATTGCCTTGCTATTGATTAACCATAAGGAGTATGTAGGTAGGGGTGGCAGAGAAAGCCTTCTAAGTCGCGTTTCAGGGGTTTGCAGTATAGAGCTTCCTGGTGGATGTGGGCAGGGCACAAAAGCATCTGCTATGGTCCACAATTAAGTCACTGACCCTCCATGCCCTTGCCCGCTGCGTTTCTCCCCAGCTCCAGTAGTGTTTTCTCCTCTGAGCTCATTGCTGCCTTCAGGGAAAGGAAGCTCATTCATTTTGGGTCCATCTCTAAGATTTAATTGCTCAAACTTAGAGATTCCCAACCAATGGGACATAGACACTTGGAAGTGGGAGTGGGGAGAGCCTCAAATTATATAAAGGAATCCTCAAATCTCTTTTTACACAAAACATCATTTGTAGAATTTATCTCAAGATGTGTATTTTACTGTTTTCATATGTTGTTTGACGCTACTGTGAAAAATCATCTATAGGAATTAACCTTAAAGCACAACTTAATTCGTGGATTGCTGTCATGATGTGTTTCTTTATACAAACAAAACTAAAACTACCACCATTAGTAATTGAACAGGAGGAATTAAAATGAGGGGTGTCTCCACAATTCAAAAGTTTGGAAACCATTAATTTAATGGTTGGCGAACACAAAAGGAGAATTAGTCCCACTGATGCTTTGCTGACGTGAGAGTGGGGGGAGTGTGTGTGTGTGTGTGTGTGTGTGTGTTTCTTTAAGTCCATCTGCTCCCAAAGTATTATTAAATGCCACTTAGACTACACGTAAGTGTTTAAGAGTCAAGAGTGCAAAATTAACATGAGCTAGAATCCCAGCTCTGTGACTAAGTAGCTATTTGACCCTAGACAAGTGACTTCACTTCTCCAAGCCTGAGTCTCCACATCTGTAAAATAAGGTTTCTAACAATATGAGTATGTCTTTCTTCTATGAATGTTGTGAAATTTAAAGGAGATCTATGTATAAAACTCTCAATTCAGAACCTGGTAGATACTAAGTACTCAATGCATGTTAGTTACCTTAGCTTAACCATTCTTGTGCTGCATCTTTGTATTTGTTCACTTTTTTTTTTTTAATCAGTGACACTAGGTAAATTTGAATTTCAGAAAATCAAGCAATATTTTTTAGTGTAAGCATGTCTGAAATAGTGCATGGTTCCAGATGGACTGGAGGCAATATGCTTTTGGAAGCCCTGGAATTCACCTTATCACGGTCTTTTCAAAGCATTGCAGAGAGCATAGTCATACTAAATACCAAGTATTGCATGGGATATACTTACATTAAAAAACTTCGCTGTTAACTATTGACAAAATAATGAGGCAACCAACTGAATGGGAGAAGATTTTCGCAAACAGTTCCTCTGATAAGGGGCTAATATCCAAAATATACAAGGAACTCATGAAACTCAACAACAAAAAAACAAACAACCCAATTGAAAAATGGACAGAGGACCTGAAGAGACATTTCTCCAAAGAGGATATACAAATGGCAAATAGACATATGAAAAAATGCTCAACATCGCTAATCATCAGAGAAATGCAAATGAAAACCACAATGAGATATCACCTCACCCCAGTCAGAATGGCTTTCATCAACAAAACAAATAGTAACAAGTGTTGGAGAGGCTGTGGAGAAAAAGGAACTCTCATACACTGTTGGTGGGAATGCAGACTGGTGCAGCCGCTATGGAAGGCAGTGTGGAGGTTCCTCAAGAAATTACGAATAGAATTACCATATGACCCAGCAATCGCTCTCCTGGGTATCTACCCCAAAAATATAAAAGCATTTCTCTATAGAGACACGTGTACGCCAATGTTCATTGCAGCTTTGTTTACGGTGGCCAAGACATGGAAACAACCAAAATGTCCTTCGATAGATGAATGGATAAAGAAGTTGTGGTACATATACACAATGGAATACTATTCGGCGTTAAGGAAAGATGATATAGGAGCATTTGTGACAACATGGATGGATCTCGAGAGAATAATGCTAAGTGAAATAAGTCAGACAGAAAAAGCAGAGAACCCTATGATTTCACTGATATGTGGTATATAAACCGAAAAGAACAAGACAAACAGATGAGAAACAAAAACTCATAGACACAGACAATAATTTAGTGGTTACCAGAGGGTAAGGGGGTGGGGGGTGGGTGACGAGGGTAAAGGGGATCAAATATATGGTGATGGAAGGAGAACTGACTCTGGGTGGTGAACACACAATGGGATTTATAGACGATGTAATACAGAATTGTACACCTGAAATCTATGTAAATTTACTAACAATTGTCACCCCAATAAAATTAATAAAAAAAAAAAAAAACTTCGCTGTTTCACTAAAATTCAAGTTTAACTGGCTGTCCTGTATTTTTATTTGCTCAATCTGACCATGCTATATGACATGAATATCGCTGATCATGGGGGCACAAAAACCTTCAGAATTTGTGCATACGAGTTTCAGTTCAGGTTTATAGTTTCTATTAAAATTTTTAAGAAGCATGCCTGGATTTCCTTCAGGAGCCTTCATCTAAAGATTCTTGTTCTTGTAGAAGTAATCACTGCAGAACCAGGACCCCAAATTCTGAATCCCTGCTTGAGAAAAGATGGCCTATTAAGCTATTTATTCCAGTAACAGACACTGTTTATGGTGCCGCTCTGTGACACATTTATATAAACGATTTGCTAACCTTTAAGCACGGAGGGAGATGAAACATGGCTAGTGAAATGCAGCTTATCTGGGGCACATCTTCCCATTCCACTCAGGCACACATCTGAGTTAACCCAGGCATGACGCAAGCTCCACTCGTCCTCACATTTCACTGCCTGCGTTTTACTAGCAGGGTTGCCTAGTGTGATCCACAAGGTTTCCAAATACAGGAGACTGTATCAGAGGTTGCCTGTCCTTTTAATCTATAGAATGTTATCAATGCAGATGCTTTGGATGCTTTGAAAAGATCACAGTGGACATGAAGTTGTAAATTCTAGGGCTTCTGAAAACCAAACTGTCCAGACCCACCTAGAACTGAACTGGTGACAGCAAGATCTTCAGGCAACAAAACCCAGATCCTGGACTCCAATGGCTTTGTCCCTGGGTCAAGTACACCAGGTTTCCTGAAGCAAAAGGCTCTAGTAAGCTTTTGAGTTCTCTACCAGGTCTCCAAGGCATTCATAAGCAAACAAACGAAAAAACAAACAACTAAGTAACCTGAAGCTCTTAGTTTTGCCTGGGCCCTCGTACGAGTTTAATGGTTTAAATTCTCAAAATGTGACTAAAACCAATGCAATAATGAAAGAGAATGAATGCTCAAATCAGCAGAAGGATCAGTGCAGTGGTTGGCATTCTAGGCTTTCCATAGAAAAATACTGTCCCTAGAAGTCTGGCTGGCACAGGCCAAGAAACACCTGTGATTCTGATGGTGCTATTCCCCCACTGTGCACATTGACTTTCCTCCATCTTTTGCTCTGAAGGATATCTTTTGAGTCTTCAGCACAAATATCTGGAACGTAGTAAGTGCTAGATATACTCGTACAGCAGATCCCGGCAACTACTGCCACCTGCCTGAAGTTTGAGGCTAGTGGACTCCAAGCTGAATTTTCAGTGTCCCTTGTAGTTAAGAGACTTTATGGGACTAAAAGCAGTCTACAATCTAAAGAAAAGACTATGTGAATGAACTAATCAGAAACAGTTTTGGGGACACAAAGAAAAAACCGAGAGTTGTTAGATGGGTGGGGGCGGGGGGTTGGGGATAAGGGGAAAGGTGAAGGGATTTGGAAGCAGCTGGTAACCACAAGATGGCCTCAGGGTTTTTTTGAAAATTAATTTGGGGAAGGTATTCAATAATGTTGTAAAGATTTTGTTGGGTATCCGATGGACATGCGTCCTATTTGGGAGACCACCTCAGGGATACTGTGGATACCTGATCATGGCATTGTACACCAGAAGCTAAACATTAATGAATGCCAACTATAATTTTATATATATAATGTGATGGTTCAGTGTGAGGTCGGAGGGATAGTGGATGGGGGGAGGGGGGTTCACAGTGTGAGGGATATAAATGATGAACGTCTAAGTATTACCTTGTCTTGTACACCTGAAACTAATAAATAAAAAAATAAAAATATATAAAAATATTAAAAAAATAAAATAAATAAATAAATAAAAGCAGTCTACAAATCATACTCTAGAGCAATGGTTCCCAAATGACCTGAACCGAAAGACCAGGATTTTGTTTTGTTTTGTTTTAATCTATCGCAGACTCATGCTTTCGTAAGATGCAATAAAAATAAAATAAATTACTACAAAATGGGCAAAAGGCAAATAAAACACAAGCCCAATTTAAAAAGTCAGATTCAATAGATATAAAATTGTGCTGTCAAATTGTTATGAAAGTTTCTAAATGCGTACTGTCACTTGATTTGCTTATCTGACTGCAGACCTGCAAGGAATGGCCGTCCAGGGACCACACTTTGAGTAGCACAGATCTAATGGTCATTGCATGCACATTTCCCTACTAAAAATACAGACTCTCACACCAAAACGATATCATTTTTTTTAACCAATGAGTTGACATTTGGCTCTTTTAATTAATAAGAGAAGAATAACTCTGATAAACCAAAGCAATGTGTTGGGTTTGAAAATTTTATCTAACAGCATTTTCCCTGGTAGATTAAATTTCTAAATATATATTGTATTTAGGTTAATGTTAAAATCCCTATATTCCTGACCACATAGACTGTCAACAGGTGGAAGTGTCTGCTCAGGGAATAAGACTTATTTTTGTTAAAAAGATGTATTGTGAATAATACAATATATATGCAGTATACAATACTCCTCAAAGAAGGGGGGAAACCCCAGAAAAGCTATAAGCGATATGGAATCACCACTTCAGAAAGCCACTCCTTTACCTGGATACGTGACACTCAAGTATACAAGCTCATTTCATTAGACAATACTATGCTACTGCTTAGAATACCTCTCGCACCCCCATCTACCAAGTAACATTCTGCTTATCTTATAAGATCCAGATCAAGAGCTACCTGTCTACCTCTCCCGCGCTTCCTCATCATTCATTCACTCATTCGTCAATCATTCATTCATCCATCCAACAAAGGCATATTAGCAGGCACTGCTCTAGGTACTAGAGATAAAACAGTAAGTAAGCCAAGTTCCTACATTCTTGGAGCTTGTGTTTTAGTGAGGAAGAAGGAGAGGAAAACAGATTAACAAATACATTCATAATATAGAAACTAAAACACACACTCCACGTGCCTCCCTCATCAGAAAGTGATTTAAGAGACTATTTTCTCAATTTCCCCAAAGATGATACATAACTATTACCATTCTAGCTACACAGGAGAGAAGTTAATTCATTACATACAATGGACGCCTTAGGGATGAGGTAGAAAGAGAAATAGAGAGTAACTGAGATGCTATTTTCGATAAGGTGCTGAGGGTAGCCTCTCTAAGAATTGTACAGGTGAGCAGAGATCTAAAAAAAAAACACCAAAAACCAACCCCTAAGAGTGAGCGGTGTGGATAAGTAGGATAGCTAAGGGAAGAGCATTCCAGGCAAGGCATAGTGAATACAAACACCAACAGAAGTAGGGAACTTGTTGAGTCTGGAAGGCCTGTTTTCAGTCCTCCCAGAGGGGACTGGCTGCCCTCTGCTGGCAATGTGAAAAATAAAAGGAAATAAAACGGCATTCTCTAGTTAGTCCAGGACTTCCCACCCTCCACCATTTCCTTTGGTATTTATAATAATATAAACATGTTCCTGAACATATCTACTTTAAGACTTTTAGCCTTTAAACTCAATACATGTAAAGGGATTATGAAGAACATGGCTAGGAAATGGCATCAACTAGTAAAGAAGGAATGAATGAAACTGCATTTTTAAACTAACATGTTGAACTGTATTAGAAATTGTGGCTACACTGCTATGGGTTCACTAAAACCTATTCCCTCTCCTTCCTGGCTGTGGTCATGTGACTGGGCTCTGGCCAATGATAGAAGCAGAAGGGATGGCACACCACTTCCAGGCTGGCCCAGAAGAAATCTCTCATGCAAGATCCTTTCTCCAGCCTCTGGCTGGAAGTAAAGGATTCCTCGGTCCTAGGGCATTGGCCAGCAAACCACAGCCTGTCCCAGTTACAGTTATGTACTGCCCATGAGCTGAGAATGGCTTTTTTAAAAAATTTATTGGGGTGACAATTGTTAGTATAGTTACATAGATTTCAGCTGTACAATTCTGTATTACGTCATCTATAAATCCCATTGTATGTTCACCACCCAGAGTCAGTTCTCCTTCCATCAGCATATATTTGATCCCCCTTACCTTCATCTCCCTCCCCCCACCCCCCTTACCCTCTGGTAACCACTAAACTATTGTCTGTGTCTGTGAGTTTTTGTTTCTCATTTGTTTGTCTTGTTCTTTTGTTGTTTTGGGTTTATATACCACATATCAGTGAAATCATAGCGTTCTCTGCTTTTTCTGAGAATGGCTTTTACATCGTTATAGCTGAAAAAGAATTGAAAAGGAAGACTATTTCATGGAAATTATAGGAAATTCAAATGTCAGTGTCAATAAAAATTTTATTGGCACACAGCCACACTCATTTATTTACATTGTCTAGAGCTACTTTCACACTACAGCAGAGTTGAGCAGTTAGGACAGACACCCTAGAGTCCACAAAGCCTGAAGTACTTGCAAGCTGGCCTTTTACAGAAAAAGTTACGGATCAAGTCCTCCTTCTGAGCTGAGTTAAAAGATGGGAGAAGCCGGGGTCCCCAAATCACTACAGGGAAGGCTGCCCACCACATAGTGGATGGCTACAGAAGAAAGAAACTTTCATTTTGTTATTCCACTCAGATTTCAGGGTTCATCCTTTTCAGGACAGAGGATTACCCCAACTAATACAAAGAGTTTCTTTTTCTTTTTTGATGCCTGGGTAGGGGGCGGGGTCAGACAGATGAGTGAGATTATGTCTGAAAAACTGAATAAGGAAGATATAAGAATGTATATTCTTAAGGAGATACCATTCTGTACTTTATATTCACAGGGCTTAGTTCCTACTGGGGCTACCAGGTGAAGATAACACATTTTCAGTAACATATTTTAAAATACAATGCACCATATATCAGCTCATTCCCACTAGGTGGCACTTCAGAGCCTTTACACGTTCAAAACTCATCTGTTTCAGAATCATCACAAGGTTTTTAACTTAATTGATAGTTGGTATTCGGTGACGCCTACTATATATTAATTATTATTGCTGGAGATATAGAACAAGATATACATCAGAACCTCTCCCTCCAAAGTATTGCTCATGTGTAGATTTAAAGTAAAAAATATTTAAAGTAAAACAGAAATCATCCTACCTAGCCCCCAAATTAAAGTCTTCTCATTCTATTAAACTTGTTACTGGTTTGATAATTATTTAAATCTTATAAATGTGTTTTGACCCAATGTTCACGGGTCCCACTCTACACAAGCAGAATACTGGCCCCCAAATCTTTGTTTACAGAGGAGGAGACTCCACTCACCCTGCCAAGTGTATTAACGGCAGTCACTAACATGACGTTGTGCAGCTCTTTTTCAATTCTTACCACACTTAGCCCAAAATACATGGCGCATCCTTAAGAAGATCTTATTGTACCTATGTGCAAAAGAATGAAACTGGACTGCTATCTGTCACCATGTACCAAAATTAATTCAAACTGGATCAAACACTTAAGCATAAGACCTGACACAATAAACTGCATAGAAGAAAACATAGGTACTAAACTTATGGACTTGGGTTCAAAGAGCATTTTATGAATTTGACTCCAAAGGCAAGGGATGTAAAAGCTAAAATAAACGAATGGGACTATATCAAACTTAAAAGTTTCTGCACAGCAAAAGAAACCATCGACAAAATAAAGAGGCAACCAACTGAATGGGAGAAGATTTTTCCAAACAGTGCCTCTGATAAGGGGCTAATATCCAAAATATACAAGGAACTCATGAAACTCAACAACAAAAAAACAAACAACCCAATTGAAAAATGGACAGAGGACCTGAAGAGACATTTCTCCAAAGAGGATATACAAATGGCAAATAGACATATGAAAAAATGCTCAACATCACTAATCATCAGAGAAATGCAAATGAAAACCACAATGAGATATCACCTCACCCCAGTCAGAATGGCTTTCATCAACAAGACAAATAGTAACAAGTGTTGGAGAGGCTGTGGAGAAAAAGGAACCCTCATACACTGTTGGTGGGAATGCAGACTGGTGCAGCCACTATGGAAGGCAGTGTGGAGGTTCCTCAAAAAATTACGAATAGAATTACCATATGACCCAGCAATCCCTCTCCTGGGTATCTACCCAAAAAATCTGAAAACATTTATACATAAAGACACGTGTACTCCAATGTTCATTGCAGCTTTGTTTACGGTGGCCAAGACATGGAAACAACCAAAATGTCCTTCAATAGATGAATGGATAAAGAAGTTGTGGTATATATACACAATGGAATACTATTCGGCGTTAAGGAAAGATGATATAGGAGCATTTGTGACAACATAGATGGATCTTGAGAGTATAATGCTAAGTGAAATAAGTCAGGCAGAAAAAGCAGAGAACCCTATGATTTCATTGATATGTGGTATATAAACCAAAAACAACAAAAGAACAAGACAAAGAAGATCTTATTGAATTCGAATCATCGTTTGTAGACCATGACAAAGAGTATAGAGTGTATTCTAAGGGTAAAGAAATATTGAAATTTATTTTTTTTGGAAAGATGACTGTGGCATGCAGAAGAGAATGGGAGGGTTGAAGTGGTCAGCACTAGAAAGCAAGTAGGAGGCCGAGACTAGGGTGCTGGGCCTCTCAGTGGAAAAAGGAAATGGAGTCAGGAGACTTGAACTTGATCTGAGTCGTTACCGTCCTTGTCTCGGTGGCGGATAAAACTGGAGTTAAACAACTGAGATTCAAATCTGCCTGTCCCCTTCCTAAGTGCGATAGCTCAGCCAAGTCCCTGGCACTCTATGAACGGCAGACAACTTGATCAGTAAAATGAACGTACTGTCTATCTCACCAGTGCTCTCACGGGGGTTAAATAACATCCAGGGAAGGCACTTGATGTACTGCCTAGTAATTCACGGATGAGCAGCAAAGGATGTTATTATGGCTTCCAGGTCTCAGCTCTAGAGAAAACCCTTACACTCTTACACCTGTGTTGATACCATATGGAACCCCCTGTTGGGTCTCCCAGCACCCTGTCGTGATGGTGTGGGGCAGGCTTTCTCAGCCTGGGCACTAATGACATTTGGGGTTGAATCATTCTTCGTTGTAGTGCATCTTGGAGTTGGTAGGGTTTAGTGAACTAATCGGAGCAAAATACATTTGCACTGTCTGAACCAGGGCCTCTCAAATTCGGCACTATTGACGTTCACAGCGGGATCGTTCTTTGTCATGGGGGCCGTCCTGTGCACGTCCTGTGCAGGATGTGTAGCGGCATCCCTGGCTTCTACCCACTAGCTGCCAGCAACACTCCTTCCCCTCCAGTTGTGACAACCAAAAATGGAGGGCAAGAATCGCCCCTGGTTGAGAACCACTGGTATAGCACGTGGTTTAGAACAGCCCTGTCCAATAGAAATAGAATGCAAACCACAGTTGAGAGCCCCTATGGAATTTTAAACTTTCTAGCAGCCATATTAAAAAGCAAAAAGACACATAAAATTAATCTTAAACTATATTCCACTTAACCCAGTATAGCCAAGATACTATCATTTCAACACATAGTCTACATAAAAATTATCAATGATATATTTTAATTTTCTCATATTAGTCTTTGAAATCCATTGCACCTACGTAACTTTAAAGCGCATCCCCATTTGTAGTGGCCACTCTTCAGGGGCTCAGGAGCCACATGTGATAAGGGGCTACTCTCCTGGGCAGTGCAGGTACATGATCTGACAGTGCACACTTTGGTATCCTGAGATCCTCTTGTTTTCATCACCCCGCTTTTACCCTCTCTCCTCTCAATCTTATTGGTTTTCATTTTTAATCACATACCGGAGATGTTCCTTGAAGTATCACATGGCTCTTTTTTATTGCAATGGAGGGTGGTATGAATAACTTATAAACAGGTGGCCCCTTTCTTTAGTTCCTCCAGCATCTGGCCACTGCTACCCTCATTGGCCTAACACACAACTTTCGTTTTGCCACTCTCCTTCCCATGTACCTCTGATGTGCTCCCCCACTCATTGCCCATAGAAGTCTTCATCTCTTCATCATATCCCTCCGCTCACTGACCAACACTTGCTTTTCTAGAATCATTTCTACTTCCACGCAGGCTCAAGGCAGCCATACTGTCTCCTTGAGTAATCTGCTGGAATATTCTATGGGGTGGGTCAGGAAGCTTTAATGCGATGTTCTGTAAACAATGTGGGCACAACCAATATTTGCCGATGAGCACTGCGCCCTTATGTGCGGCTATCTGGTTTACTTATGCTCCAAATAAGCATTCTTGCTGAAATGAGCAGGCCACAGGGGCCCACTATGGGCCTTTCTCCTTACTGGTCAACAGCTTTGATGTATCAGGTTGGTGGAAAAGTCATTGCGATTTTTGCAATTATTTTTAAACTTTTAAACCACAATAACTTTTGCACCAACCTAATACTATAAAAGGAAGCTTTAAGGGCATGTGCCCTTCTTCAGGTCACCATATTTTCTTCACATTCCATAACCACCCACCTTCTCTCATCTCCATGCCCATCTGTGTTGAAGCAGACACTAATTCTGGGGCTGCATTCCAGACGCTCATTAACAGAGGTCTGGCTTCCATCTGACAGTAAGTATGGTGCAAAGATGCCCCTGATTAATGACCTAGGGAGGGTGAATCTGTGATATGTTCAAGTCATACAACAGCAAACACATTCCAGTTCTCATTGTTGTTCTGCAGCTCTCCTTTGGGCTGGAATTTAAAATTATCTTGCTATGGCTCTTGCAAACCAGCTTCATATTGTTATTCAAGTATGTGTCTTCCTGACCAGCAAGTTGATGACATTTGTTCACTTATTCATTAGGCAAAGATTTTGTCAGCATCCTTTTGAGAGCCTGCTTCAGCTGGTTTTCCTTTGCTTAGTCAACCTCAGTAATCCCACAATATAACATACAACAAGGCTGGTGGGCCAGAGCCTAGAGAGTGAGCTGAGCCAAGAAACCAGCTCATGGGGTGGAGCAAACATGTTCAGTGCCCTCTCACACCCTCTCAGCATTCACTGTTCAGTATGTCAATGGTACCCTACTGCACACGTATGCAGATCTCTGCCTAAGGGCTGTCTCTTGGCCAGAGAACCTGGGTCAGGACAGAAGTGCTGGGCACTCATGCTCTGGAATGTAGCCCTGGGCAAATGGTGTGTGGGAGTTGGAGAATAAATACCCCCGCTTCCTTGCCCTTGGGTGGGATAACTCTTAGACATGTTCTACACAGGCTACCAGGTTTCCTAATGGGATTGTAGCCTATTGGCTAAAGTGGAAATTTTATAGTACACTCTTTATTGGATTCCTCCGTTCTCGATCACATCTGCTTCTTCCTTATTCCTTTACTCATACGAGGTCTGACAATTACAGTCGCAAACTCATCCTAGAAAAAGTGCTACATATCTCATTGCTGAATATCACTATGATCACCTTCAAAGTACTCACTCCCCTTGGGAAGCTATGCACAGATGCCAGTACCTAGTCCACCCTTCAAAGCAGTTTTGGAACTCTTTTTCTGGAATGGCCATCAGAGCTGTCGTCATATTACCCTTGATGTCCTAAATGTCATCAAAATGTCTTCCTTTCAATATTTCCTTTATCTTTGGGTAAAGAAAAAAGTCACCGGGGGCCAGGTGAGTAGGGAGGGTGTTCCAATATAGATATTTGTTCACTGGTTAAAAACTCCCTCACAGACAGTGCCGTGTGAACTGGTGCATTGTCTTGATGCAAGAGCCATGAATTGTTGGCGAAAAGTTCAGGTGGTCTTTTCACACAGCCTTTTCAGCACTTTCAAATAGGTAGTCAACTTGGTTAACTGTTTGTACAGTTGGTACAAATTCATAAGGAATAATCCCTCTGATATTGAAAAAGTTTAGCAACATCATTGTAACAAGTTCGTGAACTTAATTGTCAGACCTCATATTCCCCCCAAAATCCCCTTGAACTTAAATCCTAGACTCAGATACTGTTTCTTGCAGAACCCCACCCAAATCATGCTAATTTTCATTAAGAGATAAATGCTTTGTTTTTTGTTAACAATGATCATCAAGAGAGATGATAAAGCCTTAATAAAAGCTGAAATATAATTTAGCCTATGGTGTGAAAATATGCACAAAAGACGTTTTTGGACTGAAATGTGACTGGAAGAAAGCAAAGAGCCTGTACAATTATTTTCATGTTTGTTTCTAATACTTCTAACATTTGATCTGTGCAATATCTACCAAGGATAAGTGGTATGTTTGAACTCTCCCAAATAATAGCATAATAGGATGTTGCATGAAATAAAATTACCAGTTAGAAATTTTTCAGTGGAAAAGCCTCCAAATTTCTAGACCTAAATACTTCAGTAAAATTCACTCGTTTTTATCTTAAGCTCGTAGAATGCACTATCACACAAATATTTCAGTTATGAATTCTCTTTTCATACATGATGGAGACTTGGAGCTT
Organism: Rhinolophus hipposideros; assembly: GCF_964194185.1. Classification (NCBI taxonomy): domain Eukaryota; kingdom Metazoa; phylum Chordata; class Mammalia; order Chiroptera; family Rhinolophidae; genus Rhinolophus; species Rhinolophus hipposideros. The sequence goes on along the minus strand of NC_138046.1, from coordinate 120,975,123 downwards.
CCCCCAATACTTGTTCTCCCCTTCTGCCATTGAAGAGGATCCAATTGTAAAACAAATATGATGTTACCCAGCCTTCTTTACAATTAGGAATAGCCATGTGATTAAACTCTGGACAATGGGATGTAAGCAGAAATGTCCTGTTACAACCACAGAGAATTGTCTTCAGAGACAGTCCTTCTCAACCGTGGTGATTTGCCACCCAGAGGACATTTGGAAATGTCTTCATTTTTGATTGTCACAATTGGAGGTTGCCACTGCCATCAAATGGGCAGAGACCAGGCATGCTGCTCAACATCCCACAGTGCACAGGACAACCCCCGCTCCATCCACCCCCCCCCACACACACACACACACTGCTCTAGCCCCAAATGGCAATAGCACTGAGATACTGAAATTCTGAATTAGACATTGGAGTCGAAACAAGAACTCAGAAACAACTGTTTCTTGTTCTTTCAAGCTCTGCACAGAATCCAGTGCCTTTCGCTTCTGTGATATCTGCAAAGCAGTAAGAGTTGATGCTGTCTCCTGCTATTAGCTAGAGTATTGGAAGTATTCTGAGTCCTGAATTTTTGCTTCATCTGATTCATGTTCTCTGTCACTCACTAAAACAGTGGTCCTCATAATTTCTGGCCTCAGGACCCCTTTAAACTTTTACAAGTTATTGAGGGCTCCAAATGTTTGTGTTTATGTGGCTTTTATGCATCAGTATTTATTGAATTCGTAATTAAAGCTGAGACAGTTACAGAATATAAGTACAGACACTTCATTAGCTGTCAGCATGATGAGATCACCACATACCATGTGATTTCGGGAAAATTACTGTGCACTCCTGAGAGAATAAAACTGAAAACACACAAATAATTTCATATAATTATGAAAATTGTATAACCTCAAGGAGCTTCTGAGACTCAAAAGCCCCCAGTTCCTGACTTTGAGAACCGTAGGACTACAGAAGCCACTTTGAAAACCTAGCTATTAAGAAATATTTTAGTAGTCTTTGTGACAGAAAGGGGTCTTGCTCCTTGTAAATATATGCTCATCCTGTCCAGAAGTTATAGGGAGTTCTTTCTTATAGCTTCTCTAAAGCCCAAAGTATATACAAATAAGAGATACAGTGACTTTTGATATTTTTAATATTGAATATGTACATTGAACTCGCTTATTGGTCTTAGCGATCATTTGAGAAAAAGAATCCGTCTTCTAAATTTCCTCTAATCTGAGACATCTGAAAATATCAGAAGATCATGGTTTCATTAAAGAGTGCAAGCCCAATCAAATCTGGTAATGAAAAGAGACTTTGAGATCTTCAATTATATTTCTCTTTGCTTTTCCTAGACGTTCATGGTTAAGCACCTCCAAATAAAATTTATCTCAAGGTGAAGGTCAATACAGGCTATAATCCCCACCCCCGAAAAAAATCAATTGCCCAGAGAGGGTCCCAGAATGACTTATTCTTTATCAAGATTTCAGGAGAACTCAATATTTCTGCAACTTTTTTTCTCTACTTGATAAAGAATTAACTCCTAGAATGTGTACAATAATAACCAATTACTGGATTTCTCACAGAGAGTGCTATATATGTATAGTCTCAGTGTTAAGAAATCAGTAAATAGAAACCAATTGGCTTTTCAGAAAATGTATCTAACTTTAAAAATATTAAAGTACTTCATTTTTAAACAGTCATTTCCTCCGTTTCTAAACATTCTGGAAATTTGGTTTTTAGAATAGATTCCTGAAAACTAGTGCAGTCGTTCTGTGTAAATAAAAATCATGATTTGTCAAACTTGGTACTATTGACATTTGAAGCCAGATAATTCTTTGCTGTGGGGCTATCCTTGTGGCATAAATTTAGTAATAGCCCTGGCCTCCACTTACCAGATGCCAGTAGCACTCCCCAAGTTGTGACAACCAAAAATGTCTCCAGACATTGCAAAATTGTCCTCAGTGGAGAACCAGCAGTACAGATCCACCAACTTACCATTCAACTGTGTGAGAAATGGATCGTTGAGACAATTAACTTACTCATCACAAGTGAATTGAGGAATTTAGAAAACTTTGGAACATGCTCTGGACTTTCTTGGCGGGATCCGCATCAGATATTTGTTTCATTACTGTGACTTCAACTTAAAACTATTCCATGAATTCCATGAAAGTTCATTTCTCTGTGAGTGTGCAGGGCTGCCTACTCTGTTGGACAGAGGACCCCTTAGCCATCCACCTGGACATGAACCCAGACACTCGGGGGTAGACATTTTCTTGCCATCATCTCAGAAAATGTGCTCCAGTGGCCTAGACCACAACTCCCACCAGTCTGTGGGACTTCTGAACCAGTCTCAGCGATCTAACATTGGGAAATAGCCTCATTGAATAGATGTTAGCAGAGGGCCTCATCATTGCCTAGCACTGTTTTAGGTACTGAGAAGAAAAAAAGAAATGTGACTTGATCCTCACTCTGGAGAAAAACACAGACTTCGAATCACAGTACCCATATCTTCATGCTTCCTCCACACTCTGTTCCCAGCCACCTGGCCCTTAGTTGAGTCTATAAGCAGATCTTTTAAATCTGTATTAGATAAAAATCAATAATCTAATGGAGATAACTAGCCAGGGTAGACCAGTTAGCCCTAGCTTATTGGATCTCTAGTGGCAAAAAATCAACGAGGGCAGTATTTAAAAATAATTAAATGAGAAAAATTACCATGAGGATCCACACTACAGAGTTAGAGAGCAGCTAGTAGAAAGAGAAAGGAGCCCCCAAATTTCCTCCCACTCTTTCACCCAGCTCTAGAATCTTCTTTTTAATAATCATGGTAAATGATCACCTTTTGGGGTAGAAAGGGGGGTTCCACAAGCTAAATTATCCATCTGACAGAAAACTGTCTTTCTCAGCCTAATGTCAGCTTGAGAGAGTCTGAGACCCCAATGAGGCCTCCAATGGTGACCAAGCCCCCACCTGGCAGCCAGTGGCTTTCATTGTTGGAAATGGTTGACTGACACCAAGGTGGTCCTGAGAGAATACATAGAAGATTCTATAAAAGATTGTTTCTTTAAACGAGGCACAGTGTTCCTTCAAATAAGGAAAAGACAAAGCAAGCATATGGCGTTGGAAGCAGTTCATAAGCAGTACTGTTTAAGTGAAGTGATGTTTCTACGGGCTGCTAAACAGCTGCTGTGGACCAGCCATGGTGCAGGCACTGCATTCTGTGGCATAGTGTGGCACAGCTGTGTGTGTCTTGAAAACAGCATCCAGCTGTGCTCCTCTCCTGGGCACCTGTGAGGAACTCCAGGGGCACAAAACTGTTTTAAAATGTAGGTTTTACTATTATCCATGTATGGCGAGGCCAACAGTTCAGGAGACAATTGCCACTGTAAAGACCGCTTGTTGGCCAAGACATGGAAACCACCAAAATGTCCTTCGATAGATGAATGAGTAAAGAAGTTGTGGTATATATACACAATGGAATACTATTCGGAGGTAAGAAACGATGAAATAGGACCATTTGTGACAACATGAATGGATCTCGAGATTATAATGCTAAGCGAAATAAGTCAGACAGAAAAAGTCACGAGCCATATAACTTCACTCATATGTGGGATATAAAACTGAAAGCAAAAAAGGAACAAGACAAACAAATGAAGAAACAAAAACTCATAGACTCAGACAACAGTTAGTGGTTATCAGAAGGAAAAGGGAAGGAGGGTGGTAGACGAGGGTAAAGGGGATCAAATATATGGTGATGGAAGGAGAACTGACTCTGGGTGGTGAACACACAATGTGAGATATACATAATGTATTACAGAATTGTACACCTTACATCTATGTAACTATAGTAACAATTGTCACCCCCAATAAATTTTATTTTAAAAAAAGACCGCTTGTGACTCACAGTGGCCAAGAGGAGGGGGCACACCATGTCCCTCAGGGCTCCATGGGGGAATGCACCTTGGGTCAGTGAGGAGCAGAGGGAGCCAGGGGGAAAACGTGGGCAACAGCTTTTATTGTGGCTTCCAGGGGAATGGAACGGGCCAGGCAGGTAAGGTGTAGAACTGGCTAGTGTGAATCATTTCAGTGGGTCGGGAAAGTAGGGGCTGTCACCAGTGTTCAGTGCCTGCCCTAGAGTGATGATGGCAGCAGGGTAGAGGCCCAGAAGGTGAGAGCCCAATGAAGGAGATGCTGAATTGGCTAATTTGCTTCTGAAAGTCGCCCTTGCAGGTGAGCTGTTTACTATCTGTAGGAATTGGCTAACCCTGGGAGGGGAATTTCCCTCCAGAGTCAGCAAGATCCCAGATGTCAAATCATCAGAAATACAGAAAATAAAAAGGCATGATCAATAGTACTTCACTCCATCACAGGATTAACAATTTAGAGGCCTCCCCCACAAAACCACAGGTTCCTTGTTTTTAATGTCCAGAACTTAGCACAGCTAGTAGCTGCTCAATAAATCTGACTCCTGGTGCCTCCACTTACCAGCTTCAGAACCTGTGGCAAGTTTCTTAACCAATCTGTGCCTCAGTTTCCTTATCAGTAGAATGATGATTTATAATATCAACCACCTATGATTAATATGAGAACTGAATAGATGAGTGTTTGTTTTTCGAAATTTCAGTTGAGCTGAACTGAAGGCCTATCAACACTGTCCACTGGGATGGGAAGGGGGGCCTTTGTGAATGACTTCTAGTCTAAGGTTGTGTTTCTTTTCCCCCCTTAGATTTAGACCGTGTTTGGGGAGCTGTAAATAATGGTTGTGCATGTCACTACTTTATCTTTCTTCGTCCCCCAAGGGGAGAAGGCAGCGCTATTCAAATAAACCCTCCGCCTGTCAGCTCATTCCCTGGGAGCCAGTCCTCTTGCCAGTTGAGGAAGGATGGGGAAGAGTAGGGTAGAGGAGGAAGAGACCTTCTATGGTTCATGGAGAGGTCACGCCCAGGCCCCACCCCTAATCTGCCCAATTTCAAGTCTGAGTTCAGGACTTGCCCTTCAGAAAGATGTAATGGAAAGGCATGAGAGCAGACTCCATTTCCTGAACATGGGTTTACTTGCTCCCCTCTCCTCTCACATCTTGGACCTGATGTTAAGGCTGTGTGGAAAGGCTCTCTTTGAGATTGAAGAGTCTGTGAGTCTCAGATGCAAAGTTAGAAAATCTTCTAAGCTTGCTGGAGAGCAAACCCAAGGATCAGCTGGTGCACATTAATCCCCATAGCAACAAAGCAACCACCTATTTACACAAGTCAACATAAAGACACACCAGCATGTGGAGTGGGAAGGAGCTCTTTCAGGTAGAAAAGAAAATATGTATTTGGGGCTAATCCAAAAAAATCGCTTTTACTACCTGGGGTTTCAAATGAGAGATGAAGCAATGACTTGAGAAATGGAGTTTACACAGGAATGGTCCACTTCAGATACTAAGGGAATTCAGGAGGGCAGGGATACAGGCAGAGGAGCCTCAAGCTCCCAAGGGGACTTGGGAATGCTCCTGCTTTATGTAGCTTCTCGGTTCAAATGTCCTTCGTGGTTTCATCCATTCCAAGTTTCCTTCTCGTTAGTCTTTGAATGTCTGTTAACTTGGCTTTATCCAAAGGGGGGGTATTTTGTATAATTTTAGAACAGCGGTTCTCAACCTGGGGTGCTTGTGCTCCACAGAGGACATCTGGCAATGTCTTGAGACATTCTGGGTTGTCACAACTGAGGGTGGAAGGGGGTGGGTGCTACTGTCATCTAGTGGGTAGAGTCCAGGGACACTTGCTGCCAAACATCCTAAAGGGTGCAGAACGCCCCGCAACAAAGAATGATCCAGTTCCAAATGTTAATAGTGCCTTATTTAAGAGACCCTAGTTTAGAAGATGCAAAAGTATTTTGCTCAAATTGTCTCCCTAAAGCCCAGCAACTCCAAGAGGCAAGTATTATCCTTTGGCTTTTGTGAGTCACATGAGGGTGGAAGCCAGCCGATATCAAAACTGAGTGACAAAACCAAGTCTAGACCCAAGACTGTCTAACTCTAAAGCCTGCACTCCTAAACAATATGCTATAATCATGGCCCAGCAACCCTGTAAACTATTGTGTGTGTACACGTGTTTGTGTGTGTGTGTGTGTGTGTGTAGAAAGAGAAGGGAGAGTTTTAAATTCTAGTGCTAATTTTTTTTAATTTGCTTAGCTTTTCAAGTCTGTATTAAAGTCAAGATTTCCTAAGAAACAGAGCAATGCAGTCAAGCCCTACATTCATAGATGGATTACCAATTGTCAGAGACTTAGAATACAGGGAAATTGCCTTAATGCTAAAACCACATTGAGTGTAATTCAATCTTTGATGATTTATGGTAGAAGGTACCTCCAGCCTCAAGGCTCCCCAAATCCTTTCCCTGTATATAGGCTGGTGTAAAGACTTTTAGGCATTTGGGGTTGTTATGAAGCATACAAAATGAAATACATCACATGTGAAAGGTGCACTGTCCATGCAATGGCTGATTCTCAGTAAGACATGAGGAGAAGCAATGAATGAGATGATTAAAAAAAATGAATGTATGGCTATAGGAGCTCCATCAACAGCAGGTGCCTATAAGTCTAATGAATATTTATTTAAGAGAACACAATGTTTAAGGGCTTAAAATCCACATATGGGAAAAGTTCCACTGGCCAAACTAGTCTAAAGTCACAGATTTACTATACATGGGGCAAAGTGGCAAATGTTTAAACTATGCCAAAAACCTCAGTGGCCCTAAGAATCTGACCAAGGTTCTAACTAACCCCACAGGCTGGGTTACAGCTGTCGTCTTGACATTGGCCTCACTACCACTTTATTTTTGAGGTCGAAAAATCTGGCACCCAGAACTAGTGTCTTTTTAAGTCTTCATGATACACATTTGTTGATTCCCTGTCTGCAATGGGGTTCACTCTTTCATCCATCTAGTTTGTTTCAAACAAAGGTCAATGCCAGTATCATCAGTTCTCTGATGGAACTTAGTTCCACACTGACATGTTGGTCACGTGAACAGTGTGATTTGTCTTGTGAATACATTGATTCCCCATCAGACTTTCTGAACCCAGCCTGTTCCTATGTAATGTTAAGAAGATCAAACATTTCAGCAAATAGAAAAAATGATAAATATTCTATGCTCAACTTACATAGTGCAAGCTTCCAATAAGGCTGGAGCTATTTGGCAGAAATGAAAACATTATCTCAAAAAAAAACAAGCAAAATCTTTGAAGAAATGATCTCATTACTCTGAAACTCCCTACCAAAAAAACGTAGATAGCTCATGATTACATTTAGTGTCGGCTAGAGATCCATCACAGCGTGGACCAGACAACCTCTCAGGTTTAACTCATTTCAGACACTAGCAAGCAGTGGGACCTTCTCCAATTTCCTCACCTACAAAATAAAGGAGTTTAATTCTCCAAACATTAATACCTTTCAGCACTGTTGACTTCAAGTACCGTGTTTCTCCGAAAATGAGACCTAGCCGGACCATGATCTCTAATACGTCTTTTGGAGCAAAAATTAATATAAGACCCGGTCTTATATTATATTATATTATATTATATTATATAAGACCCAGTTTATATTATATTACCATGTTATATTATATTATATTATATTACCCAGTCTTATAGTAAAATAAGACGAGGTCTCATATTAATTTTTGCTCCAAAAGACGCATTAGAGCTGACTGTCTGGCTGGGTCTTGTTTTCGGGGAATCTCAGTAGATATTGTGCTTATTTGCAAATATTAGATTGAATAACAGCTCTGTTAATTTCAATAACCCTTAGAGCTAAAATTAAGAAATTCAGATAGCTATACAGTTTATTTCCTTCAAAATTTTGCACAGCAGGAGCTAATTCTCTCAGATAAAGCTATCAACATTTCTTTTTTACAGTTAGGTTTCAAAATGGCCCATCAGCTATGACTTCCAAATTACATAGCAGTGTGCAAGCCAATATTTTGAAGCTTAAGCATGGAGGCCTGGTGGACACCCTGACTTTATCCTTCATTTCTAGCTGAGATTTGGAGAAAAATCATATCTTAAACCTTAGTCTCAACATCTCTCAAATAGGAATAAAAGAGCCTTGAGTTCAGAGAATTGTTCTGAAGACTGCATGAGGTGAATGTTAGCTCAAAGTGGCATCTCAAAATGCAGACATAAAATGTTCATAATTTTATTATTCACAGAGTATATTACCATCAACAGCATGTTTCCTACCAGTTTACAAAAGTAAAGCAGAACAAAATAATACTGGATCACGTTTTTTTTGTGAAAGGCTGTAAGAAGTCCCAATTTAGGAAGGGAAACACGGGTGACGCCCATCTGGATATGCAAGAATGAAGCCACTGTGACTTGCCCTGCAGCTGACCTTGTTTTGATTTCTTTTGAAGTTCTGCCTTCAAAATAATAAAGAAAAATATGAAAAATGAGCCTTCTTCTACTGAATTAAGAAAGGAACTATGATTTAAGGGTTATTTTATTGTCTTCTGTCAAACTCCTGATATATATTGTTTTTTTCTTTTTATGCCTAGACATTATCTTATTTCTATTTATATCCCTAATGCCTGGCACTTATTGGGTTTGCAGTAAAAGATTATTAACTGTAGGTATATGTCTTTCTCCATCCAGTAAGCCCTTTGAAGTCATCATAGTGGGAAGAATTTAATTAAAGTACCAAGAATCTTTAAAATATGTATTTTAAAATACTATAAAATGTAATAGCATGAGGATTAGGGAAGTATTAAACCTAATCTCACATCTGCTCTTTCCCAAGTGCCATCAGAGCGTTGTTTGGTATTCAGAGGGTTACAAAGCACGGGGTAAAGATGCACATTTGGAAACTTCTTTTGACTAATTCTATTAGACTTAAGTAATTTCCTTCTCCCATGACCTTTTTTTTTTCTTTGAAGGACCACGTGTTACTGTTTGTTTTTTACACTCGCTCTTCTGGTCTCCACGAACTTTCTCAGGTGACTGCCTGCTTATTTGTTAATCACTTTCTGGAAGCTTCCAAACTCCTCTAACAAAAACTGAAGAAACTCAAACCTCTACCATCCCTTCTCTTTTCCAGTTCTACATCCAATGTTCCTCCCCATCTCAAACCTCAGGAAAGCTTTTGCATGGAGATGGCCATCTGATAAAATGTGATGCATGTCAAATCAATTTCTGGTTCTGTTTCTCTGATAAAACAGTGCCAAAAAACATAACATGCGTTGGCAAATGAAGAAGGGGAAAGGACAACCTACTGAGTGGGACACAGTAATACGTGGGCTTCTTTTGTTAGTAAAACAGGGCTGGACTCAAGAGTAAACACCTAAGACATTTTCTGAAAGGCAAGGGTTATAAGAAAATCTGAGACATCAGCCTCATGTTCTTTGGAGTCATCTGGGCAGCAGAATATTTGGCCTGTCCAGAAAACTTAAAAATAGCTTATGGCTCTACATGATGGCCTCTAGGTAGTGACTTTCCAATAGAGCGTGTCACAACAGTTCCACTGCAGTGTGAAAACAGATGTTTGAATTCCCAAGTGAAGAATCTGCCTGGACTCTGGATGCTCTTCCCTTTGGGGCACACCCATCTTCCATGGCAGTAGAAGGGACAGAGGAACTGCAAGGGGGTTACAGAAAGAAAACTCTCCATCGCTTCTCGGCCTTTTGGCTAAGATCAAGTGCAGAAAGAAAACTCTGTCTCTTACAGACCACCACTTCTGAAACTTGAATGTCAATCAGCCGAGCATCAGCCAGGGATCTTGCTGATTCTGCAGGTCCGGGTTGGGGCCTGAGGTTCCGCTTTTCTCATGCTCTCTTAGGTGATGCTGATGTTGCTGGTCCCTGGCCCACAACTGGAGGAAGATAGTGGAGTATTTCTAAGTGGGGTTGGTTCTTCAGTCCCTTCCCTTTGATTAACCAATTGTTCCACTGAGCAATCTGACCTTACAGGAGTAGAAATTGAGACCGTAAAAAGTCTAGGTGAGCAGCCATCAGAGTGGATCTCAGATTTTCTCTCAGTGCTCTTCTTTTTATCAAGGAGAGAGCTCCTCAGCACCATATCCTTGCATCTTATTGGTCAGAACTGGGTCACAGGCCCATATTGAAACTGCAAGGGAGGCTGGAAAGATCGTGTCTGGTGTTTCCAGACACTTACCCAGGGGCAGACTCTGCCAGTAGGAAGAAAGAGGAAGGGAATGGCTACTGGTCAGGCAGCTACCTACACACTGCCAGGCTCCACTCCAATTAAAAAGATACAGCCCTGCAACTGCATTGCAAAGATGTACCCAACCAATTTCACACACTGTTATGCAAAGAAAGGTAGAGGACCACTCATCCGAGCAATCCTCATAAAGCTGCCCACCAAGCAGGACCATGTATTTGGTCCTAAGTTTCCTAAATGAAGAGAAGGAAGGGAGTGATAAATGAATCTCTGGGAACCTGAGCTGATTTCAGGTTTAGAGTAATGGGTTGACCACTTTCCAGGGCCTCCTGGATTCTGGACTCACTTAGCACTGTTTCTCACTCTAGGCTGCATGTCAGAGTCACCTGGGCAATTGTAAAACAAACAAAAAAATACTGATGCTTGGGTGCCACCCGCAGATATTTTCATTTGTCTGCAAAACAGCTTGGGCAGCAGAATTTTTAAAAGCTCATGGATGAACCCAAAATGCAGCCAAGTTTGAGAACCACTGCCTTGGAGCTGTGCTTCTCGGTCTGTAGTATGCACACAGATCCCCTGGGGAGCTGGTTAAAATGCAGATTCTGAATTCAAACATCTGTTTTCACACTGCAGTGGAACTGTTGTGACACGCTGTATTGGAAAGTCACTACCTAGAGGCCACCGTGTAGATCCCCTGGAGTGGGGTCGAGTTTCTGCACCTCTCAGAAGCTGCGGGGGCTGCTGATGCTGCTGGTCCATAGACCCCAGGTTGTCTGGCAAGGCCTTAGAGTACAGGTACTCAAAGTGGGGAACACCACGGTCTGACACTTTATTGCCATTCCATGACAAGTAGAGAATTGGAGAGGCACATTGAGAAACCTCTACTTGACATTGCTGAGATACCCAAGCACCTAATTTTGTATTTTACACAAGGAAAACAGACTGGAAGAAAACACCTGGTCCTTGCACAGAAAATCTACAAAGCACCAACCTAGAGGATAATCCTCTCCACCAACACGCAAAGTGGAAGGCAGGAATCACATCTTATAAAGGGCATTTAGGAAATGTTGGTCAAATGAAAGAAAAAAGACACAGAGGGAGGGAGAGGGGGAGGGAAGGAAAGGAAGAAGGGAGAGAGGGAGGAAGAGAGTGAAGGAGGGAGGAGGGAAAGAGGAAGTGATTGAGGGAGGGCAGGAAGGAGAAATGATGGCCATCTGGTTGTGGTTAGGGATAGGTTCCAAAAGGACATAGGCATAAGCTTATGTGGACTTCAATATGCAGAGAAAAAGGTTGGAAATTTAGGGGTAGGTTGAAATTTAATTAGGTTTCAAACATTTGCTGAGAGTTTCTACGCTATACTTTGGAGACACAAAGATGGGGAAAGTGTGGTCCAGGATGTCAGAAAGCTCAACCTGTCACTCTGCTACTCAAAGTGTGGACTAGAAGCATCACTGGTTGTTAGGAATGCAGAATTTCAGCTAGCCCTAGACTGGCTGAATCAGAGTCTGCATTGCAACATGGCAATTACTACACACATTAAAATTGGAGACCTATTGCTTTAAATAGTTGGTTCTCAACCTTGACTAAACATTAGAATCACTTAGGGAGCTTCTGAAAATCCTGATGCATAGACCACACCCAAGACCAATTAAATCAGAACCTCTGGGAGTTGGATCCGGGCATCAGTAGATTGTAAATTTCCCCACGTGGTTCAGTGCGCAACCAGGACTGAGAAGCACTGGTTCTCAGGTATATGGAGGTGAAATGTCAGGCTGAGGAATTTGCACTCACTCATTGAATGGGCAATGGAGGGAGGAACCTTGATGGATTTGAGCTTCGAATTGCATGTTCAGAATTATGCATTAGAAACATGATTCGAATAATTACACCTTAATCAAATTAGATGAGGTAGGTATTAGCTATGGGAAAAGTCATCTAGGAGGCAACCATAATAACTTATCTCAAGATGACAATATATTCTCTGTCAAATTCCCCATGTTTTGGAGAAACTAAGAGGGCCCATTCTGTGTGCTGGTGGGTGGACTTGTTGGCAGCGGTGGCTGAAGTCAAAGGTCTGGCTAGGATGGCCCATCCAACAACTTGATTTGAATCAGGGAGAGCCAGTAGAGCATGTCTAAGGCAAATTCTTTAGGGGAGGGTGAGTGGAGAACTCCAGGGAACAGATACAAATGTCCGAAAGCAGGAGGGAGAGGCAAGATTCAGGAGCTGTAGGAGTGGTTAAAACAAGGAAGGAACTAGAATACAAGTCACAGAAAACATCAGGGTATTGTGATTGTGCCATAATGAGCAGGTGGATTTGTGAAACAGAACGTGAGACTAGACCAAGGGTACGAAGTCAGAATGGAAACTATGGCCTAAATTGAAAGACTGTCAATCGTCAAAATTTCTATTACATCCATTCTACTGGAGGAATCAGAACTGGTGTCTCAAAATGTCATTCACAGGCTAATTCTCATAAATTGGGAAATTCCATCTGTCAGAGACTTTCATCCTAATCTGCTGAAGCTTCACTATATCTAGAAAATTAAATATTTGAAAAAGAAGAAAACAGGTTTCTTTTACTGACTCCAGAATTTCAGGTTTCAGAAGATGAGTGATAGTGGGTTGTATTAAGATATCTTGAAGTCCTTACCCCCTGACCTTATTTGGAGACAGCGCCTTTACAGAGGTGATCAAGTTCAAAGGAGGGCATTAGGGTATGCCCTGAACCAGAATGACTGGTGTCCTTATAAAGTAAGGAAATTTGGACACGAAGACAGAAACACACATAGGGAAAACACCATGTGAAGATGAAGGCAGAGATTAGGTTGATGCTTTCACAAACCAAGAGATGCCAAAGATGGCCAGCAAGCCACCAGCAACTTGGAGAGCAACAGGGAACAGATTTCCCCTCACAGCTGTCAGAAAGAACCAATTCTGCTGACACCTTGATCTCAGACTTTCAGTCTCCAGAACTGAGAGGCAATAAATTTCGGCCATTTTAGCCACCTGGTTCATACTACTTCGTTACAGCAGCCCTAGCAAACCAATCTAATGAGCTATACAAGAAGATAAAATAGATAGATCAAGACCTGGCAAGTTTAGTTGTTGTAAAATTAAGACGATGCTACTAATGAAAATGACACCTACTACTTGAGAATATGTTTCATGAGGAAGGATGTAAGGAAGCATTTTTTAAAGCTTTATTTGTGACAAATCAGGCTTGAGTGGGTAGAAAATCCAATCTTGAACAAACAAGCAACAAAATACTTGCTTAGAACTTTTGTAAAGAAGAGCTGTGACAGAACAAGATGCTCAGAAAACATGGAAAACTGTCATTTCTGATTAGAAATGCAGAGGGTTTTACCCTTGGGGCGATTTACCAGTAAGTTTACTAAAGCAGATCATAGATTCCAAAAAGCCAAAGGGGCGGGAATAAAATGAGTTGGGAAAGGAGCAAGGAGCCAAATGGATGAATAAGGGAAGGAAGAAGAACAGAGAATATCAACATGGATTGCACAATCAGTTCTTGAAAATTGTGTCAGCAAGTACCAGGACAACTTCGACCGGCAAGCAACTGGTCGAGCTCCTTCCGGGTAAGGAAGGCAGTGATACTGAGTCCAGTGAGAATATCAACATGCCTTTAACTATTTCAGGAAGACATTTCAAGGGCACTGAGTTCGTGAAAATGCACTATGTTCGAAAGCTGCTAAAAATGCTAAAAATCATGGCAAAAATCTAAATATAGTCAGATGAGTAATAGACTTTGGGGGGTTATCACTTTGTGAGGGGTGTAAATGTCTAATCATTATGTTGTTTTGTACACCTGAGACTAATTTTAAAAATCGAAATATATTGGCCTAAATGTAATCACTTAGAAGTTCCTTTTAAGAATCACCCTATCCGATCTTTTGAAGTTAGGAATTTGGGGCATTCGAACCTGTATTTCATCAAAAATGGAACACATACTCTCTGACTTTTATACTTTTCTTTGGTGTGCTGGCATAAATAATACAAAATGAAGCCCGAGTCTACCACATTTGAGACTGGAGGTACAAATACTTTTGTATAATCTTGCCCTCCAATAGCTATCTACAATGAAAAAAATGTATGACGGTATGTCAAAACACAGGAAGGAAAACCAGGAGATTGGAAAATGTGCCAAAACAGAGCAAGGAAAAAGGACAGTCCTTGTAAGCTGAGCCTTATCTGCCAATGAATAAGTATTTACTGAGCAACTAGTCTGTGATTGAGTCTGCTGGGCTCCATTTGAGACAACAAACATTTCTGATGGGAAAATGAAGGGGCGCAGGTAACTGAGAGGATGATCAGATGGACAAATGTAGAACGATAACTAGAAATGAAAGCTAGCTTATGAAATTTGTCCTGTGATGGTATAAACCAGGGGTGTCCAAACTTTTTTCAACATTTTTCACCAAGGGCCATATGTGGTAAAATACACAAACAGCCGGGCCACTCACTCGAGGTGAAGTACGTATTGCCTCACCTGGTTTATTTAAGTAAACTAAATATATTTTTGGAATTTGCTGTGGGACAATTAAAAATGGATTGCGGGCCGCAGTTGGCCCGTGGGCCACAGTTTGGACACCCCTGGTATAAACAAATTCATTAATTCATTTCAAATTCATTCAACAATATTTATAGAGTTGTACCTGTGTACAACTAGGCACTGCTCCAGGTTCTGGAATTGGCCTTAAAGAAACAAAGCAGCTGCCTTCATGTAGTTTAGATTCAGTGGAGACCGAGTAGGAGAGGAAAGGCAAGCAATGAATACATACATAAACAATACATGATATGTAAATGTTACAAAGAAAAATAAAGCCAAATCTCTTAGTCAGTTTGGGCTTCTCTAACAGATACCATAGACTGGATGGCTTAAACAATAAACTTTTATAGCTCACAGTTTTGGAGGCTGAGAAGTCCAAGACCAGGACGCTGGCAGATCTGGTGTCTGGTGAGGGCTCTCTTCCTGGTTTGCAGACAGCTGCCTTCTTCCTGTATCTTCACATGATGGAGAGAGAGAGATCATCTCTCTCATGTCTTCTCATAAGGGCACTAATCCCATCATGAGGGCTCAACCCCTATGACCTAATTAACCCCCAAAGGCCCCACCTTCTAACACCATCACATTGGGGATCAGGGCTTCAGCATATGAATTGGGGGGGGGGGGAGACTCAAACATTCAGTCCACAGCGCCAGATAAAGAGACATAGGAAGGAGGCAGACGTAATGCTTTTTTTATTCATAATGGTCAGGGGAGATCTCTCTGAGAAGGGGACATTTGAGCAGAGATTTGAGAAAGTAAAGAAGGGAGCCACATTGATATTTGGGAGAAAGCATTCTATGCAGAGGGAAGCGTATATGCAGAGATGCTGAGATGGAAACATATATGGATATTTAAGGAAAAGCAAAGAATCGAGTGTGTCTAGGGAGAGAGAAGTGTAGAGGTCAAGGCAAGAAATATGGGCATCATGTTGATGAAATTGAAGTCCACTGGAGAGTGCTGAACAGGACTGCTGAACAGGAGGGGAGGCATGCTCGGTGCTACTTTTTCAAAGGGAAACTGATGCTCATGCCATCCTTCAACAAACGTTTTGAAATCCCTACTCTCCACGCCAAAGACTAGGCATACAATAAATAAGGAACAGTGCCTGCCCCATTATTGTTATCACATATCCTGGTCGCCAAGGTCGCCAGGAGCAGCACTATCAACATCATTATCATTATCATTATCCTCCGATTCCTCCAAGGGCTGTTATTGGATAACTGGTGCTCAGTACAGTTTCCTAATAAACGGGCCAAGATGCAACACCTTTCTTATCAGGAGAGCTTGGTGCATGGGGTCAGCTACACATACATCTGATACTCCATGTTCCAACTAGGGCTTACAAGTGACTAGCATTGCGAGACAGACCCAAGAGGCCGGGCCACATGCCAGTGCAAAGTGGCCAACCTGTGCCATGCCACAGCAAGGCTGCTATCTGACTAGCCAACACTCAATTGGGCAGTTTCTTGCAGCAGACCCATTTACTGTAGGTAACAGAGTTTCTCAAAAAGACCGACACCCTCCCACACAGACTTATACTTTCTTGTTTTAGGTCTCCCATGAAAGGGGGGAATCTTTGAGGACTAAAGTAAAAGGATTCGTCCAGGATAGCAGATCAATTATTGTTAAGATAACAAACTACAGCTAGTTGTGCTATGCTATGATTCTAGGGTTGCCCTCATCTTCAGGAATTTCATTTCAGAACCAAAATTTATTCTCCAAGAAATAGAAATGGCTGCGATCAGAGTCTTTAGTGCTTGTAGAATGTCTTGTTTATTGCTTCCTGTATTATATTACTATATTTATGTGAGTGTCACCCCACTAGGTCTTAAAATTCCCAAAGAAAGAGGTCAAGTCTTATTGACATCTGTATCCCAATAACTAATTGAGGATCTGGCACATAGTATGTGCTCATTAAGTCTTCATCAAGATAAGTTGTTTTTCCTGCTTCTTCCCCCACAAGAACAATTACATTTTCCCCCACAGGACATTGCTACTGAAGAGTATAAAGACTCTTATACTGTGATAAGAAGGAAACATAAAGTTATTACAAACCAAGCTTTGTTTGTAATAAAAAGAAGGGGAGGTGAAAGAAGAGGGGGAAGAGACAGTATTTGATGTTTCGTTCTTTCCAAAAAGTTAATACCTGTTATTCAGCTGACAGTTTCCTCTATAAAGCCTATCACCCATGTAAAAGTCCTTTTTGGAAGCAGATCAAAAGTCTTGAAACAGTGCTGTCAGAGACAGTATGACAGCTATGAATAGAATGCAGCTTGAATGCTGGATTACTCATGATGAGAAAGATAGCAGTCCCAATACTGCAACAGAAACGAAATTCTAAGAGCTTGCAAGGCTTGAAAATGGCACAAACACACTGCAAGTTTTAGCCCCACCACCACAACAGTCTCTTGACTTTTAACAGTTTCATCTTTATTTTTTACTGAAATCCAAAAAGTATGTAGGAAAAAGTCACAAAGAAACAAATTCCACGAAAGGAAGAAATGGAGCTATGACAGAAGCCAAAGCATGAACAATATCATCTCAGGAACAATCCTTTGAAAATAGGAGGTTCGCTGCCTTCTTTTCAAAGATGAGCCTTCTGATACATCCCCGTATTACTTATCAGGGAGAACCCTGTAAGCACCGGTAACTTCAGCCCAAATCCATCCCCGTTGTAGGTACTACTACCAAGTCATCCTTAATTAGGAAGACATCATAGGTGCCACAATATACACTGGGAATTGGTGATCAGATCACCAGAGGGAAGGTTTCTAACCTCTAATCCGCTAATCAAAGCCAGGATTGCTTTGGAGCAAATCTTAACTCCGAAGTTATACATAAGGTTAACATGGCTTCCGATGACTTGTACGGATGAGAAATGTCCCAGAGACTGGGAGCAGACTCTTTAAATCATTCTAAACAGAAATGGCCTGTTGACCTACCACGATGCACATTCAAATCACCAAGTTAAAGAAAGTGGAATGGCACCCGCACCAGGAATGACCCGGATACAGCTACCATTCCCAAGCTCGTATACTCCATGTTTTCTGCTGCCAAAATTAAAATCCAAGCAATCTGCCCGGGCAGTGATAAAGCCTGACCATCATGCCACTTTAGAGGGGGCAGCAGCTTAACCTGGAGGCATTATTTATTGTTGGTATTTGCTTATTTCCCCCAAAAGGCTGTGGTTTATCCATAACATCTGGGCTTCATCGTTGACTGGAAAGCTTATGAGAGCCCTCGTGCCGAGTGAGGCAATGGAAACAGAAAATGATGTCGGAGAATTGTCAACAGGCATTTGGACATTGCCAAATGTCATGTTCTTTTCCAAAGAACATTCAGGATGCAAATAAAAATCAAATAACACTTCTTCTTGGCTAAAGGATGAGCTTAATTTGCTTTTGTTTTCTTCTCTCTTGCTTTTAACTTGAACTGGGCTGCGAGGGTTATGAAGACTTTATCAACTCTGTTTGGTCTCCTAAGATAAAGAGCTTTGGCTAAAGTTTGAGAAGGAGAATTGTTACTCCCAGGAAGATGGCCCCCACCATGGAGAATGCTAGAGATATAAACTCCCTCTACCTTCAGATTAACTGCCTTGGGGATTTGCTGGGACCTGTAATTCTGCTTCCGGCAACTTATCTACTCTGACCATAGCTACTTTTCAGCTGAAGTGATAGATTTTCATCCTCCCTTCCATTGAAGAAGTCAGAGATAGCAACAGCTCTTCCAAATCATCACAGCTCTTTATGTTTCAGCAATTTCCCCTATGGCCAGTGGTGGTATGAAAGGAGGAGGCAATGCTTTTACCTTACTCTTAAATCATCCATGCCCTTGGTCCTTTATGATGAGAACTTTTTCTTTCTCTGTCACCTCTTCTTCCACCTCAGGTGATTTAAACAGGTTTAAAACTTCAGTACCTTTGTACATGCTAAGTATACCTCCTGTCTGCCTGGAATGCCTTCCTCTTTCCTTCTTTGTCCAAATTCCTACTCATCCGTCAAAATGTGGCTCTTGTTTCATCTTCCTGCATTGGGAAGACTTTGCTGTCCTGAGGGATAATAGGAAGGGCTTCTCCTCCCATATCAGTTCCTTCACACTTCTGTCACTCACTATAATTGATTTGTTCATCTGTGTCAACCATTAGGCCCCCAATTTTTTAGAACAGGGAATCAATCTTACCTGCCTTTGTATTCCCAGGCTTAAACAAAGCAGGTGTTCAGTAAGTGTCCATTCAGCCAACTGGAAGTTCAGTGTTGAAAAGACAAAGCCACCAAACAACTATTCTTGATCTTTAAAAGCTAAGAAACAAGCCGATTTTAAGGTCTTAGTTCTGAAAAATAGGAATAGACTCCCGCAACTTCAGAGCAGAGATCACCAAATTCTCAAAGGTGAAGAAAGAATAGTATAATCTGTAAAAGAAGTTAGCAAACTTTTTCTGTTCTATGGTCTCTGTTTCAAGTAGTCAGGTCCACTGTTGCAATGTGAAGGAAGCCAGAGACGATACATAAACAAATGAGTATGGTTGTGGTCCAATAAAACTTTATTTCCAAGAACAACCAGCAGGTGGGATTTGGCTTGCAGGTCTCAGTCTGCTGACCCCTGACCTATAGCTTCATATAATTCAAAAGTACTGAATTTAGTGTCTCATAAAAAGGAAGTACTGTCAGGTGATATCTAGGACTCCTGACGAGAGTTAGAAAAAGGAAAAAGCCATGAAGGACATTCAGAAGAGGACATTACAAGATGATACTTTTAAGAAGATACGCTCATCATCTGAAACCAAGTGGCTTTATAACCATGAACTGGATCACTGTACCCAGTTCTGTGAAGGAATCTGAAATTACTAGTGAGACTCAAGGCCCATAGGAGGAAACAAAATTTCAGAGAGAAAGAGTACTAGGAAGAGTCAGATCAATCCTTCCTCCATTTTCTCATTCCTGTTTACCATATTTAAAAAAAAAAAAAAAGAAGTCAAAGCAAAATTTAAAAAAAAAAACATCAAAAAATATTATGTTCTTACAGTAATGCATTTTCCATTTAGATCTTTTTTGATACCAATATGTTTGTTTCAAGTCTTTCTTTGTTTAGCATTCTCCTTATTTCTAATAACAGATTTCCAGATAACTCAGTAATCAACAAATATCGATTAAACACTTGTTGCAGTCCGGTCATAGTGCTAGGTGCAGATAGTGCTTGTCAAAATTGCCTGATCATTCAGAGCAGGGGCCAAATCTGACCTGCTGCCTGTGTTTTGGTAAATAAAATTGTATTGGAACACAGCCACACACATTCATTTACATATAGTCTATGGCTGGTCTCGTAATACCAGGGCACAGTTGAGTAGCTGTTGACAGAAAGGGTATGGTCCAGAAAGCCAAAAATATTTACTATTTGGCCTTTACAGAAAGTGTTTGTCAACAGTTGATCCAAAGCAAGGGACCAAAAACAACATAAATATTCATCAGTAAGGGACAAGTTAAATAAAATAAGGGATCACTATTCTATAATTAATTTCCATATTATGGAATGCTATGAAGCCCTTGAAAAGAAGGAAGCACATGTATAAGCAGAGGTATTAAATTATCTCCAAGGTATGTTCAGTGTAAGAAACTGTGTACAAATAACGTACAACTATATATATAATACATGTATATTATATATTATATATATGGAGAGAGAGAGAGAGAGAGAGAGAGAGAGACAGAGAGAGAGATGTATGCTCACAAATGCATTTGACATCAAAGGAGGAATAGAAATACATGCAAGAAATTGGTATCAGTAGTGGTCTCTGGGTAAGTAAAATGTTAGGCTCAGAATTGAGATGGGAGGAAGACCTTTAAAAGGCACCTACTGTTTTGGACCATCTGAATTTTTTTTAACCATGTGTACATATAATCTGGTCAACATTAATAAATATATAAAAATAAAATAGTATTTTTGAAATTGATACATTAAATAAAATTGAGGCTGGTTATTACCCCAAAGGAAATAAAGTTAAATGTGGCCAACAGAAATGTCCTACCAGCTCTGGACAAAAGTGGACTAGCCATTTCCACTTTCTCTATCCATCTCCATTTTTCATGTGAAAGAAAAGAAGTTTGCATGTACACCGGGATGTTGTGTTCCTGGTTTTCGTGCGGGACAACCGAAGCTTCCTGATACACGACATTCAGCTGCAGTGCTGAATTCAGCTTGGTGAAGCCAACTCAGATGAAGGCCAGTGGCAGTACCCACTGGATGAGGGAAGCACTGGCAAAGGGCTGCCAGCACTAAAGCTGCTGGAGCCAGGGACTCTGCATGCCCTCTGAGAGGTTGGAGGCGGTGCTGACTGTGGGTAAGATGAAACGCACTGCCCTAGCCCGAGGACCAGAGAAGGGAACAAGGACAATGGGTAATGCGTCAGCCCAGGACTGGCCTGGGCCTGAGCAATAACGACAACAAAATGGATGCCAGCCACACCAGGGGACTAATGAAAACACCTGCATGTAATTCTTTTAAAGAACATGCCAGAAATTATGTAAAATGAAAACTGTCTTTCAAAACAATTTGCAAGTGGAACTACCACAGTACTTTGGGGAACTGCCCTCAGACCTCCAAATCTTTGGATCTGAAACAAATCCTGGAGCCTGAAATACCAAATAGCATGTTGTAATGGAAATGGCATAATCACTTTTCCATACATATATCCTTAAAATGCTCATGTATACATTCTTAAAAGCTTATTATCATGTAATTGATAAATCAAGAAAACACAAAGCTTACATCCAATGATTCCACACAATAGAATTGTTATTCGGAGTTATTTCTTTACAAAATAAAAATAACTTTAGTATTACTTGCATATTAGGAAAATATAAACCACATAGAAAACTAAAAAAGACCAAACTTTTAAAACCATCTAAAGTTCCAAACCCAAGGATTATTAATAAATCACTTTCTGATTCTCACAAAGAAAACAAAACTATTTCTTGATGGTACTTAGCTAACAATTTTAAAATAGAGTCGCATATATGACCCTCGGTGATTTCGAAGTAAAATCTTTTTTGCCACTCCAATACCAACAGCGACCTTCCCTCTGGCTCCTACCTTTGAAATGCAATGTCACTCAAGGTTCACTGGCTATTTTGAGAATAGGTAAATCTAATTACTTGAGCCTTTTGCAAATGCACGTCACCCAGAAAAAGTTAATGCCTTTATGTTAATGTCGTTCACTTTCTATTTTTGGAACTTTGTTACTTTGAACATATGCCAGCTGTCATCTATTTTTTTTTATTGAGAGCATATTTTAATTAGAGTGGAAAGAGATTGCTCAGCCACACTTGGCGTTTAAGGTACAGATGACGGGGAGGAGAAGGGGGTAAGGAGCATCAACCCAGGAGAACCATCCCAGGGAGACTTGGAAGCTGCCTATATTAAAGACTTCCGGGAATTCCGTTGCTTTTCTGGAGCTCCTCTTATACCCAACTGAATTAAATTACGTTCTATTCCTCAAGCTTCTTTTACTTTGAGACTTGGTCATCTTTCGTATAATGGAAATAATAGAGAACTCGAAGGGATAAAGAATTAAATGATCCAACATGTAGAACATACCAATGGTGTGCTGAACACTGGCCACGCCCTCAGACAGTGCCCATTTCCTTCTTCTCTTACAACACCAAATGTGCATAGAGTTCCAAGCCAATGGAAGGGTGTGGGGACAGAGCCCCAGAAAGCGGTTTCCAGGCTCTCGGCCTCACATAGAAAGGTGCTGGCTCAGGTAGTAAATGGCCATCAACTGTGATTGGATGGCCATCAGCTGTGGCTAGTTGGCCGTCAGCTGTAACCAGTGAGCCATTGGCCACTAATATAACTGCTGTGGCTACACGAGCAGAGAAAAATGGGGGCTATCAAGAAGATGGGGGCTGAGCTAGCAAGCGGTGGAGTGTGGATTGCGGATTGCAGAGAGGCAGATTGCAGTTAGCAAATGGGGAGTCAGTCAGTTGGCAGAAAAGCAGACAGCAGGTCACACATCATGTGAATCCAGCCTCCAGTGAGACTACAGTGGTAAGACTCCCCCATCTATGGCTCCGTGGGTGTTCCTTTTTGGCCTCACCATGTCCTGCGTTCTTATGCAGGGAGCGGGACCAGACACCCCGCATGCCATCCTGCATGACACATGGTGCACCCAGCAGGGTCTCCCGCACGACAAAGGGCTCATGTATTTATCTGGGAAATTTGGGCCCAGCAGTCATATTTCTAATTTAATTGCCTAACTGTGACATTTCTATGCCATGTGTATTGGATTAACTAACTTCTGCTTTGGGGAGAAACCCCACAACATATCAAAGTTATTTTGAAAACATTACCATAGAGCACCTGGGACAAATGCATCCTTATTGTCACGCCGGGTCTCAGCTCCCTCTCCCCACATAAGAACGCAGGATATGGTGTGGGGCGGCCTGCAGGGTCTCTGCTCCCACTCCCCACATAAGAACACAGGATGTGGCTAGGCCAAAAAGGAACACCCATGGAGCCACAGATAAGGGAGTCACACCACTGTAGTCTCACTGGAGGCTGGATTCACACGACATGCGACCTGCTGTCCGCTTTCCTGTCAACCAACGGACTCCACTTATCTGCAATCTGCAACCCGCACTCCGCTGTGCTAAATGCAATCCGCGCTTGCTAGCTCAGCCACCATCTCCTTGCTAGCCCCCACTTGCTGCTAGCGTAGCCACGGCAGTTATATTAGCGGCCAATGGCTCACAGGGTACAGCTGACGGTCAACTAGCCACAGCTGATGGCCATCCAATCACAGTTGATGGCCATTTACTACCTGAGCCAGCACCTTTCCACATGAGGGCGAGAGCCTGGAAACTGCACTCCTGGCTCTGTCCCCACACTTATGACCACATAGTAATATCATCTTTGTTTGGTTTTTATTAACTAAATTTATTGGGGTGACGTTGGTTAGTAAAAATTATATAGGTTTCAAGTATGCAACACTATAATGCATCATCTATATCTCACATTGTGTGTTCGCCAAATATTTTTAAAGGTATTGAAGAGAGAAAGAAATACCCTTTTATTAGAAAACTCAAAAGAAAACAAAAAAGATATTAAATAAATATATTATTTGAAATAAGTAATTCCAATATTAAAATTCTTTGAATTTTTTAATTACCAACTGTAAGTAAGAGTTGGAATACCTACTTATTGAAAAAAATCATAAGAGAACCCAATTCAATAATAATAAGGGTGTTTACATACATAGATAACATGGTCATAGAGCAGGCATTATGGAAATGTGTCACGAGTATTATTGCTCTTCCCAGCTCGTTTTCAACTTGATGAAATCCCACAAGGTGTATATAATCAGAAGTACATTAGTTGAGAAGATAAGCATTTCTCTGTCACACATGCATGCACACACGTGTAAGTACTATCCAGTGATTAATCACAAAGTTACCCCCATGAGCCAGAACAATAATGCATTTATACAAACACTGGAAACATACTTTGCATATATTCATCATTTCTATTAATTAGGAACTTGATTACACCTACCAGCTCCTAATTTCATATCACAATTTAAGTCTAGATGGAACTCGCAGAAACTCACACTTCTGTTTACAGAGTAAATCAAGGTGAACTTAAATTCTGGAACAAACACTGGCATTCTTGGTTTCTCCTATAACTGAAACATAACACCCTTTGATAACTTCATGTTGATTAACTTAGAATGATCTCTTACAGCCTTTATTTCCTGAAACATGTCTCTGAGCATTCTTAGTTTTGATTGGTCGTTGTTACATTAGTCTAGAGGTCTAAAATAGTGTGTTAAAGGTCACAAAGAGTTAGATGCAGCCCCCAAACCTAGCCTCTTATAAAACACTTTGTTGACATGTTATCATTGTCATCCGAAAAATCATATGGAGTCTAAAATGTGCCTTTACTCTGAGAAAAAAAATATGATAGCAAGAAGAGACAGTAAACCAATGTTTGGTGCAACTAAGGGACATTTCCAATATACATAGAGAGGAAAGACTACAGCTTCCAATTAATTAACTGTATCGACTTTGAGAAATAATCTTAAAATTTAATATTTTCACTGCTAAGTTATTATGCATTTCTGTTTGCTTGCTAAGCATTATTGAAGAAATAAAATCTCAATATTAGATATATCTCTGCGAAGTATTTTCCAACCAGAATTTTCACAAATCTGCAGAATAATACTGATTACAATTCCAATACAAGTTTTCTAGAAGAACTAGATTAGAAGTATTAGTTACTAAGGTATTAAGAAAATTTGAAGTTAATATTTTAGTTGGATTAAATCAAGAGTCCCTAGGTGCTTAGGTAGAGTAACTGTAATTTGGCTTATCCAAAAGAACAACAGAGTTCTGGTTGTATAAGGTGTTTTTGAGAAAGAAAGAAAAAAACATATCATAGTTTGATATTTACTATCTAAACAGGACACAATTTCTTTGCAAAACCAAATCTTGACTATACAAAGAGTATTATTTTCCATTGTGATGAAAAACCTGACTCCTAGCACTGTATAAGGAAGAAATCCAACTATATGATTTATAACAGGCGGGGATACTTTGAAACAGCATTAAGTCAATGGCCTGCATGCTTCAGCCTTCCGGTCTTGTTCCTGGGCCAAACGCACGGCTCTGGGAGCAAATACTGTGAACCAGATGACGAGCAGAATATGCCACTAAAGACACCCCAAACAGTGGTTCTAGCACTCCTGGCCAGGTCCCGGGCCCTGTGGGACTGGTTTGATATCCCTGGCAGGTGTCCAGGGATGACCCCACTGCCTCTTGGACGAGAAGACTGTGGTAGTGGCGTGCTGGATGTGAAATGCTTTTATGAGCACCTTGGATTTTGGAGGAATTACATCCTCTTCTTTGATCTGCCCCAAGCTCACAGATTAGCCTCAGAACATTTCTAGAGACAGGATATGGCCTGAACTATCTGTAAGGTCCTTAGCACCATGTTCCTTCTGTTAAGCTGTTCTCTGTACTCCAGAGGCTAGAAATCTGAGAGCTACATTTTCTAGACTCCCAGCCCTCATAGTTGAGAGTGAGTGCACCAATGAGACACCCTCATAAGGCAGAAGGGAAGCCAAAGCCCAGTAGTGTGGGCAGGCCAGCGTGGGGGCTTTGGCAGATGGATGATGGGAGGTGTTGCCAGGTGCTTCAGGGTACAGCGGGTCACTGAGATCATCAGTGGTGCCTTCTTAATGTTGCTATCTTCCTAATATCTACTCAGAGAATGCTGGTTGAAGTCCTCTGCAATTGTTTAAGCCTCTGACTCGTGTAGCAAATCACTTTCTTCTTGAAATATTTAAGGTTTTCTGTGTGCCCAACTGAATCTAAGGGTTTTCTGTTTTCCCAACTGAATCCCAGAAACTGCACAATGGCTTAGTCAGAACCGGGGTTCACTGTTGGCGGTAGGGCCAAAGGGAGTTAACTGATTCCACAGGAGCAACTCGAGTACCAAAAGCATGCAACAAGCAACGGTTCAAGAATTCAGACTGAGCTCAGCATCAGGGATGGCAGCTGTTAGGGTGGACTCACTCAGAGCTGGATATCAGAGACAAGGTTCTCGTTCCTGGAAGGAACAGAGTCCACTAGCTTTGGACCTGACCTCAAAGTCTCACATGGATATTTGAAATGGTGACGTACCTCTTCTTCAGCCCAGGTACAAATTTAGTGCAAGATAAAGATTGTGTGTAAACCAACACAGTGGTGCAGGTGGTCTCTTGGCTGCTGATGCAGGAAAGATGGACTCTAACTTTAATAATGCTGAGAAGCCACTAGAGACTGAGCGATAGTAAGGCGAGTTCCTGGGAGGTAAGGAAAGCACCTGGGAAACTGCTTCTTTAGTTTCTGCCTCACTAGTGTTAGTTTTATCAGAGTGCTAGCAAGGCTGAGGTCTGTATCGTTTCACCCCCAAGCTTCCCACTGCTTTTCATCCCTCGAAGATTATATTCTCCCTGTTTGCTGTCTTTGTAGAATCACTGATTACATTAATGAAAGTTTTATGTTAATTCATGACTAGAAAAAAGTACTAAACAGAAACTCATTTAAACTCTTTGGAAGTTGGTTTTCTCTTTCATTAAACCGTGACGATAATCCTATTATTCGGAGATTTTGTGAGGATTAAATGAAACATTACATGTATAAGAGCTTTAAAATGTAAAGGATTGCTAGTAAAAATTCATTGCAACCATATCCATATAGAAATGGCTACGAAATACTTCCATGAGCATTAGGCAAAGCCATGCACTAAGCAAAGGAAATTAAGGCCTTTAGAGCAAAGGATTGCAAAGCATAGCAAAAGCCAAAATTAAAAACAAAACAGTTTTGTTTCTCCAAAAATAATATCACTAGCCAAAACTGTTTGATTTTTCAAAGTCATGGTTTAGAGCATGCTCAAACAATTTCGAAAATGTGGAAACATTTGTGGAACTTGTGGGAAAACACAATTTCCAAAAGCTTTACTCAGAACAAACCCACGAGAAATAACAATGTCCATATCATCACAGACATACACATCAGTGCACACCCGTCCCCAACTCAGTCTGGCCCACCCAGAACGCAGGCCTGAGAGCAACTGGTGACAATACTGATTAACAGCATTTCATGGACAGATCTTTGTGAATTAGCTCAAGATTTCTCTAAACATATTGAATTGCCATGTTTGTAACGTGGAGTCTCAGTTTGGGTTCCCCTGCAAGTGGACCCTGAGACAAGGATTTGAGTGTAAACAGTTTATCTGGGAGGTGAGTCAGAGAATGGAAAGAAATCAATAGAGGTGTATTATCAGTTACTTCTGTGGGCACTGGAGCTGGATCCCGCTGGGGAATGCAGGGAGGCAGTGGAGAACACGCCTCAGAGTTGTCCCAGTTGAGGGACGAGGAAGCTGGCACAACCGTCCACCAACTCCCCATCCATCGCAGGGTGAGTGAGGGCTTCTTCCCTAGCCTTTCAGTCCCTAGCACTTCCCAGGGTCAGGGAAAAAGAGTCCTCAATTGCAGTTTCCAGCTTGCGAATAAGCAGCCTTCCAGGGGTAGCGTGAATGAAGGCTGAGAGGGTGACAAAGAATTACCCGGCCCAAGTGTCAACAGTGTTAAAGTCCAGAAGCCCTGCTTTAGACAACTAAAAGCTTAAGAAGGAAAGAAAAATAGGCACTTGACTTCCCAATGAATGCTGCAGGGGGCTAGTTTAGGTTGTTGGGGGAAGGTAGTGGACGAAAAAATAAATTCAAAAGTTTTTATTAATTGGAAATTCCTCATCTCTCCTTATGTTTTAGGAAACACATGGAATCCAGGTAAGGTGATCAAAACCAAAGCTCTGATTCTGACACCAATTGTAACATGATTGTACCACTGAGCATTTTTATTGCTGACTTCTACAGAAATTGGGGTGGGTAAATGTCTGCCTCACAGTGGCACACACAACCCCTAATTGAGGTTTGGGTAGCATATTCTGCTGATAAACAGTCTTGGAGGTTCCTCCTGATACCCTCTGTCCTTCGTACTTCTTCATTCAAATGTCTGCTTAAACTACCCAGGGGTCTCAAGCTGCCCCCACAGAAGACTCAACAGGCACTCCTGCTGGCTGCCACCAAGTCTTCAGTCCATGACATTTATTTTTTCTCACATTTAAAAAGTTGGCTTAACAGAAGCCTAGGAATGTGGTGAAAATGCATAAAGGGAAAAGCTCTGAATAAAATGCAGAGTAAAAAAATCTAAAAATAAATGTCTTGTTTACAGCAAGCTCAAGTCCTCGGTAAAAGTAAAATGAAACATATGTTAGAGACCTGACAAGAATGGGTCTGAGATCAGGAGGGTAAAAGAGAAGGGCAAGTTGAGAGGAGGGCTCGGAAAGGGACACTAAGTCACATGACTTATGACATTAAATGTATGTCCATTTAAGTTACGGGCAGAATCAGAACCATGTGGACAAACTAAATTACAGGAATGGCACAGAAAGCATATCCTCCTCTTTTATTTGAGTCTCCAAAAGATTTTTTTTTTAAATGGGCAAGTCTTACATTTACTAATCTGCTGCTGAGCTTTCAGAAGCAAGTGCAAGTTAAAAATGAGGTCATAAGCAAAACTTTTTTTGCTCATTTCATAAATGAACATGTTATTGATATGAAATTATAAATTGTAAATGCTGAATAATACGTTCAATACTTAGTTGCTATCTGGGCTGATGATGATGATGGTGATGGTGATGCTTAGCAACTGAGTGTGTAGTGTCCCAGAAACTATATTCACATTATGTAAGTATCACTGACTGTTTCGGCTCTCAGTGCCACCATAAGATACCACTGTTACCCTCATTTTACAATGCAAAATCTGAGTTTCGGGGTTTCAGTGAGGAAGTGGTAGCTCTTCGAATTTATCCGGATCTGTCTACAAGTAGCCCACTTTGATGTGCTCTCTCCGGTGGTGGCACTTTGGAAAGAGCCAGTATTACTCTGATGCATAATTTTAAAATACTAAATCTACAATTTTAAATGTGAGAACTATTTAAATTATATGCCTTTTGGTTAGGAACTGGGGTTCAGTTTTCCTTCTAGGACATTGTCTTTGGGTATTGCACACCACTCATTTCCATAGAGGGGCAGTCTGGTAGATGGGAGAGGCATAGACTCTAATGCTAGATAGATCCGGTTCAAATCCTTACTTCCCTACTCTCTCTGTGAACTAAGGCAACTTAGTTACCTTAGCAGGTAGAATTCCAAAAACACACCCCGCCCCAAGATTCCCATCCCCTGGTTAATCAATCAAACACTAATCTAGGTACTGTTACAAAGGGATTTTGTTAATTAAAGTCCCAAGTGACTGAAACTTGAGATACGAAGATTATCTGACTGGGACTGCTCTAATCACGAGCCCTTTAAAAGGCAGAAGTCAAAGAGATTGGAAGCATGAGAAGGATTTAACACACCATTGCCAGCTTTGGTGATGGAGGGTCCACAAGCCAAGGAATTCTAGAGGCCTCTGAAAGCTGAGAAAGGCCCCCAACCAGCAGCCAGCAAGGCAACAGAGACTTCAGTCTTATAACCACAAGGAACCAAATTCTGCCAGTCTGAATAAGCTCAGAAGTGATTCTCCCCCAACAGCCTCCAGTACAGACCACGGCCACTAAGTTTGTGGTAATTGATCATACAGCAATAGAAAACTAGTATGGTTCCCTTGAGTTTGTTCTCAATAATCAAACAGAGGTAATAATACACACCTTGCAGCACTCCAGGAGGATTAAGATGAGGATGTACTTAACATGCCTGGAGTGTATCTGACATAGAGTAGGCGGTCAATAAATGTCACTAATGACTCTGAAAGTCAAGGTCAATGGGCAGTTGCACTTTGTATACCTTAACACAGAAAAGACATGAAATTAGCATAAACCACAAACTAAATAGAAATTTGAATTAAACTATGATAAAGTAAAAATTAAAGCAAAATGAACATACACCCTACAAAATTATAGAGAAAGCTACTAATTTATGAAATAAGTTTAAGAGCTGATTTTAGGCCAGTGGTTTGGAAGTGGCTAGGCATTTTCCCATAAGAACAATAGTAAGACCTAGTGATTAGGGCTCCAGTTCATTAAACCCCATTAAATTATTAGGTGCCTGTCTTTCGGAGAACCCAATCATAATGGGTAACAGGGTTTCTCTGAAGAAAACAATCCTTCTCATTTATACCTCACTTTTTACTCTAAAAGGAACTTACATTTATTTTGCATTTTACCCCACATAACAACATTTTGAGGTAAGCACAGGGAGGTAGAGATGGTGAGCTGATAAGTAAGGATTTGCATTAAGCCAAAGGTCCACATTTCCCCACCTTCCTTCCAGCTAGGATGAGGCTATCTGATCAAGTTCTGGTCCATGGAATGCAGGCAGGAATGACGTGTGTCATGTCCAGGTCATTCTCTCATGCCATTCCATGGAGCACACAGACTGATCATGGAAGTACCACAAGATGGAAGACGGCCGAGTCCTTAAATGGCCACATGGACGTCTATCCTTCAAACAACTGATTCAATTCCAGTGCAAACAAAAACTAAGCTTTTACTGTATTAAGCCACAGAAATGTTCAGATTATTTGTTTCAGCAATTGGCTTTTTGTTGCAGCCATTAGCCTACCCTAGTATATTTGAACTTTACAGTGAGCTGCTTCCATCACCAAGACCTAATATATGGAGAATCTGCTTAGCCATGAGGTAACAGGAAGAGAGGAAATAGATGTCAGAGGTTGGAAAGTCAGGCGACGTGTTAGGCCGCAGGGAAACACTTGTTAAAACTTTTTATCTGTGATGAACTGGTAGGTAGACCACACACCTTCAGACGCAGAACCTTTAGAATTAAAGTGCTTGCATGTGTTCGCAACTCCTGACTGCATTTAGAGAAAGAGATTGAAAGAAAAGGGGAGCCTGGGAGAGAATTTCAATTCTGTAAGCAGAAATGAAAGAAACAGGGATTCCAGAATTTGAGCCAAAAAGTTTGGAGAAGCTTCTAAATGCCCACTGACATAAAAGAGAGAATGGCTTGAAACGTTAGTGTGTACTGGCCTCCCTCAGCTGGCTGGCTTTAGAGGGTCCCCATTGTTGTTATATTACAGATGCAGCTCAGAGCATATCTGCAGGTACATATTTGCTAGAGATCACATGACTTTATGAAGGGACAGATTCTGAATTCGAACTCGTATCTTGTGCATCTGACTTCAACTTTCTTTGGTATATTTTACAGCCAAATGCTGCAGTAAATTAAAATTCTTTAAACATGTGCATGGTTCAGGAGCTAAACAACAGTGAATTTCCTTGGGAACAAAATAAACTTTCCAATGCTTTTTACGGGAACTAGAAGGTGAAATCAACACTTCGGTTTCCCTAAAATGGGATCCCTGCATTGTTTTCACTTAGAACTCCTTGTTCTACTTTTTTTTTTTTTAATGTGAAATTAAAATGAGATTTGCCTCTTTGGAGGCAATACTGTCATTTTATTTAAAAAAATTAAATTTGAGAATTTGCTTTTTCTTGCATATATTTATAGACCCTATTGCTCTGATCAATGTTCAGAGTGGATGCTTAATAAGTACATATGGCTATGTGACTATTGAGAGAAAGATCGCTGAGAAGTACAAGACGTGCTAAAATTATCTGTGGCTGATGTCCACTGTTAGACTGTAAACTCCATGCAGAGAAGAACTGAGCTCACTTCATCTTTGTGACTAGCCATTGAGCCACACCGAGCATACAGAAGTACACAATAACTAACCACTTACTGAACAGGGGAAAGTGAGCCAGAAATAAGCATGCAGTATCAGATTGGAATGTGTCTTCATTTGGGTTCCCCAGGAGCAGATGCTGAAGCCAAGTTTCAGGGGCAAATCATTTATTTAGGAGGGGTATTCTTTCCCTGTTACTGCTGTGACAAATTACCACCAATTTAGTGGTTCAAAACAGACACATTTATTATCTTACAGTTTTAGAGGTCACAGGCCCAAAACGGGCTCCACTGGGCTCAAGTCAAGGTGTTGGCAGGGATGCATTCTTTATGAAGAGAAACCCATTTCCTTGCCTTTTCCAGCTTCTAGAAGCCACCTACATTTCTTGGTTTATGGCCCCTTTCACCATCTTCAAAGGCAGTGGTGTAGCATCTTCAATTCTCTCTGACTGTTTCTGTGATCATATCTTTACTGAATCTGACTAGCCTGCCTCCTGCTTTCTCCTATAAGGACCCTAGTGATTATATAGGGGTATATTATACTGCAGTGTGGATAATCCAGGCTAGTCTCACCACCTCAAGATCCTTAATTTAATCCACATGTGCAAAGTCCCTTTGCCCTGGAAGGTAGCATATTCACAGATTCCGGGATTAGGACATGAACATCTCTGAGGGGCCATTATCCTGCCCGCCACAGGAGATGACATCAGAAAACGCTGGTAGGGGAGTGTAGTCAGACAGGGAAGGGAAAGAAGTCAACTAAAGTGAGTGAACAAGGCAGCCATCACTGAGGGCAACTGGGGTTCAGTCCTGCAGGGAAACTCTGCAGACAGGGCGGATATGACAGAGTTATCCCAGAAACAGGGTAATTGCCTACCAACTGTTCATCCATCGCTATTTGAGGGCCGCTCCCATGGTCACTATGAAGTGTGATCAAAAGACATGGTGAATGTGTAAATTAAAAAAAAATTATTACAGTAAAAGACACATTGCCATTAAGCCCTCTCAAAACACTCCCCCTTGCTTCGAACACACCTATCCCATCATTCTTGCCACTTTCTGAAGCAGTTCTGGAAGTCCTCTATCGTGAGTGTCTTTACTTCATCCTCCATCATGACAACACCCCGTGTCACACATCGCTTCTGGTACGGCAATTTCTGTAAATAAAAATATGTCCTCATCCACCTTATTCACCGTATCTGGCACCGTTCTACTCCTGGCTCTTCCCCAAAGTCAAAATGACCATGAAAGGGAAACGTTTTGAATCGATTCAGAACATTGAGGCAGCCATGACAGCACAACTGAAGATACTCGTGAAAGAGGACTTCCAGAACTGCTTCAGAAAGTGGCAAGAAGGATGAGATAAGTGTGTTGAAAGAGAGGGGCAGTATTTTGAGGGGGATGAATGGCAATGTATCTTTTACTGTAATACATTTTTTAATTAAAGTTTATTGGAGTGACAATGATTAGTAAAGTTACATAAGTTTTGTTTAAAATTTGAACATTCACCATATTACTTGATCACACCTTGTAACTCTGACACTTCTGGCTTGCCCTGTGATGGCAGAGTGTGCTCCCATAACCAGAAAATAAGCTAGGAAGAGAGCTGCAGGTGCTCTTCTCAGGCACTTGCCATCAGGAGAAAGCAACTTCTGGAACCATCTTTTATGAGCACTTCCCTTTTCAGAAGAGCAGAGGCCCAGAATGTTGGAGGAATTTCCCAAGGTCACATGATGAAAGAACACTGATGGTGGCTTCCATTTAGTATCTCAGGCTATTATGTCTCAGGCACTGTATCAAAGTGTGCTTCCATATTTACTCTTCATAGTAACTCTTTCACACGAGTACAAATATTGTCCTAACAAACTTGGCCAAGATCACTTACCTAGGGGTAGCCTTAGATATAATAAGTGGCTATTTGGTGGAACAGAGGTTTCTGAAGGGTTGGCAAACTATAGCTCAGAGGCTAAATCCGGCCTTCCCCTTATTTATGTACAGCTCATGAGCTAAGAACTAAATGCATTATTCTAGTTGTAGTCTTCACCAGCATAAAACAAAGCAGGATTATATCACCTTCTTAATTTCAGATGCTATAGTTCTATTAATGCAATCCAAGAAAACTTTTATTTGTTTGAAAATTGTCTCAACAAGTTAGGTCTATTGCCAACATATTCTCAGTTAAAATACATAAACCTAATTTTATTTTAAGTTATATTCTCTCTATCTAGGATTTATACAGGTGGTTTTCTGCATTTACCATTAAGAATTTTTATTTATCCTTGTTAGAATTCATTCTGTTAGATTCAGCACACTGATCAATGGTACCCAAATCTTCAGCTCTCAATCTCTCTTCAAAGTTTTATAGCTTTGTATGAGGCACCTTGATTTCAATGGCTCCCCACCTCTTAAAACTCAACACAACCAAAATGGGACTCATCTTTCTGCCCACACCTGCCTTTCCTCCTTCATGGTGCCCAACCTACAAGCGTCTGGAGGACTATAGCATAGCTGTCATCTCAAGGGGGCACTAGGCCCTAATGTCTGGCATGCTCTCTAGCATGTATGAGTGTATTCACTACATCTCAAAGGAGAGGAGGGGGGAGGAAGGGAAGGAGAATAGGGCAGCTTTATACTTTATAAAGAATAGTGAAAGGAATGGGGTTCCACATGAAAAGGATGTAAAGGCAACACTACGGTGCTCAGGACAGACAGGGTCCCCAGGTCCCAGCAGCCAGGCCTGGGTACCCCCTTGCCCAATCCTCTGAGGCTTGGGGGCCTAACAATGTGGAGATTCTACCATCGAAATAATGAGGTATTATCTCACATGGAGAGGGTTAGCACTCCAACTCTATGCACATAAAGGTCACTCTTGCTTTGATGATCAATGATGCTGCTTCTATTCAAGGGGACATTCCCTAGAGAAACATTTGGACAGTTATGGGCCCATGATTTCAAGGAAGCGTCTCTACTTGCCTTCTGAACTAAGAAATAAAGAGGTTACAAATCCTTAGCCTCATAGTATTATCTGTATAACGATACTATAGTACTACTATAATATAACATTATAAATTATAACATTATTTAAGCTAAATTTTAAAATTATAGTTACAGTCCTTCAGAATGAATATTTTCCAATTTTATCAATATGTGTACAGTAAGTGTTAATTGTTAAAAGGTCCCAGATATAAGATCTTGATTAATTAACTCTATAAATAACTCCTTTTCCACAGTCCCTCTCAACTTAGGATACGGCAAACTCCCTGAGGACAACGTAGTGGGGGAGGGGAGAGAAGAGATCTTTGGCCTGCCTAACTTTCCAAGCCTACAATGCAGGAAATTCCCAGTGCTTCCAGCCGCCTAAAAGGTATCTCTAAAGGAATTATGATTGTTCAAGGCTCGCGAGGTTAGCTATATTTTCGGAGAAAAATCTCAAATTCCAAAGGAGATGACATCATCTGGGCAAATTCTTTACTGTAAAAGGTACAAGACTCAGGACTTGTGAAAGTTCCATTCAAAACTGCATCAGGAGACAAAATCCCCCATGAGGAGGGGCAGAGAAGAAGCTGATGGTCCATTATGAGCTCTCACCATGAAGGTGCACCCCCAGAGAAGTCATTTCTGGCTTTGCCATTTTCCATTTCAATGTCTCAACAGAACAGAAAGAGCCTGCAAATTATACCACCAGCCACTGCGAGTACCCTTAACGACTGCTATGACTCATGAAATGCAGAAACATCCCCTCGGAAGTGAAATAATACGTCCTGCAGGGTAGATGAGGAATCTCACCTTTGATGGGTACCAAAAAAAGCAGCTCGTTTGAACAAGCCCCTAGTGTTCACAATTAATCTCACAAAATTGCATTTTTCATTTCCAGCTTCTTTTCCGAACTTGTGCTTCCTACGGCTGTTTCACACTGTGGAGGAAATGAAGCCCCTGTAAATAATGGAACTTTGTTTAATATTCAAGTGGAGTCCACGGACAACAGCATTACCTGGGAGCTGTTGGGAAATGCAGATGCTCAGGTCCCACCTGGGACCTTGTGGAGCAGAATCTGCATTTCAACCAGGGCCCCAGGGGTCCTACGTGCACAGATGTGTGAGCAGCACTGATCTACCAGAGAGCATGGGCTCAGCCAAAATTACTGGTGTTGCAACTCAATAACTGAAAAGACAACTCAATTTTAAAACTAAGAGCTGAATATTTTCCCACAGGAGACTGTTACAGGGCCGACAAGCACATGAAAAGATGCTCCACAGCATTAATCACTAGGGAAAAGCAAGTCAAAACCACAGTGAGATACCATTTCACACCTATTAGGATGGTTAAATCAAAAAGACAGATAATAAGTATTGATGAAGACGTGGAGAAATTGGAGACTTTATCCACTGCTGGTGGGAATGTAAAATGGCACAGCCACATTGGAAAACAGACTGACAGTTCCTTATATAGAATATGAGCCAACAATTCCAATCCTAGGTACATACACAAGAGAAATGAAAACATATGTCCACATAAAAACTTGTACATGAATGTTCATTGCAGCATTAGTACTAATAGTAAAAAGGTAGAAACGACCCAAATGTCCATCAGTGGATGAATCGATAAACAAAATGTGTCATATCTGTACAGTAGAATATTATTCAGCAATAAAAAGGATGAAGTGCTGATCCATGCTACAACAAGGAATAGCCTGGGAAACACTAAACTGAATGAAAGAAGCTAGTCACAAAAGACTAAACATTGTATGATTCAATTTCCATGAAATATGCAGAATAAGCAAAACTCTAGCCACAGAACGTGGATTAGTGGTTGCTTAGGGCTAGTTAGGTGGATGGGTATGCATGGACGGAGGTGAGAGCTAAAAGGTATGAGGTTTCTCTTTGAAGGGATCCAAATATTCTAAAATTGACTGTGATGATGGCTGCACGGATCTGTGAATACTGGGAATATACTAAAAAACTCTGAATTGTGTTTTTTTAAAAAAAGCTGTGAATTCCTCCCACCAAATTTTTATGTATGATGTGTTGCCTAGCTGAAGATACAATGACCTGCAGACTAGGACTAAGAAAACTGGATTAAAACGCTTTATGCTAAATGACACATCACTAAGCACTTCCTGCGGACTGGGCCCCATGCTGGGCCTGCACAGGGATCTTCTCTTGAAATTCTCCCCAGAGCCTCGAGAGTTAGTCGCTATGATCACTATTTTACAGATGAGAAAACTGAGGTGTTGGAAACATACCCAGGGTCAACTGGCTGGTAAGCAGTGGTGAAGTTCATATTTGAACCTAGGGAGTCAGAGAGAGCAGAGCCTACACTCAATCTCTCTCTCTCTCTCTCTCTCTCTCTCTCTCTCTCTCTCTCTCTCTCTCTCTCTCTCTCTCTCTCTCTCTCTCTCTCTCTCTCTCGCCAGTGCACATGCGCATTCATCATGAGAGAGAGAGGTGTGAGTTACCTCTTGCCACTCATACCTGATATTCTCCAGGCCCCCACTGCTTGTTGTCTACAGTTGGCCAATGTTTAATGATTTTTCTCTTTGTATCAGTAGACAGATTATCTTACTCTGGTAATCAGCTTCAACTTCATCCTTCTAAATTTTCCAAAATGTAAAATATTTTGGAAAAATCAGCCAGCCCTTTTTTATTGGAAAAACACTTAGTCAAACAAAACTGTCTATTTTCAGAAATGCCTTGAATGAGTAAAGGAGTAGTCAAATTCCACATGGGCTATGGTTCCATGAGTCATATAGAAGAAAAAAATTGTTCACGTGTGATCACAAGACACTGGTATCTGCCACAAAACTCCTGCCAA
Source organism: Rhinolophus hipposideros (assembly GCF_964194185.1). Classification (NCBI taxonomy): domain Eukaryota; kingdom Metazoa; phylum Chordata; class Mammalia; order Chiroptera; family Rhinolophidae; genus Rhinolophus; species Rhinolophus hipposideros. The sequence continues at coordinate 120,937,378 of NC_138046.1, read as the reverse complement.
ATTAACAACTCTGATTTGATTATTTAATATCTCAGCTAATACACATATACTTACTGTGCTCTGAGAATTATTTTATGTGCTTCATATTTACTCATTTAATATTCACAACAATCCATAAGCTACTTTAAATAGTTTCTTCTTTAAATGATAAAACTAAAGAATTAAGGTATGCACAGCCAGTTAACGGCAGAGCTGGGCTGTGAAACCGGACAGCTTGTACTCTGAACGCTCCACCTCACTAAGCACTCCTGATGACTGATGAAAGAGAAAGCTATAGCCACTAGAGATTACTGGACAAAGATTAATGCAACACATTGAAATCAAGTATATGTCATGCTTGTAATAATCCACAAGCTCAGAAAAGAGTTTCATCACGAAGTGATGCTTGTTGCAATTTAGGTGAACTTGAACAAGTTGTTTAAACACACAAAAAAAGCCACAAGAGCTACTCAATGTTAGACACCAGATGAATTACTTGGAAAAATATGGTCTACACAGCCAAGAAGTCATTCCTCTTTCCTGATCAAATCCCATTGCTCATGTCTGCATGGAATGAAATTATTCAGAAAAAAAGTGAACAATATAGACGACTAGTCTATTTGTATCCCATGCTATAATTTCAAACAACTTCATGGTTCATTAGATATTTTGGTACACTCAGCCAATGCCTTTTTTTTTTAATGGAGAATGAGTACAAATCTAAATAAATGAAAAACTCCATAATAATAAATCATGATCAAGTAGGCTTTATCCTAGGAATTCAAGGAGGTTCGGCATTAGGACAGCTATTAATGGAATTCTCTATGTACTTATATTAAAGGAGGAGAAAAAACCCTGTCATCTTAACAGATGCTAAAATACTGAGGGTGCCAAAAAAATGTATACACATGACTTGTATTCATCTTTTGTTATCGGTATATATTGAGTATTATAATTTTAATACAGTTTTTCCTTTCTTAAAATGTGTATACATTTTTTGGTATCCTCTGTATATTTACAAAATTTCAAAGGTTTTCTGGATTCAAACAAAAATATAACTACTAATAAGTCAAGGTAGAAGGAAACTGTTTTATCTTGGTCAAGAGTGTCTACCAGCAATTGACAGAAATCATCCTTGCTTAACAGTGGAAAATTAGAAGTGCCCCCATTATACTCAGGAGCGAGACAAAGATGCCCACATTCGACCTCATACCAGAAGCCTTCCTAAGTACAAAAGACGAGAAGATAAAAAGGAGCCTTAAATATTGAAAACGACTATGGCAAACTGCTTATTCTTGGCAGATAAATTATTTTCTGTCTACAAATCCAACGCTGTTGATTTAAAGTTTATTAGAACTAATACAAAAGTAATGAGGTAACCAGATACAAGATCAACATCCAAGCGAATGCATTTCCTATATGCCATCATAACCAAACTGAAAACCTAATGGGAAATAGATTGCATCTCGATCAGCAAAACAACCAAGAAACAAGCCAAACTAAATCTATAAAGTATGTGCTGAGGAATTAAATTCATAAGAAATGTGCCAGATCTATACGAGCATTTTGCAAAAATGAAAATGTGTTCATTGTGGGGACTACTTTAATGATAATGATCATCGAATGGGAGCATGACAGCCACTAAAACCTCAGGAGGGAGATGCTGAATTATTCACTTTGGGTGCCCAGATCTAATTTGTCAAATAATGGCTATTTGGCCAATGTGGCCAGTCAAACCCTAAAGCAGACCCCATTGCTCGGACATTTATCCTCATCCTGCTGAGTGTTTATCAGTCCCTTCCAGAGGAGGAGGCCCCAGTGATGGCTTCCTGGCCAGTATTCTGTCACACCCTGAGCAAGGGGGTCTGTCCACAGGCCGTGGTGTGTTGGAATATTGTCAATTGCCTTACTGTTTCAAGGAATATGAACAACATCATTTGTTAAGCAAGTGCCCACCTGGGTCTCTTATCTATTCAGACCATTTTGCTGTCAAAATTGCTTTGTGGAGCTGATCCTTTGTGTGGATAGCTCCAAAATGTGATTATAATGAGTGTAGTTGTAATATAAAGGCACAAAACTGCATAAATTTTAAAGCAATGCGTTTGGTAATCCATATGAAGAATACAGGCAGGTCAAAGAGAAAAGGATTCTATTAATAGGTAAGAGTTTGGGAGATAAAGTGTATCCTGCAAGAAGTCCCTAAGTCAAGACTGGTTAACAGGTTCCAGGAGCTATGGTCAGCAGTAAAGAGTAGTGAGATTGACATAGAAAGATGTAAGACAGGAATGCAGTTACAAGCCTAAGTATTGCATGCTTGTGAGCCATCAGTTACCAATAATTTAAAACAGGAAAAGAATGTAGGACGTTTGCTCTCTTCAAGAAAAGACTGAGCAATCATGGTCCCATAGGTCCCCTGGGAAGAGGTCTACTAGGAATACATATAGCAGGACGTGTGCGCTGTTGAGGGACTAGAAAAGTGAGTCTTTCTGCAGAAATGGATTTCCAGAAAGGATTAACTTCTTATTATGCAGCAAGGTGGAGAACAGTATAAAAATCTACAGGATTCTTCACCCCACCGAAAACACAAATGGAGGCGAGTTAACTTTATTTAACAGAATAAATCCTCACAGTAGCATGAATTCAGTGATATGATGTTTTCCATATGTTTAACCCTTCTTCCTGATTTCCAAGGTGGTATGTGCTCATTGTAGAAAAAATTATCATTTCTCTTTGTTAAAAATAGAAGTATGATTTTTTGCAGATGTGTTTTGCCATTTATGGAATTGCCCTTGAGATGCTCAGAGTTTGAGGAAGACATATTCATTACCCAGGCCCCAAGTGCCTCCCTTCCATCTCTGTCGCTGGAAATTCTTAAAGGAATCTGAAAGGGCCTTACTTCTGGAATGATCTACCATTTTGAAGATTATGAGTTTAGTTTATTAGTCTAAGGTAATTTTTTTAAGCTCTCTGGGCCACCATTTCCTGATCTACCAAAGTAAATATTCATCATTTCCCATGATTATTTTGAGTCTAAGAGGATGCAGTCACTTTGCAAAATGGTCTGCCCATTCCTCAAAAACTTAAAATTAGGATTACCATAATAACCCAGCAAATACACACACACACAAACACACGCACAACACCAAGAGAAGTGAAAATACATATTCATACAAAAACTTGTACACAATTGTTCATAGCAGCATTGTTCATAATGGCAAGAAAGTGGAAACAACCCAATTGTCTGTCAAATGATGAATGGATGAACAAAATGTGGTATATTTGTACAACCGAACATTGTATTCAGCAACAAAAGGAAATACAGTACTGACACATGCTACAACATGGATGAATCTTGAAAATGTTATACTAAATGAAAGAAGTCAGTAAGAAAAGACTATATAGTGTATCATTGCATTTATATGAAATGCCCAGAATAGGCAAGTCCATAGAGACAGAATGTAGATTAGTGGTTTCCTAGGGCTGCAGGAGGGGAGGATGGGGAGTGACTACTAAAGGACACAGGGTTTCTTTTTGATAAAAATGTTCTGAAATTAGATAGTTATGATAGTTATACAACTCTGTGACTACAGTAAAAATCTTGATTTGTATACCTTAAAGGGTGAATTTGGGGTATGTGAATTATATTTCAATAAAGCTACTATAAAAAAAATCCTGTATTCTGTTGTTTATCTGTAATTTGACTGTCAATATCAGTAAGTAGGACGATGAGATAGATTCATCTTCTGCACTGGAATTTATATTGGTTTTAAATAATGAAGAACTTGCAGCTTCTCATACATGGATATCAGGCAGAAAACTACATAGAACGAGACACTCTATGTGTCTAGAAGTTTGTGAATAGATTAAACTATAAAAAGCCTGAGAAAATATTCTTATTTGGAAAGCCTACCTTCGAGGAGTATTTCAGCAAGCTCTTCTTGTTTTCTATAAAAACAGGGAGCTTTTCTGAGTGAAGGAGAGAAGGTGTTTAGTTACTATCTACTGAAATGCTGAGTCGAACAAAATTATCTAATGAGGAAGCTGATAGGCTGGTTTGGAGGGGGAAAGTGGATACATGAGAGTGACAAAATCCAGACAGGCCGACTCATGTGGTGATGTCTCATTAAGAGACTTGCAGGAGAATATTTACCTCATTGCAAAAACTTTTGCCCTCACTTCCCAAGTCCCCCTCGATCTGTGTGAACTGTTAACTTATCACTAGCTTATTCGGACCCAGTACATCAGCCTGAAACTCAGCGATGGAATACACTCACAACACTTCTATTAAAATCTCAAAAAAGAAATTAGTCAGCCACTGTTGAGAAGGGGAAAAAAGACAAGACTAAGTAGGTACGCTTTTAAGAATCAGCCTTATTTTTGAAGAAACAGAGGAGTTGAAAGAGAAGAGAAAATTAGAGGGTAGGTGAAGACAGATAGAATAAGACACAAATTATACTGGCTTTCTTTGTTCTGAGGTTTCTATGGCCCTGAGTGGGGATCTGATATTTTTCAAACATACTACAATGATTAAAAAGGTTGTAAAAGTCCTTTAAAATCAGATTTTAGAAAGATTCAGATCATAACTCTACAAAAACAGTCTCCCAGAGGGCAATGCCTATATTATAACACTTTGTATCCTCCCTTTGACACGACCTACATTGTTTTTGGCCAATCTGAATTTCCAAAATTCTGTTCTATCCTCCTCATAAATATACATGTAGTTGCCAAAACATGCCCTGATTTTTGCTTTAGAAAATAAGATCATATATTGCTAGCACCAAAGACAATGCCTGGCACAATAAGTACTCAAAAAATATTTAGTGCATTATTAAATAAATGAATGAATAAATACATACAAATAACTTAAAGTACACTCATTTGATTTAAGAGATGGAGTAAACATTTAAAAATGAATACTAGGGCGGACGGGTGGCTCAGCTGGTTAAAGTACGAGCTCTGGGCAACAGGGTTGCCAGTTCGATTCCCACGTGGGCCAGCAAGCTGCGCCCTCCACAACTAGAATGAAGACAACGAGCTGCCGCTGAGCTCTGGGATGGCCGGATGGCTCAATTGGTTGCAGCGCAGGCTCTCAACCATAAGGTTGCAGGTTCGACTCCCACACGGGATGGTGGGCTGCACCCCCTGCAACTAAGATTGAACATGGCACCTTGAGCTGAGCTGCCGCTGAGCTCCGGGATGGTTCAGTTGGTTGGAGCACAGGCTCTCAACCACAAGGTTGCCGGTGACTCCCGCAAGGGATAGTGGGTTGTGCCCCCTGCAACTAACAACTGGTGACTGGACCTGGAGCTGAGCTGCGCCCTCCACAACTAAGATTGAAAGGACAACAACTTGACTTGGATGGAGCTGATGAGTCCTGGGAAAAACACACCACTGTTCCCCAATAAAGTCCCCTTCCCCTTCCCCAATAAAATCTAAAAAAAAAAAACAAAAAACGAATACTAACAAGTCTTTACATAAAACATAGCACAGGCATGTATCAAAATATTTCACCATAATTTAATGTTTACAAATAGTTTTATGACATAGGAGGATGCTTTTGTCTTATTAGTAAGTGAAAGAAGAACACAAAGGCATATGTATAGTAATATATCAGTTATGTTAAAAGTCACAGAAGGAAGGAGTGACGTCATAGGAATGGCGGCAGCGGGGCACATTTTCTGAGTTCTCCGGATTTTATTACAAACGGGACATATAACCCATCAAACAACTCTTCGCTCATCACGCAGAACAGCTAAGAGACTCCTAAGAGACTCGTGTAAGGATTACTTGAAGCTGCGCAAATTGGGCGAGCAGGGGAAGAAAGAAGGGAGCGGAGAGGAAACGCGCGGTCGCGCGGTGGAATCAAGCCGGCGGCGGCGGCTGGCGGTAAACTGCAGCTCTAAAGACACAGGGAGATATAGAACACGCAGAACAGCGGGGAGACTCGTGGAGGAATTTGCCTGAAGGTGTGCGCGGATTACAAGCAGGGGAGGAGGCGGGACAGCGAAGTGGAAGCGCGCCCCCCCACCCCCACCCACGCGGAGCCGAGGCCGGCGGCGCCGGGACTACGGAACGCAGACTCCTGGAAGCGGAGCACAGGCCGTGCAGCGTTGCTGCGCGGCTCCCAGGTCGGACGGAGGCTCGTGGAAGGTTTGCTTTGAGGTGCACTAGGTGGGCGAGCGGGAGGGGGAGGAGCGTGCTCACAGAAAAAGTGGAGGGCAGCACCCGGGGCTCTAGAGTCCCACGGGAGCCCAGGGTGTGGCGGAGAGCGTAGGGTCCAGGAGGTGAGCTCTTTCCCTGCGTCCCACAGTTGATCGCTCCCGCCGGGGCGGGCAGCTCGTGGGCCCTAGGGCAGACAAAGAACTGAGACGCCACACCTGGGCCCCTCACCGCGCTTTTCGAATCCTCCCCCCACCCTTCCAGAGACTCAAACTACCCCTAACTGAGAAACAGTGTCAGATTACAGAGGGGCCTCTGCGCTCAGGCGCTGGGAAGATTGGCAGCCGGCTCTGACCATCGGAAGAGGCTGGGAGGAGGGGATTTTCGCTGGACGAGGAGAGAGGAGACTCCCACACCCCCAGCCACCACCTTTTCAGGCCTGCGGGAGGAGTGTGAGTGGCTGGCCTGGGAGGGAGGAGACCCCTCCATCCCCAGGCCCCACCCTTTCTGGCTGGCCTGCGGCGGGGCAAGGGCAACCGCGGAAGCAATCCCTGAGTTCAGCAGTAAGCGGCAGTCGCAGCTCCCGGCTTTCAGCAGCTTAGAGATCTCCCGCCCGCCCCCTCCCACTCATCCTTGGAAGGAGGGCCCTAAGACTCAGGAGTACTGGGCACAGGGCTGTTGGAGCTACTCTCAGCGTGCATTTGTGCAGGAAAGGACAGAAACTGCATGGTCTCTCTGAAAACTGTCATCCAGACCCCTCAGCCCCTCGCATTTAAATCTACACTCCCAAATTCACTCTGGGCACCAGGTGACTAGCGATGCCTGCGCACTAGGCAGGGAACTCTTTGGCACAGCGGAGGACAACCTGGAGATCACCTGGTGGGCTTAAGCCAAGACTGGTGCTGCTTTCTGTTTTGCTTTGCTTGGTGGTCTTTATTTTTATTTATTTTTTTATTTTTTTATTTTTTTATTTTTTATTTTTTATTTTTTTATTTTATTTTATTTTTTTTTTCTTTCTTTCTCTTCTTTTTTTTTCTTTTTTCTGCTTGTTGTGATTTGCTTTGTTCTGTCTTTATTTCTTTGATATCTTTGCCTATGTAGAGTGGGGATTGTCGGTTGTATTTTATTTGTGAATGTACTTGATTTGTTTTCTTTGTTGTTGTTGTTGTTGTTGTACTTGCTAACTTTATTTGTGCTGAAACTGCCCTACCAGGGCCCAGCTTAAGAGGCACAAGATTCAACATATCCAGAAGCCAACTCTGGACCAAACCAGAGTACTACCGGGTTTGACCTACAAGTCACCCACGGAAGGAGGGCCCTAAGACTCAGGAGTACTGGGCACAGGGCTGGTGGAGCTACTCTCAGTGTGCATTTGTGCAGGAAAGAACAGAAACTGCATGGTCTCTCTGAAAATTGTCATCCAGATCCCTCAGCCCCTCGCATTTAAATCTACACTCCCAAATTCACTCTGGGCACCAGGTGACTAGCGCTGCCTGTGCACTAGGCAGGGAACTCTTTGGCACAGCGGAGGACAACCCGGAGATTACCTGGTGGGCTTAAGCCAAGACTGGTGCTGCTTTCTGTTTTGCTTTGCTTGGTGATTTTTTTGTTTGTTTGTTTGTTTGTTTGTTTGTTTGTTTTGTTTTGCTTTTTTGTTTTTTTGCTTTTGTTTTTGTTTTGTTTTGTGTTGTTTTGCTTTGTTCTTCTCTTTTTTCCTTTCTTTTCTTTTTTTTTTTTTTCTTTCTTTCTCTTCTTTTTTTTTCTTTTCCTTGCTTGTTGTGATTTGCTTTGTTCTGTCTTTATTTCTTTGATATCTTTGCCTATGTTGAGTGGGGATTGTCGGTTGTATTTTACATGCGAATGTACTTGATTTGTTTTCCTTGTTGTTGTTGTTGTTGTTGTTGTACTTGGTAACTTTATTTGTGCTGAAACTGCCCTACCAGGGCCCAGCTTAAGAGGCACAAGATTCAACATATCCAGAAGCCAACTCTGGACCAAACCAGAGTACTACCGGGTTTGACCTACAAGTCACCCATGGAAGGAGGGCCCTAAGACTCAGGAATACTGACCACAGGGCTGGTGGAGCTACTCTCAGCGTGCATTTGTGCAGGAAAGGACAGAAACTGCATGGTCTCTCTGAAAACTGTCATCCAGACCCCTCAGCCCCTCGCATTTAAATCTACACTCCCAAATTCACTCTGGGCACCAGGTGACCAGCGCTGCCTGCGCAATAGGCAGGGAACTCTTTGGCACAGCAGAGGACAACCTGGAGATTACCTGGTGGGCTTAAGCCAAGACTGGTTCTGCTTTCTGTTTTGCTTTGCTTGGTACTTCCTTTTTTTTTTTTTTTTTTTTTTTTTTTTTTTTTTTTTTTTTTCTGCTTGTAGTGATTTGCTTTGTTCTGTCATTATTGCTTTGATATCTTTGCTTATGTTGAGGGGGGATTGTCGGTTGTATTTTATTTGCGAATGTACTTGATTTGTTTTCTTTGTTGTTGTTGCTGTTGTACTTGGTAACTTGATTTGTGCTGAAACTGCCCTACCAGGGCCCAGCTTAAGAGGCACAAGATTCAACATTTTCCAGAAGCCAACTCTGGACCAAACCAGAGTACTACCGAGTTTGACCTACAAGTCACACACCCAGAAGGAATTCTCTGAAGGCACAAGAGCCCATAGAGGCCAAACCTCATTTAAGTGGCCAACCCTCACCCAGCAGAACACCCTGTGGTGAGCAGAGCCAAGTTTCACAACTAGACGGCCTAGGAGTTAAGCCCACCTACTCACAAGCAAAAAGCAATCAAAGTTCTTCTTGAACAGGACGATATACTAAACACACGAGCCTCCTGTGGAGCACATGCAGAGAAGAACGAAGTAGTCCAAGTCAAATATAAAAGACACATACTACATAAGATAACCCAGCAAGAACTAAGAGCTCTAGGGGATCTTCCTAATACATCAAAGCAAACACAGAGAGTCAGTCAGAATGGGGAGACAAAGAAACATGTCCCAAATAAAAGAACAGAAGAAACCTCCACAACTGGAACCAAATGAAGCAGAGGTAACCAACATGTCAGAGACAGAGTTCAGAACACTGGTGATAAGAATGTTTAAGGAGCTTAGAGAAGACATAAAGAAGGATATAGAAATCATAAAGAACAACCAGTTAGAGCTAAAAAAGGATGTAGAAATCTTAACGAACAACCAGCTAGAACTAAAAAACACAATTACCGAAATTAAGAACTCACTTGAAGGAATGACCAGCAGGTTAGATGAAGCAGAGGATCGAATCAGCGACTTAGAAGACAAGTTAGCAGAGATCACTCAAACTGAACAACAGAAAGAAAAAAGAATAAAAAACAATGAAGATGGGTTAAGAGACCTCTGGGATAACATCAAGCGCAACAACATGCGCATCATAGGAATACCAGAAGGCGAAGAGAAGAAGCAAGGGATTGAGAACATATTTGAGGTAATAATGTCCGAAAACTTCCCTAACCTGATGAAGGAAACCAACATACAAGCCCAGGAAGTGCAGAGAGTTCCAACCAGGATAAACCCAAACAGGCCCACACCAAGACACATTATAGTTAAAATGGCAAAGCTTAAAGACAAAGAGAGAATCTTGAAAGCAGCAAGAGAAAGGCAGAAGGTTACATACAAGGGAACTCCCATAAGACTATCAAATGACTTTTCTACAGAAACATTGAAGGCAAGGAGGGAGTGGCAGGAGATACTCAAAGTGATGGAACACAAAGGCCTACAACCTAGATTGCTTTATCCAGCAAGGCTATCATTTAAAGTTGATGGAGAGATAAAGAGCTTCCCAGAAAAGAACAAACTGAAAGAATTTATGACAACCAAGCCAGCATTGCAAGAAATACTAAAAGGACTTCTGTAAATAGAAGAAAGATGAAAACAATTTACTACAAATCTAAAAATGGCAATAACTATGTACCTATCAGTAATCACTTTAAATGTAAATGGATTAAATGCTCCAATCAAGAGACATAGGGTGGCTGAGTGGATAAGGAAACAAGACCCTTGTATATGCTGTATACAAGAGACTCATTTCAGATCAAAAGACACACACAGACTGAAAGTGAAGGGTTGGAGTAACATATTTCATGCAAATGGAAGCAAAAAAAAAGCTGGAGTTGCAATACTTATATCTGACAAAATAGACTTTAAAATGAAAAAAATATTAAAAGACAAAGATGGGCACTATATAATAATAAAGGGATCAATCCGACAAGAGGACATAACCCTAGTAAACATCTATGCACCTAACATAGGAGCACCTAAATATATAAAACAGGTACTGATGGACATAAAGACAGAGATCAACAGCAACACTATCATAGTAGGGGACTTCAACACACCTCTGACAACAAGGGACAGGTCCTCCAGACAGAAAATCAATATGGAAACAACAGCCTTAAATGATACTTTGGAGCAGTTGGACTTAATTGATATTTTCAGAGCATTTCACCCCAATGCTGCAGAATACACGTTCTTCTCAAGTGCTCATGGAACATTTTCTAAAATAGATCATATGTTAGGACACAAGACAAGCCTCGATAAATTTAAGAAAATTGAAATCATACCAATTGTCTTCTCTGACCACAGTGCTATGAAATTAGAAATGAACTACAGGGGAAAAAAACCAGGAAGATACACCAATTCATGGAGGCTGAATAACATGTTGCTAAATAATGAATGGGTCAAGCAGCAGATCAAAGAAGAAATCAAAAGATATCTTGAGACAAATGAGAATGAGAACACGACGACCCAAAATCTATGGGATGCTGCGAAAGCAGTCCTAAGAGGGAAGTTCATAGCACTGCAGGCCTACCTAAAGAAACAAGAAACATCACTAATTGACAGTTTATCTTCACACTTAAGGGATCGGGAAAAAGAACAGCAAAATAAACCCAAAGGGAGCACAAGGAAGGAGATAATAAGGATCAGAGCAGAAATAAATGAAATAGAAACCAGAAAAACAATACAAAAGATCAATGAATCCAAGAGTTGGTTCTTAGAGAAGATAAACAAAATTGACAAACCTTTAGCCAGACTCATTAAAAAAAGGAGAGAGAGGACCCAAATTAATAAAATCAGAAATGAAAGAGGAGAAGTGACAACAGACACCACAGAAATACAAAAAATTGTAAGAAATTACTATGAGCAACTATATGCCAACAAATTTGACAACCTTGAAGAAATGGACAATTTTCTAGAGGCGCACAACCTTCCAAAGCTAACTCAAGAAGAAACAGAAAGCCTGAACAGTCTGATTACCACCAGGGAAATTGAATCAGTAATCAATAATCTCCCAACAAACAAAAGCCCTGGACCAGATGGCTTTACAGGTGAATTTTTCAAAACGTTCAAAAAAGAATTATCACCTATTCTCCTCAAGCTCTTCCAAAAAATCCAGAAGGAAGGAAGACTCCCAAACACTTTTTACGAAGCCACTATCACCCTGATCCCAAAAGCAGACAAAGACACCACAAAGAAAGAAAACTACAGGCCGATATCTCTAATGAACATAGATGCAAAAATTCTCAACAAATTATTAGCAAACAGAATTCAGCAATACATTAAAAAGATCATACACCATGATCAAGTGGGATTCATCCCTGGTATGCAGGGGTGGTTCAACATCCGCAAATCAATTAATGTGATACACCACATTAACAAAATGAAAAATAAAAATCACATGATCATATCAATAGATGCAGAAAAAGCATTTGATAAAATACAGCAACCTTTTATGATAAAAACCCTTAAGAAAGTGGGAATAGAGGGATCATATCTTAACATAATAAAGGCCATATATGACAAACCCACAGCTAACATCATACTCAATGGGGAAAAGCTAAAACCATTCCCCCTAAGATCAGGAACAAGACAAGGTTGCCCACTTTCTCCACTTCTATTCAACATAGTGCTGGAAGTTCTAGCCACAGCAATCAGACAAGAGGAAGAAATAAAAGGCATCCAAATTGGTAAGGAGGAAGTAAAATTATCATTATATGCAGATGATATGATACTATATATAGAGAACCCTAAAGACTCCACCAAGAAACTATTAGAACTGATAGATGAATTTAGTAAAGTAGCAGGATATAAAATTAATATTCGGAAATCAGTTGCATTTGTATATACCAATGATAAAATAGCAGAAGGAGAAATTAAAAAAACAATTCCATTTACAATTGCTCCAAAGACTATAAAATATCTGGGAATAAATCTAACCAAAGATGTAAAGGATCTGTACTCAGAAAATTATACAACACTGAAGAAAGAAATGAAAGAAGACATAAATAGATGGAAACACATTCCATGTTCATGGATAGGAAGAATTAATATAATTAAAATGTCCATACTGCCTAAGGCAATATACATATTCAACGCAATTCCTATCAAACTACCAATGACGTTTTTCACAGAAATAGAACATATAATCCTAAAATTTATATGGGACCATAAAAGACCCCGGATAGCCTCAGCAATCTTGAGAAATAAGAACAAAGTGGGAGGTATAACGATACCTGATTTCAAACTATACTACAAGGCTACAGTAATCAAAACAACATGGTACTGGCATAAAAATAGATACATAGATCAATGGAACAGAATAGAGAGTCCAGACATAAATCCATGCCTATATGCCCATCTAATCTACGACAATGGAAGCAAGAATGTACGATGGGGTAAAGATAGTCTGTTCAATAAGTGGTGTTGGGAAACCTGGACGGACACATGCAAGAAAATGAAGCTGGACCACCTCCTTACACCATATACAAAAACAAATTCAAAATGGCTTAAAGACTTAAATGTAAGATCTGAAACCATAAAATACCTAGAAGAAAATATAGGAAGAAACTTCATGGACATTACCCGGAGTAAGATTTTCACTGATATATCCCCTCGCGCGAGCGAAGTAAGAGAAAAAATAAACATGTGGGATTACATCAAACTAAAAAGTTTTTTCACAGCAAAGGAAACCATCAATAAAACAAAAAGGGATCCTACTGTATGGGAAAAGATATTTGCCAATGATATATCTGATAAGGGATTAATATCACAAATCTATAAAAAACTTACTCAACTCAACTCCAAAAAAACAAACAACCCAATTAAAAAATGGGCAGAGGACTTGGGGAGACATTTCTCTAAGAAGGACATACAGAAGGCAAGAAGACATATGAAGAAATGCTCAACCTCACTAACCATCAGAGAAATGCAAATAAAAACCACAATGAGATACCACCTCACTCCAGTCAAAATGGCTATTATCAATAAATCAACAAACAACAAATGCTGGCGCGGATGTGGAGAAAAGGGAACGCTAGTGCACTGTTGGTGGGACTGCAGATTAGTGCAGCCACTATGGAAAACAGTATGGAGGTATCTCAGGAATCTGAAAATGGAACTACCCTATGATCCAGTAATTCCACTCCTAGGCATCTACCCGGAGAAATCCAAAACTCCAATTCAAAAATCTGTATGCACTCCTATGTTTATTGCAGCACTTTACACAATAGCCAAGATATGGAAACAACCAAAATGCCCATCGGTAGATGACTGGATTAAGAAGCTGTGGTACATTTATACAATGGAGTATTACGCAGCCATAAAGAAGAAAGAAATCTTATCATTTGCAGCAACATGGATGGATCTAGAGAACATTATGTTAAGTGAAATAAGTCAGAAAGAGAAAGACAAGTACCATATGATCTCACTTATATATGGAATCTAAAGAAAAGACTATGTGAATGAACTAATCAGAGTCAGTTTTGGGGACGCAGAGAAAAAACCGAGAGTGGTTAGATGGGTGTGTGGGAGGGGGTTGGGGATAAGGGGAAAGGTAAAGGGATTTGGAAGCAGCTGGTAACCACAAGATGGCCTCAGGGTTTTTCTTTTGAAAATTAATTTGGGGAAGGTATTCTATAATGTTGTAAAGATTTTGTTGGGTATCCGATGGACATGCGTCCTATTTGGGAGACCACCTCAGGGATACTGTGGATACCTGATCATGGCATTGTACATCAGAAGCTAAACATTAATGAATGCCAACTATAATTTTATATATATAATGTGATGGTTCAGTGTGAGGTCGGAGGGATAGTGGATGGGGGGAGGGGGGTTCACAGTATGAGGGATATAAATGATGAACGTCTAAGTATTACCTTGTTTTGTACACCTGAAACTAATAAATAAATTAATTAATAAAAAAAAAAAATAAAAAAAAAAATAAAAAAATAAAAAAAAAAAAAAAAAAAAAAAAGAAATACCATACTATAATAACATAATTCAAGAAAGTGTAAATAGAGTTTGTAGTTTATAAAGTCTTTATATTATTCAGGAGAAAATTAAATGTTACAATAAACTTCAGATTTTGAAAAAAAAAAAAAAAAAAAAAAAAGTCACAGAAGCCCATGAATAGATGTTCAGCATCATTAGTCGTCAGGGGAATGCAGATACAAACTACAATCAGATACCAGTTTATACCTAGGTGGCTATAATCAAAAAGATAGTTAGTAACAAGTATTGGCAAGAAAGTGGAAGAACTGGAACGCTTGTATATTAATGGATTGTAAAATAGTGTAGTCATTTTGCGAACCAGTCTGGAAGTTCCTCAAAAACTTAAACATAGAGTTACCAGATGACCCAGCAATTCCACTCCTAGATATGTACCTAAGAGAATTAAAAACATACCACCAAAGACTTGTACATAAATGTTCATAAAAGCCTTACTCATAACAGTCCAAAAAGCAGAAACCACCCAAATGTCTACCAACTGATGAACAGGTAAACAAAAGGGGGTCTATCTACACAATGGACTATTATTTGGCAATAAAAAGGAATGAAGAACTGATACATGCTATAGCATGGCTGAACCTCGAAAACATTATGATAAATTAAGGAAGACACAAAAGACCACATATTTTATGATACCATTTATATGAAATGTCTACAATGGGCGAATCCATGGAGGAAGAAAATAGATTAGTGGTTCCCAGGGGCTGCGGTGGAGGAAAATGCAGATTAACGTCATTTAAATGGATATGACAGGTCTTCTTTAAGGAAATGAAAATCTTCTAAGACTGATTTGTGGTGATAGATGGACAATGCATTTACTAAAAACTCATTGAATCATACACTTGAAAGGGTAAATTATATGATATGCAAAATATGCCTCAATAAAATGATTTTAAATTCATAGAAAAAACTAACAGCGGACATCTTGTGGTGACTCGTTTCTTTCCTGTTCTTTTTTTTTTATACTTTAAAATGATTTGCAATTTTTCTACATGAGCAAATTCTTATACTAGGTTCTCCCAAAGTAGATCTGAGGCGAAGAATTGTGTGAAAGTGATTCATAAGAAGTATGCCCAGGACAAACCGGAAGCAAAGTGGGAAAGTGAGACCAGGAAGGTAAGGATGCCAAAGATATGGTATCAGGCCAAGAGTCCAGAAGGTTAACTGAGGCTCAGTGCCTTGGTGGCTGGGGAAACTTGGAGATACAGTGTGGATCCACATCAGTCATCTGATGAGGAAGCTGGAATATTTGTAACACCACACGTACGCACGTACGCGTACATGCATGCACAGCTCCACAACACCAATCAGCCCCTGGCTGTCCCTGCCACTCCCCACCCACCTGCCAGGAGGAGTAAATTCCCAGGAACTTGTGGTTCTTTGTATGCCAGCCAAGCGGTGGGACCCACAGCTGGTCCTCCAAAAAAAAAGAAAAAAAGACACAGGTACTGGCTATTGGGAGTGAAAGCACCTAGGAGACACTGTGCACAATAAATGGAACAAGGATGCCAGAGAATATGGATGAAGCCTGGCAGCATCTACAACAGCATGTTTTAATTATGGAGGCAGAAAAAAGAAAACTATTTCAGAAAAACTCAAAACTGATCACAGGATATAGTGTATACAAAATATAGTATATGAATGATAGGATCCACATGTACATAATAATAAATGTTTAATGGTAATTCTGAGACATGCTATAAAACTTGTAGAAGAACCCCAAAAGATGTGGTTGCTGCTTTCTTTGAAGATGAAAGAATTAACGTTTAAAATGGCACCGAAAGAAAGGTATCCTAAGCTGAAGGGAAACTGTGGGTGGAGAGGGCTGCACTAGGGGAGAAGCATGGCATGAGGAGCTTCTGGTGAATTCTAATTAGGTACAAGATGGTACTTACTGCCAACGAGAATTCTGTTAGAGCATACTTACACCTTTAATCTTGTCAGCCCCTAGAACGGATGTCTCTAAGTACAAAAGTTTGCCATACAAAATAACGTTAGCGTCTTGGATCTAAGGAGGTATATTGAATATATCTCATTGGCTAGTTGTTTTCTAAAAGTTTATTTCCAGGAGTTTATTTCCTTAAGATTTGTAATGAATGACCAGTCGGTTGATAAGATCTGGCAACACTGTAGATACCTTGAACTAATCTGTAAACATAAAAATGCCTGAAGAAAATGTCAGTATAATAATTCCCACATTTAGCCATGCTTTCTTCACATTACTGCTCAAAAACATCATAACGGGGGTAGAGGACAATATTTGTCCTCTAACCCTCCGAAGTTGAATGATTCTGCAAAACCTCCTGTTCCCATGATTATTCCAAAAAGAGTAAAAACATGATCTTTGGCTCTTATAGAGTAGCCTGTGGAATTATCCAAAGTTAGCCGGGGGGGGGGGGGGGGGCGGGGGGAAATCAGTGAGAAGAAGACAACTGAACATATGATTCCAACTATATGACATTCTGGAAAAGGAAAAACTATGGAGACAGTAAAAAGATCAGTGGCTGCGGGGTTAAGGAATTGGGGGGGCAGTGCATCAGGGATGAATAC
Organism: Rhinolophus hipposideros; assembly: GCF_964194185.1. NCBI lineage: Eukaryota > Metazoa > Chordata > Mammalia > Chiroptera > Rhinolophidae > Rhinolophus > Rhinolophus hipposideros. The sequence continues at coordinate 120,920,363 of NC_138046.1, read as the reverse complement.
GTGGAGCACAGAGACCTTTTTGGGCAGTGCAACTACTCTGTATGATGCTTCAATGGTAGATACACATCATTATGCATTTGTCCAAACCCAAAGAATACACAGCACCAAGAATGAACCCTAATGCCAACTACAGCCCTTGGGTGATGACGCTGTGTCAGCATAGGTTCATCCATTATAATGAATGTACCAGTTTGGTGCAGGATTTTGACAGTGGTGGGGGGGCTGTGCGTGTATAGAGGCCGGGGATATCTGGAAAATCTCTGTACCTTGTTGGAAACCTAAATCAGCCCTAAAAAACAAAGTCTCTCTTTTTTTTTTTTTTAAAGCCGAGAGAAGAAAAAAATGGTCCTCTCAGTTCTCAAGGGCCATTAATTCATTGTGTCCAGTCACTTGGAGCCAGCTAGGTAATTGCCAGTGCCCAAAAATGAAAATGCAGGCCCCTTGTTATAAAATTATTACCAATTGCAAGATGGCAATAACAGAGCATTAGAACAAGCATGGGCCCCGCTACACACCAGATCCTATATGACTACACAGGTCACATGCCAACAAAGTGGCTCTGGCCAGAGTATACACTTGCCACTCCCCTATTTAAGACACTTGGAAGCCCTCTGTAAGCAATGAGGAAGAAGTGGGAAATCCGGAACTAATGTCACTGTGGCCTTGGGGATCATCCCCCACCCCTTCAGCTTCATTCCTCACAGCCCCGCCACAGCCTCTAGTCACCTAGAGCTCCCTTCAGTTTCTCGAATTTTCCATGTGCTCTTAGTCTCAGGGTCATAGCATGTATGTCCCTTACCTGGACTCTAATTCGCCTCATTTTTTTAATCACTCAAACTGCTATTGATCTTGTAGATCTCTGTTAAGTGGAGAAATAAAGGCTAAGCAAATCAATGTTTATATTATATATTAAATAAGACTTAAAATATTAAGACTATTTAAAAATGCTGTTTTAAATACTATTTAGTTTAGGAAAGGAAAATATATTGTTTATTAAGAAATAACCTAATTTTTTGGATATGTAAATCTATATTTTCACAAAGCAGTTTTACATAAAATGAGGCAGACTGATAGTTTGCGTTTGCTTGTTTTTTTACCAAGGGTGAAAAATGTGTTTATTAAATTAAGCCCAGTGCAGACCGATAGAGCTTGTCCTGTTGTCAACTGCTAAAGAAGCAGAAGTCTCTGAATACTTGTTTTTGTTTAGAAAATAAAAAACAAAGCCTGTAATGATGTTATCTTCTGGTGAACACAATTTCCTGCCAATTTCTCCATTCTCTTAAAAACAAAGTCTCAAACCAAGGCTTAAACTACTCTTCCAAAAACATCACTTTTATTATACCGTAATTTTGATCAAATTTATCCAAAACTGTTTAAATTATCCAAAATTAGCACCCAAGCACTTAGCAAATAAGGTCTAGCCCCCCCCCCCCCCGCCCCAGGCTTGGAATTTGTAGGCTCTTCAAGTTTGGCCTCTAAATTTTCTGGTTTCCTGACCTACACTTGTCTTCAAGCCCAGGTAACTTTGATCTTGAGACACCCTAAGGCTTCACACCACATTGTCTTTGATTATATTTTCCTGGCTTCTGAGTGTCTTGATGCCTCCGCTCTGCCCATTTGATCTAAGCATTTAATAAATCATTTTTTGTTAAAACAAATTGTGCGGTACTTTCCATAAGATGACTCATGCCATGAACCTATATTCTGATATGTAGCGAAGGTGATCAACCCATCTGTTTGCCCAGGACTTGCCGGTTTTACCACTGCAAGCCCTGCATCTCAGAACAACCCCCAAACCCCCAAGACCTTGGCAAACAGGGATGGTTGGTCATCCCATAAACTGGGATGTAAATTATAAGCTTATCTGTGTTTTTCACAGGCTTAATACAAGGCTTTAAGCATAATGTTTACTCAGAAATATTTTTGATTAATTTCAATTGCATGCACTTGTGTATTTTTACACAGCCATCTTCACAAGTGATTTTCTATGAATTCATCACAAGGTAGTACTGTTATAATTAGACAAAATGGTCTGTCAGTTCCTGGCAACCTAACCATGAAGAGAAGAAGAGAAATTAAAAGCCAAAATGTTAATAGCTTTAAAAAATATGGCAGAGCTAGGAAAAGCTTTGTTAAGTGAGTCTACAGCTTGTATGTGACCTCCAAGAAATATTTGAGTAGGATTGAACTTTATGGACAATTAATGTAGCTGATTAACATCTGTTCTGCCACCTTTATTCTTGGTGGTAATGGTAAGGTATTAAATCTGCCCTTTTTTCCTTGTCAAATATATTACATTAAAAATTACTTTGAATCCCCATGGGGGAAGCAAATATCATTCTGTAAGCTATAAGGAATTATGGAGTTTATCACTGTTAATATAAAAAGCAAAGCCAAAATCAACATTTTTAATCAAAAACTGACATCAGGTCAGGGCTTGAACTTGGCTCTTGAGAAAAACAAGCAATCAAACCTAAGCAATAATGTTCCAGGCAGAGGGAAGAATACGTATAAAGACTTACGAGTGAGAGGCCATGAAACGTATTGAAGGAGCTGAAGAGTTTATTTTATTTGAAATAAAATGAGAAGAGGACAGTGAGAGACCAGTGATGAAGAATTACAGAGGTGGAATCAGATCCCACAGGGTCTTACATAGAAGGTCGTGGAGTTTGAACTTGAGTCCAAGAGCACTGGAGAGAGACATCAAAGCTTTTCAATAGAGAAGTGGATGTCAAATTTTCATTTTCAAACAAACCACTCGAATAACAAAAGGAGAGAGTGCATTGTTGATGAGTCAAGTTGGAGGCAAATAGTTCAGTTGTGAAGCTGTTACAGGCCGTGGTGTGATCCAATATAGGGCAGTGTGGATAAACAGAGGGAGACTGAGATGTTTAAGAAGCAGAAGACATGTCACTTGATAGCAGATGGACTGTGGGGTGGGGACATGGCAGAGAAAATGGCTGAAATTGACATGAAAGTGTCTAGCTTCAGCAGTCTGTCGACCTGGTACTCTTTACACAGGTATGGGAACTCAGGAAGAGAGTTGGGTAGGGTCAGGGGAGAGAAGGAATTCAGCTGCTTTATCCGCTGACTACTAAGTCGACAAAAACTTACATGGAACTGTTTATACAGTGTCTGTTTATAATCCAAATAAATATTTCCATTTAAGAAACACAGCCCAATAATCAAATACAGTTTCAAAACAAATGTTTCCACTTGTACAAAATAGTGAAGAAAGTAAATGGAACAGAGGTGTCAATTTTTAGTAAGTCTAAGCTTTCAGTGATAAAATGTCCTGTGTTCTAGGGAAGCTGCTGTTTTTCTCTATAAACTTTCTCATAGGTGGATGGCTATGTGGTAACAGTCAAGATACAATGGAGCACACTCAAAAGCCATTGGGCCAGAACATAGGCCAGGCTGCTGCCCATGCATGAATCCTGAGAATCCAAGGGAAGTAACTCAAAGGAAAATGCTATCCAGAAGCAAAGTTATCATTCTGACTACATAAGAATGCCAGAGCATATTTAGATGATAACACACCAGCTCAATGAGATTGTCAAAAAAACAGATGCTGTCAATGTTTAACACAGGGCGGGTAAAAACAGTGCTGTATTTTGTTTCAAGACTCTAGGCCCAGAAACAATCAGTAAAAGCCTCGGTATTGCAGTAATATCCAAAAATCTTTTACAAAATTTAAACTCATAGAGCACGTTATTGCCCCACCCTTGACACTTGATGCTCCACCCTTGACCTTCACCTCTGCCTGTGGAAGGCTTCCTACAGGGAACACCTATGAATCTCTGCCTCAGGGCTTTTTTCTGCCTGAAGGAACAAAACTTCCTCATTCAGGACAAGCTGGAAATACCACAAAGTTAATGCCCCTGGAAGCATCCCTTACCAATGACCAATGAGGTGTTGGTGGGCAAATGCATCAATCTTCTGGGCCCTCAGGTGGGATAACTCTGAAGGGTGTTCCACACAGTCTCACAAAGTCTTTCGGCAGAACTGAACCTGGTTATGGGTAGTGGGCAAGCATTGGAGTGCATGTATTATAGTTGATTTTGGAGATATTCCCAGGAAACAGAGGAGTGGGGAGTGAGACAGGTAAGGGTACAGATTCCCACTGTGGGCCACATGGGGACCTCTAGGAGATAGTAAAGAACATGCCTCAGAGTTATTCCAACAAAGCTAAGGAACCTGGTGTATTGATGTACCAATGCTCATTGGTCAAGGTGAAGGGTTGATCCTAGATGTGGGCTGCTTGGCATTTCGGGTGTGCACCATGCAGAGGCCAGGCAGACTGCAGCATCCAGAGAGTCAGAGAACATGTGCTGGTAAATGGATCCCAATGGGTCAGGGTGTACAGGAATGGCGAATGCTAAGGGGCACTGACAACATCTGCTACAGAAAGGCACAAACTCCATAGAAGCAGGTAAGCAAGTAATTCCCAGTTGCTGACTGAGGTAAGTCCTAAAGGACAAGCAGCAGATACAGCAGTGGGAGAGAGACAGGAACAAAAGGCGGGAGGAGAGTCAGTCTGGAGGCCCATTAGGTTGGGAGCTGTTGGACCTATCTAGAAGAGAATTGGAGCAGGACTGATGCCAGGGAGAGGAAGTGCAGCTAAAGAGAGAGGGAATCAAGAGGATATGATAAATGTGAGGGCAAAGAATCCTGAAAAGAAGGTGATTCTTAGATGTTTGCCTCCAGGGACCAGATGGCTGCACCATTCATTATGCCAGGGATACAGAGAGACAGACCATTTTTGCCCCACAGTGAGCCTCACAACTTAATTTTTTAACAAATTGAGTTTGAGGCTTATGGGTTATCCAAGTAGAGATATGCTGTGGATGTTACTTGTTGGGAACTCAGAAACAATCTGTGTTGAAGGTAGAAATTTGATATAATCAGGCTATACAAAACAAAATTAATTCCACAAAGACTTTTTAAATTATCTACTATGTACCAGGCACTATGTCAGTCCCTAAAGATATGCAGTGGTGAATATGAAGGAAGAAGTCCCTTCCCTCTTGGAGTTATCAGTACAGTTAACAGTTTCTGCCAACTGTAGACATTGTGAGGCCACGGTGTCTGATAAGATATCCAGAGAGAGAGTGAGCACTGAGAACAGAAAAACTCTGAGCAATCCTAACACCTGAGGGACAACCAGCAAAAGGAAAATATTTGAAATAAACCAGAACAAATGGCCCGTGGAGTACAACAAACACAAAGAAGATAAACTCAGAAAAGAACCTACAATAACCATGTGGCTTTGCTGGTCATAGTGGTGTTGTGTGTGTTGGAGGTGCAGGGTGGGGTGCTGAGCAAAAATATTAATGCACTGAGTTAAAGAGTTGATTAAAGATCAAAAAGAACTAGAGATAGTTATATCATAAACGCAGACATTATAAATATTCCCTACCACCAGTTATTTTACTATAATGTTAAAATGTAATTGATACTTCTTTAAGAAGTCTAATCTTGGATCCTTCGTAAATATTTCTAGCTTGTTCCTTAAATGATGACATATCTCAATAAAAAAGTAGTACCTCACATTAGTATAGTGTTTTAAAATTTACCAAACAAAATGTAAGTCTGGGTATCTGCCAGGATTCTTGGTTGCAAGCAACAGAAGTCTGACTCTAACTTAAAAAGAAAAGGATATATTGCAATATATTGGAAGAAAATTAGTGTTTTTTAGGAAGTCAAGGTTGAAAATGCACAGGAATGAAGGGAGGCCAGGTAACAAATGTGCCTATCCTGGATACCTGACACAGCCACAGTGCCCGTGCACTAAGTGCTCTCAAGTGGCCACTCATCTCTAGGTCTCTTTGTCTCAGCAACACTCACTTACGGGTCCAGGAGAATCTGATTGGCTGAGTCTAGGTCACATGACCTTGTTCTGCCCACCTGGGGGTGGGAAAGGGAATATCTTTCCCTTCAGGTCCTGCAGATAAAGGTGAGAATCTGCTTTGCATCACAACTCACATAATGGGTATTATTCAAATCTAAGAAAGGATGTTAATGGGGCACAGTCCACTGCCCACAAACTTTAGATTTGCTTGTCTGCCAGCATTATGCTCAATTTCTACACTCATCACATCCTTTGGGTTTTACTCAACTTCTTTGGGGTGAATTATTGCTTCCATTTGACCTGGAGGAGACTGAGAATTAGAGCAGTTACATGCAAGCATTAGCATTAGGATTCGGACTTTTGTCTTCTAACTTCAAGTTGACACCACTCCCACTGTGTAGGATTAGCTCACTTCACCTGAGTATTTATGGATGAATACTTTGCCCAGAAAATCAGGATGTGTGTAAGAACAAAGGTTAATAGGTACTAAAAGTTCCCAAAGACTGAGAACTACTGAGCTGGCCCGCCTACTTTATGATTATTCTCAAGTCACAGAAATTGTCATTACACACATGAATTCATCATGGCCTTGATTGGGGCTGTGTGCTCAAGAAATGGCCAAGATTATTATCTTGGTTCTGAAACATGGGGTGAGGTTCCTAGCCTGGAATTTAACAGCAAAGTTGTCCAGCCCAGCTCACTGATAGTGGCTCTCAAGCAGCATTTAGATTCTGAGCAGAAACTGTGAAATTCCTGAATCAGTTCTCTGGGAATTTAATGCAGTGATAGTATACATTTCATACTGGGAAGTAGCAAAGAGTATTCAGGTGAAGAGGACCTATGCATGTGAACATTCCAGTCCTGTTTGTTTTTTTTGTTTGTTTGTTTTTTAACTGACCGAGCTTTGACAAGAAAGTCTCTTGGTTTCTCATACAAAACAAGGTACAAAATAATGTTCTGGGCTGGGAAAAAAAGTCCCCATAAATTCTGACTGTTAAAACCAGCAGACATTGTGGCTGAGTGAGCCAGAGGACAGCTGCAGTCCCAGGAATTCCTCTTAAAGGGAACATGTATGGACTTACTCTCTGACAGACTCACTCTGACTTCCAGCGCTGGGGCGGCAGCTAGAAAGGCATCAAGGACATTTGGGGAGGAACTGAATTGTCTGGTTTCCAGTCAAGGGCTGGAGGGCCAGCTTTTTCCCAGACAGACGTCCTGGCAGAAGCCATTGGTCCTTTGTTGAGCCCTCCCACCACCCACTCTGCACTTGCAGGCCAGTGCCATATCTGAGTCTCCATCAACCTGGCTAACACTGTTTGCCCTGTCCTGGTGACTCCCTGAAACGCTGCCCCACCCAACTTGTGGATTTACCCAAGCTACTTTCAATGGATTTTCCATACAAATTGCCTGTTTTGGCTCATGCTGAAGATTTTCCTAAAATTTTTCAAAGGTTCACAAACTCCAAACAAGCAGCATCTGGCCACAGCATGCCCTGTACCTCTTGCTGAGGAATTCCAAGCCCAGCACTAACAGCAGCCAGCCTCAGTTCACAGCTTAGCCTCTCCAAGACACCTCCAAGGCCAGCACAGGTGACAACCACCTGCAGATTACTTTGTAGTTCATACCAAGTGGCCCCAAGCAGAGCACAGGCAGCAGTTGCACTTGGCCTGCAACAGAGTCCCTCCCAAGAGGCCCCAGAACCAACACACCTGGTGACCAGCTTTAGATCACACCAGAGCACCACCCAACCAGTTCCACAAATGACACACCCAAAGGGCAGGGTTTCTGCAGGCACTGGAACCCTGCTAAAATGAATCTTGTTCCATAGGTTCACCTCATGCACAATAGCTCCCCCACTCTAGTCATGGCCAGTTCTCACAACCAATCAGTCTGAGCGTCAGTCCTTCCTATTGATATGTCAACAGCAATAAAGGTTTAACTACAATAGGAGGGCACACACAAACCACAAAAGGAACACACCTGGAGCACCCAGCTCAGATGACCAGGGAGACTGCACCACTGGGCCCCACAGCACACCTACTACATAAAGCCACTCTACGAAGACTGGGAGACATAGCAGCCCTGTATAATACACAGAAACTTACACAGGGAGGCAGCCAAAATGAGGAGACAAAGAAACATGTCCCAAATGAAAAAAACAGCACAAAACTCCAGAAAAAGAACTAAACAAAATGGAGACAATCTACCAGATGCAAAGTTCAGAACACTGGTTATAAGGATGCTCCACGATCTTGGGAGAACTACAACAGAGATAGGAAACATAAAAATAGAAGTAGAAAACATAAAAAAAAGAACAAGTCAGAAAATGAAGAAAAAAATAACTGAAATGAAGAGTACGTTAGAGGAAATTAACAGTAGATTAAATGAAGCAGAGGACTGCATCACCAATTTGGAAGATATGGTAGCAGAAAACTCCCAATCAGAAAAACAAAAAGAAAAAAGAATTCCCCCCCCCAAAAAAATGAGAATAGTCTAAGAGGCCTCTGAGACAAGTGTACCAACATTTGCATCATAGGAGTACCAGAAGGAGAAGAGAGAACCTATTTCAAGGAATTGAAAACCTATTTGAAGAAATAATGACAGAAAACTTCCCTAACCTGGCAAAGGAAACAGACATACAAGCCCAGGAAGTGCAGAGAGTCCCAAACAAGATGAACCCAAAAAAGCCCACACCAAGACACATCATAAGTAAAATGCCAAACGTTAAAGACAAAGAGGGAATCTTAAATCAGCCAGAGAAGAGCAGTTAGTTACCTACAAGGGAGCTCCCATAAGACTGTCAGTTGATTTCTCAACAGAAACTTTGCAGGCCAATAGGGTTTAACAGGAAATATTCAAAGTGATGAAAATCAAGGACCTACAACCAAGATTACTCTAGCCAGCAAAGCTATCATTTAGAATCGAAGAACAGATAAAGAGCTTTCCCAAAAAGAAAAAAACTAAAGGAGTTCATCACAGCCCAACCAGTATTACAAGGAATGTTAAAGGGAATCCTTTAAGATGAAAAAAAATGTCAAAAATACGAATAAAATGGCAATACCTACATATCTATCAACAATTACTTTAAATGTAAATGGATTAAATGATCCAATCAAAAGACATAGGGTGGCTGAATGGATTAAAAAACAAAACCCTTACATATGCTGCCTACAAGAGATTCACTTCAGATGGAAAGACACACACAGACTGAATGGAAAGGGATGGAAGAAGGTAGTTCATGAAAATGGAAACAAGCAATAAAAGCTGGGGTAACAATACTTACCCCAGACAAAATAGACTTTAAAACAAAGACTATTAACAAGAGAAAAGAAGGACCAAGTAATTCCACTTCTGGGTATTTATCTGAAGAAACCCAAAACACTAATTAGTAAAGACATATGCATGTGTATGTTCATTGTGGCATTATTTATAATAGCCAAGATATGGAAGCAACCTAAGTGTCCATCAATAGATGAATGGATAAAGCAGATGTGGTACATATATACAATGGACTATTACTCGGCCATAAAAAGAATGAAATCTTGCCATCTGCAACAACATGGATGGACTGAGATGGAATCATGCTACATGAAATAAGTCAGACAGAGAAAGAAAAAAACATTATTTCACTTATATGTGGAATCTAAAAACAAAATAAATGAACAAACAAAATATAAACAAACTCATAGATACAGAGAACATTTTGATGGTTGCCAGGTGGGAGAGGAGTGGGGCCTGGATGAAAGAGATGAAGAGATTAAGAAATACAAATTGGTAGTTAAACAAAATAGTGATAGTGATGTAAAGTAAAGCATAGGGAATATAGTCAATAATATTGTTATAACTATGTATAGTGTCAAGTGGGTACTAGAGTTATTGGGGTGATGACTTCGTAAAGTATATAAATGTCTGATCACTACATTGTACACCTGAAACTAATATATTATATGTCAACTGTAATTGGAAAATAAACAAATATTTTTTAAAGAGCAAGAAAAACTATGTTTTTTTCCTAGAATGCTGTTCTAACTTCTTATTTGGATAAGCCAACCAAAGTTCTTTCATGTTAAAAACACTGACCAATTGGGATTAGTGTGATCATTTCCCAGACTTCACAGTGTGAGAGCAGGAATAAGAAATCTGAGGGATTTTCAGCTACCACTCTTGACACCTCACCCCTGCACCCCTCCACACAAATAGACAGTATAGGAGCCTGGTACCAAGTAAGGACCCTTAAATCCAGGGGTGCTGTCTAGCCACTAGATGGGGTTGACAGGTCTATAGCATTCTGGGGGTGAGCAGGAATTCTGAAGTGGCTCTCACATCAACAGATGCCATGGACATGCACCTCAAGCTCCAGAAACCTCTACACTATCAACCCTTTGAGACTAGCCTTAATACTCCAATTCAAAATCTAAGAGAGCATCTTAGCCCTTTAAATGAATGACTCCTTTCTATGACCCCTGCCTGGGCACATGCTTAACCAGGCCACTTCCTCACCAAAAATGCTCAGTCTCATGAACCATCATGGTCAGGTTTCAAATCGTGAATCCCCAAGCATTTCCCTTTAGCTTCTCCACCTTTCACTCATGCCAATATCCCTCTGTGTCATTTTATGATTAATGGCTGCCTCCAAGACTAGACTGTATGTTCCATGATACCAGGGATCTTGACTGCTTTGCCTGCCATTGTATTCTACAGTGCCTAGCACATAGTAGGGGCTTATTTAATGTTTACTGAATGAATCACAGGTCCTGAAATTTCCATATCTTCTCTGACTTGCTTGGGTATCACTTTGTGCATGAAGCTTTCTCAGGCTATGCCAACCCAAATGACTTTCTTCTTTATCCCTTTGTTATGTCACACACACACACACACACACCACCACCACCAAAGTACAAGAACGCACAACAGAAAGTACTGGGGGCTCAGAAGCACTCAGAAGTTTAACCAGGAAAGAAGAACATAAAGTTCAGAAGAGGAAAAGGATGAAACAAGAGAAAGGTGGTAACTTTGATTAAGGTGAATTAAGCTGAAGAACGTGAAACCATGAGTTTAAAATTAATGTATGCGTATTTAACATGTGTTAGTGAACTACAACTGCAATACTATTACATAACAAACAACTCTCAAACTCTGTAACACAAAAACAAGCAGTATTTTCTTGCTGAACATCTATAGTGGCTCTGTTTCAGGCTACAGTCAGCTGCGTTTGGCTCTAGGCTTCAAGTTGAGTCCAGATTTGTTCTACTGAAGCCTACCCTGAAAGGGTAACAGCTATCTGGGGCATGCTTTAATTATTGCAATATTAGGAGACCCTAGAGGCCAAGCATAATTACGTAAGCATATTTAAGACTTCTACATCTGCTAATCTTCCATTGGCTAAAGTAAGTCATATGGCCAAGCCCAACACCAGTGGGCTGTGGAAATATACTGTAATCACTCTAGTACTCTGTAAGATCACACTGCATTGGGAGGGAGTGAAGAATTAAGAACACAAGCTATCACACTGTACAAAGAGCCCATCATTTTGGACCAAAAAGAACAAAAACACTCAAACACTCAAAACACATTTTGATGAGGAACAGTTTCGTGGGAAGCTGGAAACGAATGACTTATTCACTGAGTTTGACAACAGTGAGAAACTGATGCTTAAATCACAAAAAGCAGTTCCAAGTTTCCTGTGTGAGTTATGAGGCTGGGTTCCACAGACATCTAGAAATTCCCAGTGTCCACAAGAAATCTACACACTCCATGCAAGATACAGCTGTTATTTAGTGTGTCACTGGGCTCAAAGCTTGCCAGTTGGGAGCCTCCCCTGAAGTTGTCCATGCTCACCACATAGCAGCGTTGTGGTAGTCTTAGGATTCAGTTCTCTGGGAAAAGACTCTGAGCCAGGGAGTCACATACAGAAGGTTTATTAGAGAATCCTCCAGGGAGATAAACCTATGAGGAAGTGCAGAGGGAAGGGTCAGGCAGAGGGTGGAGTTGACAATGCAGTTGTGATGGAGGACTCGGCTGAGCAGACAAGCTCTAGAGCTAGGGTGGCCCTTCAAAGGCAAGGAGGCCAGGCCTTTTATTTCCAAATCAGCCAGTCAGTGGCTATGGTTGGCCCTCTCAGAGGAGCGAGCTCTAACCTGGGGAGAGTCAGTTCCCCGAGACCAAGGACCATTCCAGTGAGGGCCACAGCTGTGAGCCTTTAGCAGGTTCCATTCCCAGCAGCTGGGCTGGAGTATGCTGTCCCTGGAAAGGAGCCTTGACAGAGCACCAAAGTAGCCACGGTGGTTGCTATATGCCAATCTGCTTGGGAACCTATGCTAAGTAACTGGGAGAGAACAGAAGAGCTGGTGATTGTACATGAGGGACTGGAGAAGTGAGGAGGACAATGGGGGGAATATTCCCCATTTGGTCCCCAGAATTGGGTTCAGTTCTGTGGTTGGCCCTTAGGTTCCCATGAGAGATTCCACACCCAAGCTTCAGGTTAAAATGACAAAGGCTGACCCAGAGCAAGGGAGCTGTCCACTCCTTCCTCCTTCTGCATGGAAACCAGCAGCACACCTGGAGAGCACGGGGTCTGCCCTTCATTTGCACTGATTGGATAATGGGTCGAAAGGTGAACGGAAATAAGTCCAGAGAAGATAGCATGATCTTATATCAGCTAAGAGCAACTCCATCCCAGCAAAAAGAAGAACAGACCCAGAAAGGGAGAGGGGGCAGTGCTGTGAAACAGACCAGATCCCCAATAGGCAGAATAGGAAAAGGAAGAGAGGAGAGGAGAGGAGAGGAGAATGTGGAGGAGATAAATTATGTACACATGGTTCCCATGCTGTGATGAGTAGGATTTAGGGACTTCAATGAAGATTTTCTGTGTGTCATGGAACTTAATTTCACTTTAATTCTTTACATACAACAAATTCTTTATAGTGCAACTTAATTCCTTGCCTGTAGCAAAATTTAAGTTATTTTTCTACTTTCGAAGGTTGTTGGATTTGTGTTTATTAGAATGTGACTCTCAGTTGGACTGGATAGGAAGTGGCTTAGCTTTATCCAAGTATTACAAATGGAGTGAACTAATAAAGATTTGCAAGTGTGAAAGTGCCACATTTAGTGGGTGTCCTTGTGATGGTTCTCCAAGTGCTGTCTTGTATCATGAAGCTCCTTGCTGTATCATCGAGTTCTGAGACCCTCGAGAAGGGGCTGCAGCTTCTGTGTGTGCATGCTTTATCAAGTCTTTGAGGGCAAGGGTTGTCCATGCAGATCTAATGTCCTTAGCAGGCCTTGTAGACATGGGATAAGTGAATGAAACCAGAAAGAATGAATGGATGGATCCTCATGGGGTCACATCATCAGCTAAAGTGAAAATCAAATCAATGGCCCAAGTCTCCCTTAGGCCTAATCTGGGGAATATTGGGGGAAAGAGCTGTAGAAGAATCTTATTAGTATAAAAGACCCCATTTTCTCAAATTGCTTTTGGATCTCTTGAGGCTCGGTTTTACTTTTGAAAATCTTAAAACTCCATCTGGAACCAATAGTAAGTTTAGTCATTGTTTAATTTAGGTGCCACTTTCACTTCAAATGAAACCTGTCTATAAGTCAGAATTTAATAGCTTAAATATGTTAGGAAGACACTTAGCAAAACATAAATGTTGCTCAAAATGTGGTGATTAAAAATGCCACATTGCGAAATCACCTCATTCAATGCTTAATTCTCTCCCACATGTTTCTTATTTTCTTTGTTCTTATTTCTGTTAACAAGATGCTCAAATACTTCTTCCTCAGCAATTATTAATTTGATTAAGTGGGATTTTGTTCTTACAACTGCTAATTCATGAACTATATTCATAATTCCCAGAAATTTCATGGATTATATTTAAAATACTGGAAGTATCTTCATTATGATCTATAAATGCTTAGCTGTCACCTGTAGAGCTAAGATTACAATCTTTATAAACGTGTTCCTGGCAGACTATACTTTTTTACCCTTTTGCATTTTGACAACGTGCAATTCTCCCCTCTTCCTGCACTCCCCATTGCCTTATAAATAACCTTATTTCTCTTATCATGGTTTCCACTGTCTCAAGTTATAATATCTACAGAAATCCAAAGAGATGGCAGACAGGAACTATGCACAATTTACACAACTCACTCACAGGCAGCATTTTCTGTCCAGAGTTCCCTGAAAAAGCCAGATCTGGACACGAGTGGATATAAAAGGAGGATTAATGGTGGTAATTACAGCACAGTAGTTGATTCCACACTCTTTGTTTAATTAAAAGCAAGTTGAGAAGATACCCCACCATTACTTAGTGTTCAGAGACAAGTCAGGTGATGTTTGAATTACCCAGAGGAAAAAATCATGAAGCTAACAGAATTAGAATTATAGGCAAAGTAACTGACAATTTGAGGTTATGTTTAGAGTTTAAAAATCTCCATCTTCCTTTGTAAATATATATATTTTAAAAATAGCTATGAAGGAATGTAATCTAGTTCTTATTGTTGGCTGCTTGGTTACTGTTAAATTAGGCCATGTATAAAAGTATGGCTTGTCACAGTGACCTTATATTCTACTTTAAATTTATGTTTAATTGTAGCCAAAAAGCTGGGCCAACAAATAACTTGTAATCTTATGGCTTCTTTCAACAAAGTTTTGAGTGAACCAGTGCAAAATCTTAACAGCATAACTGACATTACAGGCTACAATGGACAATAATCTCATTTTGGCTCTTCTTGGGGTATTTGCTTCAAAACCACTAATTTAAGAATTAAATCAGCAATCTGCATGAAATTACATCTTGTGGATAAAAGACTATTACAGATGCTCCTTGACTTATCATGGGGTTACGTCCTGATAAACCCATCGTCAGTTGAAAATGTCATAAGTCAAAAATGCAGTTAATACACCTCACCTACCAAACATCATAGCTTAGCCTGGTCCACCTTAAACGTGCTCAGGATACTTACATTAGCCTACAGTTGGGGGAAAACATCTAACACAATGTATACTCTGGAGAATATCTGTAACATCTTCCGGTGTTAAGGCCTGGGGACAGAAAAATACTAGAAACAAACAACGCCCATATCCTCAAGAAACTTACCCCCTTTTGACAAAGAGGGAGGCTTTTTTTCAGTATACAAATAAATAATCCAAAACTTTTCACACATAGAGATACACACACACTCGTTTGGTTATAAGTACTAAAAATCCACTTCAAACTAGCTTAATCTTCAAAATACAGTCATTGGAAAGATACTGTGTGTCGATGTCACAGAACTAGAAGGGCACATGTACAGCTGGCTTGAGAGGAAGTAAAAATCATCGTAATTCCACGTGACTGTTTGTCTGCATTTGGCTGAACATAACTGCTTGCAAAAATGCCTGTTTTATAAGAGCAACAACCCATTTCTTGTTCAATACTGTACATCCAATCTCTAGCTTCTGGCACATTGTAGATGCCCCAAATGACTAAGGTATCCCAATCCCTATTCTGAGTTTCAGAAAAGAAACCCAGATTGGCTATCTTGGGTCAGGTGTCCACTTCTGATCCAATCAGCTGTCACTACACATATGACAAATGTTTGTTGGGCCCCATCCCTTGAGTTTTGAGGAAAGAGCAGTTCTCCCAGAGGAGAGTCCTACCATAACTCAGTATCCATGGAGATGTAATTTCAGTTTATTCTTTCAGAAAGCAGTGTGATGATCCAGTTGATCCTTCTGCATTCTTTTTTCCCCAGTTTCTTGGCATGTAATTGACATATGACATTGTGTAAGTTTAAGCTGTACGATGTGTTAATTTGATACACTTTGATATTGCAAAGTAACTGCCACCACAGCGTTAGCTACCACCCCCATCATGTCACTTAATTACCATTTTCTTTTTGTGGGGAGAACTAACTTAGCAACTTTCGAGTCTACAATATCGTATTATTAACTATAATCACCATGCTGAACACTAGATCACCAGAACTTATTCATCTCATAACTGCAAATGTGCACTCTTTGACTAGTACCTTCCCATTTCCCCCACCCTGGTAACCATCATTCTACTCTGTTTCTAATCCTTCTGCATTCTTACTCACTCCCCTTTAGATGTTAATAAGAATTTTGGTTTCAGAATTAAGAATGAAGTCTGCAACCAAAAATTAAACTCTAATCAAGTTATTATTCCTTGGTTATGTACCAACCAACTAAGCCACCAGCTGTAGACTTCAAAAAAAAGGGAAAGAACGTTGTTTAAACACTGAAGTTTCCATTATTCAAAATGCCCATCATTTCCAGAAATTGGGTGCTTTATCCTGGGTGGGAACATCAGTGATCACTGTCTGTGGCTAACACCTCAGGAGCCAACAATTCATTATTATTTTCCCCGGGACCTAACATCTACTCACCTACCCACCCCATTCCCACGCCAGGGGTTGCCTCCAGCAGTCATGTTGGTTGGGTTACAGCTGACCAACTTGGCGCATTTACCTGACATAAGCAGGGCCAATCATATTTTTGCATCTGGGAATTGGGACTGTAAGGCCGAGGGGCTATTATCAGGTTCTGTGGGGAGCAGAGCCCATTTGATAACACCTCTGAGAGTAGGCTACATTTTGGGCATCATAGGAACCAAGAATCTGAGAAGGATGGTGAACAGGCAACCATGATAAAGCAGGTGTACAGGGATGACAGAATCCAGAATAATCCGTGTATAATGCTAATCTTAGGTTTCGGCCTTTTCCTGAGATCTGGCTACATCCCTGCTCTTGGGATCCACAGATATCCTTACGTACTTTTACAAAATGTCTTTTAGCTGGGTTCCAGTCAGCTTAAGTTACTAGCAACCAAAATCCTGACTAACGCGTGAAGTTATTGAAAGCTCTGAAGGACTTCTTACAGGAGATGATAAAGGACGAATGTGACGCTTCCCCACATTTCTTAATTGGCAGGTCACTATCTATAATTAACTAAAAGGCTTTTGGGCATCAATCCTATTATACTTCTGGCACTACAGTTTGTGGCCAGGTTGCCACTCTTTGGTAAAGAGGAGACCGTCACACTTATAGGAAGAGTATGGTTGGTGTTGCTGGATAGCTCTGGGATGAAACCTGCCTGCCATCTACTACCCCGTCCTCCTAGTCCAGGTTCCTGAGAGAGCTCCATGGATGAAGAAAAAGCACAAAAGGGAAAACAAGGTTCAACTCGATTGTGAGCTGGGCCTGTTTCTAATCACCCCAGATGAAGCTAGGAGCACTTGGCAAAAGACAGTAAGCGTTCTGGAGTCGAGGCCATGGTGGTGCCACACCCAGGGCTCCTGCACCATGGACATACATGGCCCATTAGAGGGCAATGTTGCTGGCAGCACCCATTTTCCTAGATGGCAAATTCAGCAAACAGGGCCTTTTCCGCAACCCACACAACAAACTCAGGCCCAACCCCGACCTCAAGGACCTGCTGAGAAGAAACACCACCCGAAAGCAGGATCAGAGCCCCTGCGTGTCTCAGAATCTCTAGCTCTAGTATCCAACCTCAAGGCTTGAAAAGGGGTTATTTTCAGGGCAGCCCCTGAAACACGAAGTGATTGTTAAGGCCGTTGTGGGTCAAGGGAACCAAACACAAGAACACAACAGTTCATGCATGATGGATTTAGAGCATGCATTCCCAGGGGGTGATATCGTCACCAGGGGAATGAAAATGGATTCTTAGGAGAGGTAAAGAAACTTTATTATTTTTAATGTATAAAGTGTACACACACACACACACACACACACACTACACAAATAAACAGAATATCCGTGCTACTGAAATTTCATGCAGGGGGCCAGAATTTAAGGAAAAAATGTCTAAAAAAGGTCGCTTAGGAAACACTGTAGCCAGCAGTGGATGGCCTGATGCCACTTCCAGGCGCCCTCAGTCCTGGTGCACCCAATTCCAGGTGTGTGCATGTTGGCTGCTGAGAACCGCCAGTGACTCCTTCTCTGAGAATTGTTCTTTGCAGAATGGGACTCACCTTTCCCAGGGAGGCCATGCTCCCACTTTCTCCTTTTCTATTTCTTTCCTCCACTTTATGCTCCATTTCTGAAAACGTCGAGCTAACCCATGCACCTTTTCACTCTGCACGCTACTCAGATCCTTCTCAGACCTTCCCACAATCCACTGCATTTTTGCAAACTGAACCTCTTCTTTACATTGCTCTGACCCTTTTCCGAGCAACACTTCCATCTCAGTAGTCTCCATTAATGTTGATGCCTTAACTTCCACTATTCTTGTAAGCACTGTGAGGGCTAGAACTTTGTCACATTCGCTTTTCTAGTCTCAGGAACTAGCACTAGTTCCAGCAGGTACAGGTGTTCAATCACTATTAGGTCAATCAAAGTAATTTCTAGAACATCTTTGCAAGTTGTTTGGGCAAGCTGCAGCCTATAAGAGCTGATAAGGCCACAAAGCAACTCCGAAGTCTTTCAAAGTTCATCTACCCACTGAAAAACCGCAATTCAACTTATTTTTGCACACCCACAAGCACCAAAAGCCAGGAAAACAAAACACCTGAAACATCCTGTCCAAGTTATAATCCACTTGTCATAAATAGGACATTTTGAAAACAAATCAAATGTTATGAGAAAATATATCAATGCTGAAGTGGCTGTGCTTAAATTCAAGCCTAAACATAAATAAAATATAAACAAGGTTGACTTGCAGAATATCTACAGTTCACAGAGTTGTTTTATCTGCACTGTCTCTTTGGAGGCTCAGGCAGCCTAGATAATATTTTACCCATTTTAAAAAGGATTAAAGTATTTTAACAAGTTCACATGACTCCCTCATAATTGTAGAATAATGTATGGAGAACAGAATTCAAACCTAAGCATTCCGTGAACGGGATGTGGAGTACAGCATAGGGAACAGAGTCAATGGAATTATAACACCTATATACGATGTCAGAGGGGTAGCAGATTGGGGAAGGGGGGTTATCACTTTGTGAGGGCTATAAATGTCTAACTAGTACATTGTTTTGTACACCTGAAACTAATTTTAAAAAAAAAGACCCTAAGTATTCTATGCCTGGTCCAGTGGTTCTCAATAAGGGAAAATTGGAAACATTTTTTGGTTGTCACAACTGGGGGAAAGCTGCTACTGGCACCTGGTGGGAGAGACCAGGAATGGTGCCAGGCATCCTACTATGTAGAGGACAGATGTCCCTAAGCAAGAATTACCTGGCCCAGAATGTCACTATTGCTGAGGCTGAGAAACCCAGTTCTGGGCCAATGTGTGAGCCATCATATCACATTCCTTTGAGTAGACAACTTGCTCTCAAATAGGTAGGAAACTCTAAAAACTTTAGCCACAGAGCTGTGCTTTCCTATACAAGAGCCATGAGCTACAAACAGGAACCGGGCACGTGAAATATGTGTAGCCCATATTGAGTAAGCTGTCAGTGTAAAATACACTCTGGGCTTTGAAGACAGTGTGAAATAGAACATATAAATTCTCTTAATATTTTTATATTGAGGCATGTTGACATGATAATATAATGGATCTACTGACTTAAACAAAATAATTAATTACAATTAATTTTATTTGTTCCCTTTTACTCTTTTTCATGTGGCTATGGGACATTTTTAAATTTCACATATGGCTCACATTTATGGCTTACATTAAATTTCTTTGGCATTGGTGCTATAGAGATTACTGCTATAGAAAATATCTAGTTAAACCAGTATATGTCATGTCCATTACACAAAGTAGCATGAGAATAGGCTCTTTCAAAACAGTCTTACCATTTGTGATAAGGAAAATAATGCCCTCCCCCAAAGGTGTCTACATCCTCATACAGGAACCAATGAATACACTACCTTACATGACAAAAGGGATTTGACAGACATGATTAAGGGCCCTACAATGGGGAGATGATCCTGGATTATCTGGGGGGGGGTCCTTTTAAGGGAGGCAAAGGGTCAGAGTAAGGCATGTGACAACAGAAGCAGTGTCTGAGAGAAACCAGACAATGTTATGCTGCTGGCTTTGAAAATGGAGAAAGGGGTCACAAGCCAAGGAATACAGGCAGTTTCCAGAAGCTGGAATAAGCAATTGAATGAATTCACCCCTAGAGCTTCCAGAAGGAACTCAGCACTGCCACCACCTTATTATCAGCCCATTGATATCCATTTCAGACATCTGTCCTGATAATAATTTGTGCTGTCTTAAACCACCAAATCTATGGTCATTTGTTACAGCAGCCATAGGAAACTAATACAGCATTATACACACATAAATGGATTATGTTGCATGTCAGCTTTTCTTCAAAATTGAAGAGTCTACCAAAATACATGACTCTATCTTAGTCAGTAGAAATCTATATGACTTCATTAAGCACAACACTGATATAGTTTGTATATTCCGGGGAGCCCATACCATCTCCACATTTATAACACAACGTATTCCCTAAAACTGCTTTACCCAATGAATTATTGTACTTGGCCCATGCATGATTAATTGATTTTCACAACATACATGGTGCCACATGCAGAAATCACTAAAGAGAAAAAGAAGAGGAAGCTAAGAAATAAAAAAATTGATTGTCCTGTATGACATACTTTCTTCACACGCCATGGATAAGTGGATGGTCATTACCTAGCCCATGCTACTGACATCCTGACATAAAAGCAAATTGCTGTTGAGTGAACAACAATTATGTATACAAAGAAGAGGACATTTTATCTAAACACCTAACTGGAAGTACAAGCATCGTCACTGCACATCTTACATTTCTACAATATCTAAACTCACGTGATCACCAGGCAAACAAAGATTTTTAAAATGCAGGCCATCCACATTCACAATCCTCCATGTTTGAGTACATAGCTAAAGAGTTCATCCTTTGGATAATATCACTTTTCAAGGGAGGTGGGCTTTAGTAAAAAAAAAAAAAAATTAAATAGGAGGGATTAATAATACACTAATCTCCTTAGTAACTGACACTAATTTATGAGAACTATAAACTTTAATCTATTTCCAACTTTAAAAGCAGAGCACATAAGTCAACCAGAAAAGTATTTATGGCTAGCTACCAAAATTAAAATTGATTCTCTTTTGGGCAGAAGTAGCAAGAGCTCTGGACCAGGGGGAAGATGTAGGCTCCAGTCCCTGTTCTGGATCCAAGATACGATATAGCTGTAAACAAGTCCCTTGGGTGCTTAAATCTTGATTTTCGCCTCTACAATGTTAAAGTGTTGGACCAGTTGTATGTCTGTGAGCCTCTTTACAGCCCAAATTTATGCTTAAACAGTAATGCAGGCTTGTTTTATTAATTTGATTTTTGTTAACATACAAAAGCAGAACTTATAAAGACATTTCAATCTTAGGTTGTACCCATGACAATGCACGTCTGGTGACTCAATGAAAAAGGGCAGCATGATTTGTCCCGTCGTTTATTCAGTGTTTAGGGATTTGATATCTTCATTTGGCTTGTAGTGAAAATGTTGACGTGGATTACTCCCCTCTAATAAAAATAATTTTCATTACGTTTGGCCAGAAATCCATGTACAACGAAGGGAATTCGTAGGGTCTAAACAACAGATCAGCATATCAGCTTTGGCAGCTTTGCCTCCTCCCTTCCTCCTAGAAGTCCCCTCCCCCCTTGTATCGCTGTCCAACATCATTAATCAAAACCAAGGCTTAACTATAAATAGGTGCTCAAATTGACTTAACTAACTTTAACACGGGAGGGAAAGGGCTGGGGTAGGTTCCAATTTGGCTACATTTCGTTTCACTCCTAAAGATTTTCCAGCAAGGTCTAAACCTCCTGTTGCCCTCTTCTCCCTCACAGTCCACACTGTTCCTCTACATTATACCTACAGGCAGAACTTTCTTACTTTGTAGGACAATCTCCTCATTGTATTAATTTGCAACATGCAATGCCTGTGCTCTGTCCCAAAGAGATAATACATAGTCACAGAGAGATATCCATATAAGTCATGCAAAAATGTCTAGAGGTTTTAGTCTGATCAATACTCCAAATACAGAATTTGGTGAAAAATAAAGCAGGTTTATGGAGGCTTTGGTTATAAATACAAAAAAAGAAAGAAAGATGACACAAAATCAGAATCAAGTTAGGGGAGGAAGGTAATATGAAAGCATCTAAAGGAGTCAAACTATCAAGAAAAAACTCAAACTCAATGAAAAACCTTTCGTATTTTTGGAAAACTTTCTTCTATGATTTATGAGTAAGAAAGAATTTTAAGTTCATGCTGTATGGTGTCCTGTCTATTCCAAACATGTAGTTGTGAGAAGTGAAATATGAAAAGAGAACACCAAAAGACAATAGCCAAGTACAAACTAAGATTTACATCCTCAGGAACCAGTAGTGGTGAGTGTGAAGTCACAGCCTGCTGGGTGTTGGGCCCTTAAAACGAGCAGTGGGAGGTGAAGATTTTCTTTCTGGTGGGGGATTAAAATCCTCTACTTTACATGAAGGGCTGAACCCAGGGTCTAGGCTTAAAGTTAGACTGCATTTGGACGCCTCTGCTTATTAAAGGAAGTTAAAATCAATTATTGCCAAGTAATTCCAGGATTTACAGATTATACCACTGTTTATCAAGAGAGAGGATATGACTTTGTTCCCCAAGGAACATTTGGCAATGTGTGGCATCATTTATGGTCATAAGTGAAAGGAAGGAAGTGTTACTGATGTCTAGTGAATAGAGGCCCAGAATGCTGCTAAATATCCTATGAAGCACAAGACAGTCCCTCACAACAAAGAATCAACTAGTCCAAAATTCCAAGTTTCCTATTGAGAAAACTTGTGTTATATAAAGCTAAAGACCTATAAAAGCAAGAGGCACCAACACAGCCTGTCTAGACCAAGATCTGAATCAAGCTACTACTGGCTTGGAATCTGCTTCTGCCTTATTTCTACAGCACTATGAGAGAGGGGCTCCAAACCATCATAAAAGATGTAGGTCTACCCTGTGGGCCCAGCTGGAAGTCCACTGGAAAATGCCAGACACAAAGAGGTGCTGACAGAGAAAGAGAGAGAGACAGAGAGACAGAGAGAGAGAAACAAGTGAGAGAAGTAAAAAAACAGAAACAAAAAAATCCACTCTCAATACTCCAAATTAGCATGTGAACCAAAATTACAAAACGTGAATATAAGACAGAAAAAGGCAGCCAATAATATTAATATTCAAAATATGAGTTCATATTGATGAGATTAATTTTATAAATTAGCTTGACAAAATCTTTAAAAGAAGTATGTTTAAAATGTTCAGGAGGGGTGGTCGGTTAGCTCAGTTGGTTAGAGCACGGTGCTAACAACACCAAGGTTGCCGCTTCGATCCCTGCATGGGGCACTGTGAGCTGTGCCCTCCTTAAAAAAAAAGTTCAGGAAATTCTGCCACGTTGGTGTGACAGCACAGCAGCCATTGAAGCAGAACATGATATGTTTTCAAAACAGAAAATGTTCAGGAAAATAAAAGATGAAATCACACCTACAAAAAGAGAAGAAATTATGATACAAAATTACAAAAAAAGAAAGGACAGGTGAATATAAAAAAAAGAAATAAATTAAAATTTTGAAAAAATAATAGTCTTTAAAATGAAAAATTCAAAATATGGGATAATCTTTAGACCTGAAATAGCTGAAAAGTATATTAGTGAATTAGATTTTGCTACCAATAAATTTGCCCAGGAGCCAGCAGAAGAAGAAATTTTAAATTGCAAAAGAGCACGTAAGTATCAGGGGGACGGTTTAAGAGCTCCAACTTTATTGGCTTATTAGAGATTTAGAACTTGTTAATAGAGATTCTAAAACATTCTCTGGAAAAACTGCAGAGCAGTATTTGAACATGAATACACAAGAGTTTTCCAGAATTGAAGAAAAATGAGAATCCTCAGTTGAAAATGTTCTATGAGTATTTGGCAGCATAAATACAAATAAATCCCATACCTAGACACATTTCAATAAAACTGAAAAATATCAATCTTAAAAGTCAGCACAGACAAATGATAGCTTAACCATAAAAGAAGCAATTATCAGACTTCAGAGCAGATTTCTGATCAGCAACAAAAGCTGATAGAAGAGCCTAGAGCAATACCTTTAAAATGATGAGAAAAAAATAACTCTAACATAGAATTTTATTCCCAGATAAACTACCATGCAACATTGACGGCAAAATAATATTATAAAACATAAAACATTGAGTGTTTACACTCACAGACACTCACTAAAAGAACTATTAAAGGATTTGTTTCAGCAAGAAGAAATGTGAATTAAGAAGAAAAGCATGGGACAAAGAAAGCAAAGCATGTGTGCTTCTTATCAATGAAAAACAAGTGACATTGCTGTGGTGGTGAAGCTGTACCACCCTCAAAAATGCCAAATGCCCTTGAGTTCAATAGTCTTAATATTTATACCTCATACTCCCTACTTTAATATATTATTGTTAATTACTAAAGGAGAAAATCTATATTCGAGTACAGGCAGAAAAAAATGGGGACAAGGACAAGCATATAGAAACATAAAATGACCAGAAAATATCAATTATAGGCAGGAAAAAAATGTACCAAAGAAACAAAAAGATTCTTCAAAGAAACAGTTACAAAAACATGGCTGGGGGCCGGTGGTAGTGAAAGGAATAGAGAACCATCCAAAAACTGAGACTGAAAACTATTGTATCCTGGACCCTGCTTTGTCACAAAACTGAGGTCATTTCAACTGCTTAATCTACAAAATAAAAGATTAAAGGCAAATCAACACACTTGATCCTTAATCGGAGGTGTTGTTAATCTAAAAGATCATTAAGGTATCTTTTTTCTCTATTATTTTGCAAAAGTTATGTAGTAGTCACAAGTATAAAATCTTAACTTTGAAATATATATGGATTAAGGTTTTAGCTGTTCCAAGAAAATATTTTGCATTTTTTCCACGGCTCTAAGGTTTTCAAAGTACATGATAATTAAAGACAATGGAATGAAAACATAGCATTTATCAACAGCCTAGATAAAAATCTTAATATTTATAAGCCAGAGAAACATGTTCTATGTTACCTTTAACATTTGTTGATAAATATGCAAAGAAAGTCATTGAACCCTGAACTATACAATTTCTAATAAGTCCCGAAGTTTTGTACTAATTATAACTCAACTCAATAGTGCCTGGTCTACGATATATTCTAAATATATTTGTATAAATAAATAAAAGAAAATTACATGACAAAAATAGAAGAGAAAAACAGAAATTGATGAAATAGAAAACAAGATATAATAAAAGATATGTAAAACCCAAAGCCAGCGTTTTACTAAAAAATAAACTAATATAATGGAGAATCTTAAGATATACAAAGAGAAAATATACATATATACACAATATAATATTAAGAATCTAAAAAATACAAACACAATAAAGATTTTAAATCATAAAAGAATAATATGAACGTAATGCAATAAATTTTAAAATGGGTAAAACTGATGATTTTTTAAATTAAAGTTTATTGGGGTGACAAATTAAAGAAACACAAAATTTCATAATTTCATAAATTATGAAAATTTCTCAAGAAGAAACATAAAACCAGAACAAATACGTAGCCATTAAAGAAATTTAATTGGCAATTAGAAGTCTGTTCTTGAAAATGACAACCAGGCCCAGATGGTTTCATAGTTTGTTCAAACTACTTCAGAAAATGGAAAAAATTGGCCAGTTCTCTGAATGAAGCTAGAATGGTCTTTGTATCAATTTGATAAGGACTGTCTGAAAAATTAAAATTGGAGATCTACCTGACAATGAACATTGATGCCAAAATCTGAAAGAAAATATAGCAGAATTTTAAAAAAATCTATCATGTATATCAATAATGCAAGGGTGGTTCAAGGTAAAAAAAAAAATCTAAAAAAAAATCTAAATCTAATATACCACATCAGTATATTAAAGATAAACCATATCTTCATCTCATTGTATTCAGGAGAAAATTTCATAAAATTCATAACTCATTCATTATTTTAAAAGCTCTTAGCATATAAGAATTAAAGGAGACTCCTTCTTAACTTGAGAAGCATACTTTGGGTGGTGAACACACAATGCAATATATAGATGTATTATAGAATTGTACACTTGAAACCTATATAATTTTACTAACCAATGTCACCCCAATAAATGTAATAAAAATTTAAAAAATAAAATAAACCCAAGACAAAAGGATAGATTACCACTTTCATTCAAACCTTTTCTGATGGCCATAATCAATATAAACAAAACAAAAATAAGAGTTAAAAGGTAAAAGAGTTAGAAAGGAAGGGATAAAACAGTCCATATCAGTGAAGACCTTCCATAGAAAATCTAAAGAATTTATAGACAAACTATTAGAACAAATAAGAGAATTCAGCAAGGTTGCTGAATCAACATGAACACACAACAGTTAATAGCCTTACCATTAATAACCAAATTAGGAAGAAAATACAACATACAAAATATCAGTGCTAACTATAAGGTTCCTAGGAATATGTGTAATAAAATTAGTACCAGGCATGTTGAGAAAATTTTTAAATATTGCTAAAATCATAAAACATTACTTTAGTAATTGGAGAGGTATACCATTTCATGATAGGAAGACTCAATATCATATATAAGTCAATTTTCCTAAATTAATGTATAAATTCAAAGCAATACCAAACAAAATTCCAACAAAATTCTAATTGCCAAGGAACTCAATAAGCTTATCACAGAATTTACACGAAAGAAGGGTCCAAGAATAGCCAAGAAAATTTTGAAGAATATCCTGTTCATCAACAGGAAAAAAGATACGGGAATTGGTATTACACTTACAGAACACTACATAACTGTTAACGAGAAAAATTAGAATTATGATGAGCAAAGAAAACACGTTGCAGAATACCTATACATTAATACCACTTACAGAGATTTTTTTTTTCAGAGATTTTTGAAAACAGGCAAAAGTGTGGGGTTTAGTCATAAATATGTAAGTATACAGGTCACAATAAATTATTAGCATGTTTTTCCCAATTGTAATGAGTAACACAGTGGTAGCAATAATGCAATTAGGTCAACATTATTAGGAACACAAACCGGCCTCCAAGTGTTGGCTCTGCCCTTAGGGTTTTGTGACTTTGAGTATATTATCTCTGGGCCTCAGTTTCCTCATTTGTAAAGGGAGGATTAACAGAATTAACCTAAGATTAAGGGGAGGACAAAATGTAATTACGGATGGAATTCACTCAGTACCTGGTCTGAGAAGTACTAATCCCTCACTAAACGATAACTGTTACTGTAGAAAACATTTCCCCTGAGGAGTTCAGAGACTGGCATTAGCAAGCTGCAAGACTTTAGGTAGCAGGCACCATTCAGAACAAAGCTACTATTTTTGCAAATTCTAAAGGTTACTTTGCCAGTCTACTCACTGTCTTTTGTCTCTATTTTTAGACACGTAGGTAAACTTTCATTAACAACGTAGCATAAGAGTGTACTGAATGTCACTGTAAATTTGAGGGTAAAAAACGAAGCAAAACCGAGCCATTTTCTTTGCAATAAATCACTTCGCTATCCAATTGTTTATTAAACCACAACTGTGAGAAGGACTAGCTTGTGTAATATTTGAGATTATAGAAGAAAACAAAATGTACTAAGGGTATCTGACTGTCACCTAAAATGTTTAATACAGAGGGAAATATTTATGATTTTGCTGTCAAGGCAAAGCTTCTGAAATAGAAATCACAAAATGACTTCACAGATAATTATTTGAAAGCTACAGAGAAAATTATACTACTATAACAGTGGAAAAGTAACTGTCCTCCACCATCATCTTCTGATTCAGGAAAGATATAAGTGAATCTGTAAAAGGGGAATGGCATTATTATCTACGGTTGAGGATTAAAAGATTTCTTATGGAAAGCCTTACTAGTCTTTTTACAAAAACTTCCTTTGAAAATAGCTACATTCTTTGTATATTTTGCATCTGTGCAAACAGCAGCAAGACTTGGTTCCCTTCTGTGGTATTCTACAGCAAGCTGACGACCAGAGCGTAAAGAAATTCAACCATATACAATTTTAGGTACCACGATGAATGGGAATGATGATGATCATTTCGGCCAGAGCTCCCCTAAAAATGCCCCCCCCCCAATCTGCTACATCAAAGCAAGCAGGCAATGAAAAGATCAACTCCTTTTCCCTAATATGGAGCCTTTCCCACAAAATGGATACAAGGATAGTTTGGCAAAACTAGAACTGTTTTCTCCCTGTTTAAATATTTCAGATGCATATAAATATTTCCTGCTTTGCTATCAGCAGAAGATAATTATGTATACTAATCTTTCCATAGCTCCCAACCATGGCTAATTTTGGTCATTTGCCTACAATGAGTGCTTAATTATTATTGTCATGTGATCATCTCAGATGCTTTGGATATTCCAGTACGTGTGCGCGCGCGCGTGCACACACGAGTAGGAGAGTGGGTCTTGCACATCTTATATCTTTATATAGCTATACAAAATTACTTTATTCATCCCAACAGAGAGCTAGGAGAGGACGGGACTTGCCCCCTTTTCTCTATCTCCACCTCCTCTTCTGTCATTCCCTTTAGTGACCAGCACCAGTGCAGCCCATCAACTCACAGTTCCTCAATTTCCCGAGGTCCAGAGAACTCTGGATTTATTCCAATGTTGCCATCATTCATGGGGATGGTCATCTCACCTGGGATATTTGCCACCATTTGGAAGCGCCTGACCCACAAAGGTTCTCTGATGACAAACCTCCATTCTTCCATTTAACATGTCCTTAGTCTTTCTAAACCTCCTCCTCAATTTCATTTTGAACTCATTCATTCATTCAACAAGTATTTATTATTTATGCCAAACACTGCCCTTGGAGCGGGTGGCAAAATAATGAACAAGACCACCACGGTCCCTGACCTAATTAAGCAATTATAAACATGAAATATATATCTATATGGATACAGATACAGACACACACACACACATATGTATATCTCCTCATTAGAACATTGAATTCTGAAAAATGCTATAAGTCACCAAGTCACCCCTAACTCCCAAGGGCAGCATTCCATTATTAAAGCACATACTCCCACAAATTGGGAAGAGGCAACTGTCTTTCTGTGCCCAGGAATGAGCTGCTCCCCAAAGCCCTGAGTGGCAGCAGGAGGGCTGGGCTCAGGTTCCCCTTCACACACCCTTAAGAGTCCCCTGCCAAATCTGACCTCATGTTTCAACCACAAACACACAGCTAATAATAGCTTCTGCTCTTAACTTACAAAATACAGTTCTTAAAGGCAATTTTTGAGAAGCAGCCAGATGTCTGAAAGGAAAATTTACAGAGCCTAACCAGTAACTACTACCAAAACAAAACTTCTCCCAGCAGCCACACGGCACTTCCAAGTTTCACCAGCAAAGTCCTTTGAAAAGAATCCGAGGCTCCACCAACCAGTATGTGTGTCTTTTCACCCTAGAGGTCAAGTCTATTAATTACCCCTGCCAGCTTCTGTTTTCTCAAAACAACAAGTAACAGATGAAAATCTTTTGGGATAGGATCAAGAAAAATATATAACTAAATGTTTTATGTATTTATGTATATTTGCACATTTCATTGTTAGAATTCGGCATGTGTTTAGTAGCCCTGTGGGAAATATTTATGTAAAGTGTTACATTTAGATTTTTCAAAAGCTGATGTCTCTTGTATTTTTTTATCTTTCACTTAAAAAATCAAACTATCACATCTTTATTCCATTGTTTAATGTATACAAGCAAAATATCCAAGAAGTCCAATTCAAGCCACTTCTGAAAGGGCAGACTATGAACTGTGTGGACACCAAACTCCACATGTGATGCGGAGACCTGGGCCGTAGAGATCTGTGGGCAAATAAAATGCATCCTCTGTGTGGCTTTGGCAGGTGAAAAAGGACTGTAACCTTTATGAGGTCAGGGACCATGTCTCTTCTGTTCACAATGCTATGCCCAATGTCTAGTGTAGTTAGCATGGTGGCTGGCCCGAACTACATGCTCAATAAACAGCGAACTTTGAATTAATGGTGGATGAGAGGGAGGATGGATGGATGGATGGATGGATGGATGGATGGATGGATGGATGGATGGATGGAAGGAAAGGTGATGGATGGTTCTGTATTTGGATGGGTAGAGGAAGAATTAGGGGTAGAAAATAATCAATGAGTTAGGGAAAGATTTATGACCCATGTTAATGACATTTCCTCTGACTAGCAATGAAACACAATATACTGAGCAAAGCTTTGAACTTAGGTGAATTAAGGTGGAGATCCAGGAGGGACCTTCAATTAGCTATGCAATATTAGGCAAATAGTGTCATCTTTCTGGGCCCATTTCTTCATCACTAAAATTGAAAACTAAAATTTACTTGTAGGGTTATTGAGAAGACAAAATGAAATAACAATGAAAGAACCCATTGGAGTTCCTGGCACTATGTTTTTAAAATGTCAGAAAGAGATAAATTGAAGAGAGTGGATTTATCACCTCTATGCTAAAGGACATGTCATCCACGTACAGGGAATAGAGATAACATTTCAGATAATTCAGGCTCTTGGAAAGCTGTGATCACTTCAAATATACATAGATAAAAGATCTTAAGCTATGTCTGTATTGTAGTGCTTTGTCTTTAAGTAAAAGGCTCCTCAAGATGAACTGCAATCATCTCTTCCCTAAAAAAAAGAAAATGGACTTTATTTTCACCACTGCCTTATTCCCCATGTTGTGTGTGTTCTAGTATTGTTTCAAAACATCACAAAGTGTGGGCAAAGAGAGGCACAAAAGTCTAGAGCAGGGGTCAGCAAACATTTTCTGCAAAGGATCAAATAGTAACTATTTTAAGCTTTGAGTGTCATGCATTCTCTGTCACAGCTACTCAACTCTGGCATTGTAGCATGAAAGTAGCCAGAGACAGTACATAAATAAGTGGGTGTATCTGTATTCCAATAAAACTTTATTTATGGACACTAAAATGTCAATTTCATGTGTCACAAAATATTCTCTTGAGTTTTCTCAATGATTTAAAAACGTAAAAACAATCCTTAGCTAGTGGACCATTAAAACTGCACGAAAGGCTGTGTCATAGCTTATCAACTCCTGGTGAAGAACAAACGGTTACTTTAATATGGACAGGAGTCCTATAAGGAATCGGGAATGTTTGCTTTAAATAGGATATTGATGTGCTCCTGATGATCCAATGTCATAGGTTCAAAAGTTAAATATTGAGTATTTTACCTAGAAATGAAGTGCTGTTATCACCTACTTTATTAGTGAAGTCTGGGAATACTTAAAATATGCTGACGTTTGCTGCTGGACACAGATTAGCTAACACTTCCAACTTCTAGCAAAGACATCATGTTCTGAAAAAAGATAAAACAATTTTCTTCTGGTTTCTGCTTCATTAATTGTTGAGGTGTGTTTTAGGGTGATGATAATTGGAAAGGTATACTCCATTTCCTAACATAATAAATAATACGTAACCATTTCCTATCCTGCTGTTAGAAAGTCTTGGGGATTACTATTTCCATGACTTATTAAAACCTGCCTTTGGAGGCAGAGAATTGAAATGCCCCAACTGTAATTTAAGTGTTACCATTTGCAAAGCTCTAATTTGATTTGAAATTAACCCTCTAAGTTAGAGACTTGCAATTATTTGTCTTCTTTATTTTCCTTTAGAAAATGGCATGTTTAACTGACCAAAATCTAACTTCCACAGTTTCTGCAGAAAGGATCACAGTATAAAGAACTTAATATAATTTCTACTTCTATTTGGTACATTAAAACTCAGCAGGAACTGCTGTTCCACTGTCAAATTAAATGCTACCAGTTTTCATAAATACATGGAAGCAGTATTTAAACAGATACAGTTCATTCTCTTGATATGTTGTTGCTATGGGTTGAATGTTTGTTTTCCCCAAATTCATATGCTGATGCCCTAAACCTCAATGGATGGTATTTGGAGGTAGAGTCTTTGGGAGGTGATTAAAGTTAGATGAGGTCATGAGAGTGGGATCTCCGTGATGGCATTAGTGTCCTCATAAGAAGAAGAAAAGACCAGAGCTCTCTACCATGTGAAGACATAGCAAGAAAGCGGCCACCATCTACAAGGCAAGAAGAGAGTTCTCACCAGGAACCAAATCTGCCTGAACCTTGGCCTTGGACTTTCCAGCCACCATAACTGTGAGAAATAAATGTCTGTTGTTTAAGCTACCCACCCAGTGGGTGGTACTTTGTTGTAGCAGCCTGAGCTGAGTAAGACATGACATTACTGTATGTAATTTAAAACACGCTTTCTCTACCTGTGCTGCCCTCAACAAGCAGGTCTTTGCCTATTTTCAGGAAAATGAGGATTATAGTGGTACCTGACTTGGAGTTGTTGTGAGGACAAAGTAAGTTAATATTTGTAAAGCACATAAGGCACACTTGATAAACGTTGACTTACAAACATCCTCACATTTATATATTTACTGGTAGGTCTAGTGGTTTAAGCTGTATACTCAGCCAATTATTTTTATTTAAATGTTTAGTAAAGTGTAACCAACTAATAGCCATGTGAAAATATGAGAGAAATAAAAATTAAAATAACAGAGATATTTTTTCTCAAGTTGGCTAAGTTTTCTCAACTATTCAGTGTTGGCAAGTAAAATACTCAGAGGCATGTTAAATGGCCTAATCTTTCTGGAAAGTATTTTGGCAATATTCCCAAATCCTTAACATTATTCATATACTTTGAATCACTGATTTCTCTTTTAGCCATGACTCTTAGTGGAATAATAAAATGCGTAGTCAACAATAGATATATGAGGACAATTTATAGTAGCCAGTATTTAGAAAAAATCTAAATATCCAACAATACAAGAATAATTCAAATATGGCATATCCTTACCATGTTTTTCTTCACAGTCATAAAAATTCACAATTTCAAGAAGTTTTAAAGACAGGAGATTTTATAACAGAATGTTATATAAAAATGGTTTAAAACCATAAATGAGACATTCTTTAATTGTATTAGTGATGTATTGCTATATAACAAATAACCTCAAAACTAAGCAGCTTAAACACACAATTGTCATCTCACACGTTTTGTGGGTCAGGAATCCAGGCACAGCTGAGCCGGGTCCTCTGCTCAGGGCCTCACGAGGCTGTGATCAAGGTGTCCTCTGAAGCTGGGGTCTCATGTGGAGGCTCGACTGGGGAAGAAGATGATTCCAAGCGCACTTGTGTGATCGTTGGCAGGATCCAGTTCATTGAGGACCATTGGACTGAGGCGTCCATTTCCTGTTGGCTGTTGGCCAGAGGCCACCCTCAGTACCTTGCCATAGGGGCCTTTCCAACACACCAGCCTACTCCAAGAGAGAGTCTGCTAGCAAGTCAAAATTCACAATTTTTCTGCACCCTAATCATTAAAGTGACATCCTGTCAAAGTTGCCATATTATTCTGTTGATTTAAGCAAGTTACTCACAGGGAGGAACTTACAAAAGGCTGTGGATACCAGAAGGCAGGGATCACTGGAGCCATCTTAGACACTGTCTACCACTTACATACATATACATTTATACACTGACATAGTACATAAATACGCAGAAAAACTACTGCAATGAAATATGCCAAAATACTCCAAATAAATATCTCTAAAATAAAGGATCACAGGTGGTTTTTAGTTTTGTGTCTACACTAAAAAGTCCATATTTTATGACTTTTTTACAGTGAGCATATATTACTTTTATAGTTAGAAAAATGTTTTCTCTTTTCAATAAATACTCAGTAAAATTTAATTCTAATTTTGTGCAGAATGCTACAATTAAGTTATTCTCAAATGATCCTTTCTGTGATGAAATACTCCTCCTATAAAGGTCTCGTAGTAATTAAAATGTCTTACTACCAGCGGACACTTTCAAATATGTAGTAACTAAATGGGTTACACGGGTCATGATTAACTGTATTTGGCTTAATATTTAACCCTTTCTACTGTATAACATTACAAACCCAGGAGAAAGATCTTTAAATAACCAGTTTTTTGGCACCAGTGCACCCGCTTTTAGTCACAGTCATAGAGAGGAATATTACTATGAAGGTAAATCAACTATTCTGCAAGAATTTCTTCTCTTCACTATGGGCACTGCAATGTCCTCCGTGCTTCAGGGAGACAGTCTGTGTGCTCAAGAGGGTTACATTCTAATTCGTAAGAGAGAACAAACACACTTCAAACAACAGCATGTAATTCTTTCTTTGAGGTACATAAAACATCCTCATTTCTACCATGCTGGCACCACTGACGCCTTACTAATTCCGGTGAAGGAAGGCTAAAGTACGCCAAAGACCCTTCTTGGAGACTTGACCCAGGCTTTCCAAAGTGGGTAGCTCTTGAACACATATGGAAGGACGGAAAAGACATTCCAGGTGAGGTCTGACCAGTACAATCTCAGGTTCTGCCTGTTACACTGGTGTGACTATTAATAGCACCTCTTTTCATATTCCAAAGTGTCACAATTTGACAATAAGTTACACGAATACCCTAAATAAAAATGCCCTAAGTACAGGGCATTCGTGTGTACGACGCTGAATCAA
Organism: Rhinolophus hipposideros; assembly: GCF_964194185.1. Lineage (NCBI taxonomy): Eukaryota > Metazoa > Chordata > Mammalia > Chiroptera > Rhinolophidae > Rhinolophus > Rhinolophus hipposideros. Next base: position 120,885,947 of record NC_138046.1, on the reverse strand, counting down.
TCCGCACAACAGATAGTTCCTACCAGCATCAATAAGAGAACATTTGCTCATTGGGGTTATCTGTTCATTTATTCAATGTGAATTTAACTTAAAAGGGTAATTTATTTCAACTTTTTGACTGTCAGTGCAGAATATAGCCAGTTAGAAGTATGGACTGTAAATGAGATAGCATTTTTTTTTTGCAGTTCTTTTTTCTTTTCTTCATCTGCACAGAGATCAGGATATAGAACAGATACCAGAAAGATTCCTACAGCTTCATGCTAGCCGCCATCTCTAGTCTGTAGAGTGAACAAAGGTCCCCATTGGCTTGGCAATGAGGATTACGTAGATTTTCTAGGATTCTCCAGGAAGAGGATTGAGATGAGGTTTCTTCCCCAGCTTTCTTCTAAGAATTAGAGTTTAAGGCTCACAGAGTTAAATGACTTGTTTGTCTGAAATCAATGGAGATTTGGGGAAGGGGTGGCCCTCTCCATGGTCTTCAGATCACACCTCAGTTGGGCACCATCATTTCTCAGCACAACCTGAATCACATGAATGGCTGGCACCAGATAAAAGCCACAACCATTCAGCATCGTTACCATCACAAGAAAATCACGATTTGTTACCAAAAGTCCACTAGTAACCATGGACTATGAAATCCAAATTTGGGTCAGGTTCAATTTAGCAATAACTTCATTCAACCAAATATGTTACAGAAATTTTTAAGCCATGATCAATTTGATAAAAATATCCGCATAATTTCACTTGGTGCAAAGTGATTAAAAGGCTCTATGATATCCAAGTTGAACTATCTTCTAATAAAAATGTGGCTTCAAGGGAGTGACTTATTTATAAACCTATAAGTTTTAAATTGAAGAAGAAAAGCTTGACCAAGAGGGAAAAATAATCTATTAACCAAGATGCAATTAATAGCAAGATAGAGATTTTTTTTTTTTTAAGAAGAAGAGCCATTTTGCAGATCCTTGTTGCATAGCATTCATTATTCAGCACATCACATCATGGGTTTTAGCACGTGCTGTGCTGGCAACAGACCTCAAACACAAGAACTGAAATGCTCATGCTGATGTTGAGGGCAGGACATTCCATTAAAATCTGGCAAAAGGCAATGATGATAATATTTGTCACAAAATCCTGCCATTGTCCAACACTGCTGGGACCACTTCAATTAATTTTAATAATTCCTAAATGTTACAAAATATTTTTTTAATTTATTGGGGTGACAATTGTTCAAAGAGCATTTTATGAATTTGACTCCAAAGGCAATGGAAGTCAAAGCTAAAATAAACGAATGGGACTATATGAAACTTGAAAGCTTCTGCACAGCAAAAGAAACCATCGACAAAATAAAGAGGCAACTGACTGAATGGGAGAAGATTTTTGCAAACAGTGCCTCCGATAAGGGGCTAATATCCAAAATATACAAGGAACTCATGCAACTCAACAACAGAAACACAAACAACCCAATTGAAAAATGGGCAGAGGACCTGAAGAGACATTTCTCCGAAGAGGACACACAAAATATTTTATTCTAATTTTTTTCTTTCACTTTCTTTCCATCTGGATTATTCCTCTAATAACGTATGGAAGCAGAAATCATTAGCCTAATTATTTGAATTCCTACTTGAGAGACAAGCCTATTACACTAATAGAAAACAAAGACAAAATGAACATTCGCTAAGTAGAGTTTTAACCTAAGTGTCTCTCTGTGAGAAGCTCAAAAATTCACTTCACTGAGTTTAAGTTTCTGTTTCCCAAGTTCTTCCCCAACGTAATTAAATTTTTCTGTAATTGCTTTTACCCTTTCCTCTGTAATAAATACAAATTTTTATTATGTTTTTATTGTTTTTTTAAAACTTCCTAATTACCAGTGGCTGGGTGGCTTAAATTAAAATGATTCTTTTGGGACTCTTGAAATTCGTTTTTTTAGTAGTTCCATCTATGTTTAGGTAATAAACAGTGATGAATTTATCCTTACAGAGAAAGAAAAATGAGAAAGAACATTCAATAATACAAATGGGTTGTTTTTCTGTTGAAACAGTATGGTCAGAGCTAAAAGAATGACAATTCTCAATGAAATCAGGAAAAGTCGTATTTTTAATTCCCTTAAGGAAGCAAACCTAAGGATTAAGCAGAGAGACAACTAATAGCACAAGTTTGCCACACATACAGTGGTGGGACACGTTTTGGAAGCAAAATACAAGCAAGTATCACCAGAAGAAACAACAGTGGGAAGAAGAGGCCGTCCTCAGGCATTTGGTATCTAGAACTACGCACTCCAATGCAAAATAAATTCTGAATACTGTTTACAGTTGAACTAAAGAAAATGGTAAAGTCAAAAAAAAGCAAACGTAGCACTGGAAGTTGTAGACAGAAGCAATGCAAATTTGCCAGAACTAAATCTTTGCAGGCTGTTAGCAAGTTGACATACATTAAAAACTGAAGCTTAAAATAATATTCAGGTTTTGTGTGTAAACAACCAAATCGCAGGCACTTAGATGAGCCGTCTACATGACCATGACCACACAATTAATTTGACTAAACTGTTCAGACATTTTTAGTGATTGTTGTCATCTAAAATTCATCCTATACCCTCCAATAAAATCCTCACTTGTTTTTAGTTGCCACAGTAATTCTACCTGGTATCTGTCTAGAGAACAAGGGGTCAGATGGCATACAGAGAAAACAGGGCCAAATTACTACACTAATTTCAGGTTTTAATACCCAATCCAAAAGAAGGAAATATTAATTTCCAGCAGATGAAAGAAAAATCATATGTAGCCCCAGACTAGTAATACAAAGATTTAAATTTTTTAATTTAAAATTTTATTAGCTAGTAAGAGACTAAAGTACTAATTTCGTTTACTAGGATAAATAAGATCTAATGGATAACGAATGCTATTTTTAGACAAATGTTAGGCTGCAGAGAAATGCCATACTTGTAAGCGGGGAAGTTTATAATTTAGCTAATCTGAAAATTGGAGGTTTCAGGAAGCATAAATTGACAGTCCCATCGGAAAGGATTTCTGGTTGCCAAAAATTGGGAATGGTAGGTGACCCAGAGTCTAAGAAATGTGAAAGGGTAGAAGAATGACAAGACAGCAGGAGTGGAAGTGAGCAGGAACATAAGGATGAAACAAACAAAAGGGACACTGGGTCAATTATGAAGAGTAAAATTGTTTTTTAAGTATTCTTTCTGGATTAGACAACTCTATGATGCAGTGGCTTAGTAATACATTTTCATAGAAATTTATTTTGTCATATAATTTAGAGTGTGAGTGAGTGTGTGTGTGTGTGTGTGTGAGAGAGAGAGAGAGAGAGAGAGAAAGGGGCAGACAAAGATACATCAGGAAAATAAGAGGTTTGCTCAGCTGCAGAAAGCTAGGGTTCTGGTTTCACTGCTTTATCCTATGCCTGGGACCCCAGTCAGAATCTTACACGTGAAGTGATTGCTTCTTCCTTGGAACTTCCTTGTTTCACTCTTAGAGATGTTGTTCATCTTTCTTCCCTAGCCTCAAATGCTTGGAAGAGTCCCCACTTCATATGTTGACATTCTACCTACCTCCACAACCAGTTCCAGTCCCCACCCCCTCACTTTTGAGGTCTTCTTTGATAACTCCCAAGCATCCCAAATTCTCCCTTCTCTCAATTTAGATGGAATTATCAGGCATCCCAACACAGTCTTCCCCCAGTGTAATACTTCTATGTTATTCTCTAATTTTTGCTGTGTGTTACCTAACTCGAATGATCATCTGTATGAAAGTTGGGCAGTTTTATATCAGAAGATTTGAACGGTGACAAGGGCATGGATGATTGAAAAATACTTGCTGGTAGATGGACTGATGGATCAATTCTTTTCCTGGCTGGCAAGTGGGAGAAAGTGCAGGGATAAGACTTGTCCTTGGGACAAGCGGTCACCTAATTATCTGATTTCACAAAGGATCAAAGAATAAGAATCACGTTCTGCCATGAGGAAAGCATAGGCCAAATCAATATGGCCTCTTGCGTTGACATTCAGCACGTCCTTCAAATCGGGCAGCCTCCCTGAATTCACAGTGACAAGAACTTGCCAAATCTGTACTCAAAGGGAGAGCGCAGAGGAAAATCTATTCCCTCACATGGAAGAAGGGGACTTTTGTGGTTCCAAGAAGATTGCCCAGATGGGAGAAAACTCTTTGCAAAGCCACTTATCTTGTTCTTCAGCAACAACACGTAGCCTGGGACACGGCATACCGACCCAAACGGCACGTACCTCAGAGAAGGAGGAGAACCTTTTAGTTTTGAAATGCTCAACAGTCGCTTTCAGCCTAAAGGAGGTCATAGCATGTGTGACTTCTTGGTAAAGTCACAGATGATGTAATAAGTTCGGGCACACAAACATTGAAAAACTTCGGAGAAAAATAAAAATTGAAAAAGCATGCATGTAAATTACGTGAATAAACTGATATGCACATTATAAATATTTCTACAACCTGTCTTTGGAGCATTTCAGCAAAACATGCATCCTACATGCTTGAATAGACTCCATAGTTTTAAAAAGGCAATATTTTCCTCGTTCAACTGCTTATAGGCAAAAAACAATTGAACAGCCCACAGGGAGGAAAGCCTAGAAACTGCTTAAGCAAATTCTAAGCATGCACACGTGGTTTCTGCTCAGCTGCAGGTAATTATCAATCATATCATTTTGGCAAAAGCTTGACAACATCACTTGCTTTCTCCTCTTTTTTTCTCATTATGCCTTTCTCCCTACAGAAAAATATCATTAAAAAAACTAACAAACATCCGGACCTTCTCTACATTGCTTGACAGACCAATAAATAGCTTTACTCATTTTCAGTCCACAGGAACAGAACCATTTCATCTTTTTCAATTAACCATGTATCTACTGCAATACCAAATATACGCAATATACCACATATTCAACATTAATTGAAAGATTTCATTTTTTATATATATGCAGTACATTTTGGAAACAAGCAGCAGAGTTTACACACAGCTTAAAATACTCATCTCAAGATGCCATGCACCTATGCCAACTTTGGCTCTGCCACTCGGAAACATCTGTAGAGCTACTTTTTGGAAAATCTTGAGATATTTACTCATAGCATGCCTTATAGTCACACCTTGCTTAGGCCAAAGCATTATATTCCCTGTAAAATCAATTATCCTATTTGCCATATGAGCCTAAGCTATGAATTTGTTTAAACCTCAGTGTACCCAGAAATTCTACTCCTAGGTATCTACCCAAGAGAATTGAAAACATATGTCCACACAAAGTCTTGTACATGAATGTTCACAGCAGCATGACTCACAACCATCCCAAAGTGGAAATAACTCAGAAGTCTATCAACTGAGGAGGGGATAAACAAGATGCGTCGTTCATCCATACAACGGAACATTATTCAGCTACAAAAATAAATGAAGTATTGATCCATGCTACAACTACAGCATGGACGAACCTCGAAAAAAATTTCGCTCAGTGAAAGAAGCTAGAGACAAAATACTACATATTGTATAATTGCATTTATGCAAAAATCCAAAATAGACAAATTCAAGGAGACAGAAAGAGATGGCACATTAGTGGTTGCCAGGAGCTGGGGGCGAGGAGGAATGAGGAGTGACTGCTTAATGGGTATTGGATTTCTTCTTGGGGTGATGAAAATACTTTAAAATGGATGGTTGCTCAACTCTGTGCCTAGAAAACATTGAATTCTACACTTCAAATGGGTGAACTGCACGACGTGTGAATTAAACTCAAAGCTTGTTTAAAACAATTACAGGGAATAATGGCTATAGCCGAAATCGAATTAATATTCGGTTCTCCTGTTGCACTTCCCTACTTTTGTTTCTGTGAAGAGCACAATTGAGAGTTTTGAGAAAGTACTGGGGAAGAAAAGAGGTTTTTGTAGCCAGTGCCCCATCCATAGGCCCACCATCTAGCTGTCCACCCGACAACAGTCAAACAGAACAGTCCACACTGCAGAGTTCCTTCTCCCCCATGATTCCAGTCTCCCAAATTTAGGGGCTAGCATGAAGATGTCTCCTCTTCTATGTTCTTTCTTCTTGGCAGGCAGCTATTATGAAAAATAAGTATAAAAACTCTGAAAGTTTGATTTAAAAGCATAGGTTCCCATCCAAAAATAGCGTATTTAGTGTTTTACACACACACACACACACACACACACACACACAATTCTTGCTATTTGGGGGAAAAAATGTTAACACCTTCCTCACAGACAGAAGTACCCACTCCCTCTTCTATGCTCACAGCACACTTTAGTTTTTTACAGCTATTGTTTAACTTACACAAGTAATACATGCTTACTTCAGAAGAACTCAAAATACAAAAATGCAAAACGAATATTGAAATTCATCCAAAGATATTATAATTTAATATTTTGATGTATTTCCTCCTGATTATCTTTTTATACACACTTCAAAATGCCAAGTCATTTATATATAAAATAGCTGTAGATTGATCAGGGAAGTGAATTGTCCCCCTGCAATGTGGCAGAAATTTCCATTAACAGACAGAGTCTATTCCCCCCTCTTTTGAATCTGGACTGGCCTGTGACTTGACCCAACAGAAGACAGCAGAAGTGATGGTGTGCAGTTTCCAGGTCACTTCTCAAGACACTTTGGAGCACCTTCTCCCTCTCTTAGAACCACGCCTCCACCATGAGTGGAGGCCTGAGCTAGCCTGAAGCGATAGTTGAAACCAAGACACAATGTTACCCAAGTGAACGAAATTGTTGAGAAAACCCATTTCTTCCATTTGTGTACAATTATCTTTTACAAACACGAATATCTGATTTAATCTACAAATTTGTACCATGAAGACACATTATGAACATCTGTTTTAAAACCACTCAGTTTTAAAAGGAACATTATGTTAGACTTACCTTCTAAAAGATACTTAATTAGTGAATATCATAGGAAACAATGACATCAACTTTTGTCAACCAAGAGAAAGATTTTATGTTCAAATCAAGTTCAAAGGTAACAAGATCAGTCTATAAAGAAGAATGCAGTAGAAATAAGGCATATTTAGCTTCTCTTTGCAAAGTACCTCCCAAATCCATACTTAGTTCTCTAGAGATATTAACATAACTGCTGAGGATGCTTGCCAATGGTACTTTTTCCAATGGTATTTATTATAAAACAACCTTGGCAAGTGAAAGAAAACAGCACACACTGCTAATATTTTGGTAGAATTATGTGTTTATTCTAGCACAGTTAACAAGAGAGAAGTAAGCAGCAAATGAGCACATAGGAATGCTGCTGATATAAATGAATATTTACGCAAAGCCCAGCTCTTCCTCCCCCCTCTGATAGGGGAATGACAAAGAGCATTTTGATCTTAGATTTCTCCCAGCCTCACATACCAACAAATGCAGCACCCAAAGAAATGCTTGTTGATGGCCCGGGGTGGCAATAAAAGCAGACACAGCAGTACCTACGAGAGGGCTTCTCATGTGATGAAGAAGAAGGGTGGACAAATCCAAATTACTGAGAAAGAATACAGCTGAAGGTCAAACAAGTCAATTGGTTGTTAGTAAGAAAACCGTTATGAGGTGGCTTTCTTCAGCCCCTTAGCCACAGTCTATAACCTCAATTATCGCATCTGCCCAACAAGCATATAACCATGCCTCCACGCAGACAGAAAAGGAAGCTAGGACTCATTGTGTGAAACGTATCCCCATTAAAAGACACATTATATTTTACTAATGTAGATAAACAGTGACACCTGGCATGCAAATGATATCACATGTATTCTTCTCATTACTCCATTCTAATCAGGAGAAAACATCAGACAAACCCAAACTGAGGAACATTCTACAAAGTAGAAAGGTCATGAAAGACAAAGAAAGACTAATGGTAGGGAGACTAAGAAGCCATGCTAAGTAAACATAATGTGGATTCCTGGAACTGACAAAGAACATTAGTGGAAAAACTGGTGACTCCAAGTAAATTCTGTATTTCAGTTAAAGGTACTGCATGTAAAGGTATCACTAAGATTACCTTGGTAACAAATGTGTTACCAAGGTTTGTTTCTTAGTTTTCATAAAGTACCATGGTCATATAAGATACGGACATTAGGGGAAGCTGGGTGCATGGTATATGGGGACCCTCTGTATTATCTGTGCTATTCTTCTGTAAATCTAAAATTACTGCAAAATACAAAATTAACAAGTTATTGTACATTTACTGGTTGTCCTGTTCTTTGGATCTCAATGTCTGGTTGGGCATGAGATTAGCTCATATGCAAAACAATTCCAGAATTCATCACCCACCCTAAAATCACATCACACATGTGGAAAAGAAATGCCCAGCTGAGCCCTGATCTAACTCCTGACCTACAGAATCATGCCACTAAGCTTGTGGGGCTGGGGCTTGTTATGGGGGTTGTAACCGAAACACAGGTAGGTTACCCTAAGAGGCATTCTATGCTTCCAGTGGTCCTGGTGGAATCCTGGCCATCGTCTATCCACAGCTGCGACTTCCATGGCACAACCTTACAATGGCATTTCATTCTCCCTTATTCTTCACTCCTGCTTCCTAGGATCACCTCCCACATAAACCACACTCACCTAGGTCCTGCCTTTGGAGGAACTCAAACTAAGACACAGAGCTTTTGCCTCGCCTACATTTTTTCACGGAGTTTTAAAAGCTCATATTTTCATAAAACTCATTTACCCACATTGCTCTAATTACATATGGTAATGAACTAACCATTGATTTTTTTCTAAAGCAAAATTTTATTATGAAGTTAAAAGTTGTGTGTATAAATATATAGACAAATTTCACTAATAGACTGTGATCTAAAACACGGCAAGAAATCTTTCCAAATAAAAGAAAGAATATTAACCTTTCTGCATTGTAAAAATATTACACAGAAACATTTAATTAATGACTTAGAGGGAATCTTTGTAGATATACTACGGTAATTTTCTTCTTGACCATTCAACTTTCTTATGCAATGAACTTTTTTTTAAAAAAAAGCATTACTGTTTTAGAACAGTTTTAGATTTAAATAAATGTTTACAGAAGCTACATATGCCATATCTGTATGTAAATTAGAAATGACACCTTATGAGGAGAGTCAAACATAGCAGGATTTGAAACACTCCCCATAAGAGGGATATTTCTAGATAGGAAAGGCAAACAAGACGATCACAATCCACTGCCTCTTCCGCATCTATCTCCTCCAGTGAGAACCAAAACTCAGAATAATATTGCAAAGAGAAATGAACTATTTCACCTTTTTGTAAACTTGTAACTCTGAATAACTTATTTCAACTAAAGGAACCCCGAACGAGAACCTACATATTGGATCATTTCCATAACACTTTACCAATCTTTAACAGTGTGCTCTCAGTTATATGAGAAAAAGCAATCTATTTCCAATTTAATCAGAAATGAAGAGATTAAAATACTGCCATTACAACAGAACAACAATAGAGTTGCTGAGTTCATGACTCAGAACTCCTGAAGTCAGTCTGGGTCTCGTGTCACAGTTCTTGACCTTCAATTCTGCTTACCATCTCCAGCTTGCCTTTCACATTTATTTTCTTGGCATTTTGACAAACACATTCTAACAACGCCATTTTTTCACAAGGCATAAACATTAGAATCCAGATTCAACATGCGTCTTTGGGGGCTTATGGAAAGACCCAGAGCAACACTCTGTGATGCAATATGAAAACCGCACCTGTCTTTCAGCTCTCTTATAAATCATGAAAGGAAGAAATCTGATGCATTGGATGGGCGCTGAGAACCTGGAGACAGCGAGTTCTAATTTTGGATTTCTATAAGTAGTTTGAAAGATACCTTCAGGTCAATAGTTGCAACTATTCTTCAATTCTAGTTTCATATATTCATAATTCTTTTCCACCAAAGAGAAAAAACTGACAAAACTTTGTGTTAACACTCAGGAAGAAAGCTAAGGCAACTGGTACTGCTTTACTGACGATGGTAACACAATGTTGGTGATCATATAACAGGAGTGGCAGATGAAAGTACCAGGGAGGCTAGTTTTTAACACAGTTCCAGTTAGGATTTCCATGTCCATTATCATCAAAAAGTAGAACTGTAAAGGTCTCCATTTGGAGGGGCATAGACTGGGGATGTTGTGGCCTGGATTTAAGTATCACATGGATGTCTGGACTAGATAGAAGACTTTTAAGGACTTTTCCCTCCTAATATTGTTTTATTCATAGAATGCTGAAGTCACTCTAGAAATGTTCATGGGAGTTACAGTTAGATTTTGAGCAAAAAGAAGCATCTGTAGCTGGTATTGTCTCAATTTAGTGATGCTACCTTCTTAACTTGGAAAGATGTGAACAGAGGAGCCATGACAAATGGTCAGCTTCATGTCACATGATAGTAGCAGCACAAGGAAGTGGGAGAGCAGGTTGCCATTTACCGGCTAGAGAATCAGGGCAGGACTGGGAGCTATCCAGCTTCTAACATTCTAAGTAGCCTACAAACAAAAAATGTCTGATACAGTGAAGTTACTAGGACTAGTGTGTGGAACTGAAGGCCTGGGAGCATGTCTTGGGTTCCACCGAATCCACAACGTCTGGCCAATGCCTGTGTTCCAAGTCACCAGGCCAAAACACCTGCGGTGACAGCTTGCTGTTGCTCCAAAGGCTATCATGAAAAGTATACCTTATTAACAGCTTGCAAAAGAAATTTCCAATTGCCTTCTGCTGTTGTCTAACTCGGCCGGGTCTACTCCTTCGCTTGTGGATCACCTAAGCCCTCTTCAACTGCCACGGTGGAGAGACCAAGGTTCCTGTCACACACAGGTGTGGAATAAATATATTTCATTACTAACGTAATACTTCAATCCAAGCCCTGCCATTGGTGCCTGCTAGCTGTGTGACCTGGGCAAGCCGTCCATTTTATTTAGCCTTGCTCTCCTTACATCTTTTAGTACTGCCTATGTGCTGAGCACTTTCCAAGTCCAGTCACATGCCACTTAACAATGGAAATGCGTTCTGAGAAATGTGTTGGTAGGTGATTTTCGTCATTGTGCGGACATCATAGAGGTGCTTACACAAACCTAGATGGTACAGTCTACTATACACCTAGGCAGTGTGGTGTAGCCTTTTGCTCTAGGACTACAAATCTGTATAGCATGTTACTGAATATTGTAGGTAATTGTAACACAATGGTATCTGTGTATCTAGCACATCTAAACGTTACAACATTCTGATGGCTACAATGTCACTAGGTGATAGGAAGTTTTCAGCCCCATTATAATCTTAGGGGACCACCATTGTACACGTATACACGGTTCATCTTGACAGAAACATTGCCATGTGGCGCATCACTGTAATTAAGCCGTGAGATCCTCATATAAAAATCTTTGAGGCAGACACTTTATCTCCATTTGACAGATGAGGAAACTGAGGCATAAATATGCTTTGCAATTTCTTCAAGGTCATAGAGCAGAGCTGGGGTTTGAACCCAAGCAGAGTGGTTCAGAGTCCCGCTCTAACCCATTCACTTCATTTCCTCTCCAACTAAGTCTGGCTCCCTCTTAATTGGAGTATCAGTGTCCTCATCTACAAAATGAAAGTTGATACTATGACCCTGCAGAGATGTAATAACAAAAGACTGGTGAGCATTCTACAAATACTAATTGTTATTTCGCTAATCATTATTATCATTACCCATGAACTGAAATCGTGAGCAAGAAATCAATCAGAAGTTCCCAGATGAGCAGAATGATACTTTGCTCAAATGCCAGAAAACCTAGTGGCCCATTCCAGGATTGCCCTGGACCACATTATGAGCTGTAGCCAGGTCTTGTTATACTAACCCCAAAACAATGCTGCTATTGTCTCCTAAAGTTTCTCTTTCCCCATCTCCATCCACATTTGGTTCTCAGAGTATGAGCTTGCCTGTTTCTCAACGCCTGAGAGATGAAGTTATTGGCAGTGCAAGCTGAGGATTTATCTGATGCTTATTCACACTGCAGCTCCTGGAAGTGGTATTAGTTCACCTGTTTCCATGAGCCATCCAGGTATACAGAAACAAAAGCATGTTATTTTCCTTGATCCTTGGGCTACCCAACTCAATTCATTTCCAATTTCTCCAAAGATATGGATGTTCTAAGCTGAGGCTTCTCCTCGTGGGTCACTCAGCACATCATTTAATGGGTGGGTTTCTCAAGTTGCTTTGAATTCTAATGGCTCCCGAAAATCTTTGGCCATTTAACAGCTTTGTTATGATATGGCCAGGCAATGTCAAGACTGTAAGTAGTTTTTAAAGTCTTTGCCTATTCTGAAAAACAATCTTTTTAATAACTTCTTTGCGCTTGCTTCCAAAGTGTAATAAGCAGGACCAGAATTTCCACGGTAAGCAATCTCAGGGCATCTTGGGCTGGCTGCTGACTCCTCCATCGAATCTGCCAGAGCAGTTACAACCTCCCCCGTCACATGTTTAAAAACAGCATTTAATACACATTCGGCCTGGGCTTACTACAGAACTCTGCTCCTCGATATTTATGTCTATGTTTCATTGAAAAGGTGTAGCAACAATATTGGTATATTTCCTAAAAGTCATAAACACAATTCCTTAGTTGATATTAAAATTCACGTACCATAAAATTCACCCTTTTAAAGTGTACACATCAGCAATTTTTAGTACATTCACAGGGTGGTACATCCATCACCTCTACCTAGTTCTAGAACCTTTTCATCACCCTGAAAGGAAACCTGTGCCCATTAGCAGTCACTCCCCATTCCCACTCCCCCCAGCCCCTGGCAGCCACTTGTCTACTTTCTGTCTCTATGGATTTGCCCATTCTGGACATTTCTGATAAATGGAATTATATAATATGTGGACTTTGGAGCCGGCTTCTTTCACTGAGCTTAGTGTTTTCAAGGTTTATCCATGTTGTAGCATGTGTCAGTGCTTCATTCCTTTTTATTGCTGAATAATCTTGCATTGTACAGATAAACCACATTTTTCACCCATTCGTCTGTTGGTGGGCATTTGGTTGGTTCCACCATTTTGTCTATTATGAATCATGCTGCTATGAACCTTCATGTACAAGTTTTCGTGTGGATATGTTTTCACTTCTCTTGGGTATATGCCTAGAGGTGGAATTGCTGGGTCATGTGGTAACTGTATGTTTAACTTTTTGAGAAAACTGCCAAACTGTTTTACATTTTACATTCTCACCAGCAGTTTATGAGAGTTTCAATTTCTCCTTGCCAGTACTTCTCATTATCTTTTTTTCTTATGGCCATCCTACTGGGTATGGAGTGGTATTTCATTGTGGGTTTGATTTGCATTTCCCAATAGCTAATGAAAACAACATTAGTTACCAGATAACAAAATAACTAATTTCACTTCTTCACACATTACATTCTACTTTTTTTTTGCCATATTGTAACAGCTGCAATTACAGTCTCGCTGCCTTTATCATAAGCGATGGCTCAGAGAGGATGCAGTAAACTGCAGAACAAGATGTCAAGCCCCAAAGGTGTGTCTCTGGGACTTGGAGAAGCATTGTCAGAACACAGATTCCCTCAGTCGTTGACTGAATTCTGATATGAAACACACTTTCCCTTCTGAGGACACCAGAGTAGAAGAATCAGAATTCCACTATGGAAAAATGAGCTCACATATCTGCAAATCCTGAATATGTCGTGATATGTAGTTTAGTCAGAGCTTATTTATTTGAAGGTGGCATCTGGTTGAACCATAAATTAGAAATGGAACTTTATCAGATAAATATGGGACCAGGTGATCAAAAGCAGAGTAAGAAGGAAAGAAAAAAATTTCTACAGGGAACTTTTCCATTAAATCATAAAATCTGTATTATGAAGCTCAAGGACCAGACAGATTTATTGTTTGCCATCTCCTCACTCCCATACTCCATTCCAGTTGGATTTCTCTAAATTCTTGAAGCATATAATACGTAGTCCCCTCTTATCTGTGGGAGATACGTTCCAAGACCCCCCCAGTGGATGCCCGAAACCACAGAGAGTACCGAGCCCTATATACACTGTTTTTCCTATAATATTATACATACCTATGATAAAGTTTAATTTATACATTAGGCACAGTACAAGAATAACGATAATAATGAGTAATAAAATAGAACTATATAACAACATACTGTAATAAATCTTAGGTGAATCTGGCCTCTCTGTCTCTCAGCAAACTAGATGAATTTCTTTTTTCTTCTTCACAACATCACAGATAGAGGATTCGTTCTTACCACAAATCTTAGCAACCTCAGCATATGATTGTTTTCTTTCCTAATTAAGTGGAGAACATCCACCTTTTCATTTTAAAGAAGCACTTACAGCTTCACTTTGGCCTATCCGAGTTGCCAGCATCACCGCTCTTGTGCTTTGGGGCCGTTATGAAGTACAATAAGGGTGACTTGAACACAAGCACTGCCATACCTGGACAGTCATTCTGATAACAGAGACGGCTACTAAGTGACTAAGGGGGTTGGGGGGAGTGTCTACAGCACAGAGACGCTGGGCACAGGGATGGTTCACGCCCCGGGTGGGATGAAGCAGGATTTCATCACAATACTCAGAATGGCATGCAATTTAAAACTCATGAATTGTTTATTTCGGGAATTTTTCATTTAATGTTTTTGGATCGCAGTTGACTACAGGTAACTGAAACTGCGGAAAGCGACACCACAGCTGAGGGGGGGATTACTGTACTATGTTCCCTCTTAACTACAGGCCATCCCTTCTAGCTGGAGTACTACGTCCCTTGTTTTTGTTTGGCAAAAACCTCCTCATGCACTGGTTTCAGTTGAGGCATCCAGGACCTCCTTAGTCCTTGTACCAGTTTCCTATGGCCACTGGAACAAATTACCACAAACGCCCTGACTTAAAACAACACACATATACTCTCTTACAGTTCTAGACATCAGAAGTGTCACTGGGCTGGGCTCATAGTCAGTAGAGCTGCATCCCTTCTGCACATTCTAGGGCAGAATCCATGTTCCTGGTGTTTTCCAGCTTCTAGAGGCTATCCCATTCCTTGGCTGGTGACTCCTTCCTCCATTTTCAAAGCCAGCAGTGTAGCATTTTCAAAATCTACACCCCCTACCCCCCCACCTCTCTCTCTCTCTCTCTCTCTCTCTCTCTCTCTCTCTCTCTCTCTCTCTCTCTCTCTGCTTCTCTCTCCTTCCCTCCTTCCGTCCCTCTCTAATTCTGTCCTCATATCACCTTCTCTGAACTCTGACCCTCCTGCCTCCCTCTTAGAAGGACCACTGTGGTTACATGGCTTACCCAGATAATCCATGAGAATTTCACCACATTAAGACCCTTAACTTAATTACATGTGCCAAGTCCAGTTTGTCATGGAAGGGAGCATATCCACTGGCTCTGGGGATTAGGACATGGACATCTCTGAGGGGTCATTACTCTGTCTGCCAGGGTCCTCCTGTCATTCTGAACAAGTGCAGGCATTTATTTATTTGAAAGCATTGCTTTCATAAAACAGTAAGCACCTTGTGGGGCTGTGCCTGATTGTTCACATACATCGTCATGTCAAGGGCACAGCCGGAACTCAACAAATAGTTGATGACTGCCCAGCTGAGTGGCTAGTTTGGCTTTGCTGGACCAGAGTTCCTGGGGGAAGGAGAGGAGGTTGGCTGAGATTACACTGGAAAAGGCTTTGAACTGATGGGCTAAGCAGTTTGGATTCCATTCTGTACACCCTGAGCCCCAGCAAAGGTTTTTGCTCAGGGAGTGAACATGATTACAATTATGTGTTTGGAATAGATGGCCCACAAGCCAGATAGAGAGGGAGAAACTTAAGGCAGGGTGACCAAGCAGGAGGCCACAGCAAATGAGGACCCAAACTCAGCAATTGCAATGAGAAGGAACAGCTGGAGAGAGATGTCAGGACTTGGATACATTCCACTTCAAATTCTTTCTAGAATGGAGCAAATGAGAAGCAAACACAACAGGATTTGACAACTTATTGGAGAAGACAGAAGAAAGAAGAGGAAAACTGCAGACGTCTCCAGTCATGTCTGAGAAAACTAAGCAGGTGGGAAAATAGTGACACCGACCAGAAGGATACAGAAAATGAAATGTGCTCAGAGGAAGCGGGTGCTGAGTGTCCTGCTTCAAACCTGTAGACTGTGATGACTCCACGAGGCATTGGGAGCAGATGTTGCAGAAAATCGGAAATGGATGTCAGGAGCTCACACATGAGACCGCAGTCAGACACCAAGGAAGTAGAGTGCGGGAGAGGGCTAACGGCTGACGTCAGAGAGTGACTGAGATCATCACGGGAGAATGATGGGAATGAAAAACGTAGAACCATAGGAATGGGTGGATAAAGTCCAGTCCAGAGACAGTAGAGCAGGCAGAGCCCTTAGAGATGGAAAAGTGGGCAGTAAGGAGGAAACCAAGACTCCTCTGGGTGGGAGGGGGAGGTGACGGGGGATAGTGCTGACAGTTCTGCCCAGAAGTCCAGCCAGAGGACGTCTAAAGAGTCTTGAAATGTGGGTACCTTTGAGAGAATTGTTTCAGTTAAGTAATGGGAATAATTGCCAAGGTTTAAGGTGTTCGTGGTCACTTACCTTTTCCAGAAGTTTGGCAGATTATACTGAGAGTCATAAAAGATTTCAGGGTGATTGTGCCCTGGCTTGTTTGTTGTGTGACCCTTTCAGTCCCTCCCTTTAACTGTAAGGAGGCTGCAGTTAGATCCTACCCAAGATCCTTTCTAAATCTAAGATTTGTATTTCTAACCCTCAAATCCAAAAATTCTGGTGAAAGCTCAACTCTAAGGCCTGTAAAAAGAAGTCATCTTCATATTATTCTCTGTTTAAGTTAAAAATTACCTTAGAAACGAATTCTAGCAGAGAGATACTCCAAAAGAGAGGATATGACAATTGAATAACTATTTTCGTAATTCATAATTTTTATGGCATTATGCAGATTTCAGACATAATTCCCTATAAAGTGCCCTTTGTGAATTTCCTGTTTGAAGCTGTCTTACTCTAATTACTTCCTCTTTGGTGACATGGGCAAGCCTCTATTTTTAATAGCAATATCCCTCTCTGCCCACGTTTTAAATTTTAATTTGTTTCCGTCATTATGCATTTACCATTCAATTTTCCCCTACACATATATTTAAACACCCCCTATTTTTTTCCTACCCATGATACCTTTTGAAAAGGCTTTTTTTTTTCCATTTCATAGGCTTGATTGACATATATCAAAAGAGAAGAAAATGACAAAGAGTAAGGACAGAAGCAGGAGAGAAAATGGTACTGGAAAGCAAAACCCAGAATTCAGTTTCTTACATAAAGTAGCATATTCTACAGTTTTCTCAACCTCAGCACTATTGACAATTTGCGCAGGCTAATTTGTTGAGAGGACCTGCCCTGTGCACTGTAATATTATTAGCAGCATACCTGGCCTTTGCCTACCAGATGCCAGTAGCATCCTCCCACCCCAGCTCTGACAATCAAAAATGCCACCAGCTATTTCCAAATGTGCCGAGGGTGCCAACTTACCCCAGTTGAAAACCACTGGTCTATAGAGATCAACCTACCAGAAGCAATGCAATCGTGCAAGAAAACAATTTGCTAAAATGGAAAAGTAAGAAATACAAAAGCATTATGTTTACATGCCAACTCCTATTTGTTTGTTGGATCCTCAGCATGGTTTCCCCATGTCCACCTCCTCTGAGTATCTATCCTCCTGCTTGTTTCCCTTTACTAACACATGTCCCCCCCCCCAAACACCAGAGTGATCTCTCTAAAACACACATCTTATCATGTTACACCCTCATGCTTAAAAATCACCAATTTCCCCCATTCTCTACCACAGGGTTTCTCAGCTTCGGCACTCCTGACAGTGAGGACCAGATGACTCTTTGTTGTGGGGACTGTCCTGTATGTTACGTTGTAGAGGGTTTAGTAGCATCACTGAGGTCTAGCCACTAGATGCCAGTAGAACCTCCTGTGTAATAGGCCGAATAATGTCTCACCAAAGATAGCCACATCCTAATCTCTGGAACCTGTGCATATGTTAAATTACATGGCAAAGGAAAATTAAGGTTGCAGATGGAATTAAAGGTGGCTAATCAACTGACCTTAAAAAGATGAGATAATCCTGCATTATCTAAGGGAGCCCAATGTTATCACAAGAGTCCTTCAGAGAATCTGAGGGAGAAATGATGAAGAGGTCAAAGAGATGCTTTGAAGCTGGAGGATGTGGGCCACTGGCAAAGCCAAAGAAACAGATCCTAGAGCCTCAGAAGGAACAGACCCCTGCCTGCACCTTGATGTTAGCCCAGTGAGACCCATTTCAGACTTCTGACCTCCGGAACTGTTAATATAATAAATCTGTATTGCTCCAAGCCACTACATTTGGGGTAATTTGCTGCAGCAGCAATAGGAAACTAATACGTCCCCACCCCCAGTTGTGACAACCAAAACTGTCTTCAGCCATTTCTAAATGTTCCCTGGGGCCAAAGTCAGCTCCAGGCAGAGAACCACTGCTCTGTAAAAAATAGGCTCCGAATTCCTGAGGTGTGCACAGTGGTCTTTTCACAATTAATGCTACCCAACCTGTTGGACTAGTACCCAACAGAGCGAGGGACAGCCTGTGCTGCAGACACACCAAAATTCTAACTCCAAAAACACTCTACATTGTTCACCTCTCTGCAGATTTGATGCCAAGAGGTGCCTTGAAGGGTAGGCAGTGTGCTTTGGCCCTACTGCCATGTTTATCCCTTCCCATATTTAGTTATTATCTTCCAAAGACGTGTCTAATCCGCCTTCTCAGGTTAGTATATGAAAAGGCAAGTGCTACATATATTAAACCTCAGATGTCCTAAACTCCTCCTCCAAACAAATCATTGCTCTTAAGCCCCTTGGAGTCCTCTTTGTTGGACACTCTGGCATCACCAACACCTCTGTGCCTTTGCAGGTCCACTCTTTTCTCTTTAATCAAGGAATCACTTCCTTTCTTCTTATACGTGGCAGTCATCCTTGAGATTAAGTTCAAGTGTTCTCTGCACAGTGAAGCCTTCCAAAGACTCCGCAGAGCATGGTGACCAGCACCCCACCACCCAACCCACGTCTCATACGGTGCTGTGATCCATCTGCACTGCAACTGATGGTTGACTTACCCGTCCTCCTCATTAGACTCTGAGCTCTTTAAGGGCGAACACCATAATTGAGCCTCTGCTTTCCTGGCACCTAAAGAAATGCTTGTAATCAAGAAGTGCTTGTGGCATGAATGAGGAAAAGAAATCATGGACAGAAAAAAAAAAATCATTTTAAGTATGGGTTCTCGAAGCTGTGAAGCTC
This sequence comes from Rhinolophus hipposideros, assembly GCF_964194185.1. Lineage (NCBI taxonomy): Eukaryota > Metazoa > Chordata > Mammalia > Chiroptera > Rhinolophidae > Rhinolophus > Rhinolophus hipposideros. Next base: position 120,866,623 of record NC_138046.1, on the reverse strand, counting down.
CAGATCAGCAATGAGCATCATCCCAGCTCTGACCCATGAGAAGTAGGGGAACCTCAGGACTGGAATGAGACCTTGCTCCCTTGTCTGTGATCAGAATGAGAGACACAGCTTGGCTGGTAAGAACACAAGTTAAGAAGCATGTATCAATTGTGCCACCATGTGCCATTTACCCTTTGTCTTCTCCCTTTTTCTACTCAACAGATACTCTACCCAGAATCAGATTTGGTTAAAGCAATCCTGAAATACATAGTGAAGAAATGTTAATGGAGGTCTATCTGACTTTGTCTAACACCTCTAGGTTTTAGGCCATCGAATGGCAATTTATGAGCTTCAAGTGAGCACAAGTGATAGAGCTGCAGGTATATATGAGAGTCTCGGGAGTGGGAGCCATGGTACAAATATTAAGTTTAAAAATCAGAGTATCTGCTGACACAGCTAAGCGGAATGGATGTCATCCATCACTGGCTGACCTGAATGAAGACGAAATCTCAGGTTTGCCTATGGATTTAATGGAAGAGAAACTGAAAAGTTGAACAAACCATGAGAGGCTCATGGAGTCTGCAAGCATGACTCCAGAGAGATCCAATGGCTCTGGAACTGGACGAAGGCCCCAGGGAAACTTTATGCCAGCTGAAAGCACTTCTGTAGGCACTCGCTAGATAGCCAGCAGGGGGTCCTACATTCAACTCACTGGTGCAGTGATCCTCAACTGGGGCAATTTTGACCCGTAGAGGACATTTGGCAGTATCTGTAGACATTTTTCATTGGCTGGGCACGGGATGGGGACATGCTCTTGGCATCGAGTGAGTAGAGGCCCAGTATGCTGCTGAACATCCTAGAATGCATAGAACAGCTCCATCAAAAAGAATCATTCGGCTACAACTGTCAGTAAGGCAGAGGCTGAGAAACCTTGAGCCAGAGAAACCAGAAAAAGCACAAGACCAAATCTGTATGAACCAAACCTTCCCTCCAGGGCCCATAGTAACCTTGCAAGGTGCTCACTTGCTGTACTTCTGACATTATTAGGAAAGATTCTCTTTTAGGACAAAGGACCCAGCTTGCTTGCCAGTGAGGACGAGCAGTGCTCAATACATGAATTTTCTTGGTTTTTGAAAGGGTTCCAGGGAGTTAAACCTTTGAAAGGTAATCCAGGCCATCAAATTCCAGACCCAGGGTTACCTTAGGATATCTGGGCCTCTACTAAACAAAAGCAGCCTTGGAGCTTCATGCCAGGATTCCATCCAATCACTCCATGTCTGCCTCAAGAATAAAGGGATGACATACATACATACACATACACACACACACACACACACACACATTTTATGAGAAAATTTTGTGTTTTTTTCTAGATGGCTATGCACTTAGTTTTCACCATTGCAAAGAGGTGAAAGTCACCATAAGTAAGCTTGCAGATTATAAGTTTTAATGGATAAGAAGATAATTTCTAACCAGCTATGATCAAATACAGTAGAACACCTTTTGGTCTTAACAGTGACAAACGGCATCTGTATACTATATTCTATGTATGGTTGCTAAGAACAACAGGGACGTTCTCAATGATGCAAGTGGGTTTACAAGTGAATGTCAGTGGCTATCTATTTCAAGAACTTGACTTGCTTTACATTTCTCTCTCTTTCTCTCAAATCCTACAGATTAAGCTGATACAGAGTGGGAATCCAGCCCCTTCTAGAGATCCAGAGAAATTCAACATTAGGATTTTTGATATTTAGATCTTTCTAAGGCTGAGTTCCCTGGGTTAGAGAAAATCTCTTGCTCTCTGACTTGACTTGGCTTTCCAATGCTTGCCTTCCTCAAGAAAGTACGCAGGATAGTCAGCATGTTTGTTAGTTTTTTTGAATCCATACTCCCCACCAACAGCAGCAGTTACTTTGACACAGTAACTAATGTTTTATCAATATATGATGCTAATATTGCTGATAACTTCTGCTGATTTTTCTAAGGCGATCTATTAAAAGCCAAAATCTCATAGTTAGCTTATGTTAACAAAGTGAGGTATGATCTTAGATGCTATTTTCAACCTATTTTGCTTGGTTCTGTTTCCTTTATTTAGTCTAAATCTCCAGCGATTACATGGTATTTCATTTCATTTCTGTAATTCTAACTGTACTTTAAAATATTTAATTACAACTGATGGAATCTCCCTGCCCTCGTGGGAACAGATCCAAAGAAAGTCTATAGAGTTTGTGGACTGAAAGAGATAGGACTTGATCATTTCTAAAACAACTATTATTTATTCTCTAGAAGCATGCTGCTTTCCGAGTACCCATCAGTCACAGTTTCCCAGTAGCTCTGGTCTCCATTCTTCTTAACCAGACAGCAAACGTTTTAAAGGTACCAAATAGTTTCCTCTGAGTTCCCTATTTATTAATAATTCTTAATTCACCTATATTTTACTAACTACTAGTTGTCCTTAGAATTTGGGCATATTTCTATGATTTTTCATAGCCTGAACAAGAGATTATTTTGCCTATATTAGACTAGTACTCTGTACCACAGATTTCTGAAATTAGACCTGTAGGAAGAAGAAAATATCAAAACTAGAGAATTCTAGCAGTTACTCTCCCCACCACCACCCAAACACACAGACCCACACACACATCCTGTCAACAACCGTCTTCAGAATGATGTTGCTGAATTCTCTGTAGAACCAGATGACAGACATACTTCAAAATATATTTCATCCAATCCTTAGAAACAGCTTAGAAATAGATCACTTGAGTTCCTAACAATATCAACTCTGGGTAAAGGGATGAAATGACCCTTTGAAATGGCCTGCAGAGCAAACAGGAAAGCAAAACACCGTGTCTTCCTCCAGCTCCCACCACTCCTCCCAAGTGGAGCCAAGAAGTCCTGACAAGACACAGGCGGACGGCCACTAGGGACGGCCTATTTCCAGGCACCATTCACCAGCCAAAGAGGAACAGCCGCAGCATGGAAAGCCCTCAGTGGGTCCCTGGCTCTGTAAATGGAATTAAAGAACTGCACAGGTGTCCATCCTTGGGCCATAAGGACACGCGGCATCAGAGCCTACCTCGGATTTCCACACGACGTAGGGGTGGCCGTGGCTGTTGGGTGGAGACTGGAACTTTCTCTGCTGGAGCCACCTCCTGGGAGAAGTGAAGATGCCATTGGAGCCTCCGCCGGAGGAACAGAGGATGGCGCTGCGGCCACTGCTCGGCGCGGCCAGGACCGAAGGCAGGTCCCAGGCCGTGCTCTTCTTGAAGCCACTGCGACCCGGGGGGAGCTCATAGTCAAAGTGGAAGTTGCCAGAAGGTGACTTCTCCTGTGGAGTGCTGGGCGTGGAGAAGGACGAGCAGAAGGCTCTCGGAGGCGGGAGGCGGTTGGCCCGGGGGTGTTGGCCCCGGGGAGAAGACGCCGAGCGGGGGCCGGGACCCTCGGCCGGGGGCAGTGAGGAGCAGAGATGGCTCCCCGTGGCCCCCGGAGAAACTCCCTCCGCACCCGCCTCGCCTCCGCAGCCGCCGATCAGGGCTGGGTCCAGGCTGCGGGTCTGGCGTAGCTTCCTCTTGGAGAAGCCCTTGGCTGAGGCCGTGCTGCCCGAGGCCGGGGAGGAGCAGGAGAAGACACTGTGAAGCAGGCTTTGAGCAGACATCTCAATGGGGCTATGCCCGAGGGCCACCCTCTTCCCGCTGGCAGAATGCTGGCGTGGAAAGGAAGGGGGCTTAGGCGAGGCTGCCAGGCGGGGCCGGCCCGAGGCTCACCGAGGGCGAGGGCGGTGGAGGGCAGCGCTGGGCTCACGCACCACTAGCGCACTCCAAGTACCCCGGCGGGGACAGAAGCAGGAGATCCATCACCAGCCTTCTAGGAAAAGGTCCTGCGACCGCTACAACCTTCCCCCAGAGCCGAAGTTGCGAAGGGTGTGAGGAAGAGGAGGAGGAGGAAGGTCAGACGCTCGCTGGGTTCCCAGCTCCAACACGCCAGCGCCACTCCCCCTTCCCAGCTGAGGCAGGAGACTCCTTGCTCCCGCTCACTGGGTCTGGACAGCTTCGAAGTGTCTAGCAAGCCCCTCCTCACGCCCGGAGGACAGTCGCGAGGGTTGGGGAGGAGGCCTCCTGGGCGTGCGCCCAGGGCGCGTCCGTCCTGCTCCCCGCAGTGAAGGGGACTTCCTCCCGGAGCCGGGGCTGCGTCCCGGGGGGCCAACGTCGTGGTGTCCCGGCCCTTGTAGCTGCGCCGTCTGGCCTCCACTTGGCTGCTGCGCCCAATCCTCCAATTGGCTAGGCGCAAGGGTATCTCCAAGCTCAAGGTTCCCGTGGGGTGCCAGTCTTGCCACAAAGTGGGGACACGGAGTGCGCTACGCCCAGGGCCTCCCAAAGGCTCAGTGGCTAGGGTGGGAGAGAATTCCTGGCCACGCTCAGGGAGCTAAGGAGAGAGCCCCAAGGCGGGTGCCCACACTCCACCTGGGAGGGACTCTTGATATTCGCAGCCCAGCTTTGGGCCCAGGGCAGGCACCGAGATGACCCCCAACATTCACTCTAGAGGCAGCGGGAAGGGGGCAGCCAGGACCGGTAGAGCGAGAGGGAAGCCTGGTCTGGAGCTGGGGCGGAGCCAGCAGCAGGAGAAAGCAGAACGTGGAAGAGTTTTCCAGGCGCCCAACCTGGGAGCCGCTCCTGATACAGGGTCTCAGGGGGAGAAAGCAATGAGGACGGAAGTGCGGACCTTCTCCCGGGTCTCCCCTCCCCCAGATCGAGGGGGGGGCGCCAGCACCACTCACGTTTCTGGAAAGGAAAGGAAGTGTCAGATTGCACCCCACCCACTGGTGTCAGATGGGCAACCCAGGATGGTTGCTCTGAAGTTGAAGTTAAATCTCCTGCCTTCCCCCCGACTCCCCTGCTGGTTTTGTTTTTTTAAAGGAAGGATAGAGATTCCGTTCAAATGGGCTGGAGATGGGGACCTACTAAGAAAAGTAAGGATCCTGCGTAAATGTACTAGAGGAGGAAGGGTGACTGAGGCCGGGCAGGGGGCAGGCGCCGGGCTGAGGAGATTGGCGCTCACAAAGCAATGGGTCTCCCGTTTGGCTCCCGGACGCCTCTTGGCGCAGCGCGCCACGGCCACATTCCTAGGAGGCTGGAAAATGCTGGCAATGTCAATGTCCCCTGCTAGAAAGGAGTCTGGAAGCAGCTTCTCCCGCTACTGTCCGACCCCTGGAATCTATAAAGCACAGAGCCTCGCCTGCCTCTCGGACGGCTTTTTGACATAACATTTATGTTTTGCAACGCATCTTACAACGGTCTCAGCAGGGAAGCAGAGAGAATGTTGGAAATGCCAGCGTACTTTCTTTAACTGTGTTCCTGTGTCCCTTTTCACCACTTCAGGGCGAAGAGAATTTTGTACAAATGTAAAGGTGGCTTTCCTTTACAATTTCGTTTATTAAAGAAAAAGAAAAAAAACTTAGAATGGGCTTATAAATACAGGTGTTTGACACAAACATTTGCTTTGTTGTGTATATATCAGAATTTGTCCAACTTTGATTTTGGAAGAGTTCTTTGATTCCCTGTAAGATTTCAGGAGAAAATTAATTTCTTTGCCTTTTTAAAAAGCATTTGGTGTTCCTAGTTATTTGACTCTAGAAGGCCCGTGGTGAAATCTACTTAACGGAACAATGTGATGGCTCCACAAAGGGCTTCATTCGGATCCTAGGATCTCTGCTGCACACGGTTTTGTAAATCCAGCGGGAAAGACTGCACCCAGGGAGTCCCTTCCGTGACTTTATGAGCTATCTGCTGCCTGCAGACCGAGTGAGATGCACCTTTCCCACCACCCTCACTGCTGTCCATCTCTTCCAACCCTGAAATTGGTGTATCTTCAGGGGCTGACGGTTCCATGTGCTGTGGAAAAGCACAGCATTTCAAATCGCTTACTTCCCTGCCTAACTATACATGCCAAATTACATTTGGGGGACTGTTGGTGTTTGCTTTCTTCTGTTCTCCAACAAATCACATTAGGAGTGAAAGAGGGTGATCCTGCCTACCCTCTAGGTTAACAATACCTTGTAACTTGTCACTAGGAATGAAAACACTGAATGTCTCTACCATTTGGATACCATTGCATGGAATTGGCTATGCCTCATTGCATTTTGGCATTTGTAGTAGATGGTTAACAAAGTCACACTTCATAGGACCACTTACGACTCAAGGTGGTTGAGCAAATGTAATTTAGGGTTCCTATACGTTCTACTCCTCTAAACCCGTCTGGTGACCACGGGGTTGAAAACGCAACTCTGCCATAATTATGCAGGGCTAATAAGAATGGCCTCCAGGCACAAAGTCTTACATTCTTGGTCATGGATGTTGGAGAGCCAATGAGCAGAGGGACACTTCTAGTGGCACTTGGGACCTGGAGCAGACAACTCCAGTTAATTCATTATCTAGTTTCCAACAGGTCCTGACCCTCCATTAGCCTGGAGCTTGCCTCACTGTTGGAAACAATGAATAAATTGTTTTAAATATGCATAAAATTAAGCTCAGCCTCCTTTAAAAAAAAAAACCCAGTGTAAGTATATTTGCTTGTAAAACAGGGGCATTGGGAGGGGGAAAGATGTAATGGCTCAGAAAGAAAGATTTTGTAAGAAAATTATTTGGGTTTTTTAATGGCATTTTTTAAAAACTATTTTCATTTCCAACCTGATTGCTATTAGGTTTATTTTGTCGTCATTGTGGCTTATGGCAAATTCATGCATACTTAGTCAGGGTATCCTAGTTTACTCTCGTTTGTTATATAATCCCTGTGCTTATATACACCCACTCCCATTGGCCTTTCTGATTGACTATCATTTTATGCCAAACTTAATTAAGGAAGATCTGGGTTTCATTCACCAATTTCAAAAATGGTTGGTGCTGTTACACTTATCTCCAGAATCCTTACAATTGATCAGTCTGCTTCAGAAGCAGTATAACTGGTAGTCTAGAAATAAATGTTTAGAATATGCAGAGGGTGCCAAAAAATGTATACACATTTTAAGAAAGGAAAAAAACTGTATTAAAATTGTCATACTCAATATATTCCGGTAACAAAAGATGAATACAAGTCATATGTATACATTTTTTTTGGCATCCCGGTATATACTTTAAAAATCAGGTCTCTAAGACTTTTCTCCTTTATTAGGGCACTTGCTATTGAAAAGTAGTGTCTATACGGTGGCCATTTGCCACTTCAGTTCCGTGAGTCTAGTGACCATGTGACTCACTCTGGCCCCTGAGACATACCTATTTTTCAGTGAGAGCTTTTTAGAAAGTGTGTCTTTCTTTTGCTTGTCCTCCAAAAACAAGGCAGACATAGATGGCACTGCCCTCTTTTCTCTGTCATTCTGTCTTGAAAATGAATGTATATTTTGCAGCAGAAAAGTTGTCTTGTGAACAAAAGTAACAAGCGTGCAGAATAAAGCCGTCTATTCCTAAAAGCTTTGTATGGGACAATGCCCTTCGAGACCCAGTCTGGCATCTTTGATAGGCTGAATTTATGCAAATTATGTTAACTCCTAGATTTTATGTTATGTGAGGAAAAAGAATACTTGTTTTTTTAAGCTATTGCAAGTTAGATTTTCTGTTACTTAAATCGGAACACATTCTTAGCTGAACCAAAGCCTAAATAAATTCGCTTATTAGATCTGCAAAAAAAAAAAAAAAAAAAAAAAAAAAAAAAAAAAAGAAAAGTAGTGTCTATATTTGTTTATTTTTTTCCTCTGAGCTGAAGTTAATCAAAGTCTTAGGATACCTTTTATTAAGGGGCACAACAGTCTGCTCACTATTCATTCCCCATTATAATTATCCTACGCATTCAGGACAAAAAAATATCTGTTCCATCTAGTATGCCACAAGAGTATTCTAACGAAAGTTCTAGAGTCCTTGGTCTGACATCAAGGTATCCTCTTATCAAGGATCCTAGAAAACTCATCTGTTTTCTTTCTACTCCCTTGAGGCGCTGCTCTATAAACACATACATCTTACTACCAAAGGATATATTCTGTTAAGTCTAAATTTCCCTTTTCTTAACTTTATCCCTTGAAATTTTTCTTATCTCCAGCCAAAATTCCTCTTTTCTCTTGGTGTTTAGACCCTTGAGCTATTTGTAGATTTTTATCATGCCCCTTGGGTCTGACTTTGTGGTTTGGCTACACTATAAAGTTCATATTTTGCTTTAAAACCATCACTGTAGATGGTCTCCTCTGGATTCCCTCCAGTTGCTTATTTCTTTTCAGTCCTGAGGTTCAATATTTCATGTCAGGGCATCCTATTTTGCCCTTGTTTGTTATATAATCTCATTGCTTATATAGTCCCAAATCTCACTGAACTTCCTGATTGACTGCCATATAGCATTTCAGACTTCTATCTGATTAGCTCCCAACTCAGTCAGCACCATTCATTTCTGTTTCATCCTGTCCATGTCTCTGAAACTGATTGTGATCCCTCTGATATCCTTTCTACATTCTTAGTGGTATGTGGGGTAAACAGTTTACCGCATCTCACTCTCCCATAGAAGTCAAGGGTTTGGCCTCCAAGCTCCTGAAACATGAAAAAGGGAACATGATTTTAATCTGCGGGACACGTGTGTGTAACTTTTACAGGGCTTAAGAATGCTAATTACATTAAATAGCCAGACCACCCCATGACTAAACTACATCTTGATTGTAAGCTAGGAATGTTTTGTAGCTGAACTAGGAATGTTTCTTTAGATTCCTATTCTAGGATCTCCCTGAATGAATATAATTGTCGAGGCATTGAAACTACAACTGATCAATGTCAGTGGAGTTAAATCTAGAGGTGCAGAATAATTCCATGTGGGTAAGATTAGCAAAAACTCACTTTCTTAAACACCAATCCAGCACTGAGGGACAGTGATCATTTTCCAAAGATGGAGATGTTGTCATAGTAATTCTCCAGAGGTGAATATAATGATTTGCAAGACATACGGGTATTTGAAAGCTTGAGTCCTAACTGGTACTGTGATGTGAGAAGACAAAGATATGTTTCACTCTCCACCTTAGAGAACAATTTAATATTACAATAGAAAGATATTCAGAAAAAAAACTTTATGCCAGCTCTACAGGAAAAATGCACTGAACATATCTATCCCATCTGCTAACTTGAAGGTAGTGTTGTACTCAAGATCATCTATTCAAACTTCTATTCAAATAGTACTCAAACATCTATTCAAAACAGCTTGGATCTGACCCTTTAATCATAATAATATAATAACAACTAACACTTGTTGAAACTTACTGTATAGCAGGCACGGGGCAGAAATCATACATACACTATGCAAATCAACAGTTACACACACCTGCGCAAAGCTATAATATTGCCCTCTCATTTTATAGATGAAGAAAACCAAGACCTAGAACATTCCCACAGGTCGCACCCCCTGGTTAAGTGGCAGAGCTAGTATTCAGATCCCTGTGACCTAACCTCAACTTCCGACTCTTACAGGACTAGAATTGCAGATTAAGAAGCTATTCGATTTGGAGGTGCTTGACCCTTTCTGGATGGATTTCAATTTGATTTCTAATCTAGCTATATGACGTTGGGCACATCACTTCACAACTGTCACTGTCAGTTTCCATCTGCAAAATCACAGCAATTTCAGAAGGCGATGGGATGAGTAATACATCTAATGTATGCAGCATGCTTAGCAAAGAGCATTCTGGAAAGAACGAGCTCAGTGATGGGAGTTATTACTATAATTGATTCAAACATCGATAATATTTAAATTATTTTGTTTAAATTATCCTGATATATTGAATGACCATCCCTAATGTGAGTTCCCCTGGTCTTACACCCAAAAGAGCTACTCAAACCTTTCTAATTTGCTAATGAACCATTTGCTTAAAATTACTTGGAAAAGACCTTTGGTCAACTCAGAGAATAGTCATAGCTGGGATTTTCACCACTCTCCCCACGTTTTAGTGAGGTGTTATCAATACCAACTAAACAATACCAACAAGGGCTTTCAAAGCAGGGTACTTTTTCGAGTTAAATGAAAGACAATTTGGGGTTTTCTATATTAAGAGCAGAATGTAGGAACGTTTTTTGCCTTTTATTACATTTATGTATCAATAGGCCAGGTTTTTGGCTCAATATTTTAGATCAAGTTCACATTGCCCAAAATTGGAACCATGAACCCTGTCTTTCAAACAGTCACCCAGTTGAAGTTTTCATATCCCTGTAGTTAATATCAAGATCTGTAACAATTTCTTCTGACATTGTACTCAGAAACCTAAATGACTATTTCTATTCATCTTTCTCACTTTTTCCCCCACTCTGTGTGTCTAATTTCACCATCTCTCACTAATCACGATCTTTTAAAAAATCAAAATCAGTGAAGAGAAAAGAATTGTTGTTTCTGTGTCAGCCTCTGCATTGAACACAAAAAAAGACACTTGCAACACTGACCATTCTCTTGTTTTCTGTGCGAATATAAGCACTGTGTTGTTTTTTTAGTGTTTCATCCTTCTCTCTTCCTCGACTTTAAAAAGCAGTTTTGCATAGTCATGCTGTTCTACCCTTTCACTTACATGTTTATTTCTCGAGATTATTTCTAAATATCAGCCCTTCTGTTTTTAGGGTACCCATTATTGAGGCAGGTGAAAAGCAAAGTTGTATAAAAGTCTTAAGTCAAGTTGCAGTAGGGATGCACTTAGCAGAGTTCTGGGGCCACGCATGAAACAAACAATTGTGTTTACCTGCAACTAGCATTTGAAAGAATCTTCCAATATCAAATCCTAAATATCATCAACTTTTATTTTGGCTTTGAAATTCAAGAGACTTTTAATAATAATACAAGTTGTCTAACAATCAAATTCAGTTTCGGTTTATAAACATTTTTGAACACGTGTTTTGTGCCAGTGGCATTCCTTCTTTGCTAGTTTGACTTTCTTCTGCCTTTGTGGGTGAAGGTGCACTTGAAGTCTCAAAGCAAGTTGAGTATATCTGAACCTGGTTTATGGTCCAGCTGTACTTAGTTACTTAAAATAGTTTTGAACATCCTCCCATCGCATATGCTTTAGAACTACTTTTGAGGATGAAGATTGCTATAATAATGTAAACAATTTTAATGTTTTGTCAATTACTCTAAATTTTTTATAATCTACACGTTTTTCAATATTTCTAATTTTTCAAAATAACTAAATTTTTCAAAGTAACTGTAGGTTTTTTTGCCTCTAAAATTTTCAGTTTTCCCCCAGAATCTTCACTCCTGCATATTGAATAGAAACGGGGGAACACATTTGCTCAACATGTGCTTCTAGTGACAAGATATGGTAGGTATGAAAAGGAGAGGGGTAAAGAAAAACAGGTGCCGTGCCAGGGGGATATATATATTTTTTCTCATCTACTTTATTGAGGAATAATCTGCATGCAATAAACTGTATCAGGGAGTTTTGACAGCTGTGTATACCTATGAAACCCCCACCACAATCGAGAAACAGAATGCTCCCACCAACTCCTGGGGACGCTTTTATGAATGATCATGGACATGGACAACTAGATTTTGCACCACATAATGATTGAACTGTGCCTTCAGTCAATATAGAAAGGGAGGGAGGACCAAATAGAGAGCAGTGCTTTTTACTTCTTGTGGTAGGTTGAATTGTGTTCCCCCAAAAGATACTTCCAAGTCCTAACCCCTGGTACCTGTCTCACAAACTCAGAGAAGGTGAACTTATTCGGAAATAAGGTCCTCCCAGATGGGATCAAGTGAAGATTAGGTCACACTGGATTAGTGGATTAGGGCGGGTTCGAACTCCAAGGACTGGTGTCTTTAGAAGAGAGAAGAGAGGGCAATTTGGATACAGGCACATACACAGGGAGAAAAGCCACATGAAAATGGAGGCAGAGAGAGACTGGAGTGCAAGAACACCAAGGATTGCCAGCAACCACCAGAAACCAGGAAAGAAGCATGGAACAGACCTCTCTCAGAGCCTCCAGTAGGAACCAACCCTCCTGACACCTTGATTTTGGACTTCCAGCTTCCTTAACTGTGAGAGAATATATTTCTATTGTTTTAAGCCATCCAGTGTGTGGAAAATTGGGATACTTCTTAAGCATATCATGACTCAACTTGGTTCTCGTTCTTTCTTTTTTTTATTTTATTTTATTTTATTTTATTTTATTTAGTTTTATTTTATTTTATTTTATTTTAGTTTTAGTTTTATTTTATTTTATTTTATTTTTACATCCCTCACACCATGAAACCCCCTCCCCCCATCCGTTCTTTCTAACCATTTAATAAAACCCAGAGCCAAGGAATTAACTGAGCAAAAAGCAATCTCAGAGAATGTAAAAATAAAGAAAAAGAAAGACTAATGAATGCTGGTCAGTGCTTCATTTTAAAAGAAAGGAGAAGAATGATCGATCAGATATCCTGCCTAGGTATGGTGACATCATTGTCATAGCAGCAGCTTCGCTGCAGCTGTGTCCCACGTGTGGTTCTAGCCCTCTTTCAGGATGGCGTTCACATGTCCCCTTGGGAAACTTCTGTCCTGCATTTGTTTCAAGAAAGGTGTTTGGGGCTTGGTTTTGTAATTGATGGGTGTCACACAGAAATGTATCACTGACTGAAGCCATAAAGAGACACTCAAATTTGGAGAACTGTGACGCTTCAGTTTACCTTTTTTCATGTTCAATTCACTCTGCATTAAAGGGGCTGAGTGCACACCTGAGTCGCCAATGAGTTGAAATGGCAGAACAGGCTCAAGAGAAATGCCTTTAAAAGAACATAAGGGGGCTGATCAAACTCTTCAGCAGGCATGGAAAACCAAAGCCCAGTAAGGTTTTCTCTAGAGAGAACCTCCAGAGATCCAGTTGAAAAAGCAGAGCTGCTCAAGTTCATAGCTGCATGCCCTTCATTTGCCTCCTGTACGATTTATTGGGAATTCCTCCGCTATTTTTCACAGTTCACTGCTTTGTGGCGTGACACAGATTAGAGACATACCAAAGAACTCCCACCCCCCTTTAAAGATATACGAATGAAAACAAGGCACTCACAGATTGTAATAAGCAGGTTGTGGATCAGGGAGCTAAACTTAAGGGGTTTCCCCCTTTTAAAATAGAAATGGCTTCATAAAGCAGTGTCAAGGAGTTGGCAAATGCAAACCACTGGAAGTTGTTGAAGGTTTACTGAGCAGTGGGGAAAACCCAGGAGTGAGAATCATCCTCTAACTGTTAGTACAGGCTCAGCTACTAACTGACCCAGGCAACTCACCTCGTGCAAAACAAACCTCTACTCACTCCCCAAGTCTTGACTGAAACACCATTCGTTTGAAAAGCTCTCCCTGACTTGTCCCTCAGCTAAATTAACTCCATGTTACATGCTCTCTTACTCTCAGACCTTTCCTTCATGATAGCGCTTATCAAAATGATAACTAGATGGTACTCATTAGTGCAGTTATGTATATTCAAGCTCTAACATCCCCAAGATCATACGTTTCATGAAGCAAGAGGCATCACTGATTGATTTCACCTGTATTCCCAGTGCTAGACCATCTCATACACATAAGAATAACAGCTCAATCAATAATCATAAATTGAAAAAAATAATCATACATCAAGCTCTCAGCCCCAGTATCTTCATCTGAAATGTGGCTCTTCAGGTCCCTGATGGCTCTCGCCTTCCATGTCTCAGAAAACTTGGAATTATCCTCAAGGAATCAGTGGGAGGTATCTTGATTGATTTGACTTGTTATGGAAGGACTAAAATAAGCAATAATGATACAGGCATCTGCTTATCAAAACTATTGATATTTCATTAAATGCATTGCCTTTGAGTTGGACATCTCCAAGTCTCCTAAGTGGTGTGTGTGTGTGTGTGTGTGTGTGTGTGTGTGTGAGAGAGAGAGAGAGAGAGAGAGAGAGAGAGAGAGAGAGAGAGAGAGAGACAGAAGGAGACAGATGAATCAACCTTGGGTAATTTAATTCTTCAGAGACTCAGTTCTTCCTCTCATACATGGAACTATAGCTATAAAGATGTAAAACATTTAGTACATTTTCTGACACAAAACAAATAATAACTGTTACCTATTATTAGTAAAATTTGTCAGCATGGATTATAGGCACATAGTATGGCTCGTCTAGACTTGTCTACCGTGTTTCCCCAAAAATAAGACCGGGTCTTATGTTAATTTTTGCTCCAAAAGATGCATGAGGGCTTATGTTCAGGGGATGTCGTCCTGAAAAATCAGGCTAGGGCTTCTTTTCTGGTTAGGTCTTATTTTGGGGGAAACACGGTATCTGTATGTACCATCATAAAATCAAATACCTAATAACAATAATAGTAATAATAGCCAATTCTTAATATGCATCAAGTGCTTTAACATGGGTTATCTTATTTAATCCTCACAACTTGATGAGGTACTTATTATCTTCATTATCCAAAGGAGGAAATTGAGTCACTAAAAGATTAAAATCTTGCCTAAGTGCGTTACTAAATGGTAGAGCCAGGCTTTTCCCAAGTTAGCTGGTCAATGACAGAGCCAGTAAACTAATTCCCAAAACACAATACTAGGTTTTTTAAATGTAATACTGGGTTTTTTAAATGTTTTCTATGGAAGATGTGTGACACGCGGAAAAGTCATGATAATCTCTCCATTTGTACCATCTAGACCACGTAGCCACGACTGAGGGTGGGTGGGCGTGGGAGTCAGGTGTGGAGGAAGGGAAGGAGGGCTTAACATTTCCCAAGTGCCTATTCTGTGCCAAAACTTTACACAGATTACTTCTACACAATATTGCTGTGATATGAATACTCTTATTACCATTTTAAAAATCAGTGATTCACACATCTTTCCAATGTCAAAATTCATCTGCTTCCCGCTGTACTTCATGAATGTCTAATCTAACTGAAAAAGCAAAAAGATCACAGCCATCACGAACGGGAATGTCATACCCCTAACTTGAACTTGCCCTTCGCACTTTCTGAATGCAGATGGGAACTAGACAGCCGTAGCTCTGTTTCTCATGCATATTTTCAATTAAAAGAGTTCTAGCCTTCTCCCCTTCAGGGTACAGATTTTTTAGTCCGGTATCACTATCTAGTGCTTTAAACATTTTGTTTGGGGCATTTTTCACGTACTGCATATTCCTCTTAAGTTGTGAAGTCCCAAACTAGACACAGTGCTCTCACACAGAACAGATTCAAGCTATGTTTAGTGTGATTCATGTGTGCCAAATAAGAAGTTGAGTAGAATGCTTTTATTTACCTTTTATTATTTGCCTGATGCCCTTAAAGTGCTGGTAAGTATACATCAAACTCTTGTTATCTATAATGTGAAGGGAGGCCAATCCTGACAACCTGGGTTGTAAGGCTATGAGAAGTTACAGTTACTAAATTCCCTTTTATTGTTCAGAACAGCTCCTTCTGCCCAAATGAGCTCTCATCAATGGAAAGTCTGTACTTGAGCCAGATGATCCTTGGGGCATTTCCAAATTGCATGGTGGAGAGAACAGTGTCTTGCTAAATGGAGACTGATCTGATAAAGCAGAGGGCCAAGAAATGATCTATTTGGCTCAAGCCTGTGATACAAGGTAGATCATTAAGATAATGGAAAAAATACGTTTAAACTACTTGAGAGCCTGATTTAAGGAAATAGTTAACGTTGATTTGACTGCATAAACCTTTTTAGTCAAAAGTCCTGAATTCTAAACACCCCATAATATCCTTTGTTGACAGTGAGCATTTCCATTGCAGTAACTGCCTAGGCAATCTTTTATGTTTCAGTGTGTCTTCCAATCTACATCTCTATCTGACCTAGTTGTTAGCACCTCCACCAGCAATGAGAATCATGGAAGTAGAAGCACAGCATCTAGTCCATTTGCTTAAGAAATGGAGAAAGCTATGGCACAGAAAGGACAAGTGACATGCCCGTGATACAAGAGACTGTCTTCCATTCATTGTTTTTTACCCCCAGAGGATTCCACAATTCCCGATACAAGACAGGCACTCATGAAGATGAAAAAAAATGAATGAGTGAATGAATGAAAAATTAATGGAATTCTTGGCACCTGACACACTGAGGTCACCCTCCATAACATTATTCTGAATTACAAGGTGAGATCAAACAATACAGAAAATTTTTAAATAAAAAAAATTTATTACAGTAAAAGACACATTGCCATTAATCTCCCTCAAACTACTCCCTCTAACTTCAAACACATTTATCCCATCGTTCTTGCCATTTTCTGAAGCAGTTCTGGAAGTCCTGTTTCGTGATTGTTTTTGGTTGCTCTGTCATGGCTGCCTCGATGTCCTGAATCATTCTGACTTTGGGGAAGAATCAGAAGTCGCACGGAGCCAGATCTGGTGAATAAGGTGGATGAGGACACACCGTAATGTTTTTATTGGACAGAAATTGCCGTACCAGAAGTGATGTGTGACACAGAGCATTGTCATGATAGAAGATGATGTATGGCACACCTTAAAACACACCTTCTCTTAACTGTAGCTCACACCCAACTGACTGCACTGAACAAGCTGAAACTTGTCCCACACTGTTACTAAGATTCGTTAGGCCACTTCCCATATTGAAGATCCCTGCCTTTCCATTGGATCGCACTCGGCAGCAGCATTCACCATATTGCTTGATCATAACAGAAAGGCTCTGTGTCACACATTGCTCCTGGTACAGCAATTTCTGTCAAACAAAAACATTATCCTGGTGGTGTGTCTTCATCCACCTTATTCACCAGATCTGACACCATGCAACTTCTGGCTCTTCCCCAAAGTCAAAAGACCATGAAAGGTAAATGTTTTGAATCAATTCAAGACACCTAGGCAGCAAGGACAGCACAACTAAAGACACTCATGAAAGAGGACTTCCAGAACTACTTCAGAAAGTGGTAAGAATGATGGGATAAGTGTGTTCAAAGTGACAAGGAGTATTTTGAGGGGGATGAATGGCAATATGTCTTTTACTGTAATATATGTTTTTTTTTATTTAAACATTAATTCACTGACTTCAGTTCATTTTTTAAAACATCTTTATTGAGATATAAGTTACATACCATAAAATTCACCCATTTTCAGCTCAGTTCATTTTAACTCAATTTCGGCAAATAGTGCTGAGTTATATATATTTATTTAAAGTCTGCTTAAAGATTTTAAATGGAAAACGAGGTGAATATGCACAGTTAAAACTAGTTTTGGAATCCATGTTTTGATTTCTTTATTAATGCATAACTTGAAACCGATTGAGAAATGAGTATATTTTCCAAAATATATATTGGCTATAACTAAAAGAGGTTTTTCGGTACATTTTTAACTTAGTAGAGAAATAGTCACAATGATGAGGCGATTGCTTTTTTGAGTCAGAATCTTGCTAGAAAAAAAGAGCTTCCAAAGGAGAGTCATGCAATTTTCCAGTGATTGACCAGATGCAGAGGCTGAGACTTCTAAAGAGAAGCCAGATGGATTTATTATTACTGATTTCCAGCACGATAAAGTATTTGTTTTCACAGATTGCTTTAGTGTGCTGGTTTCACATGTACTATTGTTTTAAAAGGCAAATTTAAAACACTGGAAATGAGAGGGCCAGATAAAACATAATCTCAAACTGCCCTGGAGGGACAGAGTAATTAATTGATGAAAGGGACCTGGAGCCCCTTTCTGCAGCGCTTGACAGGCCAGAGCCCCAAGGACTATTTGGTTGGTTCCTCTCTTTCTTTGAAAAGATTTAATATGGTCAATCAGCTTCTTTCTCTTCTAAGAAAGCAAATTACTACTCTAATGCAGAATATCATCAGGTTTTTAAAGGGAGGCATTGAACTCAATGAAACTTTCACTTGATAAGATTGAAATCCAAATGAAAGTAACCTGCTGGTAAGAAAGACCTTCTCTGTTCTACTGTTCAAGTACTAAAGGAAAGGAAGGAAATGAGACTTCTCCCAATATATTAGCCTCTTTTGTGTAGCAACTACAGGACACCTTGTTAATACTGATTTTCCTACATGACCTTTCTCGAGAAGCAAATTTTGGCACAGATATCCTGACTAATGTGACCCAAGTCAGATATACTACTTAGTTTTCAATAGGTCGGTCTGAGTCTCCAAATTCTTGTCAAAGCATCTCTTGAGATAGTTCACCTCTAAATGGGTGATCATGGCTTTAAATCTCTAGACAGACAGTCAACAAATATTGAGCAACCACTTATATACCAGGAATTCTCCTACATGCTGGAATATAGCAGTAAACAGGAAAGAAAGTGTTGCTACCTTCAAAGAGCTTACCAAACTTTAAAGGGAGGCACATGACAAACACAGAAACAAGTTAATATATAATTTCAAGAACTAATATATGCTACAAAGAGTAGAAAACAAAGGTGCTGGCGGACTGCTTTAGCTACAATGGTGAAAAAAGACCTTTCTGAGGAGATGGTAGCCAATCTGATTTGTAATTTGCCTGAAGGGAACTCAGACTAGGACAATAAAGCAAGGCAAATGGTGGTGACCCTGAATACCAGAAGCAACCAAGGCCAACAGAAAGGGTGAGCCTGAATAACCCCGACGCTTTCCCAAAGGCATGCTTCCCTGTCCTGATGAGAAAAAGCAAAATGGGGCTTTTCTTGAGAGCGCTGTTTTCAGGCTTTCATCACTTGCCTGGGGTTAATCCACGGGCTCTCACTTTACGAAGGCCAGGTATTCCAATTCAACCTACAGATCTATAACCTCTCTGAAAGGACAGTACTCCTGTGACTTAAAAAAAAAAAAAACTCTGCAAAAAATACTCACTTACACTCAAACGCAATTTCCAGAACTAAATATAGTTTTGGCATGTGTGCCACTGGCTGACAGCCTGCTCACATTTGCCTTTAAGGGCACGGGCGCTTTCTAGTTCTCATGCTTTCAGACACTGCTGTCAGTTGGGTTCACAGCCCTGCAGGAGCAGTGTTTCAATGACCTCCCATGTTTTCATTAATTCTTTAAAAACCTACACAAACATTGTTGTTCAAATTAGGTTTTGCAAACCTTTGCCCTTGTGCTTTTTTTTCTTTCGCAAAATCCTAAATTTGGTGCTTAGACTAATTTGACCTCAAAATATATCATCTTTTAAATAAATACAAGACTTGACAAGGTCCAGAAACTGGTGCTGAAATGGAAGTCAGAATCCTCTCCAGTTTTCTGAGGCCAGGTCAACAGAGCTACAATTATCCCAATAACTCATGGGGAAAATAAAACACTCTATTTTGGGGAAGGAAAATAAACATTCAAGGGGACTATCTATTTTTGGGGGATCCACGATAGAGATCTTGATGAGTGTTACCCAAATTTTTCATCTGCCCAAATCTTTTGAGGTATTTTCTGGAGTCTATTTCACCTTGGGCTATAAAGATCAGCTCTAGTGTCACGAGTTCTTGGTCATAAACATCCAAGAAAACTCAAATGATTAGCAGTCAATAAACTAATTATACGTAACTCCAAGATTAAAGGAACTACTCCTGACTCCAACTAACCAGTTACTTTGGTCAAATCTCTTAAGTAACTGCAGCCCCTTTAGCTTGCTAGTCTGATGGTGAGGATGATGATAAAAGTCAGCCATTTTTGTTCATGCACTCATCTGCAATTGAGTGAGGATTATGTAAATATCAAATGTCAATGCCATCATAGTAGAATCAGTTTTTTAAAGAAAATATACATGTGTTTTACAAAGCAAAGCTTAAACATATAACTTTCATTATTTGTTAGACTTTGGAGGAAAATTTGCAGAACACAATTTCTAAGCTGTTTGCTTCATTATTTCCACAGAAACCACAAGGGGAATTAAATAGGAGAGCTAAGCAGTTACATGAAAAACTCACATGGAAAAATAGCAGCTTTTTAAATGAATTTCCTGAGTATTCATAGCACTGTAAAGATGATAGAAGAATGCTTTTTAAAAGTGGGGCTGAACCAAGCAAGATTAATGATGATACTGACTTTTGGAACATATAAAGTTTATGTATATCAGTGGATTCATCCCAGGGCCAGCTTCTTTAGCCCAATTATCTATGAGATTCAGACATAAATTCATAGTTCCCAGAAAGATAATTGTTTAGAATAAAGACTAAGAGCTGAGAGGAAGGTGGGTGAGGGGAAGAAATTCCATCAACCCAGATTGTTTCCTCTCTACCCAATTGTGCTTTTAGGAATAGAAACATGGGAAGGGAGGGAAATAGAAAGGATGGCGGGTCAGAAATTGCAGGCTCACAGGTTGCAACGGGGTTTGCACCTTCTCAGGAGGAGTGCAGAGAGGTGCAGTGAGAGATGACAAATGAGATAGCTCTCTCAGTCCCCCTGTTAGAAGCAGGACTGGCTGTGGAATATTGCAATGCTAGACAGTTTACATTGCTTTCTTCTTCAAGGACCACCATCCAGCAAATCATACAAATAGCAAAGCCTGTTTGAGAGGAATTCAAGAGCAAAGAGCATGGATGACGGGTTTGAATTCCAGCTCCGCTCCTTACCAACTCTCTGCCTCCATTTCCTCCACTAAAAATTGGGACAATAGCCATCTTTGGTCCTGGACTATTATGAAAATTCACTGAGTATTAACTTGTAAAATGCTTAGAACCGTGCCTGACACATGGTAAGCACTCAATGAGCATTTCTTAAATTAATAAGTACAATTATGCTGAGCATTCTTCATTCTGTGCTTTGGTAGGTTTATCTGCTGATAGAAAACAGGAAGTATTTCTGATTGCTCATTTGTACTTCAATTTCTTTCTTTCCAAGTGTTTCTGTTTCTAAAGAGCAACTCATTATAATATTTCCATTTATTTTTGCAATTCTGGAAAAATTCACTAATAAAAATTTACACTCCCAATTCTTTTTTTTTTCCCCTAAAATGAAACAGTCTTCAGAAAGTTGATTAATTCCATGATGGCCACCCAATATATTTTTTCTGCATAGCATGTACACACAATGCATTATAGGTACTGAGGACTTTTTCTCCTCTGTGAACTGCCCTGACTTTCTTTCACACTGGGGCTTACTAAAAATCCATTTGTGATTTTATGGAAACATTGCTAATGAATGGTGCTGCTTTCTAAGTTGAACACATTTATTCTGTGGAAAATATAAGTAACATTTGGCATGGAGAAGAGCAGGAAAATTCTGAGAAATAAACCAAAATATTTACATATTTTTCCACAAAAGATGTGCACCAATGATCGTAGGATATATAGGAAAATGAGCTTTGCCCTCAATGCTAAGACTTACATTCATTTGCAACAACATAAAAGATGCCATAAGCTTTCCCTTTGTTACTGAGCCACCACAAAAATGTGAGTTGGGTGAACTAAGTGTGTTCTTAGCACTATCTTTAGCTTCTAGTATGGTGGTCCTTGTTGGAGCCAGACTTCTCTTGTTAACTCAAAATTTTTTTGGCAAAATGTAAAATAGCTGTTTTATTATTCTTCAAATTTTGGAAAAGACAGTTTCAAGTTAATACTACTCTTTGAATTTATTCTGTTTCTTACACTACTTTGCTTTTTGTCTATTTGCCTGGTATTCTTCTACCTTTAATTTGAATATTCTGTGAATGATTTATGTTGGATACATTTTATTCCCTCAAACATATTTTGATGCCATTTTTTTTCTCACCGAGAAAGTACTCTGAATGGAATTGTACTAAATTTCAGGAAAGGAACTGAACAAAATAATTGTTCCACTACGATAATTTCTTATAGATTTAATTCTAGGGTAGTAGGTGATATAAAAGAAAAAATAAGAATAGATTTTCCTCCTAAATAATAATCTGTAATGTGTCCCAATTATTTTTCTGAATATATGTACATATATAAACGTACATGTAGACACACACATGTATACAGACATACATATATATGCACATGTAGATACGCAGATGTTATAAATATGCCTACTCAGGTTTTTGCTGTATATACTATTTTCATAATGGTTTGGAAGATGAAGTAACTTCTTTTCAATGGGTGAAGTCAGGGGACTTGAACACAAGCACTTTAAAAAGTTCACCGTCAGCTCTCAAAGAGAAAGACTGGGTGATCAGATCCCAAGACCATAAGACACTGAGGCAAGTTTCAAAGAACATGACTCTTAACTACCATTTCTACTGTAAGCAGGCCATGGTTTGGCACATTCTGTTACAGAAAATATCTAGTTTACTCGGAAAGCTGAGACAAAAGAGCTGAGGAAAGCAATCTGGCACATTCTGTTACAGAAAATATCGAGTCTACTCAGAAAGCTGGGACAAAAGAGCTGAGGAAAGCCATCCGAGGTCCAGTCACTAGCCAAGTACCCTTCCTCCTGAGGGATGCTTGCCTACTGGGCGTTAGCATACACTCACTGCTAAAGGTGCACTGTTCCCCAGGCATTGTTCCTATCCTGTGCCCAAGGCCAGGAACCTGCTGCACGCAATCACAGAAGCAAGTCCCACAAGACCTTGACACCAAGCTCCCTGGCAAATGCCCTTCCAAGGACACAACGGGCAGCCTTCCTTAGCCCGCAGGAGCTCATACACGTGCAGATCAACTCTAACTGCTCCTTCCAGAGCTCACCATTCTCCTTACCTTCCTTTGTAGAATTCCTCCCAATAGCCCTCTCTGAGTCAGTTTAGGCTGCTAGAACAGAGTGTCATAGACGGATGGCTTAGAAACAACAGCAATTCATTTCTCACAATGCCAGAGGCTAGACATCCAAGTTCATGGTGCCAGCATACTCACGTTCATACTCACGTGTGAGGCCTCTTCCCAATTGTGTAAGGCTGTCTTCTCATTGTGTCCTTCCATGGCAGAAAAGACATGAGAGCATTCTGGGGTCTTTTTGATAAAGGCACTAATCCCATTCATGAAGGTCCTCCTAATAGCATCACATTAGGGGGTAAGATTTCAACATATGGATTTGGGGGGAACACATTCATTCCATTGCAATTCCAAACTGCACGTTCAGGGTGAATGCAGATTGATTTGGACCATGACTTTTGACTGGACTATTCCACTGTTTCCATTTTCAGGGGACTCTTTGAACACCCATCAGTGCACATAGCAACAGTTGCCTTCTAGGGAATATAACTACTAATGGGAATTACAGAAGTTAAATAAAACTATATGTTCTTTCTATCACTGGCTAGAAAAGGACAAGCGAATGCTTTTCCTCTACAACGATTTTTTTTTTTATTTTAGAAAATAAAAATAGCATATATTTTGCCCATCTCACTTCTGGCACAATGAGAAAAGACATAAGCTTCATAATAAAAGATTTTTTTGAGAGTAATCTCTAGTCCACCATTGGGGAGGGGGATGGAAAGCAGTAGGCTGAAAGGATTAGAGGTAAAGGGTCAGCCTAGAGAAGTTGTTTAGGGATTCCAGGATTGTCATAGAGAAGTGTAATTCACATAAAATGGAACTGAGGGGAAAAGCATACTGTTTAGCATAGAACTTACAAGGCTCTGATCAGCGCAGGGAGACATGCCTCCCCTGAAAAAAGGAGAACTAAATCTCCTCCAGCTATGAAGTGAATAATAACTTAAACCATTTTGAGGTTTAAAAATTCAGTATTTCCTTTTTTTTGTGGTTGCACATTTTTGAACTGATTGAAGATATGGGGTGTTAATTAGGCACATTCTCCCACTAAAGTGAAATAAAAGCATCAAAGAGGGAAGGAGAAGGAAAACACCAAGGGAACACAGTTGACACTAGTGTACAATATGGTGGACCAAAACAAAACTCTTGCAAACCATTTGCAAGACTAACAATGTTAGTCAGAATGTAAAATAGCCAAATGACCAGGTTTATTTCAAATAACGGAATTTTAGAACCACAAATTATCTTGGCATCACTATAACCCATCTTCCCTCAATCACTGAGGAAACTGAGCTAGGTTTAGAGTCTTTATATCTAGGGTTCTTGTGTCCTCCTCTTCAGACCAGCTGGGTTGTCCTTCCCTTGTGTATCCAAAGAAAGTAATAAGGCTAGGCTCTCTTTCCACTCACCAGCGCCTGGCCCTGCTCCAGTATTTTTCAGGATTTGTGGCTGGCTGCATTGTAGTGGTGGACTCCTGTTACTCCTCACCTACACTTCTAATCTGGCATCCTCAGTTCCCTCTCCAGGCTGCTTGCTACCGTTATCCTCAGACTACTCTGCCCAGCTGGCATGCACAGAGTCTCATCTTCCTTGCCATAGTGCAATTCAAAGAAGTGCCGTGTTGTGTTGCAAAGTCTACCAAAGATTGAAAAAGGTGGACAACTGCCACACAGTCCCAGAAATCACTTAAAATTGGGTATCAACACTCTCCTGGGTTTTCTCAGCTATAGCTGTTCTAGAGAAGTCTCTTATTGACTCTCTTTCCATAAGTCTCACCCTCTCTCGTCTTCCCCCAGTTCTAAGACCTCAAATTGATCTCATCCAAAGCACAAAGCAGGTAACTCCATCCTCCTCAAACTCTTGATCTGTGACTAGGTCCAGAGACAGACCTTTGCCGAGCCCAAGGGCTCATCAAGTGTTTTCCTAAACCAAAGAGCACTTCTTTTCTTGAATTCTATCTCCTAGCATATACAAGACTGCAGTTTTAAAACACAGCCCTGTGTTTTCTCTCAGATCATGGCCATATTAAACAAAATGAAAATCAGACACATCGACATCATCAATTCATAAGCCTGCTGCTCAACTTTCGGAGCCATTGGTAGTTTACAAATTCATTTTGCTCCCTGGATACCTCTCCCACCCACTCTCACCACCAGAGTGTCTGGACCTGGCTCTTACACTCTCACCCGTGACTCTGACCCCTGCCTCCTAAACTTGTCTCCCTGACACCAGCGTCTTCCTCTTCCAATTGTATTCACCTGGCCATCAAAGTTTTGTTCCCAAAATTCCAACTTTATCCAGAGGCTCTCCCAGTTCATCACCATAACGACCATCACCAGCTCTCAGAAGCATGTGTGGTCTTCATTAGCCATAATCTAGCCCTAACTTAGCATTCCATCCTCACATCCTTCCACTCTCCTAATGACAGCGCCTGGCGGCTCTTTTCACACGTTGGTATCTTAAAGGGGCTTCTTCCTCTTTTTGGAATGTGACCTAAGACTTCCTTAAAAATGTCTAACACATAGACCGGCTTTAAGATACAAGGCCCAGTTTGAAAGTCACGTCTCTGAAGTCTTCCTCTTGGTTGTCATAACCTTCAGTACATGCCTTCACGACTACATTTGCCACATTATGTTGTCAGTGTGGAAGTACCTCCTCTACTAGACTGTAAAGTAAAAGGAACACTGGCTTGGATTCATCTCAGTTTCCTAGTACTCAGCACAATACTTAGCTCTGAGCAGGTGCTCAAGAAATAGTCATTTAATTGAACTGAATAGCCTTAGTTTGGGCGAACCATAGCAAAAAAAC
The DNA here is from genome assembly GCF_964194185.1 of Rhinolophus hipposideros. NCBI lineage: Eukaryota > Metazoa > Chordata > Mammalia > Chiroptera > Rhinolophidae > Rhinolophus > Rhinolophus hipposideros. The sequence goes on along the minus strand of NC_138046.1, from coordinate 120,841,257 downwards.
AAAGCAAGATATTTAAGGTGCTGTGTTAAGCGTTTTGAATTTACTTCAATTTACATTTCTTTAAAATCAGGGAAGAGAGAAGACCCTGACTCATTTCATTCAAAACCAAGGACAGTAATGTTTCCTGGATAAATGTTGGGGAATTGGCTCTATTTACGAAGAGAAATAATTTGAATTGCTATCTCAAACCATTGTGCAAAAGTGACCTCAAAATGAATTAAAAATCCAAGAAATGAAAGATACCCATGGAAAACAAAGCAGTGATCGGAATTAAAAGTACATAAAAATGGACAGATCTTAAAAACACAGAGTTAAGTAAAATTGTAAGAAACAGAATTCAATCTAGAATACAACAACATTTATGGAACTTAAAATCATAGATATAAAAATACAAAACAACAATGAACATTTTTCCAGGATACATTCTCACCCAAAGACATATATTAACCACAGTAGGGCACAGAATAAAGAAGAAAATTAACAAAATAAAAGTGGAAAGAGACATTGCCTGAAATGATGATAATAGTGGACAATGAAAGAGGATTTTTCAAGGATACACTCATATTATGTAAAGACATATAATGAACCTGTTAGGGTGATGTAGTGTGAAAGAAAAATAAAGGGAAAATGCATATTTTTTAAATGGGTAATGTAGGAGATGGTATATTATGCACTGAGGAATATAAGTAACTCAGTTATGGATCTGGATTTAAATAATGCCGTTAAAAGCTTAAACAAATGCAAGAGAATATCCAAAGTTTGGTCTCACAAAACAATGGGTGTGGAGAGCAGCAGAGTGTGTCTTCATGGTGTGATGTGTTCTGGCATCTGAAAATCAGCTTGTGGCTCCTTTCTGAAGGAAGTGACATAGAACAGGTCAGGGCGGACAGAAGATTCTAGTTCCTACTGTGTCTGGGACTTGTTGGGTGAACTCAACCAGCCACTCCACTCCCCTGGGCTTTCTTCCTTATCAGAATGTCACAGATAACTATACCAATGCCTCAGCACAAAGTGCTTTGACAGAGCAAGCAGAAGGGACTGGACCTTACAAATGACTCATTTCCCTCCAGATACTAAATATGTTAAACAAACTCTGGAGACTCTATCTCCCAGGTGGACAGTCGTGCCTGCCACCCATTGTCAGAAGCCTGCAGCTGTTGTATTAGAGTTGGGGGGGCGGAGGGAGAGAGTGAAGGAGAGTCCTAAGGAGGAGAAATGGCCCATCCTTGAACCCACCTAACTTATCTATTGAAGCTCACTTAGCTATCTGTGTGTCTTTGGGGCAGATCATCCAGATTTGGGGGTTCTATGGTCAATATAACCCAGACCTTCTCAATTAATAGACACACTTAGCCCCCATTTCATCTTTGGAGAATGAGGTCAGATGGAGGTCATGTGATAACAGCCTGAGACCTACATTTCAAGGACTTGAGGACAAGACGGTCCCCATGCAGGAGGGCTGCCCTAGAAATTTCCTTCCTGTTTTGATTGAAGAGAAATTGTTAATCGTTTTTGTGGGACCAAACAGAAGGTTCACCTGTTTCACTCATCTGCCAACATAAACAAGGAAAATCCTCATTCTTTTATACAAAACAGTTCATCTGGATTTATTAAATATTATTGCTATTTTGACACAGTTTGAAGTTAGTATGTCCTACAATTTAGACTGAAGTTAAATATTTATAAAATGTGGGAAATTAATTGTTAAAAGAATGCCAAAATTACTTGTATTCAGACAAAGAGAACAATAATTTTTTAACCATGAATAGTTTGATCTGCTGAGTTAAAAACAGCAACTCTTCCAGAAGTACACTGAAGAAAACTGACGCTGAAGTTTTCTCCTGAGCTGTCACTGATAATACCTTATTCATTAGCTCATACAGCTGTATAACATGCAGTGTGGACAGGTGAGTGACGAATGGAAAAAATCTTGAAGGAAAGAGAAATCAACTGTTGAAATTACAGGACTTATATTCTAGAGTTGGGCCTAGAACTCAAGCCTGACCTGATCTTCGAAAACTGGATTGATCTTATTGCTTTATGATACCAATTATTCTGTCTATGCAGGAATAAGAAACCAAAGGTATATTATTATTGATACAAAAATTCCTGATTTTGAGCTAAAAATGTACTCTCTGTGTTGGCAGATGGAGGGACAAGTTGCAAAGGGCTTGTTCACGTTTTGTCATTGACAGCGTGTGTGTTGTAATGCACTTCGACATTGGTCACATGAAGATAAGGCAAGCAAGGAGGAGGGGTTAGCAAGAGAAGAGAAGTAACTTTATCTTTGACCTATTAAGTGACTTTTTGAAACCAGAGTCATCAGTTTAGGGTCGTCTGTGGGGAAGGGCCAGGAAGTGATAAACAAAATCAATGATGGAATCCTAATGAAAAAGCACTGCTCTGTGAGCTACTTAAGGAGGAAGACTGGATACAAATGTTTACCTTGTCAACATACATACAGTACTGGGACAAATCACTTTCTAGACGGCATGTACAGTCACGTGATGTTCATGGTGCCATAAACTTGAAGTGATTAATAAACCTGCTACTGAATTTACACTCTTCCACTCAATTGACACAGTCATATTCTGACAGCAGAAAGCACTTTTGTGCTGTGAAGCATCAGGAAGGAAACAGTGGTGACATAAACTGAAGTAGATAAATCTGATGGCTCTGGTACCACTGACGTTATCCCTTGCTTACCGTGAGAATGAGGAAAACCAAACTCCCAGTTCCAGCTTATTGGCTAGAACTCATTGGCAACATGTGACCCTAATCTGGAAAGACAAGCACAGAAAAAGCTTCTAATATACAGGGATTAATCATCTTCTTGGACATGGAGAATCTTTTATAATTATTATGGGTGTGTGCCATTTATTTAAATATCACTTGGATACTGAATCTTAAATAATAAACTAAAGACAATAGTGCATACCCCAGTCTATTGCTACCTTGTTTAATGGATCATTGAGAAGTATACTCTTCAGAGTAAGAGCCATATATTTTCTTTAACGTATAAGATATATTCAAGATATTTAACATTGATAAAATAGCTGCCATTTATTGAGCATCTACAAAGTATTAAGTGACTTTATTAAAGTTTCCTCTAACAAATATTAAATGTGTAATTCATCATGAGTAAGGTCATTTGATTTTCTTTTTAAAAACCTGCCACCTGACTAAGTTCTCCAACATAACTACCTGTGAAGGTGGTGTGTATTATGTTGCTATTGCTTAAAATTTGTGAAAATCCTTGGTACAAGGGGCTTCTGATGTCAATTTAGAATCGAATAACACTTGTTTCTTTACTTTAAGCTTATGTACTATTTTGGTTCAACTTATGTTTTTCACCTTAACTCATCTTTCTTATTATCAATGTTGATCCAAGTGGCTTTCATCTGAGTCAAAAATTAAACACATTGTCAAAGCACTCAGCACCACCTTGCTGGCATGATTTCAGAAGAGGCATCACCCAAATCTCTGGACAAAAGTATTGTCTCTGCCCAGTTTAATGCCTCCCCAAGTTTTGTCAAAGGGAATACCCGTACTTCTTTTACAGGAATAAATTCCGGTGAGGATGCCTACAAAAGATTGGGCACAGTGATTTGCAAGATAATCAAGGAGCTGTAACTCCCTATTTGCGCCCCTCATTCTCATCTGAGCTCCTTGTTTCCTATTTTACTGAGAAAATCAGAAGACTTCCTCCTTCGTGTCTCAGCACTAAATCTGTGCTGTGTCCTCTGCCTTCCAACCTCTCCTGCAGAGGACCTGTCTACACTCTACTCCAGTAGCTCTCATTAGCTTTGAATTCTCTGCGACATCTGTAGTTAGCCCTTTTTATATTCCTAATGAAGGAGGGGTGCTTTCGCTGTTTTATGAGTTTTGTCAGTTGCTTGTCACTACTGTTAGTCTTTTAAAATAAATGATTTGGCTTTTATTTTAATCTACTCTATCTTTCTTTTAATTTATGTTATCTTTACCACACTCATCCTTCTACATTCTTTGATCTTATCCTGTTTTGTTTATAACCTCTTAATTTGGAGGTTTCATTTATTTTTAGTCTTCTTTTCTAATATAAGCATCTGAATCTATATACTTCCCATTAAATACCACTTTAGCTGCATCTCCCAAATTTTGCATAGTATTTTAATATATTTAAATTATAAGTATTTTAAAATTTCCAATGATTTATCCTTTGACTGTATATTTTAATTTTTCTTAATTTCCAAAAGTGTGGGGTATACTTTTGTGTTGTTTTGTTTGTTCTTGGATTCTAATGTAGTTGTGATCAGAAAAGATTAGATAATGGTTTTTTGACATTTTTTTGCTGAGATTATTTTGTTATAGTATATAGTCAGATTTTGTAAAGTTCCACATGTGCTTAAAAATATATATACTGTCCAGTTGTTTTGTTTTATAAAGTCTCTCTCTCTCTCCCCAACCCATTTGTATATGACAGTTTGTTTATGATATATTCCATATTGTTATGGTTTTCTTCATCTGTAAATTGTTGAGAAGAAAAGGTGAAAATGATTGTAAGTTTGCTATTTCTCCTTATAATTCCATCAATATCTATGTTACAGATTTTGAAGCTATGTTATTAGACAATATAAGTTTTAAATTTCTGATGCATTAAACCTTTTGGTAATATTTAATGCCCCCCCCCAGTAATCTCTTATTTCTCTGAAGCAGGGACCATGTTTCATTCACCTTTGCATTCCCCAAACCTAGCACACTGCCTGGCACATAGTAGGCTCAATAAATGCTGAATGAATTCATGAATGAATGAGAATTGGGAGAAGGAGCATCAGTCCAGTGAAAAACTATTTTAAAAGGACGACAGGAAAGGGCAATGTTGATGCTGGGAGGACAAAGTGTTAGTTTGATAGGTGCAGAGAACTGGGTGAATTAGGAGTAAATTATGACACTCCATGAAAACCAAGCCTAGAATTTTATATTTGAAAAGTCTTAAAATGTGGAATCAGTAAGGACTTTTGACAGAAGACAAAAGTGATGAGAGAGGATTTTAAAGATGAATTTTTCATTAAAGCATAAAATTTAGAGATTTCTTCTGCCAATAATTGTCATAATTGAATATCAAATACTAATCTTATTAATCAGGTACAGGATTTCTATAAGATGGGAGCTCACCAAATCATACTTTTTAATACACAACCAAGTCTTTACCACCAGGGCTGGTCTAAACATTCTCTCTTACTTTTGGAGTCTCCGTTCTGCATTATATAAACATATTAAAAAAAAACCCACATCCCACAAGAAACATAATTCATTGCTGTAAAAAAAAGTTAAGGATTTTATAACTATATTTTATGATATTTGGCTGCAAGTAACTTTTGATTTATGAATTGGTTGTAATTTCTCAGCAGTCATAACTTACAGATGGTTTTAAAGGTAATGAAATGTTTATGGATACTAAATTTATTAATTATTGAAGTTGACATAATTTAGGCTTTGCAGACATTTAATTAAACATTTGTTCATTTCTGTTTTACAGTTCTCACTTTGTAGTTTTGATCCCACGAATTTAATTTCAAGTCTTGAATATTTTTTAAATCCCTGAAGAGCCCTAAAGCCCTAATTATATGCTCATGGGACATAATGAATAAATTGGCCCTACCTCTACCCACGCCTGAATTTAATCCTGCATCAAGAATATGATCAATCATTTTTATAACCATAGAAACAACTGGCAACAACAATCACTATTATATCACATAGGCTGCTTTCTTCTGAAGGAAGCAGCCTATGTGATATAATAGTGAGTGTGCCAGTTTTGCTCTAAAGCATTCGGTAGGAACTTGTTTCTCATTTCTGCAATATTGGTACACACACTTTCTTTAGAAATGATCTTTGCTGCCCAAGTTCTCTTTGCTGTAAGGCTTAAGTTCAGACACTAATTGGCATGGATATTTAAAAAGATGTTATTACAAAGTATAAAGCAAAACAAGCTATCCTTGAGCCTAATCTAGTCTAGAGAATTCATCACCTCTTAGTTACCTGCACTGTGGCAAAGGGTGCTAAAGGCTGAGACTCCCAAGTGTTGAAAGAGTGGAGATGGTAAAATCATTTCCATCTGCTCTTCGGTGTTATTTTAGTCTTTATCTCAGATGTCCTGGGGACTTACAATAGTTTAAAATAATCACCCTGTGAAGATCTCATGGTCTTCCCTAATATGCATTCCCTCAAAGCACCTTTCTGATATTCTAATGTCAGAAAACCAAGCAATAACAGAAAGCAGAGTGGGTGTTCTCTGAAAGGTACAGAGAAGAAGGTTTTTTAGGACCTGCTGCATACCCGCACTTGACACCTTACCTACATCCTCTCATTTAACCCTCAGAAGAATACTATGCAGTCAACATCGGCAATAGGGTGTGAAAATAGTCTGGGTCAGACAGCTGAAGAAGGTGGCAGATGCTTTAAACCCAAGCTGTATCTAATGCCAAAGCCATGTCTTTGCACATCATCTCTGGAAATGGATTTTGGGGGTGGGGGTGGTTCATGCCATCCTAGGACACACATATCATGACGTTGATTACAATTTTAGTTTACAGCCTCTAGTAGGCTATTGAAAGATCCCATGTCCACTGACCCACTGATTCATTAGGTAAAGTTGGTGAAAATGTCAATAGTCTTGAATAATTGAAATCTGATTTTATTATTGATGTTTAATATTAATTAAAGTTAATTTATTAGTTATTATATTAATTGCATTTCTTTCTCCCATTTCCAAAGAGTTTGTTCAACTTCTTACAAAGTAAATCTGCTTGTCTTTTTCATATTAAGACTTGTGCAATTTTATTAGACATCGACTAATTTATTTGCCACTGGTTAAATAGATTACTGTAACATGCATGATTTCTTAAAATAGGAGCTCGAGTTATTTTTACTAAAATAATTCCTCCTTAGAAGTCCCATTTGCAAAAGTCTATTTCAGGCATGCCTTTTGAACTTATTTTTGATCTGTGTTTACTGTGTATCACTAGTCTTCTATTTATAGCTAGGGGATTAACATTCCCATGTTCCCTTTGACCTATTATTCCCAACATCTAATTCCTTCACTGAGACCTAATTAAATGTAAATTAAAGTATTTAAGAGTCCTAATTACATAAGTGATGTGGTTCGTGTTCAGTCAAAATTTGAACATCTTAAAGAACAGAAAGCTGATTTTATTTAGCCACAATTATATTTTGTGTAATGTTGAAGATTATATTAGTCTTGTGGGATATAAGAGCTGTAAAAACCAACTGACCCATTGGAGCAGCTAAGTAAATCTTCAAAGGGTAACTGCTTTTAGTGCTTTTCGGCTGCTATCACAGAATACCAGAGACTGGGTGGTTTGCAAATAACAGAAATGTATTGCTCACAGTTCTGGAGGCTGGGAAGTAGAAGATCAAGTCACCAGCAGATTCTGTGTCTGGTGCGGGCCAGCTTTCTGGTTCATAAATGGCCATCTTCTTCTCTTGTCCTCACATGGTACAAGGGTCAAGGATAGAAAGGGTCTTTTATATAAGGGTGCTGATCCCATTCATAAGGTGTCTGCCTTCATGACTTGACTTAATCTCCTCCCAAATACCCCACCTCCTAATACCATCACCCTGGGGATTAGGTTTCAATTTATGAATTGGGGGGGACATAAACATTCAGTCTACAGAAGTTACTAAGCATCTTTTAAGTATACAGAGGGTGCCAAAATATGTCTACACATTTTAAGAAAGGAAAACTGTATTAAAATTGTAATACTCAATATATACTGATAACAAAAGATGAATACAAGTCACGTTTGACTTCTGCAATGACAAGAGGTGCTCAAGAGTGGTTCCCATCAGCATAATTTTAATACAGTTTTTTTCTTTCTTAAAATGTGTATACATGTTTTTGGCACCCTCTGTATATTAAGAGGTTATGTAGCAGGGAAAGCTACGTAGAAGTGTTTTAACAAAGGATGAACCTAGATAGGCAGACTCTGCTAGTTGCCTACTCAATATCCACTCTCTCCTTCTGCCCAGGAGACTCATTTTCCCAGTCTGTCTTGGAGCAAGGGTTGGCCATGTGACACTAAGAGGATATGTGTAGCATAAGCCAGGGCTTTCAGGAGGTTCTGAAAAAGATTTTGCTCTCATGATTAAAGAAAACAGCAGGTATACGCCTTCCCCATTCTTACTGCCTTGAATACAAATACGAAGGGTGAAACTGCAGCCTCCATTTTGGGGCCATTCACCAACAAGCATGAGGGAAAAGCAAGAGAATCACAACCATGTTGGGCTTGATATCATGGAGCCACAAAACCAATGTTAGCAGCCATCTGTCAGCACTAGATTTCTTGATGTGTGAGAACAAATCCTGGTAAGACACTCTTAGCTGTTGTATTATGTGCAGGTAAATGCATTCCTAATGGTACACTTGTGAACTTTCTTTCCAAGACTTTGCCACTCCAAGTGTGCTCCATGAACAAGCAGCCTCAGTGTTACCTGGGATCATGTTAAAAATTGAATGGCAGACCCACCTCAGACTCTCTGGATCAGAATCTGCATTTTAACAAGATCCTTAAGAGATTTGTGTGCACATTCAAGTTTGAAAATCACTGTTCGAAGACATTATGGATACTGGGCGAGAAAAGAATATACTCTCTGCACACATACAGAGTAACGGTAATTTTTCCAAACGAGAAATTATAGGGGGAAATGGGGAGCAGGGGACTTAGTTTGAAACATTTGCCTGTATATCACTTTCTATCTGCCAGACATTTATACCTGTATTATTAACTGCAGTTTATAGTCATTACATCACTTAAACCTCAGAGATAGTAAGCATTTACTCATGGATCCACATGGTATAGATGAGGACATGAGGCTTAGAAAGTGAAATAATCTCCAGAGTCATCCAGAATTGCTGTTTTGAACCTAGGTCTTCCTGACTTCAAAGCCCATCTCTTTCTGCTATACGACCTGACTTTCTGGCTACAGGTTAAAAGGAGGTAGAAAATGAAGGAACTTTTGAAGGGAGGGATGATATGCTTTAATGGTGAGGGACCAACAGAATGAACTGCTAGGGTCTGCATCTCTGGGCAGAATTTGGGAGATTAGGGAGATCAGAGGCTCCTGGAGGAAAAGAGGGGGTCAAGGGGGGGCCGGGAGGGAGTTTATATTGACAATGGCAAATTGCAGGCACATATTGAGTTCTAATGAAACACTGCAGCTGTCAAGGACAGAGAAGCAAGGAACATTATAAAAGTGACTTGCTTTAGAAATCCTCAGGCAGAATTTTCAACTCAAGCAGTTGTTTTCTGGCATGATGTCCGGGAGGTCATTTCTTATCGGATACACTCATTTTTGTTCAGATTCATATGCAGTTCTGCTGACTATGCTGTTGGCTTAGCATTGAACATCTGGTCAGGGGGCCTGATTTGGGCAAGTCTGAACTGCCTAAAATGCTGTTGATTCACATAACCTGTGAAAACACAGACTGACCTCAACAAGCATAAGGACATATTGATTTTTCCTTAGGAAGGCTAATGTTCAGTGGACATGACCGTGAGGGAATGTGGACAGACACTGACACTGTATGGATCAAAGTGGGGCCCTTCTCCCAAAAAGCCTTGGCTCCTTCAGCAACATCATCATTAAGAAAAACCAAAGAAGAAACTTACTGTTCACCTACACTGGGAAGGTGAGAACTTGCCCTGAATGTCTCACTTTCCCACTTGGATCAAAATCTCTATCGGTAGCAATCCTCTTAATTATTTAGAAAACAATGTTGAAGAATTGTCCTCAGAAAAGCTCCACTCCGTAAATATTTTATAAAACTCAGAAGAGGCGAAGAAGCCAAGATAAATGGAAGTTCCTAACACATTGTTTTGATAGTGTTATTTTCTTGCTTTAAAAAAAAAAAAAGATCCAAAGTGTCCCCAGCCCTCAGTCATCATCTTTCTCATCATGCTGTTTTATTATTTTTCCCATGATTATCATTATCTAACATGATCTTGTTGGTTTGTTTTCTTGTTATCGTCACTCCTCCCCCTTCCTACAAAGGCCCCAGGGTAGCAGACGTGAGCGCGTGATCAGCCCCTGGGACAGTGCCTGGCACTCCATAAATACCAGGGTGCCACAAAACATGTCTACACATTTTAAGAGACTTTATCTAGGTATTACTTTTCGAAGTTGAATTGAATTACGTAGCAATGTGTAGTACGACGTTCCCTCAAAAGATGGCGTGAAGCAAATGGATGCCAGCATCACCATGCGACAGGCAGGACAGTCAAAGAAAATGGCAGAAGCACAGTTGTCGTTCGAACAGCGTAAGACCATTTTGAAGCGGTATTTAAAATTCAAGAACGCTGTGAAAGCACAACGACGACGGAGGCGTGACAGTGCAACAGAACCTCCAACACGCACAACAACTGCACGCATTCGTGCTAAGTCTGAGACACACGGGCTGTGTGTGATGTGCACAGGGGGCGATCCGGGAGGCCTCACGCAGCTACAAGTCCTGCTGCTTCTGCTGTGGGGTTGGAACCGTGGACACGCTCGCCACAGAAGTCTCCCCAACAATGTCCGCCGCCATCAGAAGGGTCTGGACGCTGCTGGGAACCACTCTGAGCACCTCTTGTCATTGCAGAAGTCACACGGGACGGGTGTTCATCTTTTGTTATCGGTATATATTAAGTATTATAATTTTAATACAGTTTTTTCCTTTCTTAAATTGTGTATACATTTTTTTGGCACCCTCTGTATTTGGTGAATGAATGAATGGTATCCCATATAGAGAAGATAAAGTCTAAACTCATCCATATTTTCACATTCGAGACTTCAGGATCTTACTTCAACCTCAGTTTCTCAGGTTTGCTATTTCCCTCCTTTCACATTTGAGTCCAGTCACACACCCTGTCATTGGTCCCCAAATAGGACTTCCTCTCCATCGAAGTTTCTTACTGAGTGTCCCCATGCCTTCTGGCCTTCTTTAGCCTCTGCCCACCCCAATTCTGCCCATGGCTTATTGATGTTTTCCTTCTTTGCGAAGCTACCAGAAGCACTCCTGCCCATATACACCTTGTTCTTCTCTGCACCCTCACGGTATCTGTTCATTCTGTGTACTGGGCAATCATGTATGTTCTGCCAGCATTGTCCTTCTCTCATCTTGGTATATTTCATTATCAATTCAATATGTTATTACTAACATTTTCATGTTTTTCTATTTTGTTACACTACATGTATACTAAACAACCTAAGTCACACAGGGCTATTCACATAACAGACTTTTTCAAAGGGTATAAATTGAATAATAGATAAAATTAGCTAATTAACACTTAGAAGGTACAGTTATAAGGTCTTGAGGATGGAATTCCTTGTGATATGGGACTGTTAAGAGAATAATAAAAGAATTCTCTTGTGACTGGTGATACCCTATAGACCTAGGAAAGAAAAATAAGTTTCCTTTCAAAGGCCACATTGAAAAATAAACGATTCTCAAAGAGTAACTTCCTATGTCATTTTGCTAAAAGTAGCAAAATCAATTGCATTTAAAAATCATGCTTTATTTTAAATCGGACTATTATGGTGACTATCAGATAGATTTTAAAAGTCATACATGCCATGTTTGACCCTCTAGACTTCCCAATGTATAATATGTGGAAACCAACAACACTCAATGGATGCTGAAAGATTCACCTGCGATCTTCTCACCCACTAGCTTATTGAGAAATGCATGTGAATATAGACATAGTCCTCAAAAACACGTTAGCTTGCTCAAATCATTAATAGTTACCTAACAAGTACCTGAACCGATTGGTCTTTCTGGCACATCATCTAATGTAACGATCGTTCCCCACATTTTATTATTTCCTACACAGCAGGATATCATTTCTAACTGTGTAAATGATACAAAAGTCACTGCTTTTTATCAAGATGAATAGAAAAAGAATGGCATGTGCTGACTTATAACATCTTGGCTCACTTTCAAAGGTTCACGTTTATGTCTCAGCTTTGCTGCAATGTGTGAATGCATGCAAACCTGTTCACTTTGTTTTTAAAATCATGGGGTTTTTAATCTAGGATTAATCTAGGATTTCTTTGAATAAAACTTCAAAATGAAATTTGCTGTCAGAAAAGGCTTTTGGTTGTTTCCCTATCACATGTAAAAGTAAAAAAATGAGCTCCTTTTGCATGATTTGAACTTTAATCTGATTTGAAGATTTCTACTTTGCTGCCATCTATGTAAACATGTTGACTATGTTTTCAAAATTTTAACATAAACTGGGGATAATTCTGAATAAAGCTTCAAATAATAAATTTTCTATCACAAAATGCTTTTAGTTGTTTTACTAGTAAATGCACAATTACAGAATTAGCCTCATTAGATGATTTGAACTTTTCATAAATTTTAAAAAGGTATCTTCATTTAAAATATTGAAAATTAATGACTCTATGGACATTGATTTTTTTCTTTTCTGTTTGTGAAAACTCATAAGTGTTTTGATTCCAAATGAGATTTCTATAGTACATTTTCTATAAATATTACTTTGAAATGTATAAATAAGAAATTTCTTTTCTCTGTTCATTCTGTAGGTCAAAATATTCTAAACCCTAGGTCTGTGTGAGCTGTGTATGTGTGTTCTTTATCCACTGACATTTTGAAATTCGATTTAACTGTGTCTTCATATTTTAAAAATCAGGTGAAGCAGGAGACTGATTAAATAAATCCTCTTGCTTCCACTAATGCAACTGTAAAACCACGGGTCAGGTAGTTCTCTATGTTCCAATGTGGGAAGATACTCAGGTCACATTGTTGAGTGAAAAATGCAAGGAATATAACACTGTATACAGAACAATATCTTTTGTGAAGAAACAGTAGGAAATAAGAATAAATATTCATAGGAATAAAATTTCTCAAGGAATAGCATTTCCTATATTTTGCCTTTTGAACCAAGTAAATCTATGAGCTATGCAAACATAAAATAAAATCTATTAAAAATACAGTGAAACAGGTTTCTGATTTGGTTAACAGACTAGAATGACAATTAAAACAAGAGCTAAAACTACTATTCAAATTTCTTTAAGTGTACAATTCAGTGGTTTTTAGTATATTCCCAAATTGTGCCATCTCCATACTAATAGAACTTTTTCATCACCATCCCAGAAAGAAAGCCTTAGCAGTCACACCCCATTCCCCCAGCACATTATTCATTTTTTAAATTACAAAACAGTCAAGCACAACGTGAATTCCAAGTAAAATTCAAAGATGGTTTTCAGAATCTACTTCGACTTCTACACTTCGCCTCATTTCTTCTTTCTCCTCCCTCTTTGTCTCATTATTATTATGATGATCATCATCATTATTATTACTATTATTTATTATTAGGCCAGTGAGGGCCCAGCAGAAGCATAACGTTCACATTCCCACAGTGTCATCAGACCTACTTACCCCCATAAGTCTTTACCACTAAGTTCTTCTCATCTTACATTCTGCTAAAGGCATACTTGGGAATTTGTGCATTCATTATAATAAATACTGCTATCTATTTGTTTTTGGGTTTTCCATTTTGATTAGAATGTCAAAGTGAATTTCTAAAAAAGAGGAAAAAAGTGGGATAAAAAGGACATGAAAAGAAAAAGAATGTCTCCTGTTCCTGAGATGTCATTATTTTCATAGGAGTCACGAATTATCCGTATCTACTATAGAAATTGAAATGTTATAAATAAAACCCAAGTTAATTTTTTTTTCCTCTCCAAAACAGAGGTGTGAGAATGGCAATTGAAGAAAGTTAGTCTAATTAAGGAAATCATGCAACAAATACTTCTGGACAGTGTCTAACATATGAAGGTTTGGTAAGAAAGTGATGGGAAGAGGGCCACTGGGAGAAAAGAAAGAAGGAGCAATTGCCTCCACCCAGTATTTCTCTAGTTCTCATTTTGTCAAGGCTCATTCATTCAGTTTCATTTCATTTCAGTCGTTTTTTACTTCCCCCAGCTTCTGGGTGCTCACTAAGCTTTCTCATTATAATGCTGGACCTCTTGGCATCTCCTTTTCTCCACCATTCATAGCCATTGCTTTGCTTCATGGCCTTATCTTTTCCTACCTGAAGAGAAGGGATGGCTCCTCACTTGGGTCTTACACAGCCTCACATCCTCTTCTCTTCCTATCCATCCTTTTCATGGCATTTTACAGAAGCATTTTTCTAAAGCACAAATTTATTCATGTCAATTCCCGGATTAAAATCATCCAATGGCTTCCCATTGGCTGCAGGATAAATCCCACCCTTTAGCATGGCTCATAAGGCCCCCAAACCTAGCTACAACTCATGTTTCCAGCATAAACAATCACATGTACTCCCCCCACTTCCCTGCCATTCCAGGGCTGCCCACACAACTAATTTGACACAGACCATTCCCCCAGATAGGTCATACATTTCCCCACATCCAACTATCCAGCATCTTCTTCATGCTGTTCCCTATCTTAACAGCTCCTCTTCATCCCTGCCGACCTGGAACATTTCCTCTCATCCCCCTAAGATTCAACTCAAATGATACCTTATCTCTCATGCCTTTTTCAGTGGACAGTTACCACCATCATATATGCAACCCTTTTAGGATTCAAGATGCTTACAGGATTTATTAAGTATCTCCTTAATATAAGACACGGTTAAAAGTTAATATAAGACCCAGTCTTATTTTACTATAATATAAGACCCGGTCTCATCTAGCATAATACAAATAAAAATATTAATTTTTGCTCCAAAAGACACATGAGAGCTGATTGAGAGGTCTTATTTTCAGGGAAACACGGTATCAGAACCTAGGATATCAGACAGGAGCGGCACAGGACTGGGGCCCAGGCCTTGAAAGAGGGGACACTGGTTGGCTGGTGCTGGTATCACTGAGGCATCGAAGTAAGGCTGGTTCTGGGAATATAAAAAAGAAAAACCAAACCCTGGAAACGTGAAACAACTGTCGCTGCCAAATGAAGAGTCATTGCAGGGGTGACGCTGAGAGGAACAAGAAGCAAATAGGAAAGCGCAAGTCTCTTCTGCCTCCTTCAGCCTTGTAGTCTCCCTGCAGCTGCCTCCCCAATGCGCCCCTCCTCCCCCGTCCAATCATAACAAGAAGCCAACTAACAAAAGAGCAGTGAAGTTTGCAGACTCTCAGCTCTAAAGTCCCAGAGAAGATTGTTAAAGACTGGCTTTGGGTGGAGAAACAGTAGCTTAGTGATCGGCACATTTCCTAACTTGGTAATGTTGACTTCCATGTTTAAGTAGTATAAGAAAAATTCCATGTAGGAACAAACACATGCAAATTTCAATTCTAAAAGTCTGTCAGCTGTTATAATTACAAGTTAATTATAAGTCACATGGTCTGTGTGTTAATATCCTGGATTCATGCTTTCAGGGCTCCTGTCAACTGATTCTCAGTAACAGATGATTAAAGAGTCTAAATCCAGTTTGGAAACAGGATCCATATCAACGACATGTGTACCTACTGCACACACAGTTCAAAGTCAGCATCCCTGGCCTCTACTGACAAGATGCCAGTAGCATCCCTACCCCCAAAAAATGTCACCAGACATTGCCACATGTCCCAAAAGGGCCAAATCACCCTGACTGAGAACCACTAATCAACCATCACATAAGCACCGTGTTGATTAAATAGTTTTACAATGACAAAGAGAAACTGGCCCCTCATTTTTACCATCTCTACCTGGAATTGCCTCTCTGCTAACTCAATGTGAAACTTGTCACTGGTTTTCAAAATCCTGTAGGCTTCATTTTGGAAAAAATCTTATTTCTCATCTTTGGGGAGACCATGGCTATATTTGGGCCAGAGTCTTTTCATCTATGCTTGTAATTGAACAGAGAAAATTCCTGACTCTGAGTGCGCCTTGTTGCATTCCCAAATACAAAGCTCAAAATACTGAATTATGTTTTTTAACTGTTCCATGCTATTTATCTTAGGCTTTTGTGGTCGGAAGCCAGAGTCCTAAGATGTCTGAGTTTCTAAAGCTCTCAGACTGAAATTCAAAAATAAAAAAGGTAAGGAAAGCAGAAAATAATTTCCCTCAACAATCAGTTTTAAGATTCATTAGCAAAGAAGCAGCTGAATACAAATACTAAAGACTTAAGAATTTTTTCTCTATTTAGCCAAATACATAAGGATCTTTGAAATAATTATAGCTAATATTTGAAATGTTCACTTCTCTCTTTTTTATATGTTTCAAGAGGAAACTTCACAAAAATAAATACAGCACAAGGAAAATGAAATATTCCAAAGCATATTTCATTAGGTGAACTAATAACGGATTTTGCTTAAATTTCCTTAAATATGGAAAGAGGGTCATTTATCCCACCAGAGCTATTCTATACAATAAATATTGCATACAATTAATTCCATAGAGTTAATGAAGCCAGTGTTAACAGCCGTAAATAGTTCAATCAATAGTGAATCAATCTATTCACTGATGGTGTTAAAATAGTTTCTGCCCAAGGAGATATGGTCTCTCCCTGGACTTTTCCCTCTCTTCCACTCTTTGTAGTACATAATACATGCTCTATGGAAAATTTACAAAATAAAGAAAATAATCTCAAAAAAATCAGACAATATTTTAATGTATTTCACTCATTGCAGCATTTTCTCTCTGCACTATGTGTGTCAGTGTATTATGTACTTATCAAAAAAGCATACCTATAAGTTGGGATCATACTTCCTTGAAGTTTTGTAGCTAAAATTTTTTCGGGGGGGGGGGATGTTATATCATGCACATTTCCCCATAGGGCTACATAGTCTTCAAAACAAAATATTTTTGACTTGTTCATGTTAGAGTAATATGATGCTCAATTGTTTTTATGGGTTTTTTTCTAAAAGTATTAGTACCCATGGAATTAAGCTTCCTTGATGATTTATTCGGTGTTTATGATTTTTAAATTAACTTCTAAATTAACTGTAAAAAAGTCTCTAATTTGCTATTTCCTAGATTCTCATCTTATTTCCTGTACCAGAAGAAAGGCTGCGATTTGGGAACTCGTAAATCACTCCTTGCTATGTAACACTGACGTAAATCATTCCTGCTTATGTAAAGCAGTTATCGCACTGCTTGGCACATAGTCAGATTTCAATGAAAGTTAGTTGGCATTATTCTTAGAATTCTTATGATTATTCTATCTGGAACTTCAGGCTCAAGAATGAAGCGCCCTCCATAAAAGGAGAACTTAGATATGCATTATCTTCATATGTCCTACTCTAGGATAGGTCTTCTCAACTACATCGTAGGATGGTTAGCAGCATCTCTGGTCTCTACTCAATGCTAGTGGCACCCCCCCACACACACACACACACTCACACACAGTTGTCACAACCAAATGTATCCGTTAACATTGCCAGCTTCCCCTTGGGGTCAGAATCACTCCAGGTGGAGAATCTCTGCTCTAGGTAAACCTGTTCAAACCATACAAATACTCCTTTGTACAGACCTTCTGCCATTTCCAAGCCACTGGCATGAGTATTTTATTCTAAAATCTCTATATATGGTGAGGTTGCCTTTTCTCCTGAGAAGTCTCTTAAGCTTCCTCAAGTTCTTGAGATACTAAAATGTGAATTGTACCAGAAGGAGTCACCAGAGATGTCTGAGCCAATAGAATTGAACAGACACACGCGATAAAGATATGTGGCTGAAAGTCTGTACATTTGGAAATTAAAACATCCTTCCATTTTTATCTAAAAACCAGGACAGGACCACATGATGTTGGAATGATGAATGAGAACAGCCAGAAGAACACACTGACTCCTCCATCTCCCTAATCTTCTCCTTGTTTATGCAGTATAAAGACCACGAGATACTTCACTAGTAACAGCGATATAAAAGTAAGCCAAAATCAGTTTTAAATTATTAATATATTGGCCAGCCCGGTGGCGCAGGCGGTTAGAGCTCCATGCTCCTAACTCCGAAGGCTGTGGGTTCGATTCCCACATCGGCCAGTGGGCTCTCAAAAAAAAATAAAAAAAAAATTATTAATATATCTAGAATGCATGAGAACTTTTTATCCTGGAGGAAACATAGTATAAGTATCTACCCTAGAGCTTGTCCAAAGTTGGGATAGTACATATATTTTTGCCTTCCTTCCATTGTTAACTTAAAATTCTATTGAAATTTAAAGGTATAATTAGCAGAGTATCAACTTTCATGAGAACATAATGAAAGGAAAACCAATCATGCCTTTTGAGTGTATTAGTTACGGTGATGCTAGCTGCTGTAACAAATAAGCCACTTTAATTTAATGGCTAAACTAAACAGGACAAAAGTTTAGTTCTCACTTCCATAATAGACCAATTGTTTATTTTCAGTCACTGGGTAGGCAGTTTTCCTTCATGGAGATCTGCCATTCCCTAAGGCCTCAGGCCCCCTACTTCAAGAAAAGAGAATAGACATTATTATTTTTTTTTTTTTTTTTTTTTTTTTTTGGTTGAGAGCCCACTGGCCCATGTGGGAATCGAACCGGCAGCCTTCGGAGTTAGGAGCACGGAGCTCTAACCGCCTGCGCCACCCGGCCGGCCCATGGAAAAGAGAATAGAAAAGGTACCAGTGTCTTCAATGACCCAATCTGACTCCAACTCAATTTGATCTACATTT
This sequence comes from Rhinolophus hipposideros, assembly GCF_964194185.1. Taxonomy (NCBI): domain Eukaryota; kingdom Metazoa; phylum Chordata; class Mammalia; order Chiroptera; family Rhinolophidae; genus Rhinolophus; species Rhinolophus hipposideros. The sequence goes on along the minus strand of NC_138046.1, from coordinate 120,822,623 downwards.
CATTGGTGAGAACTAGTGGCACAGTCACATTGTAAGCAAGGGCAGCTGGAAAACATAGCTGGGTATCTACCTTGTGGTGGCCACACCTCCTAATGGAAGGTGAGCACAATTGTTGGTGGAGAGCTAGCATCCTGTCATAATGAATAAACTTTTTGAAATCAAAGCAGTTTGGAAAAAAAAAAAGACAGAAATTGTTATGGGTTATATTTTGTCCCCCCAAAAGATACGATAAACTTCTGACCCTAATACCTCAGAACATAACCTTATTCAGAAATAAAGTCATTGCACATGTAATTAGTTAAGATGAGGTCATACTGGAGTAAGGTGGGCCCTTAATCCAATGTCACACGTGTCCTTATAGAAAGGGGGAGACATACAGGAAGAAGATAACTGCGTGACAACCGATTCAGAGATTGGAACGATGTGTCTGTCTACGAGCCAACAAATACCAAGGATTGCTAGGAGCCACCAGAAGCGAGGAAGAGGCAGGAAGGACCCTCCCCTAGAGCCTTCAGAGGGAGCGTGGCCCTGCTGACAACTTGACTTCTGGTCCCCCAAACTGAGAAGAACAAATTTCTGTTGCTTTAAGCCACCCAGGTGGTGGTACTTTGTTATGGCCACCCTTGGGAACTAATACAGCAATCAAATACCAACATGTAGTATAAAATAGTCATGTGAACACTCCCTGTGCCCATGTGTTCTGTCCACCTTTGACTTGAGTATCTCTGCTTTATATTTGCCAAAGGAAGCATGACTGATGGTGAAGGAAAGGGGAGGGGACCTGGTTGGAGAAATAGAGCCCTTGGGTCCTGATTTCACTGGCCTCCTCCAAACTCCCTGTGAGAAGCAGTTATGTCTCAATTGCATGTCTTTCTCCATCTTTGTTCCTTAAACTTCTTGAAAATGATCCTTTGTATTTATCATCTTGCAGCCCTACGAAGGCCTCCTTTGGAAAAGGAGGAGTTACTCTAGGAGGCTTCTCTGTCTCCCCGTGGCTCCGATGGCATCTCCCTCCTGGCACCTCTGCTCCGTTTTCCGCCATGTCATGACTGACCAATGCTCACTGTGCTTTCCCTTCATCAGCAGCTCATCAGCAGCTAGTCTCATCAACTTAGCTAGTTCTCCCTGCCTTATCAGGCAAAGCCTTTACACCAGGGCCCCTCAGGGACTCCCCAACCTATGGAGACTCCGTCAGTTGTTCTTGGGCCACCTCAGCTCCAACAAAATAGTGAACCCTGTGCTGAGAACAGGCCCTCACTGATTCTCCGTCAGGGTGCTGTGTATGAGGAGTGCCTAGCTAGTACGGAACCCTGATTTTGCTGGTTAGTATATCTGGCATGTCTCGCACAAATCCAACATATGCTCTGTTCTTTCCTCATCTTAACTGCTTATTCGTGATACATGTCATTTTATCTTTTGATGCGGCGTGATCGCTCAACATGAGTAAAGGCACAAAAGCAGAGCCTGGAACTGTCGTGGGCTAGCTCAGAGGCAATGTGATGGGAACAATAACGGCTCCTACTAATAGCTAATTCTTACAGAGAGCTTTCTGAGAAGTGGACAGGAGGTCTTCTAAATACTTCATATATAATAACTCATGTCATGCTCACAACAGCCTTCCAGAGGTAGACAACATTAATATCCCCATTTTATAGCTAAGGAAACTGAGGCAAAGAGAGATCAAGGAACTTGCCCACACCTGTGCCTTCATAAAAAGATAATAAAGTATTTGCAAAGGAGCAAGTTATGGAAGACCTTGAAAAACCAAAGACATTTGAACTGAGTTGTAAGACACAGAGGTATTGAAGTTTTTAAGGACAGGATGACCCAACAGGAGCAGGAAGGAACAGAGACCCCTGAGGCTAGGGACAGGGCGCTCATCTGGGTGGCTCCTGTGAAAATCCAGGTTCGGGAAGAGGTTATAAACTGAGTGGTGGCAAAGCCCGTTGAGATAAGGAGCAGGTAGTCAGAATCTCCAAGTCCTGTGGGACTTCCGGAGGAATGAACGCAGCTGTCAACAGTCAAAGGCCAGGAGAAAACGGGACATGCTAGGAAGACAGTATGGACAGAACTGTGTCCCTCCGACATTGATATGTCGAAGCCCTAAGCCCAGATTGATAGTATTTGGACATGGGGCCTTTGGGAGATCATTGGGTTCAGAGGTGGGGCTCTCATGGTGGGATTAGAGCCCTTATCAGAAGAGCCCCAGAAAAGCATGCTCACTCTCTCTCCCCCATCCATCACCTTCGTCTCTTTCTCTCTCAACCATGGGACACAGCCAGAAGGTGGCTGTCTGCAAGGCAAGAAGAGGGTCCTCACCACAACCAGACTATGCAGGTGCTTTGGTCTTGGACTTCTAGCCTCCAGAGCTGTAAGAAATAAATGTCTGTTGTTGAAGCCCCCCAGTCTATGGGAGGTCATTATGGAAGCCCGAGCTAAGACAGAGGGATAGAGAAGAAGGGATGACTCATGAAGGATAAGTCTTATGCAGTTGTGGGAGATGGTGGAGCAATCTATGCAGACCAGCAACCCGGAAGGAAAGTTCAATGCTATCCGTGAAGCTGGTGCCCTTTTCAAAGGAGCCATCTGTCTGCACAGTTGGCCCAGGCCTTGAGGAAGCTGACACAGGCATTGGCAGGACCTACAGGACTTGTGGTCTGGGTTCTGTCCCCATGCCAGTAGATTGGTGATAAGGCGCTTGGGTTGCCACAGTGCCTGGAGCCCTGCACAAACCTCCAGAGTGATTCCTGCTTTGATTCCAAGTTCTAAATTGCGTACCAAAAGTCTTATGTGGCCAAGGCCACCCAGAACCAAACAGGGAAGGGAGTGCTGGGAAAGCTGGTCCTAGCTGAACTAAGCTGACACAGTACGAGGGCAGCACAGATGCAGATGACAAAGAGGGGGAGAATGAAAATTACTCCAAGTTTTTTTGTGTGGTTGACTAGAAGAACGGTGCTGATCCTAGGAGGCGAGGGTTTGGAGGAAGAAGAGGGCGGGTTTAGTTTTGCTGACTTTAGTTCTTGGCATATATGTGGAAACAGCCGGCAGGCAACTGAAGCTTTAGCGAGAGGGCAAGCCTGGAAATAAAGATGCAGGAATTATTAACCAAGAAGTAAGCAGGGAAGTCACGTAGACTTCTCTATTCCTGATGCTCATGAAAGAAATAATGCAAACAGAAAGAGCAGGAGACCAGAAAAACACTGGATTTTGTTCCTTTGAAAATCAGATTGTTCTTTCTTTGACCAGTTGTTGAGTACCTGTATGAGTGGCTCACAGTGCTCTGATAATAGAAAATCTAGGGTCCTACAAACCCAATCATTTAAAACTGTGTCAGACCACGTGGCTAAAGGGTGTGCCCATGTTTTGGAAGCTGCTTTGAATATTACACTTGGAAAAGAAACTAGAAGGCACTTTGAATGGTAAATATATCTGAGATGTACAGATTTCTGCATTTACTCTTCACTTTATGACAGCGAGAAGTTATATAGTTTAGGGGATGGATATATTGTTTGGAATCAGTGGATTAAGGGAACACTCAGTAGAAGATCATGAGAGAAAAGAGCCTGCCAGGAAGTTTCTGCCCTGCCACTGTCATTCAGGCCACCAGCTCAGCTTCCCCCTCGGCCCGGCCCCACTTAGTCTGGCATCATGTGTTTCACAATGGCTCTTGCTGCCTCTTCACACAGAGGTCATGGGTCCCTTTAGCGTCTCCCTAATTCTGTCTCCCCAGTCACGGTTCTCCCATGGGAGCCCTGCTTGAAGGTCATTCCATCTGGATGGGGCCTTCATAATCTTTTCAGCCCCTTGCCCCGGGCACTGAAACTTGAGAGAGCTCTTTTTCCAGTCCTGCCCACAAGGTTGAACCCGTACCTATGAAGTGGGTCCCACGGTCCTTGCTCCCCAGTAGATCTTGTAATATGGACAATCAGCCACCCTTCTATTCAGGCCTAGAGACAAGAAACCTCTTGAAATCAGTGTCTTTAAATCTGTGGTCCTCAGACCACCTGCATCAGAATCAAATGTATTGATGACAAAAAATGCAGAGTCTTCAAACAGCATGGCCTGAGGGTAAAACAAATATTTTTTACCACATATTCTAGATGATTCTTTGTACATACAGTTTGTGACCACTGCCTTAGATCAACCATAGATTACTCACGCTTGCGGTGTTCTCACCTCCCCAAAAGCTAAGATTTAGACCTCAGCCTCTTTCCCCACAGAAGCTATTCCAAGTTTGGCATGATGTAGCTGATACTTAAATTTAGGTTGTTCACAAAGCGTTCTTTTTAAATTATGCATACGGTATCTCTGTAAATAAATGTTGACGCACCTTTGCAGCATCAATGAAGTCGCCATCTGGTGGTCATAGTAGGGAATGACATGTTTTCCTGAGAGGAAAGATACGCGACTTTGTAAATCGGGGAGTTTTCAATATTTCCTTGGTATCTTAAAGGACTGGCAATCACAGTGTTTCTTTTTTATCTTGTGTGCTTTGAGTTGTTTCTATATCCGCAGAGAATTTTGACATACAGCTGTGGAGTGTACTTGCACTTTCAAATAGGAATGATTTCAATTACATGACCTAGCCCAGCAAACTTTGTCTGCAAAGGGCCAGATAATAAATATTTTAGGTTTTGTGGGACATATGGTCTCTGTTGTAATTACTCAACTCTGCCATTGGAGGATGAAAGAAGGCACAGACAATACATACACAAATGGGCATGGTGTTCCAATAAGCAAAGAAATTCATTTTCACATGTCACAAAGTATTATTCTTATTCATATTTTTTCAACCATTTAAAACTGCTACAACCATTCTTAGCTCACGAGCCTTGCAAAAACAGGCAGTAGGCAGGATCTGGCCCAAGGACCATAGTTTCCTAACTCCTGGTCTAGCCTACAAACTGCCCTATTTGTCGCCTTCCTTCAGGATGATTGCAAATATCCATATTTGCACTGGATATTTTTTGTTTGCATCTCCACATGTCAAAAACAAAATGTGGGACTGTGAGACTCTTCTGGTCTAGAAACTTCGAACCACGTAGAGCCCTGACAAAGATGACCATGAAAAGCAAATAATAGGCTGAGTAAAGGACCCCTATTTCTTCTAAAGATGAGCTCACAGGCAAAATTTACAAAGCATGTGAGGAAATCAAATGCCATGAGAAATAACAGGGATAGACAGATAACAGATGCATCTGATTTGATCTTTAAAATAAAGGACTCGGTAAATGAGCTGAATAGTAGGCTACTCACAGCTAAATAGAGAATTGTGAATTAGAAGAGAGATCTGAAGAGAAGACCAAATCAACGTGGAAGGGTAAAGATATGCAAATTGTGAAATAGGAACTAAGAAACAAGACATGAAATGATGAGCTCCAACATACAACGGGCAGGAGTTAGAGCTGGAAGGATGGAGAAGAGAGACAGGCAATGATTGAAGGGATAATTGCTGAGATATTTCCAGGAAATATTTTTGCAGACATGTCAAATTAATTTAAGTATAGCGGGGGGGGGGGGGCGCTAGAAAACATGGACTTCGGTGCCAGAGTTTGTTTTGGTCGTGGTTCCATCGTTTGCAATCGGAAATCTTGCACAAATACCTTAAGCCTCGGTCTTCTTATCTGTCAGCGTGCCTTCTGCAGGAAGATTGTGCCAACTGTTTCAGTTACTATTACTGTAACTGGGAAGCATATGAAAGATTTCAGCTAGAGTGTGGAATTGACTTTGGAACTAAGGTGGCACCTTGGATTTCCTCACTTCAATTCTTGAAGTGTTCTCTCCCACAATGTTCCGGCACGAATAATTTTTTTATTTGTCTTAATTTCTGTCTCTCTCTCTCTGTTTTTCCCTTTCTTTGTCATCTCACACTGAGTCCCGATCATGGCCAGTTTCCCTGGTGAGAACTCACTGTATAATTACTGAAGTGTTCCTCTTGGATCGTCCAATGCCACTTGGGTATCTGGTGTTTCATATGTACATAAAGTTCTTTTTATTTGTTATCCTCTTGTCTTGAAATTAGAGCCTCCTGGGACCTTTAAGAAATGAGAAGTCCATGTCATGTAGTCACTCCTGGGACAGCAATGAAAAATAAAAAGAAACATATTTCTTTGAACAGCCAGTGGTTTCTCCCTCCTCAGTGACTTTCCTATTTTATTTATTTTCTTTTTATGGAGCGTGGGGTACTACTACTCTCTCTTGGTCTCATGGGTTTCAGCAAGAAAGGATGCTTGACTCGGAGAGGAACTGGCTGCCTTCACTGTACCATTGTCCCTGGATTAGCACCTCTGCTTTGATCCTTCATATCTGCCTCAACCCCACCCCCAATGTCTTCTATACATGGAGATTATTCTTCTGCAAAAAATGAAAAAAAAATGTCAACTAAAGTTTTGTAGAATAATTAGAAAAACACGCCGTAATACCCCATATGAGCAGATAATGGGGACATCAGCTTGGGTAAAATTAAAACCAGTACAAACTTGGTGTGATTATTGAGAAGCAAACTAGCAGTTAACGGCTTTGCTAGACGTGGGCCGCAATTCTCCTTGGATTCACTTCTCTGGTACTTCACTTCTTACAGAATGAAGATTGGAGAAGACCTGAAAATCATGCCATCTTTGTTCCTTGCTTTGCAAACCAAACCAACTGTCCGAGGTGCGGAGAGATAAACATAGCAGCACCTGTCACCTCCTCCCTGCTGCACTCCTGCTTTGCCTCGGCTCCATCTTCTCCGAAGACAGCATATTTACATATTTTATTAGTCAAGGGTGTGGTGATTTGATGACAAAATATTGATGTAGTCCCCACTCCCCACTTTGACAGCTGTGGACTTCGGGCTCCACTGCAATGAGGTGGATTCTAATCGCAAGTGCATTAGCTTCCTAGGGCTGCTGTAACAGATTACCACCATCTCAGTGGCTTCATACAATATAAATGGATCATCTTACAGTTGTGGAGGTCGGAGTCCAAAGTGCGTCAGCAGGACTGCCTTCCTTCTGGAGCCTCTAGCGGATAATTTGTTCCTTTACCTCTTGTAGGTTCATGGCCTGAGTTCCTTGGTTCATGGTCCTGCCTTACTGACTTCCATCTTCACCTCTGCTTCTCTGCCTTTGCCCCTTCTGCCTCCATCTTAGAACGGTCCCTATGATATTCCAAGATCATCTCCCCATCTCCAGAGCCTTAACTTAATCACACGTGCCAAGTGTGATTTGCCATGCAGGGTACCATCGTCCCAGGTTCTGGGAATAAGGATGCAGACATCTTTGGGGGCCATAATCCTGCCCAGCACAGAAGTATTCACTGTACTTGTCACCAACCACATGTCTTCTGTTAATGTCTTGGTGTATAAGTAAAGCATTTTATTGCCATCTGATTTTTTCAAACATATGTCTTCTCACCACCATGATTCATGTAGTTACCTTGAGTGCATTTTGTCCCCTCCAAGGTCAGAACGTCAGACATGGCTGTTGCTTGGTAATACTGGCGCACCCAACTGGATTTTGTCTAAGAGTACACTACATTAGAGGGTGAGCCAGGTGTAGATATCTGATATTTTACTCCACAGAACATGTGTACCCACTTCAAAAAATATATAAGGGGTTAGCACCAACAGCACATTTACGAAATGACTATTGTAGGTAAAGAACAAGGCATAAAATAAATATTCATTCTTCCTGATTAAGCTGCTTGCGATCTGTAATTCTCTCTTTTCTTCATTTTTGTGTGTTTTCTCTACCTTCTATGTTTCCTTTGACTGGTTGACTCTATGTCATGAGTCGATCCCTTACATGTGGAAAGTTAATTCTTGCCTTCACATACTGAAACTTCAGTGATGCTTTATGGTGATGATGATCAACATATACAAACAGAGAAGCTGCGGTTTGTGAAATTTCCACATTGTCCATGTCACTCATCACCTCCTTAAGCATTTTGAAGTAAATGGAGGGAGGAGAATAGAGTCTTAGAGATGGTTCCAAAGCTTGTGCATATGCAAAATGGGTCTCTGAACAGAACACCAATATTTGGAGAGAAAGTGAAGAACTGTCTTTATACTTAGGATATCCCAATAGTTCACTTCAACCGGTTTGATAAAACTACATGCAGCATTTGCAAGACAGACTAGCACCTAGACAGAGTCTTGGTTTCTTAGTGTTAGGGACTGGAAGAAACTCATGCTGACCATCTGTCACCTTTGAGAAGCATTTTTGGTATATTAAATATATATTTAAGACATCTCCCCCTTTGTGTAAGAAGATGCTGTCACTGACCTGTCACCAAGGGATCAGCTGAGGGTAGGTAGTGACACTGATTCGGCATTGTCCTCTTGCTTCTTCCCATTTGTGAACAGATATGGATTTTTTGATGATTAACTGCAATCCACAGGCAAGGAATAAAGGGAAGTAAGTGTACCAGGCTCTACATGACAGCACATATGAACCTTTAAATTCACTAATACCCTAACAAACTGCAAAACCAAATATTAACAAAGAGATGAAAATAATGCTCAGATTCATCTGTTAAGGTATGTAGAGTGTATGTTCACATGCACATATACATCGCACAAACCAGCTCAAAATATAAGTTAATTGGCAGAGTTCTACCAATTAATCTTTGCAAATAGTCCAACCAAGAATGATGGCAATGGTGCTGAAAGTCAAGACAACACCATCTAAGTCCATAGATGGGCTAGTTGTAGAGTTCTCTTCAAGTTGCTTCAAGGGCCCTCAGCTCTGGCATGATGTGATTCAACATGATTCACCCCTTTGCTGATGAACCCTTTCATTTTAAGATGCCAGCCCACGTATGCTACAATCTCCTACAACTGAATAAGCCAGAGGTCAATAAGAGACACTTGGATAACCAAGGACCTGTCACAGGTATGTTGTGATTTTCATTGAACTGAATTAGAGGGAATTTTGAATAATTCAGGGTCCTGCCTTCTTACAAATAAGTTTGAACTTTGAGGAAAATGCAAATTAAGGCAGTTTTGATGCTATCTAGTCTCAGCCAGATTTCTTTTCTCCCCCTTCTCTTCAACTCCCAAGCTGCGTTCCATTCTGCTTCATGTTCCATGTTAACTAACAGAGTTGGCTGAATAGAATGTGCCACAATTGGAGGAAAAACTTCTGAAGAAGGAGGCTATTGTTGTGAATGAAAAAAGGTAGGGTAGACAGCATGGCCTGGGATCCCCCCAGCACCTTCGCAACCATACCATGTACACCATATGGTAGCTGCTTCTTCCACTGGTCCTTGAATGTGGTTCTTGAAAGCTGGACTGTTTTTATTTTTAATGTTCACTTAGAAAAATCCAGTTAGAATTATTTTCTTCTCTGACATATTTCGCAAAGTAAAGGAAAATAAGCAATTTCATACATTTTTAAAAGTTTTGGAATTCTTTCTTTATTCCGACTACCTTCCTTTTACTCTCATTGGACCTACTTTTTTCTCTAAAAGAAAATGTCTGCAAGACTGACTGGCTGCCATACACAGACCCAAACATCTGGGTGCCAGACTAGAACAGATCTTCTTACAAACTGTGTTCTGTAGCAAACACCAAACCAATTCATTTGAATCCAAGTGAGCAGAAGACCCACAAGGACAGGAGGTCACGAGATATCCCAGCAGAGGTTAAATGTCTTTGTCCTCTGTTCTCGCCTGTTCTCTTTCTCCTCAAATTTCTGTTGTTCCTCTGCCTCTCCTCCTTTTTCCTCTTTCTAGTTTTAGATCACCATATTGTAGTTCAGTGATAATGAATACTTTATTCCACAAATAGTAGTTTTTTTTTTTTTTAGTCAAATGCTTTGTATGGCACATTCTGACCTTATGAATGTTTCTGTCCTGTGCACACTTCAGGGTGAAATGGTGTAGAACACGGTTTCTCAATCTTGGCACCATTGATATTTGGGGGCACAAAACTCTCCGTTAGGGGGCCATCCTGTGCAGTGTAGGATGTTTACCGGCATCCCTGGCCTCTTCCCATTAGATGCTAGTCACACCGGCCCCCAAGAAGTGACAACCAAAAGGTCTCCAGACATTGCCAAAGGTCTCCTGGGTGACAAAACTGTCCCCAGTTGAGAAGCACTGATTTAAAAAAATAGGTATTTCTCATGTCCCAAAGGTTACAACAAACATAATTAATTAACAATATAAAATTTTTTACTCAAAGTCTTGTGCTGCAGCTAGATATTCTTATTCTTAAATCACAACTGGTCATATATCAAGTGTCCTTAACAGTTTCTAGCCTAAGTAATATAAAGCCCTCATAATGCTAGGAGACTGTCGCATAAAATTCACGTCACCATGGAGCTTGATGCTCTTGTCGGTGGCGTCGCAGTCCTCGTCTCATTTCTCCTGTACATTCGTACTTGCACACCAACCTACGTCACAGTCACAGTGGCAACATCTGGACTTCCTCCCCTGCTCTTTGAATGTAAACCCATCTTCTATTTTTCATTCTGTCTCATTCTAAACTTTTTGTTTTGTTCTCCAGCCAGTTTCTCCTTTTTCCCAGGGTTCCACCAAGAATCCCCGCTGTCTTGGGTTTAAGCAGCCCATTAGATGGAACGGTATCAAAGGCTTTCTGAAAACTGAGATTATCCATGTTGCATGCATTACCGTTTTCCAATGTGTCTGTAAGCTGCTCCAAAGTATACAAAAGAGCCGGTGAAGTTAGATAGATAACATCTTTCTACATAAAACCCCCTCAATCTGTCTTCTTGAGGCCAAAATACCCATCTGAAAGGGAGAGAGATGCTTGTCAAATGTGTTTTGAATACAGTCCAAATATTTGGATGCTTGGCATCATGTCGACAGCCATCTGGAAGGCTGATACATTTTTCTTCTGGATGCTGTGGTGCTGTGTAGCCAGAGCTTCTGAGTCATCTCGCAATATTAGTGACTGTGGCTGGTTCAGCGTTAACTATCATTTATTGAGTCCTTACCATATATCACACGTACATGGAATTGATCCTCAGAGCATCCCATACGGTATGTGCTTTTGTTCCTATTTTACAAATCACAGAAATGGGTCTCAAAGACTGAGGTCACAAAATAAGTGTAAGACCCCAAAGTGAACTCAGGTGTTCTGACTCCTACTTCAGTCTCTCTCCTGTGCAACGCTGAGGAGGAGCACGGACTCCTGGGCCCAAGACACATTTAAATTCCCATCAGGTAACTCTCCACTGTCACTACTCGGAAAGTAATCCTTGGAACAATGTTAGCAACATGCAGAAGCTTGTTAGAAATGCAGAACCGGCGGATCCAGTGCAGACCTACAGAATCAGAGTCTGTATTGCAAGGTCCCCTGTTGATTCCTATGGAACATTAAATCCTGACAAGTATTGCTCTTCAGCTCTACAAATAGGGAACGATCACCACCTACTTGGTCACTAGGCTGTGTTCCTTCGCAACACCAGGTCGACCAGCTACTCAGCCCCTTCCTAGCTTCCTCCACTGGGGTCCTCATCCATCCTCCTGGGCATGGCATCTGCCTCACATTCTAAGCCAGAGAAGACTGAGAGCTTCCAACTCCTTTGCCAACACCAATGAATCTTTAGTGGTCTCCCAGAGCTGTGTGTTGAGAAGGATTCTGAGGCTCTACCTGACTTAGGTTGGTAAGAGTCTGATGTTTTAATATGCTCAAGTCTGGAGGTCAAGAGAAGGATCTGACTGGACATTTGGAAGTAATAAGGATACAGAAAGTGACAGAAGCCTACTGGATGATGAGGTATTGCACAGAAAAATCGTTCTTAATCTTTTTCTGAGAATCTAATGGACCCTACGGATCTTTGCTTCCATAGGAAAATTCATACACAACTTCACATACAAGTTCAGGGGTTTTAAGTGTCCTCTAGGCATTCAGGAATGCCAGGTTAAGAACCCTTGATGTAGAGTTATGTAGGGTAACTAACTATTCAGGTGGATCCTCATTTCACACCTCTCACCAAAACACATTCTGATGAATCAAAGATTTGATCACTACAAAAGAAAACATGAGAGAGTTTTTAAAATAATATTAAGGTGATAAAGGCCTTTCAAAACATAAGACAGGAGTGGCCTGTTAGTTCAGTTGGTTAGAGCGCAATGCTCATAACACCAAGGTCACTGGTTCGATTTCCACATGGGCCAGTGAGCTGCGCCCTCCACAACTAGATTGAAAACAACGACTTGACTTGGAGCTGATGGGTCCTGGAAAAACACACTGTTCCCCAATATTCCCCAATTAAAAAAACATAAGACAAAAATGTCCAATCCATGAAAAAAAAGACTAACATACTCAACCACATAGGAATGTGTGTGTGTGTGTGTGCGTGTGTGTGTGTGTGTGTTCCATGTGGAAAAAAAACCATAAAGAAAATTAAAAGGCAAATGATAAACTGGAAAAAAATATTTTCAACTCTTATCAAAGACAAAGGGCTAATTGTTTAAATAGTAACACATTCTTAATTTGATAAGACCAATAACTCAATAGATGTGAAGAGTAAGTTCACAGGAATTGATATAAAATCATTTTATTTAATATCTGAAAAGGTGCTCAGTTTCCTTTGTAATATAAGAAATGCCATTTTCAAATATTCATTTGAAAAATATCACTAGACTGAGCACAGTCTTGGTGAAGGTACGGAGAGAATACAATACATAGAGTGCTACTGGGAATGCAGTATGTACAGCCTCTAGCCCAGTGTTTGTCAAGCTGAAATGTGCACATGAATCACTTGGGGATCTTGTGAAAACACAGATTCTGGTTCAGTGGGTCGGGAGTGAGGCCTGAGGTTTTGCCTTCTAACCAGTTCCCAGGTGAGGCCACCACTGCCAGGCCACAGACCACACTCTGTGTTATGTATAAGCTCTATGAATTTGACAGTGCTAAATAAAATTTTCAATGCCCGTATCTCTTAAACCAATGATATCATTTAATTGGTAGGAATTTATCCTGCTTATATTCTTGCATATATGAAAATGGTGTGTGCGCAAACATATTTCTTGTGAGATTGGGTGTAGTCACAGAAGATATTAAATGACCTAAATGTCTGTCATCCTAAGTGTGCTAGGACAGAGTTTTCTCACCCCCTTCTTTGTTCCTACTTTATATCCACAGAAGTTCAGAAGACTAAAAACTCCATTTACCAGACTCTCATGCAGCTAGGCTTTATGATTTAGATTTCATCGATGAGCTACATGCATGAAATTTAAAATAAAAATGAAACATCTTCCTGATGTTTTGGAGTCTGCAAAGGAAAGGGAGGTGGACATAACATTTGCAGCCGCTGAGCGTTGCTACGTTCCAGGGTCTGCTCACGAGCCCCATCAGTACGAGTCAGGAGTGATGGCAGCAGTGACAGCAGCAGTAGCAGCTTCCTGACTTCGTAATCACAGCGATTACATAGGGTGTGACCTTTAAACCATTAGCCCCTGAATTCAGCTCCTGACTTGTTTCCAAAGAGTTTTCAAGCACCTAATTTTCTGCAGTCAATCCCTTTCTACTTGAAATACCTAGAGTGTTTTGTTTTGTTTTCTGCATGTAACTGTGACTAAAACAGTATTTGGCACCAAGATGAAGAGCTGGGATTAAATATCTAATCTGTTTGGTTTTCATGGCATTGATACATCACCATACTGGCTTATATTATCCCACCACATAAATAACCCTAACCAGCGGAAAAGGCAAACTACGCAAAAACCACGCATTGAAAAGCAAAAGGAACACAGACTGCTAAATGAAACCATTTGTAAACACCAAGTACAGCCTCCTGAGTAGTTGTCCAATTGACGAATATAATAGCTACATATATTTTTCCTTGCTGTTTTATATGTATACCTTTATATATTAATCAAATCCCCTTTTTTCCTCCATCTTTCTATTACTATTTTATACCAAGATATGTAAATAGTAGTTCTTTTTATCATCGAGTGCTTGGGTTATAGCATATAAAAGTTCAATTGTGACTAATTTCAAAGAGTATTAAAATCACCCAGAGATGGAGTCTGCCACTGATGCAACTGGTTCTCTCTGTTACGGGGAAAGGGTGAATATATTTTCACTGGCTTAAGGTATAATTACATCACATAAAGCGTGACCAGGTTGTTGCAATTTAAGGACGGGTGCAAGGCTGGGTATTTATGCTGAGTAGTACAGGGGTGGACAGTGGTGGTCAATCAGCCCTCGATCCCCATTTCCACTCCCTTTTCTACTTTATTCAGGCTCTGCCGTGAGTCGCTCTTATACAACAAGCGTGAGTATGAGCTGGAAGTCTCCAAGCTGCAAGTGAGACAAGGGCCATTTCTCTGATGCTGTGCAGGCGGTAAACAGTCAGGCATGAGTGTGTGTGGCCTCCAGCTCCCAGGATCTGCTCTCCAGCTACATGGGTATGAGACAACAGTGACACTTCTGGCTACAGTGACAGCAGCTTACGGAAGTCCAAATCATGGCTATGGCTGTGTACTTTGAAATCAACAGTTCAGGGGCAACCCCATGACTTTAATCCTCAGTCCCTTTCAATCACTTCATTGTCACTGAAATCCCTTGATTAAACCTTTTTATGCCAGAAAGAGTGAGTTTCTACTTCCTGCATTAAACTCGACTGATATCAAAAGGGTTGGTTAAACAAATAATGGCACATCCATATGTAGAGATCATCTGCACACATACACCCCCACACAAAATGACGACGCTCTGTGTGTTTATATATAGAACAAGGTATATGATATATTAATAAACAATTGCCTTAGTCCATTCGGGCTGCTGTAACAAAACACCATAAACTGAGAGGCTTAAAAACAACAGCAGTTTGCTTCTCACCATTCTGGAAGCTGGAAGTCAGATCAGGACACCAATATGGTCGGGTGAGGACCCTCTTCTGGGTCAGAGACTTCTCGTTATGTCCTCACATGGTGTAAGGAGCAAGGGATCTCTGTGGATCCTCTTTCATAAGGGCACTAATCCCATTCGTGAGGGCTCTGCCCTCGTGATCTAATTACCCCCAAAAGCCCCACCTCCTAATACCATCACCGTGGACATTAGGTTTGCAGAATATGAATTTTGGGGGAACACAGACATTCAATCTATGGCAGCAATAAAATCATGACACAATCTTATTGCATACAGTGTCGTGTGTGCCTGTATATGCATAGAATGACTCTGCAAAGACACATAAGAAATTCATAACAGAGATTTCCCTAAAAAGAGAAATTTGGTGGCAGGGAGTAGAAAGCAAAGTAGACTCTTTACTTGTTACACTTTGTGCTTTTGGAATTTAGTACCAACTGAATATATTAACTATAAAAAAATAAAGTTTATGGAAGAAATAAATTAAAAGGAATTTCTGATGTAGGCTGAGAAAAAAAAGAAGACCTAGAAGAAAACCCTAAGGAACATCAACAGATAAAGGAAGAGGAGCGAACAAAGGAAACTGAAAGAATTCCAGAAAGCTTGGAGGAAGAAAAGAATGGTGAAACAGCAGCAAAGGGAGTAGAGTGTTTTAGGAAGGCAAGAGTCATCAGTTGAATCAAGTGCTGTGAGAGGACCAACTAGAGCAAGACTGAAAATTGAACTGCCATGTTTCCCCGAAAATAAGACCAAGCCGGACCATCAGAGCTAATGTGTCTTTTGGAGCAAACAATATAAGACCCAGTCCTATATTATATTATATTACATAAGACCCGGTCTTATATTATAGTAAAATAAAATTGGGTTTTATATTACGTAAGACCTGGTCTTATAGTAAAATGAAACCAGGTATTATATTATACTATATTATATTATACTATATTTCATAAGACCCGTCTTATAGTAAAATAAAATCGGGTCTTATATTACATAAGACCCAGTCTTATACTAAAATAAAACCGGGTATTATACTATATTATATATTATATAATATTATATCATAGCACATAACACCTGGTCTTATAGTAAAATAAGATCCGGTATTATGTTATGTTATATTATATTATATTATATTATATTATATTATATTATATTATATTATATTATATTATATTATATTATATTAATTATATTATATTATTACATTATATAAGACCCGGTCTTATTATAGTAAAATATGACCGGGTCTCATATTAATTTTTGCTCCAAAAGACGCATTAGAGTTGATGGTCCGGCCAGGTCTTATTTTTGGGGAAACACAGTGTCACTTGGTGTAGCAACAAGCTCATCAGGGGTCTTGGTGAAAGCACTTTTAATGGGACACACAATGCATCCCTCTGAGGAACATGAAGAGGTTATTGAACTGAAAGAAGAGACACAAGTATATTTTTGTCCCAGGTTCTATTGCTTGTTTAAATGCTGTGTCAATTCAGATGGACTCTACAGATTCAAACCATTTTGGAGACCCCTACACATGGCTAAGAAATACATACCAATACACTGCTGTGATTCAAACGCCTGTGTATTGCTTACTGCTTACTAAATGAAATTATGTCACTTAGGCAGAGCAGTCATTTAGTGAAATGTAGAATATACTTGCTAACATAACTTCCTAGGAAATAGCTTGGTTATCCAGTAGCATCTGGCCTTTTATCTCCAAATTATAATCCTAGTCTTTTATAAAGTCTTTAGGAGGTTGATGGTTGCTAGTAATTAGGAGGGTAACATGCATCGATAATTTCAGTTTGTATATGGAAAATGAGATTCAAAGGATTAAAGTGTTCTCAAGGCCAAAGAAAGGGTCATTAGGAGGAAATAGTGATGTTATGGGTTTTAGATTGATTTTGTTTTGATTTCTTCCAGTAAATTCACGTTAAAACCCATCACGTTCATTTGCCTTCCAGAATAATTACAGAAGTCAGAGTAATTTATCAGCCACATTTTTTTGTCCTTGGACCTTGAAATCTAATATAAACAATGATATGGATATTCAGTGGTACTTACAGCATAAAGTGTAAATTACATATAAGTAGAAAAAATATATATTTATATAATATCTATATTACATCGCATAAGCATTATCATCCTCATTTATGAAAGAACTTAAAAATCGGAACACTGTACATTTTGCTGTTTTCATGCTCCTTTGGGAAGGCGACTGTTCTCAAGTCTATAAGAGATCTATCTGCAAAATAACCAGTTCTCATTTTTAAATAACTGGAAAATGTTATTAAGCTAATAAAAGTGAATTAATATTTCGGTTGAGTTGAAAAACACAGTTTAAACAAGTCAAGAATGCGTGACTTGTCCCAAGTGCTATTTTACAACATCAGTTTATTATAATCCTAAAAACTGGCTTTTTAAAACATTGTTAGATGAAAATTTTAAAAGATTTCCAAAAAAGGAAATTTTGATAGCACAAATCTATTTGGTCAGAGACACTGTCTTTATAGGGAATCTAGGAGCTTTCTGTTTATAAAATGAATCCAGTATTATTTGTATTTTTTCCTTTGGAATATAAACAAGGGAAAAATTGTAGAAAAGATTTGATAAACTGTAAAAGTTATCACGTTTAATCTATCAGCCTCAGTGAGAAGACTCAAAGATGTTTATAAGACAAAAATGTTTATAGGTGACTTAGATCAGCCACAATCCAATAAAAGGATTTAGGAAACTCAAAGAGCTGATGTGACATCCTTGACCTCATTTTTCCATTGTCAGCTGTGGTCAAAGAAGCCACACTGGGCATTAAGCAACTCCTGACGCTCCCTCTGATGTCTGGACTTCGAGCAAAGCAGGCTTTGGTCACATCTTCTAACTCTTCCCTCATGCTCGTTTCCTAATTCTTTCTTCTCTTTCAGCACAGTACCTCCTTCAGAAAACCTTTCCATGCCATGACCTTCAGAAGTGAAATTGCTTGCCCCTCTAGGTGCTCCTCAAACACTTTGTACTTCCTTTATCATGACATTTTTTCCTTCACTGAGCTTCTAAACTCGTTTATCTGTCTGACTACTCTCTAGTTTCATGAGGCTAGGAACACGCTTTGGATTATCAAGCCTTTCATTTTTGCCAATTTGAGAATGTGAAATTAATATTGTTGTTTGAACATACATTGCCCTAAAAACTAATGAGGTTCTACATATTTTCAAATGCTTCTGCCATTATAATCTTCTCCCATGTTAATTGCCTATTTACTGCTCTGCCTATTTTTCTTTTAGATCATTAATCTTTTACTTATTGATTCCTAAGCAGTCTCTAAAAATTGTTCTCTGACATCTTATTTTTCCACTCTGGTAAGGAAATTCTTTCAGTAAATGTTTTAAACTGACATAATATGCAGACAGAAGAGTACACAAATCACAAGTGCACAGCTCTGTAAATTTCCAGAAAGGTACCAGGTGGCCGCATCACAAAATAGAACATGACTAGCACCCAGAATATAAGCACTACCCCAATTCCTAACACTATGCATTTTTTTTGCCTGTTTTTGAACTTTATATAAATGGAATTACCCACTATGTACTGCCGAGTGTGTGGCTCCTTTCACTCAGTAATATTCTTCAAAGATTCATCTATGTTGCTTGTTCTCTCTGATATATTGTATTCTATTTTATGAACATATTATAATTTATGTATTCAGTCTTAGAACTGTAAGACTGATACAATACAACTCTATTGTATCAATACAGTTGATACAATATTTGGCTAGTTTCCAGTCTAGGGAGCTATTACAAGGAATGCTACTACTATAAACATTCTTGTACATGTCTTTTGGTAAATTTGTGTATATATTCCTGCAGTGCATGTAGCTAGAAATATGATAGCTGGGTCATAGCGTATTAAATGTTCAACTTTAGTAAAGCCTTCCAAACAATTTTCAAAAGTGGTTGTTTTCATTTACACTCCTGCCTTCAGGGTATGAGAGTTCCAGGTGCTCCACAGCCTTGCCAAAATTTGCTACACCTTCCTTTTCCACTCAAGATATTCTGGTGGGCATGCAATGACATCTTGGTCATTTGCATCTCCCTGCTCAAGTTCATTACTTTTCAAATATCCTCTCCCACACTGTAGCTTGCTTTTTCACTTTTTTTTTGTGCTGCCCTTTGACGAACAGAAGTTTTTAATTTTGATGCAGTACACCTTTTTCTTTTTAATTAGTACTTTTTGTGTTTAAAAATATTTTGCTTCTTCCAATGTCCTGAAGAATTCCCCTATGGTTTCTTTTAAATGTTTTACTGCTTTTCACCTTCCACATATACATCTTCAATTCATCTGAGACCGTTTTTTGTTTGTTTGTTTGTTTGTTTTGTTTGCATGTGGTTGAGTTAGGGGGTCAAGAAACCTCTTTTTACATATGGACATAAAGTTGACTCAGCATCATTTATTAGAAAGACCACCCTTGCACATGGAGAAAAGGGAACCCACTCTTGGTGGGACTGCAAATTGGTGCAGCCACTAAGGAAAACGGTTTGGAGGTTCCTCAAAAAATTAAACATAGAATTACCGTATGACCTGGCAATTCCACTTCTGGGTATTTATTCGAAGACATCCAAAACACTAATTTGAAAAGATATCTGCACCGCTATGTTCACTGCAGCATTATTTACAATAGCCAAGCTATGGAATAAACCTAAGGGTCCCTCAATGGATGATTGAATAAAGAAAATGTGATATATACACCAGGGGTGCCAAAATATGTATACATATGACTTGTATTCATCTCTTGTTATTAGTATATATTGAGTATTACAATTTTAATACAGTTTTTTCCTTTCTTAAAATGTGTATATATTTTTTGGGCGCCCTCTGTGACTATAATGGAATATTACTCGGCCATATAAAAGAACGAAATCTTACCACTTGTAACAATATGGATGGACCTAGAGGGTATTATGCTAAGTGAAATATGTCAGACTGAGAAAGACAAATACTATAGGATCTCATATGCAGAATCTAAAGAACAAAATAAATGAACAAACAAAACAGAAACAGACTCATAGATACAGCGAACAAAATGATGGTTGCCAGAAAGGAGAGGGGTTGGGGAGCTGAGTGAAAAAGGTGAAGGGATTAAGATATACAAATTATCAGTTATAAAATAGTCACAGGGATGTAAAGTACAACATAGAGAAAACAGTCAATAATATTGCGACAACTATGTATAGTGCCAGGGGGGTACAAGACTTATTGGGGGGATCAGTGTATAAATTGTATAAATGTCTAACCACTATGCTGTATACTTGAAACTAATATAATATGGAAGTCAACTGTAACTTAAAGAAACAAACAAACAAACAAACCATCCTTGTCCCACTACACTGAAGCAACCCCTTTCTCATAATTCAAGTGACAAGTGTGGGACTATTTCTGGACTCTCCATTCTGTTTACCTGTTTGTCTATTCTTATGTTAATATCACAGCATCTTAAATGTTATAGCTTTATAATAAGTCATAATAGCTGATGGTATCTTTTAAGTCCTTTAGGTTTGTTTTTGTTCTCCAAAATACTCTTGACTATTCCTGGCCCTTTTCATTTCCATACAAATTTTAGAATATGCTTGTCAGTTTTTTAAAAACTGCTGGGATTACACTGTATTTATAAAACTATAGATCAATTTGGGGAGAACTGGCATCTTTACAGTATTGAATCTCCTAGTCCACAAATATGATCTATTCCTCCATTTATTTAGGTCTATTTAATTTGTCTCAATAATGGCATGTTTTTTGCGTCTTTTATTAGATTTACTCCAGGTATTTGACATTTTTAATGCTAATATAAACGGTATTTTAAATTTCCTTTTCTATTTGCTTCTTGCTGGCATGCAGAAATACGACAGACTTTGCATGCAACAACCTTACTAAATGTACTTAGTAATTAATTCTTTCTAAATGAAACTATATTATAAAGGGCAGTTAGGTTTACCCCTCCCGCCCCCAAAGCCTATTTAATGCATAATACACATAATGTAAAGTAATAACAGTCCTATTTCAAATATACTGAATCACTATTAGGTCATGCATATGGAAAAATATAAGGTTCTGGGATAACATTGTAAAAGAAAGCACAGAGCTGGGTCTCGTAGAAGTTACAATTTAGTAGAAGAGACGAATAACTAACGATACAAATGAATGTATAATGATAATCTGAGATGAGTGTTCGGATAAAATGAAGGGACCAGTGGAGATACAAGGAAGCACATGGGCCTACCCTTGAGGTCTGGGAAGACCAACCTGGCAACCAGGCCAAGGAATGAAGGAAGCACATTCTGGATATGATGTTAAAGGAACTGGGATAAGATCAGTTGGATGGTGTAGGAAAAGAGAGGAGAGCAGCATGAGAAAGATCTCCCACGGGAGAGTTACATGGTAAAGAGCCCAGCCCATCGGCACCACGGAGAAAAGATGGTGCAGAATCCAGATGGGATACAAGGCACCCAGTTAGGAGGCTACCATGCTGGTGCAGGAGAGAAATGCCAGTGGCTCTCACCCGCGTGGCGGCAGCAGAGAGGGAATACAAGATAAATGCATTGGACAGCTCCTTAGGTGCTAGGACTTGGTGCAGGATCACTGACAGAGCGAAGAGGAAGAGGGTGTCAAGAATGACTCCAAATTATAAGAGCTACTTAGGAAGCAGAATTGATTGAACTCTGAGGATGAGGATGAAAAGTGAATGGGTGGTATCTGGAAAGATGGCTTGACCAATAGGGTGAATGGAGATTTAGACATTGAGATTCACTGAGACAGCAGGAAGAAAGGTGGTGAGTTCCATTGTGGACTTGTTGCATTTGAGATACTTGGGGTATTCCACAGGCACAAGGCAAGCAGGCAGTTTAGCGACAGGGGTCTGACACTACGAGAGTCTGGAGTAGGCACAAAGGTGTGGGGGTCATGATTTTGCAGGTTACAGTTGGCCCCATTGGCAGGGTTGAGATGGGCCTCTGGGAAATGACCACCATAAAGAACTGGGGTTGCAGGTCTGACCATCTCTTACAGTCCAACCTCTTTTCAGCCACATATTTATATAGCCCCCAAATAATCCATACCTTGTCTGTTTAGCCCCCCAGGTTTAATTACAGCCTTTCCTGGGTGGTTTGCACAGCAATGGAGAATCAGATTCGCTAGTTACTATTTCCCTCCAATGGAAACCAAGTATTAAGTAAAGAAAGAGCAGAATTATTTTTCACATTTTAGCTTCTTCTGCAATCTTTTTGTTCCTATGTGAGAACTGGTCTTTTGCCAGCCTGTCTACCATCCTACTGCAATATACCAACACTTATGGAATAAGACGCATAAGGCACACTTGTATGTATCACTCCCAGAACCATTTACAAACCCAGGATGGAATTAGAACATTCATTATTGCTAATGTTCATTTATCATTATTAAACTGTAATTGGATGCCAATAAAATGAAATATTGAAATTCATACAAGACTTGTGGAATAAACCCTTTATATTGCAAACTTTCTTAAAAATGTGTCTAAACTTGGCTCACTTTCCCGTTTTTACTACGTACAACATAGTGGCCACCTCAGCAGGTGCTGAGTATGTTGACTATTATATTCGTTAGGACTCTTGGTTGCAAGTGACAGAAGTCCATTTGGAAACAACTTAAAGAAAAAAGAATTGATCTCCTTTGATAACGGGTAGCTTACTGAATCTAAGAAAAAGCTGCAGAATCTGAGAATTCAGGGAACGCCACCAGCAGGACACTTTACCCATTGGGATTTCAACTTGTTTCTGCTTCTCTTCATGAGTCAATTTCATATATTGTTAGTGCAGATCATCCTCTCCATGGTGGGGAAGATATCACCCAGTCCCAGTTCAGCTGCTCCCTTTCCACTTGGGTGCCTTTCTCCCCATCTCCAAGTAGCAGGAACAGGGACATGATTCTGTTTGGCCTTGCACCCCGCCAAGATGCCTGCCTTTTTGCCCAGTCACCTTAGTGGGGAGATGAGATGTTTAATTGGGCCAGGCCTGGGCCGTGGGCCCAACCTGTAGCCAGGAGAGATCTAATACCAGAACAAGGAATACGGCGAATCTTGCGAGGCTAAGTACAATCACTACTATATACAATCCACGCAACAGTGATGCCGAGAATCCAATGTAACAATACCTCAGAATCATTATTATAAATGATAATTCTCATTGGGGAGTATTGCGTATGGAGACAGAAGAAGATTGGGAGCCGAATAATGTATGTCACTGAACAGCCCTAAAAGTTTGAATGTTTTTCAAACATATTTGTAGTAAATTATTGACATGAAAAATGGAATATGAAAATCATTTTCAGTGACTTTTGAGCTCAAATTTGCCATTTTTAGTCTAGATTTTACTGCATGCAATACAAGCAAAATAATGGATAATCTAGGTGAATATTTTTTAATTTGGTGATTGAAATAATTGTTTTCATGCTCCATTAATCACATACTCATATGGTATTCTCTTCATGAAATTCTGTTTTTAAAACAACATCAACATGACATTTTATAACCATTAATTATAGATTTGAGTAAAGAGGAAGTATACCTATAGCCAGGATGCCTGGGAAAACTGAAACCTAATAATAAATACTTACCGTAGCTTAATTCTCTTTATCATTTCTTCTTTTAAAACTTAAAAAAAAACTAATTATAGGGACCAAAACACCATTTTTCAAACAAGATAAAACTAAAGAATACTTTTTCAGATTCACTGACTGGAATGCAAACACTTAAATGATCAAGAAAGTAATAAATTTCAGAATATGATTAACAGCATAATTCACAGTTTATGTGAATGTTTTCCTCAGTCAAGGTTCACCAATAATTCACAATATACAATTAACAGAAGTAGTTTCATTATTCATAATACATAGTCATTTTTATGTGAAATTAGCCAAGGATATAGTCATTTTATTCAAGAATATCATCTGACTGCTAAGTAAAGCAATTTTGTGGTTAATAAGACATTCAATCCTCCCTTTAAAATCTTACACCAAACTTCAATTAAGCTTTAAAGAGGCTTTGGCATTTGGAGAGACACATTATTCAAGTCAAATTTTTTTGAACGATTTGATATTTTGGATCTTGTATAAACTATTTTCTGTAAATTTCTCTGGAATTCTAAGTGTGAGGACACTTCTAATCTGGCTATTGTAGCCGATAGGACTCAATATCATGAAGACAAATGATTCTAGGATTGTAAATTTAGTGTCCTTTTGTCATGGTATTTTGTCATGATATTCTCTATGCTAGCGCTAATTTGATATGTCACAGGTGCAGAGAGCATAGATTACATGACAGTATAAAGACACAGACATTTAAAACCTCTTCAGACTTTTGCATGCCGTTTTCAAAGCTTGTACAACTTGTTAGGATGTTAACAAGTAAACTGAGAAAGTAGCAGGCCATGGGAACTGGAATCCAAGTGGAAGCACATTTATGGATGTGCCACCTTGGGCAAGTCCCTTAATGTCTCTGAGCCTTAGTTTTGTTTTTAAGTGGAGATAATGCCTACCTTGGAGGACCACTTATGGGATTAAATTAAATGATAAATGAAAAGCCTGGAATGCAGCCACTTCATAAATAGCTGCTATTATTATTCTCTTCTATTACATGGAGTAAGCCTAAGCTTTGGACGTTTAATCTTGACTAAGAAGGTTGAGCACCAAAAGTTATTTTTGGACTTGTCACCAGAGCAAATCTAACGCCAATAGTGGCTTCACTCAAACTTGCCAATGGATGTAAATAATCACCCATACCATCTTCAAAAGCACCAACTGGCCTTAGTTAAGTCTAATGTCCAGAGAGAACATGACATAGCCATGTCCCACAGCTCTGAGTTCACCAGGACCCAATTATATGTTGCGCGTCGGCTATTAATGTTTTTAACCACACAACAGGAAATCCTGACAAGTACCTGCTTCGGTTTACCCCTCAAAACACTAGGCTTAGCCTATCTAATAGAGTTCAAATTCTTGGGTGCACAGATGTTAGAGCCACACCACCAGTATTTTGTCTCAGTGGGTCTAAACTTCAGGTTTAAAAGCTCCTCAGGTGAGCAGGAATCCGAATTCTGTTTTGGAATGCTTTTTGTTATTACTATATCATTAACAGTTTTTCCATGTCCATAAGTATCTTTCTCCAACATAATGTTACATGGCTTCATAATATAGTTGTTCAGACTTGTGATTGGCTTCTCGTTGAAGCTAGACACCACATATACTAATGCCCTTGCCATTTATAAAGTCACCTTGACTTGAGTCTTACTGCCCAAGCACAGCCTTATGGTTTTGTGAAGAGGAGTGGTTAAAGCATCCTGGGCTCTAACGTCAGCCTGAACCCACACCCCAACCTTGGGCAAGGTAGTTAGCAATGCAGGTTCCAGGTTCCACATCTGTTAAATAACAATGATCACAATACCACCTCATAAGGTTGTGGGGATGATTCAATCCGAATACGTCAAGTGCTTAGCACAGTGCCTAACACGGCGTAAACCCTCAATCAACCTGAACTATTGAGGAAAACAGAAAGAAAAAATCAGCCCCTGACATCTAGGAGCTGGCCAGGCCTTCAGAGCTGGGCCTAGCTCTTCTCCACTGACCATAGACAATGTCACAGAATATCAGATGAGACCCTTTTAGGGACCCACCCTGTAATCATGCCTGAACACAGACAAAACACGAATACTGTCCAAACCACAAAATACGAGACAGCCTCTCTGTCAGCAAACGAGTGACAGCTGCTTCTTTGCCAATTACACCTTCAGCCTCAGTCTAATCTCCTCTGAGGCAAAACGTACTCAAATACCCAATCATAAAATCCCCTCTTCCTGACAGCGTCTGTGGGGACAAAGCCCCAGAAAGCAGTTTCCAGGCTCTCGGCCTCACATAGAAAGGTGCTGGCTCAGGTAGTAAATGGCCATCAACTGTGATTGGGTGGCCATCAGCTGTGGCTAGTTGGCTGTCAGCTGTAACCCGTAAGCCACTGGCCACTAACATAACTGCTGTGGCTACGCTAGCAGAAAATGGGGGCTAGTAAGAGCAGATTGCAGAGAGGCGGATGCCGCCGGTGAGAATATAGTGATATGACTCCCCTACTTATGGCTCCGTGGGTGTTCCTTTTTGGCCTCACCATGTCCTGCGTTCTTATGTGGGGAGCGGGACCAGAGACCCCGCTGGACGCCCCACATGACAGCGTCCCATCCAGACCAAAACCCCATTTCCTTAACCCTGCCCCAAATCACGTAACAGAAACCCAAATTCTCTAATAAGTATTTTCTTCCCCCCTCACTGAGATGTCCCACAGCTCCCTGGCTGCTGGGAGCAATAACCTGGCTTGTTCTACTCAAGCTGAACAAGTGTGTTCCTGGTGGTCTCTGGCTGGTGGACATTGACAGTACTACACTGGAACCCCTTCTTCATAATGGAGCCATGATGTAGAGAGCTTCATTTCACCTTAGAACTATTTCTCTGGATCACTGGAAATACTAAGGGGTGGGAGCCAAAAAGCAAAGGTCACTTGACATGAGAAGCACCAACACAGATTCAGGATTAAGAAGCATTGCAACTTTTGTAAAACGGTCACTACAACTTTTTATCAGAATATTCATGAACCACGAAACATTCTTAGAATGCAGGTCTGCATATTACCCAAGACCAAAATAAGAAAACAAAAAAATCTAGTTGTAAGGTCAAAGTTGTAAGGCTATAGGTTGTTCCAATTTATAAATGGGTTGTTCCAGAAATTCCATTCAAGTTTGTTTCTAACATAAGAGCTTCCGATTGAAACCATATCATAAATGGTCATTAGATGTAGTTTTCATCCCCAAAGCCTACTTAATCCTGAATATATGTGAAGTACTATTTCAACTGCACCATCATTTATGTCTTCATGTCTGGATTCTGTAAAACTGTATTCTCACCACGGAAGGTCTATCTCAACAATATCACCAAAATTAGCAATATAGATCATTCTAGGCACCAATAACTTAACTCTCTAAACTGCAGAAGAGGTGTGATCAGGATAGATTACACCACATAACAAGCAGCCTGGAATTAGGCAGTACGATGAGTCAGGGGCTCGTTAAGGACCCAGATGAGTGAGCCTGTCCTAACTTTTTGCACTCATCCTCAGAGCATCTGGGATAGCTACCGCACTTACCCACACTCCCACCCAGACAATCAAGTCCAGTGAGGAAGAGGAGAGTTTATACCACATGAGTCTGTTTTTTAGAGAGAGAGGAAAATCTTTTCCAGAAGGGTCCTCTTCCCTGCCCCCTGAATCAACTGGGAGCTTTTTGGAAACAAAATTCTAATGTTTGGCAACAGGTTTGAAAAGTTCCCCAGCTGTTCCAAATGTTTATCCAGAAGCCAGCCCTACTGCATTAGCATAACCAAATTTCACCCTAGGAGGGTAAACACCTGAACAAAATGAGGGCTCCGCTAGCAGCGTTGGAGCAGGGAACAGTAGAAGGCCAAGGGCAAGCAACTAACTAGAGCTGTCACATAGACACACCTTGCGATAGCTAAGAAAAGGGGCCTCTGCAGGTCAGTTACCCACTAGGTGACCTATCATGAGAAATAAAAAAGATTTGTTATAAAAAATGTGGTGGCTATCTTAATCCTCTAATTCCCTTCAAAAACTGGCAAATGAGGGGAAAACCCTTATAAACTTCAGTTAGACTTAAATGAATTAAATAAGGAGCCATTAGACTGTGGTGGCTCTAATGCTGCAGAGGCCTACTTAAGCAAACCAAATTATAAGCCTGTAAATGCCTCGAGGTTATGAAAGCAAAACGCTGAGGACAAACAATCACAAACAGCCAACTAGACTTAAAGCTCCAGCCAATCAATAATCTCCTTTCTTTGTTTCCATACTTCATATCTTTCCGAATCTGGCTCCTGTCAGCAGAGTGCTCCTAACTACTTCTGGTTTGGTACTGTCCGATTCAAATGAATTTTGCTCAGATAAACTCTAAACATTTTTATATGCCTCAGTTTATCTTTTAGCAATTATGGTGTCAGAACAGGGAACTGAAGGAGTCCTCCGACGGCCCCCAGGAACAATGAGCAACCAAGCACAGGTACCTGTTAAACACCTTGAGTTCGCTGCTATTTCGCTGCCTCTGGGGATGGTGGGCAAGCACCCCTCGGGTCCTGGATCCTAGCTCCAAAGCTTTTGCGTTGTGAGCTTTCAGACTTTATTCGAGCATTTCTCTTTCCTGACTGGGTCCAGAAAACACCTGGAACCGAACTGGTTCTCACTTAAAAACCGGGCTGGATCTGGGGATAGACTCGTTTCCACTTAAAACCTAGGCCAGATACAAGGAGGGACTGGGTCCGCCTTAGAAATCAGAATTGCTATGGGGACTAACTAGTTCTGATTTACAACCTGGGCTGGATATTGGGACGGACTGGTTCCTACTTAAAAATAGGACTGTATCCTGGACAAAGTAGTTCTGACTTAAAACCCGGGCTGGATATGTGGACAGATTGTGTCTGACCTAGAACCCAGCCAGTTTTGACTTAGAACCCTGATGAACTGTTCTACTTAAAACCCAGGCTGAATCTGGGGATGGGCTGTGTCTGACTAAGAACTTGGACCAAAACCGGGGACGGACTGCCTCCAACTTAGAACCCAACTGGGTCAACGGACAGACTGGTTCCGAATTAAAAACTGGGCTGGATCAGGGGATGGGCTGGGTCTTACTTAGAACCAGGACTGGTCGGTACAGTGTGAAGCCTCAGGTAAATAAAATGTTTTAAGGGTCAATAAGTAGATTAACCTTATCAAAGATAATCTTGAATTACAGTGGCCTCAGTGGAGAACTTTTTTATTTTTATTTTTCAATTACAGTTGACATTCAGTATTATATTAATTTCAGGTGTTCAGTGAACTTTTAACCATCACTCTGGTTCCTGCAGACGGCATCCTGGGCAAACTTGCAGAAGCCTGCAAAGGATAAGAATTCTTGACAATGTCAGCTCTTCCAGTAGCGTGGCTAAGAGAAGAAGGTCAAATTTTACATTGTCCCTTCCTTTCCAAATTCAGATTGGTAAAGGAAAACATTGGTTATTGATTCTCTCTTTTCCAGGGATAGCTATTGCCTTCTTGTTTGTGTCAGTTTGTGTCCTGAGAACTTGGCTTGGCAACTTGTCAGGTTGTGGGCCCCCAAAACATGGCTGGATAGAAATTTGGGTTGCACCTCATTTGTGGCTAAATATGGCTGGGCAGAAATGTGAGTTGCACTCCATTTGCAGTTAGGGTTCTACCGTCTGTTACCAGCTCTCAGGAGAATTGTGTCTTTCTTTGGTTATCTTTAGGAGTGGCTCTGGATCTTGGGATCTCTGGATCTTGGGGCTCTGGATTTTTTGCACCGTCTTTGAGGACCCCTCTTGGGTCCATGGTGTTGTTGAACACTGCTGGGAATATTTACTGTTTGTCCCAGCTGAGACCTGACAAGGTATTTGAAAGGATTTTTTTTAAATTAGCTGTATGATCTGAAGTAGGCCAGATTGAAAGCTGATATTCAGAGCCTGATAGGAACTTTTTTTAAAGGCCTTTTCTCCTTGGCTAAAATGAAACTATGTACCCAGAGAGAAAGAAAAACCTTCTGAAGCCTTAGTGGAAGGATTGACTAAAACGTTCCAGAGACACATGGCTCTAAATCTAGAATACAGGAACCTTTAGATTTCCATCTTAGTGGAAGACCTTCTTGCTGCAAAGAAGCAAATTGAGGATAATGTAGTTAGATGGCTGGGTCAGTGTCTAGATGTTACTCAGGTTGCAGCCCAATTCTTAGAGGAATTATAAACAATTGTACTTGTCTTCCAAATTGAGTCTTTACAGGCACAGAAATGCAACTCTAGAAATTCAGAGCCCACCTATCCTTTTAACCAACTCCTAAACCTCCTTTATTCATTTCAAAAGGCTTGCAGATATTGTAAAATATCTGAATTTAGGAAATAACGCCCTTCTTGGAGAAACTTAAATCCTTTCACTATACCTCTGAGATGTAAATGTTTTACCTGGTCTTCTCTAGGAAGTTAAAGCCATCCCTTGAAATGCAAAATTCAGGGAGGTAATTCTTAACAGAAAAAAAAAAGGTACTTGGAAGTTAGGTGAATGAAAAATCTGTAAAGTTTTTCCCACAAATATTAATAAAAACTTTAATCGTCTGAGCAGGTAACCTTATTCTACCTGCCAGAAACACAATTTGGATCCAACCATTTTTTAAATAATGAATTAATTTTGCATTATCGTATTTGTCTCATGGCTAAAATTTTAAAACGAAAGCCATAGATATGCATCTATGTTTATATATACCACCTATATATATATACCACCTGTCCCTCCTCTGGTAGTCCTGAGTCTGGCCAATGGATCTATCACTCACCCGACACATGCCAAAAAATCTGGAAGTCTCCCAGGATTCCTCCTTCCGTCTACCCCTTCATATCAAATTGGTCACCGAGTTTTGTGAATTCTATTTTATAAATCTATTCATTTATTCATTAAATATGTATATATTGATATATATATCTATATAGATATAGATATATCTATGCATGTATGTTATAGATGCGTGCTATTTTTCTACTTCTAGATAGTATTAATAAAGTCAATTTGTAAAAACCTTTAATAGGCTTAAAGACAAACAAGCATTTATATAAATCAAGTATACTCTCAGAAATATAGAACCCAAGAGTTTTTCAAGTTAACATGATCTAAGATAATCTTCGGTAAATAAAAACAAGTTTAAGTTTGTTGGTTTAATTAAAACAGGCATTAAATATAATACATTTATTCTACCTACGTTTACCAAAAGTCAAATAAGCTCATTTTATCTTTTACAGAACTTGTCAGCAAGACAACTTAAGATGTTAGCTAGCTGTTTAATGTCACGTGAAATCTTCATGAGTAATCTAAGAACAAGTAAATTAAAAAATAATGTAAGATGAAGGTTTATAAATGACTTTTTGACAATAATTATGCTTTATGGTATGTTTATTTAAAGTAGTTTCCAAAATCTTTTTGGTAACTTGAAACCTTGAAGTTATACTGAGATAATTTAAATGATGGCTATTCCTTGAAGATCTAGATTGTTTGCAAATAAGATCAAATATTGAAACATTAATTACTGAACATAGGTTTATCCACTTTTGGTTTTTACAAAGGAACTAAAGATATTTGGGTCTATTAATAAACATGTATTGTGCCACATGGAAAAATTTACTATGAGGAAGAATATATTTCCAGAAATTATGAAATGTATTTATATTTGCCAAACCAGAGAACGCAGGTATAACAATTCACATTACTTCTTAGTTTTCACTAGGAATAAAGGGTTCTGAGAATTACGAATTCTAATCAATAGATGTAATTAAAACTACTTTGAAATAATGAGTGAAAGAAAACCATCATGTACCTGTAAACTGAACTGGATCCCTAATTCTGGTTTCCTCAAATATCTGGCTACAACTTTCCCAACTAACATTTCCATTTTTCTTCCACCCTTCTGATTTGGAATCACTAAGACTGCCCTTGAACCTCCTTAGAAGGGATCACACCAGGTCCTCCTCACTACCCAGGCTGCAGCCAGACTTCGGGGAATTGAACATTAGGTCCACATCCCATTAAAAATGGCTCCTCCAGACTCTTGGAACTGCACACCAGCTGGAGGTCTAAAATTAAAATTGACTAGTGAGGTTCCTCCCCAGAAGACAACAGCATCTTGAGATGGCCAGCTCTTCCAAGATCATGGATCAAGGTCTTCATCTCCAATATGAAACCTTTATTATTTTTGCCTTTTTGCTAGTCGCTTTTTCTGTTAATACATAGGAAGACAAGGCTCCTTAACTATGACAAGTGTCATTCAATCTATTGCTAAGGCTATAGCTGCACAGCAGAAGTACCTAGACTAGTACCATTTTTGCTAAGGTGGTTTTAGATAATTGTTTTACATTATTTATTGGCTGAATAAGGAGGCATCTGTGCCATAACAAATACCTCCTGTTGTACCTGGATCAACACCTCTGGTATTGTAGCAATTACAGGAAATTAACAAAGAAGCCAATTGACTAAAACAGATTGATGTCCCTTCAGGTACATTCTTTGATGTATTTGACACCATTTGGTTTGGTTCATGGAGGCCCTGGCTAAGTCTCTTGGTATTATCCTCCTGATGGTCATTATAGTGTCGCTGTTCTCTCAGAGGTCTTAAATGCATGTTCACAGCTATAAGCAGTACATCGGAGGGTCTCGGTGATTCTGGAGAAACAGAAACAAGATAAATGAGATGAACAGCAAAAACAATTCTTCCACAGATCTGACATCATAACCTAGGACTTTCACAATGAAACAAGAGCACCTTAACTCTGATGGTAACTGAGAGTAGCTAATACCAAATTTTTAGTCAATCAATCATATATGAGAGGATGACCAAAAGGGAGAATTGTTTAATTAAAGTAGGCCACTAGACTGAGGTGGCTCTAATGCCGCGGAGGCTGACATAAGCAAACCAAAACTTATGCCTGTAAATGCCTCAAGGTTATAAAATCAAAATGCTAAGGACAACCAATCACAAAGAGCCAACTAGTCTTTACACTATGGCCAATTAAATTTTTTTTTATTTCTGCCTTTAGTCTGTAAGTCTCCCCGTGAGCTCCTGACAGTGAAGCACTTCTAACCCGCTAGCCATTTCCAATTGATTTTTGCTCAACTCTTAAAATGTTTAATATGTTTCAGTCGGTTGTTTAACGAATGTGATGTCCTCTTTGGAGGTTTTTCTGACTGGCACTGCTCCTAGAGAGATGTGAGCACTGCGATGCCCTCCTCAGTACCAACTGTGTGAGAGCACACAGGACGCTTGCACTCGCTTGCCTGCTTCTCTGGCCCTCCTGAAATGTGTCCTCTCTGAGCCCAGGGGTAATATCTGTATTCTTCTTGGTGTGTCTATTATAGATTCCAGCACACAGGATCAACACATATTTGTTGAATGAATGAATGAGTGACAAGGAGAAATGGTCAAGAAATGCCTCATATTAGCAGCAAGCATTTACCTAGCACTTACCAGCTACTATGCAAAAGCATATACAGAGTAGACTGATTTATTCCTAAGACAACCCTGTGAGGTAGGAGCCACTATTATCTACATTTTGAATGTAAGAAAACTGCCTCGCAGAGACTAATCACTTCTCCAAGGTCACAAACAGGAAGTGACAAAGTATGGACCCTGATCCCAGAGCCCAGTGTTTTTCACCTTTACACCCAAGAGGAAAAAGGATGCTCCACCCATATTCGTAATAGATGGAGACCTCTCTAGTGGCTGCAACGGATGCTACCATTGGTGCAATTTGTAGCTTTTAGGATCCTGAAGGCTTTTGAATTCTTGGACTTTTTAGGGGGACAGGAAAAAAGGCACTGCTCAAGGACATAAGAAACGATGGAAATAGAGAGAAACAAAACTTCTAAAGCCCCATTCTGAAAGGTTAGTCTAAAGAGGAAATCTGCATTCACTGGCCAGAAAAATAAAAACGCAAATACTTCAGTTATGGTTTAGCCATGACATGCAATTCTTTGTGAATGAGCTCCCCAACATTTATGGAGACCACCACCATCAAGATCTGAATCCTGATAAACCACACCCTGAAGAGGAATCATGGCTCCAGTTCTGGTTTCTCCGCTGTAATATCTGGCCATTTTACCCCACCTGTCCCTCCTCTGGTAGTCCTGAGTCTGGCCAATGGATCTATCACTCACCCAACACATGCCAAAAAATCTGGAAGTCTCCCAGGATTCCTCCTTCTGTCTACCCCTTCATATCAAATTGGTCACCGAGTTTTGTGAATTCTATTTTATAAACCTATTCATTTATTCATTAAATATTTATTTTGTGCCATGAGTATGTAATGATGAACTGGAGATTTCTCCCAGACCCACCCTCCAAGCTTCAAGGAGCTGAGTATCTTAAAGATGGCATTTTAGAAATTAATAGCCCATTCCACTGTACAGCAGTAAAGACAAGAAACGGAGTAGAAGGCTGGGAGGGACTAGTGGAGGTGTATATGATTCATCTAGAGAAGCCTGAGGGATTTTGTCTTGGCCATGTGCAAGCTGAAAGGCGAAGAATGTGTATCAGAAACCCGGTGATGGGAGAGGCAAGTGCAAATTTCTGGAGGAAAGAACAGAGTCCACAGTATGGAGAACTGGCAGTTCACTACGACCTCACAGCCTCAAAGCTGGTGCCAGCTGGGTCTTAATCTAGGAACTCACAGCCCAAAGGCTATCCATTCCTCAAAAGGAAAAAAGCCCAGCATCATCTTTCGTCTCTGGAGGATTGCGCTACAAGAAGAGTCTCCCAGCACTTGTCATTCCTTCATCAAATATCTCCTGAGCACCCCGCCCCGTGCAGATACCCGCTAGTAAAGGCCTCGCAGTCGCAATACTCGCCTTCAGAGTTTTCAATATATTGGAGAATACCGAGCTAGAAGGAGTAACTCTGAGCATTAGGGGTTGGGAAACCATGCTGGAAGCGAGTCTTACGATGTTAACGACGCGGTAAGAACCCATCAGATTCACCGCCCACTGCTCACCGCTGTCACAGGGGGGCTCCAGGCCTGCCACCTGCTTGTCCTTGCCCAGGTTTGCCCCAGTGCTTTACTGACTCTTCCACGACCGCCCAAGACCACTGCCCATCTAGAACCGACTCCAACCCCTCGTAGTCCTCGCGTAGCCACAGTCGGCGACGCGCAGCTCTTGCAAGGTGGCCGGCGCGGCCAGGGAGCTCCTGGAGAGCAGCGACCAGCTGGCCTGTCCACCTTCGGTGCCCACCCCAGACAGGCTGTCTCCTACATGCCTCCCATCCCCGGGCAGGAGAGCAGACACCGGGCGCGACGACCCCCATGGGCACAGCCCGCATCACCCTCCTTTCCCACCAAGGCGGGAGGGGCCGCTCTGCCGGAAGACGTTAGCCACGTCTGGCGCTCCCCTCTCGCAGCCTTCCCGGGCCCGGCGGGGACTAGCGGGGACGCGCTCACACGGGAACGCGCGCGCCTGGCGGCTCCGAAGTCCGGCAGCAGCGCTGGGCGGGCAGAGGCGGGACCGAGGGAGGGACGGCCACAGCCTCCGCCATTCCCCGCTCCCTCCCTCCCTCCCTCCCAGCCCCGCCGCAGCGCACCACCTCCTCGCCCCCATCCCACTCCCTCCCAACCGCGCGCGTTCCGCTCGCCCCGGAGCCTCGCCCTCCGCCAGGATGAGCAAATGAGCGCGAGCGAGGGCATGAAATTTAAATTCCACTCAGGGGAGAAAGTGCTGTGCTTCGAGCCTGACCCCACCAAGGCGCGAGTGCTATACGATGCCAAGGTGCCGCCGCGGAGGGACAGGGAGGACGCGCGGGCCGGGGTCCCCGGACGGGATGTGGATGCGGGTGCGGATGGCGGCGCGGAGCAGGGGAAGCGGCGGGGCCCGGGCGCTCCCTGCCTGTGGCTCCTGGGCATGCACGGCGCCGCGCGGACAGCAGGGGGCGCTCGCGGGCGCCGCGCGGGGGGAGGCGGGGGCGGGGCACTTCCGCTTCCGCCCAGCGCGCGGGGTGGCGCACGCGCGGTCCGAAACCTCGCGCCAGCGGTGTCGCGAGGCTGTGGCCGCGCCGTTGTTTTGCGCATCCGACGGCACAGAGGGCTGCGCGTCCAGGAGGCCGCCCACTAAAGGCCTCTGCCTTCGCGTTTAATCTTTCTTCATCCTGCGCGGTCCAGCGCCGCGTGGGCTTTCGTGCGACGCCCTGACCGACTGACCCAGGTCCTAATCCGTCGCGCCAGAGCGCTGCCCGTCGACTTGCGACGTCGTTGCCTTGGGGCCCCAGTCGTGTTTGGGCCCGACCCCTCCCGTAGGCCCCGAGGGCAAGGTTGACCCGGTGCCTTCTTCTCTCCGGGCCTTGCAGCATTTATGTTTTTAATCCCCGAGTCGCGCGCCCCGTGCCCATCCACCTAAGGTCTCGGGGGCTCGCGAGGGACTGAATCACGTCTGCAGCTCCTCAGGTCTGGATGGCGAGAGGGAGCGGGCATCTCAGTCCGGGGGTGGGGGCTGTCCCAGGTGCGTCTGCGCAGCGCTACCCATTGGGGCACTTCCTAAGGACCCCGGGCTCTGCGTGTTTAACTTTTGGGCTCCGCCCCCGCAGCCCCTGTTTTCTGTTTGCTTTCCTATTTCCTTCCCCGCCTTGAGTATTCCCAGGGTGACACGTCCTGTCATTTGCCCCTGATGTCCCCTCTGGGGACACCGCTTGATTGGAATGGCATAGCCTACTAGCTATCCTGGCCTTGGACACAGCGGAGCTGAGGAGACTACAAATCCCAGAGGTCTCAGGGCTGCAGCTCTCTTGTCTGGCCAGGACTCTTTTTTAGGGACAAATACGCTGGCCAATGGCTTCAGAAGCTGCTTTCATTCTCACACTCCAGAGACCAATCACAGGGAGGTTGGAGGGATGTTTCCTATTTTGAGGCATCCACTCAGGAATAAAATGGAATTGAAAGGGAAAATGTTTCAACGCAGCTCTCTGTCTAAAAAAGGAGCGAATGCTTTCTTTTCTTTTAAAAAAAGATCTATGATCTAGTTGTCCTGATCTAGCTTCTAGCATTCTGTATGTTCTGTCATTTGTGGACAATATTTCCTGGTTTCAGATCGTCGATGTTATTGTTGGGAAAGACGAAAAAGGCAGAAAGATCCCAGAATATCTGATCCATTTTAATGGTTGGAACAGAAGGTGAGTATAGTTGTTAAACTGGACTGAAAATTGATCATCTCTGCAGCACAGGAGCATTGCAAACTTCTTTGTTAAATTGTAGAAACACTTGTAGGAAAGCTTAATTTCCTGTTTTTACTTTTTATCAATCCTTGCCTATTCAGAATAATGATTACTTTTTAAGCTGATTATATTTTTGTTCTCTGTGGGTAATTCTGGAAAGCCCAGTTGCTTCTGTGTCTAAATGAGTTCCTTTTTCAGTTTATTTGCATCTTCTGGTGATTTTAAAATATTTAAATAGTTTTCGAAAATGTATATTTAGAAATGTATATTCTGGTTCAGTTACTGTACCTTTGAGGTGCTTTTAGCATTTGTTTCATACCAAACTAAAGTACTGACTTTTACATCTTTTTTGTTTGTTTTATTAGCTGGGATAGATGGGCAGCTGAAGATCATGTCCTCCATGATACTGATGAAAATCGCAGATTACAGCGTAAACTGGCAAGAAAAGCTGTAGCTCGCCTGTAAGAATACAAAAATCAAGACATAAAATGTTATCCAATATAGTTCCACTTAGTATTCAGAATTTTTATTATATAAAAGTAAAATATGACTAACGTGGTTTAATAAGTAATTTTACATATTGAAAGTGTATTAGTAAAGAGTCTTTCTGTTGTATTCTAAATAACTACTGTGTTTCCAGAGAGGTTATTGTATGATATTCTCAAATGGTGATTACCATTTATGTTCTAAAGTTTAATTATCAGGTACTTAAGAATCTTTGTTTTTATGTCTTGATGTTACCTCAAGACCCAAATCAGTCAACATCAAAATTTGTTTCAGTCGTGTTTTTGTTTGTTTTTTTTTCAGGAGAAGCACAGGAAGAAAGAAGAAGCGCTGCAGGTTGCCTGGTGTTGACTCTGTCTTGAAAAGCCTCCCTGTTGAAGAAAAAGATGAAAATGATGAGAACTG
This sequence comes from Rhinolophus hipposideros, assembly GCF_964194185.1. Taxonomy (NCBI): domain Eukaryota; kingdom Metazoa; phylum Chordata; class Mammalia; order Chiroptera; family Rhinolophidae; genus Rhinolophus; species Rhinolophus hipposideros. The sequence continues at coordinate 120,785,051 of NC_138046.1, read as the reverse complement.
TAAGTGGCTTGACTTATTTCCTCTGATTTAAAGAAATGTTACCTAGTTTTTTATGCTGCAGGATTGAGAGGGAAGATTTATTAAGTTATAGACAGGGAAACATTTTAAACTCATTACATATTTTTGTTTTACCTAGCAATAAGCACTTCCTCTGATGACAGCAGTGAAGAAAAGGATGAAGCAATAAGTGAAGAAAGTGATATTGAAGAAAAGACTGAAGTGGTAAAAAGTTTTTATTGTAAAAGCTCTGTCTTCAGTATATATTTTAGTGGTAAAATTATATGGTCGAATTTTCCAGTTGTGAATCATTTTGTAAAAAGATGTTTTTTAACCAAACATTATGAAGTTGTACTTCATATTTAAGGGAAAATAGCCCTTATTTATAGTCACCGTCTGAACCTCTTGGTGACTTTTTATACCCGTAAAGTATTTCCACAAATCGTCGTTACCTCTTTTCACTGAAGTTGTGAACTTTATTTTTATAATGGTGACTAAATTTTAAATTTTGTGTATCAGAGTTTGGCATTTTCTGCCTGCCTTCAAAGTTAACGTGAATCCTACTGTTAAATGGGGAAGAAAGAAAATAAGCATTTGCAGTATCGTTAGTGCACTAAGACAAGTTAACTTTTGGCCTTTAATGTAGTTTCCATTACAACATGTGACATCATTACTGGTGTAAATGTTGAAAATTAACTGGGTTTGTATCATATAGGCTCGTGTGGGTTAGTCCTTTGGCTATAGACTCTCCTACTGTTTTAAGTAATTTAAGGATATGGAATTGTGATATTGCAGAAGGAAGAACTGGAGCTGCACACAAAAAGGGAGATGGAAGAGAGAATAATAACTATAGAAATCCCTGAAGTTCTGAAGAAGAAGCTTGAGGACGATTGTTACTATATCAACAGGAGGAAACGGGTATACAGAGAGAACACACAAAACATGGATTTGTAACAGAGCGTTCATTTAGCCATATTTTGTAATCACAGACTCAAACAATTGAGAAGCTTGGGGAATGAAATTTATATTTTGGGTTACATACTGAGTCAAGTTTCAAACTTCTCTGACAGTAGTGCTCTGCTGCTGATTATATTAAAGTGCACAGTCTTTCCCAGCCCTGGCTACCCCTTAGAATCCTCTAGGGGGCTTTGCAAAGTCCTGCTGTCTGGACTTCAACCCAGAGGGTAAGACAAAATTGATCTGTGATGGGAGCCGGCTGTGGATACAGTCTTAGAGGCTCCCCAGGTGGTTCTAATGGATCACTGCTTGCTTTTATTTAAAAAATTAATACTGTCATCTACATGGGGGTGTGATCAGTAGAAGAAAAACATCAAAGAGCTTCAAAGCACATTTATTTAAAAGATTCTCTTCAAAACAGAATTGGCTTTGTTTTTGAGTTTAAAAAATGTTTTGAACCAGACCACTGTTTCTTGGAATATATGGTTTATACAGTGAGATGAGTGCATCAGATGTCTATATTTTTATTAACAGTTAGTGAAACTTCCGTGCCAGACCAACATCATAACTATTTTGGAATCCTACGTGAAGCATTTTGCTATTAATGCAGCCTTTTCAGCCAATGAGAGGCCTCGTCATCATCATGCTATGTCACACACCAGCATGAATGTGCATTATATCCCAGCAGAAAAGAAGTGAGTGGGAGAAGGGGGATTGGCATCTCGTGGTTCTCTCTTTGTGTATTAGAATAGTGACTTCTATTTAGAACAGGTAACACTGTTCTGTTTCAGTTATTATGAATTAATACATCACTTAATACACAGTTTAATATCAAAATACAGTCCCTTTTTTGAAATGTTCAATAACTATAGGTATCTGGTCTGGATGCAACCCCAGACTAGTTTGTTCAGTGATGTATTTGGGATTTAACTTGTTTTTTGAGGAACACCAGAATGGGCAGTGAGAATTTTTTCAAAGCTTGTTTACAAACACGTCTTTATTACAGTCTGAGTACAGTAGTACCTCAGTTTCCTAACGTCTCCATTGACGAACATTTTGGTTTATGAAGGCCATAAACCCGGAAATAATGCTTCGGTTTTTAAACACGCCTCGGAAGTCGAACATGTCACGTGGCTTCTGCTGAGTGCAAGATCCTGAGGCCTAGCTATTGGCTGATTTTGAATGTTTCAGAACTTGAACGGTCGTCTGGAACGTTCAAAAACTGAAAACTGAGGTACCACTATGATCGTCCTCATAGCATGCCTTGGGGCATGGGACCCAGCTGAAGTTGAGCCAGACAGGTAGATTGTTCAAGTCCAGACAGGTGCTAGGAGTTGATCGCGTCCACTCCGTTCAGCTCCCAGCGACTGGGGTCTGTCCAGCTGCAGCACTGGCTGCTTGGGCACTCGTGGGGCACTGAACGTGCTCATTTCATTTGTTTTCAGTGTGCTTAGTTCAAATCGTAGCATACTTGCTGCAATTCATATTCTAGATCTGTGTTCCCATTTAGTTCTTTATTGTTGACATCTACAAATTCTTTTCGTTCTTTATGCTTGTAGGTGTTAAATATAGAATGTTTAAAATTCTGCCTTATAGAAAACATACTATCTCACTGTGGTATTCGCGGAAGTTCTGTTACTTTATTGCGCCTCTAATCTCTTTTTTTTTAATCCTTCCAGTGTTGACCTTTGTAAGGAAATGGTGGATGGATTAAGGATAACCTTTGATTATACTCTCCCACTGGTTTTGCTCTATCCATATGAACAAGTTCAGTATAAAAAGGTGACTTCGTCCAAATTTTTTCTTCCGATTAAGGAAAGTGCCACAAGCACTAATAGGTAAGTTAGCCTGTAGTTCACCAATCAGATATCAGCAGTCAGACAGTTGAATCTGTTTTTAAAGATTTCTGTCTGATGCTGTGCGGCCAGCATGTTTGGAGGAGGGAGAAGATTGAAGAGTGGTGGGTTTTTTTTCCTGGGGAAACTAAGTCATTATTCACTTTCAAATGGCTCAGAAAGAGTTTACCAAGTGGAGATTCCAGTGTAGAGCTCTTGGTTGGATTTTGAGCAGCTGTCCCTGTCTTTCCAAAGACGCTGGGGTGAAGAGAACACTGCTGGAGAAGAGTAGATGTGGGTTTGAATTCAGCTCCCTCGCTGGTTGTGGGACTTGGGGAGATGCCTTCTGAGTCTCTTGCTTCTGCCTCTGTGCTCTGCATAAGCCACCTTTTCCTGCCATCCCCTTTTCCCTTCCTTCCTGGCTCCTGGTTCTCTGTCTGCCTCATGACTGTCTCTTCTCAGCCTGCCTTCCTTTCCTGTTGGGTTCACCCCCAGGTGACAGGCCTGTACAGCTCCTTGGGGACCTGTGTCGATGTCCTCATGCCCTACTCCGAACCTCCAGGTTCCCAGTGTCCAGGTTGAACTGTGTTTCCACGTGTTTGAGGCTTTTCCAGTCCTGCCAGTAATGTGGTGAGAGAATGTGGCATTCTCGAGACCAGGGGTTCTCAACTTTGGCCCTATTGATGTTTTGAACCTTCTTGTTCTTTGCTGTGGGACCCGTCCTGTGCACTGTAGGATGTTAAGCAGCATCTCTGGGCTCCACCCACTAGATGCCGGTAGCACATTTTCAACTGTGACAACCCCAAAGTGTCTCCAGACAGTGTCTGTGTTCCCCTGGGAGGGCAAAATCTCTCCCAATGGAGAACCTTGTCTTAGCCACATATAAAAGGGGCATCGCAATCTCTAATACCAGCAGGCCTCACAGAGTTATTGAGAGAGTTAAAGTGATTTTATATGTTACTTTTTAAGAAAATCTTTGTTTTGGTACGATTGGAAGTAAATGTTTATAGCCCGCCAGGGGTGGACTTGAGAATGTTTTCTATTCTTTCTGAAGGAGGACATTTAAGAACCCCTCCAGATTTGCAGGGATTCTGCCAGCTGGGTCCGTGTGACACTCTTCCCTGTTCTGTAGGAACCAGGAGGAGCTCTCGCCAAGCCCACCTTTGTTGAATCCTTCCACCCCGCAGTCCACGGAGAGTCAGCCAGCCTCAGGTGAACCGGCCACCCCCAAAAGGCGCAAAGCTGAGCCAGAAGCCTTGCAGTCTCTGAGGCGGTCCACGCGCCACTCTGCCAACTGCGACCGGCTGTCTGAGAGCAGCGCCTCGCCTCAGCCCAAGCGCCGGCAGCAGGACACATCTGCCAGCATGCCCAAGCTGTTCTTGCACCTGGAAAAGAGTAGGTCCATTCCTGGATCCTGGAGGCCATTCAGTTTTGATTGGTCTGGGCCAGGTACTGTGTTCCTGAGAGGAATGCAGCCAGCAGCGAGGCCTAGAGCGCACGGTCACAGCCAGATTTGCCCACTGGCCTGCAGGAATTGGCCCCAGGGCTTTGGCCCCGACTGAAGCTCCGGAGGCATTTTCCCTAGCCTGTGAGCAGCTGGCTGGGAGGGGGCGCCAGCACACCTTCAGCTCTGGACTCTGGAGTTGGATGCTTGGCGTCTACTGCTTTAGTTAGCTCTGTCGCACGAGTCCTTAGCAATCACTCCCCATCCCCCCCCCCCCACTGATTACTTCCTGCCCCTCTAGAGGGGATTTGCTGCTTCTGGGCATGAGTGCATATCGCTGGAATCATGCCGTATGTGGCCTTTGGTCTGTGGCTTTCACTGCGCATGTTTTCCAGGTTCATCTTGTAGCTTCTATCAGTACTTGATTCCCTTTCTTTTTGGTTTTTGCCTAATAATATTCTAGGTGCTGTCTTATAATAGGAGAGTCTTATTGTTAAAGACTAATAACTTCTCTGCTGTTTGTAACAGTCTTCCAGCGGTCTTTAATTCATGGCTGTGTGATTTATAAGGGAATAGTTAACATCTTTTCCTTCTGCAGAGACACCTGTGCATAGCAGATCATCCTCACCTGTTCCTCTGACCCCTAGCAAGGAAGGGAGTGCAGTGTTTGCCAGCTTTGAAGGCAGAAGAACTAATGAGATAAATGAGGTAAAGAGCAAGTGTCTGCTGTTCATCCCCAGTGGGTCCTTCCTTTTGTGGTTGCTCAAGTCCTGTGGGAGGACACGGGGTTTCCTTGGAAGCCTTACACTGCTCTTATCGTTAACAGAATGGTTCATATACTGTGTAATACTGTGTTGTTGGTTTCTGAAATGAGAAAACTGTTAGGATTCTGCTCTACATTTACATTTATCTTCTCTCTTAAGTACTGAAATACGAGTACAGTAAGTCCTCACTTCAAGTCATCAGTAGGTTCTTCCACTTTAAGAGAAGCAATGTGTAACGGAACCAGTTTTCCCACAGGCTAATTGATACAAACAAGATTAAGGTAAGTTCCTAGGGCATCTCATTGACGTTATAATGAAATGATGTGATTTAAGAACCTCCTGTATTTGCATTTTGTAGACTAGGTGTTGGAACACTTCTGCAGAAGGCCAGAGAGTGAATATTTTAGGCTTTGCGGGCCACGCAGTCTCTAGCAAGACTACCCAACTCCCATAGCAGCCATGGGCACTATGAATGAGCGTGCTATGTTCCAAGAAGACTTTATGGACACAAATTTCATATCAGATAACTCTCATGTATTATGAGACATTGGGGTGTTCTTTTTGCTATTTTTCCAACCATTTCAAAATATGAAATCCATCCTTAACAGTAAAATTATAGCCATCCCTTTGAAAGCATGCTCAACCATCATTATGCCAGACATTTGACCTCAAATTCTTGCCACCAGGTTTCCATTTTACAGATGGGGACACTTTTCATTTTAAAACTTTATTTTTAAGGCCAGTTAACAGGTGTAGGCAGTTTCAGGGGTTCGGGAGATGTCTTAGTCCACTGGGATATTCTGTGACTCTCACCTAGGAGGTGGGATTTCCTTGTTTTTTGAGTACAGGGAAAGATGACTTTACAAGGCAGAGAGAACATTTGATGACGGTCAGGAAACTTTTTTGTCAAGGGTCAGATTGTAAATATTTTCAGGGTTGCACACCATACGGTCTCTTTCTAGAATACCCAGCTCTGCTGTTAAACCATGAAATCGGTGTGGACAGTTCGTAAATGAATGGACATGGTTCTGTGCCCCCCAAATTCATATATGCAGACTGGCAATTGAATTTCATATGATTTTCACATGCCATAAAATACTATACATTTATAACAACCGTTTTTTAGCACAAGAGGGTCTGACTGGATTTGGCCCAAGGGCTGTAGTTGGCTGATCCGTGATAGAGAAGCTGGAAAACCCAACTTGTTTTACAATGTTGAGGAAAAGTTAGGAATTTTCTAGTACAAGTTTTCAGACAAGAAGTTCCTGTTGGTGTTGTTATTAGGTTGGTGTAAAAGTATTTGCGGTTTAAAAGGTTAAAAATAGTTGCAAAAACCGCAATTACCTTTGCACCAACCTAATATTTAAAGGGAATGAGGTTTCTTTTAATACATCTGAATATTCAGGCAGGGCCATTCCCACTTGGGTCAGTGGCATGAGCCCGCCATCTGGTGGTTGTAGATACAGCTGCAAGCTCTAGTGAAAAAAGGCTTTCTAGTAAATGGTTGAACTTCAGGAGGCTCTCACAATGACTCACGAGACCCAGTGCATGCATTTCCACCTTTAAGAGTGTTTTAACCAGGACTCTGCATCCAGATCCTTTGAGACTCTCGTCCCGATGCTGTTTGCTGCCCCACTGCATCAGGAGGGTTTGGGTGCACACTTTTCTTTTTAAGACCACAGGTGGCTCGTACACATCCTGGTTGAGAATCCCTCCACTAGAAACCTGTTGTTCTTCCCCTTAATGTATATAGGAGATGATACCCCGCATTGAGGTGCAGAAATGAGTGAGTGAGGTAGACTGGTAAATGACCAGCTCACTAGGTAAATGACCAGCTTCTGGACACGTGCTCTTCATGCCTCCAATGATGGCAAGTTTCCGTATGTTCACCATGGGGTTAGGTGCTGGGGGCTGGTATGAAGGTGCTACACATGGCATTCTACAGCACAGAACTGGGGTCAGTGAGGCAGGGGCTGAAACTAAGACCTTTGGCATGGAGTCACACAAAACCATGGGAGTACTTGTGAGCTTCTGTGATTTCATTTTGTTAAAGTGGCTACATCGGCCTTTCTGGAGTTGTTTCGGCATCCTGCTTTATCTTGTAGAGCGTTTCCTTTGACCCTACTGTTTCCAGATTAAACTTCACAGAACACAAAAGGCAAAGCAGCAAGTCAGGAAAATAGTTCTACAGTTAACTGAAGCGTTTCTACAGAAGCTCGTCAGAGTTTTGAAATTCAGCTCTTATTTTAACAAAAGCCCGAAAATCCACCCGCAGTTCTAAAATTCAGAGTGGAGGAAAAAAAGTCAGTTATCAGGGTTGAAGTGTATTTTCATTTGATTCAATGGGTCAAACTATTAAGTTTCCAAAGTGAATATAACATAGCAGGAATTAGGGAATCTTGAAACAGTGCTAATATTGCTCAAAACATCGCTGGGTTATTTTTTTTTTTATTAAATTGCAGTTATTTTATTTTATAAATATATAAAAGCAATCCAGACAATATACTATAGTTGGTCAGAAATGTTTTTTGATATATTTTAGTGATCATTTATTCACATGTATATACATGTTATCACTACGAGGAAAGGTTTAGAAAGGATTTTTTTGGTTTTTTTCTTTCAAGGGAATTAATGTGCTTATGTTCCTTTTTAATGATTTTATGAAATTAAAGTATGCTTTGATGACAGGAAAGTAAGTATTCAACATCTGTTCACTAACGCAACCAAAGAAATAAAACGTCCGTGCTACCTCCAAAGTTAAAAACACCTGGCAAATCTTAATTACACCACAAAGTCTAGGGAGTTATGTAAAAAAAGTAAAGGCATTTGGATTTTTTCAAGTTCCAGATGACCAGACAGAAAATGCAAGTCTTCAGCTAAAGAATAATAATGATAGCAAACATTTATGAACTACTTTGTATGAACTAGGCACCATAAACACTTTACATGTATTACGTCTGGGTTACTTTTTACTGCTTCATTCTCTAATGCAGCAAGGCTTTCCAAAAAAAGGGGCAAAATGACCAAAACAGTCAGCCCATTAATAGGTAGTAGCTGTTGAAAATTAGGAAATCAAATATTTCCTTAATCTAATTTTAAGTCTTCCCCCCACCTTGTGTTTATTTTGATAAGAGGCATTTTTTTCCCTCTACATACAATTTACTGTTACAATTTTTAGGTGATTAGAAGTGTCTTTATGTTGCCAAGAAAGGTGGATCCTCCTGTGTTTGATTTAAAAGGCAAAAATGTTGTTCAAAATTATGGAAAACTAATATATATGCTAATGTATGATCTGTTTGAAAAATAATACTTACGTTTTTCTCATGCCCCCTAAATGATAATTCCACCACTAAAAAACGAACCTTAACATTTTGGAGTACACTTCTTGGTATTTTTCCTATGTATCTGCATAATAATTACATTTATACTATGTATTTACTTTTTTGCAAGTGTCTTCTTGAACTTAATCGTTTCGTAGCTTGATCCTCTTCAACATGATACATTATATTCCTGTATCCTGGGATCCTGCTCACAAAGAACTTCATGAGAATCAGAGGGTGGCTTTAGAACTTCCACGTTGGTTTATTGTCACCGGTTTCCTCCTTTTTCTGGTCCAGCTGTGGAGGAACTCCTGCAGTGCCAGACGGAGGACTGGGAGCTTGGGGGTGAGAACGTGACACTTGACTGGTGCATCTGCCTGCCGGCCTGAAAATGTCAAAGCACATGTTTTTCTTCCGGAACTCCAAGTGTTGAGATCTGTTGGTAATGGAGTGTTAAGATATAATAAAGCATTCCGTTCGTGCTTTTTGCAGGTTCTCTCCTGGAAGCTTGTACCCGACAGTTACCCACCAGGCGACCAGCCGCCTCCACCCTCTTACATTTACGGGGCACAACACTTGCTGCGATTGTTTGGTAAGAACTCCTGCTCTTTGTGTTCTTTTTTGTGTGTGTGTTATTGCTTTGGTTTAAACACTCTTGTTAGCTTATATACATCTTGTGGTAATTTGGGGATCTGAGAAAAATCATTGAAAGGTGACTTCAAAAAAAAAATGAATCTTAGGGCACAGCTCACAGTGGCCCATGCGGGGATTGGTGTTATCAGCCACGCTCAACTGACCTAACCAGCCCCCCTACTTTTACCATCTGGAATGCTCTTTGCACAGGTTTCTTGGCTCACTCTTCCATTTTATTCAGGTCTGTGAGGCTTTCCCAACTGCCATATCTAAAATAATGCTCGCACCCTTTCATTTTGTATTTCCTTATGTTGCTGTAGTGTTGTGAAGAGCATTTAACACTGTTTTATTATAAGTAACAATACAATTTGTAAATAAAATGAATCTTAAATTTCATAAAATTATTTGTAATATTTGTACTACTACTTTGTCTTTGTGTTCAGGAAGAGTTTTTAGTTTTGTTTGATGATGTAAATGTTAATTTCAGTTCAAATAAGGACAAACAGACGATCCCTGAGTGTCTTACTCATTGCCAGATTCTGCTGATTATAAATGGTTTTGCTTTTCTTTTTAATGTAGTGAAACTTCCAGAAATCCTTGGAAAGATGTCCTTTTCTGAGAAGAATCTGAAGGCTTTACTGAAGCACTTTGATCTCTTTCTGAGGTATTTCTATTACTTTGTCAAAAACTTTACTGCCTTATGTATGACTTTTCTGAATTTCTCTTTCGCAGATGTGGAAGCTAGCTCTGTGATATTTTAAATAGTAGCAGTGTTACCTAAGTGTGGTTGATTCTAACTGTAATTGTAACATAGGAGGTTTGGGGCTATTTCTTTTTTCCATCTGGTTTTTGAGTCAAGGGTATTCGTTATATGGTTAAAAATTTTTGTGTCTCTAGAAGAATCCAGTTGGATAACCTCGTGAAAAGAAAGTTAACTTTCTACAGTAGAAGTGATTGAGGTTGATAAGTTAATTTTATGTTTTATTCAGGAGTACCTTAAGTATTAGACTCTTCTTTGTTGCATGTACATAAAGTAACTTAAATATTAACATTTACAAGTAAGATAAATGACCAGTAGGCTGTGTTGACAGTGTGAATTCAGAGAAAGGTATTATTTCTTTAACTTGACAGAGCCAGTCATTTTATTACATCATAGGATCATTTGCCCTGAGCTCCCCACCACCCCCGCTACCGCCACTGTGCTGTGGCCCAGCTCTCTTCCACCCAGATGTCTACAGATCACTTCCTCTCCTTGGCATTCAAGGCTAGTCGTCACCCTGGCTCACCCAGCTCGTCCTACCTACCTGGGTTTGTTTCTTCCTTCTCTTTAAGGGGGCACCCTTATAGTCAGACCTCAACCTGTAAGAGCTAATCAAGTAGGATCTCCCACAGAGTGGAGAGCACTCCAGCCAGACAAATCAGTCATGGAGTTTTTAAAAGATATTTTCATGCAGGCATTTTGAAAAAAGTGTGAGTGGAATTAGGCTTTATAACATTTTATTAGAAACAATAAAAATCCCTCTTCCCTTCCAGCCTTTCCCTCAAACAAATCCACAACTCTATTTGGCATAAAAATTTTATAAGCCAAAATCAAATAATGCCAATAAAAAATGAAGAGGTAGCTGTAGCTGCGAGTTAGCATAGGAAAGCCTGCTAATTTTGAAGTATGCCCAATACAAAATAGAATAGGGTTTTAAGAAGTAACTTAGAAAGATTTACAAACAAATACTGTAATTGGTTTTGAAAATGTATCCAAAGACATCAACCAGAGTATCAGTGGAATCAGTAATCACCAACAAAAGGGTGCGATCAAAGAAGAACAAGTTCACTCTCGAATGAATTTTAACTCGGTTTTTACTGAAGAAGGTATCGTAAGGTTTATCCTTAAATTTTTAGGAATTTGGACGGATGGACAGAGGCCAGGGAAACAGACATGAAGCTAATTAACTAGCTTACTGGTTACTATGACCCATGTGAGAATGCTTTAGCCCTCCATGGTGAAATTTTGACGCTTCAGCATCAAGGTGGCATGTGTGTATTGCAGACTCTTAAATGGCCCCATGTTAACGTTCATTGTCAGACGTAAGTCAGTCTTGTGTGTGTTTTGGTACTGTGAGCTGGAACGGAAACACCTTTTGGTGTGGCAAATTAGGATACAAAATGCCCTTTCCTAGTTATACCATTCATTTTTTGCTCTGACTTAGCCACTACAAGCATTGTGAATTTCTCAAGTGACATTTGTTGAGTTTTATAACTTACTTTTTATAGTTTGTTTTTAAAACAGGAAAATATGGAAATAGTCACTGAGGCCTTTTTTGCGCAGAAGTGTTTATATAACCAAGACTGCCACCTAGTGGGCTTTAGGTTCTCTTTCTATTTGTACACTTGTTAGTGAAAGGATTCCAATGAAATCCATTTTTCTTCCTCTTACTAAAAAAGAGTGAAATGTTAGCAGGTTGAAAGTTAAGATTTTGCTTGTGGGGTTTAGTCCTTACTGTGGTAATCATCCAGCTGTTTTCTTTTCCAGGTTTTTAGCAGAATACCATGACGACTTCTTCCCAGAGTCTGCCTATGTCGCTGCCTGTGAGGCACATTACAGCACTAAGAACCCCAGGGCGATTTATTAAAGTTTTGGTGGTTCTGGAAGAATAGCTTCTCTGTCTAGCTTTGCGCTCTGGGTTCCCAGTGGAGAACTGGGGAGATGGTGGGCCTTCTTTACAGAGAGAGCAGACCTGATGCCCACCCCGGGGCCTCTGGCAGAGGCGGGCCCATTTATCTGAGTTGCTTACACACTGTAGTTATTTCTGTTAAGGAGTACTTCCTTGGTGCCTGAATGGCCTCCAACGTCTGAGCCTAGCCACTGTACACGTCATGTGTGACAGCGGGAAAAGAGCAGCTGTGGCCCCAGTGAAGCGATCATGGCAGTGTGCAGAGGCGAGGCTGTTTCAGGAGACATTGGAGTTGGTAGCAATACCCACATTTCTTAGCTATTTGTTAGCACTAAGCAAAGTTGTTTTGCAAACTGTTTTCGTTCTTATGATGAGACTGAGCAACTCTGTCCAACAAATCTTAGTTTTGCTTGGAAACTGCAAAGTAGTCCCAAAATATTTTAGAGGGAATTGATATTGATGGCAAAAGAAAATTTGCAGCTATACATTTGCTTGTTACAGTTCCTTTTCTGTAAAACCTTATTTTTGGTGATCTAAAAAAAGCGTTGCCTGACTTGTTTGAGATTTTACTGCTATACTTTGTTGTGTAATGTTATGGTTCCCATTCTGTAAAACGTTATTTTTGGTGATCTAAATAAAGCAGAGCCCGTCTTGTTGGAAAGAACCAGGAGAGAGTTTTCACTCTGGCTTTGTCTTCTTTCGTTATTGCAAAGGAACAGTAAGATAACCTCTTGACTCATAACTTTGTTTTATTTTGTTTTATCTTTGTGCCTTTATTGTTAAGGCCTTTTGTTTTCCTTCCTTTCTTTGTTTTTGTCTCACTGGGAGGCCTGACTGGAAGGTGGTTCCTGGAAGTTGGTGCAACTCTTTGCTGTCTTGTTGCCGCACTCTGGCTGGCTGTTGCATTTATCCTTCTCCACGGTGACCAGTTTATGGTCTCTCCAGTCACCCTGTAGTCCTCATTTTAGTCTCTCACACAACTCCCTTTCTCCTCTCCCCCAGGATGCTTTAGAAAGTTCTGTGTCAATTGAAGGGATACCAGTACCATACAAGCCTTGAATATGGCACCTGCCTTTCCTTGGAGCTCATCAGTTGACCTTAACTTCCAAGGATCACTGGTCATGAACAACAAGGGCCACAGGGAGTTTTTTAAAAATTTGTAAATGGTTCCATCAAAGAAACTTCTGCATATACTGACCTGGGGGAAGCAGAACCGCTAAATTGGAGTAGACGTCGCCTTTGTGCACTTCGTTGTAAGTGACGCGGGTTTGGGGTTTCTGTTCTGGAGTAGCACTGGTGTTCATGCTAGGTTTCTTCTCCATTTGGTTTATGCAGTGCCTGTTTAAACCGGGTGCACCTGCAGTGTGCTCTGAATTGTGGAAAAAGTGTAGTTAGTGATTATTCATGGCCTGGAAAAGAAAGCTCCTCTTGCAAGAATCTGCTTGTTAAATGCCTCCAATGAAATGAATGTAGACTGTCTCTTGGAACATTTATATAGTTACATACCTTGAGTTTACAATTCATTTATTTTCTAGTAATGAAAAATTATATTCCCCTAAAGGCATTTCTTAATCACAACTTCTCTTAAGCTGATTATTCACAGCTTAGGTTGATTTAAATAACTGTTGAAATATTATTTCTTTATTGTATATTAATAATTTTTCAAATCATCAGTTAAAATATGATTTAAATGTCTAGAACATCCTTACAAAAATTGTACATTATCTTCCTTTTGTCAATTTTTAAATGGTTACTTTCCTGAACTGCCAGACCTTGAGGTTAAGTACCCATATTCATTGTGTTAATGTCTTCTTTTTAAGTCATTTAAATGTGTATTGAAAATAATATACCTATAACTTTCGTATCAGAATCTTACACTAAAAACCACTGAATTGTACACTTTTAAGATTAATCTTATGATATGTAAATTATATCTCATTTAAAACAGGGAGATCTAAGTATTGGCTCTGTGTAAAATGCAAGAAAAATGCACCGTGAAAACCCATTTTTGAGAACTTAAAATACTCCAGCTTGGCTTCTTTCGTGTATCACTGCCCAGGCCTGGCCGGCTAAGTAAGGTTCCTTTTCTCAGACCACTGAGCTCACGCTTCACCAGAAGCTGAGAAAATCCACTGCAGTGCCTTCATATAATTTCCTTCATGAGCAAACCTGGAGTTGACAGATCTTCAGACTTCTTTGACTTCCAAATTCTTCTGAATGGCAGAACATAAGGAAAAAGTATATACCAATATTATCATAAGCAAAAAAGTTAGAGATTAGTGACAGCAAAAAAACAAAAACATGAATTAAGAATAATGCAAATCATGGCCAGTTCATCTTTATAAGTCTTTATGTTTTAGCATTTCTTTGCAACATCAATCTTCATCCTTCCAGAAGGTTGTGAAAAACCATAGGTAGTAAAGTGCTCGACTGTGTTTTCCTATTGATTTGTACTATTCTCACTGAGATTTACAACCTTCAGTGGAATGATTTAATAAGTCATTCTGAAGATGTGCTTTGGCACAAGGTAAATTATAGCAGCCTGCAGGTTCTATTTACTGCTCAATCTTCACTATTGTAAAGGTGACTTTGGAGACAATTTCAGGTCGTCAGCCTTTATTATTATAGTTGCCCATTATCCAGAAAATAATTTTGGGTGAGATGAATTCTGAGCTGTATAGAAACACACCTGTTAGTGTCAGCAGATGAAGGCTATTCAAATGTTTTTGGGAAGTACATAAAGTCTGAAAACCAAAAACACTATTGGAGGGAAAACTTAGTAAGATATTCTTTGTAAATATGATAGTTCATCTTTTATATTCTGTAGCACATAAAGCTTAACTAGTCATAGCATTGAAATCCTTTGTTAATTTGGTTGTCCATAAGAAGCCATGGTGTGGTAGACAGGTTGAGAAATGTTTCTAAATCTTTACACATGCACACACGCCGTATCTCTGTCCCTAACCTTTGAAATGTGAATTTACAGTTTCTCCTATCAAGAGGTACTACTGGTTTTCTTCCCCTTGAGTTTGGTCTGGATTTGTTTTCTTTTTCCTGTGTTGAGGGCTGACTTTGAATAGATCACCTGAAGGGAGATGCTTTTCAATGTAGGAAACCCTGAGTAGTCTGGCTTCGGTACTTGCTTTGGCCAAGAAAATACGGCAGGAATGATTCACTTCCCTTCTCTTCCTTGGAATCTTGCTGAGATGTGAACAAATCCGGGCAAACCTGCTGGATGATAAGAGTTTGCCTAGTTATTCTCATTGCCCAGACAACAACCAGCTGACTGCCCGACATGTGAGTGAAACCATTTTAGACCAGCCAACCCCCAGCCTACTTCCCAGCCCACTACAGATGTAGACAAGCCAACGCACATCTGCCAGACCTAGCTCAGTTCCACAGAACCGCCCGGCTGACTCACATATCATTGATCAATAATGAATGCTCATTGTTGTAAGCCACTCAGCTTTGCCGTGGTTTGCTATGCAGGAATAGAGAACATAGCCGTGTAGCTTGGTGGTGTATATGTTTTGCACACTATGGAACAGCTCATACTTCATTGCCTTGGCTGAAATTGCTGAATTCTGGCATGAACATGAGCCATTAACTAACCAAGGGAAACATACCTGCTCCTACTACTGCTCAGATAATAGGAAAGAAAACGGACAGAGACAGCAACACATCTTTGAGATCTTGTAGCTAGTGCAATGTGAATTTCATTTTGTAAGAAATTTAAAGTTTGCAGAAAACAAGAAAGGCGAACATAAAATATGTTTTCACCACAAAATTGACAACTGTTATTGTTTTGTAATATTTGTTTCCGGCCACTGTTTTAAAAATAAAGCATTTTGGATTTGGCTAAAATTCCTTTTACCGTTACCTGGCTCTCTATCCCCTGCCCTTCTCCCAAGGGAATACTACACTGATTTTGCAGTGTGGACTCATACTGTACACATGGAACTTTTTCCTCTTGTACTCCATCACGTTTTTGACATATATAGATGCATATTTGCACATACACAGATACATGGATACATAGTATATACATATGTACATATATATACATATAACTACATCATTCTGTTTTTACACATACACACATTTTATTTAACCCTTTTAACTGCCCTATAAGAGCCTATCACATGGATATAATACCCAGTATTAATTCCTTTTCTAGTGTTGGGTAGTCAGATTGCTTCTGAGTTCCCCTTTTACTAAAGTGTTGCAAAACAGCACTTACATGTAGTTCCTTGATTCCAAATGCCAGTCTTTCTCTAGGTCATCCACCCATAACTGCTGGATGGTCAGACACATGCCTTTTCACATTTTCTAGAATCTAAAGTTATCCCCATTAGACAGGGACCTTGCTTTGTAAGAGTTCCCGGGTGTTCAGTTTCAGGGCGGTCATCTTATGGGATAGATTTATAACGGAGCTAAAAGAAAAGAAAACCTGGATGAAAACGTGAAATCATTTTGAAACATTCTCCATGTTACCTCATCTCACATCACCCCCTCTCCCCAGTGTTTTTATGCAGTATCGGAAATAATTATTTGGTGGTCTCGTAGAAATTAGAAATAAAAAATGAGTTTACAGTGATAAAAGGCAGGGTAAATGTGATGGCCTGCTGTTTGGCTCACTAACTGGTTTCCAGGGCACATTATGGAAAGATGTTGAGATTGGTCTTCCAAGGAATATTACAAATATTGTGTTGAATGGAGCAGATGCACCCCACTACACATTAGATCATTTCTGAGGGGTCTCGGGTTCATTATTCAATAAGGCAAACCAGTTCTGATTTTCTCAATTGAGAGGTCAAGTTTAAAAACCTGCATTTTTGGCGGCCAGATGGTTCAGTTGGTTAGAGCGCAAGCTCTCAACAACAAAGTTGCTGGTTCAATTCTCTGTACCCCCTGCAACTAAGATTGAAAACGGCGACGGGGACTTGGAGCT
This sequence comes from Rhinolophus hipposideros, assembly GCF_964194185.1. NCBI lineage: Eukaryota > Metazoa > Chordata > Mammalia > Chiroptera > Rhinolophidae > Rhinolophus > Rhinolophus hipposideros. Next base: position 120,768,481 of record NC_138046.1, on the reverse strand, counting down.
GAGCTGCGCCCTCCACGGGTAGATTGAAGGACAATGACTTGGAGCTGATGAGCCCTGGAAAAACACATTGCTCCCCAATATTCCCCAATAAAATATATTTTAAAAAACCAAAAAACCCTGCGTTTTACCAAGAGGTGATACAGTAAACATACGATGGTATGGTCAAGGTTAGGTCAAACAATATTCTCTCTGTAACAGGAGATCACTCTTGTTGCCTAAGCAGTAAGTAGCTAAACGTTCTTAAATTCTATACATCCCCTGTCAAAAGTGAACGAGTACACAGGAAGCCTGTCCCCATAATAAATGTTCTTAAGAAATTGTGTCCTTTAGGTTCGGTCCAGACCAGCTGATCATAATAGGCTGATGTCATCATCACCCTATTGTTTTCAATGTGTAAAAGCATACTTGAGAGCTGCCTGAGGGTTTGCGATTTATGTCGGGTTACATTATAGATGCTCTGTAATGCAGCTGCTCTTAGTTTAAAATTCTTAAAACTCAATATTGAATTCTTAAAATTCAATAGGAATTGCTGGTTTGTAGAAGTAACACTCTTACCATGCATTTTGCATGAGGAGAAATAAAACTATTGGAAAACTACATCCTTCTCCTCAAAACTTCCAAACCTGACCGATCACAAAACCATGATGAAAATGAGTAATAAAATCATAATAATAGTGAAGTAAACGTCTATCTCCCAGAAATCACTCTAAAAGGAACATCTGATGCTAGTTTTTCAGTTCTAGCCTTTAAGATTTTTGGAATCAAGACTGGTTTTGGAAATATCCAGCATATTTTGCACACTTGAGGGACATTTTATAAAGGAATTTCAAGGTGTTGCCAGTTTTTCAGTGATTATCTGGCAGCTCCAAATGTACAGCTCTCTGCTGTTTTGTTTTTCTGAAAATGGGACTCTGCACACATTTTTCTTCTGCCGGCTTGCTTCCTGTCTCTGCCAGTAGACGGCGCTGGAGAGAAAAGCCAGAGGAAACGAGAAGGGGCTTCATCCTGACTGGCTTGCTTTTCTCCTGTCCTGGATGCTACGGCACCTCGCCCTGGCGGAGGCAGCTGCTTATAGCCTACGCCGGCTTCCGCACTTCCAGAAGCGGCCTCCTGGGACGCGCCACCTTCCTCAAAAGCCAGAGCCTTAGCTCCGAAGGCCCCTTCTCTAAAGCCCTGGGCCGAGCAGCAGCGCTCCGTCCTCCACAGGTATCAACATGTTCTATAAACATCTTTAGGGTTCTTGGTACATCTGCCAACTTGCTTTCCAGACGAATTATTATGATTTACCTTCTCACTGGTTATGTGTGAAAATGCTTCTAGAAAGCTCTCTCCCATTCAGTTGTTAATTCATTGAGCATTGTCTTTTACCGATTTTTACATTTAACTCTGGAATTCAGTGGTTCCCAAATGCTGGTGGAGATTGAGTGGTTGTGACAAGAGATTATGTGGCCCACCAAGCCATCTGGTCCTTTACAGATGAAATTGGCCAAACTGATCCAGCTTTTGAAATACATTACAATCGTGCCTGCCTATTTTTTAGTTTCCGAGTTATTTTTCAGTTGCTGTTGTTAGGTCCATTTTAAGACTCCTAATTTATTTAAGAGGCATTTTTCTCTTTTTTTATTGATTATATTTGTCAAAGATGATCTTTTTTATGTTTTGTTTCAAGAAATTTGCTCTTTCATGTATAAATAATGGTATATGTTTCTGTTTTCTATATTTTTTCTGCTTTATTTTCTTCATCCGACTTAAAAAATCATTTTCTAAAAATGTTGAGATAATTATTAACTATTATTATCAGTAGTAATATTATTAAACCAACCAATCCCCATTTAAAAAAAAATCACATGATACTAATATTTTCAGCTCCCCAAATAAAACCAAGTTAAAAACTAAAAGGCACAGGGTTGGCCAGTTAGCCCAGTTGGTTAGAGCATGGCACCAAGGTTGCCAGTTTGATCCCCGCGTGGTCCACTGTGAGCTGTGCCCTCCTTAAAAAAAAAAAGGCACAGACACATAAAAGCACAATTAAAAAGAAGGAAAAATCTGCATCCACCAGCCTTCCGCTGCTACTAGTTTTTTCTCCACATCACCTCTTTGAAGCACCTGCGTTTCAATGGGTAGTTGAAGTCACTTTGTTCTTTGAGATTTAACTTAAATTTCCCTGAGCCCACTTCTCTACACTCCATGGGAAATCTAATCCCCCTGCTCCAAGGTTCTGTGGCTCCAAAGGGACTTTTATTTTCGTGTCTGGATCAGTTTCTCCTCTCACTGCCTTCCTCTTATCCGTTTTTTTTTTTGTGGGAGTAATTATCAACTTTGATCCTTTTATCATTTGTCAATTACAAGTCGCTTCTCATCAGCAGACTTAAATTCAACAACTATTTTTTTTGGTTTCCTTGAAGTCTTTCTTTCTCCTGACCTGTTTTCTGTGTGATTAGACAAGTCGAATGGGAAAAAATGCTTTCTTCAAAGATGAGATTCTGAAACCCCTGACTCTGAGACGGTGGATTTAAAAAAAACAAGTCTCTCCAGAGTTTAGTTTATATTTTGTGTCTTACTGCTGGTGCCAGGTGATTTCACTTCTACGTCTTACCTGTAGTTTAGGAGAGGCGTTTTTCATCCATAATGCTCACACTGCTGTCTGAACACAATGGCATTTCTTGCTTGTAAGATATAAAAGATGATGGAGTTGGCTTGTTTTAAAGCTATTTTTAAATATCTTAAAGTTTTGAAATACTAAATGGAATCCCAAAACCTTAAGTTGAGTTCATTTATTGCTGTGTAATGACAAAGCTTGGTGGTTTAAAACAATGATTTTGTCTCACTGCCCTGTCTGTTGCAGAGATTGAGCTAGGCAATTCAGCTTGTGGTGTTGCTTGCGGCCACTTCTGTGGCTGCATTTATTTAGCTGGGAGCTCAGCTGAGAGGTCAGCTGGGGCAGGAACGTCCAAAATAGCTTCACCACAGATGGGGTGCCTGTCATTTCTGGGGCCTGGCGGGGCCTCCCTCCAGCAGGGGAGACAGACTTTCCACGTGGTGACTCAAGGCACCAAGAGCAAAGCAGAGTTGCTAGGGATCTTCTGCCACCTTCCGCTATTAAAGCAAGTCGTAGGGTGACCCCCCCCCCGAGATTCAAGGGGAGAGAAAATACTCTGTCTTAATGGAGAGAGCAGAATGCAACACAACAAGGGGAGGACTCTTTGGCAGCCATATTTGTAGAGACAATCTACCAAAACTCAATGTAAATCCCATTAATTACATTCAGGAAAATAATATACTAGACATTGAAATTTTACGTATGTGGTATTTATTGAGCCATGGAGACAGTAAGGATAAATAACGTCTAGTGCATCAGTCTGTAAAGGACCAGGTAAATAATTTAGGCTTTGTAGGCCATATAATCTCTTCTACAACCATGAAACCTCCACCAACATAGGGTGAAAGCAGCCATATATATATATATATATATATATGGTGCCCAAAAATGTATACACATTTTAAGAAAGGAAAATGTATTGAAACTGTAATACTCAATAATATACCAATAACAAAAGATGAACACAAGTCACGTTTGACTTCTGCAATGACAAGAGGTGCTCAAAGTGGTTCCCATCAGCGTCCAGACACTTCTGATTTTAGTATATGTGCCGCCGAAGCGAGCACTATCCAGACACTTCTGATGACAGCAAACTACTGTTTGAGCAACGCTGACCAAAGTGTCCACTTGTGTACATTTTTGTGGCATCTCTGGTGTGTGTGTGTGTGTGTGTGTGTGTGTGTGTACAGGGCTAGGCTCTGATACAACTTTTTTTACAAAAAATAGGTGGTGAGCAGGATTTGTCCTGTGGGCTATATTTGGCTAGTCCCTGGTCCAGAGAAATATTACTTTTCCTATATTCTAAAGGAATTTAAAATTCTAATAACAGAAGAGATTTCAGATTGTAATAACACCCATGTAAACTACCTGAAACTAAGTGAATCCAATAATGAACATATACTGAGCTGGTGTTTGTTCTCTTTGTAACACTGACCTCATCCCATGCTAATGGCAGCAAGCACCATGAGTAGAATCAGTTTATTAGTTGAGAGCGATGCATGGTGGCACATCCTTTTTCCTTTCTTGATTACCATTGCCTTTTAAATTCCATAAAATTACTTCATGTCCTCCTACAAAGGGTGTTTGATAATGTTCAATCCTATTTGGTAAGCAAAAGGCAAACAGTGAGATAGTTTCTATTTTCAAAATACATTTACTGGTTTTGTGTTCCCACGACTCCAAATATTTGAGTTCTTGGGTTATTAATAATGAAGCGAAAGGAAAGGCATTATTTAAAAACCCTCTTGACCACTTTTTGTAGTGAATGATTTTTTTGACCGCTGCACTTTTTTGTAAACCCTCAATGTCTCATTTTTTATCCATGCTCCATTAGTACTTTATTAGGTCATAGTTTTTTGTTTGTTTGTTTGTTTTCCACATCCATACATGTCCATAGGTGGGTGGAAATTGTGGAGAGTTTTTCATCAGTATGCATACCATTTAAAAATACAAGAGATCCCAGGGAAAATAATTCTATCCTCAGCTCCAAAGATACTTTTTTTCATCTATTTGTATGGATGTGCAGTATATAAATGAAATGAGGTCTGACAATTAGGTTCGTGAACTCACCCTAGAAAAAGTGCTACACACCTCATTGCTGAATATCACTACTGTCACCTTCGAAGTACTCCCCTTGGGAAGCTATGCACTGATGCCAGCGCCTCGCCCACTCTTAAAGCAATTTTGGAACTCTTTTTCTGGAATGGCCATCAGAGCTGTCGTCGTATTACCCTTGATGCCCTGAATGTCATCAAAATGACATTCAATATTTGAATGTCATCAATGACATTCAAAATTCAATATTTCCTTTATTTTCAGGTAAAGAAAAAAGTCATTGGGGGCCAGATCAGGTGAGTAGGGAGGGTGTTCCAATACAGTTATTTGTTCGCTGGCTAAAAACTCCCTCACAGACAGTGCCTTGTGAGCTGGTGCATTGTCGTGATGCAAGAGCCATGAATTGTTGGCGAAAAGTTCAGGTTGTCAAACTTTTTCATGCAGCCTTTTCAGCACTTCCAAATAGTAAGGTTGGTTAACTGTTTGTCCAGTGTGTACAAAGTCATCATGAATAATCCCTCTGATATCAAAAAAGGTGAGCAACTTTGTTGCAGCAAGTTCGTGAACTTAATTGCCAGATCTTATACACTATTCTCATCGCTACGTTATGGCTTACATTAAAACCAAAGAGAAGTATTTCCTTTTGAAATTAAAATAGGGCAGTAAACGATGTGCAATCCTGTATATAAATGTTTTTCAAAATTCTAGTGATATCATTGCCCTTTATAACCCCCAAGTTCCACACTGCAATTTCCTTTGTAGTTAGCACACTTTATTTTCTCCTTGCAAATAAGACACCAGAATAGAAAAGCTTTGACTGCCCCCTGGGCTTCTTTTTCTAAGGTATTGACTGACAGGCCCTACCAGTTGGTAAGAACTACTGTGAAAATGCTGTCTTTTGTTGTCCTGTCCTTATAGTTTCTAGCTTGCCACCAGCATTAGGCTGTCACCCCTCAGGCTGCAGAGGGAGGGGCTTCAGGGCTCTGGGGAAGTGCCGAAGAGGTTTGGAGAGAGGTGTGTGACTGTGCGTGGGGGAAGTTGAGAAATCCCACACCCTCCGGAGTCATTTCTACTAAGTGCCCCTTTTGTAAGTGTGAAGGGATTTGTTTAGCTGCTCTTGTGATGCTGTCCGGTTAGGTCATGTTTGATTAAAGTACACTGAGCATTTATTCAGTGGCTTCACACAGACAACAGGTCAAGTGCTTGAGATTGAACATGTAGCTGGCACTAGAATGGCAGTTGTTGTCTGAGTTTCCTCCTACTCCTGCCACTGAAAGTTCCTCTTCTCAACTCCTGTACCCTCCCCCATCTCTCCAGGATCTGTTTCAAAAGTGAAATAAAAATAAATAGAATCCATGTCCAACACCTTTGTTTAGAATAGCGTTTTGCCTTCCTCTTGGGCCCTTTCAAATTGATGCTTCTCTTGTATTATCTTTTCATTTCCTGATTTTCCCCTTCAACTCGGAGCACTCAGCCTGAGGGCTGAACCCTCCCCTCTGACTGGAAGGCTCAGGCTTCTGAAGTTAGCTCAGAACCTGGATCTCTGGGAGGGGCTCTTTTTCTTTTATGCTTCCTTGAGGAAAATCAATCCACAGACATGCAAAGATTTTATTCTATTTCATCCACCAGCCAGCTGACTGGCACTTTTTTTTTTATATACATATGAAGCTACCATGCATTAGGGTTGTTTCTCTCAGCTTCCTTTCAGAACCATCTCCTTTGATTTTTGTCCTGTTTCCTTTTCCACCATCTGTTGAAGTATCTTCTTTAGAGATAACACAATTGAGACATTAAATATGTTTGTGAGGCTAATGGCTAACGTTGGTGATTCAGGGTTTGAGAAGGCAGTCAAGGACCACTGTGACAGAATACAGTAGTCCCCTTTCACCCATGGTTTCGATTTCCATGGTGTTGTTGTAATGCTGACCCTATATCTCCTATTTTTGAAATGTAAACCTCTGATGTAATTTAATTTGACAGTTGTTTGGCTTGGGACTTTTTGAAAGTTCTTTCTTTGCTTCCCTCTCGTCCCACCAAACCTTCATGACTCTATTTACTGTGCATTTACTACCACACCAGTTTCAATGGTTCTGTTTACTTTAGACCTGTGTGCATGCCTGGCTGGGTGACTTGGGAGGGGATTTTGCATCTGTATGGGATTTACTCCTGACCCTGGGGCAGACCAGCCTCTGGGAAGTGCTATTTCCTGAAGTTGCCTGGCCAACTTCTTCCTTTGTTCTGCCCCTCCTTGTGTGTCTAGAAAACCTTTTGGCGGTATTTGGAGCAGGAAGGCAGTCTTTGTAACAGGGAGTCAGTCCATTGTCTTCCCTTAATGCTGGCATTGTGGAATAAAACTGCTTTATTTCCACCAACCTCGCCTCTCAAGTTTTGGCTTTCATGCGGTGTGCAGCCAGACCTTTTGCAGGGTAATATTGTGAGCAGGACATGGCTATCAAAGTAGCAATCTCACACACGTTAGTGTCTTTAAACAGTGTCAGACTTTATTAGAATAAAGTCTTGGATCTAGTCGTACTGACTCAGTTTCCCACGGGCGTTAACCAAGGCTCTGGCCAGAAAGCTTCTAATAGTTGACGGAGAGCGGTTTCACACAAGAGGGTCATACAGGTTTGTAAGCAATAGGGTTGGGCCAGGTGAACAGAGTCTAGGAAAGAAGGATGAAAGTCTGGTGTCCCCTGAGAGTCCCTCAGTACTGGGGTGCGGAGCGTCAGGCGTCAGGCCAGACTGGTGAGAGGGTCAGGAGGCGAAGCTTCAAGGGCTCCATGTGGGACGAGTGCAGGTGCTGACCAGGTCAGCTGGTCAGCTGAGGCCTGAGCTAGTAGCCGTCAGAGAGCTCTGATCTTATGCTGGAGAGTGGGTGTGGTGCCCCCACCTGCAGTCCCATAAAGCGTCCAGGTGGTACACTCCACCCTGCGTCTGGAGTTATTTGGGTAGGGCGTTCACTGGGCATACCTTTCACGGGATGCTCTTCTATGGCTGTCACTTTGTGACCGACCTAGCTATCAAAATTATTAGAGTCCATGTTGTATTCATAATGAATGCTCTATACATATGGTTTCAGTTACCTGTGGCCAACTGTGGTCTGAAAATTATTAAATGCAAAATTCCAGAAAGCAATAATTCGTAAGTTTTATATTTTGCTCCGTTCTGAGTAGTGTGATGAAATCTCGAACCATCCAGCTCCTTCCACCTCATCGCTTTGTCCAGCGTCTCAGCGCTGTAGACCCTCCCTGCCTCTTAGTCACTTAGTAGCCGTCTCTGTTATCAGAATGACTGTCATGGTATGGCAGTGCTTGTGTTCAAGCCACCCTCATTTTACTTCATAACGGCCCCAAAGCTCCAGAGTAGTTATGCTGGCGATTCACATATGCCAAAGAGAAGCTGTAAAGTGTTTCAAGTGAAAAGGTGAGTACAGTACAAAGAGATATTTTAAGAGAGACCACATTCGCAAACTTTTAATACAGTATATTGTTATAACTGTTCTATTTTAATATTAGTTATTGTTAATCTCTTATTGTGCTTAATTTATAAATTAAACTTTATCAAAGGTTCATACGTATGGGGAAAATCATGATATATATATAGGGTTTGGTATTATCCACTGTTTCAGGCATCCACTGAGAGTCTTGGAACGTATCCCCCATGGATAAGAGGGGGCAATTATACTCATTTTCCTATATTTTCTAAAAAGCACAGAGTAGTTTTAAAGTGCCAGTGATGAGTTTTTCGAAAACGTAGAAATGACAGTTATTTCACTTCGATTTCCTAGATGACTGTGTAAATTGCTACCTCATAAGGCCTTGGCAGGTGGAAAATGAATACTTTGCAACATGCCGTTCATTTTTCAGCCTGGTTGCCTTCATAGAAACATGTATATATTAATACTTTCTGTGGACAGTACATACATAGTATATATTTTTGAGAAATTATTCTTCCAATAGATTGTTCAATATTTGTAAACTGCTTATTTTATCTTTAATGTCTCATTATAAACAATAATTTAAGTAGGATAGTCTTTTCCCAAGGATGTTTTTCTGTTTCCCAGGTTTTCTGTATCGAAGTAAACCTAATCTTTTCCTGTGATGCACAACAAAATTAACTTGCTATCATATATGCAAAAAGAGTAATGTGATACAAACTGTTTTGTGTTGATGACTTAGTTGTGCACAAGTTCTGACAATTAAGTTCGTGAGCTCGTTGCAACGCTGTTGCTAACCTTTTTTGATATCAGAGGGATTGTTCATTATGAAAATTTGTACCAACTGGACAAACAGTTAACTAAGTTTACTATTTGGAAGTGCGAAAAAGTCTGTGTGAAAAAGTTAGGTGACCTGAACTTTTCACCAACAATTCATGGCTCTTGCATCACGACAATGTACCAGCTCACACGGCACTGTCTGTGAGGGAGTTTTTAGCCAGTCAACAAATAACTGTATTGGAACACCCTCCCTACTCACCTGATCTGGGCCCCGATGACTTCTTTCTTTACCTGAAGAGAAAGGAAATATTGAAAGGAAGACATTTTGATGACATTCAGGACATCAAGGGTAATGCAACGACAGCTCTGATGCCATTCCCGAAAAAGAGTTCCAAAATTGCTTTGAAGGGTGGACTAGGCATTGGCATTGGTGCATAGATTTCTTCAAAGGTGACCATAGTGATATTCAGCAATGAGGTATAGAGCACTTTTTCTGGGATAAGTTTGTGAACTTAACTGTCCGACCTCGTATTTCAGTCAAATTAACCAAAGAGCATCTGAGCATATTTTGGTCACCTTAAAATATGGAATTATTTAAGGCAGCATTACGCAAATAATACCTAGTAATTAGTGGGTATCGTGTACTTTTTGTGGGTGACTTGCTAGAATTGTGGCTTGGCCTCCAGTCAGCGTGAGTCACATGTTTGGGGGGCCCATTGCTCCTACTGAACTTCACAATGGCCGGGTTGACAAATAACCTATGTCTGGGCCCATCTGACCACAGCACCATTTTTCACAGTTGGCTGTTCTGTAGCTAATTTGTCAACACGGAATCTGCTCTAAGTTGCATTAAACTAGTGGTTTAACTTGGGCATTGCTACATGATTCTGTAATACTCATTTTGCCTTGGTGTAACAAGGCCAAAACCAAAATGTAAAACAAACAAATATATACCATATGTATTTTTTTTCATGGTACCTTTTGAACAAAGAAAGAAGAGGAAATTTGTCTAATGCAATATATTTCGTGTTTTATAACAGAAAACGATGGTAGATTGATTTTTCATCTAAAATGAAAATTGCAGGGTGGCCAGATGGCTCAGTTGGTTAGAACGCGAGCCCTGAATGATAGGGTTGCCAGTTAAATTCCCACATGGGCCAGTGAGCTGCGCCCTCCACAACTAGATTGAAGACAACGAGCCACTGCTGAGCTGCCGGAGGGGTGGCCGGATGGCTCAGTTGGTTAGTAGTGCAAGCTCTCAACAAGGTTGCCGGTTCAATTCCCGCATGGGATGGTGGCTGTGCCTCCTGCAAGTAAAGATTGAAAACGGCAACTGGACTTGGAGCTGAGCTGAGTGCTCCACAACCAATGAAGGACAGCGACTTGGAGCTGATGGGCCATGGAGAAACACACTGTTCCCCAATATTCCCCAATTTTTTTTTTAAAATGAATTTTTTTAAAAAAGGAAAAAATGTAATGAAAATTGCAAATGCAGTATTATTTTTAAAATTTGGCTTAAATCTATATAAGTAATCCATTAAATATGTTTATTTTTAAACTTTTTATTATGGAAAATGTTGCACATCTACAAAAGTTGACCCAGTGGAATGTTGAGTCCCGAGGGACAATAATCAGCTTGAACCATTATCAGTTCATAGCCAGTCTTATAGAGCTCTCAAATTGTTTTGAAGTAAATTCCAGATATCGTGTCATGTAAAAGTACCTTTACAATTATTTTATTTTTAGAAGACTTTTATGAAAAATAGCTAACATACAATATTATATTAGTTTCAGGTGTACACCATAGTTATTCAACATTTATGTACCTAAAGAAATGATCCCCATAAGTCCGGCAACCATCTGACACCGTCCCACGCTATCATAATATTAGTGACTATATTCCCCATGCTGTACATTACATCCCTATAACTTATTTGTTTTTTTAAATTGAAGTTTATTGGAGTGACAATGGTTAGTAAATTTACATTGGTTTCAAAAGTGTACAATTCTGTAATACATGCTAAGTGAAATAAGTCAGACAGAAAAAGTTGAGAACCACATGACTTCACTGATATGTGGGATATAAAACTGAAAGCAACAAAGGAACAAGACAAACAAAAAAAACAAAAACTTATTATTTATTTATTTATTTATTTATTTATTTATTTATTGGGGAACAGTGGGTTTCTCCAGGGCCCATCAGCTCCATGTCAAGTTGTTATTTTCAATCTAGTTGTGGAGGGCACAGCTTAGCTCCAGGTCAAGTCATCTTCAATAGTTGTGGAGGGCATAGCTTAATGGCCCATTTGGGAATCGAACCAGCGACCTTGGTGTTATGAGCACTGCGCTCTAACCACTGAGCAAACCGGCCGCCCAACTTATTTGTTTTATACCTGAAAATTTGAACCTCATTCTCCTTCACCTTCTCCCCCCCTTTTTAAGTTTTCGATTGTAGTTGACATTCAATATTATTTTATATTAATTTCAGGTATATAGCATAGTGGTTAGACACATATATAATTTAAGAAGTGATCCCCCTGAGTAGTCCCACCTGGCACTATACATAGCTATTACCATATTATTGACTATATTTCCCATGCTTTACTTTATATCCCTGTGTAAAAGTCCCTTTACAATTAGAAGCATTTAAAAATATTGGAAAAAATAAAGTATAAACAGGTAGTAGGTCAACATAATTCAAGAAATAGACTGAGGTCTGGCATTGAAATGTGACCCTTATGGCAGAAAACTGAACTTTTACAAAATAATGAATTAGGTACAGCTTGAGAGCCAGTCAAATTGAAATGTTCTAGTTGGTCAGTAAATATTTATTTGCACTCATATGTACATATTTATATATGTATAGAAAAAAGAATTTAAACAATCACTGAATTTTTAACTGTGGTCACTCAGAGTAGTGAGACTTATATTTGCTTCTTTGTGCTTTTCCTAGTTGTACAAATTTCTTGCAATGAAATTTATTGCTTCTGAAATGATTTTGGAAGTATTGAAAATGATTTTTACTGTGTGTAAGCTATTATCTAAAGTGCCAGGTGGATGTAGGAAGATAACATTAGATCATTTCTTGTTCTCAGTTCATGAGTAGTTTGGGTTGGCTGGATCTATATGTAGGGAAAGCCAGCGTGGCAGGCATTTTTGCTTTTTGCTCCCTTCTTTGTTCCCCTTCCTTACATTTCCTGTGGGTGACACCCCCTTCCTTACTCCCAGTCCCTGGCTCATATGTGAGGTGGGTGGCTTCTACTATAGTTCCAAGGCTGGGCATAGGACTCAGACCAGCCTCACAGACCCTCGGCCACCATGGTGATTGGCTCAGGATGAACACGTGACCAAGGCAAGCCAGTCCAGTAAGAACTGGGGTGGATTATGCCGAAGATACGCGTGAGGCAGGTACTCAAAAAGTTAAACATAGAGTTACCGTAAGACCCAGCAAATCCAATTCAAGTTATGTACCCAAGAAAACAAAACATACATGCACACCGAACTTGTGCACAAATGTTCATAGCTACACCATTCATAATAGCCCAAAAGTGGAAACGATGCACAAGTCCATCAGCTGAAGAACAGCTGAAGAAATGTGGTCTATCCATACATTGGAATATTATTTGGCTGTGAAGAGGAATGAAGTGCTGGCATGTGCTGCAACATGGATGAACCTTCAGAACAGTATAGAACTGAAAGAAGCCAGACACAAAAGACCATAAAAATATTCCATTTACACAAAATACCCAGAATAGGCCTACGGTGAGGAGGAGGGGGCCGTGGGGGGTAGCCTGTGGAGAGGAAATGCTAATGGGTATGGATTTCTGTGTGGGGGTGATGAAGCCATTCTAGAATTTGATAGTGGTGACAGTTGCATAACTTTGTGAATGAACTGAAACTGCTGAATTGTACACTTTAAAGGGGGTGAGTTTCATGATCTGTGAATCATATCTTGATCTAAAAAAATGCTATGGAAATGAGACTATCTAATCCTACAAAAAGAAAGTAGATAGACCCTCTTTGCCACTAAATGCTTGAAAGGTTAGGGTAGGCATGTTAATCATTAATGTAAAATGGTGAAGTAATTTTTAAAACATCTGATATAAAATTAAACAATGCAAGGAAGATATGAGAATTGATTTGATGTCTGCTGCCCAAGTCACATTTTCTATTATTAGGCTCAATCATTTTTATACTTTTGAAAAATGCAACTTGCATTTTACTGCCTTCTAGAACACCAGGTATCAAGCATACAGTAGTGCGCCCCACCCCTTTCTGCGATTTTGTGGTCTGCAGTTTCAGTTACCCATGGCCAACCGCATTCTGAAAATATGAAATGGAAAATTCCAGAAGTGAACAACTCATTCAATTTTAAATTGTTCTCTGTTCTGAGTAGCATGATGAAATCTCGTGCCATCCGCTCCGTCCTGCCCAGGACATGAATCATCCCTTTGTCCAGTGTCTGCACACTGTAGTTGCTCCCTACCTGCTAGTCACTTCATTATCAGTTACCAGTTATTGGGTCGACTATCCTGGTACCTCAGTGCTTCTATTCAAGCCACCCTTATTTTACTTCATAATGGCCCCAGAGTGCAAGAGTAGTGATGCTGGCAACTCGGATATGCCAAAGAGAAGCTGTAAAGTGTTTCTTTGAAATGAAAAGGTGAAATTTCTCCACTTAATTAGGAAAGAAAAAAAATTGTATGCTGTGGTTGCTAAGATCTATGGTGAGAACGAATCTTTTATCCGTGAAATTGTGAAGAAGGAAAAATAACTTGTGCTAGTTTTGCTGTCATACCTCAAACTGTAAACATTACGGGCACAGAGCGTGGTAAGCACCTAACACTGCATCAGGATGCCTACGTCATTCACCTCCCTTCATCTCATCACGTAGGCATTGTAGCATCTCACATCATCACAGAAGAAGGGGTGAGTACCCTACAGTACAATATTTTAAGATAGAGAGAGAGAGAGACCACATTCACATAACTTTTATTACAGTGTATTGTTATAATTGTTCTATTTTATTATTAGTTAATCTTTAACTGCCTAATTTATTAAACTTTATCACAGGTATGCATGTGTAGGAGAAAAAATAGTATGTATAAGATTCGTACTATCCACAGTTTCAGGCATCCACTGGGGGTCCTAGAGCTTACCAGTTTTATTTTGGTCCGGGATGACTCCTGCGTGCCTTGGTCATATTAAACACTCAATAAGCATTTGTTAACTGCAGGGATAAAATGAATGTTTGTTTTTACGATAATGTTTTCTTAAGATATTCTGTGTGCAGAATTATCTTCCCCCTTAAAATGTATGATTTCAGATTGTTGTATTTTGTATTTGTCTACTTTAAAGTCTCTCCTTTATATTTATACCCTGAGTCTTCTGTTTCACAATTGTTCAGATCGGGATTGAAATAATGTTCAAATATTATAATTGTTGGTATGTTCTTTAGTCCCTTTTTAAACAGTAGCTTTTCTCTCCCCTCTTTTTGTTTTATCCGCCTGCAGTTTATTTTTGGAAGAAACTGGTTCTTTGTCTTGTAAAATTGCTCACTGTCTGGACTTTGCTAATTTGTTTATGTGGTACTGTTTTACATGTTCCTTTGTCTCCTCCAGTTCTGGTACATTAGTAGATAGATCCATAGGCTTAATCAGATTCAAGGTCAGATTTTGGGGCAAGACTGCTTGTGTCAAGTGGCACTTCTTATCTGGTTGTCTCTCTTGTGATGTCAGCAGCCATTGATGGTTATAGCATAGTTCCATTAATTCATTGGGAGTATGAAAGATGGTGTCCATGGTAGCCAGCCTCTAAGACAGCCCCCGATGCTCCATTCCTCCTCATTCATGCCTTACATGACGTCCTTCTGCCCTGTATCAGGGTTGGTCTGCACAACCAATAGAATATGGGAGAAATGATGGTGTGTCATTTGTAAGGTGAGGTCATAAAAGGCAGTATAGCTTCTGCCCCGCTGCCTCTTGGGCCATTCACTCTGAGCAAAGCCAGCGGCCATGTCATAGGGACCACATGGGAAGGAACTGAGGCCTCCTGCCCATAGGCCTGTGAATGAGCTTGAAAATCAAGTCTTCCTATGGCTGCCACCCCAGCTGGCATCTTGATTGTACCTCCTGAAAGATCCTGAGCCAGAACCCTAAGTGTAGCCCCTCCTGAATTTTTGACCCACAGAAGCTGTGTTGGTAATTTGTTACTCAGCAAAGATAACCAATTCAATGTATTCTTTCTTTCAATCTTCATTTGTTAGCTGGAAAACTTCTAAAAGAGGAACTTTCCAAGCGAAATAAGTCAGACAGAAAAAGCAGAGAACCCTATTATTTCACTGATATGTAGTATACAAACCAAAAACAACAAAAGAACAAGACAAACAAATGAGAAACAAAAACTCATAGACACAGACAAAAGTTTAGTGGTTACCAGAGGGTAAGGGGGGTGAGGGGTGGGAGATGAGGGTAAAGGGGATCAAATATATGGTGATGGAAGGAGAACTGACTCTGGGTGGTAAACACACAATTGGAATTATAGATAATGTAATACAGAATTGTACACCTGAAATCTATGTAACTTTACTAACAATTGTCACCCCAATAAATTAAAAAAAAAAGAGGAACTTTCCTTCAACAACTATTTGACCACTCTATGGTACAGTTGGTACAGGAAATGACAGTTATTCTTTTAATTAACTCTGAATTATAATCATACCATATACATGCTTTTGTACACATATATACATGCACACATATATGAATGCATATGTGTGTGGATAGATTGATAGATAAATTTGAGGAATTTAGAGCATTTTCTTATATTTTTACAGATTGTCCTGAACATCATATGTTACTGGTTATGTAATAGCCCACTGAGTTTATTTAACTATTCCTCCTTGTTGAGAATTTGATTGTTTCCAATGTTACTAATAGCCTATCAACTGGAAATATTTTTGCATAAGGCTTTTTATGCCCTTAAGATTGTTTTTTTTTTTTGGATCAGATTCCTAAAAATATAATTGCTGAATCCAAAGTTATGGGGACTTTTAAGGCCTGATACATTTTTCTAAATTACTTGCCAAAAATAAAATACAGTATCTGTTGGCACTAGCAAAATCTATGTGGCCATTTCACTGCATTCCTGTCGGGGATCTGTGTTATTTATCCATTCAATTTTCATACAACAAACATTTGTAAAGTGCCTAATATGTGCCAGGTGCTAGTCATAAAACACACCAAAAAAACTTTCTTTATTTGCCTGGTCCAATAGTATTTTACAAATTTTGTTTGAATTATTTTTATATCTACTTTTAAAATATCTCGATACCTCTTCTTTATTACCCTGTAAGTCCGGCAGCCATTTATTTCCGTCTGCTCTCCAGCCTTGCAGTCTACAGCTCTGAACCTTCTCTCTCCATCCCTCTGCTGTTTCACTTCTTTTATTTCCTATAGGCTGGGAAGCCAAATAGCCACCCTTGTTAGGACAATGAATTAAATGTGGTGAGTTTGATTCATCTTCTGCCGCTATCCATTCTCGTAAATGGAAGTGTAAATCCTCTTTCAAACCATATTTTATTTAGCTTGATTTATTATTTCTCACAAGAATAGCTTTCCCTGAAAGTCCTGGAGGGAAAGAAACCTTATAAAGATGCAGCAAGATGTTTTCTAAGACAGAATTTTTTGTAACAGAGACTGTTAACCTCTAAACTAAAGAGACGTGGACTAGTTTCTTTTTTAGCAACATTTAGGGTGATAAATTGAGAGCTGACATTAGATTTCCTTTAAAATCAGTAGCTCATAGATTACATCTTTGAAGGAACCAGTGGTTATTTCTAGACCAAATAACCAGGTAGAGTTGTTTCTTTTGAGTGGCTACTATTTGGGTGGTTTCAAGTTCATTTGTTAATTTATTTGTTTGTTTGTTTGTTCATTTATTATTTATTTATTTATGGAGGGCGCAGCTCACAGAGGCCCATACAGGGGTCGAACCGGCAACCTTGGTGTTAATGGTACCACATTCTAACCAATTGAGCTAACCGGCTAAACCTCAAGTTCATTTTAAATAGTAAGTATCCCCTCCTCCATTCTAAAACTAAGGTAGAAAATGTGCCAACCCAGAAAAATAGAATGAAGAAAATAGCCATTGCCTACAGCCCCACCACCCAGACATGGAAACCACCGATATTTCGGCTCAATTTGTCATGTATGTGGTTCCTTTGGCTGCCTGCAGTTCATTCATCAAGGTTCTAGATAAACTGTATGTTACATAGTATGGGGTAAGGAGTAGGACCTTTAGGGAAAGGGTAGACTTACAAGACCAAAGTTAGCAAGAGACGAGGCATGGGTACGTCATCGTCCCAATATCCCACAGAAAGGAGTGCTACAGTAGGGCTTTGGGCTGCATATGCACCTGATGTCCATGTTCTAGCAGAGTCACCTTACCCCTCATACTTTTCATTCTTGTGGGGGAGCATGAGAGCGACCATATCAAGGGTGGAGTAATCCGAAGATTGGCACTGAAAACTCTAGATTTGGTTGCCAACTGTTTGCAGGACTTGTCCAGAAATGTTAGCTATCCGGACCCAAGGCCTTTGGAGTTCATGGGAACTTATGGCCCCTTCTGTCTCTGGAAGGAAGTCAGTGGGCTGATGGGAAACTGAGTTCAGATGAGGCCCCTCTCATTGGAAGAAGGGGTGGAAGCATCTTTTTTTAATTTTTTTTTTATTGGGGAACAGTGTGTATTTCCAGGACCCATCAGTTCTCAGCTCCACATGAAATTGTTGTTTTTCAATCTAGTTGTGGAGGGCACAGTTCACTGGCACATGTGGGAATCGAACCGGCAACCTTGTTGTTAATAGCTTGCACTGTAACCAACGGAGCCATCTAGCTGCCCTGGAAGCATTTTTCTTACATAAAGCGTGATCCCAGCTGGGTGACTCAGCTGGGATTGGGGGTGGGCTGCTGGGTCACTCTTGTACCCTAATTTAACTGATGTGTGTGTGTGCACATGCGCGCCTATATACCTATCTCCACACACACACACACTTTGCACAGTCTTCCAAGTGAATTCTAGTTCACTTTCAGACACAGTTCTTCATACCACCTCCATAGCTTTAAAGCATTCTATCAATTCTGCTTTAAGTGTGCTCTTAACTTGGAGTGATTTTGCTAATGTTACATTCTTATTTTTAAATTCAAACAGCAAATAATCATCTTGAAATGGAAAAGTTTTTGTGTTTTTGAAAGGTGAGCACAATCTAAACTGTGGAAACTGGATTTATTTGCACCTTTCTAGGGACAGGTCTTTTAGTCAACCAAGCCATACGATTCTGTCAATTTTTATTTCTATTGTCAGGTTTGGCTATTTCTGAGCTTTGGGGAATAAAAAGGAGAAAGTGTGAGGTTCAGGTCGTGGCTCCTTCATTTACCTCAGTTTATTTTAGTCAAAATTGGGATTTTTCCACAGAGAGGCAGGAGATCATTATCAAACCATTATATGTAATTTGATTAACCAATGTCACCCTAATCAATTTAATTTTCTAAAATGGCCATTTTATGATTTCTGTTTAATCCCTCACACATAGAGAACAAAGCAGGGCTGAATTATCTGACAGGAGAATTTAGAAATTTAGAGTCAACGTCAAGGAGCAGATCTTGGTCATGTGCCCCCTAAAATGTCTGCCAGTACGATCTGCCTAGGGGGTTGGGTGGAAAGGAGGGGCGAGGAGGAGAACTGCCCTCCGTTTAGCACCTGCTGAGCCACAGTTTCCTCTGCTTGCTCATTTGAGCTTCTCAACAGCTCCTGGAGGGATCTGTGTCCCGTTTATCTGACACAGAGACTGAGACACAAGGTAAATAACATGCAGCTAATAAGGGAAAAGTAGGACTCTGTATCCAGATCTGTCTCCCAAAAGCCATGGATTTCCCTCTTCTGGGGCCCATGATGCTTTCATGGTTCTCATCCTACACAAAAAAAATATTTTAAAATATATTTTACTACTGTTTGGACATTGACAAATATAATCCAGACTGGAGTCATTATTATATATCCATTGTTATTCTACTCTTTTTTCCTTCTGATTTTAAAAGATTAAAATAATGTCCGTGGGCCTTGAAACGTAGTGTCAACCCTGACCCTGGGCTTATTGTCCTAATGGAGAAGTTGGCCCTGTCCACTCTAACATGATTCCTCCTTCAATTTCTTTGTTTTATAGGAAAAAGGAATGTTAAGGGAATGTTAAGGGAAGCCAGAGCTTTGGGGTCAAGAGAAGTGGAATGAGTTGTCGAAGCAAAGAATGTCTAATAGTAAAGAGTCACCATGATGAGTTGTTTTCAAAATCTTCCTCTAGTGTTGGAACCCTTTGTTGTAAAAGGATGGTTCTAATATGCGATGTCAGTATATAAAGCTGACCAAAGTGGGCGAGTGATGGAGCTCCCATTCCCAGCCACCCTCCCATCCTGAGGAACTCTTGAGGAACCCTCACTGACCCTCAAGGTTCCCTGGAGCATGATTCGAAACCTCAGCTCTTTCCCAGGGAGTTCAGTGAGACCCAGGGAAGCTGAGGTGCTCGCAGTTGCTCAGTGGATCAACAATAACACTTGGACTCAGGCCTGGGCATCTGGACCCCTAAATTAGCCTCCTTCTCCACTTAGGCCTTCCTGGGTCCAAAGAGTCACAGCCAAATCCAGTTTTGAAGCCTCTACACGTGATTCAACTGGAAGATACATGAAAATGCTAGGTCAGCAACCTTCCCTTCATCTCCAGATGACTTTTTAACCTTTACTTCCCTGTCCCCTTGGCATGTTGGTCTGGGACCAGTAGCTGTGCTCAGTCAAGTGTAGGAATCTCAGCCAGCACACTGTCCTGTGAGGGGTCCCTACTGCCCAAGATCTGACTCTCCAAGGTGGGAGAGGTCTCCATCATGTTCCTGTGCAGTGGGCTCTCATGGACAGAAGCTGGCCTAACTCTGATGCCAACCCTCCCCTCTGGTCTTTAGGTCATGGCCATCGGGCTGGTTTGCCTGAGGGTCACGTGTGTGACAGCTCAGACAGCAGTCCAAGCGAGGATACTGTCTGCTTGTCACATGGGAGTCACAGATTGGAACACAGCCCCCTGACGATAGGTTTCGCTTGACGAGTGCTACACATCATAGCTGACTAATGAATATGGAAAGTGAATGAAAGAATGAATGGTAAAGACATTCAAACAGCAGGAGAGGTTTTGGCTTTCTTTGTGAGATCTCCTTTGGGCTCGAGGCTCAGGCCATCACGTCCTCCTCTTCCTCCCTGTGATGGGTCCAGTTGTCCCTGTGACATTTGCTCGTCAGGATCCTGGGGAATAATGAAAGACTGGAGAGGAAGATACCTCATCAGACTCACACAGACCCCTCCGTGTCACCCTCCTATCAGTGTCAGCTCTACCCTGGCCTTCATTCTTCATTCTTTTCTGCGTCTGCAGGTAGTCATTCACTTGTAAGGAGAAAGTGAGGTGTGAGCTTCAGAAAATACAGACATTCAAATTCTAGCGCTGCTGGGTGACCTTAGGTGATTTAAGATGGGAAAATGAAGCTTCCGGGGATTACATAAATAGCTGATTTATATAATCCCTGGAAGCTTCATTTTCCCATCTTAACAATGGAAAATAATGCTGCCTATTTGACAGCATTGTTTTGAGTAATCTTTCTCCTGGATACATGTCTCGGGAAAATTCTCACACTGACACACCTGGAACAGTTTGAAGATGCTCGTCATGACATTCATGATAGTGGAGTGTTGGAAATGCCACCACTGGTGTGAGGGGGTGAGGGGTCCTTGGTAAACTGAGGTAAAAGCATACTCTGCAGTATCTCTTAGCAATTAGAAGGAATATACTGGATTTGTACACAGCAACATGGGGAGATCCTAAAATCAGTGCCGTGTGAAAAAGAAAAAGTCAGGACAAGGATGTGGGTTAAGATCCCAATACCATGCATGTACCATAAAGTACACGTCACAAACACACTCCTAAATGCCATACAAGGTCATATACAAATAAAAAAATACACATCAAATACATCAGAATGGTGGCGTGGAGGAATTGGAGTAGAAAAGAAATAAATAAAACAAAAAGGCCCTGTAGAATCCAGTGATGAAAATGTGCTATATACTGGGGAGCTTAATTCTGAAACCCCAAATTAAAATTGCTTAGTGAGCTAATCACACAGTAGGCCTAGTTTGACCTAACTAGTTATACCTGACTCTAGTGCAGGCTTTCTCAATCTCAACACCATTGACATCTTGATCTGGATCAGTCTTCATCATGCAGGGAGGGGGCTGGGCTGGTGTATGCTTTCTAGGAAATTTAGCAGCATCCTGGCCTCTACTGACTAGGTGCCAGTAGCATCCCTTCCCCAGTTGTGTCAATCCAAAATGTCTCCAGACATTGCCAAACGTCCCAGGGGGCGCGCAGTCACCCCTGCTAAAGAACCACTGACTTACAGAGTGGTGATAGCGAAACTCAGGATGGGCTTCCAGAAGAATAGTCTTACTTTAATGTGGTGGATGAAGTTATAGGTTAAAAAAAAAAAAACAACCCTCTGTATTTGGTGTGAGAATGGTCTTTCCAGGCAGAGAAGCAAAGAAAGAAATAGAAAGAACTAAGTAGTAATAACAGTCAGTCCTCTGTACCACTAACAAACCAGTGTTCCCTTTCGAGGGCACTCACCATTGGAAGACAAGCATATTTCAATTGTAACGAAATTAGGAAAAAGTACTTCATCATTAAGTTGTGTGTGTGTGTGTGTGTGTGTGTGTGTGTGTGTGTGTGTACATATATAGACACACACACACACACATATATAATCATTTAATCAGTCATAAGAAGGTAGTATCCTAAATATTCTTCTTTCTTCTCCGGTTGGTTCTAAGTACAGTGAAATATACTTTTCTTTTTGAGTCATCTTTTAAGTAGGTAGTCCATAATTTGACAGAACGAAAGAATACTAATTCTTCAGGAGCAATTTGGGAACGTTCTATCATATAGTGGGTATTCAATAAATAATGACTAGACAACATCTCCCGTGATTTTGTCTGCTCTGTGGTATGTATTTTAATCCATTCGTGTGTATCTTGTATTCTGTCACTTGTAATTTATGTCCCTTTGGAAAAGTAGATCTTAGGTTTAAACATATTATCATTCCTTGAAAACGTGTTTTGTAAACATCCCAGCAATTCTGTGTCCATGACATGTTTATGATCAAATTGGAAGATGGTAGAAGAGGTAAGGAAAAGGGGAATGAGGATGTTACAGCTTTCTAAAACTCTGGTGTTAATTGAAAATGAAGGTACTTTATTCCCTTGTCATTTTGATGTATCTCTGAATTTTTGTAAACGGATTTTCTTTTAAGCTTCAGAGATTATAAACTATGCAATATTCCAGCTCAGCTGTTGTAATTGATTAGCCATGTCTTCCATTTTAACAGTGCAGTGGCTAGGGTGAAAAATAATAGATTATAGTTCCAGCCTTCTAAATTGAACTTCAGTCTTTTGCTTTTCAGCCTGGGACAAGAGCTTCCTTAGACCGTCTAGGTTTCTTTGACATCAGCATTTTCAAGTGTAATGCATACTTAATTTTGCAGAAACTATCCTTTTACTGCAGTCTATGAATATGTGCTACTTAGTTTTTGGTTAGTTCCTACACTCAGGTAGATGGATAGAAGACCAAAACAAGACCTCTTTATTTTTAGACAATTGGTTAGCTCCGGGTCAATAAATGCATCTGAAAGAAAATACTTTTCTCAGATAACAGAAAAACTTTATGAAAACGAATTATTATCCCATAAGTTTGAATATGTTTATGTGGAATTACAGCATTTTAAAGAAAATTCCCATTCAGATATATATCTCAAACACCAAAATGAGAAGAAAAAAAGGCTTCAGTGTACCAAAATTCCTGTATGAGCTGCCTGCCCAGTTTCTGTAAGGTAGGAATTTTTTTCAACTACAATTACAAAATTTAAAAGCTGATTTACAATTTTAGAGTAATGAAAACCTGCAGATCTTTGAGTTCTTTAAACTGTTGTCAAAGACAAGCTTTCTGAACAACTTATTACTATTGGTTAAACATAATTTCTCAACCTCCATCCAGAGTGATGAGTGATAGGGGAGTGATGGCCTCTTTCCTGGACCAGGTTTGGAATCTGCAGGGTGGAACGTGGGATGCTGAGAGCCAGGTGGTCAACTGAGATCCAAGCCCAGGGGGAAGCAGCTGAGGTTCCAACTCCTTGAACTTTCCCTCAAATAGCAGGGCCAGAGGGTTAGAGGTGGTCTAGGCAGAGGTCAAGACTTCACAGTTCAGAGCCCAGTAAGGATAAGATGGGAGGTGTGGGACAAGGTAGAGGGAAAAACCATTGTAAAAATAGCTCCTTGCATGCTCTCGAATTGTCCTCCAATGCAAGTTCATGGGAACAGACCCCAGTTCTAGGGAGAGTGGACTAAAGTTATAGAGAGTTTGTTAGGATTGCCCGAGGGCTCACTGGAGAGGCTTAGGGGGGCACAGAGCCAACAACATTTTCAGAGGGGACCACAGCCATTGGGACACAGAGCCCCACAGAAGACTGCTGACAGCCACACAGCTGTCCCAATAGAACACAGGCATAAGATACCATGACAGGTGGCACTACATTGATGAGGATAGGTGAGTGACAAAGAACACTGTTTGCTCTTCCTCATGGGAACTCGTGCCTACATACTGTCCATGCTGTTCTAGCCCACAGAAGCATAGCTCAGAATGTTTATTTCCTGTTATTATATTCTGCCTCTTATAGAAAGTGGACATTAGTAAGACAGTGTTAGAACAGTTACTATAATTTCTTAGGATATTGCGGTATTTGGAGCCTTTGAAAAAAATCTACCTTACATTCTAAAATCTTGACTGTCCTATAAGGATTCTGGAAAATTTCTTATGAATGGGAAGACATGGAAGCAACAGTGTATGTTACGTGAAGAAGAAATTTCTATTAAGACATAATGTACAGGAAGTAAAAAGCAAAGACCTTAAGTGCACAGTTCAGTGAGTTTTAACAAAGCAATACATCCACATACCCATCGCCTCTATCAAGATATGCAACATTTCTATATCCCCAGAAAGAGCCCTCATGTCCCTTTCTAGTCAAATCTACCTCTGATTCTTCCACCACCAACCCCAGGCCAATGTACTGATCACTCCACGTACTGATTTTGAGATTCATTCATGTCATTGCATGTATCAGTAGTTCGTTCCTTTATATTGCTGAGTAATATAACGTTGTTTGAATATACCACAATTTGATTATGCACTCATTTTTTGATGGACATTTGGGTGTTTCTAGTTTTTGGCTACCATGAATAAAGTTCCTATGAACATTTATATGCAAGTCTTTGTGTAGACATATGTTTTCATTTCCACTGGGTAGCCATCCAAGGAGTGAAATACCTATAAGTAAGACTATGGAAACTATATGAGAAAGTGTCAAACTCTTTTCCAAATATGTCACACCATTTATATCCCCACCAACAATCTATCACCATCCTGTTGCTCCATATCCTGGCTACCACTTGTTAATGCTAACCTTTCCACTGAAACTAACTGGGTTTATAGTAGTATTTCATTGTTTTAATTTGCATTTCCTGATCACTAATGACACTGAGTATCTTTTCATGTGCTTATTGGCCATCTATTTAGAATCTTCCTTTGTGAAGTGTTATTTTCAAGGCCCATTTCAAAACCATAGTTGTTTGTCTTTTTTATTGTTGATTGTACCAGTTCTCTTTAGCATCCCGATTCGCGTGCTTTGTCATGGGTTATGTGTTACAGATCTGATCATAGCCTGTGGTTTGCCTGTTCATTTCCTAATGGTGTCTTTTGGTGAGCAGAAGCTTTTCATTTTGATGAAATGCAGTGTATCACTTTTTATTTTATTGTTAATGCTTTTTAGGTCCTGTTTAACAAAATCTTTGATTATGACAACGTCAAGAAGATATTTTCCTATGATTTTTCCCAAGAAATGTTAGGGGTTTTGCATTTACATTTAGGCCTATGATCTTATGAAGGTATTTCTATTCACTTCTTACATAAAAATCTGTCAGAGACATGAACAATTTATTTCACAAAACATCTCTTTGTGAAAATAATGGCATGCAAAACATATGTCCTAAAAATAAGTTATTCAGAGTGGCCTATTGAGTTGCAATCCTGTATCGGTGGTAAGCAAGTGATTTAGAAAATCAGCTGTCTTTCATTCTGTTGCTAATTATTATAGAACTCGCTTTGTAATAACATGGGAAAGTGTATCTGGCTGAATTCAGTTTTGCTAAGAAAAGAATGTGCAGGCTTCTACATCCATTTCTTTGACACAGATGCATTTTGTAATTCAAAATAATTTCTTATCAATGGCATATTGTTTCTAGAAGTCACTATGGTTTTGGAAATGTCTTCCCTCAGTGTCTATAAAGAACAACTCATCAGCCTTTTTCTTTTCTGAGTGTCACGCGATGAACTGTCCAAGAGGTGCTGAGGAGGGTGGTCTGTATCAGCGTCAAGGCCACCATTTACAGATCATCTCCATCTTGATCTCCAAGCAGAAACTGCAGGAAAGTTCAGTTTGCAGATAGAAATGTGTCCCTCCCTTTCTCCTTTTTCCATTCATCAAACATATGAAGTACCTCTGGTGTCCTGGGTTAGTACACGTAATTAGAGGAGCACCAAGGATGCTTCTTGACCATTCAATATAGTATTCTTAACTAATTTTTCCTACGTGAAATCTGTGAATAAATAGCTTTATCAGTCAAAGTTCTCTAGAGACAGAACCAATAGGATATATTTGCATATATGTGTGTGTGTGTACATATACCCATACTCCCCCCCACACACACACACAAAAGAGATTTATTTTAATGACTTTGGCCCACACAATTGTGGGGCTTGGCAAGTCTGAAATCTGGAGGGCAGTCTGGCAGGCTGAAAACTCAGGCAGGAGTTGATGTTGTAGTCTTAAGTTCTAAGTGTATAGAGTAGGCCACCAGTCTAGAAATTCAGGCAAGATTTCTCTGTTAACAGTCTTAAGGCAGAATTCCTTATGCTCCAGGAAACAGTTTTTGCTCTTAAGGCCCTCAACTGATTAGATAAGGCCTACCTACAGCACAGAGAGTAATCTCCTTTACTTAAAGACAACTGATTGTAGATGTTAATACCATCTACAAAATACCTTCACTGAGTTAGTATTTGACCAACCAAGCAACCATAGCCTAGACAAGTTGACGCATAAAATTTAACCCTCACAATAATATTTGGCAGATTCTTGACTATTAGGTCATTTGGAACCAAAATATTTTATAATAAAGCCCAATTTTTTCAAAAGCAATATAATTTATCACAAATCTTGTGAGGATTGCATGCATTCAAAGCTTTGTATAATGAAAATATTCCTGCTTACTTGAAAGTAAACAATGTCTACCATAGGCATACAGTAGTGGCTTCGTTTCTATAGAAATGGTGAAGGGGGCGTAGGGTCCTTTCACTTAGATCCAGGTAGCAAATACACTTAGCAGTGGATACTCCAAGCCTTTTCTTCTGGAAATAAAGCTGAAGTGTTGAGACTGATAAAAACCAGACTGTTCTATGTTGGAGCTAGAGCTCATTCTGCCCTTGCCTCTCTCCCAGAGCCCGAAAGGCTTTTCAAACTCCATGTTGTCTGTGAAACCACCAATGCTTCATCTTACACAAACTTTCTCCAGGGATAATACCACCCTGTGGGTGGCTGGAAGCTGCTAGGCCTCCCTCCTGGGCTCCTTTCTCTACCCTTACCCCGTCAGATCAGAGACTTTATCCAATCTCGTGGTTTTGGATGCTATCTGTATGCTGATGGCTTGCAAATTTATTATTCCAGCCTAGACTTTTCTGCAGCCCCCACAGGTTCAAATTTATAATATGACATTGCTATTTGATTGTCTAAAGGGTATCTAACGATTCTGGTACCCAGTTCCTGGGGGGGTGGGGTGACGGAGGTTCGCTACACCACCAAGCAATTCTCTGAGAAACTATGTTTTTTTAAATGGGACTTGAAAATACACTTCACAAAAGTTTATAGGTAGATGGCCAATAAGCCCATGAAAAGGTGTACAATTTCAGAGTATTTAGAAACTTACAGTAAATAGAGACAGTGCGTGTCTTTTTATTCCAATAATTTTTTGAAGGACTTGTATTTTGAATGTGTTTCTTTATTTCATGTTTTCTAGTGATTCATTGTTGTTGTGTTTACAAAGGTCTTGTTTTGGACAGTTTTAAACATTTTGTTTTTCACCACAGAAATTTGAGAGACACTATTTTACAGCAAGGGGCTGACAAACGACAGCCCTTGGACTGGCTGCCTGGTTTTGCAAATAAAGTTTTATTGGCACACAGCCATACCCATTTATTTCTGTACTATCTATGGCTGCTTTTACATTACAGAGGCAGAGTTGAGTAGTTGTGACAGAGATCATTTGTCCCACTAAGCGGGAAACATCCACTATCTCACCCATTATGGGAAAAATTGGCCGACCCCTGTTCTGCTCTGTCTCCCCAGCTGGATTGAGCTGCAGTGGCCCACAGTGATAACGTGCTTGCTGACATACCTTCTATCATGTTCTTTCCCCTCCCTGTCACATTTTCTCATTCCTTGCCAGGGTTTCCCAGAACTCCCAAATAAACACTTTGTACTCACATTCTTGACCCAAAGTCGACTTCTGGGGGAACCCAACCAATGTGCACATGATGTCCTTATTTTTCTAATCCAAGGCCAAAATGCTAGCAGCGTGGGGACCACTTTCTAGTGTCTACCTCAGCATGTCAGTTAAGCTAGCACACGTGTATCAACTATAATTAAAAATAAATAAAGTAAATAAAAAATAGTATCAAAAGAAAGTGCAAAAAAAAAAAAAAGCTATCACACTGCACCCCTCCTGCACTCACTGTCCTGGGTCTTCTGCAATACCCTGTGAAAATTCAACTCTGTGGGCATGAATTTTTCTGATTCATTTGCTCTCATCAAGCGCCACCTCAGCACCAGGGGTGCTGGAGGAGAGGATAAAGAGGAGGGTGAGGAAAGAAAATCCCCTCTTGCCCTGTAGGATACTACCTTGTGACACCAGCAGCCTGCTTGGAGTTAATCCCCAGGTGTCCATGCACCTGAGTAGAGGCCAGTTGTTTTCAGTCTCAGAGGACATGCCCAAGTCATTGCCCATCCTCACTTTGTCACTGCTGCTTTCATTTGTCTCTGCCTGCCCTTCCTAATTACTTAGGTCATTCCGGATTTTAATTCTGTCTTCTAAAGTGTAACACCGCCATAATTAGGCCATATGTTAATTAGCAAGATGACGTCTTGTCACTCGTGAGAGATGTGGATCATCCCAGAAAGTGCTATAGAAAGGGGAGTGAAGAGGGAAGAGGAAGTCTGAGGAGGCTGCAAGTAACTCAGCTAAGCCCAAACTGACTAGAGAGCAGGAGAAAATGGCGGGCTGCAAGAAGGGGAAAGGATGGGGTCACACAAAGAAAAAGGGCTAGAATTGACCTCTTTTGCACTCCAGGAATGAGATGGAAGCCAGGAGGCGTGTCTGACGCCAAGAAGCCACCAGGGATGGCAGAATCTTCTGAAGGACAGGAGGTGGACAGGGCTGAGGTCAAGGTGAGTGTCAGGCATACTCCCAACTCTGATCCTAGATGCCTGTAGCAATGCCGTTCAAAGCGCAAGGCTAAACTCGGACTCTATGGCCACTCTAAGTGTCCTCCAGGAAGTCTGAAGGAGTAGGGTTCTGGTAGCCTGGGGACTGTTTCTATCTGCTATTTGTTAACTGAATGTTGGCTCCCCGTTTGCTGTTAACTGAACTTATTTTCTGACATTCTTGGGATAAGAAAGTTGGAAAGAGGATTGGGCAGGATATGATAATTTCCTATTTCAGATAGTGTCACTTTATCACTCAGGAGACAATTTTCCAGGAAACTGATTACTCAGGGAATTCATGATGGGGTGCAGTGATGTGAATTATAAAGATATTAACCTCCTTCCAGTCTGCTGTCAAAACATGATGTGATGAGAATTTGTTCTGTCATCACCCAACTAATGGATGAAAGGGTCTACGGTAGTTGTTTTATGTCATGTATTTGCCTGGATTTCAAAAGGCATTTGACACAGGAACTCTCAAAGCATACCAAAGGGGAAATTTTGAAGGTAAAGTTTGTGTTAATGATAATATTAGTAAGTATTATTATCATCATTGCTGATATTTGTTGAGTTCCTAGTATATTCTAAACCTATACAGGCATTGCTTCTAATAGGTCTGACAATCCTTCAGGGAAAGTCTTATGATCCCCATTTAATTTCAGGTTCACAGACATTGGATCGTACTCAAAGATCACACTGTCAGATGAGTGAAAACTGAAATCCATGTTTATTTGTTTTTCTTGAACTCTAATGTTTGAGCTCTTGTCAGTAGACCAGGGTCAGCAAACTTTTTCTGTAAAGGGCCAGATAGTAAATATTTTCAGTTTGCCGGCCAGATGGTGTATGTCGTGACTATTCAGTTTTGCTGCTGTAGTGCATAGGCAGGCAGAGACAATACCTAAATAAATGAGTGTGGCTATATTCCAATAAAACTTTATTTACAGACACTAAAATTTGTTTTTAATATACTTTTCACGTCATGAATTATTATTGTTCAGAACTTTTTCCTGTTTAAAAATGGTAAAATCATTCTCATGGGCTATACAAAAACAGGTGGCAGACCCGGTTTGGCCCGCGGGCTGTAGTTTGCTGACCCCTGTACTATAGGAAACTGTCTATCTAACAATGACTTAGGAAAACAATGATGCGAAAGCAACTGAGCTACATATTTTATGTAAGGGAGCCAAGTCAGCTACAGGAAAACTTATCAGCCCTGAAGCTGTAACAAACAATAGTTCTTATTCTGGCTCTCCCATCACAATAAGTGTATAAATTTAGGTCCATCTCAAAAGCTTCTTAGTCTTCCTCTCATCTCCCAGAGACAGATCCCTAACAGTTCCATCATTCTTTGATTCTAGTCATAGCATGCATGCATCGAATGATTTCCACAAAATCAGAATTCAAATCTAAGACAATTCCTTGGATGGTGCCAAATTTCAATCTCTAGTCCTGCCTTTTCTCCCAACCCCAGGTTCTTATATGCAACTGTCTCCATTTATGTCTATTAGGTGCCTCACACTTCACTTGTTCACAAGCAAACTCTTGTCCACAAACATGTGAACAAGTGAAGTGTGAGGCACCTAATAGACATAAGTGGAGACAGTTGCATCTAAGAACCTGGGGTTGGGAGAAAAGGCAGGACTAGAGATTGAAATTTGGGAGTCATCAGCATGTGGATTGAATCTGGGTATATCATAGCATTGAATAAAATCTTTTAGGGCAAACTTTCCATTGGCATTGGCTTAGGATAATTCTTTGTTGCGGGGGCTGTCCTGTCCTACAATGTATGTTGTATGGGATTGAGCAGCATCCCTGGCCCCGACCCACTAGATGCCATTAGCACACCCCCACCCTAACTCACCCCTGTGACAACCAAACATGTCTCCAGACATTGCCAAATGTCCCCTGGGTGGAAGTCACTCTTGGTAGAGAATCACTGTTTCATGGAAAAGGCTGAGGATGGTCCCCAAGGACTCCAACTGTGGAGGTCAAAAAGAGGAGGAAGAAATAGGAAAAGACATTGAAAAGGAGTGGCCAGTGAAACAAGAGAAAAACTCAGATGTGGGGTCCCAGCGTCCCAACTGTTTGGGCTGGACTTGGCTTGATAGTTGATGAAAGGCAGAGCGTTACATGAAGTAATGCTCCCTAGCTCCAGGCTGAGCCACAGTGAGCTCCACCATATTTCCTTTATGGGAATCTCCCCGCCCCAGTGGCGGGATGGGCACATGAAGCATTGAGGTCATACATTTTCTAACTGCATGGAGCCTGAAGATAGCGAAATGGACAGTTTTTTCTAGTGGGAAATTAAACAAAATAGGAGGTTACAAGTAACATTTAAAAACCAAAGATAGAGACATGTTTCTTCTCGTTTTATTTTTAGAAATAATTCCCAGAGGATAAATATTGTCTGGGTTCAAGAGAAAAACAAGAGCAGAAATAGAGTTGCTATGGTTTTGAGGGAATGCAAAACGGACTTGCGACCTGGAGCTTTTGCCATTCTGGGCTGCAGAGTGGATCCTCTTTGTTGTGTGATCTCTTCACTCACTCCGTGCCTCATGGTAGTTAACAACAACCAAAAAAGTGAACAGATTGTGAACTTTCTCTTTATACGTCTGAAACTTGAAGAGCTATGACTTATTAAAGGCACAATATAAAGGTTAAAACAATCAATTCCTCATCTGGAAATTAATGACATTACACAAGAGTGTCTCTTTAGCCACACGCCTGATACCGAAGGACCAAAAGGAGAGGAAATGTCTGCTTTGTCTTCTATTGTTAAGTCTTCTCACTCCAAAATGGAAATAATCCATTTATCTCATGAGATTATTATGTAAAAGTGCCTAACAGTACTCAGTGCATAGTTGGGCTTTCATCAATGTTTAGAAATAATAACAACGTGTATCCTGGTTGTGGTGGTGATTATGCATGTCTACACATGCAATAAAATTCCATAGAACTGGACACTGCACCCCCACCCCAAGAAAGTGCAGCCAAAGCGTATAATCCACATAAGATTATTAGTTGAGTGAACAGTATTGTATCAATTCAACGTCAGTTTTCTGGTTTGGGCATGCACTATAGTTAGGTAAGATGTTCTCATTTGGGGAAGCTGGGTGGAGGGTACACAGAACTTGATTTTTGCAACTTCTTATGACACATTATTTCAAATAAAAAAGTATTTAAAAAGAAACAAATAATTAGATGCCTGCCAGATGCCTGCCGAAAGAGATTGGAAAGGCTCTCTGTTTATGATTATTGTGCAGCTCAGGATCATTTGGTTTTGTGGTCAACTTTACCTTGTAGGTTCATTTTTATTTTAATGGAGACTCATGTCCTGAGTAAGCCAAATGATTAGGTTTTATTTAAAAATGGTGAAACAGAATGTAATCACTATAGTTTAAGTTAATGCAATAGGTTATATTCCAGATCATGAACCTAAATTGATCTTAATTAATATGCAGTCACAAAGCCCAATGATAGGTAAAAGTATAAAATTAAACAGGATTTCCATTCAGTCTCCAGTTTTGGCCTATTTTATTTTTGGATAGTCCAGGACTCATCTAAGCTTGCCAAAGAGTGAAGTTTTCACACAACACATCCTTAAATTCCCTGAGAAGTAGAAAGTAGAGGTGGCTTGCCTACTTTTTTAGGTGAGAATTTCTACTTCAGCAGACGTTGGGGAGGGCAAGCCTCCTCTATCTTGCTGATATGCCTAAGATGTGATCTATTTATAGTACAAACCATATGCAGAAGCTGGCAAGACTTTCTGTAAATGAGCTCATGGCTCTGCCCTAAAATAGGAGGCTGGGAGGGGGGCACCAAAGACATTAGGGACCTTTCACAACCATTATGCCCCTTGGTGCTGATTGAACAGGAAGGATGAACAAAATCTATGAGTTCGGATAAAAAGGATAAATAATAAATACCTGTCAAGGGGAAGCAAGATGCTGTCTCTCCTTGGTCTTTGCAGGTCATCAAAGTCAAGTTATTAATGACTTGAGTACTTTTTAATGGGTTGTCCTTTTTTGTGTATTGTACAAATTGCAAGTACAGATAATTTCAGATTTGTCTTACTGATGGGCCTCCTTCAAAGTGTGATGAGTTTTATCTAGAGCTTCATTCAAAGCAACCAGTATTTATAGAACATTTATCCACTGTTAAGTCATTAGGTTTGTCTGTAAGGGAATAGAGAAGAGCACTTGCCCACCTCAAAAGGCTCCCAGACAAAGACGAAGGATATGAGAAAACAAAGAAGTGTGTTACAAAATGACAAGCACAGGAAGGGAGACATATACGAGGTTCAGAAAAAAGTATAAGGGGAAGGTCATGGACTGTTTACAACAGCGTGGCTTAAACTGGGCATGCAAAAGGATGTCTTCTCGGGGGGTGTTGAATATGCTGAAAGAATTTTTAAATTTTGTGTTTTCATTTAGATGGACATTGTATGTTTACATATATATACATACTTTCTCTAGTTATCTGGATGAGTCTGTAACTTTAAAAAAAAACCCTATTTTTATCGTAGTAAGAACATGAAACATGAGAGAAATCTACCCTCTTAAATTTTTAAGTATACAATGTAGTATGGTGAACTATAGGTACAGTGTTGTACAGCAGATCTCTAGAGCTTATTCATACTGTGTAATTGAAACTTTACATCTGTTGACTAGCAGCTCCTGGTTTCCCGTCCCCCTAGCCCCCGGTACCCACCATTCCATTCTCTGCTTCTATGAGTTTACCTACTCTAAGTTCTTCATGTCAGTGGAATCATATAGTATTTGTCCTTCTGTGACGGGTTTCTTTCACATAGCATAACGTCCTCCAGGTTCATCTATGTTGTCACATACTGTAGGATTTCCTTCTTTTTTAAGGCTGAATAATATTCCCCTGTGTGTACACCACATTTTTTTAATCTATTCATCCATCCATGGACATTGATGTTGTTTCCACATCTTAGTTTCTGTGAATTGGATGAGCCTGTATCTTATTGACAGCCACATGGTTTTCGTGCATTTGCATCAAAGGACTGTCCAAATGAGTGTTTTGCTTTAGTTTGAATAGAGGGAAGTGGGTAAGAAAATGGAGTCATTCCAGAGCCTAGCATAGTCAGGAATGTGGAAGTCAAATAACCTAGACTAGAGCATCAGTGGCATATTCTGAGTTCTAGTGGATGTTTTACATAGATGCCGTATTTATTTGTCCTAACCTATTAAGGAACCAAAATGTCCTTAATAGGAAGTGTAGGAGTACATATTCAATGAAGAATTTGCATGCTTCTAATTTTAACCACATCGCTTCTTGGACTTTTGGTTAAGATCAAGTGTAATTTCAACCACAACTGGATACGATACGCATTTGGTGCCTGAATAATGCCCCTGCCTTTCAGTGAACAGGAAAGTTGTGCCTGTGATTGATCCATTCCCCCTTCTTCAAATTCTTATCATGAGCAAGGCAGCAGCGATTTTAATACTTTAATGAAAAGGCCAAAAGGGCTATAGATACATTGGCAGTGTACCAATCAGAAATTGCATTCAGCGGCTAGTAATAAAAACCCATAAAAGGGTGGCTTAAATTATGTCTTTATTAAGTCAAACATGGGTAGCCCAAGGCTGTGATGGTGGTTACATGATACTACCAGGAACCTATGCTCCTTTTGACTTTGTGTCATCCTAACCCTCCTATTCTCAAAATGGCTGTCAGAGCTCCAGCCATTGTATTTTCATTTCAGGCATAAAGAAGGGGAAGAGCAAAGAGACAAGAAGGTATCTGCCAGCTGTGTTAAGCCCTTAAAATTGCCTTTCTGGACGTCTCCTTCAGTGACTTTTACTTACATCTTACTGACCAGAACTATTTCAAATACTCCCAGTTGTAAAAGAGACAGGAAATTTCATTTTTAACTTGTCATATTTTCTCTCCAAATAATCTCAGCTTCAAGTAATACAGAAAAAAGAGATATTTGGTAGACAGTAGCCTCTACAACATTGGGATCTTATTATCACTGAGTTCTTGACTCACCTTTAGCAACTATCTAGACTTCTTGATACATGGAAGAAAGAAACCCCTAATGTTAAAGGTACTGTTCTTTAGGTGTTTGTTATGTGCAGCTAAACATATTCCTACCTGAAACAAATATAAATACTGCTCATTGGTGTTTAACTTTTAGAATTGACACATTGACCGGGAATCAGAAATTCAGATATATTCAGAACTAGGTAGGCAATGTGAGTGAGTGGTACTGGTTGGGGAGGGTATCATGGTAAACTGGAGAGTGCGTGCCCCATCTAAAGTGGGCTGCTGCTGCTATTGAACTCAGAGTGTTGTTTTCACACAGGATTGCCAGCCCACCATTACCAAATAAAAAACTTTCAAGAGAACCAGAAATCTGGATCTTTACGCATATCTCAAGGTCAGAAAATTCTTTTCACACCACATTATAAATATGAAGAAAAGAATCTCTTTTCTTTATTATTCTATAATTATGGCCTCTCCCAATCTGCCTCCTGCTGGTTGGAGGAAAAGCACAAGAAAACACCAACACAACTGAAAATCACTCTTGTTTCAGTGTTAGGCCATTCTGAAAATTTAGGAAATTTTGCTTTCTTCTTTTTTAAAACTTTGAGGTATAATTCACATACCATAAATTTACACTTGGAAAGAAACAATTCATAGTTTTTAGTATAGTCACAAAGTTATGCAACAATCATTACTATCTAATTCCAGAATATTTCATCACCCCCAAAGGAAAACACATCCCATTAGAAGTCACGCCCCTGCCCCCAGCCCCTGGCAACCACTAATCTACTTTCTGCCCCTATGGATTTGCCCACTCCATTCATTTCACATAAATGGAATCATGCACTGTGTGGCTCTTTGTGACTGGCTTCCTTTGCTTAGTATAATGTTTTCAGGGTTTATCTATGTGTAACGTATACCAATACTTCATTCCTTTGTATGACTGAATAATATTCCATTGTATAGATAAACCTCATTTTGTTTATCCATTAGTCATGGACATTTGGGTTGTTTCCATTGTTTGGCTATTAAGAATAATGGTGCTATTATCATTTGAGTACAAGGCTTTATGTGGACGTATGTTTTCATTTCCCTTAGGTACATACCTAGGAGTGAAATTGCTGGGTCATATGAGAACTTTGTGTTTAACATTTTGAGGAGCTGCCAGACTTTTCCAAAGTGGCTGCACCAATTTACGTTCTCATCAGCAGGGTATAAGGGTTCCGATTTCTCCACTTCCTTGTCAACTCTTGTTATTGCCTGTCTTTTTTATTCTAGCCATTCTAGTGGTATGAAGTGCTATCTCATTGTGGTTTTGATTTTTTTTTTCCTTAACGACTAATAATGTTGAGCATCTTTTTGTATGCTTGTTGGCCATTTGTATATCTACTTTGGAGAAATGTCTATTTAAATCCTTTGTTTTAAAAATTGGGTTATTTTTATTAATGAATTGTATGCTTACTTTTTATATAATTTGAAAAATATATTATTGTCCTATTTTGCAGGTTACAAATGTTTGAAAATTGGCAACGAGTATGGTTCAAACTAACATAAAAATACCCAGTTTCCTCCTGGCTTTCTTCTTAGAAGAGCACTGAGATGTGTGGGGTAGGGTGTGGCTTTTGTAACCTCCTGGTAGGAGGGAAGAGTGAGGCTCTTTGGATCTTTTTCTGGGCTCCTGAAGCAATGTTCCATATCTACTTGGGTGCTGCTAGCTCTGCTGGCATTTATGGCTCACTTCTTTGGTGGGAGAACTAGTAATCTGGCCTCTCTTAACTTTGTGAGGGTCTTGTGTTGCTATGGCTGCTTTGGCCTCAGCTCTGCCTCTCGTCGCTTCTGATCCATCTGAGGTCTGACCCTGACTTCCATTTGACCCTGTCCGCTCAGGCTGCTCTAACAAAATACCGCAGACTGGGGAGCTTATACCAACAGAAATGTATTTCTCACAGTTTGGAGGCTGGAAGTCCACAATCTGGGTGCCAGCACGATCAGGTGATAACCTTTTCTGGGACACAGACTTCTCATGGTGTCCTCGCATGGCAGAAGGGCTAGGGAGCCTTGTGGGGTCTCTTTTATAAGGACATTAATCCCATTCTTGAGGGCTCCCACCCTCATGATCTAATCACCCCCAAAGGCTCCATTACTAATATCATCACCTTTAGAGGTTAGGGTTGCAACATGAATTTTGGGGGGACACAAACATTCAGACCATAGCAATCCTAACTCAAGGGGTCTTCTGTAGAGTCTTCAGTGGATCTCACCTCACCTCCACTATGGCCATACCTTGAGCAAACTCTACAGCTAGAAGCTCAGTTACTTTCCATTAGTGGAACCTAGGGCGACTTGGACAAGCTAAATTTCAAGATCTCCTTTTGCATGACTTGGTTATCAAGCAAGGCTATATGATTGAGTGGTATGAGGAAGCTTCCAGATCCTCTGTATTCTCCCCAGTTTGTCCTTTGTGTCTCTTCTTTGCCAGGCACAGGCAAAAGAAGAGAAGTCAGGAGACCCAACTGCCCCCTTTGCTCTCCTGCTTTTCTCTCTCTCACCTTTTCACAGTTCCTCAGATCAGAAGATAGGAGGGCTTATTAGACAGGGTTCCCCGGAGAAACGGAACCAATAGGATGTGTGTGTGTGTGTGTGTGTGTGTGTGTGTGTGTGTGTGTGTAAAGATACTTACTAAAAGGAATTGGCTTACAGAATTATGGAGGCTGACAAGTTCCAAGGTCTGTAGGGTAACTTGGCAACCTGGCAACCCAGGAGAGCCGCTGGTGGAGTTCCAATCTGAAGCTGGCAGGCTCAAGACCCAGGAAGAGCCAATGTTTCAATTCAAGTTTGAAGGTAGGAAAAAGCCAGTGTCCCAGTTTGAAAGTCATCAGGCAAGAAGAGTTCTCTCTCAGTCGGGGGAGGGTCAGCATTTTTGTTCTATTTAAGCCTTCAGCTGCTTGAATGAGGCCCGACCACCTTAGGGGGAGCAATCTGCTTTACTCAGTCTACCAATTGAAATGTTACTCTCATCCCCAAACACCCTCATATAAACACCCAGCATAATGTTTGACCAAATATCTGAGCACCTCATGGCCCAGTCAAATTGACACCTAAAATTAACCATCACAAAGGGCTGTCTCTTAACTTCTATCGTGACAAGGATGGCCCCTAAAATATACCATGAGATCTAGAACACATTTGAGGGTGAACAAATGCACTAGCTGGCTGCAATGCATGGGCCACATTTGTAACCTGGGATTTGTACAAGTCAAATCGTGCTGTAGAGTGACCCTACTTATATCCTCTAAATTCTGTAGCATGGCTCCAGCTGGCAGAGATGGAAGGACAACCTATTGTCAGGCTACTGTGGGAATCTATGAGGCTAAGTCCTCAAAGATTGTCCCTTAAAAAACTTCAGAGGACATAAAGTAATCTAGAAAGCCCTCTCTCAAGAAAAAAGCTAGTTTTGGAGGATTAGTGTCCTGCTTCACAAGCCTATTTTTGAAGATCAGAAGATGAATATTCCCTTGGACTTTCTCTTCAAATTTCCTCTGTAATGAATTCTGGTCTCTCTACAGGCGGCTGGATGACTGAGCAGTGTAGGGTGAAGGTCATGAAATTGAGAAGGAAAAAGAGTAAGGCACCAAAGAAATAGTAAGAAAATAGTACTTTGGTTACAGGTGAAGTATCTCAGTTTAAAAATACTAATTTAATTTATAAATTTCTATTTAAGTCAAACAAAACACATCCATGGCATTTTTCACTCAGAGGCCAACAAGGGCCAATTTGACCCTTGCTGGACAAATCAGAGATGAGTTTTGTTACAGAATCAGGTTGGTGGGGATGGGAAAGGAGTGATAGATGGAAAGGAAAGACCATTACTCCTTTTTCTTACAGAATGGAGAACCAAGAGACATTGCTTATGGTGGAGAGAACATGACATAGAGAAACAGAGTGTACTCACTTACTAGCAGCATTGACCGATGGAGGTCTTGATCTGGAGATACAATTAGAGTATATACCTAAATATAAGTGGACCCTGACTCTAAGTGAAACCATCATTTTCCTAAATGAGAAAGTTGAAAACAACCTCTCTTTTTTTCAACGTGAATATACAACATTTAGGAAAAAAGTACAAATGGCCAAATGTCTACCTATAATTTTTAACTTAAACTTTAATTATATGTACATATTTTAAAGCTCATGTTATGTAAAATATATTATTATACACAATTGCTCTTTGTCACTCTCCATGTCATGATACAATTTTTCCCACACTACATACTTGCACATTGACATTCATTTCTCCTTCTTCTAGAGCCACTTGAAAACAGTGTCATATTCACTTCCACCAAGTTGGTTGGCACCTGTGGCCTTTTCAGTAGAGATGATTCAGGAGTGTGGGAGAGAGGCTCTCTGAGAGATACATGAGTATCATTTGAGTGTAGCTACAGCCATGGGAGTGGCTAGAAGGGCTAGGAGATTTGTTTCATGTAGTATAACAAGGCTGGGGATTGGGCTTTGGGAAAACTTTCATCACTATTAGAAGGGAGGGGAGAGAATCCCATGAAGGAGGCTGAGAAAAAAATGAGACAGAGAGAAAGATGGTCAAGACAGGAAAAGTGTCAAGGAAAGATTATTTAGTAGTGTTAGATTTCAAAGGAATACCAAGTGAAATAAGGAATTAAAGTGTCCACTTGATTTAGCAAAATTCTTCTGTATTTTCTAAATAAGGTTGTGAACTCCTTAGATGATAGATCATTTTGTCTGTAAACAGTTTATAATAACCTTTTGGGGAAGGTATGATTTAGGAGTATTTAGTTGAAATGTAATTAACTCAATATTCATCAAGAGGAGGACGACGCTGGCAAAAACAAATGGATAAAACAAATGAATGTGCTTTTGCCCAAATTTGCCTGTGGCCCTGCATGGGGATAACCTCAGAAACAACTAAACTGAGTCCCTGACTTTTTCCTCTGGGACCTCAAGTTCACTCTGTGTCTAGCTTGCTGTCCATTCTGGTTCTGTCTGGTTGTCCCTGATCCCTGCACAATTTTCTTCCAATGACCATCTCTGCGGCAAGGGCTTCACATTTATTGGTAGAATTTCTGTTGAATAGATATCCAGTTTGCCTCCAGACACCCACTACTATCTTTGTGATTCCCATGGACGTATCTAAAGGGTGGTAACTATGGGGAGACAGATTGTTTCAATGCGAGGATGACTGTCAGACAAAGTGATTCAGGAGGTATTCAAAGAGTTAATCAAAGAGGCACCAGATTTCCATTCTCCAATGATCTTCCAGTACAGACTAGATGACCTTTTAGCAGTCATGCTGCATAGAAAAGAATTCCTCCATCGGATGACCTTTAAAATTCTTTCCTGTCCTAAGAGTCAGTGGTATCCCAATACCAAACATAGCATAGAAATCAAGGAACCTCAGGGTTGGAAGAGACTTTAAGATGTCATTAGATTCACTGCCTACCACATAAATATATCCCTTCTACTGCTTTATTGAAGAGGAGCATACACAGCTTCTTTGTTTTTTAAATTAATACACTATTTTTAGAGCTGTTTTAGGTTCACAGAAAAATGGAGTGGTAAGCACAGAGATTTTCCATATACCCCCTACCCCCACACACGCACAGCCTTCCCCACTGTCAACATCCCACACTAGAATGGTACCTTTGTTACAGTGATGAACCCACACTGACACATCATCTTCACCCAAAGTCCAGAGTTCACATTAGGGCTCATTCTTGGTGTTGCATATTCCATGGGTTTTAAGAAATATATAACGACATGGGTCCACCATTGTAGTATTTACAGAAAAGTTTCACTGCCCTAAAAATCCTGTGCTCTATCCATTCATTCTTCCTTCCCCCGATCCCTGTTGACCATAATCTTTTTACAGTTTCCATAGTTTTGCCTTGTCCAGAATGTCATATCATTGGAATCATACAGTATTTAGCCTTTTCAGATGGCTTTCTTTCACTTAGTAATATGCATTTAAGACTTCTCAATGGCTTTCCACGGCCTGATAGCTCATTCTTTTAGAGTTGCATAATATTCTATTGTTGGATATACCACTGTTTATTTATTTGTCCTATGGAAGGACATCTTGTTTGCTTTCAAGTTTTGGCAGTTATAAATAAAGCTGTTGCAAACATCTGTGTGCAGGTTTTTGGGCAGACATAAGTTTTCAATTCATTTGGAGTTTTTAATTCAAGGAGTGCAGTTGCTGTATCATATAACAAGAATATGTTTAGTTTTGTAAGAAACTGTCAAATTGTCTTCCAAAGTGGCTGTACCATTTTGCATTCTCACCATCAATAAGTGAGAGTTCCTGTTGCTCCACATCCTCACCAGCATTTGGTGTTGTCAGTGTTCTGGATTTTGGCCATTCCTTGGCTTCTCTTTGAATATTCAAACAATGGTAATTTACCAGGTTGGAAACAGAATGCATTTAACCAGCTGAGCAAGGAAGGCCTTATTGGGGAGTCAGCTGAGATAAAAAATGCTTATGGCATCTATGTTCACTCTTCTGTCCAGTCCTTCCATTGGCTCTCCATTGATTTCTCAGAGTCCCACTAACACCAGAGCTCCAATCATGAGCTCCCTCGGTGACAATGCCCCTCTCTTTACAATTACCAAATAAGGCAGCTCATTCTATTTTTAGAAGAGTCTAACTGGCATCAAGTTTTTCCTTAAGTGACTCTAATACGCCTAATGAAAACTGCCTTGTATTTGTTCAGCCTCCATTATCTGGAGTTGTGAAAATATCTTCTCCTATGCAGTAGACTTCTAGTTGATTGAAAATAGAAAGCTTCCTTCTCATTTTCTCTCTTACCTCGGCTGTCTGTTTTTATCCAGGTGAATGTATGCGTTTTTTTACAAAAGTGAAACTGTCCTGAAAAGGAATGATAAAAGGATGTATATTTCAGTACATGAATATAATTATAACTAATATTACACGTTTAACACATGAGAGATGAACTTGTTTAAAAAAACATAACACATGTGTAGGCTGTAATGATGATACCTATAATCCATCTGCTTTTTATACATCTTTCAGTTTTCTTGGTAAAATTTCACTTGGGATTGAAACTTGGCAAAGCCTTAGTCTGACAGCAATTTTTAAAATACAAAATGTGAGAAAAAGAGGAAAGGATCTGTCATGTTTTTCAGTTACAAAAGCACTAAGGCAAGGAATAGCTTCTTTATCTTCTTTTCCTTTTTATGAACTCAGAAAGTCCAAAAAGAGAGAGTTAGAAGAGTAAAACCCTAGCACTTTTCAACTTAAGAAAAAGTAGATATTTAGATACTTAAATGAGAGAAGTAATCAATGACCTATCAGAAGCCAAGGAGGCCACTGTAGTTGAAAAGTACATTCACATGTTTTCTCAATGTTTCTTTTAAAGCCAGAAGAGTTCCTATTTCTTTCAAAGTTAAGAGGAGCTCTGGGAGCCTGTTATTGACCTCTTGTTTCATTTAACTCAAAAACTTTTTCCTGTTTAATGTCATCAGTATTGGACTTTCCTTCCCTCGTCCTTTTCCTCTATCCTTATCAAAGCAGCCAGATTACATCAAGGCAGCAGGACCAAGGGAACAGATACGTATATAAACAGAGGGAATGAAAAATAGGCAACATGGCATCGGAGGAAGAGGAGTGTGAGGTGGGGTATTGGGAGGAATGGCATTGAGCAAAGGTGCTAGAGGGTCAGGTGGCCAGAGTAAGAGGCCAGGTTGGGTCAGCTAGAGGGTCAGGTGGCCAGAGTAAGAGGCCAGGTTGGGTCAGCCAGGTGATGACTTTCTCTTCTTCCTGCCTTCCCTGTTCCATTTTTGTCTTCTTTCCTTGTCCTCCCTTTACTTCATTTTCTCTTTTTCTTTCAACCATTTTGTCCTTTCTCTGCTGTCCCCATTCTTATGACTCTTCTTTCCTATAACTTCTGCCATCTTTTCCCAGTTTATCACTCGCCGTGTGTGCAGGAAACCATTAGCAGAGCAGGCCTGAGGCTGCTATCTTTAAAAGACCTTCTTACAAGGTTGGCCCTGGGCTGACACCTGAATGTTTGGCTTTTAGAACATTCTCTAGGTGATGAGTTGTCTTGCCCATCTGGGGCACTGAACACCTGCTTCCTTCTGGGAATCTGAAATTTGGGCAGTTGTGGAAGGTCATTATGCTTAACTGACAAACTCCCATTAAAAACCCTGAACTCTGGGTGGCCGGATGGCTCAGTTGGTTTGAGCATGAATTCTGAGTGGCAGGGTTGCTGGTCCGATTCCCACAAGGGCCAGTGAGCTGTGCCCTCCACTACTGGATTGAAGATAATGAATTGCCGCTGAGCTTCCAGAGCGCCGGCTGCATAGCCCAGTTGGTTAGAGCGTGAGCTCTCAACAACAAGGTGGCCAGTTCAATTCCCACATGGGATGGTGGGCTGCGCCCCCTGCAACTAAAGATTGAAAACAGCGACTGGAATTGGAGCTGAGCTGCGCCCTCCACAATTAGATCAAAGGACAACGACTTGGAGCTGATGGGCCCTGGAGAAACACACTGTTCCCCAATTGGAAAAAAAAAAGAACCCTGGACTGTGCATCTCAAGCAGGACTCACTGGGCAGAGCACTGCAAACGTGTAGCTGTATCTCATGGCTAGAGGAAGAAACACAGTCCTTCCTGGTGCTATGGAGAGGACAGGAGAAATCTGGCCATGGATTCTTCCAGACTCCCCCTGATGGGTTTTCCCCCTTGGTAATTGTTGTAGTACACTGTAACCACGAGTCCAACTGCTTCCGAATCCTGTGAGTGAATCTAGCAAATCACCAAATGTATGGGTGGTATTCGGACCCCTGAAACACATGCCAAGGTAATGTCTTGCCTGGCCCATCTTTGCTGCCTTTAAAGTGGCATTTAAAAGTCAGATAAAGGACTGCTGATTGTTTTATCTTGTGAAAATTATTACTTCCTACTGGGAAGAGACTGATTTTAAAGGCAGGGGTGAGGGTGAATGGAGACCACTAGACACCAGACACTATGCTAAGTGCTTTATATACATTGTGTCATATAATCAATAACCCTGTGACGCAGTTATGATCACTCCTACTTTGAATGTAGGAAGTCGACGCAAGCAGATTACAAAGATAACAAAGAGAGGAGGCAGGACTTTAGTGGTTTCATGAACATTTATCAAGCAACTAATATACAGAGGGTGCCAAAAAATGTATACACATTTTAAGAAAGGAAAACTGTATTAAAATTGTAATACTCAATATATACCGATAACAAAAGAGGAATACAAGTCATATGTGACTTCTGCAATGACAAGAGGTGCTCAGAGGGGTTGCCATCAGCGTCCAGACACTTCTGATGATGGCGAACTACTGCTTGAGCAACGTTGACCAAAGTGTCCGCTTGTATACATTTTTTGGCACCCCCGTATACCGGGCAGCATGCTGGGCAAGAGAGAATGATAAATGAATCCAAGAATCAGCTATAGAGTTGGTAACTGTTAGGGAGGAGACAGCCATATAAACCTAATTGTTATGCTCTCATGAAAGCTTAAGACAATAAATATGCCTGGGGTGCTCTGAAATTTTAATCTAAGTAATTTTGAGGGGAAAGTTTAGGCTTTTTCTTTTTAAAGTTCATTATTACTATACCTCCCCCTTTCTTTAAGGGAAATGCATATGAAGAAGTGAAAAGGTTCTGTTTTGTTCTTGAATAATTTTTGTTAGGTTTTGAAATGTACAAGTAATATATGTTCGTGACAAAAATGTCTGATGGTTCAGGAAAGTAAAGTGAAAAGTCAAAATACACATCCAGTTTCCAACAATTTTCCGCATTCCATTCCCCAAAGAGAATCACGTTTCCATTTTCCCATTGTCCATTCACTCCCTCATACTGTGAAATATAAAATAAAAAGATAGGAGCCCAATGATAGCTAAATTTAATGATTAAAATAATAAAATCACTTTTTTCACAGAATTTCTGGGCAAAGTGTAAGCATCCTGAATGCCCCTGGCCATGTTGGACTGAATTTGTGT
This sequence comes from Rhinolophus hipposideros, assembly GCF_964194185.1. NCBI lineage: Eukaryota > Metazoa > Chordata > Mammalia > Chiroptera > Rhinolophidae > Rhinolophus > Rhinolophus hipposideros. Next base: position 120,723,849 of record NC_138046.1, on the reverse strand, counting down.
TTCTGACTATGAGTTATATTTCTGACTATATATTACTATTTTAGTTTATATTTCAGTTCATTTTTAAACTGACAAAAAGAGTTGTATTTCAATACTTTTTTTTTCATTTTAAAAATCCTACTGGTCAATTCTTTAAGTTAGAAATCTCAAATATTTATGTTGATGTTGGATTTTGAGAAAATTATTTTGAAATATTCCTGGATTCAGTTTCTCTAAAAGCTGTAATTTTGTTTCTTCTATACTGAGATCTGAAAAAAAAATCTTACTTTTCTAAGGATGTGATAAAAGAACAGTGTGACAAAAATAGATTCATGCTCAACTACTACAGAAATAGGCGACAGTGGGTAGAAATGACAAATAATAGCCAGGAATAACGGGGGGGAGGGGTGTTCATGATTTATGTTAGAACTGGAAGGAATCTTAGCGATCACCCAGTGTGTCCCCTCAATTTACATATAGGACTCTCCATACTACTAATGGTGAAAAACAGAAATGAATATTAATTCACAATGAGAGTACAGCTTGTGGCTTTTTATTTTTATTCTAGAGCCTATTTTTTGTTTGTCCCTGGATTTGAGTATTCTTGTGAATATTTGGGGAATTTTCAGCAGTACCAGCTGAGTAATTAAGGAATAGAAATGCCGCTATGTTAGATCTGATTCAGCAGAATGGCTCAGTCTCACCAAGCTTATTCCTATGAATTTAAATCAAGTAAATTCAGTTCAAATTAACTCATCAAGAATCTAGCACAAATTCTTGTCCTATATTCTAAGGTGCTCTTCATCCCGTGGGAAGTAGGATCCGCAACATAAAAAATTAGAAAGCGACGTTAGAGTTCAAACATGTGATACAGACAGAAGGTGCTAGAAAGATATCCATGCATTTTTATAGGCTGAAGAAGGCAATTTTCTTATTTGCAAAATAAAGATTTTGGATTAAATTGACTCAATGGTTTTCTTAAGTTTTAGTAAATTTGTAGAGTTGTGTAACCATTATCACAATCGTGGTTTAGAATTGCCCCATTACTCTCAGAATTTCCCTTGGGCCCATTTGTAGTCAATTCCCAGCCCTATGCCTCCACCCCACGTGCACCAGACCCAGGTCTGCTTTCTATAGCTATAGATTTGCCCTTCTGAAATGGAATGACACAACATGTAGGCTTTTGCATCTGGCTTTTTTTCCGCATAATTTTTCGAGGTTCATCTATGTTATAACATATAGCAGTAGTTTGTTTCTTTTTACTGCTGAGCAATATTCTTTTGTATGGATACGTCACTTGTGTATGGAGACACCAGTTGATGGACATTTAGGTTATTTTCATTTTTGACTATTAGGAATAATGCTGCTATGACATTCAGTTACAAGTCTTTGTGTAGACATATGTTTTCATTTCTCTTGGGTAGTAGATTCCTGGGAGTAGGATAACTGGTTTGTACAAGTTTAAATTTTAAAGAAACTAACAAGCTGTTTCACAAAGTGGGCATGTCATTTTACATCCCTACCAGCAGTACATAAGGGTTCTAGTTTCACCAAATAACTAATGATGTACATCCGTTCATATGCTCCTTGTTTATTTGTGTGTCCTTTTTGGTGAAATGTCTATTTACATTTTTTTACTCATTTTTACATTGGCTTACTTGCCTTTTTATCGTTGAGTTACAAGAGTTCTTTATGTATTCTGAATACAAAGAACTAAGAAATTAGTCAAATTTTGAACTCTTCTTACAGATTTTGTTCAAAAACGGATTTTGGAAGTACTCGACTTTAGCTTGGGTATGATGACAGAAATTTTCGAGAATGGCAAAACTCATATCTTGGAATGCAAATTATATGCAGTTTACCTACAGTAACTTAGGTGTAAATATATAGAAATAAAAAGAAACTCTAGCAGACATAGTGAGGTTCTATTATCAACTTCTAATTCTTTATCACAAGGAAGTTAATGAAATTCCTTCATCAGATATAACTAAGAAAAGAGTCGGTGTTCTGGTCTAGTGGAAAAACTCTCTTCCTCATTGGATATTAGCTGAAAATAAGAGTCCAGCCCATTGGGCTGACGAGTGGATGATGGGGGAGGTGGTGGTTGGGATATTCCTCTTTAGCCATTTTGTGCCATCTGGGCCACACAACCCTGCCTTCTTTGTGGAAATTACTTGTGTGTCAGTATACTAAGCTTCATCACTACAGTGGGCCACACTGCACATTCTGAGTCTATGGTAAGAACACACTGTATGATTTCAGCCTTTTCAGATTTATTGAGACTTGTTTTGTGGCCCAGCCTATAGTCTATCCTAGAATATTCCATGTGTACTTGAAAAGAATGCTTACGAAAACTCTTATAGAAGAAGTTGATTCTGACTACAAAGTATCCTGTGAAACGTACTTCGAATCAGTTTATGCTACCCTGTGTAAATGAGGCTTATTCCTATTCTCCTAAGGTACATTTAACAAGAAGATGCATATTTATGATGCAGATTATTAAGAAAGCAAATATACTTGCAGAAATCTTTAAAAACATAGCTGTCAAAATAATTTATATTTTCCTATCCCTGGTTCTAGTAAACAGTTGAAGGTGTGAGAATATCATTTGTTTCTTCGCCATGTTTTTCAACATTTGTGTACATAATATAGGTTTATTAAGGCCGTTCCTATTCTTGAACTGAACTATTTTGACATTTGTTTAATTAAATAATTATTCATTTACTGCACATGGGAAAAACTACACTCGCAGACAAGGACAGAATTATCCAGGATATCAATTTTTATTCTCTGCACTATGAAGTTGATGTTAGCTAAAAGCAGGAAGCACAAAGCAGCAAAGCACAGCATTAGACAACGTTTAGAGGCTTTGTCATGCAGTTAAAAAGGAATTTCAGGTTTTCACGTGATAAAATTTTGCAAAATATTTTTACTTCTGTTTTTTCAAACTTGGAATTCATCATTTTGAGACAGCATCTTGAGATGAGGCAGACATTTTCTAAGATAATTTTTTAAAAATATAAACCATGTTAGAACCACAGAACTCCTCCATTTTGCATAAAGGAAGGCCACTTCCCAAGACTTTCAGTTCCTGCCTTTTCATGTTTTACAAGCTAAATAGTTGATTGCTTCATTATTCAATTTCTCACTATTTTAGGACAATGAGGTTCACGGTCAGGGAGGAATACCTGAAATCGTTTTCTCCACATATTAAGAGTTTTGCTTTTGGGTTCTCTTTTTTACCACTCTGTCTCTATCCCTTGTTACAGTAAGTGGTTTCCCACAGACTTGAGACTAACTTCTGCTGCCAGGTCAAGTGAAATGCTCCTTTCTGTTTCCTGATGATTTCACTGTGCCTGTGTCCTCCTCCTTCCTATTGCGGGTTGTGCTTGTCCTTTATACTTGAGGATTTGGGCTATCACTTCTAACTTGGCTTAACTTTTGCCTTGTGTGTTGCAAACTTCCAAGAATTACTGTTGACTTAAATGAACCAAATTGGCCATTAAATACAACAAGGGTGCTTCTCAAGACAATATAAAATTAAGAATACATCTGCGAGAGCACTTGAAATCTATAACAATAGGCATATAGTTTGAAAAGAATCATTTCTCAATTTACTGTGTCGCCAAAAAACATCCAGCCTAAGAGAAAGCTTATAAGAGTTTATTTGAACCAAACTGATGACAATTGCCGGGTAGCAAAGACTCAACAGATTGAGAAAATGTTCCACAAGATGGCGGTTTGCAGCTTATTTTTACATAGAATCAAAAGAGGAGGGCTACATGAAATCCACCGGTGGTAGATTAAGGGAGTGGGAGAAAGCAAAGCAGGGAAATCTCTGGGATTGCATAAAAGTAAATTGGAGAGACAGATACTTATTTTCATTGCTGGGTACAGGATAGTAGTTCACTTTTTACAGTACATAGAGATGGTAATCAGGAGACAAGCATAATAATGAGGGATTCTGTAGTTTCCTGCTCTGGTCCGGAAAAAGGGATTACTGACATTCCAAGGGCAGTTATCCTAGGTGCAAAAAGACAATAGCCTCACTTAAGGTGAAGATTGACCTTTGTCAAGGAAGCTACAGGCTAAAGATGTGACTTTCCGCTATGGCCCACCTTACTTAGGAATTTTTATGTTCATGCCATCCTATGTGGTTGTTTTCAGTCTCCAGAGCTTGCCAGGGTTAACCTGTGGCCCCTTTTCCGTCTACAACTGTTTTCTCTTAAAGAATGGGTTGCTATGGTGCTTAAGTTGTCTATTTTAATCTAAGCAAATGTATTGTGGTTGGTTACTATTTCTCAGGGTAATCATCCTTTTTGAGATTGAAGTGTAAGGAGAGCTTCTTGGTTGAGGATTTTTTATGGGACTTGGGCCCAAAGATCAGCTTCTTCCAGGATGTATCTGGACTATATGGTTGCAGCTGCTACATGACTCAGGTGGCATTTGCAGTCCTGATTCATTCCTTGCCAAGCAGCATACTGATGTCAGAGAATGTTTCCTGATTATCATTAAAGTTACCTTTGCTGAGATATACTTGGTTTTTCCAGGAAAGGGAGCTGGCAACTGAGAGCCAGTTGGCACCTGACTAGCTATTAGTAATGTGTTCTTCTCCCTCTGGGGTGTCAGCTCCCCAAGGGCTCCATGCCAATCACACTTTAATGATATTTAAGAGAGACGAATTGTCTTGGAGAAAATGTTGCTGCCTTGGAAGCATCTTGTCAGGTTCTTAAAGCCTGATTATAAATGAACTCATAAAAGAGACAAAACTTTTATACATCGGTAAGATTTTTCCTAAACTGAGTTAGGAATAAATGGTTTCTGCATTGCTGTAGGTGAGGTGCGATGAGTTTTAAGGACTTTCTGTAAAGCTCAAATTCCTAGTTATCCTTGGAGATGAAAATTGATTAATCTTCATTTAGTAGCAGTTGTTCTTTTACTGAAAATTTTACAAGGTATCTCTTATTTATATAAGAGTAGAACCAATTTGTAGATTTTTTTAAGTCTAAGTCTCTAAATTCAATTGAAATTCTTTCACAAAGTATTGAATTTTTTTAAAATAAACAAGCAGTCAAGGCTCCGCTATGGGACTCTTAAACAACTTGAAGACATTTACTGATTTTCTGAGTTTGTGTTAATTGTGGATATATTTGGTACAAAGCTGTACAAGAGCCAAAGGCTCCAACAGAAGGTTGACAGTGCGATCTGTGATAAGTCATATCTGAGTAAGAGAGATAGAATAGCTGGAGAAGTATTATTAGGATTGTTAAAGGATAAAAAGAGGCATATTAAAAATTTTAAGAGTTTGAGGAAAAATCAATTGGAATTGGGTAGCCTGAAATCCCTTAGGATATCTTGTCAGGTTTCAGCCCGGACCAACAGTAGATATTCCTAGAAGTACTGAATGACCCCATAGACCCAAGAGAGATCTTCAGAGATACTACCCTCCCAAGATCCAGAGCCACTCCCAAAGATACCATGTTTCCCTGAAAATAAGATCTAGCCAGACCATCAGCTCTAAAGCATCTTTTGGAGCAAAAACTAATATAAGACCTGGTCTTATTTTACTATAAGACCGGGTCATGACATGACATGACATGACATAACATAACATAACACGTAACATAACATAACACCAGGTCTTATATAAGATCCAGTCTTTAATATGCTATAATATAATAGCGGGTCTTATATTAATTTTTGCTCCAAAAGATGCATTAGAGCTGATTGTCTGGCTAGGTCTTATTTTTGGGGAAATAGTACCCCTAAAAAGAAAGACATACACAATTCACCTGGAATTGCTGGGGAATTACAACAGTCTGTAGGACCTTAGCTGCAAGTGAAGTGTACTCCACATTTCTGCCCAATCACGAGTGGGGTGCAATCCACATTTCTATCCAGCCATATTTTGGGGGGCCCCAACGTGACAGTTGCTAAGCCAAGTTCTTAGGACACAAGAAGGCAATAGCTGTCCCTGGGAGAGAAAGGATCAATAACCAGTGTTTTTTCCTGCCACTCTGAATTTGGAAAGGAAGGGACAATGTGAAATTTTACCTTCTCTAAACCACGCACCGCACAGATAGAGAGAGACCTGGGAGAGCTGACTTTGGCAAGAATTCTTATCCTTTGCTGGCTTCTGCAAGTTTGCGCAGGACGCCATCTGCAGGTTCCGGAGTGAGTGGAGTGTCCCAGGGGTCTCATCCTAGTCACCAGAAACTGTACAAGTGGAAACATCATTTTCCCTCTATCCTTTATAGTGAGTGTCTGGCTAAGACCCCTTATTCTTTAGGTCACCTCGAAAATGGATAAGGTTATCTAAAATGGTTAAAAATTCTCCACTGAGGCCACTGTAATTCAAGATTATCTTTGGTAAAGTCAATCTACTTGTTCAACCTTAAAACACAATTTTATTCACCTGAGGCCTCACACTGGCGCCGGTCTAGTTTCTAAGCTGGAAACAGTCTGTCCCCAGACCCAGTCTGGTTTGTAAGACAGAACCAGTTCATCCCAGACCGGACCGGTTTCTAAGGTGGAACCAGTCCACGTCCAACAGTTTCCAGACCCAATCTGGAAAAAGAAATGATCAAATTAAGTCTGAAAGATGGTAATGCAAAAGCTGCAGAGCTAGCATCTGGGATTCAAGAGGGAGAGGTCAACCATCTCCAGAGGGTGAGAAAGCAGAGAGCTCAAGGGGCAGCATCAAACCGGAAATGATTAGGAGTGCATGGGGCTGGAGCTCAGGGAGAGATTTTATAGAAAAGATGGAAGCAAAGTAAGGAAATTATTGATTGGCTATAGTGTAAAGCCTAGTTGGCTGTTTGTGATTGGTTGTCCTTAGCATTTAGATTTTGTAACCTTGAGGCATTTACAGGCTTAGCTTTTGGTTGTCTTATGTCGGCCCCCAAGGCATTAGAGCCACCTCAGTCTAATAACCTCTTTGTTTAATTTAACAGGATTTTATATTTAAATCTCTCACAAAATAGTCATTTATTGGGTCAATTTCCTATGTCAGCTAATTATACTGTATGAATTTTTCCATGACTGCAGCGGTGACGATGTCCTTTATCAAGGTCTGCTGGATTTTTTGCCTTGAATGTTAGAACTGATAATACTTTTGATTTGATAGTTCCTGTTTATCTTTTAAACTGAAAAAAAAAATCACAAACATGAAAATAAGAAATAAAAAGGTCTTTTAGCTTTATTTTTAGTCTGGGTTTGATAAATATGCATCAGGCCAGAAAGTGTCTTTCTCTAATTAATTCATTTATTCAGTTTAATGTTTGTATAATATTACAGGAATAAAAGCCTGAAATGTATGCAATCCTTCCGGGGTTTGCTAAGGAGACAGAACTTATAACAACTAAACCAAGTAGAAAGTGCTTAATACTCTAAGGGCTGGTCTCCAAGTAGGTGAAGTCCCAGGGAAGGTCTGAGGCAGGAGAGACCCTTTCTACTAGGGTAGGGATTTATCTGATGGAGTGGGGGCAAGAGTTTTTAGGACAGTCTTAGTGTTGGATTGGCATTTCTGATAGGCCTCACAGAGTTGGTAGGATCTTGAAAAGAGTGTTTGAGGTGGAGAAAGTATTAGAGGGAGGAAATAGCATGAGGGAAAGCATTTTGGTCACCTGTAAGGCTCATATGGGGACCAAGAGGGTACTTAGACTACTGTAAAGATGTCAAAAAAGGAAGTGCTAGAAATTAAGGTTTACACATAGGTTAGGTGGAGATCAGAGAAAATTTGGATGCCAGGCTCAACATTGTGTATTTTTGTGAATTTCTGTGTAGGAGCGGTATGTCAGCTCTGAAAATGCACCTTGCAGACCTCCTATACTGGGAAGCAGTTGTCCGGGGCCTCAGCTCCTGCCCTCTGGATCTTGCCTCTCATGGGCTACTCCCCAACTATGACTAAGCGGGGAAGGGATGCTAAGGCATGCTGTTCCAGGAGACATAGTCTCCTTTATTGGTTTAACTTGACTCAAAAACTCCCAGACAGCTTTGCTGACCCTTCCTTAGATATTAAAACAGTGTAGGCTGCTTCCACCCAAGTGAACGTGGGTCTGTCAGCTCTCTTAATTTTGCCTAGCTCCATCCATATTTCCCTGTGCACAGGCATTTCCGCTAGTAAAGCCCTTGTGCATTTAATCTCATCTTGACTTCTGCATCTTAGAGGAAGGACCAGGGCTAACTCCAGGTGTTTAAAAGTAGCAGCATGGTTGAAGGTATATAGCTAAGGAAAGTGTCCTGAAGATGTGTTTGTGTAGCAAGCACACTGCTTTTATTTTGGCTGTATGGCTACTTCAGGAGACTAGTGGAACTGGTGGAGATTAGGGAGGTCTATAGCACCCCCTAGGCTACCCTCGGTGTTGGCAGTGGGGAGTCACTTAAAGTTTGTGACTTATTACGAAATCAAGACAGATTATTTCATAGTTCAGTCATACACTGTGACTAAAGTCATATGTATGACTAAAGAAAACATAATTTCAACTCTATTAATGTAAACTGAAAATGAAATTTCTGCCTCCAGTTCAATACTTCTGATTTAGAAAGTGCTCGTGTCTTAAGTGTTTGACAAAGATGGTTTAAATATTCTTTTCTCCATTATTTTTCCCCCTCAGTATCCCTCTAATACATTTTATCAGCAAGTATGGCATGGCCATACAGTTTCTTAATTTACAAGGTTCCTTCTTCTTATAATTTGTGAAAGAACTCTTATGACAGCCTGAAATTACTTTGACTCAATATTAATGAAGACATATGTTAAAACATGTGCCTTGTTCGCCTGTTACTCAGCTTTGTGTTATGCTTTGTCTTCCACTGAAATAATTCTGTGTTTAAGACCTTGCCGTTGGTTGCCTTGGATATCATGGGACTGTCACAACTTTAGGCTGTTACTCTGCTGCTTGTGCTGGCAGGAGACAATAGGCTGCCAGGCAGAGGCAGAGAGAAAGGGAAAACTGGATTCCCATACATGCTGTGGCCTTGGCAAGTTACACACATTGCACAGGTCTGTGAAAATAATTTCTACCAGAAATATATGTCATAAATAAACAAAGGCTGCTCAGAAAGTTAACAAGAGGGAAAGAATGAGGGAGGAAGCAGACACAGCCTGGGTGCGGACTGAGGGCACTTGAATGACATTGCATTGGCAGCTCTAAACCGGTAGTCAGACACACCAGAGGGGCAAGGACAGAGAAACCTACCTAAGGGACGCTAGAACCCATGAGAGTAAGCCGAGACTTTGAACAGGGTAAGTGGAAGAGGAAGGGAAAATGGCCAGTGGTTGATTTGCGTGCACAATTGGACAATAGGAGCTTTTGCTTTCCCTTGAGAAAAGCATGTGCTTCCTCCTCAGTGACTGAAGGGTTATTTAGCAAACAAAGTGGTCAGGCCTCTTGTCTTTATATGCAAAACTATCCTGTCATTCTTTTGTTGCTCTGGGAATGTTCTAGAGAATTGGTGTCTCCTTTACCCATGAAGACTTCCACTCATCTGCTAATCCCCTAACAACAAAGATGCATTCCAAAGTCAAAAGGATTTTAATGGATACTTTACATTGACCTTATTTATCTGTGGGCGTTCTTGACTTCTGTTTATAGTAAATTGTGAGTGTTTCCTTCCATAGCAAAATAGGTTTTTCTCTAGTAAATGTTTGTTCTTGTTCAGAAAAATGTAAAAGAAGTCTTATAGTTTATTGTTACCAGTTGTTTCATAAAGTTAGTAATTATTTAAATTGAGGATGATGGAAGTAGAAAAGTCAGAAGAACATCCACTTGTGACATTCCCAGGAGAAGAATTCCTGCAATGAGTAAAACCGAGTGAATTTTACTGTTCTTTAAAAATATATAACACATTTTGTAGAAAGAAGATAGTCAAAGCCAGACACTATTTATCTTACAGGTGGATGGAAAACAGACCAAGAGAAAAAAATAAGTGACTTAATGACCTAACTTTACCCAGAGAGTGGAAAATAAAACGCAAGATTCTAAACCCCGCCTTTCCATTTCATCTTCATCTTTGAAAAATACAGGTGAGTGTTGGTAATCATTTTGAAAGTTTACCTAGTGGCCATGGAAACAAAATGTCCAAAACAGCAGTGCTAATTTGACTCAAAAATTGTTTTAATTTTCTTGCAAATATTATTAGAATGGTATTGTTTTCTTTTTCATGAATGTTAAACTGTGTGACTTGATCTTTTTAAAAAAGCACATCTTTATGAGTTGTGTACATCACATGGAGACATATTACTCAGAACAAAATCTCCCCGGGGAAGGCACCTAATGACAATAGCAACAGTGACAGCCGCAGTTTATGGAGTACTTTTTCTGTCATGCATTGTGCTAATGTGCATTCCAGAGATTTTCTAAAGAATCCTTGTAATAGCATTAGGTAAGTATTTTCAGCATTTTATGAATATGGAAACTGAGGCATACCGTGTTTCCCTGAAAATAAGACCTAGCCGGACTATCAGCTCTAATGTGTCTTTTGGAGCAAAAATTAATAAAAGACCTGGTCTTATTTTAATATAACATAAGACTGGGTATTATATTATATTACATTACATTACATTATAATATAATACCGGGTATAATATAATATAACATGTGTGTCTTATATAAGACTGGGTCTTATATTAGTTTTTGCTCCAAAAGATGCATTAGAGCTGATGGTCCGGCGAGGTCTTATTTTCGGGGAAACACGGTAGAGAGACTAAGACATTAGCCGAGGTCCGTATATCTAACATGACGAGTCCATGTTTCTCTCTCTCCAAAGATAATTCTCTTAACCAGGGAAGATTATGTAACTGGTAAACTGAGTGGTGATTGGGACACACCAGGTCCTTTAACACATTTGATTTTTCTAAAAGGATATCCAGATTGTAGGGTAAGTTGAATGAAAAGGAACCAATTCATACAAGGCTTTGGCATAGGAATAACTAGTGTGTAGCTTGCTCTTATGATATCTTATGTCCGTCAATCACTTGCTTTGGAGAGAAGGACTTCATAAAATAGGTACAGTTTCCAGATTACTAGTTCAGGTAATAAAGGACTGTGAACATTGAGTTTAAGCAATAGTAGGAGAAACAAGGTGAAAAAGCACAGTTCTCAGTTCTAGTCCTGGAATTCAACTGACAGCGGGGTAGACACATTCTGTGAGCTACAGTGGTGGTTGGTGGTCTGTAAACTTATTTGTTCACACATCACTTCAGCAAAAAAAAAAAAAAAAAAAAAAAAAAAGGTAAGACTGTCCATATAAGCATGTGTCTGTGTATGTATATATAATGATTACAGATTATAAACATTAATATATTAAGAACTCTTAAAAGAGACTTTTAAATATGCATCAAGTTTAGTAAAATTTTGTAATGGACTGAGTGTTGTGTCATGATTTTTAATATTCCTGAAAACTATGGCAATAGTTTGTTTTCATGGGCTGGATGATTAGTTTTTAAAATATTTTGCAAATTGTGATGACTTCATGCCACTATTAGCCAATTTCTAAGGGGGAAAATATACACTTTTGTGGTGAGACTGATGATTGACAGTAACAGTTGTTAATCCATATTTAAATAGACTTCTTAACTTCGATTTCATGTGGTGGATTTCTCCTCATGTTGGGACGTTTTTTTTCCTGCAAGCACAGCTTTGGGAGCTTTCCCTGTCTCCCTCCCAACTCCGATATCTTATCGGAGCAGTTTTCCTGCGAGCACAGCAGTTAGAGGCTTTCCTGTCAAAACAGTATTGAGAGATCACAGCTGTTAGGGACGGACCTCCCTGGCACCCCGGCCAGCTTAACCAATCCCTAGCGCTGCAATAGCAATGGCGTGAATCCCTCCCCAAACCCGGAGGCCTAACCTTATAAAACAAAGCACCCAACCCCAGTAAGTGCTCAGTCTTTGGGAACAATACTGCTGAGCCCGCCAGCATAATAAAGCTGTGTTCTCCCTGATCTCTGTGTGCCGCTTGAGTCTCTCGGTCCTCGCCGCTTTTCTGCAAAATTTTGGTTCCCTGACCAGGAAACCCAACCGCCACCGGTGTGGAGCGAGAGGCGGGCCGCGGAGCGACGGGAGGCTCGAGAAGGGTGTAGGCGCGCCCTGCCGATTTTGGCGGACCCCAAACCGGGCCTTCCCCGGGTGACCGCTGCCCGAACCTCCCCAGCTGGACCCGCTGAGAGGGAGCGGGGACAACCAGCCAGATCCTCCTGTCGGACAAGGTAAGCCTCGAGGCCATTGTCCGAGTCAGTCCTGGCCCATGTGACAGAAGGGGAGCCTGATCATCTCCCGGTAGGTTCTTATAACCTACCCAGGCAGGGACACCCATGGGAGGGTGTCAACCCAGTGTGTGAGTGATTGATTGTGTGCCTGAATGTTTGCTTCCACACCCTTGGCTGTGGAAACTTGAGTAAGCTTCACCCTGATTCTCGCGGAGCGTCATTTGGCATAATGGTGATTCACTCCACCGAGTGGCCTGGTCTGTAAATTATTCGGTACACCTTAGCCAAAGACGCTCCTAAGTTCCCGCGAGGGACGCGAGAAGGGCAGCGCCTGAGTAAATCCCTCTCCCCCCATCTGCGACATCATACACTATGGGAGGGAAGCAAAGTAAGCCTACAGTCCTAGACTGCATGTTAAATAATTTTAAAAGGGTTTTGTCGGAGATTATGGAGTCCGCATGATGCCAGGAAAAATTAAGAACCCTCTGTGAATTAGAATAGCCCACTGTTAACGTCAGCGGAAGGAACCCTAGACCTGGCCGTCGTCCGATGCGTCTATATCGTGGTGACCGGCAATCCTGGTCTCCCAGATCAGTTTCCATACATTGATTCCTGGTTGGAAGTTGCCAGGACCCTTCCACCTTGGGTACGGTTCTGCTCTAGTAAAAAGGGACAGTGTAGGATTCTCGTGACCCAGGCTCTGAAAGAAACTCCTAACGCCCCTCCAACATTCACCAAGAGGACACAAGAAAACTCCACTGAATGTTTGAGGACAGATGTCTGAGTGCCAGAAAAACATTCCGGGGAGCTGGGATCCACTGTGTTTGGGAAGCGCCGAACAGGGAAGCCCTCCCTGGGATGCAGACGTGGGCGGCGCAGGCTGGGAGCACAGGGCTCCCAGGGAGTGCGCTCGGGGCATTACTGTTCCTTTCTTTTGCCTTTTCAACACCGAGAGTGTTTCTGCGGTGGAAGCTCAGCGGGCATCAGGGTGGAGGGAGACACCCGAGAGCCTTGAGGCACCAATATAGGGATGCTGCTTCTCGGCGCTCTGGGGTCCCTGCTCCCTGCTCCCTGCTCGGCCGCCTCTGAGGAAGCCGGCGGGCTCCCCACTGCCGTCTGGCCCCACGCACTCTCGCGCTGCGAACCTAGGCGAAACTGTGGCCTGACTGCTGCCACTGGCAGGCTTGTCCCCAGCTGGGCTTGGGGACCCAGAAGCACCCCCGGCAGCCACCCCAGTTGCCCCCGCACTCTGCGAGCACAGCCTGGGCTTTGCCCAATTCCCAGACTACAGAGAAACCAATTTTGTTTGGGTAATGCGAGAGAGAAAAAAGAAATAGGGAGAGACACAGGAAAAAGGCTGCATAAAACTCAGAGACTTGCTTGGAAGAGCCCCGGCTTTAGGCCTACCCAATACAGAAAAGCCTTTCTGCCTATTTATCCATGAAAAAGACAAAACTGCATTGGAGCTCATACCTCAAACAGTTGGGCCCTGGATAAGACCTATCGCTTACCTGTCCAAAAGACTGGACCTGGTCGCTTCCGGATGGCCCCCATGCCTGCGGGCTTTAGCCGCTACAGTACTCCTCCTCAGGGAAGCTGACAAGCTCACCCTTGGGCAACAACTCACAGTCAAGGTTCCCCATTCTGTAATTACACTCATAAGCTGTCAGGGTCTACGATGGCTCTCCAACACCAGGTTCACCCAATACCAGGGACTCCTGCTGGAAAATCCTCACATAAGCCTCCAGACTGTTCAAGCCTTAAACCCAGTGACCTTCCTCCCCACAGCCGAAGGCGAGCCAGAACACGACTGCCTAAAATTCATCACTGAGGTTCATGCCACACGGCCAGACCTACAGGACTCCCCTCTGCAGGATACAGAATTACACTCTATACTCACGACAGCAGTTTCCTACAGGTTGGGGTGCGTAGCGCTGGCTACGCTGTGACTACAGCCTCGGAGGTTCTGGAGGAAAAGGCACTCCCTGCCAGGTACTCAGCCCAACAGGCCAAACTCTGGGCTCTCATACGGGCACTGCAGCTTTCAAGAGACAAAAAGGCCAATATTTACACAGACTCCACGTACGCTTTTGCCACCGTGCACATACATGGGGCCATCTACAAAGAACGTAGCCTCCTCACGTCTGACGGGAAGACCATCAAAACAAAGGTGAAATCCTAAAGCTACTGGAAGCTGTTTGGGCACCCCAGTGCCTAGCTAGCATCCACTGCCAAGGGCACCAGAAAGGGAATGATGAGCCAGCTGCTGGCAACCGCCTCGCAGATCAAGCCGTGAGGGCAGCTGCCCAGGACACAGACGCAGCCATCCCGGCCTCACCAAGCCCTACCTATACTGCAGCAGAAGACAGCTGGGCACAGAATAAGGGGGCCACCCACCATCTCAGGGTTGGTGGATACTGCGTGATGGCCGCTTGTTTATCTCGGCCACCCTCGCTGCCCGCATCATTTCAGAACATCACTCTACTTCCCACCTAGGGAAGACTGGACTTAAAAAGCTGCTAGCCAGAAGAAAACTTCTATACAGCCAGACTCACAGCCTTATGCCGCTCTATCACAGAGCGCTGTGCTACCTGTGCTGAGCACAATCCCAAGACCGGAGTGACCCCACCACCTGGGGTCCAATAAACGGGATCTGCCCCTTTTGAGGATCTTGAGGTAGACTTCACAGAAATGACCCCTCACCGAGGGACAAAATACCTTCTTGTCCTAGTCTGTACCTTCTCGGGCTGGGTAGAAGCCTTTTCCACCTGAACTGAAAAAGCCAGAGAAGTCATCAAAGTTTCCCTCCGTGAAATCATCCCACGGTATGGGCTTCCCCTCACCATTCACAGCGACAACGGACCAGCCTTATCTCAGATGTGCTACGGACTCTGGCCTCAGCCCTCAATGTCTCTTGGAAGCTTCACACGGCCTACCGACCTCAGAGTTCAGGGAAAGTAGAGCGCATGAACTGTACCCTCAAAGAAACACTGTCTAAGCTATGCCAAGAAACCTCCCTGGGATGTACGGATTTACTCCCCTTAACCGTCCTCCGCTCCTGGTGTACTCCTTGAAATGATGTTTTCTCCCCGTTTGAAATTCTCTGTGGCCGGCCTCACCCGTTGCTATCATCCATCCCAGGCAGCCTCAGAGTAGTAGGTGACTCCCACCTCCCAGGTCAGCTTATTGCCCTAGGAAAGATCCTTACGGGCCTACACTCACATCTACTAGAAAGAATTCCTATCTCATTAGGGACCCCCATCCATCCCCACCTTCCAGGTGACAGGGTCTGGGTAAAAGATTGGAAACGTGAACCCCTCCACCCAATACGGTCAGGCCCACATACAGTAATCCTTGTCACCCCCACTGCTCTTAAGGTCTCTGGAATCACACCGTGGATTCACCACTCCCGCGTCGTGAGCAGACTCCGACCAACCTGCCTGGGCTTCTCATCCAGTGCCCGACGAGCCATTGAGGATTACGTTTAAGAAGACCACCTGAATAACAGTTCTAATTTGGAGCCCCCCTTAACCATTATCACCCTCTGCCTGCTGACTCTCTGGCCTCTTCTTATCTCTGTGACCCTGCCTGATTGGACCCCCACCCAGAGGGGTCTCCTCCTGTTCGAATTTCTGCTATGGGTTTCTCCTCTGCTCACGCTCACCTGCCTGCAGCCCTCTGGCTCTTAAGTCTCCTTTGCCTTTCCCCCTTAAGTCTCTCCTCAAAATGTCCCTGCTTCCGGGGGTCCGGAACAAGAGCCTACTTCCAATTCTACACCCTCATGCCCCAGGAATGCTACCGGGGAACCATGCCGACCACCTGCACAGAATCCGGCCGCACCTACTGGACCGCCGCTCTGACTCAGACCTCCCGGTCCCCCTGCAATCTCTTCCCCCGAGGGTCTGTCTGCTGGTCCTACCTAGCCCAGGCTGGGTCCTCCGATGGCGGAGGTGTCCAGGACACTGCCCTCCGCAACATTGTGGCAACCCGGATTGCTGCGATAGCTCAGGCTGCTCCATCCCAGCCCCGCTACCGTGGCCTCAACCTAACTTCCCTCCGCAGGGCCACACTCCCAGATACCCAGGACATTACCCGGCAGCTCAACACCTCCATTATCTCTGGCCCAATCGGCATCCCCTAGCTCCTGCCTCGAACTTAACCTGTTATATGCTCCCAGGCTGCGCACAGGTCGCTGACCTCTGCTGCTTTACCCTCACTAAGCCACTGTCCTACTGTGTCCCTCCTGGCATTTTCCTCTCCTACGAAGGTGGTTTACTTTTCAGATGCCAAGGCACCAATGACACCGACACTGGCTACATCCTCACCTTTCTATCCCCCTCCTCCGCCTCCCTGTACACTGACTCGCAGTTCCAGTCTCGAATTTCCCCTTCTCATGGTGCCCATCAGGTGGCTATCATCACTTTTCCTCATAGGTGCTGACATCTTTACAGGGGTCGCTGCTGGTGCCTCTGGCCTTGGGACTTCCATCGACTTTTACTACAAACTTTCTTAAGAACTCAATGATGACATGGAGCGGGTTGCAGACTCACTCTTGTCACTCCAGACCCAACTCTCCAGCCTGGCGGCGATCGCCCTCCAGAACCGGCGAGTCCTAGACCTGCTCACGGTGAAAATGGTGGGACCTGTCTCTTCCTCCAAGAAGGATGTTGCTACTACGTGAACCAGTCTGGGATCGTCGCCACCAAGGTCCGTGAGCTCCGGGATCTCATACAGCACTGCCGTGGGGAGCTTGCCTCCTGGGGGTTCGGCTCTCAGTCCTGGACTTCCTGGCTCCTCCCTTTGGCGGGTCCCTTACTCTCCATTCTCCTCCTTGCTGCCACCGGCCCGTGCATCTCCGCTGCCCTTGTCCACTTCATGGAAAGTGCTGTCTCCCATCTGACCACCGCCCGCATCCTTGCCCTACGGGGCTATCGCCCTCTCAGTTTAAACGATCATCTTCAGGGTTCCCCTTCCGATCCTCAACAGGGGGGACATGTTGGGATAGTTTTTTCCTGCGAGTACAGCGTTGGGAGCTTTCCCCGTCTCCCTCACTCCTCCAATATCTTATCGGAGCAGTTTTCCTGTGAGCACAGCAGTTAGAGGCTTTCCCGTCAAAACAGTGTTGAGCAATCACAGCTGTTAGGGACAGACCTCCACGGCACCCTGGGCAGATTTAACCAATCCCTAGCGCTGCAATAGCAATGGTGCGAATCCCCCCCAAACCCAGAGGCCTAACCCTATAAAACAAAGTACCCTACCCCAGTAAGTGCTCAGTCTTTGGGAACAATACTGCTGAGCCCGCCAGCATAATAAAGCTGTGTTCTCCCTGATCTCTATGTGCCGCTTGAGTTTCTCTGTCCTCGCCCCTTTTCTGCAACACTGAGAACTGATTGTATCAGTATTTTTCAAACTGCATATCACAACCTATTGGTGGATTATAATATTCATAATAACCCATACAACTTTTTAATAAAATAGAGAAAATCTTAGAGTACGTTACTAATAAGTATTCTTTTGAGAATCTCTTATTTCAGTTGTATAGCTATATCTCTATCTGGCTATATTTACGTATCTATTTACATTGTCTGTATATACATATCTAACTGAATCACAATGTAAACGTGATGGTCAGACAACCTTGAAACTATTAAATTAGGTATTAAATTAGGTCATTATTGTTTTTACCCAGGACTTGTCACTGCTAAAGAGCTTATACTAAGACAATGAGAAATGTAAACTCTACTATTTTCTATTTTTTATAAAGATTTTGTTGGGGAAGGGGAACAGGACTTTATTGGGGAACAGTGTGTAGGACTGTTCAGTGTGTAGGATTGTGTGAAGTCCTGGAAGAAGTCCAGGACTTCTTCCAAGTCAAGTTGTTGTTCTTTCAATCTTAGTTGTGGAGGGTGCCGTTCAGTTCCAGGTCCAGTTGCCATTGCTAGTTGCAGGGGGCGCAGCCCACCATCCCTTGTGGGAGTCGAACCGGCAACCTTGTGGTTGACAGCCTGCACTTCAACCAACTGAGTCATCTGGGAGCTCAGCGGCAGCTCAGCTCAAGGTGCCGTGTTCAATCTTAGTTGCAGGGGGCAGAGCCCACCATCCCTTGCGGGAGTTGAGTAATCGAACCAGCATCTTTTTGATTGAGAGCCCACTGGCCCATGTGGGAATTGAAGTGGCAGCCTTCCACATTAGGAGCATGGAGCTCCAACCGCCTGAGCCACTGGGCCGGCCCCAACTCTACTATTTTCTTGCTTTTTTCTTGTGCTTGCATCATCTGCATTGCTTTCAATCCTTGACTTTTTTGCACAGAGCTTTTTAAGCCATTTATGTGTTGCATGTTGCGTGAGGGTTTGTTTAGTTACAACTAGAGAATATAATCTGTAAATTAAGCACATATCAGCTGCAACAGAACAAAAGTATTGCAGGTGCCTGACAGACCCTTTGATAACTCCTTTTCCTCAAGTAACATACCTGGTTCATGAGCTTTAGACATCACTAACAGAGCACCAGTGGAAATCTCAATATGAGCTATTAGCAATGCTTAATTTCTTTCCTATTGTTTTAGACAAACAATCTTTTTCCATAAAAGTGCTGATATTTTTCTCCTGCACCCCAATGGATCACCTTAGGTCATGCCCTGTGGATCACGTACCCTGCTTTGTAGACACTCACTCATAAACACGGTGGCCAGGGGTTGCAGCCACTCCTGCCTTCTGTTTTGACCTCATCTCACACCATTCTACCTGCTCTAGTCTAACCACACTGACCACACCAAACAGGTTCCTGCTGCAGGACATTTGAACTGGTGGTTCTTATTACTGTGATCCCCATGAGGCTGGCTCTTTGTCATCACACAGGACTTGACTCAAAAGACACCCTCTTGAATTGGCCTTCCCTGATAACCATACTGTATACAGTTCCCTTCTCTCTCTCCACAGTCCCTAGTCACTCTTTATTTCATTACTCTCTTTTATTTGTGTATTTTCACAGAACTTACCACTTTCTGTTTAATGTTACTCATACCTTAAGTCCGTCTAGAATGGGACCTTGTCTCTACAGCTCACTTGTGTATCCCCAGAATGTTGTTGGAGCTGGTAAATACTTGTAGAAAGATTCAAAGAATGACTCAACATTTCCCCTGTCCCTCTGCTTCCCTTGAGCCAGTCCCTTTGTATCCAGGCTTCTCATTTGTCTCTGAAACCAGTTCCTCCCCAAGATATCATTTTGCAGAGACACTGTATTGGGAAGGATGGGGTGGTTGTAGAGTGAACCAAATGCTCAGAGAACTCTTTGGAAGAAATGCTCATGACCCAGGGGTTGGGTATGGATGCTGGTTCTAGAAATCTTGATGGCTGATATCTGATAATAAAATTATCAGGCCCCCTATGCATTTGGGAACAGAGACCTACAACTGAAGATGTATTATACTGTTCACTCTAAAGGAGATCAAATTTTTGTGTCCCATAGATAATTGCCATGATAAGAAATTTGATCTCCAATTGGAGATGAGCTAAATTTAGTGGAGACTGCTAAATTTTATCCCTGTAGACAAAATATTACAGTTGGAACTTGGAGTCAATCAACTGTACCTGAATGCCCCACCATCCTGCCTCATTAGTTATGTGAATAAATAAATATAGCCAGTCATAGAAGCTGAGTCTGGCCTGACTGACATTATTCAGCTGTGCAATCCAGATGAAGATCTGACAAATGATGGCCCATAGACCAAGTCTAGGCCCCCACCAGTTTTTCTAAATAAAGTTTTATTGGAACACAGCCACATACAACAATGGCAGAGCTGAGTAGGTGTCTACCTGGCTCTGTACAGGAACTGTTTCCTTACCCCTGAGCTGGAGAAGATGACTTAATATCTCCTGGCATTGATTTTTGTCATTTGTCAAATGAGTTGAATGGACTCAGTGGAGCAACAAGATCCTTTTCAGAGCTCACATCTGGATCCCCTGGAATCTAAGATACTGTGTCCATAAAGAAAAAGTGATGCAGACTTAAGGTTACACTCATTGTCTTCTGAGAAAGCACATGATTTCAAGAAGTTACGTTTTCATTAAGTGGACATAAAGCTTTCACCACATATATCTTGTAGACATTTGGAGCATTCCAGACTGAGTTCTTTTCTGTGGTTTGGTGTTAAGTGCTTACAGCAATAGACTCATGCTGCTTAGTAGTTTCCCACTGCTTTCCTCAAGGGCTTTACTAAAATAAAAGTGAAGAGTTTGTAAAGTAACTCTGATAAGTGGGTTCACTTACAGTCTATAATGTTTTAAGTCTGAGCCTGGTATATTGAGTTAAGAAGTGAAAAATAATGTTATAATTTATAAATACATACATTATAAATAATTTTAATATAACATTAAAATCCCAGTTGAATTTCTTTGACTTACTGTGATTTCATTTATGAGCCAGACAAGAACATTATTAGTTGCTACATATTACAGGAGGAAAATCTGGTTTGGGAGAAAAATTTGTCTTTATTAAGTTAGAACCAATTACATGACCTTGATTGGTTTTCTTGTTTGGCTTTAAATTATAGATGCTTCAGTAAATAAGAGACTCATGGATACCTTTCAAGATCATTAGATCTGTAAAAATTTGTTCAGGTCATCAAGTTTACATTGGATAGTTCTTCCCATACTTGCCATCCTTTTCCTTAGCCACTCTACTCCTATTACTATTAGCTGCAGTCTATACCACAGATCACAGAATATGAATATTATGATCAAATCATGTAGTCAGGAGTTTCTAACAAACTGAGCAAAAAGAAGTAGAATACGTTGAATTTTTCTGCGCAATTAAGCAGTAAGTTGCAATTCAGGGACTCTGTCCCTCATTCATTAAACATTTATTGAGCATCTACTACGTATGTGGCAGTTCACGCCAGGAGGTAAAATAGCTCAGTTATATATTATCTTTTATAGATTACAAATCTATAGAAATGTAGATCTCACACTTTGAATCCACTTGATTTTCACCCCAAATTTGGAAGGGAATCAGAGCAAGGATTCTGTCCACCTCTAAGGTTTGTGTGGGACAATTCTGGAGAAATACTGGAGTGATAAATTGGAGAGGTAAGCCCACTCTGGCACTGTCTGGGAAAGCTTCATCCTCCCCCAGGTGAGTTTCGTTATGTGGGATCTCGGTGTGGACTGGGGAAGGCCGGACACCTCCTTGATCTGAGGGTGGGGAGCAGAAAAAGGGTAGTGCCAGGTGCTGGGGCTGGGCAACCTCTGCATTCAGGAGACCTGATTCCTAATTTACACCCTACTCAGCCTTCCTGACCCAAGTAGGAGGCTGGGTTTTCAGCTCATGGTGAGAGGAGCCCTTCTGAGTCTACCTAATGCCCAGATAACTGCAGTGCTTGCCAAACACCCCCTCCTAACCAAACTCAAATTGCTGCTTTTCCCTTGGGTGTGGAGTGGTAGGGCCAGGGTCTATGAAATGGGAAAATTCTTTGCAAATTACCCATCATTGTTTGATGGTGACCTGACAATAATAGAAATAGCATCTTGGACCTGCCAATAGGTAACTCTTTGACTTTGGATAAGAAATTCTGAGCCATAATGTCGTGATTTATGAAATTAGGGAGTTGGACTGGGTAGATTGTCTTTGAGATCTTTCCCAAGTCTTACTTGCTATGAAATTTGAACTTAAATTTGACTCGCAAATTAACACAGTTTATATGGGGCTTACGATCCAGAGGTATCACTGTAGCATATGCTGTCATGGCAGTGCCTATTCATATCCCCCTGGCACTCACCATTCCTGCTGGCTTTGCTGCAAGCACCTATCACTCTCTGCCAGAAGCTTTCATCTGGCTGCCGAGGTATGCTTGGCTGGAAATGCAAGGGAGTTAAAATTCCCAGGAGAGGTCCTCAATTGATGCCAAATGTGAGTTGAAGAAAGATATCACAGATTGAGGAATGTATTTTATTTGCCCTAAGGTTACTAGATTGAGCAAATAAAAATACAGGATTCTCAGTTATATCTGGGTTTCAGATAATATCAAGTAATTGTTTAGTTCTAGAGGTATGTCCCATCCCTATTATGGATGGAATATACTTATACTAAAAATTTCATTGTTTATTTGAAATTCAAATATATTAGAGTATATATTTGAAATTTAAATATATTTTATCTGTCATTGTTAACCCCAACTCTTACTGGGAGCATTGGGTATTGCAAGCAGACCATTTCCAGAGCTGAGGAAAGGAGGGTGATTGGGACTGGTTTAGGAGATGCAAAATGTGGAGGAAGTGAGGCATACCTAAGTACCAGTGCCCACGGATAAAGACACATCCAGAACCAAATAGTAGATGGGTGTGGGGTAGTGCATAAGGAATTATCAATTCAAAGGGCTCAGACAGGGAGGCAAAAATTAAGTACAACAAAACTGCAACCAGCAATCTCAAACACTGGGGAGACACAGAAATCACTGAGCTTGCCCAGACATTATTTATTTCTCTAGCCCTACTGCCCAGCACAGTGTCTGGCTCAGTCTTGGTGCTCAGTTAACCTTGAATAACATGGGAGGAAGACTGATGGAAATAGGAAATTCTGTCGTTTTGAGTTTGGGGCCCACTGAAAAATGCACAGGAGCTTTTTGAGCAGTGGCACATCTGATTACAGATGCATAGAAAATATGAATTGCTATGTGAATCATAAGTAATAAGCTTTTCTAATCCCGTCCTCATTTTTTATTGCAGGTACAGTTCAACTTAAATCTTTCAGGGCTAGACAGGTTTTTGAATGCCACTTGTATGTTCAAACGTAATTTACTTAATAGCCAACTTATCTGAACCTTGAACAATATTATTGGAGCATTTAGACTCAGTGAAAGGGTTTGGGAGGAAATTTTCCCATTCAAAAGACTGTAGTCAATTTATGTTTTCAATGACATTTCCTTTTCTTTCTGCAGGAAGGATACAATCTCATTCTATGTCTATTATTATTTCTAACTGTAAGTTCAAAGTTGAAAAAGATCAGTTTTATCATCAGCAAGCCATGTCACATGTCCTTACTCTTCTACAGAGAAAATAAAGGGAAATAGAAAAATAAACAGTAGCATCTAGATAACTGAAAAGTAGCATCAACATTTCTGTAGTTTTCGTTCAAGTCAGCTTTTATTTTGACCAGAGAAAATGCTTTTTACAAAGCATTAAGCAGGGTGCTCTCTGAAAGGTGGTTTCGACTTAAAGTCATTTATTCTGTAGATGATATATTTTTCAGAGCTAATATGTTCATTCTGTGTTGACAGTGTGTCAGCCACATGAGAAGGGCAGAAATCTGTATATGGAGAAGTATTAAAAATGCACTTACGAATTCAAAATAATATCTATTTTAATGTAAAGTTGTCCTTGTTGTTAGCGTTCTATCAAAAACAAAAGTTTCCCCTGATGCTATAAGTAGTAATAGCTCTTTTGAGGCTTCTTGTACCAACTCTGTGTGACACTGTTATGGAGACTTGTACAAGAAGTAAAGGAAGCTTCCTGTTTCTGAGAGTGGCAGGGTCAGTTATTCATACCAATTCCCTGGGTAAAATATGTTTTCAAAAGCTTAAAATTACCGAAGAGATGACCAAAGTACAAAAGTGAAGGAAAATGTTAAATCACAGTGTTGGCTAGACTATGGAGAACTGGAAGCTTTGTACATTGCTGGTGGGAATGAAAAATGGTTTCGCTGCTGTGGAAAGCAGTATGTCAGTTCCTCAAAAAGTTAAACATAGAGTTAGTTACCATATGACCCAGCAATTCCGCTCCTAGGTATACACTCAAAAGAACTGAAAGCAAGAGCTCAAACAGATACTTGTACACCAATATCCACAGATGCATTAGTCATACTATCCAAAAGGTACAAACAACTGAAGTGTCCATCAGAAGATGAATGGATAAACAAAATGTGGTCTATCCGTATAAGGAACATTTTTCATCTATAAAAAGACATGAAATTCTCATACATGTTACAACATGGATAAACTTTGAAAACATTATTTTAAATGAAATGAGCTGAACACAAAAGGACAAATACTATATGATTTCCCTTAGGCCAGGTACCTAAAATAGGTAGACTGGTGGAGACAGAAAATAGAATAGAGATTACCAGGTCTGGGGGCAGGGAGATGGGGAGTTGGTGTTTAATGGGGACAGAGTTTCAGTTTAGGAAGATGAAAATAATTCTGGAAATGGATAGTGATGATGATTGCACAAAATTGTGAATATATTTAATATCACTGAATTTTACACTTAAAATGGTTAAAATGGTAAATTTTATGTTATAGATCTTTTACCACAATTTTAAAAAACCCGGAATAATGTGAAGAAAAAAATGAGAAACATGACAGGTAAATGATTACAGAAGCTGCTTTTGACCTGAGGGCATTTGCCATTTCTCCAGAAAATGAGGACCTTTCCTTTACAGCCTCCTGCAGCAAGAGAGACAGAAATCAAAGCCCAGCGTCTTTTTGTTGGGTATTTAATATTCATCTTTATTAATTTTACCCTGAATGTGCCCTGTGAAGTTTTCTGAATGAGAGACGATTTTCATTTGTGATATTTACATAATAATCACTGCTTTGGCTCCCTTGCCCCAGACCTTACTCCTGGGGCATCAGTTTGGGACCAGATGGAAGTACCTCTTCTGTGAGGGGTCAGATAGATAATCCATAGGTGAGAAATGGAGAAAAAATGGAGTTTCTCTGCTTATATACAGTAGAAAGGGGCAGCTGCCTCTCCCTCGTCTCTCAAAGAAGGAATACAACTTTTTGGTCCTTGGAGGTGAGATGAAAGGATCTGGGTTTTCACTCTTACCTTTTTGAATGTATTTAAATATTTATAAGGACCAGATAACCCTAGATGGCTCTGGCTCTCCCAGGTCTTAAGCCTCATTTTCCCTTGAAAGGTAAACACATACCTCCAGAGTTAGGCAAATCTCTCTGGAGTTTTCTCAGTATGTATACTTGTACAGTTTGTAAATTACCTTCCCAAAGCTTGCTCTTAGCTCAGGATGCCAAGTTTTCAGCAAAATTTGTTCAGAAATCGCTAGCTCCGCAGAAACACGAAAATATTTTCTCTACACCCTACACTGTTGAAGACTGCACTTAAAAAATTTCAAAGTTCAGTTTATCAACTCTTTGTTCTACCCAAGAATGCTTTCCCTGTAAGATCAGGAACAAGACAAGGATTCCCATTCTCAGCACTTCTATTGAATATGCACTGCAGGTTCTAACCATTACATTACAGTGGGGTGTGGGGAAGGAAGGGAAAGAGTAGAAACGGATTCCATTTGAAGATTACATGATCATCTATGCAGAAAATCCTAAAGGATCTACAGAAAGTTGCCTAGAACAATAAGTGAGGTTAGCAAAATTAAAAACACAAGTACCTGCAGTGTAAGGCAGAGTGTGATAGGTCTTTTACAGAAGTACTACGCGTCCTTTAGAAGTACTGAAGTGGAGAGATGGATTCTCTTGGAGAAAGTGGAAGGCTTCATAGGAGGTGAGCTATGAATCAGGTGTTTGAGGAAGGACTGATTTTGGTCATGAAGAAGGGAATTGGTGTACTAAAGGAAAGGAAGAGAAAAAAAACATTTGGCAGTGGACAATCATGAGAAGTTCATTGCATTCTTTAATAAAATTGGTGTTGAAATTACTGTGTTTCCCCGAAAATAAGACCTACCAGACAATCAGCTCTAATGCGTCTTTTGGAGCAAAAATTAACTTATTTTAATATAAGACCGGGTCTTATATAATATTAATAACCTTATATTAATTTTTGCTCCAAAAGATGCATTAGGGCTGATTGTCCGCCTAGGTCTTATTCTCTGGGAAACACAGTAGGAAGAAGAGCAGAAGGGAAGAAGGGCCAAAAGGGAAGGTTGGGAATGTTACTGATACCAGGACTGGAAAGAACCCAAACGGCACTCAGAGAGTTAGGAGAGTCAGCTTTATTACGCCGGTGGACTCAGCGGGATCCTTCCCAAAGACTGAGCCCCTAGCAAGGTTTTGAGCAGGTTTTTATGGGTTGGGGATTTCCTTGAGTCGGGGAAGGGGTAGGTGTCATCTGGTGATTGGCTCGGGGTGTGGCTTGGAGGCGGTTATGCGGAAGTGGGCTGAGGCTTAGGCTGGGGACTTCTCTCTCTGCTCAGGCCACCATTTTAGCTCAGTTCCATGTGGCAGAGAACCATTTTAGGTCAGTTTCTCCATCAGAAAGAGATGGCAGAGGCCTTGAATGTCAGGCCCAGAATTAAAGACTTTACCTGAATAGCTTTAAATAATTCCCAACACCTTCCTTAGAGGGGTATAACATTATTTTATCAATTATAAAATAGCAGCCTTGCTTATTTTTCTGTTGGCAAGTCAAAAAAGATGATTGTGTTTCATAAGTAATTTTAAAGTTACTCAATTTGTGTGTACCTTTATTTTTTTTAACTAGGCAAAATAATCCAATTTTATGTGGAAACATAAAATGAAAACATGAAATGAAATCTTTCAAATCTTATGCTCTTGTATGTTTCTCTCTCTCTATAACCCTAGAGTATAAGCTCTTTGGGGACAGTGACATAGGATCTAAGTCTTTCATATTTACTACTGTGCAGGCCATTCAGTAGGTATTTAATAAATCTTAAGTATCCAGCTATGATGTACAAGTACGGTAATCCAGTTGGTAGCTTTGACGTTATTAAGAAATGAGTGTTTCCTGGAAAGAAAGAAAGAAAGCAAGAAAGCAAGAAAGGAAAGAAAGGAAAGGAAGGAAAGGAAAGGGAGGAGGGAGGGAAGGAGAGAGGGAGAGAGAGAGAGAGAGAGAGAGAGAGAGAGAGAGAGAGAGAGAGAGAGAGAGAGAGAGAGAGAAGCTTTACAGCATACAGCCAAGGAATAAATATGGGAAACAGGCCAAAAGTAGCACCCACCCGTCCCCCTGGGCCAGGCCATGTGGAGCACCCTGGCGGTTCCCAAGGCAGACAGCTTCCGCCTCCTCCAATTCTGTCCACAGAGGGGGAGTCTGTTTACCCATTTCAGAACACCATTGTGCTTTGTTACAAACCTTTTCTCCCTTTGTTATCCCAAAGGAAATAGTGCACAGCAGCTCTCCTTTCCTTCTCACTCAATACCCTTTCCCATAGGAACCTAGAAGCACAAACCTCAGCCCTTCAGAGACTGACCCCCCCACATATAATTTCCAAAATGAGCCCTGGAGTGGACAAACAGCCGTGCTGACAGGGTTTCCCACGTGAGAAACCCGCCTGCCTTTTCATCATACCTGCTCCTACTCAGAAAGGAAATTCTGAGGCTCCCAAGGCTCTTCTTTCTCTAAAGACAACTTCCTATCTGCGAGATTTCTCCCTCAGGCCTGCCGTTCTTAATGAGATGCCCACCACCACCTGTGGACTTGCCCAGCCGCACTTTCACTGTAGAAACCATCTTCCTGATTTTCTCAGTGTTGAATTAAAATAGACTGCAGTTACTGTCTTTAATTGAAAAGACTTTTTTGGCTCTAATCTGATGCTCATAAGGAAACATCCCAACAGGGGTTGGTTAAGGTTACACGACTAGGTAGGGAACCTATGTCCTCATTATCTCTGCCTTGATTTGTTTTGCTGTCAAAGATCAGCTGGGGATAGTTTGCCAGAACAAACGCTACCGTACTTGCAGTGAGATGACAGAAAGGAAGGTAAAATAAAGAATATGTAACTAAGGAGAAATTAGCATATTTCAAACAGTAGGTTTTGGAGACTTGGAAATTATAGTAGTGTATTAGGACTCTCTAGGGAAACAGAGCTAATAGACTATATGTAATATAAATATTCTATGTATATATAATGTATATATACAGAGGGTGCCAAAAAAACGTATACACATTGCAGAAACGGAGTCCCAGAGAGCAGTTTCCAGACTCCGGACCTCATGTGGAAAGGTGCTGGCTCTTTCTTTCCCGGAAAGAAAGAAAGAAAGCAAGAAAGGAAAGAAAGGAAAGGAAGGAAAGGGGGGGGAGGGGGGAGGGGGCGGGGGAGGGGGAGGGGGGAGGGGGAGGGGAGGGGGAGGGGAGGGGGAGGGGGAGGGGGTGGGGGAGAGAGAGAGAGAGAGAGAGAGAGAGAGAGAGAGAGAGAGAGAGAGAGAGAGAGAGAGAGAGAGAGAGAGAGAGAGAGCTTCACAGCATACAGCCAAGGAATAAACATGGGAAAGAGGCTGAAAGAGCACCCACCCGTCCCCATCAGCTGTGATGCCCATCAGCTGTGATCAGGTGGCCATCAGCTGTAAGCAGTTGGCCATTAGCCACTATTGTTTTGTATATAACTGCCGTGGCTACGCTAGCAAGCATGGATTGCAGCTAGCAAGTGGGTTGTGGATTGTGTTGCTCCTACTCCCTGTGTCTCTCCCGGCCACCAGCAAAGCAGGTGCAGGAAGAACTGTCATTGGGGTACTGTCGGATGTTTGCTTTTGTGTCTCGACCAGCTGCCATCGAGAATATAGTGGTATGACTCCCCTATCTGTGGCTCCGTAGGTGTTCCTTTTTGGCCTCACCATGTCCTGCGTTCTTGTGCGGGGAGCGGGAGCTGAATCCCTGCATTACACATATTTTAAGAAAGGAAAACTGTATTAAAGTTGTAATACTCAATATATACCGATAACAAAAGATGAATATGAGTCCCCTTTGACTTCTGCAATTACAAGAGGTGCTCAAAGTGGTTCCATCAGCGTCCAGACACTTCTGATTATGGTAAACTGCTTGAGCAACATTGACTAAAGTGTTAACCTCTTAAAATGTGTACATTTTTTTGGCACATATATGTATGTGTGTGTGTGTGTATATATATATATATAGAGAGAGAGAGAGAGGGAGAGGGAGAGGGAGAGGGAGAGGGAGAGGGAGAGGGAGAGGGAGAGGGAGAGGGAGAGGGAGAGGGAGAGGGAGAGGGAGAGGGAGAGGGAGAGGGAGAGGGAGAGGGAGAGGGAGAGGGAGAGGGAGAGGGAGAGGGAGACTGATTGATTATAAGGAATTGGCTCACATGACTATGGAGTCTGAGAAGTCCCATGTTCTGCCCTCTGCATGCTGGAGGCCCAGGAAAGGTCATTATAGTCCCCTAGTCTGAGTTAAAAGGCCTGAGAACCAGAAGAGCTAATGGTCCAAATTCCTGTCAGTGCCGGAGAAACCCAAGTCCCAGCTCCAAAACAGTCAGAGGGAGCGAGTCTCCCTTACTCCATCTTTTGTTCTATGTAGACCTCCAATGCATTGGATGAGGCCCACCCATATTGCGGAGAGCAATGTACTTCTTTCAGTCTACTTATTCAAATGTTAATCTCATCCAGAAGCATCTTCCCAAATACACCCAAAATAATGTTTAACCAAGTATCCGGGCACTCTGTGGTGCAGCCAAGTCGACACAAAATTAACTGTTTCTGGTAGTGAGCAGTTCGGCAAATGTCAAAGGAGATTTGGTATTTCCCACCTTAAGTGTGCCTCCATTTTGACAAACGAAATTGTCCACCTCCATTTGAGTTCTATGGTTCCCTTCACTACCTACTACCTGTCTTTGGCTGGAGCCTATCTCAAATGTCAATAACATTCCTCCTCTTTTGAAAAGCTTCACTAAAGAAATGGGTCACAGCAGTGCTTTTGACCAGGGATTTTCGGCCCCCACAGATGTATTTGGCAATGTCTTCACCCCAGGAGGGGTGGTCCCATGCCACCTGAACGGAATATTCTTACATATGGTAGATAACTGGGACCATTAAGTTGTTTACTGCATTGATTATACAGCTTTTAACAAGTCCATGCCACAGAGCTCCAAGCCACCTGTGTTAGCAAGTGTCACTTGACTACATATAACAAGCCCCATTGACTCAGGAAGTTTTCCCACCGTGTCTGGAGATGTTTTTGGTCATCACAATTGAGGAGATGCTACTGGCATCTAGTGACTAAAAACCAGGGATACCACCAAACATCTCCCAATGTCCAGGGCAGTCCCCTCACAAAGAACTATCCAGCCCCAAAGGTCAGTAAGACCAAGGGTGAGAAATCGTGATCTAAAACCGAAGAGATATTCCATAGCGCTCAGCATAGTGTGCCCGAATGGCCCGTCTGTCATGGAAGCCTGTGTTTCCTGGATCTGCATTTCCCCACTGAGTTTAAATTACTGGGTAGGATCTAGCGTTAAAATTGGCAGCTTGCAAATAGCTTTAAGGTAGACATGTTAAATCTCAAATTTGGATGAAAAATGAGAAAGCCATGAGAGGAGTTAAGCAGCACTTTGAAAGCTAGGAGAGCTGTGAGAATTGTGTGCAGGTGGCTTCCTCCCAGATCAAAGCGCCGAAGATCCTGTAGTGAGTTCTTCCATGGGGAGGGGCAGATACTCAACTTCCTCAGAGGCCAATGCTGAAACTGCACTTCCGGCCTCTGCAGCCCTTCAGAAGATGCTCCTTCATTCCCAGTGCCATATCACTTCCATTCTCACTGCACTGGGTTGCCCTGATTCATCCGGGGCTGTGGCAGAACATCAGAAATCTTGTTGACTCCTCAATCAATGTATATGCTTCGTGCCAAACCTGATTGCTTTTTTGCCTTAAATGCGTAACCTGCGCATCTTTGCTCAGGGTCAGGAAAAAAGTCCCTGTTAATAATTTACAAAAGACAGAGCTACTCCTTTTTTTGCATCCTCAAATCTCTTCAGAGCACGTGATTGTCTAAGCATATCTGGTTTCCAAGTAGCTGAGTGATGAAATATGATTGGCCTCTCTGCATCGATTCCTCCTCTCCTTCCTCTCTTGCTCTTCTTGTGTAGCAATTGTTTGTTAGGAGACTATCACTCTTCTCATAAAAGAATAAAGAACTGAGTTCTTTCTTTCCATCCTTAGGAAAAGGTGGGCTGTTTTGGCTTCCTAGCATGGATGAGGATCTCGAAGGAGAAGCTTGGCAGACCCTCTCCATTCCCTGGGGTTTCGGCAAGGCGGTAGAGGATGAAGGAGGACATGTATGCCAGTGAGTAAAAGTCCTCAAGTTAAAAAACCGGGGATCTTATCATGTTTCCTGAGACGAGCTCATGTTTTTTCGTCAAGATGAATTTATCTGGACTCAAGGGTTGAAAGCCATGTCTCAGAATTATACATGAATGATGCCTTTCATAGAAAAGTAATGAGATCCTTCTGAGGTTTGTTCAGGCTATTGTAATATTTAAAAATACTGAAGGCGAGGCAGGAATATCCTGTAAAAGAAAAGGACAAAACCATATACTACTTTTATTTCCTCAAGGCTAAATGTCCAGAGGCACTTTTGGGAAAAGTGAAACTGATTTTAGCTGCTGGTCCTTATATATGGTATTATAACAGGCTTTAATTTACAGTAAACTTTGACTGCACTTTTTGCAAGGGAAAATGATTTGTGCTGTGTTTTCTTTTAAAACGGTATCTTCTCTGTGACAAATGTTTCTGTCAGGATGAAAAGTTTGGATTTTGAAACAGAAAATAAGTTGGCTGTGCAAATTGGTTTGTATTTAATTGCTTCTTTATGTTCAATGGTCTTGATAAATAAGTTTTTCTCCTTTGAGAAAACCCAAAATTTTACAGAATGTTCAGATCTTTGCTGAATGGCTTATGGCTTATATAAATATATAATTCTTTCTTGGGGTTGTCTAGGTTTCAAGTATGAGAAATTTGTCAGTAATGAATACATTTGGGAATGCTGATTGGAAAGTTTCCAGTCATTCTGCTATTTAATGCTTTCTCATTAATCACTGACACTGTGTTATAAGCCACTTAGGAATTTGCATAAATGATATTCTTTCAGTAGATTCTGTGATTATTGAGTGTTTAAGCTTTGCAGTAAGAACATTATGTGGAGACCGACGTATAAAGGAACTGCCACAGGTTAGGAGCTCTCCAAATGGATAAAACTCAACACCCTTGACTTCTACTGCTTGGGACTTTGAGCTAAATATTTTTTAGAGTTGTCATAATTTTCCACGACAGTAATCACTTGGTGGCACTATTTGTTTTAAAACAGTTTGGAGAGTTTGTGTGCATGCAGATGAAAACTCTTTCTGTTATGTAGTTCATTGTAAGGAAAATTTAGAAATAGAAATCGATGTTGGCATTGTATGGGATTAAAACCCACAAAACAGTCTGACATTTTGGAATTTGAACTGTGAGTCCCCCAAATGACGGTTTGCTTGTGACATAGTTTTATCGCATACCTTTTATTTTTAGTGCACACATTTCCCCCCTGATTTCATACTTGAAGGATGAAATAATTGAATATTTGGGCCAAGGAAAGTGACCACTTAAGACTTTGGATCCTGGGATTTGTGTCTTTTGCTTGCCTTGTCAATAACATGAAAAGAAATAAATTCAGCTACAAGTTCATTTAAGCATATTGTTTACGGGTTTGGTAAAAAGTAGGAAATAAAAGACAAGAAATATTTTAAATCAAAACGTGAAAGCCAAATCACTGAATTCCAGTTTGATAGTTTGTTGGCCATAGTTTTAACTACACGTATCCGGTAAAAACTCTAGTGTGTCTTGTTTGATTAGAATTAGTGCTAAATAGGTCTCTCTAAAGATGCAAGTTGTATGTTATCCCTGAATGTGCTTAGTCAGTAGATGATTCAGGTAGTATATCATTTTTATTTTTTCACATAAAATGCTGTTTTATTTTTACAACTCAACATCAAAAGCAACCATTATTATAACTTCAGCCTATGTCTCCATTGGAGAGTCAAGTATAGAACTAGTAAATGTGGTTCAAAATGTAATGGATGGGGATAATTTTCGTAGAGCAATAAGTGATGTTGGTCCAGTTTGTTCTGCTGAGTCCCATTTGTGCTGCTGCCTTCACAGGAGTCAGCTCTCAAGTCCTTAGTCTGTTCTGTAATCAGGCTGAGCCAGCTGTCCAGCCTGGGGGCCGGCACCCCTCATTCATGTGCCTCATTGCTGATTTGACTGATATGAAGAGGACAATGGTTCACTTTCCTGAGGTTTTATAACCCTTCAGAATTAAAGTGACTTGAGGTCTTTTTGTTGTTTTTGCTGTTGATTAAAGAGTAACTGATTTCTTTGCCCAGTGGAGCAGCCTCACAGAATCTTAGGACTGTGGTTTCTGAACCAGCCTGACTTGGGTGTGCTTTTGCTAATTGGCTGTATGCCTTTGGGCAAGTTTGTCAGCTCCATGAAACCTTAGTCCTCAGGTCGGTGACAGGAGGATGACACCTAGCTCGTGGGGTTGGGGGGTAAGTGAGTTACTGTAGGAACAGCTCCCTAGCACAGTGCTGGTCTCATCCAATGATCTAATTACTGATGGTGAGGCTTAATTGTTAGTACCAGTCAATAGCACAGATAGCAAAGGCTTTCAAAAGCAATCTTGTTTGCAAACCTTCAAGTACAATTTAAGTTTGAATGAAAGTTCTAGGTTATATTGTTATATCTATTTTGTAGTAGGAAAAATGAATTATTTAGGACTTGGGAGAAAGAGTGAGTACAGGAAGGTAAGAGAGAGTTTATACTTCTATGCATTTTCTTTGGTTTTAAACACAAAGCTTGGTAGAAAGTGCAATGAAAACATTAGTGAATTTTAAAACAGGACTTAAAAATGGGATGAGTTTATTTCAGTTCAACAAAATATTTATTGAGAGCATACCAATGTGCTAAGCGCTGGGGTACAAAGATAAAAGTCAAGGCTGCAATGACATACCACATCACACCTACTAGAATGGCAAAAATGAAAAATGCTAAGTGCTAGCGAGGATGTGGAACAACTGGAACGCTCATACATTGCCAGCAAAATGCTATAAAGCCGCTTTGGAGACCGTTTGGTAGTTTCTCATTAAGCTAAATATACATTTGCCATAAAACCCATATGATCCCACTCCTGGGTATTTACCGTAGAGAAATGGAAACTCACGCTCACAGAAAACCCTTTCACAAATGTTTATAGCAGCTGCATTCAAAATTGCCCCAAATTGGAAATAGCCCAATTAATCCTTCAATGGATGAATGGATAAAGAGTGTTAAATCTTCACAGTGAAATACTACTCAGCAATAAAAAGGAACAGACTATTGACATAGGCAACAATTTGGACAAATATCAAAGGCATTATGCTGAGTGAAAGAAGCAAGTCTCAAAAGGTTACAAACTATGTAATTCCATTTATATGACATTCTCCAAAAGACAAAACTATTGTGACAACAGATCGATGTAGAACGAATGCTAGGGTTGGGGGTAGGGTATGCTAGTATCTAATGTGATGGAAGCTTTCTGTGTCCCAATTGTGGACATGGTTATAGGAATCTACATGTGATAACATTTATGAAAATGTATATCAGAAGTTAATTTTATTGTGTGGTAATTTAAAACATGAAAAATGAGAAAAAAAGGTTCATGCCCTTGAGTTCACAGGTGCAGTGAGAGATAATTATAATACAGTGGGGTGAATGTAGTGATTGTGACATGCTGAGAGAAGAGCTTCCAACCAGCATGACATGCCTTACTGGTATGCCTTGACTGGGTTACAGGTGGACCCAGAGGTTGCTGTATAAGGACTGTGGCCCCCTAACACGCAGGCCCGTTGCTTATGACCAAGCACAGCCTTGTCCATTTACCCTCAAACATTTTGTATGTGTATCAAAATGTCAAAAGTTTGGGGGTATTATGGGAGTGCAGAGGAAGTATACTTTGCCTGGTTGCTGGGGAGGAAGGGTGTGGTACCAGGAAAGGCTTTGGGAATTAAAGGGTAAGAAGGAGCTGGCTGGGCAGAAGAGGGCTTCTCCAAGGGAGTGAGAGGGCACTCCAAGAAAGACATTTGTTGCCTGAGAAAGGCACAGAGGAGGAAATGAGTGGGGTGTGAGTTGGGAGCTCAGGGGTATTCACGATTATAGGAGTACAAAGTCTGAGATGGGACTGGAGACGCGAGACAGAACAGACTTATAGAGAGCCTGTATAATAAAGCAACACTTTGTTTTGCGATGGTAGGTTTGAGCATCTGTAGGGGTGGATGGGGTGAGGCAGCAGAGAGGGCAATTTGATAAGAGAGGAGGCCGGAGGGATGAGATAATGGGAAGAGGTACTGGGTTTGGTCTTAACTGTCTAATGCAGGAGAACATTCTTGTAACATGTGTAGCACTAATGGAAGACTCTCCTAGGAAGATCTTTTCATTCATTCATCCATTCATTCATCATGAATTCATTCAGGAAATCTTATCCCGTACCTACCTGCCTACTGGACACTCTTTTAGGTCCTGAAGAATCCAACAGTGAACAGAGTCTCATGGAGCTGATATTTTAGGGGCTTACTGAACTATGATTTGGACACTTTTGAAGTGTAAAGGGCATCTCATATAATGACCCCTAGTAGATGAGCACTGCGTAGAGCTGTCTGGGCTTGAAAGTGCAAAGAGGCATATGTCTCACCCCTCAAAAAAAAAAAAAAGGCTTAGAAGTGCTTCCCAATACATTGTCTCTATTCAACATACTTTATTAAATGAACTACACAAAAGCTATTATTTCAAAGCTTCGAGTTCAATATATACTCAAATAAAGCAAAATCTTATAAGGCTCATTTATGCAATCGATTATTCCTTCTATATTTTCAGTGGCTGGGATGAACTTATGTCCAAATACTTATAAAACCAAGGTGCCCTGGGAGAGGCCCAGCTTAGAGTGCTTTATTCGGCGGGGATGCACGTGCCCTCCAGGAATCATTTTTGTAAGCTTCTCAGCTCTTCCCACACAAATCAAGAAAGTGTATCCAGTAGTAATCAATGTTTCAAACCCCACCAATTTGTGCTTTCCATTCATAATTTCCCTCCAATATGCACCCCTATTTTCTGAAGGTTTTTTAGGTGACTATTAGGGAGTCTTCTACTGTCTCAGTAAGTGGATTTCTAGAAGAAAACAGCTGGGAAACATGTTGGAATTACAGAGTGGAGATCGATTTAGGTTTTTTTTTGTTGTTGTTGTTTTTTTTTTCCCCTGATTACAAGGCACAGGCAAACTCAGTGCTTTGAAAAGCAAACAGAGATGTCAGGAGGTCTTTCCCCAGGCAATTCAACAAGCCCTTAAAGGACCCTTCTGGGACGAATTCTCTGCTTTGCCCTTTGAAAGCCCACTCTCAGGTAGAGATGGTTATCCTGGATTATAGATCATTGCTGACAGGGTTGAACACAATCCTCCCAGGGGACTGCAGCTAATGGGTTGGAAGTTGTCTGTCTTTAATATAGTTGCCTGGGGGATACCATCTTCCCTTTCCAACACAGATTTCAAACCCCCAAAGCAGGAAACATGCACACACAAAGTCAGTTCTAATAATCACATCTTCATTTTTTTTGTTTATTTTTTTTTGCTTATTTGATGTATCTGCTTTTAATATTATTTTTGTTACCTGATAATTGTATCTTAATATCAACTGTCTGACTCAGAATTTTTGTGCTTATTGTACTTTTTCTCTGGAAGGTTCTATCATGTTTCTGCTCAGCTGTCTTCTTGGAGAGACTTTTCCTGAATACCTAACCCCAAAATTGTTCCTGCTCCCTGCTTTTCTCCTCCTGACGCAGCTTTAATTTTCTTCAGAGTACTTGCAATCATCTAGCATTTTTGGACATTTATTAGTTTATTATCTCTTTTTTTTTCCCACCAGGGTATATGTACTCAACAAATATCCCTTTATTCCAATTACAAGTTATTGTAACGTAACTTTTTCAATATTGGCCTTTTAACTTCATTATTAAATGAATAAATGAGGGAATTTTCAAAGGAAGATTTAAATATAAGAGGTTGAACAAAATATTTTCTTACTTCCTCTATGCAAGGCTCTCCTTGAGAAAGCTTGCATGCATTGACCTTTGTTCATGTAATGATTATCGAGTGCTAACTGTGTACCTGGCACTGATCTATGTGTTAGTGGGACGGTAACATTATACCATTACTAAGCCAGTCTTTTGTCTCTTTGTGAATATTTAAACACTTGACTATGATTTGGGGCTAGAACTTGCGTCTAATACGGGTACTATTCTGAGGTCTTACATTACCAAATATATCAGGATTATGTTCTTTCCCCTTGGGTTTTCATGGAGAAAGAGGTAGCAAAATAACATAGATAAATGGAGTTTTGAGAGGGTGCCTACAAGATTAATTTCCTGTTCTAAGAAAATGGATTGACTTGTTTATTATCCCGTACAGTTAAAACATGATTTGTAAGTGCATAAATTTCCTTACAGAAAGTGCTTATAAAGAGTATTATAAAAATAAGTATAATTTTATTTTGCTCACTTCTTATTCTTAAACATCAGACTCATTTATTTGGAATGTTATTGCAATTTTTTAATTCTGAGTGCTCACATTACCAATGGCAACCACTTAATAGAAAATATTTTCCAAAATGAAGCACATTATAACTGGGACGTGAATGAGGGCTGAAGCTGACCACTGCAGACATCAAATACTTGATGTTTATTTCCCCATTTTATTTTGTGTACACTTTTCACCTTCAAAGGTCTGTGTCATAGCTTTTGGCTTTCACATTATATCTTCACAATTTTTACCTGTATTACGTCTCTGAAATTCTTTTATTTCTATTTCTGTAGCGTATATTCTATAATATTCTTGAAACCCCACAATTTACTAATTTAGTGGCATTACATATACCATGTGCCATAGCAAATAAGAATTTTAAAGGTCTATTTAAAATTGTCGTTCTCTGTATAAATGACTTTGAGAGCTTTCTATTTGTCCATGGGGCTGACTTTTTCATTTTTGTGTAGCAAATTTGAACACTATTTCTCAGGTATTACATGGCTCTTTTCACTCCTCCATTTACCTAGGTTTAAGTTGTTCTTCCTGTGCTGAACTGTTCTCTGATAACCCCAGAAAACACTGACTGAACTTCTAAGTGTCCACAGAATTTTATTGTTGGTGTTAAAATATTTTCATTCTCGGGCTGGCCTGGTGGCTCAAGCGGTTGGAGCTCCGTGTTCCTAATGCCAAAGGCTTCCGGTTCGATTCCCACGTGGGCCAGTGGGCTCTCAACCACAAGGTTGCCGGTTCAATTCCTCGAGTCCTGCAAGGGATGGTGGGCCTGCGCCCCCTGCAACTAGCAATGGCAACTGGACCTGGAGCTGAGCTGTGCCCTCCACAACTAAGATTGAAGGGACAACAACTTGACTTGGAAAAAAAATTCCCCAATAAAGTCCTGTTCCCCTTCCCCAATAAAATCTTAAAAAATATATTTTCATTCTCAAATATATGCATATTAATTGATGCATACTTTCTAATTGTTTTCTTTGTAAATATACCAGTATTCCCTACTATATTACAAATTTCTTGGAATTATGTCTCCAACTTTCCCCCCGTTACCCAGTAGTTGATTAAATACTTATTAAGTTGAATTGGATTCAGAAGAGACATCTTTAAGAACTTTCTAAACGTAAAGTCAGCTCTTGGCATATAGTCTGCCCTTCAGTTGATAGGCCTATTTCTTTATAGTCCTTCCAAGCATTGTGGCTTTTGAAATTTCTATTATCTTCTATGTGAGTAGACCATTAGTATCAGTTATCAATTGCTAGGTAACAAACTACCCCAAAACACAGTGCTTTGAACAACAGAGATTTGTGGATTGGGATTAGCAGGGTGGTTCATCTGCTGCATGAGCTCTCAGCTGGGGTCACTTGTGTAGCTGCTTAAAGCTAAGAGGTACGCTGGGACTAGAACTTCCAAGTTGGCTATGTTCACATGTCTGGCCCCCTAGCTGCAGTGCCTAGAGCTGGGAGCCGGCTGGCCCCTCTCCCTCTCCTCATTCAGTTTAGCCCGAGCTTCTGTACATGGCAGTTGGGTCCTAAAAATGCAAAAAGGAAAGCTGCCAGGCTTCCTGAGGCCTAGGCCTGAAGTCACACAGCTTTATTTCTGCTATGTTCTCCTAGCCCAAAGACTGCTCAAGCCAGATTTGAAGAGAGGGACTTCACCTGTTGATGGGGGGAGCGGTAAAGTCACATTGCAGAAGGGTAGGTAGGGTAGGAGGAACTGTTGGCAGCCATTTTTCAGATAATCTATCACAGCATGATAGCATGGAAAGACTATGACATTATTTAGGCAAACTTTTAAAATTTTGCATCTGAGAAAGCTGAAGCCTAGAGAAATGAGATGTTTTGTCCAGAGTACCACAGCTGGCTTCCTAGACCCTTGCTACACAGTGTCCCTGGACCAATGGCCTCCTCATCACTGGGAGCTCATCAGAAATGCAGAGTCTCAGGCCTTACTCCACACCTACTGAACCATAGTTGGCCTTTGTGCACTATCCCCAGGGGCTCTGAATGTGTATTAAAGTGTGCTGAGAAGCTCTAGTGCTCTTTTTATTTCCCAGACTGAGACAGAAGACTTACCACCGGTGAAAGATTGTTTTACAGCCAGAGATTTGACTCAGTGCAGAAAAGGTTTTGTTTACTTATGTTTTTCTTTTAAAGTACTGCCCTTAGCTCTTGACAGTTATTATTGAATTTAAGCCTCCCAACAATCTTGAGGGGTAATTTTTGACAATTTTTTGAAATGTTTTTTAATTATAGTTGACATACAATATATTGGTTTCAGATGTGCAACGCAGTGATTACACATTTATATAACTTGCGAAGTGATCACCCCAATAAGTCTAGTACCCAATGTAACACCATACATAGTCATTATAATATGACTGAGTATATTCTCTGTGCTGTACTTTACATCCCGTGACTGTTTTTACAAGTGGCAATTTGTGCTTCTCCATCCTTTCACCTTGTTCGCTGTGAGGTACTTATTATAATTTCCATTTGACAAAAAGAGGAAACTGATGCTGAGAACCCTACACTTGTACATGGACCAGAATTCAAGCCTAGGGTTCTCTGACTCCAAATTCCATGCTCTTAATTATGGGACTATGTACGCCGGCAACTGCTGTTTGGTGGCTGTGAATGCATCTAAATGTTTAGAGGAAGAGATGGTTAGAGGGGAGTATGTGTCTGGCTTGGTGAACTGTCGCTTCTTCCCTGACGCCTCCTACTCCCACCTTGCCTAAAGTGAAGAGGCTGACATGGATATATGACAGATGGCATGGCCCTGCGCTGCCGTATGTGTGCTGCTCCCCGTTCCTGGGCACACAGCTGCCTGACACAGGCCTTGCCGGTTGAGCAGCTGCCTCTTGCGGGGTGTCCAAGGGCTGTTGGTTAGATTGCAGTCCAGCATTTCCTCCACTTTTCCTTTTAGATATGCCTTCCCTCTGCTCCTTGATCTCCACCTGGAGCAGAGAGCACTGTATGAGGTCTGACTGGGGGAGCCAATGCCAGACCTTGAGCTGCACATAACAGGTGTGTCATGCAGGTCGGCCTGCGGGGCCTCTGCTCCTGCTCCCCACATAAGAACGCAGGACATGGTGAGGCCAAAAAGGAACACCCACGGAGCCATAAGTAGGGGAGTCATATCACTATATTCTCGCTGGCGGCATCCGCCTCTCTGCAATCCACTCTTGCCAGCCCAGCCACCATCTTCTTGCTAGTCCCCATTTTCTGCTAGCGTAGCCATGGCAGTTATATTAGTGGCCAATGGCTCACTGGTTACAGCTGACGGCCAACTAGCCACAGCTGATGGCCACTTACTACCTGAGCCAGCACCTTTCTATGTGAGGCCGAGAGCCTGGAAACTGCTTTCTGGGGCTCTGTCCCCACAAGGTGGCATGTGGACAAAGCTCATCCAAAAGTGGGCGAGCCAAGGCCAGGAGCTGGGAAGGGCTCCTGGATTTCTGCTTCTGCGGGAGCTTGGCGCCAGCCAGAGATTCCTTCCGACAGCTGTGCGTGGGGTGCAAAGGCAATTCCTTCCTCATTGTTCCCGTGAGAAAGGAAGGAATGAAGAATGGAGAGCAAGTGCAAGCAAGGGCATTCCTCTTCCCAGACCCAGAAGCTGTGGGAAGAGAGGCCAAGCAAACCTCCAGAATCCTTCCACATCGGAGTAGGGACAGCGATATTTCTGTTTGCTTCGGTCTGGTCAGCACTTTATGCCAGCATCAGATAGGTGAACAGTTGACATCGGACACTGAATGTGCAATATTAGCTGGCTCAGGTGCTGCAGTTACCCTCTCTGGATTAAAACCTATGTGCTAGCCCTTCCTTTCTTTGTGTAAATTACTTGATAAGCTTCAGGGTTCTCATCTGGAAATTGGAAGTAATTTGTCTCCTCATACGGTAGTTGTGAGGACTAAGGGATAAAATACATCTAAAGGGATTACATAGCCCACTAACTGGCGTTTAATACATATTTTATAAATGTTATTCAGTACTGTTAAAGTTTTTGTGAAGGCAGTAACTTTGTCTTATCTACTGTTACATCCCCAACTCCCAGAATGGTTCCTGGCACATAATAGGTACTCAGTATTTAATGAATGAACAAATTCTCTAATACCTGAGCAGTTATTTTTATGCTTCATCAGAGAACTCCATGGCTTTAGATGTAGTGGGTTGAACACTTAATATGTGTGTGCATGTGTGTATATGTGTGATTGTATGTGTGTATATACATATAGGAGGGGTATATATGGGGATAGACAGATTTTTCAGATGCTGTTCAGTTTGTCAGAGATGATGCTGCCTTTTTTTTCTCTGGAGCTAGGTAACTCTCTCTATTCCCTCTTTTCCCTCTCCTCTCTCTCTCTCTCTTTCTCTCTCTCTCCCTCTCTTCCCCCTCCCTCTCCACTTTCCCCCTCCCCACTGCCTTTCCCTCTCCCCCCCTCCATCCCTCTCTCCATCCTTCCCTCCATCCCTCCCTCCATTCCCCCCTCCATCTTTCTTGTTTCTTTTTTGGCTGTGGTGTTAAGATCCTGCCTCACAGCATATTTAGTAAATTGCTTTCACGCTCACAGCAGAGCAGAAAAGAGTCACCTGGTCTTCGCCAAGTGAAATTGTATAGCCTTCCTGCTCTAAAGATGGTCTTTCAACACTGCTTGCTTTTGTTGGAAATCAAACCAAGCTCCGCCTCTGAGACAGTCCTTCCCCAGTCCTCCTAGGGTGAATGGGCGCTCTACAGGAGTGGTACTCCCCTCCATCTCGGCCTGTTGGAGGCCTTGAGGCTCTAACAGCCACCTGCTCCTTAGCTCTCACGTTTGTTGGAAGGAAGACTGGATGAGTAAAAGGACACATGCACTACGATACAACCAGGGGCCAGAATCAGTACATAAACATCTGCTGTGCAGAGAATGGAGTTGCTGTATTCAATAATTAAGTTCTACCATGGTGATGAGGGGACTTTTCACAATTAAAGGGCAAAGAATGAAAGCGGACTAATCTTGCATCTCCTAGGGATCTGCTGCTTTTGGTCAGAGCCTGGGAGCCCAGTAAGGATCCTGGGCATAGGTTGCTCTCTCGTCCCTTGGGTCTCCTGTGTTTTTTCCTGAAGGGATGATTTTATAGCAGTAATTGGGAATAGAATATTTTATTTCAGAAATGAAGCCGGAGATGGGTCTTAATCAACTCGGGTTTGCTTCAGAATCAATGAGAGTTTTCTCAAGATACACGTGTCTGGAACTCAGAATTTTGAGCAAAATATCTGGAGGTCCATCTAAGTTTCTTTGTTTACTATGTTATTAAATAACCCTTTTTATTTTAGCATAATTTCAGATTTACAAAAAAGTTGCAAAGATAGCCCAGATGACTCCCATGTTGGCTTCACCCAATTCTTCCCACTGTTAACATCTTACATTTCCATGATGCATTGGAATATTTCTCTCAAACTCCAGACTTTATTTAGGTTTCACTAGTTTCTCTACCATTCCTTTTTCTGTTCACGGATCCCATCCAGGATACCACATTGTATTTAATTGTCATATCTCCCTAGTCTTTTCCGGGTCTGTGACAGTTTCTCTGTCTTTCCTTGTTTGCTATGACCTTGACCATCTTGAGGAATCCTGGTCATGAGTATATTTACTTTTTAGAAGTTTCAAGTTGCTTCTGATTCTGAAGAGCACCACTATTAGGAACTCTTTCGTATATGGTACTTGAGCTTGCGTTTTCTTTTGTATATATTTTTTTCCTTGAGTTCTTAAAGGTTTTCCCTGAGTTCTTAAGATTTCTTCCTGCCTGTCAAGTTATCTATGATACTTTGGTGACAAATAACCTGTTTTTGGCTAGGGATGAAAATATGTTTTGTCTATAATATAATCTAATGTAAAGTTGAAATTGAGATTTGACCTCATCCAAATGCATTACATGCACAGCACTTTTGTATGGGAATCTTTGACTAAAACTTTTACCCCTTTGGTAAGATCAATAATCACACTTAGAGCTAACTGCGCGAGGTACTACCCTCAGTGACTTCGGTGAGGTAGGGCATGTAACTCTGTGATGGCTCTGGATGTGGCCGCCGGCTGGGCTCAACTACAGTCCAGAGAGTTGAACTCAAAGGACCAGAGAGATTCTCTGATGGTTGTTTTGGACAAGATCATAGACACTTGCACTTGTTTGTGCAGAGCACAATGATGGCAGAGCACAGTTTCTTAACAACAGCACTAATATTTGGTACCAGATGATTCTCCTTCGTGGGGCTATCCTGTATGTTGTACAATGTTTAGCAGCGTACACTAAATGGAAGTAGCACTCCCCCCCCCGAGTTGTTGTAACAATAAAAAATGTCAAGATATTGCGAAGTGTGCCCGGGGGGACAAAATCGCCCTCAGTTGAGATCCACTGGAATAGACTGGAGGGTAGTGCAGGGTTGTTGCAGGAGGTTCCAAGATCAAATTTTTAGAGCATTACTGAAAACTGTTAGGAAGGAAGAATAAATAACAGATCCAATCACCTCCCTGGAGATCAGGGAGCAGTTGGTCAAGGGGGAGAAAGAAATTAAGACAAAGAGCCTTGGGTTCATCCGATGTAACAAGCATGACCTTATTAAAATCAACACAGATTTTTCTGAACTTAAAAATTAGGCAGTTTTAGGAGAAGAAAACAGGCGTATCATGCTGCTGAGGGTAATATTGCAGAGCCCAATGGATGGGAAGATAACTGTTGCAGTGTGTAGGTTCATTTTACTTTGTTAAGATGGGAAACATCTTCTGCTTTTATTCTTCCATTCATGCCTACCCAGGGCCTG
Organism: Rhinolophus hipposideros; assembly: GCF_964194185.1. Classification (NCBI taxonomy): domain Eukaryota; kingdom Metazoa; phylum Chordata; class Mammalia; order Chiroptera; family Rhinolophidae; genus Rhinolophus; species Rhinolophus hipposideros. The sequence goes on along the minus strand of NC_138046.1, from coordinate 120,679,570 downwards.
TGCGCCTTGTTCTAGAAGCCTCTCAACCATAATAGGGAGAGCTCCACCTCACATAGGTTTTTTTCCTACACCTGGGTTAGTGTGTGATTTTGACGGAGTGGTGTGAGCATCCCGAGATTTTATAGCCATTTCAGAAGTCACCATTTAGATTGGCACCTGGAAGCTTTTTCTAGTATTTTTTCATCCCCTCTAATTAAGTTACCTTTTTGCTTTAGATGAATATGCGAGTTCAAGGATCCTTCCCTTTAAAGGAACTGTCCTTTATTGGTGCTCTTGGATGTGATTTCTCAATTTCAGGCTTCTAACCATTGAGTTCTGAATGATTTCCCCTGTGTAATTCAGACACCCTTCTTGAGCTCTTTAGGCCACGGTAATTTAGGTAATTCAGTTAGCTTCCCTAAATCTCGGAGGCATATGTATTTTTAAGAAGGGAATTCAAACTTGATTATACTACCATGTTTCCCAGAAAATAAGACCTGACCGAAAAAGGAGTCCTAGCGTGATTTTTCAGGATGACATCCCCTGAACATAAGCCCTCATGTGTGTTTTGGAGCAAAAACGAATATAAGACCCGGTCTTCTTTTCGGGAAACACGGTAGTTGCTTTTTCCTGCAGTGTTCCTTCCGTATCTTTCCACCCCCTAGTGCCAAACTAGTGTTTGTAAAGAGGCCAAGGTGATATTAAGTATCCTTGCTTAGTTTGTATCAACTGACCAGCAGCAGTGAAATCCGCTCCGGCTGAGCCCGACACAACAATGTGTGGCCCAGGACTGGGCTAATGAACTCTTCCCCTCAGAGTATTTAAACAGGCACTTCTCCAACTAGAAGGTGCCCCCCAGTCGCCTGGGCATCTTGTTAAAATGCAGATGCCCATTCAGTAGTTCTGGGATTCTGCATTTCTAGCAAGTTCCCGGGGCATGCTGATGCTGCTGGTCCCTGGAACAGACCACACTTTGATTAGTGAGGATTTAACGCAGTCTTGTGGTTGGAGGTTTGGAAGCTGCTAAATTCAGTATCTGAGTTAAGCTGGATGTAACTTCACGTTCACCTCACCCTGCTTTCCTCAAAAACCTTGACAATGACCGTTTCAGTTTTCTACTTTAAAATGTGCCATGAAACATGGATGAATTTCAAAAGCATTATGTTGAGCAAAAGAAGCCAGGCACAAAAGAGTACATATGGTACGATTTCATTTACATGAAATTCCAGAACAAGCGAAACTGACCTAAAGGGACAGAAATGAGATCTCTGGTTTCCTGGGGCTGGGGTGGGTGAAGATGGTAGGGTTGCCTAAATTTGTTAGGGGTGATCGTGGCCCTTATATTTTAGAGATAATACTGATACAAATAAATGATATTCCTGGAACTAGCTTGACAATCGTCTGCTGGGGGAAATGGGCGGCGGTATAGCTAACACGAGAGTGGCCCTGTGTTGGTAATTGTTGGAGCTAGTTGTTGGGTACGTGGCCCTCATTGTACTATTCTCTCCTTGTGTATATGTATATGAATGTACAGAAGACAGGCAGTAACTGATTAACATCATAAATATGTAAATTGAATGGAATGTTGGATATACGTGCTGTGGGAAAACTAGAACAGGGTAGGAGATAAGAAGTTGTGGAACAATAGGAGGGTGACAGGGACAGGTGAGGGCTCATTGAAGAATTGGTTGCTCGGGGTAGGCCTTCCTGGGAAGATGACATTTGCATCAAGTTCTGATGGGAGCGAGGGATTTAGCCCATGCAGATAATGGGACAGAACATTCTAGGCAAAGAACAAGCAAGCAGTCAGAAAGTGTCGGGAAGAAGCGGTCTAAGGCTCACACAAAAAGGAAGAGGCCCTTGTGACGGAGTGGTGTGTGTGGGGGGAGTGGAGGGGGCAGTAAGAGGGGAGATTGCATGGTGATAGGTCCAGATGGAGAACGCTGAGATAGAGAACCAGTTACTTTGAGCAGGGAGTGGTACAGCCTGACTGCTGTGTTGAGAATAGACTTTAGGGGACAAAGGTGAAAGTAAAGGGGGTCAGCAGGCAGGTGACTCCACTCGCTTGGTCTGTTCCCTTCTCTCATGTGCTGTATGTAGACCACTCCATACCCTATTACTCACAGCCAGAGATACCCTCCTCTTTTGCAGTCTCTCCCATCCTCGCAAATATCCTTCAATTTGAAACACTCCAGAACTTTCCTACCCCAGTGTGGTCCTTACACAGGCAGCATCGGCCTTACCTGAGAGGAGCCTCAGAGATGTGCCATCACTTATCCAGGTGAGAGACTCTGGGAGAGGCACAGAAAATGGAAGCTTTGGGGGTAGGAAGAAGAAGCCAGATTCTGGAAATAGTTTGGAAGTAAAGCTGACAGGATTTCCTGACCAATTTGGCATAGACTGTGAGAGTACCAGTGAGTGAAGGATATCTCCAAGGTTGGAATCCAAGTAGGTGGAAAGGTGGAGTTGCCTTTGAGATGGAAACACTGATTTGGGTGTCTGAGTAAGGGTTTAAAGGTTTGACAAACCCTCCACTGTGCAGTGAGCATAACGTCTAATTTCTTAAAGACAGACTGATGTTTGCACAATAGTTTCATAAAAACTACAAAATGGCTTTTCCATCAAAGTAAATTTGAAGAGGTATTGAAGAATACAGGAAGTCGGAGCTATAAATTGGTAGAGGATTTTGTGTGATGGGAGCAGCCCATGGCAATATGTTCACATTCCTCTCTGTGGCATCCTGATTTTTCATGCCTAAAATGCACGCGGGTAATTGAGAATGCGCTTGCTTCCTCTCAGGATGTGGCTGGTGACTGTAAAAAGAGAGATGTTGCAGAATAATTTGTTAGTACAGAAGAAAATGGCTGAAGAGTTGATTGTAGACTAAAACCTGACATCAATACTAATCTTATTTTCACTTGCTGTGACTCAGGAGAGATGCTGACTTTCTTTTCAGCTGACACTTTGTGCTGTCACGCTCCCCTTTTATGTATTTGTTTTTGTTCTTTATTGTCACCCATTGACATCTTTCTCTTCTTCTCATGAGAGCTAAGGATTAAGGTTTAAATGATAGATAATATAATATGTTAATGATTATTTAGCCATGGTCACTGAATTACCCAATAATACTTTCATTTTTATGTGGAGTTTTGAACGTAAGTGCACATTCTCTTAAGTGGACTATAATGTAAAAGAATTTTTGTGTTGGCTACTGGGTCATTTTGTAGCAACAATAGGGAGCACAATTCCAAATGGACAGTATTTCTTCTTTTCCATCCATTTGTTATTCACCATCAGTATAACATCATTCCTCCCTGAATCATTTTCTGCTATTACCACAACCCCACAATAATACAAAAGTGTTGGGTATTAAAGAATTATCCAAATGCCTGGTCTTTGGAAAAATACTCTTAGTGATTCAGGGGCCAGGCTTCTGAACAGTTTGGGTTAGATGAGGTTTTTCAGGTCTATTAGGAGCCGAGTTGCTGGTTTCTCTTTTGCTTTTTCATCCAATTGTAGGCAATCCTATATGAAAGGTATGATAATTTGACAGATTATTAAATTGCCTTTCAGTGAGATTTGTTATTTAACGCTCACCTCAGAAAAATAGAATTACTAGGGATCTGCTCTGTGGCTGCTCACACTTGACATGGGAAATCATCTCTTAGAATAGAACCGGAATGCAAATAGCGGTGGCCTCTTACCTCCCTCTTACACTCACTATGACGTAGAATTCCCAGAAGGAAAATGAATTACTGAGTAAAAAGCAAAGGTGAGGACCAGAAGGCTGGTTAGGACATTATTACAGCAATCGAGGGGAGTGATGAGGGAACCTGGCACCACTGGGCTGGCTGTGGAACTCGTGAGAGATGGGTACCTTTTGGGTATGTTTTAAATGTAGGACTAACAGGATTTGGTGATGGAATAAATACTGGGTCAAGTATAATTCCAAGGTTTTTGACCTGAATAACTGGAAGAATGTAGTTGAAAGGCGGGATGTCCTTGGAGGCCCATAGAAAGGAAACTGAGGAAGACAGGATTTGGAAGAATGAAGTAGTGTTGATCAGGGGACGGCTGCCATTTTTTATTTCGTTTCCAGTCTTTGAGCATGATTACTAGTCTAGCCTACCACTGGACATTATCCAAAGCTTTCTAGTAAATGATAAATGCTGGAAAAGATCAGTGGTGGGTGTTTATACGTCAGTATTGAGCATAGACTTTCAACTCCAAAATGGAATAAATTGTCCTAGTTTTCTAAACTATAATATTTTCAAATTTTAAATTTATGCTAGTATAACACTCTTATTGTAGAAAAATTGAATAAAACTTTGGTTGAAGAAGAAATTAAAGCAAACCACACTTATATGTGGTGTAAATTTCTTGACTCAGAACATCAAAATATTCAGGGTAGCTCTCAAATAATGAGGCTGATTATTAAACCATATGGAAACCCATTCTTGGTTCTTCACAATGCTAATTCCTCTTCTCCAATTTAAACCCAAATCACAATTCCATTTTGTTCAAGTTCCATCTTTTAAATTCCATGCTTTCTTGTTTGAAGTTAAGACATTTTTAAATTACAAATTTAAAAGTCATTAAATTTTACCAGAAACCCAATACTTGAATCAGAGTTGTAAATTTAGATTCTATGTTCTCTAGCCAAAACTATAGAAATTTCTCTTTGTAGCCCTCTTGTTTGTCCTTTTAAATATCTATTATTTTAAATCTTGTACTATTGGTATTTTAACATGTCCTGCTGCTTTGAATCTAATTTTGAGAATATTAAGTGAAACATCAGGATATTGTGGGTGCATTATCAATTTATTTTCAAATGGTCACATTTATCTCCTCTGTTTCAAATGGGTGGGTACAAATAATTATCATCTTGTTTAAATCATTGTCATTTTTATTTTGTACAGTGTCTACTTCAAGAAAAACCAGACAGAGCTCTCCATCATGAAAGTTAGATTTCATAAAGTGCTGCCTTACTCACTGAACACAAGTAATTGAGGAGAGACTTGGCCACTAAGCTCGAGACTAAGGAGGGTGTACGTTTCTTTCATCAAATCCTGTTGATCCTCGACCTTTTTGGTTGAAGGGCATGGAACACTTAGAATGTTGGCTTCAAGGAAAGAAAGAGCTTGGTTTGGATTTTATGAACACTCAATTTTGTCCTACCAACATCGAGTCAAGTGGTTTTACACAATTAGGTGAAACTGATATTGAGCTTCCTGTCTTGGTCCTCACTTTCACCCTTCTCAGGAAGCAAGTCAGAATTCACTGCATCAGCCTTGACCTCCAAGACCCATGGGAAGTCAGTACTCATCAGCCACCTTTTTGGAATATCAACAGTGACCATACTAGGGCAGTCATTATTGATCTTTGATTGCTGGTGTCACTTGAATGTTAGGACTCTGAAGTCTTGACCTTGTCCCCATAGCTCTTGAGTTTTTATAATAGGTTTATTTTTAAAGACACAACAGTATTATTGACCTGTAGAGAATAAATCTATTTTGGGTGATAATGGAAATATCCTCAAATAGTAAGATGGTGGGTTTTTTTTTTCTATTTTCTGTGGTAGACAAAGTTAGTTGTATCCATAATAGCATTTCCTTTTTTCCTAGCCACCAGGAACTCTATTTAGGTTGCAATGGGTACAACCGTTGGGGACAAGTCTTAAACCAGTGGTCTAAACAAATGCATGATAATTCATTTCCCTTGGACAAATACTCCCATTTCCAGCCCCTCTTGCAAATTAGGTGGTCACGTGACTTTTGGTCAATGAGCCATAAGGGTAAGACTGCTGAGGGATAACCAGGAGAGATTTTACTGTCAGCAAAAGAGACAGTTGGGAAGGACATGTCCTCTGTACTGCACTTTTCCCCTTCTTTCAGCCTTGAATGTGGTGAGAAGATGTGATACCTGGATTTGCAGCATCCATCTATCTCGAAACCATGAGATTACAAACTAAGGCAAAATGCTGAGGATGGCAAAGTGGAAAGATAAAAATGATCCTTAGACATTGGTGAGTTTGTTGATCCAAGGTATCAAACCAGGAACTCCCTATCTTATTTTGAGATAATAAAATATATTTTTTACATTGTTAATAATTGTATTCGTTAGTAAGAAACATTCTTTATTGATTCAGTTTCTGTTGTATTCTTCAGGCAAATCATCTACATACTTCACTTTGTACAAACAAGCTTTGTCTACTAGAAAGAGCCCTGAATCAGCTCACGCTTGGACTGTAGTTCTAGAACACTTATATTTCAATGCCTACTATTCAGTAGATTCTGTGCTACATATTCAGAATGTTAAGATTGATAACATGTGCTCTTAACCCCAAAGGGTCTTAGAAACAAGTTGGAAAGATTGGCTTTAAATAGATAATTTTGTACAGTGAGTCAAGTGTAACAACAGAGGTAGCAACTAAAAGTTATTGGAGCAAAACCTGAGATTATGGACTCCTTTTGTGGGCACAGAGAAAGCTTCTGAACAGAAGATAATATTTGTTTTTTAATTAAAATTTATTGGGGTGACAATGGTTAGTAAAATTACCCAGGTTTCAGGTGTACAATTCTGTAATACATCATCTATATATCACATTGTGTGTTCACCACCCAGAGTCAGTTCTCCTTCTATCAACGTGCATTTGACCCCCTTTACCCTTTTCTACTATCCTCCCAGCCCCCTTACCCTCTGGTAACCACTGAACTGTTGTCTGTGTCTGAGTTTTTTGTTTCTTTATTTGTTTGTCTTATTCCTTTGTTACTTTCAGTTTTATATCCCACATATCAGTGAAGTCATATGGTTCTCGACTTTTTCTGTCTGATTGTTTCACTTAACATAATCTCAAGATCCATCCATGTTGTCGCACATGGCTCTATTTCAACTTTTCTTATGGCCTAATACTATTTCATTGTGTATATATACCACATTTTCTTTATCCAATCATCTATCAAAGGCACTTTGGTTTTTTCCATGTCTTGGCCACCATAAATAAAGCTTCAATGAACATCGGAGCACATATATCTTTGCAGATAAATAAATGTTTTCAGATTTTTTTGGTATATACTCAGGAGAAGGTTTTCTGGGTCATATGGTAATTCTATTTGTAATTTTTTGAGGAACCTCCACACTGCCTTCCATAAGGGCTGCACCAGTCTGCATTCCCACCAACAGTGTATGAGGGTTCCTTTTTCTCCACAGCCTCTCCAACACTTGTTATTATTTGTCTTGTTAATGATAGCCATTCTAACCGGTGTGAGGTGATATCTCATTGTGGTTTTTATTTGCATTTGTCTGATGGTTAGTGATGTTGAACATTTTTTCATATGTCTATCGGCCATTTGCATGTTCTTTTTGCAGAAATGTCTATTCAGGTCCTCTGCCCATTTTTTAATTAGATTATTTTTGTTGTTGTTGTTATTGAGTTGTTTGGGTTCCTTATATTTTTGGATATTAGCCCCTTATCAGAGGAGTTGTTTGCAAATATCTTCTCCCATTCGGTTGGTTGCCCCTTTGTTTTGTCCATGGCTTCTTTTGCTGTGAATAGATAATCTTTTTTTAAAAAAGTTTTATTGGCATACAATATTATTCAGCTTCAGGTGTACTATAATTTAATATATATATATATATATATATATATATATATATATATATATATATTGTCATGGAATATGGAGTATAGCATAGAGAATAGAGTCAATGGAATTGTAATAGATATATATGATGCCAGAAGGGTAATAGATTGGGGTGGGGCGGTTACCACGTTGAAATTAAAAAAAAAAAGAAAAAGCAATAGCATTAAAAAAAATTTTTATTGAGGTATAACATACAGACAATAAAATTCACTAATTTTATATGTAAATTTCGTGTACAATTGTATAACAGCGACCAAAATCAGAATATAGAGTATCTGTATCATTCCAAAAAGTTCCCTTTGCAGTTAATCCTCACCTCAAATCTCCTGATCCTAGCAAACACTGGCTTTCATTCTGTTCCCATAGTCTTGCCTTTCCTAGAATGTGTAATGAAAGCATTTAGTTAGTTCCCTTTCATTTTCAAGGTTAGTTTTGCTGGATTTCAATTCTTGGTTGAGAGTTTTCTTTTTGCACTTTAAATATCTCATCTCACTGCCTTCTGGCTTTCATTATTTATGATAAGAAGTCAGCTCTTTATTATGTTCTTATACTGTATATAATGAGTTGTTTTTCTCTTGCTGCTTTCAAGATTTTTCTTTTTCCATGGCTTTTAACAGTTTGAGTATGATGTGCCTAGGTAAAGATCTGTGTGTGTATCCTACTTGTGATTTAGTGAGCTTTTTGGGTCTGTAGATTAATGTGTATTATCAAATTTGGGAAAGTTGCAACAATTATTTCTTCAAATAGACTTTCTGTTAATTTTTCTCTCTCCTCTCCTTCTGGCACTCCCATCACATGTAAGTTTGTACACTTGATGTTATTCCACAAGTCTCTGAGTCTCTGCTAATTTTCCTTTCATTTTTTTCCTCTGTTTTACTGATGTTTTTATCTGTTATCTCACATCCGCTGCTAAGCCCATCTAGTGAATTTTTTGTTTCAGTTATTGTAGTTTTCAACTCCAGAGTTTTCATTTAGTTATTTTTAATATGGTGTCTATTATTTCAAGATATTTCCAATTTCTTGAATCATTATCCTTACATTTTTATTTAATTTTTAAATAAATATGGTTTCTCTTAATTCATTGAACACATTTATAATAACTGCTTTGAAGTCTTTGCTGAATCCAGCATCTGGACCTGAGCACCCAGAGTCCTTCTTTTTGATATTCTTGCTTTTCTGTGTATGGGTTATACTTTCTTGTTTCTTTGTCTCATTTTGTTGTTGAAAACTAGATTGAAAGCTCGATCTTTCAGATAATATATTGTAGAAACTGTGGGTTCTGCATTTTTTTTTCCTTTTAGGGATGTTTTTGCTGATTTTTCCTTTTTGGTTTTGTTTAGTAACTTACTTTGCTTCGATATGTGGAATCTTCCACCCCTCCCTCATTACCCATGTTTATGACTGATGTCTCCACTGTTTTTTGTCTTTTTATTTTTAAACTGGCTTCCTATGTATCACCCTTTTGTCTGTGTAGCTTAGTTTTCAGTCAATGATTAGATAGAAATTGTACTAGAATAATTTATGTCAGTAAGGATTCTGCTTTCTGTTGATGGATCTGTAAGCACTTTCAAAGTTTAGGGAGTTTTCTGTCTTTAATTGTTTGCTGTGTCCTTTTAGGCCTTTCTTGCATGTACAAACAGCCTCCCAGTCATCCAGGGATGTGTGGAGAGCTTGGGCCCACTCAGGTCAGCCCTGTATCTGCACACAACTTCCAAATTAGCCTAGAATGTGTGGAGAGCATTTCTAGCCCCTTTATGGCTCTCTAATTGACAGGATCTCCCTGTTACATTTCTGGCTTTCCAGCTGGTCTGCCACTTACCCCCAGTGGCATTACATCCTCAGGCTAACAGAGCTATGGACTCTCCCCTTTGGTTTCCTACTGAATTTGTAATTTTTGCTGACAGTACCACTGGTCATGGGCTTTTCACCCTCTGCTCCAATTCAAGGCAGCTCCCTCTAGCAGCTGTTTTATACTACCAGCCCCACTGCACACTACTATGAAGTCCACTACTTTGCTGATTAACCTGGGTGAGTAGATGGGGGTGTGTGTGATCAGTTCCAGGCAAGAATGTCACAGACACACTTTTTTACTCAAAGTTCACCAGTTTTTCATAAATACATCTCAATTTGTTGTCTGCCTCTGGTTTATTCTGAGAGCTTTGAAATGCTGTTTTTTTTTTTTTTTAATTGTCCAGTTCTATAATTGGGCTTTGGGAAGAGATTTGCTGCTTACTGCTATGGCATAACTGAAAATCTTGCTTTTACATTTATTTTTTAATGTTAGATCTTGAATTCCTAGAATAAATCCTACTTGATCATGACATTAGCTTTTTCTATGTTGCTATATTTGATGTACTAACGTTCCTATCTGTGTTCATAAAGGGTATTTGTTTCTCATTTTCTTTTCTTGTAATATCATTGTTTGATTTTGGTATCTGAGTAATGTTAGACTCAAAAAATTAGTTGCAAATATTCCCCAATCTTCTAGTTTCTGGAGAAGTTTGTGTATAATTGGTCTTATTTCTTTTTTAAATATTAGGTGGAATTCACCATTGAAGCCATGTGGGTCTGGCATTTTCTTGGGGGCAAGATTTTTAATAACAAATTCTATTACTTTAATAGATAAAAGTTATTTCATTTCTTTCTGAGTGAGCTTTTTGATAGTTTGTGTCTTTCAAGAAATTTGTCCATTTACCTAAGTTTTGAAATTTATTGCCATAACATTAGTCATAATAGTCTGTTAATATCCTGTAATGTCTGTAGGATCTATGGTGATGTCTCCTTTTTCATTCCTGATATTGTTAATACATATATGTATTCCCTTATTTTCTTGATCAGCCTGGCTAATTTTTTTTTCAATTTTATTTATCTTCTCAATAATAGTTTCATTTAATTTATTGTCTTTCTGTTTTCTGTTTCACTGATTTCTGCTTTCTTCTTTCCTCCTGCTTACTTTGGGTTTAATTTGCTTTTCTTTTTCAGGTTTTTTTGAGTAGAAGCTTAAAACACTGATTTGAGATCTTCTTTTCTAACATATTCATTTAGTGCTATAATTCACCTTCTAAACACTGCTTTAGCTTCATCACACAATTTTTAACATATTGTATCTTCATTTTATAAATTCTCTTTTAAATATTTCCTAATATCCTTTGTGATTTTTTTCTTCAACCTATGACCTATTGGAAATTGTATTGCCTAATATCTAAATATATGAGAGATTTTCCCAGTGTCTTTCACTTATTGATTTCTCGTTAGTTTAGTTATAGTCAGAGAACATACTTTTAATCAATCATCTGCAATGTATTGAGGCTTGTTTTATGTCTCAGGATATGATCTACCTTGGTGAATGTTTTATACTTATTTTAAAAGTATGTGTATTCTTTTGTTGTTGGGTGCAATGTTCTATAAATGACAATGATATCAAGTTGGGTTGATAATGTTTACCAAGCCACTACTGATTTTTTGCTTACCTGTTCAATCCACTTCTGAGAAAGGAATTTTTAAACTTCCAAATGTAATTTTTTTATCTATCCATTTCAAGAAATCTTAAGGATGTGAAGCTTCTTCACTCACTAGCCACATGATTGTAAACAAACCTGTTAAGTTCATGGGACTCAGTTCCTTCATGGTTAAAATGCTGATACTCTCTATTCCCACCTTAGAGGGTTGTTGTATTCACCAAACTGGATAAATCAGGAAAAAGCATTGTAAACCATTTACTTTGTGTTATCTCATGAATTTGCATTCGTAACATGATGTTCCCACCAAAGTCTCAAGCCTTATTCATAGGTATGTAACACGTCAAGACACAGGATAATGCCTGCCAGAACTTAAGCATTTATCTTTTGTGAATTAATATTAAACATCTATAATGGACTTTAAGAATCACCAATTTTCGTCATTTTTCAAGAAATATAGTTACTTTTGCTGTTATAAAGAAGTAAAAATGTAATCCTCGAATAAAATCTGCCAAGAATCCCTACAGAGAGACTATTCTGCTTAGTTGTAATAGCATTATTTTTGGCTCATTGTTAGTCTAATACAGGGTCAGTAAACATTTTCTATAAAGGGACAGGTAGTGAATATGTTAGGCTTTCCAATCTGTGTCTCAGCTAGTCAACTCTGCAATTGTAGTGCAAAGGCAACGATAGACAATATGTGAAGGAATAAGTATGGCTGTGTTCTAATAAAACTTTATTGACAAAACGGCTGGTGGGCTTGATTTGGCCTGTGGGCCATAGTTTGCCAACTCCTGGTATAGATAATAACCTTTGTTTTGCCTTCCCCCAATTCAAATACTGCATGTGTTTATCTCTATACATATATTTGCTTATTTGGTAACTGAGAGATGTGAGAAGATATTATGTTCAGGGATAGTAACAGGTAAAAAGGAAAGAAAGATGAAAGAGATTGGATGGTCATTTGGGCTAGTTTTGAACTCCCTGCAGTGCAAATAACATAGAGGTCAAGGTTATACAATTACTTTAGGAAAACTTGACCACAATTATGGAAGCTTTGGGGAGCTGTCTGCCAAAGTGTGGCACTGTGTTGTAGTAAAAGGGCTTCTCTGTCTTTCTAAACAGAGTCCAACTCCATTCTGGCACCTTGGAGAGCAGCCACATAGAGACTTTTGGGCATAATTTGGTGGAGCCAAATTATGATAGGTACTGGCAGCAGGGAGACTTCTCCTGGAGACTGAGTGGACAGGGCGTGGAGACAAAGGTTAGCAAGAGCAAGGAGACCAGGGTAGACATCAGGGATCAACTGCAGCTGACAGACATTTTTGTGGACATACATGGAAACATCCTCTTAAGAACAGGCGAGTTGCTTTACAAATGAGTGCTATTGATCCAGAAGATATTTAAGCAACAAGATGCCATAGGTGAGATGAGCCAAAGTGGTGCCACAGCCAGATGTGGCCAGAGGATAGAAGATGGGCAGGCAAGACTTTAACACCTTCCTTCAGGGTTCTTTGATAGTAGCATGGAGGTGGTATCCTGGCTCTGCTTGTGGAGTTAACTGACTGCTTGGTTATCAGGAAGAGACCAACAGTGCAGAGAGAGGGGAAGGCTTTCACAGGCTACTTCAACTGCAGACGCTGGCTCCTCTTACTCAAGCCACCAAAGAGGAAGAACATGGCCCTTGGTCCTCTCAGTTGAAGCTGGTAGTTAGGGGAAAGCAAGTTCTTATAAGCCACTCCCAGCCTCTTTTCTTATCCTTTGCTTCTTAGCTTGAAAGTTAGTATAACCAGGATGGCCTCACATTTTTATCTGTCTCTCAGCCTTAGAATGTTACCCTGGGAAATAGAAACTCAAGCTTAACACAGGACAAATTGTGTTCTCTTTTCAGAAATCAAAAAGGAGATCATTTACCACAACGAGATTTTCCTACCTGTCTTCCCTCTCAGTGGTTGACACAATGAACAGACAGTTTTACTTTACTACTGCTCTTGTAGGTTAGATAGCAAATGGCTTGCTGAGATAATAACACATAAAAGAAATATAAAAGTTCAGATTCCTCCAGGAACAAAAACGCCACTTGACAGATGAATTCACTGGCCTGACAAGCTAGTGAACTTATCTTGACCTATGGAGAAAAAAAATCCTATGTATACATGATGACCAAACAAGATTTGGGATCTGCCTGTAGATTTCCTTTTCGTCAAACAGACAACTTAAAATGCCCCATCAATTCTGGTAAATTTTTATATGTGGAAGCACTCTGTCATCCAATCACAGTTGTAGGACATGACAACAAATGGCTTATTTTCTGATATTTATAGCAGAATAAATGAGATTGTAAAAAAAGAGGCTTCTAGACAATAGCAAAAGGAAAAGGGAATTTATAGATAACCAACTCTGCCCTAGGCATGAGACTAGGTTCTATAGTTTTATTACTTTACATTATTTAATTTAATTCTGAGGTCATTATCATTATCCCATTTTAGAGATAAAGGAACTAATGCCACGGAGGTTAAGAAATTGACCCTCAGGGGGGGCCCAAATCTTTTAAGTGGCCAAGTTGAAATTTATATTCATATGTGTCTTTAAAATCAGTGATCCTTGTGGTTCTCTACTTTGTCTAGCCTGTGGTTCATAGTTTTTACTGGGACTATGTATTTCAGAGAGAGCTTGAAATATGCAGATTCCTGATCCCTGGCCCCAGAGATCCTAATTCTGTTGCTTTTTGTGGGGGGTGCGGTCTTGAATTCCCCTTTTCCCAGGCATGGCCTATGATTATGATGCTGACTGTCTGAAAGCCAATACTTGGAGGTGTGCTGGAGTGGACCTAAGGTTTACAAAGTACCAATGCTTGGTGCCTCACCCCAGATTCTCTGGAGTGGGGCCCAGGCATCAATATGTAAAATTGAAGTCCCAGCCCCGCTGGGCCATGGTCATTCTGATGGACAGTGAGGGTTGTAAATCTCTGATCTAGGTGTTTCTGGTGTTATTTTCACCATTGAGTAAATGCATGACCACTGACAGTCCTTGCTCCTCCATGAGGTATTGGACTGTGATGGTTCATTTTTATGTGTGAACTTGACTAGGCTCAGGGATACCCAGATAGCTGATAAAACATTATTTTCTGTTGTGTCTGTGAGGGTATTTCAGGAAAAGATTAGCATTTGAATTAGTAGACTGAGTAAAGATCTGCCTTCATCAATGTGGACGGGCATCTTCCAATCCACTGGGGAACCAGAATAGAACAAAAAAGGCAGAGGAAGGAGGAATTCCCAAGCCTCCATAACCGCATAAGCCAATTCCTGTAATAGCTCTCCATATATATATATATATATATATATATATATATATATATATATATATATATATATATATATATCCTATTGATTCTGTTTCTCTAGAGAAACCTAAGGCATGGACTCTATCTTCAAGATCTCTTCCAGATACTTGGGTCTTAGAGGCAAACTAGTTGATATTGGATGCATTGTTTATTGTTCAGTAAAAATCCCAAATATATATGGCTGCTTTTGGAATTAAAAATTTACATATTTTCACTTTGGCAAATCAGGAAAAACATAATATTTGCAAGTAAAATCTGATTTTGTTTTAGTACTTTCTGTAGAATGAAGATCAAGAATTTTCCTAAGGGAGGGGAGGGGGATGGAAGATGAGGGTAAGGGGGATCAAATATATGGTGATGGAAGAACTGACTCTGGGTGGTGAACACACAATGGGATTTATAGATGATGTAATACAGAATTGTACACCTGAAATCTATGTAACTTGACTAACAATTGTCACCCCAATAAATCAAAAATAAATAAATAAATAAATAAGTAAGTAATAAAAAAAAAGAATTTTCCTAAAGCTATGAAATAGAAGGGGAGAAGAAAGACAAGGGCTAAAGATGGTAGATAGAATGAACAGAGGCTGGGTGTAATACCAGGTCAAGTTTCCTGTTTCTTTCTTTTTTTCTTTAAAATCTTAATTGTTTTTACTAGTTTCAGGTGTACAAAACAGCACAGTGATTAGACATTTACACCCCTCACAAAGTAATCACCCCCCCCAAGTCTAGTACCCCTCTGACACCGTACATAGCTATTACAATACCATTGACTATATTCCCTATATTCCCTATAGCTGTAGTTTACATCCTGTGAGTGTGTGTGAGTGTGTGTGTGTGTGTGTGTGTGTGTGTGTGTGTGTTATATTAGTTTCAGGTGTACAGCGTAGTGGTTAGACATTTATATAATCTATGAAGTGATCTCCCCTATAATTCCAATACCATCTGACGCTTCCCTGGTGGTCTAGTGGTTAGGATTCGGCTCTCTCTCAAGTTTCCTTTATCAATGGGACTCCCAGCAAACTCTGGTGAAAACAGATATGGCGAAAAGACAAATGACAGTCTCCATTTGGTAATCATCATCATTTTAACTACGGTAGACAATGAGAGCTGCCAGTACATCCTAGAATGGTGGTTCTGCTAGAATTCTGTGACTTGAAGAACACGGGTCTAAAACTCTGTGTCCCATAAATACAACTCTGTGTTCCATAAATATTTTCTGGATGAATTAATTTCTCCAGATTTAGAGAAGATTCATAAATCCAGGAAGTGAATTTGTGCTTTATGTTTAAAGGATCACTATGTCTAGCATGGTGAACTGATGGTGTGTTGCACCTCAACAGCACATTGCGCAGTGTCCTTCAGTATCATGTCATTTGATTAATAACTAGGTAAGAATATAGTTTTTTTATTGGGGAAAGGGAACAGGACTTTATTGGGGAACAGTGTGTACTTCCAGGTCTTTTTTCCAAGTCAAGTTGTCCTTTCAATCTTAGTTGTGGAGGGTGCCGTTCAGCTTCAAGTTGCTGTCCTTTCAGTCTTAGTTGTGGAGGGCGCAGCTCAGCTCCAGGTCCAGTTGCCGTTACTAGTTGTAGGGGGCACAGCCCACCATCCCTTGTGGGAGTCGAGGAATTGAACCGGCAACCTTGTGGTTGAGAGCCCACTGGCCCATGTGGGAATCGAACCAGCAGCCTTCGGAGTTAGGAGCATGGAGATCTAACTGCCTGAGCCACCGGGCCGCGGCCCAGAATATGTTTTTTTTTTTTTTTTTTTTAAAGTCATTTGAGTTTTCTGAGTTACTGTAGCATGACTGCCTCAGTAGGGGTTGCAAACTCAAATGTCTACAGCGGGCCAGGCTGGTAAACTAGATAGGAGTGCTGAGCAGATGTAAAACAAGAAGGGACAAGGGGTGATGGGAATAGTGGAACTGTTTGAGCCTGTGAGTCCTAACAAAACACATTGTGTAGGTGGAATAAAACACATCCAAGGGCCATCACTTTGCAACTCCTGATCCAAACAAAACCAATTAGTATCTTGTTAGTCTTCTATTGTATACCTTTAAAGTCATAATCCCTTTGAATCATTTGAAAATTCTTTACAACTTTTTTTTTAATGGTAGAAATTTTTTTTTAACTTTTATTTACTTAAGTGTGTTCTTCCAGGACCCATCAGCTCCAAGTCAAATTGTTTCAATCTAGTTGTGGAGGGGGCAGCTCACAGTGGCCCATGTGGGGATCGAACCGGCAACCTTGTTGCTAAGACCACTGCTCTAACCAACTGAGCTAACCATCCGCCCCTCTTTACAACTTTTAACATGTCATGTTGTTGCCAGGCTCTCCTCTCTTCCTGAGAAGGAAAACAAAACTCCAAACACACAAACAGTCTTGTGTATTTAAACTGTAGCAGTTGGTGGTTAAACATATGGGAAAATTATTTCTATGGGTATCATTATTGTCTGTGTACTGTGCCAAATGGGGAAGAAAAATAAACTTTTTTTTCACGTATACGTTAAATAACATAGTGTGGACACAACATATGCTGCCTTTGTCACTTAGATATTTTTACTGAGTTCTGAATGGTATTCAGAAATTTAAATTAATGTAATTTCTAGATGCAGATATCTGCCATAGTTTCTAAGTATTACATGTATCTCCATAGGACCTGTATGAGGCATATATATGTTGTGTTTCTACCATGTTATTTAATATATATATGTAATATATATGGGATTTTAAAAAGCTTTCTAGCAACATAAAACAAATAGCTTTCAGAATGTGCCTGTCTTAACTGTAGTTGACTTTTATTTCTTACTCTGTGGCACAGTATGCTGACCTTATAAATGTTGTTAGATGTTGACCTGTAAATATAAATAAGAATTATCAATAAATGGAATTATATGTCTGAACACAGGGGTCAGATGCTCCTCTAAGCTTCATGCGGTTACTTGGTGAGCTTCTAAGTATCAAAAAGTAATAAAACAGTTTTTGCGAAGCATTTTCAATCAGCGTGGTTAAGCACATTTCCTAATAATAGGGATTGTTCAGCATAGGCTGCAGAGTGGGAGCCCAGCAAAATAGTCTTGTCCCTCAGTCGTAGAGGCAGAAGAGCTGCCCCCCATTTTTATGGAAGAAGAGGAAATAGGCCTATTTCAATCTAGCAAACATTGCAGCTGGGTCCTGGGGCATCTGATCATGAACAAGCCACAGTGCCTGCCCTCATGTGGAGAGGAATATGATGCGGAGCTGTGCTCTCCAATGAGGCAGCCAATAGCCAAACGTGGCATTTAAATGAATGAAAATGTAAAAATAAATAAATAAATAAACAAAATTAAAGTCTGAGACCAAAATTAACTCTCAGGCCACCAAAAAAAAAAAAAGTAAAAAAATCTAAATCCAGTTCCTTAGTCACACTGGTCACATCGCAAATGCTCAATGGCTATATGTGCTTAGTGACTACCATATGTGATAGTAAAGTTGTGGAACAGGTCCATCATCATAGAAAGTTCTGTTGGATGGCACTGGTATAGAAATCATGAACCCACCTCTGGAATCAGGTGGCCTAGGTTTAAAACCAAGAACGGTTCCTTGGGATCACTATTCCTCAGCTTTCCCCATCTGTAAAATGGGGAGGATACTTAGAAGAGGGCTGCTGTGAGGATTAAATGAGTTCATCAGAGAAGATACTTTTACAACTACCTGGCCAAGAAGAAGTGTACAATAGATACAGTGGGGGCATTCCTCAATAGAGGTTCAACAGAACATTCTGAACACCCAGAAGACGCAGCAAGTTAACTATGACACACACCGAGGAAGCTTCATGAAAATGGTGACACCTATGTTGGGCCTAGAATGATGAATTTTAACAAGTAAAGAAGGGAAATGGATGGGCAGGAAGGGTTCAGCCTGTGCAAAGGCGTGGAGGGAGGCATGAAATGGCGGAGCATGTCTGGGTAATGGCAAACTGCCCAATTTGTCTATGGAACAGGGGAAAGGCCCAAGGTGATGCTAGAAAGGCAGGCAGAGATAGCTTAAGCAGTGCCGTGCATGTCACACTGAGGAGGCCAGATTTGGCATTATAAAGTAAGGAGTCAGCAAGGGATTTTGATGTGACCATATCTAAGTTTTGGAAAGATAGCTCTATGGTGATACTGTGGAAAATGGGTTAAAGTGGGGCTGTGGCAATCAGAAAGGGAAAAGGAGGATGATGGGATCTTGAACTAAGGCTGAGAAAGTATGGAGGTAGAGGAAAGGGGAGTGTTGATAAATCCTGGGGGTGAATTACATGTGGGGAGGTGGGAAAGGGGGCTTTGAAGGCAATTCCTTGGGCTTCTGAGTTAGGTGGAGATACTCTTCCTAAAGCAGGGGTTTCAGAAGGGTCAGGCAGGCATCTCCTGTGAAGCCTTCCTTCTGTTGACCTCTGCAGACCATGCTAACAGCTGGGCTCCTGTTTTGTCTTCCATTCTGGCTCTAGATGGCAGCAGCTACCAGACACCACCACTGCCTCGAGCTCATCTGAATCTCCCTTCTATAGGCTATGAGGACAGGACCAGACAGTGTCTACACTGCCATGCCCCTCCTCGTGGAACGTCTCCCACCTTCTTTCTTACCAGCAGACATGCCCTCCCACTAAAACGCCAGCTATCTGTGTCCCCAGCCTCCCTTGCCTCTAAGACACGGGCATGGACATACGATTCAGTCCTGGCCAATGTGAACTCAGGGAATTATTGGGACTGGGCAAAAACTTTCTTCCTTGACAGGGGAGCAAGATGGGAAGCTTCCCTCCCTTTCCTGCTTTAAGACACTGTTCTGTGAAAGTGTAACAATTAGAGCTATGGTCGCCATATTGTCACAATGTGGCTAATGTGAACAGATCATACCATGTTTCCCCAAAAATGAGACCTAGCCGGACAATTAGCTCTAATGCGTCTTTTGGAGCAAAAATTAATATAAGACCTGGTTTTACTTTACTATAATATAAGACCAGGTATAATATAACATGGAAAATATGAAACTGGGTATAATATAACATAACATAACATAACATAATAATATAATACCAGGTATAATATAATATAATATGATATAATGCTGGGTATAATATAATATAATATAATACGGAGTCTTACATTAATTTTTGCTCCAAAAGACACATTTGAGCTGATGGTCCATTTAGGTCTTATTTTCAGGGAAACAGGGTAGAAGATGACTCTGAACCTGATATTGTTGAGGCCTTGGTCCAAATATGGAAATGCCCTTCTCTTCCAACTCTTTACATCCTCTTTAAATAGGTATTCTTTTACTCATGTCTCCTGGAAGGCAAACTCGTCACCAGTTGAGAACTACTATTCTAGGCAAATGCTTTGGTTATATGTCAAAATCTAAAGAGCAAATAATAGGGACTACACACATATCTGTTACGAATCACAGGTGAGTCCATGAGAATCCATCAAACAGCCTAAGGCATTGGTTGGTGGTGAGGATCGGGCGTCCCACTCTAAGGCCGTGCACAGAGTCAGAGGGTCTAGGTGAGACTACGGGTGCTGCAGAGAAAGGAGTGGTCTGGCTGGGATTTTTCAGGGAACTCTTAGGGAGTCAGGGTCAACAGCAGGCACCAAGATATCATGCTTGGCAGTTATTATTGGAGAGATCCAATGACAATTCCTGCCTACTTCAAGAGTTGAATTTGGGGACGAATGGGGAAAATGGTGCCCAAATCAGGAGTTGTACTATGAAAGCTAGTATATGTTTCCAATTCAAGGCTATTCACTGAACCTGCCTCATTATATTTAATTCTGTAGGGTGTAAAGCTTGAATAGAGTAGAGCATCTTTTAAAACAAAGTCCTCCCTTCCCCCTCCAGCTCTTCTTCAGACTGTCAGTTTATACATGGTACAGATCTCAGCATCTGTGACAGCACTGCGAGCTGCCTGCTGGGTAACTATTAAGCTGTTCTGTAATGGTGCTAAATTACTGAAGGACAATATGGCAATGAAGAATAAGGAAATGGATATTTATTAGTGAGTAAATCTCTTTTTAGCCCCATAATTCCTGAATTAAAAACAACACAGCTGTCGTTCTTTTATGAAACATTACAGAAACACACCAAACTCTCCTTCCTCCCACCATCTAAATTCCTGATATAATTTCTGAAATCCCCCCCCCTCCCTTTTTTGTTTCTGATAAAAAGGATTTTTCTTCTGGACCACTGAGACTGCATTGCTAAGACCCGGGGGCAAAATAAGAGAGGACAGATAGCCAAAACTGTTTTCAGTTTTTGCAGTAACTGAGCTTTAATCACAATTGATGATGAATGCTAACATCTATATTTAAATGCAAACATTGTTATGACAGTAAACTCCCGTCAGCTGCACAGTGGCCCTATTGCATAAATGCAGTGACCCTTTCTTCTCTCCTGCAGGTAGGCTCCAAGAGCCTCCTTTCCTCCTTCCCATCTCCAATCTCCAAATAATTCATCACAATACCTTCTCTACGGTAATTAATCCTGTAAGATGAGCTCTGATTTGCAGTAATGATTTATGGAACAAAGGGAAATGTCTCTTTTGATAAGACTGATACATGCTAAGCTTTAAATTCCCCTCAGGATGAATTTCTTCAGTTACTAAGAAGAATATAGGAAGAAAGCAATATAATATTTAATAGAAACCTACTATGTGCTAGGATTTTCTCTCTTTTACCTCTCCTAGCAGCCCTGGGTAGCAGTGAGCAGTATTCTTATTTGACAAACAAAGCAAAACTCAAAGAGGTATGAAATTTGCCCAAGCTCACAGCACCAGTAAATGTTGAAATCAGGTTCTCAGGACAAAGTGTTATAGCTATGATACCCATCTCTTTCATTGGGGCCAACTGCTGCTCATTCTATGAAGTCTAGGTGTAGAGTCAGCCCTGGACAAAAGGAGAAGAGAAGGAGGTTTCATCTTTGGTGTCCCCTGAGCTACCTTTTTGCATGTGTCTAGCTAGACACTCCAGATGCATCTAAAACATCAGGATAGTACTCACCAACTACTTTAACAAACATCCCTCAACTTCAGTGGCATAATGTGGTAGATGGTTTCATTGTCCCCGATTGTTTTGTCTCCTACTGTGTAAGACAACTATGAACCTCATCCATTACCATGTAACTCATAGTGCCTATTTGAGGGGGTGTATTAGTTTGCTAGAGCTGCCATAATAAAATACCACAGACTGGGCACTTAAACAAATAGAAATGTGTCAGTTCTGGAGTCTGGAAGTCTGTGATGAAGGTGCTGGCAGGTTTGGTTTCTGCTAAGGCCTCTGTCCTTGGCTTGCCGATGGCCACTTTCTTGTGTCCTTGCACGACCTACTTCTGGTGTCTCTTCCATTTCTTATAAGGACACCAGTCATTGGATTAGGGCCTCAACCTTAGGACCTCCTTTATCCTTATTTTAGTCTTTAAAGGCTCTGTCTCCAAATACAGTCACATTGGTGGTTAAGGCCTTAGACCTATGAATTTGGGGTGCACATAATTCAGCTCCTAACAGTGTAAGTAGAGTTTCCACCCTGCTATCTGAAGCTTGGCCATGTGACAGGCTTTGGCCAATGGAATGTGAGCAACTGTGATAGATGCCACATCTGAGCAGAAACTCTAAGAGCCTTGCATAGTGGCTTGATTGTTGCTTCATTTTCCCCTGTGCCATAAAGCAGCATGTCCGAAATAGGCTGATCCTTCAGCCTGAATTCCAGAATAAACAAAATACAAGGAGCATAGCCGCAGCCAAACAGCAGTCATCATGTGATATGAACTATAAATAAACTTTTGTTCTCATAAGCTGTTGAGATTTTTGGAAGAGTTTGTCACCACACCATAACCTAACCTACACTGACTGATACATGTAACAGCATAAAAAATATATGTCTTGCTAAGTTACAGTCTGATACAGCTTGGAGATCTTTGTTTCTCTTTTCATATAATGGCTCAGGAATCTGAACTCCTGGCATCATAGAGTTCTGTCATCTTGTCCTCATCTCCAGCCACCCAGATGGAAACAAGAGAAAGCCAATGATCTCTTGGGAGATTTTAGTAGACAGGCCTAGAAACGGACTATATCACTGTCTCCATTTCTTTGATGAGAATTAATCTCATGGTCCAAACTTAAATGCAGAGGAGGCTAAGAAGTATAGTTTTCTGGAATCCCAGAAAAGGAAATATTGGTGAGTATTTTGTTACCCTCTGCTTGATTGAGCACCTATCTTCAATGTTTAATTCTGAGAGGGGTCCTTTCCTCCAACTGTTAATTATACTTCAAGGGTATTAACTGACACCATGACAGAAAGTGTTAGATACACATCTTTTCTTAACAAAGAGCTTTTAAAGATCAGAAAACCTCTTGAACCACCAAAGGGATACAATGCCAGTAACCTACCTGATAGATGAGGGTAGAACCTGTATGTATCTATTCATAAGCCGAGCTGGACCCAAGTCGTCCAGCGAGTATTGATTACGCACTTAGCTGTGCCCATGTGAGACCGTGGACAATGAGCTGTGGGAAATGGGAAGTGACTAATTTTGCCTGTGAGGTATTGAGAAGGTTGTATGGAAGAGGTGAACTTTGAACTAACCCCAAAGACTGTTCCTCTAGGGCAGGTAGCAAATGGCATTCTAGTCAGAAGGGCACTGCCATGTTATCACAGTCATCTAGACACATGAAAGAGCAATGTGTCATGGGAAATGCAAGTGGCAGAGTGTCCAGATCACAGCATGCACTGGGCTAGGGACAAGGTGGGGAAAGTGATAACATGGAGAAGCGAGGTGTAGTGGGTTGAACGGTAGCTCCCAAAAGATATGTCCACCTGGACTAACCTGTGGATATGACCATATTTGGAAATGGGGTCTTTGCAGATGTAAATAAGTTGTTTCCAAATGAGATGATCTTGGACTACTCAGGTGGGTCCTAAATCCAGTAACAAGTGTCCTTATAAGAAGAGGGGAACACATACAGAGAAGGCCATGTGAATACAGAGGCAGAGATTAGAGTGATGCAACCACAAGCAAAGGCATGCCTGGAGCCATCAGAAACTGGAGCAAGCAGAGAAGGATGCGTTCCTAAGTCTGCAGAGGGAGACCAGCCCTCCTGGTACCTTAGTTCAGACTTCTGGGCTCTAAAACTGTGGGAGAATAAATTCCTGTTGGTTTAAGCCATGAAGCTTATGGGAATTTCTTATGACAACAGGAAACTAATACATGAGGATATGAAGAGCCTGTTCTATGTTTTCCTGAGGAGTTTCGGCATCATCCTGGGAGCAGGGAATGGGCAGAGGAGGTGGTATTGATAATCTTTACGATGTAACTGATGTCGTCTGCTTTGTCCATCAGGAAAGCAATTCTGCTGTCTCTGAAGGGTATTGGTCACTTATTATCAGTCTGCTTGTGCTTGGGGAGTGGGACGATGTGAGGCAAGAGGCACAGTGGAGCTGAAGCTGGAATACCTGCCTCTAGAGACACTGGCTGTGCCTTGGCCACAAGGAACCATAGTCTCTGCCCAACCATCAATTATCCCCACACCCTCTCAGGGGCTACTTAATGAGCTGCCTTTATCTAGCTCCCTGGATAACCAGTTCATTACTAAAGGGGAGTGAATCCTTTTCAGGGATTCCTTCTGAAAAAGGCAGAAATTTTATAATCACCTGGCTATACATTGCCTCTTCTGGAATGCTGACCTCAGAAATATTCTGAGTGCAGCACATGTGTAGGAGTGGCCCATTGCTGAGTCCCCACATTCCACTGAGGCTTATTTAGATATTGATTACTGTACAACAAACCATCCCAAAATGTGGTGGCTTAAAGTAACAGCCCTTTTATCCTCTCATAGTTCTGTGGGTCGACCGGGCTCAACTGTGTAGTTCTTCTGCTGGCCTTCCTTGGGGTCTCTCATTAATTGTCATCAGATAACAGCTGGGTCTAGAGTCTTCTGGATGTTCGCCTGGGACACTGGGATGGCTGGGCCTCTCTTCCTCTCCACATGGTCTTTCTAGAAGGGGAGTGGGACTTTGTTCCATCATGATTTTGGGGTCCTAAATGTGAGAGTTCCAAGAGGGAGGAAATGGAAACTGTAGAAGTCTTAAAAGCCAGGTCTGAAATTGGGATAGGCTGACTTCTGCAGCCTTCTGTTGGTTAAAGTAGTCGCAGTAAAGCAGATTTGAGGAAAGAGAAATAACCTCCATTTCCTGATGGGAGAAGACAAATAAGTGGCAGCCATCTTTAATCCATGTCAAGTCTATTTTTGAAAAGTTGCCCTTCTGTCATTTTCTTTAAACAGAACAAATGGGAGTGGAAGGGGCACAGTGTAGGTATTCAATGAATATTTGGCGAATAGACTGAACGAATATATGAATGTATACAGTCAGCAATGTTTTAGAATTTCTCAGCCACTTTAAAAAGAAGATTTGATAATAGCAATGATATGATACTAAAATTGCCTGGAAATATTGTTTAAGGGTTCGATTAGAAAAGAGAGAAAAGCTTCTTGTCTGGTTAAGTGTTTAATGGCAGCATGGAGTGATGTTATTAATTAAATCATGTTGTTAATTAATACAACAAGGGTGGATATCTATGAGTATACAGCAATGCTGAGCCCAGGGAAAGGACTGTGTTTGTCTCTTGCCACTTAGGAGACTTGTTACAAAGGAATATTAATGATAGTTCCTCTTTTTTATGAATCTAGCAGATAAAACCGCTACAGGCATCAATTAAGAAAGATGAGCTAGTCACTTAAAAACTTTATAAAATTAAAAAGCTTTTAAATCAATATATATATTTCATTTCATCTTTATTGAATAACTCTGTATTCATAAATAATATTGTTTGCTTTGGTTAACTTTTCGTAATCTTTACCTTTCTCTGTTTCCTATGATAGGAAACCTGAAAGTCATAAATTTTGAACTTAAGATACCATGGTGGCTTTAGTATTATAAATTAGATGCTACTGTCATATTAATGATTCAGGTTGCATACAAAAAGTAGCCATTGGTCAACTGTCCAAATGACTATGTCATTTTAAAGCGGGAATCTCCCGTGGTGTAATTTTTGACGAAATTCTTCAACATTAACTTCTTTGAGTTGAGTGCCTCAAACGATATACCGGGTACTAAATACACAAAGCAAGTACTGTTCTCCTGTTTGAACAAAGGGAGGTCTTCAAGAGGACCAAAGAATAAAACAAGAAGAATCCAAAATGCTTCTTGAACTCAATAAACACGTTCCTGGGAGCCTTTGCCAGACCCACTCTTTCCCCATATCCTCCTCTACACGTTTCCACAAACGAGAAAGATAATACTGCTGATATAAATCCCAACCCTAGATTCTAACGCAGAGACATCTGCACCAATTGCAGAAAAGGCTGCCAGTTCCACATTGGCCTTATTATTCCTGGATCATAAAAAATAATTGTTTGTTCCTCTTGGAAGATGGCTCACTGTCAGTATTTATCCATTTGTCCTAGCCATACCCTTGCAACGCTCTTCATGAAGACAGGTGTCCTACCTTGCATGACACTCCTCTTCTTCCCCCCTGGCTGCCCTCCTTTTTTGTATTTGAGCCATGAGCTGTCTCAGCAGCCTCAAGTGATTGGTTGGAAATAAGCTTTCATTTAGATCATTGAAAGTTTTCCAGATGCGTGGAGTTGCAGTGAACCAGGAAAAAGCAGAAAATCAAACATTTTATATTATTGCTGCAAAATGATTTTCAATTCATCCTACACTCACATCAGTGCCCAGAAATTCCAAAGGATCAAAAACTTCATTGCTTCTCAGTGCCTCCACTGTCAATTCTATTTCGGGAACCAATTGTACCATTGTACCCACCCACTCTCCACTGGGGAGAATAATTATATGCATTGGTAGGATTGAAACTGAGTTTCCAAAATATTTGGTGACGTTATTGAGGTTAGCTTTGTGTCTTTAGGGACAATCAATATCTCTCTAGAATAAATGTAGCATTAAATTGCATTATTTCAGTGGCAGGACTTCTAATTATGATTCAGTTGATAAATCTGGTGCTAAGCATGCAATAACCTTGCCTCTTCGTTTATGTTTGTCTCTGTGCTAATTTTCTTTTTAAATTAAACTCTTCAGAAGAGAGCTTAAGGTGTAGAATTTTTATTTCAATTAAATAGCGCTGGCTCATTCATGGAATATTCCCAGGTCTCTTGGTCCATTGCTGGTCATACTTAAAGGGTAGATAAGTTTATTGAGATGGTTTCATGATGCCAGGCAACTAGCGTAATTACCTGATAATCTCAATTTCAAAGAATTTCAAGCAAGAATTATTGGTTTAGTCTGCTGTGCTGGGTAGGTGGGAGGACCACGGCATGCTTACTGGGTTACTGCATTGGGTACTGAGACTTGAAGTTGTTGGGATTTTGTCTGTTTGCTTGCCTCCCTAACTTTTAAAACAGGAAAGTATGCTTGAGTTCTCACAAAAGCATGGTTCTGCCAACCTGCATGACGGTTGGTCTACACAGAAAGGCTGAAAGGAAACTCTTGACTCCAACTTTCCCCAAGCACAACACCAAATCAAAGGCTGTTGAGAAATGGAGAACATCCCACTGGCTGCCTGGTTCAGTGGTTTCTAGACTATAGCTCCTCCTAGGAAAGCCTCCATGGTCATAAGGGTGGTTTGTTTAACTCATGGGAGAGACCGGAAAAATGTATACACATAGAGGGTGCCAAAAAATGTGTACACATTTTAAGAAAGGAAAAAACTGTATTAAAATTGTAATGCTCAATATATACTGATGATAAAAGATGAATACAAGTCATGTGTATACATTTTTTGGCACCCCTGGTATATGTAAAGAGAATGGCTGGGGGAACGCTTTCTGTTCCTACATGAAGAAGTAATGTGTTCTTGCCAAATATAATTGGGTGGTATTTAGTGTTTTGAGAAAATGCCTTGATGAAGGAAGCCTTTGTCTTTTCTAAAACGATTACTTGTTTGTAATTACTTACGTATATGCATTCCTGTGAGATTATAAACTCTTTGAAATTATAAACAATGTCTATCTCTCCCATTGATGTGTCCCCAACCTAGGACAGGGTCTGACACAAGCCAGAGTGTCAACAGATAGTTCTAGATTGAATGATGAAGGGATGAATGGAAGTTAATAGCAATTTACTTCTGAAGACCATTTTCATTTTTGTTATTTCATTTGTTTGTAGAGGAAGAGATACCTACACTATGTTATGTGAACAACAAAATATGGACAAGACAAACAACAAACGATTGGTGTTTTCTTGTGAATGTTGAAGGTCAAGTTCATTCATATATACCAGTTTGTCAATAAATTTTGGCCTTTTGTGACACTGGATTTCTAGCAGTACAATAAACTATTGGTGAATTTTTTGTAGTACTTTTGGGAGGTTTCAAGAGATTATTATTATGAGAAATGCCATATGTTTACCTGTAGGCCATTCTGCTACTTGCTAGTAACTGCATTCCCCGGATCCCCAGCACTTCCTGAAATATAGAAGCATTTTGCCCTTCCTCCCCCAGTTAGCCACATTCCCCTTCACATCCATAGGTAATTGTTACATATCACTCCCTCTTGGGAATGACAAACAGCTCCCATATCTGAAGGCTCATTCTAAAATGAGATCACGGACAGTGTTTAATTTGTTTAATAAATACTTCAGCCTCAACTACTTAAAAGCTTAAAGACAGCAGTTGTTGAAATAAATCCAGTGTTCAAAAGTTGAGGAAATCCAGTCGACTTCAAGCAAGCTTCTAGATTTATCCCCTAGTTTAAAAGATTTAGGCAAAGGAGAGTGAAGGCATGGAAGTTATTTTTAGCTCTGTTGAAATCGTGCAGGGACACCTTTATTGCTCTGTAAGTTGAGGAGGCTTTTCTGTTCTGCTGAAAACATCAGGTCTTGTTCTTCCTTCCTAAGGTGTAGTATGTGTGAGACTGTTAATCATCAGTCATCAGACCTCAGTTGTGACCCCGGGCTTCCAGGAAGGAAGGATATGCGCAGTGGAGAAGTGAAGAAAACACACTACCCAGATGCTCATGAATGCAAAAGCTTTGGAGATGGACAGAGGCTAAGGTTTTGATGCATATACAATAGCAAGGTGAAGGTCTCTACTTAACATGCCCAATGTAAGCCTAGTAGCTCTGAAAGAGTTGTGTTTTAGTGGAAACGTATGCTAGATTTTGCATTTTAATAGTCATTCCGCTTCACACTCTCACCCTATGTAGATTTTTCAGGGTGGTTATGTTGATTATTATTCTAATTGCATGATGCATTTCAAAAATGTATCATTACTTAAGGAAGAGTAATTTAAAAAAATATTAAGTAGAAAGGCACAGACGAAGCACAAGTAGAATTCTGGCTATCATAGAATTAAGGGAGAAGTAGCATCCTCTCACCTCATGAAATCAACAGGAAATGAGAAAGTAGAAGTTTCCCCAAACATAGTGACATTTTTGCAATCCCTTTGGGACCAGATTTGGTGTGTGACAAAGGGATGGGAAGGATTAGGTTGTCTTCCATAATATCGCTTTCTTATTTTT
The DNA here is from genome assembly GCF_964194185.1 of Rhinolophus hipposideros. Lineage (NCBI taxonomy): Eukaryota > Metazoa > Chordata > Mammalia > Chiroptera > Rhinolophidae > Rhinolophus > Rhinolophus hipposideros. The sequence goes on along the minus strand of NC_138046.1, from coordinate 120,650,600 downwards.
ACAATAAAGAAAAGGAAAGCACATGGGATCAATTTTCTTATTGTGGTAAAATACACATCAAATTCACCATCTTAACCATTTTAAAGTGTACAATTTAGGGGCATTTAGTATATTCACAGTGCTGTGCAACCATTAGAACTAGCTTGTTCCCAGACATTTGTATTACTGCAAAAGGAAACCCCATACCCACTGAGCAGTCACTTCCTATTTCCCCCTCCTTCCAGCCCCTGCAGCCAAGTACCAGACTTAAGCAACCAGTAAAATTTGCTTTTTGTTTCTTTGGATTTACCTATTCTGAATATTTCATATAAGCGGGAACCATTTTTTTTTAAAGAGGGAAATTTAAGCCATCAGTAGCCATCATTTGATATGTGGGGTAAAAGTAAATACCGTGTTTCCCCGAAAATAAGACCTAGCCAGCTCATCAGCTCTAATGCATCTTATAGTAAAATGAGACCGGGTCTTATATTAATTTTTGCTCCAAAAGATGCATTACAGTTGATGGTCCAGCTAGGTTTTATTTTCGGGGAAACAGAGTAGTTGGATTTTGCAATCTGGGACCCTTCCTTCTGCCAGCTGGCTGCACCAGAAGTGAAGGGCCAGCTGGAGAATAATGATAATTGAGCAGAAACCAATGTTGGAATACCTAGATGCTATAGATGAAAATCTGGAATTTCAGGTGAGTTCCTCTGTCCCCTAACCAGAAATTTGGACAGAATTCCAGGTTGGAATCTCAAATTGTTACAGTGACCTAAGTCTGCAACTTGAAATGACCCACGTTGAGCTGTGAGAATTCAACTTTCTCCATCTCTCCTACCTTTTGTTTTTGAAACAAGCTTATTGAGCATGTAATGTGCCCAACACTGTGGAAACAATGGTGTACAAGGCAGGCATTATCTCTGCCCTCACTGTCTACACTTGTGTGGAGACAGACAATAAAATAAGTAGCTACACTGTTCTCTAAGTGTTATGAGTAAAGAGAACACCACATTACGAGTGAGAAGAATTGGGCAGCTCCTTTAGCCCACATGATTAGGAATAGTCTCTGAGGATGTCATATTCAAACTAGGAGATGAAGGATACAAGGGAGGGAGCCAAGTGAAGAGTGGTGTAAACGAGTTCCAGGTAGAAGAATCACCACGTGCAGTGACATGGCCAGGCACACCATACATTCCACCAAGAAAAGACCAGAAATGTAGTGAGTGAAATGAGGCTGGAGAAGTAGCCCAGGGCCCAGTCAGGCAGCACCTAAGAGTCGATGGTACAGAATTTCTTATAAAAGCAATGAGCAGTCATTTGACAGTATCACGTAGGAGATGGATTTGATCCATTTTTTTTAAATAAATTCACTTGCTGCTTTGAGGAAATAGGATGGAGGGGGCAAAAGTAGAATCAGAGAGATCACTTAGGAGAGTAATGAAAAGGTCCAGATAGTGGTGACCTGGACAAGATGAAGATACATCTGTTTATACTGTGGTCATCTATGGAATCCTACGGCTGTGTTAGGCAAAATGCAATGAGCGTGGGTGTTCAGGTTATTGCGATATTTTGTCCATATAACACTCTTCTAGGGGACTTGGAAACACAGAAGATACAAATCAGCAATAGAGTTGGTAATTTGTCACAGTTTAACAAACGTATTAAATTCCTCTCTGTGTCAAGCAGAAGTTGGCACCATTTTCCTTCAGAATTTTGAAGTCATTGCTTCCCTGTATATCTTTCTCCCTCCCAGGACTGCTGTTCAGATGACCAAAGCCGTTCTGATTTTTGATCCCTTGCTTTGACCTGAATTTTTGTTCTGGAAGCTGGAGAGCTCTGATCTGTTCTGCACTGCAGAAGTACATGGGCCTTAGTTTGGGTTTCTAGTCATTCATTTTGCTGGGTACTCACTGGGCCAGTTCAGTCTTAACATCCGTGCTCTTCAATACCTGGAATTTAAAAAATAATTTCGTCACTGATTTCCTATCTGCATTTTCTTTTCACTTGCTGGGTATCTTGTTACATTCAGATATTGGACTACTAGACTCACCCTTTGTCTCATTTTCCTTGTATTTTTGGGACAATTATGTATTCAATTTTATCTTGGAACCTATCCATTGAACTATTTATTTTTAATTTCCATGACCCACTCTTCCTTTTTTATTTAACCTCTGAATGTTCCTTTTGTATTGGATCTGGGAAACTGGACATGAAATTGTTTCTTAAACGTACTTTGAACCAACTCCCTCCTTCCCCCACTATTTTATAACTTCACCTTCTTCCCAACACCCCTGGGTACTTGATACTGTCAGTTGCTGAGCCATGGAGTCGGCTATGGCAGGGATCAGCAAATGTCTTCTCTAAACAGCCACATAGTAAATATTTTAGGCTTTGTGGACCTTACAGCTGTTCGACTATCAAATCATAACTGCTCAGATCTGCAGCTGTATCATCAAAGCAGACATAGACAATAACTAAATGAATGGGCGTGGCTGTGTTCCAGTCAAACTTTATTTACTGACCCCTGGTCTGTGATATAAATCAGGCTGTATTGTGGCTTTCCCACTGTTGGTTTAGGATGGAGCTTCTTTTGAAGTCTGCTAATTGACTGATTTCTTATCCATCTGCTTTTCAGCTTCCAAATGTTTGTTGCTATCATTTGTTCTTCTCCAATTCTTGTCACTTTGAGATTATATGTTTTCAATGCTTTTACAGTTGTTTTACTGGAGTCTCAGGAATGAAAGTCAATAAATAATCTTGTTTCCCCATCATCTTTACCTGGATATCACAGTTAAGCATGAATGAAGAATGGTATGATGTATTTCCATTAGTTATTTCTATAATACGACCCTGACATTGTGGGCCATTAAATGATTTTACTTGCTTCCCCCTTTTGCAGGGCCCACTAATTTGGGTCCTCAAATCTTTGTTGTCCTTTGCTGTGATACAAATTTTATTCTCATTTCAGCATTTATGTAGAAATCTAATTCCAGCAATTCATGGGATCTTAGCATTTGTAATTTCATGTAAAATTAATGGAACATAGATTTTCAGCAGTGCAGTCAATATATGAAGCTAGCTTACAAATGGCAGGTGAGAAAAAAGAGCTCTTCCAAGGAGATGCCAGCACCAGGCTGACATGCTCAGGTAAGCTGGAGGCTGATGCTTCCAGGACTACCCAGCTGAGGAAGAACAGAAAGGACCAAGAGCAGTCGCGACTCCTTGTACCCTGAACCACGGTGGCAAAGGCTGGATCAATATTTCAGGAAATGCCATAGGAGCAGTGGCTTGCTAACCTGATTGCACAATAGTGTCAGCTGGGGAGCTTTGAAGAATCCCGATGCCTGCGCCCCACCCCAGATTATTTCAATCAGACTCAGCCCGCAGAGCCCAGGCATTAGCATTGTAAAGCTCCCTGTGTGAGTTCCTTATATAGTTTGGATATTAACCCTTTATCAGATGGAGGGTTTGCCATTATTTTCTTCCGTTCTGTAGGTTGCCTTTTCATTTTGTTGATTGTTTTCTTGACTGTGCAGAAATGCTTTTGTTTGATGTAGTAGCACTTGTCTAATTCACTTTTGTTGCCTGTGCTTTTGGTGTCATATCCAAGAAATCACCCAAGACCAATGCCAAGCTTTTCCTCTCTGTTTTCTTCTGTTTTCTTCCGGAAGCTTTATAGTTTCAGGTCTTATGTTTAACTTTTTAATCTATTTTGAGCTGGTTTTTGTGTATGGTGTAAGATAAGGGTCCAATTTTATTCTTTTACATGCATCTGTCCAGTTTTCCCAATACCATTTGTTGAAGAAACTATCCTTTTCGTATTGTGTATTTTTGGCCCCCTTGTCAAAAATCAGTTGACGGTATGTGCATGGATTTATTTCTGGACTTTATTCTGTTCCTTTGGTCCATATGTCTGCCTTCACACCAGTACCATACAGCTGGGCAAAGGATTTAAATAGACATTTCTTCAAAAAAGGACATGCAAATAAATGGCCACCAAGAGCAGTATGTGAAAAGGTGCTTAACATCACTAATCATTAGGGAAATGCAAATCAGAACTACAAGGAGATATCCCCTCATACTTGTTAGAATGGGTATTATCAAAAAAAAATTAAAGGTAAGTGTTGGAGAGGATATGAAGAAATCAGAACCCATGTGCAGTGTTGGTGTGGATGTAAACTGGTTCAGTCACTATGTCAAACAATATGAAGGTTCCTCAAACAATTAAAAATAGAAATACCATACGATCTACAATCCCACTTCTGGGTATTCAATCCAAAATCATTGAAATCAGGATCCTGAAGAGATATTTGCAGGCCCATATTAATTGCAACATTATTCAAGTAGCCGAGATATGGAAACAACCTAAATATCCAATGATGGAAGAATGGATAAAGAACATGTGGTACATCCATCTACAATGGAATATTATTCAGCCCTAAAAAAGAAGGAAATCCTGTCATATGCAACAACATGGATGGACCTGGAGGACATGATGCTACGTGAAATCAGCCAGTCACAGAAAGACAGATACTGTGTGATTCCACTGATATGACGCATCTAAAAGAGTCAAACTCATAGAAGCAGAGAGCAGAATGGTGGTTCCCAGGGGGTGGGTAGAGAGAGAAATGGGGAGTTGTTGTTCAAGAAGGGAGGAGGAGAGAGGAGTTGTTTAATGGGTGTAAAGTGTGTTATTCAAGATGAATAAGTTCTAGAGATCTGCACAACATGGTGCCTATCGATAATGATATTGTATCGTGCACTTATGCATTTGTGAAGAGAGTAGATCTCATATTAAGTGTTCCTACCATAATACAACAAAAAATTATAAAAAGTAAAATAATAATAATAATAATAATAGAAAAAAATGTCCCCTGGGAAATTCCAGTGTACAGCCAGCTTGAAACCTGGTGATTTTAAGCACAGCCTCATTTGGGAAGTATTTCTTCTGGAGTTTTTCTCCCCACAAGACTGCTGTTTTACCTGCAACCCCATTCAGTGGTTTTCAAAATGTTGCCACTTTGTCAGCAGCATTAGCATCACCTGGAAATTGGTTAGATGGGCAGAATCTTAGCCCTCACACCAAGCTACTACTGTGTCTCTCCGAAAATAAAACCTAGCTGGACCATCATCTCCAATGCATCTTTTGGAGCGAACATTAATATAAGACCCAGTCTTACATAATATAATATATAATACATAACATAATATAATGTAAGACCGGGTCTTATATTATAGTAAAATAAGACCGGGTCTTATATTAATGTTTGCTCCAAAAGATGCATTAGAGCTGATGGTCCGGCTAGGTCTTATTTTCGGGGAAACACGGTAAATCAAACTGGGCTGGAGCCCAGCTCTTTGAGTTTTAACAAGCCTTCCTGCTGATTCAGATACATACTCGAGTTTAAGAATCACTGTATGGGTATGGGTGGGGTTCATTGGATTTGCTTATCAGCTTACTTTCCTCAGCAATAATAAATTGACACCAGGATGTGACACAAAGTAAAACAGTGTTTTAACTTGGGAGAGGAAGTGAGAAAACTGTGGAGTGTAATTCTGGTTTTAGAACAAGATTTTTAAAATGCAAGAATGTGAGAATTATGTCATATTTAATTAATGATAGCTCAAATGTATGCACTATCTTAAGCACTTTCCACATACTATCTCATTTAATCCTCATAACAACCCTGTGAGGGAAGTTATTATCATTTTCATATTCTTACCAAAAAGGAAACTGAGGCACAAGGAGGTTATTTATACAAAGTTACACACAGGAAATAAGTGGCAGATCTGGGAGTCCATCTACAGGGTTCAAGGTCATGGCTACACTGCCTCTACGTTTAATTTTGCAAACGGATGATGTCTTTATGGAAAATAATCAAATTGTAATAAAATAAATATAAAACTGAACAAAAAATATAAATCTCTGAGCACAGCACATGTTCACAATCCTTTACCTAATTCTGAAATGGCCACAGCTTGGAAAACAGAGTTTCGTAAGCTTGGCCTGCAAACTCATTTGTCTACCAGACCTGCACTGAACCAGCATGAGGTGATGCATAATCTCTTTTTACCCCTCATGTATAAATATTCACTTTTTTGGGGGGGTGCAGTTATTGGGTTTTATTACTCTTTGCTATGGTAGACTCTGCTGGGGTTATTGCATAATATGTGGCTGTGGAAATGCTAAGGGACCTTACATCTGTGCCTGATGTTTCCAGCCCTCCTTTCTCTGGGCACATTGTAGGGTTTCATTTCCCTTCCCTCTTTGAGGTTATGTATGACCGTGTGACTTGATTTGACCGATGAAATGTGAGCAGATGAGGTATATGTCACTTCTGAGCAGCAGTTTTGAAAGGCAGCTTGAAATTAGCTTCAGCTCTCTTAACCTCTGGAACTCTGACCAGCAGCACTCCTGCTGGTGCTTGCTCTGACAGCCTGGGACCTGGAAGAGAGGCAGAGCAGAGCCCCCACTAAGTTCGATTTTGGAGATAGTTGTTACTGCAGCGTCATCTACCCTATCCTGACAGATACAGTGCTAGAAATTCCACTTTACCTTTGTAACATCTGATTCTCAATTCTGAAACATCTGGCACCAAGGGTTTCAGTTAAGAGATTGTGGGATCTATATTTGAATATTTGAAATCAGGATTTCCCCCCAAGAAAATGTAAACTTCCTCATTTCTTTGAGCACAGCCCGTTTCCTGAAAAGAGTAAACTAGCATCTGAGGAAGTCCTCTGCACTGAGCTCCTGGATTCGTCTTACTCATCTTGGTAGCCTTATGCCTGATGCCGCGTTAACACTTGGTAAATAGGTGCTGAAAATAAAAATGATGGCCCAAAGACAGTTTAACACCTGGAGCTCGAGTCTCCAGGGGAAAGAGCCAAAGAAGAAGATATAAGAGTTGAAGGCAAAAAGTTAGCTACTTCATCTGGTTCACAATTTTGCCTTGTTTGGTAATGAACTGGAGGCAGAGCAAATCCTGTCTGAAAGAACAGTATAGTGACTGTAAGTAAATGCTCATAGATGGACGTTAAGATTAACTGAGGTGATTTCTTGGCACAGAACTGTTTATAGTTAACCTGTAGTAGTTTTAGCTATGATTAATATTAATTAAAAAATAGGTAGCAATCTTCATGAAACTTGGTATAAGAGGGGAAATTGACTAACACTGTGGTTTCAAATTGTGTTCTATGGGTTCTGAAGCCACTGTGGGAAATCTCAGGACCCTGGAGGCAAGAGGCAGCTGAGTGGGTGGAGCCTGAACCATCAACGCCTGCTCCGACCTCAACTGCTCCACTTTGTAGCCATCAGGTGTTAGTTAGCTTCCACATAGGATTCTGTTTGAAGAAGGGGTTGTGTGGATAAAAATAACCTTGAAGGCCATCAGAATACTATATTTTGGAGATACCTTTGGCAGCAGGTGTTGAAAACCAAGGCTTTTTGATAAATTGCATTTTAAAATACATTAATAAGTTATTTATAGTGTCCCGGGTGTTCTGGCTAATTACAATTTTAATGCAGCATCTTGACACAGCATTAAAAAAATATTTAATGCTCTAATAGTCACAAGAGTATTTGGATCCTTACAACATTTTCTCTATTCAAAAACCAAATGATAGGTTTGGACATTTATAGGCTAATGACATGAGATCTTTGCTAGCTAGAATTTAATGAGATATTACTTAAAGCTCCTAGAATCTCCTCCTGTCTCATGAATTTGTGGCTCTGAAGGGCACACTATTAGTGCCCTGATTTAAGGTAAAATTAGAGACTTCGAGAAGGGGCTATAGATTCCATTTCTGAGATCTCATTAATGTGGCAAATAAGATGTCACTGAATAACATTCGCTCATTCTAGCTTTTGAATTGTGTAGGGTGTGTGTGTACCAGATGGCAGTCCCATCGTGAACTGACTGATCCCTGAGGTCTCCCAAGAAGATGCTTTTCCTACTCACTTGTCCTTCCTGTTGGTGCTTCAAGGATTCCCGTTTTGGGAGCCCTTGTGGGTAAAACAAAAATGAAACTTGAAACTTTTTGAGTGTTTGTTTGGAAGTGGAAGAGGAAAGGGGATTATTTAGAACACCTAATCCAAGTTAACAGACATTCAGGAGGTGGCAGTTTTCCAAAGACAAATCTGATTGTTTTGAAATTTTGTCTAGCATGAATCCTGCAAACGAATGCATGTATGTGTTGGTGAGGGGTAGCTAGAGGGGGAACGGAATTTTTCCCCTTTCCTCTTGTCTCCTGTCCAGAATGTCTCTGATTTCCAGGATTCTCAAGTGAGACCTATATTATAAGTCTGCTTGAGGTCAAGTAGGGCTGCACTTGGCCTTGGACCATGATCGCCCTGAGCAATATTATCACAGGATGGGGAGAAAAGCAACCTGGGCCCAGACTGGTTAAAAATGGACTTTTGGAACAACCCCTCAGTTCTGTGCAGGAAGGAATCAGTGACAGAAATTTTCACATCCCATCTAATATAAATCTCTGGTGGTAATTAATATTGCCATTTAATAGTTGAAGAAAGACTTTGAGCGTCATAATGACAGAACTTGAATTTAAACTCAAAATGCCAAGTTCTGCCATTTTTCTCTCAGTCATGGGAAAACCATTCTTATGTCTGGAGCACAACTGAAAATATTCCCTATTCAATTGTATTAATTCTGTCAGTGATGTGTACACCAGTGCTTGTAACACCGGAATCATGCATCCTCAGAGTGTAAGTGTAAATCAAGCAGACCTTTCATAGGCTTGATTGGTTTTGGGGCGCCATATTTGACTACTATTTCTAGGGTTGGTTTTGTTCACTGTCCCACTCTAGGGTTGACTGCTAAGAGAAGTGGGGGTTTTTGTTTTTGAGAGGTGGGTTTTTAAGAGGCTTCCATCTGGTGCTCACTGGAAAAGGGATACAAAGTAACTTTTAAGACAGGTACAGCTGTCAGTTAGGCTGTTTCAAAATGGCTGGAGTTTGGTTGCTTGAAGGGGCATTCACACTCACCCTGATCCAGAGGCTCAGGTGGAGCAGGTGGGCTGTCAATGGGCAGAGCCTGGGGATGGTCCACTTGCCCATTGAGCTGCCTGATGGCTGAGTGAACGTCACATTCAACTTTTAGACTTCTAGAAGTTGCTCGGTTGATTTTTTTTTAAGGTATGTAACTATTAGAAGGCAATTTCATTTCTTTTTTAAAAATTGAGATGTAATTCATACAATTCACCCTTTTAAAGTGTCCAGTTCAGTGGTTCTTAGAATGTTCACAAGGTCGGACCCTAGGAACTAAGCCTCCAATGCCTAGTGGGTGAGTCGGCCCTGCTTTCATGAAAGCTGTAGCTACTGGTCAGTGAGGCGGGTGGACCCGGGCCCCATGGGAGCCTTTTCCCACTAAGGGGAGCTTTTAGGAAATGACAGGATGCATGTTCCTTCCCAGTCAGGTTAAGCTTGCTGCTTTTATTTCTTGAAGCTGCAAAATGGATACGTTTTGGGCTATCAGGATAGTAGCATTAAATCTCAACTGGAACTGTGCAAGGGAAGTCATATTTATCAGAGTAGCCTCTTCCTTAAATTGATCTCAGATGCTGTCGTTTGCATCCCAGGGGAGCCAAACCTAATCTGCCTTCCCCAGAGCCCACTTGTTATCTTCGAAAGGCAGTGGGAACTGGCAGCTGTCCAGCCAATATCTCCCTTCTCCTCCCATCACAGGAGATAGGTGCTCGACATTAAAGCAGTTACTCAAAGCTCAAAAGCGTGTGTCTGAAAGGGCCTTGATTTTTTTGCACTTCCTCTTTTCCTAGAGACTCTAGGCAGGGAAAAGCTAACCATTAGGACATATTTGCAGCCATCACTCTACTCACATCTGATCACATCCTCCCCTGAGACCAATACCTCCTTTGGGGATGGCTGCCCTGGCCAGGGGTCTTGGGACTGCTTGGCTGAAATGGTGAAATAATGAATAGACCAGTGTCACTCAAGGTTGGGACCATCAGCAGCATAAGTATTGCCCTGAAGCTTGTTAGAAATGCAAAATTTCAGGCTCCACCAAAATCAACAGCTTAGGAGATGTCCAGCATGAAGCCTTAATGAGCCCTCCAGAAGATCCTTTTGCATGTTAAAATTTGAAATGCACTGAGAAGATTCCGGATCAGGTGGGGTTTGGAGTGCTAGACATAACGAGATGGTTCTGAAAGCTAGTGCGAAACCAACAAAAAGAAATCACGTGACCAATCCAAACCTCTGAAGCTTGTGTATACATGACCACAAATACCCACACAGTGTACAATTTTTATATAGGCTAAAAATGAATGGGACTTCCCTTCTCCTACCTGCATCTGTTGTTTTATCATTTGGCAAGGTCCTTGCCTCAAGAAGCTCTTTATTGTTAACTTCACTGCAAATAGATTAAATTAAGAAAAGAAAAAAAAATAGTGGAGAGGGAGTGAAAAGAGGTAATTTCTTTTTTGTTGTTGTTGTTTTTTAAATCCTAGGATTTAGGAGTCTAAGATTCCTAACTATGGTACTATTTAGAACTTTCACCCAGATTTCCATTGTCAAATAAATACCAAATCTGGACTGAGATAAGGAGGACCTTATTGCAAAGGATTCTTGCAATAAGGGAGGGGCTACTGCAGTAGGGAGACAGAACTTTGCAATAGGGAGAACAGTTTGATCCATGAGATCTGCAAGCATCTCAAAGGCTATTAAGAAGGAATTCTTTTATAAGGAGTAAACAAGACTAGAAAGACCCAGGTATGGGAGAGTGGAATGAGCAGGTCATAAGCCCTTCATTGGGAGATGTCTTTCTTTAGGCTCAGCTATTTCTCCTGAGGGTCTAGGAAAGAGGGGTTGGCTGGTTGGCATTTCAGTGCTGTTCGTAGGTATTTTGTCCAGACTGGTCAGTGAGTACAACCAGTTCAGCTAATCATTAATGGCCGCAAACAGGAAAGTAGAGGGTCTGTATTTGGCCTTGTCCTAGGTAAATTCACAACTTGTATTGAGGTCACATGGGGAAGGTGGTTCTCTGTATTGAGTAAGCCATTTCCCCACAGTATGAAAGGCTGGATATAGTATAGATATTTTAAAAGTACTTTGAAGATAGAATTGAATGAACTATTAGGTTGGTGCAAAAGCAATTGCAGTTTAAAAGGTAAAAAATAATTGCAAAAAACACAATTACTTGTGCAGCAACCTAATATTTAAAGCTGGATGCAAGAATTGCAAACGAAAAAAATACTACATATTTTTTCCCGTGTTACTAAATCTGGTACACACAATATGTGACTTTGGTGAACAAAGAAATGCTGGGAAGTCATTAATTACAGTAATGAGAGAACAGAGTGGCTAAGAAGGTGTTCACAGGTTGTCCCATTACCAGTTCCTAAAAATAATCATCATGGCTGAAGTTTTTTTTTCACATGGAAAGGTTAATAAATAAAACAAAAGAAATAAGAGCAGGGAAGACTTGAAGTAGAGGTGAGGGAGGAAAAATGGTTAATTTTTTAACACCATATTTTTTAGTGCTGTTGTTTACTATGATCATCAGCCGACCACAACTTCTATCAAATAATGCAAGTCCTTTCTAACACCCTGGATTATTGCCACAGTGTTGTACTGTTTTGCACTGTTGTTCTCTGTCATTCTAGCTTCCATTATAGGATCATAAATTGATTGTAGGAACTGCTAATTCCTCACTGAGGATTTTTTCTTGACCGTGTTGGTGTCCCTGAGGGGTTGCTCTCTTTGAGGGCTTTTCAGCAGAGCAGGAAAGTCTCATCACCAGGGACGATTCTAAAACTCCTCCCAAACAACCACAATGACAACAATAACAAGAAAACCATTTATTAAGAATCAGTCAGACACGGTCTTAGGTAGTGAAAAAGTTAATTTATATATTGGGACCCACAAAATGGAGGCTGTCCCAGTGGCCCAGTCCATGTCACAAACCTAAACTTAGCCAGCCATACCCTGTTTTCAAGTTACCACTTCTAACTTCTAACATTCTGTAAAACTCACTCTTGCCCACTTGGGGGGTAGACAAATTGATTTTCTTTCTACCCTTCTAAAGTCTTCTGGCTGGACTAATAATCAAATCAACATGAGACATATTAACAGGAGAAAAAGACCAAATTTATTATGTATGTATATAAGGGAGTTCCATAATAATATGCAGGCTGGACAAATTGGGCAGTTAAGGCTCATATGCCATCTTGAGCTAAAGAGAGAGGGGTGGGGTTGTAGTGTGGTACTTCAAAGAGCAGGAAGGCAGTTCAACGTGGAGATGGAAAAGCAAATATTCGGTAACTAAATGTTGGGCCATCTATAACAATGGGACACAGAGAAGGCTTTGATCAAACGGGCCCTGCTACCCCCAAACATGGCACCTTGGCATATTGAATATTTTATGCTGAAGTAATTTGAGAAATGGCAGGTGCAGGAAAGACTCAGACTTTCCCCTGAAGCAGGTCATAGGACGCTGATGTCATAGGTGCCCTCCCTATACCCAGAAGAAAGGAACATTCTTACCTCTGTAGATGGAGAAACACTGAGAAGAATCTGAACAAATAGGCCTTGCTATATTTCACCCTGTTTACTACCCTTAGCTCGTGCTCTTTTGTCTTATCACATTTTCCCATGACTTCCCACTCAATCAAAGCTAGCATGAAAACAGAGATTTGCTTCTTCAGGTCTTTATTTCCTTATAAAGGCTCCTGTGTCACAGAAAACTGACATTAAATAAATTTGGAAGCTGTTCTCTTGTTAATCTTTCTTTTGTTATAGGGGCCCCAGCTGAGTAGCCTAGAAGGGTAGAAGGATAAGATATTTTTCCTGCCCTACAATAGCTTACACCCTTTGGAAAATGACTCAAGAGTTCTAATTGTTTGCCATATGCTTGACCACTGGTGTGTCTGCCAAAACAGAGCCTTCCCCAACCCCACCTAGCTCTCCACACACATACGAGGGCTGATCAAACAATATGGTGGATATTTAAATAAAAAAATTTATTACAGTAAAAGACAAGACACATTGTCATTATTCCCCCTTAATATACTCCTCTTCACTTCAAACACACTTATCCCATCATTCTTGCCACTTTCTGAAGCAGTTCTGGAAGTCCTCTTTCCTGAGTGACTTTACTTCATGCTCCATCATGACAACGCTTCATGTCACACATCACTTCTGGTACGGCAATGTCTGTCAAATAAAAACATGATGGTGTGTCCTCATCCACCTTATTCACTGGACACGGCACCGTGTGACTTCTGGCTCTTCCCCAAAGTCCAAATGATTCAGGACATCGAGGCAGCCACAGCAGCACAACTAAAGACACTCACGAAAGAGGACTTCCAGAACTGCTTCAGAAAGTGGCAAGAACGATGGGATAAGTGTGTTTGAAGCGAGGGGGAGTGTTTTGAGGGGGATTAATGGTAATGTGTCCTTTACTGTAATCAATTTTTTTTTAATTTAAACATTTACCGTAGTTTTGATTACGCCTCATAGAATTCATTGCCCAGTTCTACTCAGTCTCCTTATTAAGATGCCATTTTCCCCACTGGGACTGGAAGCTATCCTGACTCTATATTCTATTTCTTGCTTTCCCAAAGGTAGTATTATAATAAATTCAATTAAAGATGTATGTGAGGTTTGGAGAAAGGACACCTGCTTTAGAGTACATTAGCTACTCAAATATAACATAAAACCATTACATTAGAAGATGCTGAATATAGTGATAAGAGGAACTCACTTCACTGTTAGTATATAGCTATATTAACCCTTAATGGGATTCATGGATGCGCTGGTCCCATGATAAATGTATGTACTTTTAAAATGATCCTCTGGTGTAACCTAGTTCTTCCTTAACCTGGGTGGACAATTCCTCCTTTGTCAATATACTTTCTTTTGTGTAAAAAAGCTCTTTGAAATATTCTGTACCAGTTTTAAATAGCATCTTTGTTCTTTCTCTTTTTCATCCTTGGCCTTTCAGAAATAAACTTAGAATGTTTCAAGAGCATTAGAATATTTTTCCCCATGTTGAAATTAGAGCACTGAGATAAAATTGTCACCAAAGGAGGCAGGCTGGCACTAACATATGTTCCAGGATCTGGTCCAGAGGTTTGGAGTTCCAGAAAAGGGAATTGTGTGGTGTTCAGAGTCCATCAGCCTTAAATGTAGCCTATTCGTGTAAAGGCTGATTTATCATGAGAGTTACAACTTATTTGTTTACACTGAGAAATCCGGTTTGTAAGAAGACTAGAATACTTGTATATGGGTATCACATTTTCTCCCTTATAGAAAAGCTATTGTTTTGGGTAAGCCAGAGAAACAGAACAAGAAAGAGGGACACAAACTCACTGACTGATGTCATGTCCCTCTAGATCTCTTGAATATTAACAGCTTCCTGAACAGAACCTGTTAAAGGGTCATTTTTAACAAAAGGCAAAATCATGCATCATACAAATATCAAATGAACACACAAAATATTTTATGTTACTCATTGATTAAATGAAAGTCCTAGAAAGATATTAGAACCAAAGTAGAGTTAATGAACCACTGATTTGTATGGAGTAAAGACATGTGAAAATGAACTTACAAATGGACATAAAACTGGTTTTATTCCCAGGGATGTGGTTTAGGGAGTTGATTGAACTGCCACCAGACAATTTATTTGCACGTCTACAGGCAAGAATTATTTTACATTGCTATTAGTTATCTCTAACTTACAGAGTTGGAAAATAGCTCAAAGCAAATAAATCATTTAACCCAGAAGATGGTGCTCCACACAGAGCATAGTTTTCCCATTGGACATATCCAGTGATCTTGTTGCTTAGTCCAAATTTTTACAAAGTTGTTTACATCTTCTTTTGACCAATAGTCATTATCTTGAAGGTCATTTGTAGGAGTGATCTCTCCTGACCTTGAGACACCTTTCTTCCCTCCCTTCTCCTTCACTGACCAACAACTAGGTTTCCTTAACAATATACCCTAAGAAAGTAACTTTTATTATTTAAAGGAGCCCTCAATTGGTCTTCTGTGCAATTAAAATTAGCACTAAATACACTGATTTCCAAACCTGGTTGATCAGAATCATCTAGTTGAATTTTCAGAAATACAGACACCCAGGCCCACTCTAGATTTCCTGATCCAGGTTCTTGAGGATTGGAGCTTTGGGATGTATATGTTTAACAAAAATTCATGTTAGGAGTCTGTGGATATACTACAAGTTAGAGACAAAGGGGTCTGAAGGAAGAAGTGTCAACGTTGATAGAGAGAAGGGTTGGGGTACAGAACTATTTGAGGTGAACTTGGTCAGACATTGTGACAAATTGAATATTGCAATGGATAATGGGGGAAGAAGAGTTTTCACAAGTTGAGCATGACTACTAGTCATTGAGCAACTTGTTGCATAGTGGTAAGGCCAGTTATCTTCTTTATCATATTTAAATCATTATGACAATCACATTAGTATAGCTTTCCCTCCAAAAACCAATCTCGAATTAATTCCAGTGTTTACCATCACTTTAGAAAGATACATTTTGTGATAGAATGTAATTCTCTATATTACCCATATAGTATGTTATATCAAAAACCAATATGCAAATAAAGGATATATTTGGCAGTTTTAGACTCCATTAAGTTTAATTATATGGGCATTAAAAGTCATAATGCAAAAAAAGGAATCAAAATGTAGTTTGTGTCCTGAAAAGAAATCTTAAATGAAAAGCCCCAACTATTATTGCAGGTTGTATTTGTGATGTTGGGGAGGAGTTTCCTCCACCCTCTTAGAGTCCCTGCTTGGGTCTAAAAATTAAACTGGCAAAAAGATTAACAGGAAAAAAGCATAACCAAATTGATTTAATGTAAGCTTTGCATAATTCGGGAGCCCACATACGGAAATGAAGACCCTAAGAAACTGTTAGACAGGAGTATTGGATAAGGCGCGCAGGGAAGGGCCCTTAGCAAGGCCAGTTTGTTCACATTCTTCCCCTTCTGACTTTAGACAGAGAATGCTCCTTTCCCCTGAATATGGGGAGGGCCCCTTTCACTTGAACGTTTTATGACCTCTTTCAGCGGAGAAGCCGAAGCCGGAGTAGCCGGGAAGGATCGGAGTTCCCTTCCTGCTGCTGTTTTTTTCTCAATGTCCTTCAGCTTTAATATGCCAAGGTGCCAAATCTTGGGGTAGTGTGTCCTGATTCCCATCCGTGATTTATAGTAAGAAATATGTGTTTGGTTTTCATCCTTGTTCCTGGCACTGAGCGCCTACATTTTTGTAATTTCCTGAGATTAGAGCGATAAAGGTGTTTTCGTTTTTTCATAACAGGCCCCTTTGGAGCACACCAGTTTATGTTAATGAGGTGACATTTAGAAAGCCCCAGTTAACCTAAGCATGGGGGCTGGTTGGGGGAGGGGAACCTATCTTGATTAGAGGGTTGGAACTTTCAGCCCCACTCCTCAACCTTCCAGAAGGAGAAGAGAGGCTGGAGGTTGAATGAATCACGAAAAGCCAGTGACTTTATCGGCCATGCCTAGGTAATGAAGCCTCCATAAAAACATAAAAGGACTGGGTTAAGAGAGCTTCCAGGCTGGTGAACAACAAGTGTCCATGTGCCAGGAGGGTGACACTCACCAAACCCCAGAGGGCAGAAGCTCCTGTGCTCCGGACCCTTCCGGACCTATGTCTCTATTCATTTGGCTGTTATTCGTGTCCTTGAATGCCATTTGTAGTAAGCCAGTAATCTGTTACTAATAAAACTGGTTTCCTGTTCTGTGAGCTGCTCCAGCAATTTAATTGAACCTGAGGAGAGTAGTGGAGACCACCAATCAGAAGTACAGGTAGTGACTTGGACTCTGTATTGGTGTTTGAAGTGTGTGTGTGTGAGTGTGTGTAGTTCTGTGGGATTGAGGTCCTAAAGCTTTAGGAGCTGATGCTACCTCCAGATAGATGGTATCAGAATTGAGTTAAATTGTAGGGCACCCAACTGTTGTCACATATCTGGTGTCAGAAATGAAGCAGTATTGTAGCATAGTGAGAGTTCCGGAGACATAGGCGTGTTTTTCATGACAGGATTTCTTTTAACAATTTCCATGAGTGTGGCAGACATGCCTTGTTCCCAAAACTACTTTCTATAAAGGATACAAAAGCCCTTAATTGACATGTCCTCTATCTCATGGGGGGGGAAAAATCACCTCAGCTAACAGTAATCGATGATGCCAAAGACAGCTAGCTCTGTTGGAGGTTCAAGTGTCTCCAATGATTGGACATCACTAAACAAATTCCCAAAACTTTAATCCATTAATGTTGAAAAGGAACAGCATGCACAGAAAGCAGCAGGTGTTAGCTTTTTCAGCAGACTGAGTTGCATCGCAGAAGTAGCGCTGATTATTACAGCACTGGTTATTACAGCATTGGGAGTCATATATCAATACGGAGCTACTTCCTTATAGAGCATGTAGGACTTCCTGTACTTCCCCTCCCCTCCCTTTCCCCCAGCTTTCCTACAGCTCCTGTGGGTGTTGCAAGGGACGCTTTGGATTTTAAAGGCTGAAGGGTAAGGCAAGTTCTTTCTCCCCTGGAGTTGACCAGGTACCAGTTGCTTCCTTCTTCTGGGTGTCAGTGTATTCAGTCTGTCATTGGGAAGGCCACACATTCCTCTGAAAATGATTCCTTTATGTTACTCAGTTCATACTCCAGAATAATTTTATTAAGTAGCATTTAATCAGGCATGAGACTCATCAATTCACTGTTAACTCATCTCTGGCCAAGAAAATGTGATTTCTGCTTATTTAGAGTAATGCACATGCTACCGGGGCTGTTGTCATTTCTCCAGGACAACACTTTTGTCATTGTTTGATTCTGTAAATGTTTCACTCCTTCAAGAGTTCCTGGGAAGTCTGGATGAGTAATAAAACCATCTTCCCATTTAATCACTGTTGTTGGGAATAGAAATCAGTATTCTTTTGTCAGTAGTACATGGTTCCTGTCTGTTGCTTTCCACTCTCTCAGCATCTTAAATTAAAAAAAAAAATAAATGCGTGAATACAAAAGAAAATGGTATTAGCTGTTTTCACTCCAGTATAGAACTTGAATACTGTCTTGATGGGATTGCTATTCAGAAGCAACCTCCTTATGTTCCAAGGCAAGAAGTTCTTTCCTCTCTAACAAGGAGGAAATAATAGTTTTCTTACATCTCAGAATTTTGTCACACTTCCTGAACTCTATGTTTTAATATTTAGTGAATTAATCCAGGAGCATAAGCACTGTGCTTGATAAAACATATCTAAGACACAGACCCCCATCTAACAGAGGCTTAAGAATCTTGTGGAAATATATAAAGTTGGCAGGAAAGAAGCTTTTATACACAGAGTACAATTACTTGAAGCTTTTCTTTGCCATGGAAACATCTGCATCTAATAATAATCATAATGTTATTATTTTAGCCTTCATTTGCCTCTATTTGCCATGGCAATGGGTTGAAAAGATAGCATGGGTATGTAAAAGTCATCTGTGATCTCAAAATGTTTTAACCAAGACTTTATTTTCTCATAGATCTAGTATTTTTCTAAAGCAAAATCAGTAAGGGGAACAAACTAGGTTAAATTTCACTTTCTTTCTCCGATTTGACCTTTCCAGTAATGCCAAGTGACAATTCCTTTGGTTCACACAGACACTCGCTTTGATCCAAAATCCTGAATGTTTCATTCCTTAAATCTCCAGTTTCATTTATGTTTAAGAGACTCACTTGTATGAATGCAGCTGATTATTTTCAAGTATGATAGATTAAACATGCTGAATGGCCATACTTATTTGGATTACACTGGAAGATTCTCTTAATTATGCCCATTTCAGCCCCCACTTCCCCAGCCATCAGCAAGTAAGTGGCTTAGGTGTGAGTTTTACTCACTTATCTGGGTTTCTTTTATGCTTTTCAGGACAAGAGGTAACAACAATTGAAAAAGAATGATATTGCCATCCAGGAGTTTGAACTGTGCAGAGACCTTAGATGTAAAATATATCATAACCATGTTGGAGCTTCTTCACATTTCGTTGTCTTCCGGAGTTGGAGGCACTGCCGCCCCCATCTCGAAATACTGAAAACGTGCAAAGTAATGAACTGTTTTGCATGGACAGCGCTGTTATCTGATGGTGTGTTGTGAGACCCTGCCAGATGCGTTGTTGTTAAGTTTAGCTTCAGAGTCACAATTTACTGCTTCAGTTAGAACTGTGCCACCCGAGTCCCTAAATGATTTATTTTCACAATGCATTCATCACAATAAGCTTTGGAATTTGTGGATTTCCGATGTCTTGAGCTTTTACCACATGACCTAATCATTTGCACTTTTCCCGTGAGCACCTGGTCTTGCAGACTCAGGAATGGATGCGAAGCCCAGCAGCTTCCTTGAGGTTGGTTAGACCAGGACTGACAGGAGCCTGGGCTGCACTGAGAAGTGGATGATTCCTTGGCAGTCATGGTGGTTTCTTGACGGAAGTTGACCAGCGACAGCTGGAGTAGGTTTTTTCATTGCAGATGCTACTGTCACTGTCCTCTTGGTTTTCTTGAGAAGGAGAAATGGAAGATTGGCAGGAATCTTTATGGAGGGAGTGGCCAACATCTAGACTTCTGTCTGACCACATAGGTCCACCAATTCTTTCCATTTCATCTTCTCTTGCACTCCCTTTTCCTGGGACCTTCCCCTCCCTTACTTCCTCCCTCCCTCCCCCATTGTTTTAGCCTTGGGTCTAGTTCATGATCAAAGCTACTGTTTTACCCAGGGCAGTATGCTAATATTTGCAAAAGCTCTGTGAGTAGGTGCTAGTATTTTCTCCTCCCCCCCCCCTTTTTCCCCAAGGGAAGGCCACTGAGGCACAGAGAGGTTAAGTAACTTATCCAAAGTTACACATGGGTAATGGGTAGCAGAGGAGATTCAAATCCAGGCAACCTGGCTCCAGCACTTGTGTTCTTAACTTGTTGGTTGAGCATACTGCCATTCAGCCTGCTACGTGTCATTCCTCATCCTTCCCAGGTATGGTAGGCAACAAAACTATTTCTGCCACTTGCAACCATGTGAAGCCTGACAAAGAGACCAACCAAAATCCTGTTTGCTTTATTTCAAAACTCTTTCTTATTGTAGGATCAGAGAACATAAGGAGCCAGGGGCAGGGGGCGGGGTGGAGTTACCTTCTAATATTTAGGCTGAGCAAAGTTTTAGACTTCTTTCCTATCTATATGTATTTATTCCAATCCACATGTTCTTTCAACTGATGGATGCTATGTTTATAAACATAAATGAGAGTTTCTTGGAGGTGTTAGTAGCTATTGTTTAGTGGTCATAGGGAGGTATTTTTAAAAGGTGATGATCCCGAGGGAAACAAGACAACCATGAGTTTGTTGGCAGGAAGGAGAAAGGTGCCTTTTGGGGGGTAGGAAGCTCATCTGTTATTCCATGAAGACATTTAGGATTGTCAAAATGTTTTCCCTGAAAGTTTTGGTGATTACCTAAATCTCCTGCTAGTTTTGAACTCACTGAGCTTTGATCAGAATGCCTATCATTTATCTCATACCGCAATAATTGAAGCAGAGAAATATATTCCCAAGCAAGAATTGCAAAGAGGTTGGATCACAATTTGGGGCAGTCAGTGGCCTTGGGGTTGTAAAAAGAAACTTATAACAGGATGATGGGGTGGGAAGACAGTGTACAAAACCATTTTGGGCAAGTCTTTTATCAAAGCAAAGCTTACAAGGGTCATGAATAGGTGTGAAAGCAGTAAACTTTGTCCTGAACAATCTGGATGATTGGCTCTCATCTCCAGCTCTATTGTGTCAGTGGAGTATTAACAGAAAACAGAGGCATTTTTCATCAACATTTTCTCTGTGCAGCAGGACTGCTAAGAAGGACCCCCTTCTCAGCTGTCTCAGTATGCCAGAGTGCCTTGCAAGTCTTCTTGGGTGCGAGGCACCTCCAGCACAGCCCCTACTGCGTTTTCTGGAACCAGCCAAGTTGCTCAGCTTGGTCCTCAACATTGTTGGGTTCATCTGTGAAGGAGCATGCCCCCAAGAACCTTCCTGATGAGGCAGTGCCATCTGAAGTGCGAAAGCAGCAGAGGATTTCCATGGGTTTAGGCCTTAGACCTGAAGATGGGAGCCTTTCCTCAATGACTTGGGTAATGGAATGAAAAAATCCAGGGTATTAAGATTCCAAATGGGCTTAAAACAATTGTAAGGGTTTGTCCTGCAGCTTGGAAATCAGGTCCACGTCTAAAGTTGCATAGATAAATGGCAGTGATTGTCAGGATCAAACAGAAGCCCAAGGCCATCTACGTACAAACCCACTAATGAATTTGTGTGAAATGCTATGGTCTGTGAAAGGCTGGCTGAGTTTGGCATTGGGGAGATACAGAAAGCCTGGGATCTATATTATTCAATAAAATAGCATTGTCTTTGTTATTTAATAGTATGTAACAAGCATGTCAATTCAGTCTTACATCTCTCAAGTTAATTAGCTTAGTGGACTAGAAAGGTTGCTTTCACCATCCCCCATGTCCCCTAAATCCTGCCTCTCTCTACTCCCACCTCCCCTCATCGGAGTATCCAAAATACAGCTAGTGTTGTTATTGAGTTAGAGTAATACACTGTTACTAGTCCCTTCCTTCTGCAGCCTCAGATACAGTAGCTGTGGTATTTTGGGGTTTCTAGGATACTGTAGCAAAACCAGAGACAGATACAGGTTGCTATGTTTTGGGAAATGTTACTAATTTTGTGATGCCTGTTGGCACCAAGAGAGTAGGCAGTTTGGTTCTCCTGCCCAAATCGAAGAGAGATGCTTTTCCAAAGGTGTATATTATTAACATTCATCTCTCTTGTCACCATAACAACCTTCATCCCATGATAAGCAGATAAAGAGGAAAGCTATCCTCTTTAGCCTCTTTTGATAACACTGTGGTGTTTTTGCTTCTCTTCCTGGGGGCCATCTGGTGACCTTCTTGCAGGCCCTTTGTACCTTATAATAGATGATCATAGCCATTAGATTTGGGTTCCCAGATGGAGTCTGATGCTGCTGCCACATTGTTTGCAGGCTTTTTGATTACTCTTGTCTCCATTGTCCAATGTCCACACACCATGGTTGGGGTACATGCCTAATCACTAGAAAACACGGGAGAGGGGCTTGGTCCCAGCGCTACCAACTATGTGCCAATCACAAAAAATTAACTAATAATGCTCTAAGCAAATGAGCTGCAGGATGTTGCTTGCTCTTCCTAGATACGAGCTATATAAGAACCACCAGGGGAACGGAAAGAGTAGGTGTTTAAGCCAAGTCAGGAGGAAAATTTCAGCTGACTGCAAATCTCTGCCACTTTGGCTGGGTGAAATGATTTTTCCCGGAAGGTTTCAGTGATTGCCTAAAGCACTTGCTAGTTTTGCTAATGTAGTTTGACCTCACCAGGGCTCTCATCACAAACGCCTGTCATTTATCTCATACTACACACACAGCTGAGGCAGAGAATTTATTCCCACCCAAGAATCTCATAGAAGTTGGATAATCACTCTTTGGTTCAATCCAATTCCATTTGATTGTTTCCTGGTTTAAGCCTCCCCTACAAACAAATACAGTATTGATCTGCGGGTCAGTACGCGTAATTGGCAATTGTTCTTTCCCTCTTCCAGATCACTTGTGTGTCTCACATGGTTTACAATGGCTGAATTTATCAGGGATTTTTCCACTGGGCTTCCTAGATTTCTGCAGGTCATGATCTGATCCCCAGGGTTTATATGCTGCCTTTCTGGAATCTGTGAGTCATTAAATGTGTCTTAGCCATGGGCTGGCTTGCCATTCTTAGTCCAAAATCGGAATCTGAGTTACCGCCTTACGTGCACCGGATTTTGTTAGGGCCAGGGAGACGTGTTTCCTTTCGTTCACAGCAAGGCTTTTTGAGTACAACATTCCGTGTAACTCATTATGGATGGCCTTCCCATTTCCCATATTTGATTATGTGGTTATTATTCATAGAACATGATTCAGGAATTATTACAATTGTATTACTTATATGGAAATATAGATATAATATTTAACTGTGTAAATATCACTATACAGCATGAGCTGGTCAATGGCAGAATCTAGATCTCATTCATCATTTATACCCTAGCCCCTTGAAGAGTACCAGCTCATGGTTGGAATTCACTAAATGTTTTCATTTTAATGAATAAATAAGTGAATGAATAAAAGAATGAATGACTTTGCGCTATTAGATTTTCCCCGTTAGTATGTGTCGAGTAACTTAAAGAACGTTTCTATTGTCTTCTCAACCATCATTCCATCCTCCCCCATGGGAAATAGCTGTAATGCGTTTGGTGCAGGTATTGCACCTACCTTCCCCACCCAGACCCCCATCTCTAGGGATAATTCCTGACTCGTCTAGGCCTATTGCCCCGGCATTAGATACCAAAAAGGGCACACTCTTTTAGGTACCATTAAGAGAAAAATGAGGAAAAACCCTGACATAATATGTTGTACTTCAGAGATGTTACAGTATGAAAAATATGTATCTTACAATGGATGCAATATGGTGAATTGGTTCAATCAGTGAAGCTCAGGCCTTCTGTTTGATAATTTGGGAAAGAGATGCCCCTCTTCTCAAGTGCAAATGAGAGAGCCAGTAGCCCTGAGAGTCCCTGGCCATCAACATCCTACAACTCTGCTGGGTAAGATGGCTGCTCCCAGATGTGGCCAACAGTTGCGATGGCAGTGTGGATTGCCAAAAGTAAACTGGGTTCTTGACACAGTCCTGTCTCGGGAGTTCTTCAGTTATGTGGATTAATACATTCCCTTTATCATTTAAGGCAGTTCCAGTTTTACTTTTTAAATTTGGGACCTAAAGCATCCTAAGTCAAGTGTGACTTTTAATGAAGGATACTGGGCTCAGAGAGGACACACTGCCCAGAAATTAGAATTGTAGGGAAAGAAATGATAACCACGGTACAGTGTACAATGCCACTGAAAGAACAACACGTAAGTGGCGTACAATAGCCATTCGATGTGCTCATTTTAGCTAGATTCTTAGATCATAACTAGTTTCTGCTCTCGAGTTCACATGGAGTACTTTTCTTTAGAATTCCAGAGGAGTCTTCCAGGGAAAGTTTGGAAGAAAATCAATTGGAATTGTCCAGTTTGGAAAAATAATAACACAAGTATTAACAGAGAGGCAGGATAGTGTAGTGGCTGAAAGCTTAGGGCTAGAGTCGGATGCCTGCATTCAAATCCTGACTCTATTGCTCTCTCCTAAGACCTCAGACACATTGCTTACCTCCCTCTCTTCTTTCCTCATCTGCCAAGTGAGTCTAATAGAGTACCTGCCCTTTGCATTGTTAAGAGAGTTAAATGAGATTGATTCATGTAAACCATAATAACAAATGCCTTACAAATGTTATTCGTGTCAGAAAAATTTTGAAATCATTTTCAATTGCATACCATATGTAGAAGAGATAGTAATCAGGTAGCCTTAGCCTTGTGAGTATGTAAGACTAAATCAGTTTATATTAAAGCTCAAAGATTGAGGGTGGTAAAAAAGGGAAAACTTTCAGCCAGTAAAAGCTGTCAGACCTCCAGATAGATTAACAGACAAGTGAGGTTCTTATCTGTCTAGATTCAGTGAAGTCCTCTCTCCAGTTCGTCCAAGGCAGTAGCCTGAAGCCGAAGGCTTGACTTTGCCTCCCCCTCTCATGGGGGTCTTTTATTCTTCCAGCCCAGAATTCAGAAACTTTAATTTTGCCTGGTTGTGCAGTAACCTCCACTTCAATGCCTCTTCCTCATTCACACTTTCTCTGTCCTTTCTCCTCCCTTTGTGGAAAAAAACAAGTTCTGTGTCTATTAATTCAGGCTCCCATCCATCATGATGAATGAGGAAATCATTGTTATGTTTCGAAACATTTGATTTTGCTTAAACCTATTATAAAGTGTGATGTTTCAGAGAGAAGAGCTATGGTTTGAACCGGAGACTAGGGCTGTCTAATTTTGTGTGTACTGCTTAAGAAGAAGCCCAGGTATAAATTCATCTCCAGGTATTGGTAGAGCTAGGGCTTTGCTGTTCAAAATGTGGGACTTGAAGTAGCCAGGGAATCACCTGGGAGCCTGTTCGAAACACATGCCTCCCTCCACATAGATGCAGAACCAGAATCTGCATTTTAATAGGTACCTTGAATGACTGAGAAAGTTGGAGAAAGCTGAAGACCTGACTGTAAAGCTCATCATCTGATTGGAAGAGGCCTTTGTGTGATTTTATGCTGTGTTCATTCTTTGTTTTCTCTGTCTTTTGTATTTTTTTCACTAAGAGCAAAAGCTAACCATTTATTAAGAAAGCAACTAAAACGATAGCGAGCCCCCAATGAAAAGGAATGCTCCGGAACCCTAGGAAATAGGCAGTAAAAAAGTGTCTTCTGCCAAAGAAGTCTCAAAGGCTCTAAGAATGGCAATGAACGGATTCTAGTCAAGGCTTGAGGAGAATCGAGATTCAATCCAGCAGCGATTGGCAATGATTGAAGGTTCCTGTGCCTGGACATGAAGGGGAGCTAACAGACCCTGGACATAGCTCAAAGGGAGGGCACGTCAAAGAGGCAGGTCTCAGGAGAGACTGGGAGCTGGGAGTCAGGCTGCACTAGAGACTCTGGAGTGAGTGGAACTCTGGTCAGCTTGGAGTTGAAGAATTTGTGCAGAGAAAAGGTCAAAGTCAAGAGACAGACATACACAACTAGCTTAGGAAAGAGGAAGGAAAAAGGTTAAAGTCCAAATCAGTCATCAGAACCCAGGAGATCCCCGAAGGTTGAAGAGGTAGGAAGAAAGTAAAGCAGGACATCTGGGCTGTCAGGACATTGAACTTGCTCATTGTTTGCCAGGAGTCTAAGGTTATTATTAAATGGGAGCTCCTGGCTAGAATGAGGTAAGAGTTACAGACAGACTGCTACTGACCGGAAGCTGTCCATCCAGGCCGACCTCTGTGGTGTGGGTGGCAGAGGGTTAAGGCTGGGCCAGAAAGATGAGGTCCCCAAGGTCAGAGGAGCTGCATGAGAAAGGTTAAAGGAGTAGCCCTGGTTTTCCCTCTGTGCCAGGCCCTGGAGCAGAGGGTTCCTGAAGGATTGTTGGTGTGCAGGAAAACAGCCGGAGGTCAGCTCAGGTGGAAAGGTGAGAGGAGTCCAGCAAACAAGGCTATTGGCCTGGGATGCCAAAATTTCCCTGTTGGATCTCTCTGCTCATTCCCAGAGCCTGATGATGGGTGGGGATGACCCCCGAGTATAAATCACATCTCAGAGAAGGGCAGAGGCTTACAGAGAACAAAAGCGAGATACTGCAGATCAGTGAAGCCTGTACCTCGGGGCTAGTATTTTCATTCGTTTAAGTCTTAATCCAAAGACAATGAGACCAGTTTAAGTATAGGACAAAACATGCTGTCAACAAAATTTGCAGGCACTGCCGTCAGACACATGGAGGCTTGGAGAAATTATCTTTGAGCTTTAGGAAACAATTCCATAACATGGAGAAAACATGACCTTCGCAGGATTGTTGGAAAGGTTTCAAACGTGTAGAATATCTGAGCTCAGAAACACCTAGCACATAGCAGGGGCCGGTTGATAAGCAACTGAATAATTATGGGGAGAAGAAAGCATTCCTATTTGCTGCCTGAGCCTTCTACCTACTATTGCCTCATATGGACCCTTCATTCTCGTTTTTGCATTTTGGGGTACTGATTGTGTTTGGCATTTACTGCATGAAGAAGATGATAATTCCATTTCTGGTGGGTAATGGATGAGAACAAGGGTAATTCTTGGTTCAAAATACACTCGATAAAGGCAAAGTTGAACTCTACCTAGAAGCTGCGCACAGCTCAGCCCTGGGAACTCCTCTCATTTCTGCCCGCTTCCCTCCTGGTGGCCAGAGAGCCTCAAGGAAAAGAACAGCTACTGAAGTGCTATTACGGTAGTCCTGGAAGTTCATGTCTGTAAAGAGAGGGTCAACAGCTCAGCTTCAATCAAAGAGGTACTATTTATTTGGAGAATTATGTGTATGACCAGCTGCTAAGCTGCTATTGAAGTTAGTGGGTGAGTATAGGTCAGTACCCTATCCTTTCCAGAGGAGCTATTTTGCATTTTAACAAGGATTGCCAGAGAAAAATGCTACCATTCAAAGCAGTGACTCTTACCCTGGGAATTTTTGAGGCTGTGGCAGATCCATCCGTGGGAGAGCAGTGTGGGGACAGGGAGACTAGGATCGTTTTATTCTGTGCCCTCCTGAACGGTCCCTCTCTGTGTGAGCCTCTCCTCTGCCAAGTTAATCCTAAACTTCCCGGATATTGAGGTGGGGGTAGATTCTTCTCAAGCTGTTTGCTGGTCTGAGGGTTTAGCCTCTGCAACAGAGATATCTGAATAATCTGTAGCTTATTACACACAAAACTAAAGATAAACTCTCCATGAAAAAATAAGGAACAAAAAAAGGGCCTATTGGACTTTTGATAGTGAATATCATAGAAGATAAAAGTATTTCCTGTAAAATCTTTTTTTTTCTTTAAAAAAATCATACAGCTTTGATGTTTTGGTGCTGTCTTCCTTTAAAAAAAACAAACAAAACAAAACAAAACAAAAAAACCCCCAAAAAACCGAAAAACCCAGCACTTGAAAACATAACACTCTTGACTACCATCCATTTTCAGGTAAGCTGTGGCCTTGATCAATACATCAATTTTTATTTAAATGGGGAGAGAAACCTACTTTTCTGGCAAGGGCATCAATAAGGTTGACCCTTTGAATGTGTTCATTACAATTGTCAAAGGAATGGGAAGCTATAACTTTAAAAATGAGATCAGTTGATCAATTGTAATGTGATTCCTCAGGTCACACACTTCTGTTTTGTATCAAACAAGCCCATCACTATTCAACTGGTTGCCTTATGAGAATTCGTGCCAAGCAAATTACCAACGACTAGCCAATTTAAGAGATTAAACTTGTTCCAAAAGAGCCCCTGAATGGCTGTGATTCAGTGGTCTTCATTAGACCCAGTTCTTCCCTCCTTATTTACCATGACTCATCAGCTTTGATGGGACCAATTATGGGATTATTTGCACTTTATTTTGTCCTTTCTTTTAAATTGTATCAGCTTTTTATTTTAATTTTCCGTTGCACAGGATCATATTGATTGCAGAACAGCTTTCTTCTTGTAAAAAAACAAACAAAGCATGCATTCTGGTTCATGGACTCAGTGGCAAACTGTACTTTACTAAGCAAATAGTGTTTTTCTCGTGTATAATGAGTAAAATATGTTAAGAAGGCATTTAGGTCGATACATTTGGCTGCTTCTTATGGAAAAGTAGCTGAAACAGTGGAAAACAAATTCTGAGCAAGTGGCCACATTTATGTAAATTTGCTTTTTAGAATCATTCCATTCCAGTATGGCCCTGGGTCTCCAACATGGGCTCTGTGTACAGAGTGGAAGCAAGGACATGTGTGAGCCCACGTGTTTTTATTCTCTGGTGTGCTGATGGGTATTCAGAACCATCTGATGTCACCTGGGCTTCCTCCTGGAAAACCTCTTCAACGCTGATGTCCTCCCTTTTGATTCAAAAGGCTACTGTTGGCTACTGTTTTCAAAAGGGTAGAGTATGTTAAATGGTGTGAAGTGGAGATGTAAGGAGAGAACTACCGTGTTTCCTGAAAATGAGACCTAGCCAGACCATCAGCTCTAAAGCGTCTTTTGGAGCCAAAATTAATATAAGACCCGGTCTTATTTACTATAAGACCCGGTCTTATGTAATATATTAATATAATATAATATAATATAATATAATATAATATAATATAATACAATATAATATAATATAATATAATACAATACAATATAATACAGTATAATATGATATAATATAATATATAATATAATACCCAGTCTTATTTTACTATAGTATATTATATGGTATATATAGTATTATATATATATACATATATATATTATATAGTAAAATAAGACTGGGTATTATGTAATATAATATGATATAATATAATATAATGAATATTATACCAGGTCTTATATTAATTTTTGCTCCAAAGGATGCATTAGAGCTGATGGTCCAGCTAGGTCTTATTTTCAGGGAAACACGGTATGTCCAAGAATATGGCAATATACCTACTTTTTAGCAAGATTGTGATATCTAGGACATTTTGTCTATTAAATAAAAACAAAATACATTGGGAATTGAAAACTGATTCAAAGAATATATGCTACCCATCTTAAGAGGGGAAAGAAAAGAAATCCTTGTGGTAATTACTGCAGGAGAATTCGAAACTGAATCACTCACTGAAGTCATGAAATGGTTATTATGAGTGCTGGAATCTTAATGAGTAGAGTGTCTGTAGAGAGGAAATCATGCCCCACACGTATAACAATTTATTTTGAAGCAATTAGAAAATGAGACATAAGAAAAGACCATCTTTAAGATTTTTTTATTTTTCCAGCTTTGTTGAGGTAAAGCACTAAAATTGTACATATATAAGGTATACAACCTAATGGTTTAATATACGTATGCATTGTGAAATGATTACCACAACCAAGCGAATTCATATATCCATCAGTTCACATGTTACCATTTTGTGTGTGAATAATGAGAACGTTTAAGATCTATTTTGTTAGCAAATTTCAAGTATATAGTACAGTATTGTTAACTATAGTCAGCATGCTGTACGTTCGATCTCCAGAACTTACTCATCTGGCCTCACTGAAACATTACACCCATTGACCAACATCTCCCATTGCCCTCCCCCCATGGCCCCTGGTTATTATCATTCTATTCTCTGTTTGAGTTCAACCTTTTTAGATACCACTTGTAAGTGAGATCATGCAGTATTTGTCTTTCTGTCTGGCTTATTTCACATGATGTCTTCCAGATACATCTATGTTGTCACCAGTGGCAGGATTTCCTTTTTAAAGGCTGAATAATATTCGTGTTTGTGTGTGTGTGTGTGTGTATCTCACATTTTCTTTATCCAGTCATCTGTCGACAAGCACTTAGGTTCTTGTGATGTCTTGGCATCTTAAAGATCTTAATTCACATTAGGGTCAGAACTTTTCTTGAAACTTGATATATACAGAACTGCAATGTTCCCTGTCTTCTCCACTCTCTTTACCATCGCCTCCTAAAATAAGTCACCCTAGAATAGTACCATATTGTTATTCTCACAGTACCTTATTCTTTGTAACACTAAGCAGTTTTGTAATTATTACTATCTTCAAAAATTAATTATGGTGAAAAAGATGTCTGACAATTAAGTTTGTGAACTTGTTGCAATGCTGTTGCTAACCTTTTTTGATATCAGAGGGATTATTCATTATGAAAACTTGTACCAACTGGACAGACAGTTAAACAAGTTTACTATTTGAAGTGCTGAAAAGCCTGCGTGAAAAAGACGACCTGAACTTTTCACCAACGATCCATGACTCTTGCATCACGACACTGCACCAGCTCACACGGCACTGTCCGTGAGTTTGTAGCCAGTAAATAAATATCTGTATTGGAACACCCTCCCTACTCACCTGATCTGGCCCCCAATGACTTCCTTCTTTACCCTAACGCAAAGGAAATATTGAAAGGAAGACATTTGGATGACATTCAGTACATCAAGGGTAATATGACGACAGCTCTGATGGCCATTCCAGAAAAAGAGTTCCAAAATTGCTTTGAAGGGTGGACTAGGCGCTGGCATCAGTGCATAGCTTCCCAAGGGGAGTACTTCGAAGGTGACTGTAGTGATATTCAGCAGTGAGGTAGGTAGCACTTTTTCTAGGATGAGTTCGCTAACTTAATTGTCCGACCTCATGTGGTGGACTCATTTGGGGTCACCTTAGAGTCTGTCTGCCACAGAGTCTAATCTTTAACAGCATTTCAAAGTGAGGTCCAGTGTTTCAGGCATAAACACTTCCAAGTTATGATGCCATAAACTAATTATCATTTAAAGCAAGGAGCCAGCCTTTGTAGCCTGTAAAGATCCCATGCCTTTCCATCTATTTTACCTTCACTTTGGAAACAAAGTTTCCTTTACAAACAAAGTTTACTTTACAAACAAAGTTTACTTTACAAAAGTAAAGATGCCTCACTAAAAGCCCAGGAAGCAGAATTTCTAACTTTGTACCTCTATTTTAACAATAGACAGGGACTTAAGTTTAGACACTAATTGTAGTTGAGTACTTGTAAAGCCAAGCTTAAGGATAGTGATTGCTTCTAAAGTCCCACCCTTCGCACATCCTCTTGAATATGAAATGTTTCTTCTGTGCTTGGAACAATAGGAAAAAATATTTCCTTTAAATTTGCCATTTGCCTTATAGTCCCCTGAAAACATTTAGAACTTTTTTCCTCTAGACAGAATAGGAGGCAATGCTACCTTTGAAATGGATGAACTGTGCATTTCAGTTGAGATGCGTTATAAGAACTCAGAAGAGTTTTGGTTTTAGGTTTGTTTGCCGTAATTGCAGAGTGGCAATTGAAATCTTATTGAAGTTTTATTGCAAGTGCACTCACATGCAGACGACAGGGAACGATTGAATTTTTATATCTAGACTACTATCCAATGATTTAGAAGATAGATCTGCTCTAATTTTATTCAGTGTGTTTTTTCTGAGTGCTAGAATAGGCTTTTGTTTGCATGCAGGCACCTAATTAAGAGAGAAAAAAAACCCTCCCTTGTTAAAATCAGCTGGGAATAATCAGAATGATCATTCCACGGCTCATAAATATTACATGAGCAATATGGGTGCACCAGTGATTTTCGTTTTCCAGTTTCACTTAAAACTTTTTGTTCTAAAAGTCTCCAAGCCCAGGAGAAGATTGGTGCTTTAAATTCTTAATCACAAGAAGAGCTAGCAGGATTTCTATTTTCAGCAATTTGGTTTATTGATACATTTGCAAGAATTATTACGAAAACCAACATGTTATTGTTGTGGCCATGTGTGTGTCGTCTCCCAGGATAGGAATCTAGTGTGGCTTACCCAGCATCTCAAGGGTGAGATGCCTGCATTTCCTGGGCTATCTCACCACCACCTGTGTTTTGCACCTTAATATTTTGACTGCCCTTTTTGTTGTTTGAATTCCACTGCCTTTAGAGAACTCGGAGCAATGAGATAGGATTACATAAATCTTCAAAAAAATTTGTGAGATCATAGCTCTCATTCAAAACATGTAACTGAAATTCCAGGAAGGAGACACAAAGAGAAAAATAAATAGATGGTGAAGAGATTTACTTAAAGGGGGGAAGAAAATTCAAGTCCCACCGGATTTTTTCTTTATTGCCCACTGTTTGCCCCAACTCTCTAGTATGGTGGTTTCCTTGTGCCCTGGAAGACCTCTCCGCGTTATTACCCCTCAGGAAGATGTCTCCTCTTGATGGAAGACTGCAGGGGGTAGAGATGGTGACTGAGCGTGAGAAGAGCCTTTTAAATACATAACCAACAGATACTGTGTTCCAACATAATCAATGATTTATGACTTTGATACTGTGTTTCCCCGAAAATAAGACCTAGCTAGACCATCAGCTCTAATGCATCTTTTGGAGCAAAAATTAATATAAGACCCAGCATTATATTATATTATATTATACCAGATCCTATATTAAAATAAGACAGGGTCTTATATTAATTTTTGCTCCAAAGCACGCATTAGATCTGACGGTCTGGCTAGGTCTTTTTTTGGGGGAAACATGGTAGTCCTTGATTTTGCAAATGTTACAATTCATCCATTTAAAAATAGGATTTTGTTCCAAGTATAATTTCTTGGTCTACCAAAAATGTTTTAACTATAAAGAATAAAGATACTTCTTTGTCTTCTCCTTCCAAAAAATCAGATTTTTCAAGTAACAGTCACATGGGGTACCTGCAGTGGATAGAGTCCTATACTAAGCGTCACAGTCATTAAGCAAATGGAGAAGATGTGGGTATTATCCCTTTTCCGTAGCGTGTAACCAAATTAAGGGCTGTGAGTGGGAGTTCTTATTATGTGTCTAGACCGGGATTTCTCAGCCTTAGCACTAAGGACTTTGGGGGCTGGATAATTGTTTGTGGTGGGTGTTGTCCTGTGCATGTAGGACAGTTAACATTGTCTCTGGTCTCCACCCACTAGATGTTAGTCACATTCCTCCCTGTCCAGCTGTGACAAGCAAAAATGTTGCAGAACATTGAAAAATGCCCCCTGGGGGCCACATAGTTTGAGAGCCACGGGTCTCAAGAAACTATAGAGACATGGGCATAGGAAAAAAAATTAAAAATAAACATTCATTTTAAAGTCAATATATTCTGTATATGTTCTATAGATTATTATGTCTGACTTGACTAGGGACACGCGTTGTACAAGTCAGGGATCTAATCACATTTTTGTAAAACAAGGCTCTGCCTCTTCACGTTCTTAATTTTAATTTGAATAGTTTTTGTGATGCAGTAAATTCAAAGGCTACAGTGAGTATAAAGGAATATAGTCAGTTGTTTGCCCTTTAATACATTTTCAAGTAGATGTATGTAAATGTGACAATGTATTGAGTCCTTGATTGAGAATATTCATCTGTAAATTTTTCTTCAGTGAAGCAAGAACAAAAGCTCTTGACTGGAGTCCAATTCTGCTAATTATTTTGTGATGAACAGGTTTCTTGTTTGGTTCTATTTTCCAAAAAGTGATTTATATACTAATAGCAACTGTACAAGAATAAAAAATAAAATCCGAAGTGATGCATTTAAGATTACTGGTATTTGTAAGTAGGACCTGTCTTTGCATAGACCAGCAGTTCTCAACTGGGCAATTCCTCCCACCCTCCAGGACATTTGGCATTGTCTGGGGATATTTTGACTTTCACAGCTGAATGAAGGGATGCTATTGG
Organism: Rhinolophus hipposideros; assembly: GCF_964194185.1. Lineage (NCBI taxonomy): Eukaryota > Metazoa > Chordata > Mammalia > Chiroptera > Rhinolophidae > Rhinolophus > Rhinolophus hipposideros. Next base: position 120,616,748 of record NC_138046.1, on the reverse strand, counting down.
CATCTAGTAAGGAGAGGCCAGGAGTGCTGCCCAAATACCCTACAATGAAAAGGACAGATATCCATGGAAAAGAATTCCCCAGCCCCAAACTTCAGTAGTTCCAAGTTAGAGAAAGCCTAGTATGGCCATAATGAGAAAGGAGACCTTTATTACATAGGGTGACTTGAGCATTAGAGGAAAATTATTTTATACCCCCAAATACCTCTCCTATAGGCCTACGGGATTTCATTCCTTTGAGTCTAGCATAGACTTCTCATTCTCTTCTTTTCCAACGCAGATAGTCCTCAGAGAGATAAGATACTGAGTTACTAAAATATAATCAGAACCCTCCAGATGGTTTGTTCTTGCAGTAAGAAGATTGCAGGATAGAGCAAGTAACACAACTTTGTTTGGGGTGTGCATTTGGGAATGGGAGAAGTCTTTGCAATGAGAGAGAAAGTGCAGGAAGGGGCTATGGAGTCTATAAGGTTGAACTCCATTATTGCTTCATTTTCTTGTGATTGATTGTTTTCAGCAGCATTCTTAGATTTATGAACACATAAAATGGCAAACTGTGTTGAGGGCTGTGTGTGCGTTTGTGTGCAGGAGTTGTATTTTAGATTAAATCTAAAAGGTGATTCCTGTAAAATGAGATTTCTATGCTTGCTGGTTCTCCAGATAATGGGTGATAAGGGTCCATTCACCCCAATAAATCAAGCACCCCAAAGTTTACATTTAGCTCATGAACTTCTAGAAGACATCAATTCTGTTGGAAGCTCTATGCTCAGTCCTTCGTTTCAGCTCTGTTTCTGTGTTCTCTCTTTTCATTTTTGCATATTTAATGCCATATGTCTGCTCTTAAGTAGGCGCAGAATCATTTGAAATACTGCTATCACTTTTAAAAAGTTCTTTTTCCCCAGTCTCTTTCCACTTAAGATTCTAAAATACTTGCAACAGCTCTCTCTTTTTTTCTCCCAGAACAGATTGAATATGTGGTCTTTGGACCTTTTTTTCCCTCTCCAGATTATGCATTTTGTCTGTGTACTGTAATGTTTCTCATTGCTAAATTGTAGTTCTTACCAATGAAAGTTGGGTTTAAGAGTTGAGCAGAAACTTTCAAAAGTGATTTGAAGATCAAAGAGGATTACCAAGAATGTCACACTACAGCGTGATACTTTGAGGTACAGCATTTCCTGACATCTCTGTCTTCACAGTAGCATACTGTAGCAGTTGCTATTTTTTTTTTTAATTTTTTAGTCACAGTTCAGCCTGGAAGTGGTCCCAGAGAAATTTAATTTTGTCTTCTCAATCTTTCCCACTTTTGCTTGGGTCGTGCTATCTTTATTTTCTTAGGATTCCCATTTTAGTTGCCAGTGAAGTATAAATAGAGTTGAATCTTCCATATTTCAGACTTCTTTGCCCCACCAGCAAGCACAGGGAAAGACTCTACTTTCCTTGAAAAAGACTCTTTAAAATCGAAAGATTGAGAATTGAAGATAAGGAATTTATTGATGCTCTTTCACCAGTCATATTTTTAAACATGTAGTTATTTAAAGTATTAAGAAAAATTTATTTAAATGGTTAAAGTCTCACTGTGTCTGTCACCATAATTATTAATATAGTCATCTCTCTCGGTCATTCGAAAGCTTTTACCCAATAGGGTTATCAACTCCTCTTCTCATTTGGCACCTGTCATACCTGGGGACCGACCTGGACTTGGATGAGAAGTGTGGAAAAATCATTCACTTACGTGGTTAAACATCCACTCCCATAATTAGTACCAAATCACATTTGAAGTAGCCAACACTCCAACTCTGATTATGATATGGTTGAAATGTTAGAGATTGGAAGTGGTCTTCAGTTAAATTTCACTTTTCATAAATGCATCAAAGCTATTTTTCAGAATCTTTTGGCAGTGTTACTTTAAAATTCTGTTATTGGGTTCTGTTTCATAATCAACAATAGGACTTTAAATTTTTCTGAAAATGTGCCCTATAAAGATTCAGTTATTTAGATAGGCTCTCCATTTTTATAAATAAATAAATGAATAAATAAATAAATAAATAGAAAAAGAGCAGACAGTGTACCTAGAAAATGTAATTCCATTAGTTAGTGCATTGATTTTGTAACGTAATATGCTACCTCTTTGATAAATTATGGAAGTTGCTACTGTTCTGTCAGATGACAAGGGGAAAATTAAGAAAACACATTTAAATATTTGTTTCTGGTAAACTGGAAAACTATAAATAGCATGCTGTATCAGAAGATTCCCTCCCCAGATGTCCTTTTGGCTTTCCTCACTGCCTTTTCAAAATAAATAAATAAATAAATAAATAAACAAACAAATAAATAAATAAGTAAGGGTTGACAATCATGTTCCCAGAGTGGTGGCAATTGGGTTAAGAAAATTCTCTGGGTCAGATATGACCATGACTTCAGGAAATGCATCTATCACACTCGTCTTCTTTTTTGTCCGGCAATAGCTATAAACATTTAAAATGTATACTGCAAATGAAATGAAATTCCTTCAAAGGAAAACAGTAATGCTTCCTTTTGTGTATTTGTTGTTTCTGTAAATTTTAAAGCTCTTAAAGCCATAGGTGATGTTTTATTTGCCTTTTTTCCAGCCATTACGTAGTAAAGTACCTGGCACACAGTAAGTGCTTGATCAATATTATTGAACAAATGAAAGCTGATTTTAGGAGAGCAAACAAATACCCATTGCCTATTGTGTCCAGCCATTATGCGGAAAAAATTGGGGGTGTAAGGACAAGAGAATATAGTAACATTTGATGTAGTTCTAGCTTTCAAAGAGATTTCAAGGTTGTTGAGGCGAAAAACTATACATGTAGGCACATATACAAAGTCAGTGCTCAAGTAGATGCTGTACAAACTAAAAGTGTCATGGGTATGTATAGTCCTTGCAGCTCTGTGAGGTCTGGGATGATGATTACTACATGAAAGGTGGCTTAAAATGAAGCTTTGTCATGGGGCAAAAAGAAGTTGTGAATATTCTAAATGGAGCCCCAGGGGAGAGGTTCTTTTGCCTGAAGAAATATATTGCATAAAGAAGTAGTCTGGGCTGGAAACACTGAAGAGATTAAACTGTTTGGGGGTGTTTGCAAACAAGGCAGAATTTGAATCTGAAATGCACATAATGGGAAACCCTGCAGACTGTGAGATGAGCTATGACATGAAAGTGATGTATACGAATAGTCTACACATAAACTTCGGGATGGATGAGAAGTGTGCAAAGCCAAACTTAGGGATAGAGGTTAGGAGGCTGTTTCAGTAATCCAGTGCAAAGGAAGAATTGAAAGAATATCTCTTTGGTGTTTCGGATTTGGAAGAAGAAGGGGTACAGGGTTAAATGGTAGGCACAATTGTCGTCATATTTCCTAACATGCATGTATTAGTCACCTATTGCTGCAGTAATGCTGTGTAACAAAACATCCCCAAATTTAGTGATTTATAACAATAAGCATAATGTCATAACTCTTTGGGTTGGCTGAAGTGGCTCTTTTTCAGGCTTCAGCTTGGTGGGGCTTGGTTCCAGGTTTTGGAATCCGTGGACCACACTTTGAAGTCCAGGTTTCTCATCTACAGCATGTGTCTCATTATGGGGCCCAGGCTGAGGGGCAGAGGCTAGATCATGTTCTTCTAATGGTCATCATAGGAGGTGAAAGTATGCTTAAAACTTTTGTTAGTTATACTCCTTTGGTCAAAGGAAGTCATGTTGAAGTGGAAATATTTTTCTGAGTCCCCAAATTATGTAAATGATGTTGGATCTGCTAGTAGTTTCGGGATGTGGGCCAGGATCGTGTCTCGTGAAGCCGAAGAATGGAAACACGGACAGGGAGGGGCAAGGAGGTGTAAAGGAAGATAGTTTATTAGAGGCAGGAGAAGAGGTTGCAGCTCATGAGTGGGAGGGGGTACCTGAACCTGGGAAGCCCAGTGACTGAGGCAAAAGCTCTGACTTTTATACCTTCCCTTGCCCGTTTGGGGAAGGGGGCTGGAGCCTTCTAATTGAATTCATCTATCAGGTTTGTCCTGTTTGCTCATCCTGAAGGGATTAATGAACTAACCCATTCCTATCTATCAGATCTGCTCCTGAAGGGATTTGAGATTATTTATAAACTTCAAGGCACAGGTCTCATATCTTTGTCCTGGAGTGAAGGAGACATTCCAGAACCTGGAGTTTCAGGATATGGCTGCTTTTTGTTTATTCCACGAGGGAACCCCCTGTCTACCTAGCAATATGCTAACTAACCTGTCTCAATACGACAAAGCCCAATTCAATGGAGCAGGGACGTATATAGGAGGGAGGCTAAGTGAATATTTTCTGAGCAATAATCCAAACTTGCAAAACTGGTGTTTTTAATAAATGCATCTGGACAAGTCATTCAAGTGGCTCCCTACCTGTGTAAAGGTCAAACTTCTTAGTAAATTGAGTTCTTCATAATCTGCTCACATTCCCATCCCAGTTCTGCTATGTTTCCACATCCATCTTTCACTCTAATTACACTGACCTATTTGAAATTCACCATGAAATTTCATGCCTTCTTTCCACATTTTGTTCCTTTCTTCCTTAAATGCTCCTCCTCTCCTTTCAGTCCTTCAACACCCAACCTAAGTACTATCTTCTCTCAAAGGATTTTGTGACCCTTTGAAAGGCTGTGATTGATGTCACTTATCTTTATTACCAGATACATTATGCATAAGTCTGTCACAACACCTACTACAATTTACTGATGCACCATGGAGGCTGGACCATGTGGCTTGTGCGTCTGTATCTTCCTTGCATATGTTGACTGAATGAGGCAAGATAATGGTGGTACCTTTAGAAGGAATTGGGAACTGGGGAAGCAGAACCAAAGGTTTTCTTCATTTTGTTTTTCTTATTGTATGGGTGGATAAAGGGTAAGAAAATGAAGAGTTTTTCTCTTTGGGTCTTTTTTAGGTTTGAGGTAAGGCCATCCAGATGGCTCTCCGTAGCCAAAAGTCTGAGACTTGAGCCAAGGTGAGAGGTCTGGGAGAGAAAATCCAATTTTTCAACCATCTGTATTAAATTTGTACTGAAGTCTTGTTTATGGTGATATAGTCTTTTCTGCCTAATTGTCATCAAAAATCTTGTTTTTGAAAGTTTTGCCACAAAAGAGGGTTTTTAAAAAAAGCCTTTTAAAAAAGTCAATCCACACAAAGAAAAAACCGAGAGTTGTTAGATGGGTGTGGGGGGGGGGTTGGGGATAAGGGGAAAGGTGAAGGGATTTGGAAGCAGCTGGTAACCACAAGATGGCCTCAGGGTTTTTTTGAAAATTAATTTGGGGAAGGTATTCAATAATGTTGTAAAGATTTTGTTGGGTATCCGATGGACATGCGTCCTATTTGGGAGACCACCTCAGGGATACTGTGGATACCTGATCATGGCATTGTACACCAGAAGCTAAACATTAATGAATGCCAACTATAATTTTATATATATAATGTGATGGTTCAGTGTGAGGTCGGAGGGATAGTGGATGGGGGGAGGGGGGTTCACAGTGTGAGGGATATAAATGATGAACTTCTAAGTATTACCTTGTCTTGTACACCTGAAACTAATAAATACAAAAAATAAATAAATAAAATAAAATAAAATATGGATTAAGTGAAATGATAAATGAAAAGATTAAATGTTCACAATTGAAGCAAAAAAAAAAAAGTCAATCCATAAATTATATCTAAATCATAGGAAATGTGATTGTGCATACTCAGGGGATAAACGATTATTTCATCAACTTGGCGTATCCTACCTCCAAAACCTTTCTTAGTGCTGATGAAAAGTTATGCAAACTGGGCTTCTTTTGGAAACAACTTGTCTTCCCAACCAGCTTGCATCAGGAACAGCTGCACAGTCACTTAAAGGAACTACCTAGTTGCCTAAGTGCTTTTTATTTTGTATGGGAAAATAGTTTTCTTTTGCTTATTTAAAAAAAGAGAGAAATCTGCTTTGGATTTTTAAAGCAGGAACAGCTCAGGCTGTTAGTCTTTGCATAATTTCCTATGTCTATGGGACACATGGTAAATAACAGTGATCACCTGATTGCTGGTGTATAAAGATCTCATCTAGAAAGCTGCTTCCTGGAGAGAACTTGGGAGATGCTGACCTTTGTAATGGCCCTAGCTACCATCTAACTTTATCCTGGGTGTCAGTATCCTACCTTTACCCACATCCAGATGCCTCCCTTGAGAGTTGCCATATTTGTTCATGACCTGCCACTCTATCCGAAAGCAATGAAGACATTGCCGTCTCTACCAGACCAAAACTGAATAGTTGAGCTTGCAACTTCTTTGTACGTGTCCTAAAGAAACTCAAGGAAGAAAGAGATCCAGAAATAGCCCAACCCTGTAAGTTAACATATAGTTTCAATAGTGAAATACTAACTTTAACAACTGAATCAGAAAACTTTCAAGTGGAATAAATGTTTTCTTTCAGCAACTCTGACAAAGGACATACCTTAAGACAAAAAGCATTAGGTATATTGCAGCTATTCCCTCAAGATGTCATTAAGGCATGTTTGAAACTTGATGGGGGAAGTTGTAGACGTTACTGACAAATTCACCATGGCAAGATGAGTTAGCATGTGCAAAAAAAGATCACACGGGAAGTGGGTCTGACTCTCCTGCTGCTGATCAATCTGAGACAGAAAGCAAGTCTGAATGGGAGATTGCAAAGAAACAGGCAGAGGAAGCAATTAGCAAAGGGAGCACACCATCTCCCCAACTAAAAATCTCTTAAAATGATTATGAGCATCTGTGAATGCCGCTGATGGCTATGTCTGTCTTGGAGCCCATCAGTGATACTCAAAAAATGGTAAAGATGAGCCTTCATCAACACGCAGAGCACATCCTGAAAAGATGTTCTGTGCTTTAAATTCTCTTCTACTGTTTGAGGAAAAAGAACTCAACTTACTGACATTTAAAAGGCCTATGTCTGAGAATTAAATTTGAAGTGATAAAATGATATGCCTTCTCAGATTTATCATTTTTTATTACACTAAAGCACATCTTCCAATGAGAGTTTTAAAAACCCACTTTACTATAGCTTACCTACTTCAGTTTTTTTTTTTTTGCTTTACCATCTCTGCTCTACCCTCTCTCTGCTCCTAACAAATGAAATCTTTTCTGTAAGTTTTGATAGAGGTTTGGCTTATTTTCCCCCAATTAATTTGGCATAGAGTAGAGCTGTGAACATATCTGTGAAAATTTTGAATTACAGGAGATAGGGTGGTACATAAGCCAAAGAAACATATTTGGATTTCAACTCTTATTTTAAAATATCCCCAGAATAGTGATTGGAATTATGCGGGAGAAATAAAGATATGGTCCAGTAAGAGTCTAATTAAAAGGCAACTTTGACATAAATGTGCAGCAATGTTTAACAGGAGAAAAGAAGTTCAATATCATAATAGAGCAAAAAGAGATGGTTTGCTTGTAGAGAAATTGTCATCCTCTGCTGATTCCTTCCGGATCACGGTAGCTGCCTTGCAATATATTTTCCTTGCCCAGGACATTCTTCTCTTCTTCAGGTTATGTTCACACTTTTAAAGACTGGCCCCTGGAACGTCTTTCCAAGCCTGCAAACTAGATTTGGCGTCTTTCCTCTCTGAGACCTTAGCACCCTCAGGCTAGCTCCTTTATCACACTCAGTTACTCTCCTTTAATCTGTGAAATTCTATCTTTCATTTCTTGAACCCCTAGCACCATGAAAGTTTGTTGAATGAATGGTCCTTTTATCTGTAAATCTTACTTTTCTACTTGGTACAATTGGTAACTTATCAGATGCATTTTAAAAACTGACACGAATCTATTTATAGTCTTTATTTATCTTGCCCGGTGTGAATATTCATGCAGTTAGCTGCAGAAATATAAATGCACTTGATAATTAGGTGGTGCTGTTCTGGACTTGACTGTTGAGTTATGTATTAAGTGGTATGCGTATTGCCCATCTTTCTAAAATCGGAAGAAAAGGATGACTTCGGGTATGCATGAGTTCGGAGAGAGACTGGTGGATCCCTCCGCGTACACACTGCTCCCTGGTATAATACCTACACTTAGTCAGTTGACATCCTTATTAGTTAAGGTTGGTTGTTCCAGCTGCTACAATGAAGGCTGAGAGACTGCCATATCTTTTGTATGACTCCTGATATTCCTTTAAGGTGGACCACGTGAAATTACACTGAGTTGGAAGTGTGGGCGTTTCAGTTAAGTTGCCTTTTCTGATGATTTACTTGACACACACGGAAGCGTAATAGAAAATATAGGAAGATGATAGATGATAGAGAGTTTACATTAAGAAAGAAGGCGACCTCGGGGAAGAAGGGGCTGTAGAAATGACCATCTACTTCTCAGATGTTTTATGAGTGTGGACAAATATTGATTTAAGAGAACAGTGATGCCTGCTGTACCATCTCCTCCAGCCCAGAGTGCCTGAAACACAAAGAAACCGACATTGTTAACACAAACAAAACCAATGAAGCTATTAAAGAGGGGGGAAATGTCCTATCGGGTACACTCAGAGCACCAATTTTTAATTTTGAGTTTTTCCTCTGAGTTAGAGGCTAGTGGAGTGACTTGACCTGCAAAATTGACACATTTTAATCTTTGTAACTAAACGATACTTTTGGAATTCTCCCTCGTAAATTAAGTCTTCAGAATGGCCATTGAAGTAATCATCTCCCCATCATCTCTTCCCAAAGATTATTGGTTTTGTATAAAGATTGACTTGCCATCATTAAGAGACTAGAAGCGATGCATGGGCGTTCAGAAAATACAATCTAAGAGTGAGCCATGAATGTAATGTCTGTGTGTAACCAGAGTCTAGGAAGTCAATAGTAATCATCGTGGTTCTCACTCTTCCCAGGGGCCAGTAGAGCATCCATCAATGTCCGAGTACAAAGCTCTGCCTTAAGTACAGGATTAGGCGGCTCCTCGGAGACGTGTTTCCATAAAGCCGGAAAGGAGATGCCAAACGTGACCTCAGAACATTGGACTTCCTTGCCAGTGCATTCCGTAGAGAATTTATTATCCAAATTCTGGACAGTGAAGGATGTGTTTTAATTAACTTTCTGTCTCTCCAGTGAGTTCTTGAACCCCTCACTCCCCTTTGTGTAGCTGGAATGATAGACAGGAGCAATCGCCTGCCTGCTTCTGCTCATGTGGGTGTGGGAATCCTTTATTTTTCTAGGCTTGTTCATAGGCAGGCAGTTTTGATTGTGTGTGAAGTCAGCAGTTCCAAGAAACTCTATAGCATTACTCCTGGAATTGTATTTCTAATCATAAGACAGTGCCATGGACTGATTAACAGAAAAGCCAAGTAAAAGTACGTAATCTTAGAAGTCATAAAAGCAGTTATACTACATTCTTGTTCCTCTCTACCCAATTTTCAACTCTTAATCAAAGTGCAATTGTGTTGAAACTGAGAAGATTTGTGTTCATTGCTATATCCGCATTTCCTGAAATTGTGCATAGTACACAGTAGGAGCTCAATAGATGTTTGTCGAATGAATGGAAAAAAGACCTTGGAAACTGGAGAAGAAATCCCCTGAGGAGTCAGCTCTTCATTCATTCATTCATTCATTCAACCATTATTAAGTAGTTACTATGTATCTCATAGTATTAGGCATTGCATATGCAAAGCTGAATTCCTGTTGGAGTTTCTCAGGCTCGGAGAGGTAGAATTTGGAACATGTGGATGTGTTGACATAATGTTTTTACTAAAGTTGCTATGGTAGATATACATTTCAGTAGTCCCACTAACAGAGCAGGGATTGGGAGTTTCTTTTCCAGAGACTCAGCCTCTAAGACTATTGGGTGGAATTTTAGAAAAATAAGCAGGGACTGAGTAGGTGTTTAGCAACTGTTTTAGAAGCTCCTTTGGCATGAATTTACTCTTATCAAGCCCCACCCATTCCAGGTACCGAAACTCTGAAATCCAAACTGCAATGAGCCAGGAGCAGTGGCACCACTGAGCTGGGTTAGGCCCTGGCGTCCCTACCTAGTGTAGCCCAAGACAGCAGAAGAGGGTCAAGATCTGAGAGCACTGATTTTGAATGCTAGTTCTGCAGGTATCTTACTTCATGAAAGCCTTGATTTCTTAGTCTGTAAAATGGGGATATAATCGGATTAATAGGGACAGTCACAGGGCTGAGGGAAGTGACCTATTATTACACCTTACTTGCAGCCTGTTGCATATACACCCATCAGTTTCATTGAGATTCTGCTGAGGAAGTGTCCCTCCCCTTCTCCATTCGTCACTTGGTTCCTTCCTCTGCTTCCTGTGCCTTTATCTACCCATTGTCACCCAAACATACATCATTAACATTATGAAACGCACAATTTTTTCCCATTACACTTTATCTCAGGTTGCACACAACTGATTGAGTGTGGGTATTTCAGGTGCATGGACTCCTCACATAATTAGCTTAACTGAGGTTCCAGTCATGAATCTGTCCTCTCCCTCCCTTCTTCTCCCTCCCCAAAGGCATTTTCTCCCTTCCCTTTGTTTCCCACTGCTGGCTGCAGAATAGAATGACTGGTGAGCTTTCTGAAAATATTCCTGGGTCCCACCTTCAGCTATACAGTTAATTGATGGGAGCCTGGACATCATGGTGTATTAAACGTTCCAGAGATCGAGAGCCACTACCCTAAAGCAGAGCTCCCTTTAGGTCCTGGCAGGATGGAGGATGTCTACATAGGCCAAGGTCTGCCAATCTGAATCAGGTGAATACCACTTCCAACCTACAGCAGCAGAATTCTGATTCAGCTGGCACCTGGCACTTGCTCAGTCAGCATTGCGGAATACGTGAATGGCTGTTTTCTTGCTTTGGACACACCAACAGTGTACTTAACAATTTTGAACGTGGCCTTTGATGTGCATCACCGTATTCAATCGCCATGCAGCCCACATAGTGCTTGTTGGGTAATGTTCACAGCGAGGCCTGGCTTGCCCATTCCACACTATGAGCCAGCACCAAATCCTTCTATTGTTTATCGTCTTGGTGTTGAGCCACTCAAAAAATGGGAACAAATTGGAACAGATTTGGTGTTAAGCTGCTGATTCTGTGTTTCTGCTTGCTGTCCACGATCTACAGTTGTCCCCTTGTATTTATGTGGTCTGTCCGGCTCTACTGCCTCTTACTGCTAGGGGGACAAGTTCTGTCCAGTCCAACTGGCCTCTCGGCCTCTGTCCCGGTGCCACGTTCTCCTCCATTCCAGGAGCAGTAACCAGGTTCCGCTGGCTCAGTCCTCTGCCTGACTTCCTTCTTGCATTCTTTAGATCCTCATCACCCCACCTAAAATCTTAATCACCATTTCCTGAAATATGGAGCACATCATCAGTGATCTGGGGACAGGCGATGTTGGCAACTGATCTGTGAACATGTCAAGTTTCATCGATTAGCATGTATTCAGCTCCTGTCAAACTTTAGACAATTTCCTAAAGACCTAAATGACACATGAATTATGCCTCATTTTATTATGCATTCTATTGTTATTTTTCTATTATCTACAGTCTGAATTGAGGCTTCTCACACTGCAGCGTGCTTAGGAATCATCTGTAGGGCTGGAAAAACACAGATTGCTGACCCCACCCCTAGAGATTCTGATTTAGTAGGTCTAGGATGGGGTCAGGGGATGCTGATGGTGTTGGTCCGTGGACCACATTTGGAGCACTGGCTTAAATCACAGATATCCCATTCTGGGTTGACAGTTTATATTTGAACTTCAGCCTGACCATTATTGAGAAACCCCAGCAGGAAGAACTTGTGGCAAGATAATAATTTGCTTGGTTCTCTTTAGTTTGCCATTATTATATTTTTCTATTCTAGACAGAGTCTATTTTTATCTCCAATGTTTCCTTTAATCCCTAAGTACCCCGAGATGCAGAACCCCCCATTGTGTAGAATTTTATTGTCTGAGTTTTTACCCCAATGAAGCATCTTTTAATAGACATGTGAGCCTTCACCAAATGCATTATGTCATCCTTCTGAGCTCTGCAGCGAGAAGAATGATATGCCTTTGGATCTGATGTGAAATGATGGTTTCAGTGTACCCATCATGAAGCAACTCTGATTTGGGAGACTGCCCAGAAGTGTGACAGAAAACCCTGTGGCTGGGGTGGAGTGGGAAAGGGGTGGCCTGTGACTCCTACTCAAGCCTCCTACCTCCATGCTTGCGTGAGATCTGTCTCTTCCCAGGCTGCCACATTCAAAAGTGGGTTTTATTTTTAGAGAAGAAATCATTAGTCATTAGACTTGCTCAAGCTTTTTTTTTCCCTTTGGGTAAATTTTAAGAGCCTGATCTTTATAAGAAAATGTTCAGGCTGTTAAAAGAAATGGTGAAATGATTATAGCCTTGGTGTAGCGAACCCATTTGCTTCTTCCAGAAAAAGGCAGACTTCTCACTAGAGCTACTGCTTTCGGTCCTACATCTAAATCAGCTTTGTCTTTCCCATATTGTTAGAGAAGCCCCTGACTCATGATTTCCTGGCCCCCTCAAACTTTTCAAAGATTTCAAACAAATTTTATCATGCACTGAATATTTACTTTTTAAGCCCATTATAATAATCTCATAATGGAAGTTGATTCTTAGCAAAATAGCCCTCTGGCTTAGGTATGTACAAATTTTCACTTAACAGAAAGACTTAATAGATATAATCTATATTGAAGCAGAAAACAAGATTTCTCTGATATCTTTAAATTCAGGGCTAAATTACAAGATCTTTTAACATGTTTCCATTGCCCTGGGCTAAATACATGTTATGTTAATGGTTTTACTACTAAAAAAGCCACCAAAATAGCCAACTTCTGTTTTTAATTAAATTGTATCTGTCAATGTGTAGTTGGGAATGTCATCATTTTGAAGCATATCAAAAATTCATAATCACATGGTGACAGAGAAATCCCAGCCCTCCCCTGGGAGGGACACAGTACAATCCATTGCATCCCTCCGTGCCCCCGCCCCTCCCCACAACTGTAACATTTTATTTCTGCCATTTAACCTTAGTGAGACAGAGACCATCAATTCAGGAAAGCAGGAGGTAGAGTTTTGCAAAGGGATACCAGAAATCCGAAAGGAAGGGATTCTAAAATATGGCAACCCAGAGTCCAAGGGGTTTCTGTGGTCTCGAGGCTAGAGGAAGGGCCATTGCATGAGGTAGCCAACGGCAGCTCCTCTGCTTTAGTGGGGTGATGGAGAAAGAGGAGAGAGACAGGATATGAGTCTCAGTCAGTCTTCTGCTTTTCTACTTAAGACAATCGAGTGGCAAATTAAGATGGCTGCAAAATCTTTGACATGCCTCCCACGGGAGGAAGATTCCGTATCCCCTCCACTTGAATCTGAGTGGGCTTTCTGATGGCTTGAGCAATAGAATACAGTGGAATGGTGCTGTATCATTTTCTGGACCTTAAAAGACATAGAGCTTGTAATTCCTGTCTCTTAGAACACACTGTTCTTGGAACCCAGCCACCATGCTGTGAGGAAGACTAAGCAGCTCTGCGGAAACACCCACATAGAGAGAACTGAGGCTAGATCCAGCTAACACAAATTTGGCAGCCATATGAATAGGCCGTGTTGGAGTTGAGTGCTCCAGCTTCGGTGGAACTGCCCAGTTGCCACTCTGTGGTATAGACAAGCCTTCCTGCTAAGCCCTGCTCACTTTGCTTATTCAAGGGTAACATAAATGATTGTTCTTATTTTAAACTGTGGAGTTTTGAAGTCATTCTTTATGCAGCGATAGATATCCAGAACAATTAGTATCTCCTTTTTCTACTGCATTCCATAGCTGCCCCTAGAGATACTGCCAAGACCAGGCAATGGCTCTGACGCCAGAGCTTTTCAGACAGGTTCCTACTGGAATTTCCAACCCCCTGTATGGCCTTGGATATGTCCATTCAGTTCTTTTCCCTGGCAAATGCCGTATCCAAAACGTTTTCTGTTCTTTCCCCTAGCTCCATCCTCCGCATTGTTGTCTTGTCTCTTTCAGAGACCACTGATTAGCCAAGTAATGTGTTTGGGGTCAAGAGCAAGAAGCAGCCTGAAATTTCCAACTGGCTGCTAGTCATTATTCCAACAGAAAGCTTGTATCAAGATTAAAAGCCTTGCAGTCTTCTGTATTCCCACCTCAGTGACAAAAATATGCATACCTTTAAGGGTGTAGCTAAAATCTATGGTATTGTTAAATTCTGAGCAGGGATTGGTGACAATGAGCTAAGAGTAAGGATTGGCCTGTGGGTGGCCACAGGATGGGACCCTCCCCCTGAATAGTTCTAGGAAGGTGAGGACACTCGCTGTTAAGAAGAGGAAAGCCAGATACACTGAGAAGGAAACAGGAAATGGGGAGGGCATCAAAAATACACTTAGGTGGTTAACTCTAAGGGAGATTGCACTCCTGAGTCCCTACTTGTCAGGCTGATGCTGAAACATTACCATGATTAATACTAATACTTCTACTTGCTAACACAGTACTGCTTTCTTTGTGCCAGCTACTGTTGCGACACCCTGTATGAATTTAGGTGGGTGCTATTAGTATCCCTGACTTATGCCTGGGGAAACTGAGGAGTCAAGAGAGGACACTTGGCCAGCATCACATGGCCTGGCAGTGCATAAGGAAATTCAGAAACCAGGATTCAATCCCATGGCGTCTGGCTCCATCATCTGTCATCAGCTTTGGCTGAAATCTGAACTCTAGGCACAGGGGCTGTGGGGAGACCCGTTTGAGTTCACAATACACTTTTAGTCCTTAGCTCAAGTCATGCATCATGTCACACTCATGTCACGTGGACTGAGATGCTTCATTTTTCTTATTTTAAACCCATTTTAATCTCAAATATATCATATGTGCCTTTGTTGGCTGCTTGAAATATTTCTCAGAAGAAGGCCAAGTGTAAATAAACAAGTACACAAAGGTAGGTTATAAAAGCAGATGTAAAAGACGACAGAGTAGCTCCGTGTAAGAATTAAGACTTTGAGGTCCACCCCATGGCCAGCTAGCCCAATGGCCTTGACTGCGATGAACCAGGAAACTAGGTGATATCTGCATTAGGCACGTGTTCCTGAGTTTACAGGCATTCTAATAACCCTGATTATGGTGGCTTGAAAAATATTAATTTTTCCGTTAAAAAATAGGTATAGGCTTTTATTTTTTTATTTTTTCAGTCTATAAGCATGTCTTAGTTGCCCACAGAGAGTTGAATGTATACTCCATGATATGTGTTTTGTCAAAAGGATAGCCTTCAGCTCAGAGAACCACCTGATTATATTGAAACCTACATTTGCATTAAGTTGCATGCATAGTTTAAACTGACTGTAACACCTCAAAAAGACCCAAAAACGCATCCATTCTTCCTCACTGGGCAGAAATAAGTATACACTCCATAATTGTAAAGAATGTGACCCATTTCAGATAAAGGGGTATTAAAAAAAAAATATCCCATTTGTGTATCAAAAACAATGTAGTTGTCTAATATAAATGCAAAGACGTTACAAATATTGTTTAAAAATTCATGAGTCTACTATTTAATGTATTCAGAATAAAGTCAGAAGGTTTTTATAGGCAGACATAACACAAATGTCCTATATTCTCACCACCCTGCTTTTTTTCCAATGTTTCATATCAACTGTGTAAACAGTCGATACTGAATAGTAAAGAGGTGTTGCTTAGCAGACAATGGACTTGAAGTAGATAAACTTGGCCTGGGCAGACTGAACATACCATTGGGGCATATTATTCTTACTTATGGTTTAATCTGATAGCTACTAACTTGTAGTCAATAGCTTTAAGATGTTGAATGAAAAAGGCAGAGTAACTGCCTTTGTAAGGAGAACACAGCAGGGAGAGTAAGTGTGACCAGCTTGGGAAATGTATATTTTCTATATCTTTTGAAGTTGCAAAAAAATTCCTCCATTTTTTTGGGGGAAATTGTTTTTTGTAAAGCTTTTTACATCGAAAGTTTTTTAATTTAATGAAATTATTTTTTGAAGTTAGAAACCTAAAAATGTTTTGAATGACTATTTCTCATAAAAATCGCTGTATTTCTGTTAAAAACGGGCCACAATTATTAATTTACTAACTAGATGTATATCCGTTTTTACTTTGGGTTCCATTGGCATTCTTACTTCAATTTAAGTGAAAGCAGGTAAGCACCAAGTGGCAAAATGAGGTAGCTTGGAGCCAGAAATGCAAAGGTCTGAGTTTGTGAGCCAGTTTTGGAACTCCTTACTAGCTGTCTGTCCATAGACAAGTCTGTTTATGCCTTAATTTCTCACAGTATAAAATGTAGATAATGAGACCTACTTTTGCTATGTCAGGAAGTTATCTTGGCAAGGAAATGACAAATTGGGTGGGATAATGTTTGCAAATAGAAAATTGATATGCATAAGGAGACACTATTAATTCCTTATAAATAAACCAGCATTTATTTAAAATATTTACTATGTTACAGCTATATGTAGGTCAATACTCTAAGTTTTGTGAAGATTTAAAAAGTAAATCTAACAATTGTCACCCCAATAAACTTTAGTTTAAAAAATAAATGAATAAATCAGATAGTTCCTGTAGTCCATTCCAGAAGCTAATAGATCAGCAAACTTTCTGTGGAGAGCTAGTAGTTGAGAGCCAAATCGTCTCTGTCGCAACTACTCAGCTCTGCTGTTATAGAGCAAATGCAGCCATAGACAATTAAAAACAAAAACAAACAACAACAACAAAAAATGAGCATAGCTGTGTTTCAATAAAACTTTATTTATAAAAACATGCAGAGGGCCACATTTAGTCCACAAGCTGTAGTTTGCTGACCCTGGGTCTAATCAGAGAGATGATGTGCATGGAAAACTATAATATGTGTTCAGAGTACTAAATGTTACAAATTAAATAGATGAAGAATGAATGACATCCAGGACATTGTAGATTTGAGTTAGGCCCAGAAACATCTCATGTTTGGATTTGTAGAAGTGGAGGAAGACATTCCCAGCAGAAAAGACACCCCAAGAAAAGTTATAAAGGTGGAAATATGAAGGCGGTATTTAAAGAAGAGCAAGCAACTTGGCAAATCTGTAGGGTAGAGTTAGAAGCAAGGATTCACTGGAGTTGGGCATAAGAGAGGAAAACTGTATATAGTCACTTAAGCATAAGCTGTACGATTTCTGACCTCAGCGCAACCCCTTAATGAATACTAAGCTGTAGTTGTTAGGAAAGCATTTCTTACATTTTTGGTTGGTTAGAATAGTCTTCCATGTTTTTATGTTGCAGAATCCTTTTAGGTATTTCTAAGGATGTATTGTGACTTGCAATTATTTCCCAACAGGGGTCTGTCTATCTTCATGCTGCTCCTCGCATTACTCATTAATCAGTGAAGAAGTACACATAGGTTGGCCACTCCGAGGACAGAACCATGAGGAGGAATATCTGATTTAGTGCAGGGACTAATAACTCTCTACAGTGTTCAGTGTGGTGGTCTCTAGCCTCATGTGGCTATTTCAATTTAAATACAACTTTAAATTCAGTTATTCAGTCGTAGTAGCCACATTTCTAGGGTCCAATACCCACTTGTGTCTAGTGGCCACTGTACTGAACAGTGTAGATATAGAATATTTTTCACCATCCCAGGAAGTTCCATTGAACCATGCTGCTCTTAAGAGATAAGAAGACAAACAACCATTAAGCATTGACTTACAATCTTGGTGCTGGAGATTTGGGTGACAGTTATGACATTTGGTAACTGGCTCCACTAACAAATACAACACTTCCTAAGTATTCCTTTTGTTATCTGTGATATAGGATAATAATAGTACTTGCTTAAAGGTAGTTATGGGGATAAAATATTGCCTAGCTCTTTGGAAGCTGTAAAACACTACATAAGTATGACATTGCAGTTATTTCAGTGATATCCTCTATGCATTCAAGCAAATTCCATTATATCCTTGTTTGCCTCCATGTACAAAATCATGTAATTTGCAAATAGTTTTGCTTTTTCCTTTTTTAAATCCAGGTGCCTTTTATTTCATTTTCTTATTGCTCTGGCTAGAGTCTCCAGTATACAATGTTGAACAGAAGTAGTGAGAGCAGACATTCATGTTTTGTTTCTGATCTTAAGTGGAAACTTCTCAGTCTCTCACCATTAAGTGTGATGTTACCAGGGGTTATTTGTAAATGCCTTTTATTGAGTTGAAGAAGTTCCCTGCTTTTCCAAGTCTGTTGAGATTTTGTTTTGTTTTGCTTTGTTTTGTAAATGCCTTTTATTGAGTTGAAGAAGTTCCCTGCTTTTCCAAGTCTGTTGAGATTTTGTTTTGTTTTCTTTTGTTTTGTTTCATCATGAAGATGTGTTGGTCCTTCCTCCCTTCTGTTTATTCAGTTTATCACCTATTTGTAGGTCTTTCACTTATTTTCCCCCCCTCTTAATTCCTTATGGGCATGGAAACCAGCTATGTGACTGGTTATACCTAGCATCCCCTCAAGAATCTTCTTTCTCTGACCATCAGGAAGGCCAGACAAGAGTGCATGGATGGACTAGACAAATCCATGGCACCTTCATTAAGGCTACTGCTGTTGAATTAGTGCACAATTCATGTCCTACCACACTGAGAAACATAATATTTTGGCAGAAGAACCGTATACTGTTAGTGTTTTTAATTTATTATTTTGACTTGGAAAAAGTGGAGTTTGTTATCCATGTGGTACCCTCCTTTTGGGGAGATGAGGACAGAAGAAGGAGACAAAAGAAGATAAGATGAAGCATGGGAAAGGAAACTGCATGAGCGAAGATATGGAAGTGGAAATGATCATGAAATATTCAAGAAGTAGTTAGTGATGAGACTGAGCTGATGTATACGAATTTAGATGTTTTTGCAGCATAAGTAGTACTAAGTCCTAGAGGTCCTCCCATAAAACTTCAATTTATGGACAGATTTAATGAACCTAGACCTGGAATCCTGTTGTTCACAGTGGTCTCATGGTTGAGAGGGAGCCATTAATCATTCTCTAGAATTCTAAGGAAATTGTCTCTCAATAGAAACAAAAAAATAACTCTGTAGTTCTTTATAATAACCACTCAAGCAGTACGTTTCAGTGTTTCAAAACCTTTTCTGGGCTGGCCCAGTGGCTCAGGCGGTTGGAGCTCCATGCTCCTAACTCCGAAGGCTGCCGGTTCGATTTGCACATGGGCCAGTGGGCTCTCAACTACAAGGTTGCCAGTTCGGAGTCCCACAAGGGATGGTGGGCAGTGCCCCCTGCAACTAAGATTGAATACGGCACCTTGAGCTGAGCTGCCGCTGAGCTCCCGAATGGCTCAGTTGGTTGGAGCGCGTCCTCTCAACCACAAGGTTGCCGGTTCGACTCCTGCAAGGGATGGTGGGCTGTGCCCCCTGCAACTAGCAACGGCAACTGGACCTGGAGCTGAGCTGTGCCCTCCACAACTAAGACTGCAAGGACAACAACTTGAAGCTGAATGGCACCCTCCACAACTAAGACTGAAAGGACAACAACTTGACTTGGAAAAACATCCTGGAAGTACACACTGTTCCCCAATAAAGTCCTTGTTCCCCTTCCCCAATAAAATCTTTAAAAAAAAAAAAAAAGAAACACCAGTACTTCAAAAGAAAATGTATTTTAAAAAAACAAAACCTTTTTCTTTCTTCAGGAAAGGTAAACAGGTTTTGTCGTGTCCTTTTTTTCATTATATCCCCAACCTCCCTTTATTTTCTATGTATTAATCTGAGGAGTTATCAAGCCCTTTCTATCCATGGTCAAGGACAGATTTTATAGTTTCCAAAGATCTCCCCATTGCGGAGTACGTGGAAAACATGAGATCTGGGGCCTTTCTATGTTGTATTCCTCCGTCCAGCTCAATGTCAGGCTTCCGTTGTTTCCGGTGCAGTGCCAATTTGCTGCGTCATATGTAATTCATTGACCTCCGACTACTGTGTCAAACTCGGGTGATGTCAGTCCTATTATCTTAACTTCTGTATCAGTAGATCTAGATAGCTTCTTCATTGCCCATGTGCCCTTTCTGAGGCAGTTAGTTTTATAGCTCCATCTCCCTCCTGGGTACCCGGCCCTTACCAGGCTTCCTCTTCATTCCAAAGAAACCTGACAAATGTACTTACACTATGCATAAGAAGCATAAGAAGCTTCAGATGTTCTCTCTCCCCTGAGTGTAAACATTTTAAAACAGGGCATCAAGAAGTGGTGTGGTAGACAGTTTCTGACATGGCACCCGATGAACTTTGTCTCCTTCATTCACTCCCTTGTGTGATTCCCTCTTCTTGACTTTGGGATGTACTTACTGACTTGCTTCTAGTCAATAGAATTTGACAATAGTGATGGGATGTCTCTTCTTTGGTTAAGTTACAAACAATGGTAACTTCTATCTTGGTGGAGACTCCCTGTTGCATTCTTGACTTGAACTCTTTGCTGAAGCTGCTGTGTTGGGGAGGTCCCCAAGGCAAGGAAGTGAGGGCACCCTCTGATGCGAGTCAGCAAGTAACTGAGGCTCTCAGTTTAACAGCACGCAGGGAACTAAATCCTGCCAACAACCACGTGAGCTTAGAATTGGATCCTTCCCCAGCTGAACCTTCAAATGACTCTCCAGACCCTGGGCTGAAACCTTGATTTAAGCCTCATTAGAGACCGGGAAGCAGAGGACACATCCAGATCTCTGACTCACAGAAATGGTGAGATAATAAATGTATGTCATTTTAAGTCACTAAATATGGGGGTAACTTGTTATGTCGCAATAGATTAGTAACACAAGTGGTTAATAAATACTGAATCCAAAGTAATGATTTCCAAATGGTGGACATCCAGGCATCTAGAAGCAGGAAGGACAATATTTTGGAGCAGGGGCTGTCCTACTGCTCTTAAATATAAGGTCATCTTTACTAGGAAAGCTACCGTGTTTCCCCAAAAATAAGACCTAGCCGGACTATTAGCTCTAATGCGTCTTTTAGAGCAAAAATTAATGTAAGACCGGGTCTCATAACATGATATGATATAATATAATATAACATATAATATAATGTAATACCAGGTCTTATATTAATTTTTGCTCCAAAAGAGGCATTAGAGCTGATGGTCAGGCTAGGTCTTACTTTCGGGAAAACAGGGTAAGAGCCCTACAATTCTTTAATAATCAATTCTTCAGGGTTTGCTTTGCTCAATTTACAATTACCATTAGTATGTAATGGTAATTATGTAGGCCAATTTCTGAGGTTATTAGCTTTTTCTTCCTTTATGATTTGACTCAGATATGTCGTCATTGAACTGCACCAGGTTTGCACTCATGCAATTCTCCAACTTGTCAGTTATTTCATTTGCTTCTTTTCAGCTGTCAGCCACATCCCCCAACTTGGCATTCTTAGGAAAATGTTATGTGAGTACAGGTAACCCCCGTATAACATGGTTGTTATGTTCCTAAAAAATGCCGTGTTATGAGGATCTGTGTTATACCGAACAAAGAACTAGTACAAAAAAGGGGGTTAGGTTCCCAAAATTAAAATAAGCATACTATTATATTTTTATAATTAAGAGAAATATCTTTATTAAAGCAATTTTCACCAAAAGTATAACATTAGTATCTATTGAACAATGTTTTCTTTGTCATCACTACTAAACTTTTATTATTATGTTTTGTGTTGTTTGGGGATTTCCCTAATTTCTAATGAGATATCTTTTTGCTCTTAAAAGCTTTTATTATGCTCCATGTTGTTCAGGGATTTCTCTAATTCTCAAACCGTGTTAGAGTGAAACCGTGTTCTGGAATGCTGTGTTGTACGAGTGTGGGGACAGAGCCAGCAGTGCAGTTTCCAGGCTGTTGGCCTCACGTGGAAAGGTGCTCACTCGGGTAGTAGATGGTCGTCGGCTGTGATTGGATGGCCATCAGCTGTGGCTAGTTGGCCGTCAGCTGTAACCAGTGAGCCATTGGCCACTAATATAACTGCCGTGGCTACACTAGCAGCGGATGGTGGCTGGCAAGCACAGATTGCAGTTAGAAAGGGTTGGTCAGTTGGTTGGCAGAGAAGCGGATAACGGATTGCGCATCATGTGGCTCCCGCTTCCTGTGTCTCCAACCCAGCCTCCTGTGAGACTATAGTGATATGACTCCCCATCTATGGCTCCGTGAGTGTTCCTTTTTGGCCTCACCATGTCCTGCGTTCTTATGTGGGGAGCGGGAGCTGAGACCCCACGTGACTCCCTGCATGACACGTGGCGTAGCGAGCAGGGTACAGTGACGGCCAAAGCTCTCCAAAGGGTGGGTGAGCAGTTTGTGCGTATGAACACTCAGTCTCAGGAAGACCAGGTGGAGCAGCTGCCAGAGAGCTGGACCCCTGTGGAAGGGTGGGAAGATGTGGACGGTTCTCTGACCAGCATAGGCCAGAGAAAGCGAAGGTCGTTGCAGCCCAGTGGGCTGGGAAGTGCTTGCTGAGGCAGCCCGGATGCAGGACTTGTAGTCCCAGGAGGAAATGCTTGCTGAGTCCTCCTTGGGAGATGCGGGTGAGGTCAAGGTCGTTCCTCACCTCCGGGTTGGCAAGGACTTGGAGCACTCGCCCTACAGAGAGGGCACACATTGTGAGGCCAAAACACAGCCCTGGCGAATGACTGTGGACTATGGGGAATTGCCTTCCATCCCTGATTTGATGGACCGCTTGACTATTTGCTTGGGAATGTACCACCATGCAGTGGAACCGGTGGATGTTTGCTTCCTGTGTCTCGACTGTCTGCCACCGAGAATTTGTAAGCACCTTGGCTGTGAGCCACTATTGTTCCAGCATGGTGTCCTGAGAACCCTGGATGTTACCAGGAAGTCTGGCTGTGCCCAGAAAGAGTGGTGGTGCCCTGAGAGCCCTGGCTATGCCTGGGGAGACTGGTGGTACCCTAAGAAGCCCAGGAAGTCTGGCTGTGCCCAGAAAGAGTGGTGGTGCCCTGAGAAACCCTGGCTGTGCTCAGAGAAGAGTGGCGGTGCCCTGAGAGGCCCTGGCTCTGTCTGGGGAGACTGGTGGTACCCTAAGAAGCCCAGGAAGTCTGGCTGTGCCCAGAAGGACTGGTGGTGCCCTGAGAAACCCTGGCTGAGCCCACGGAGACTGGTGGTCCCCTAAGAAGCCTAGGAAGTCTGGCTGTGCCCAGAAGGACTGGTGGTGCCCTGAGAAACCCTGGCTGTGTCTAGAGAAACTGGCTGTGTCCAGGATATTGCATTCACCTCCAGGCTCCTCGCACAGGGTCCCTTGTGGAAAACGCTTGTCGCGTAGATTGTGAGGCGAGACCCTGGAGGGGTGGAGTGTGGGGACAGAGCCAGGAGCGCAGTTTCCAGGCTCTCGGCCTCACGTGGAAAGGTGCTCACTCGGGTAGTAGATGGCCATCAACTGTGATTGGATGGCCATCAGCTGTGGCTATTTGGCTGTCAGCTGTAACCAGTGAGCCACTGGCCACTAATATAACTGCCGTTGCTACTCTAGCAGTGGATGGTGGCTGGTAAACGAGAATTGCAGTTAGCAAGGGGTTGGTTGGTTGGTTGGTTGGTTGGCTGGCAGAGAAGGAGATAGCGGATTGCGCATCGTGTGGCTCCTGCTTTCTGCGTCTCCAACTCAGCCGCCAGCGAGAATATAGTGGCATGACGCCCCTATCTGTGGCTCCGTGGGTGTTCCTTTTTGGGCTCACCATATGCTGCATTGTTGTGCGGGGAGCGGAGCTGAGACCCCGCCTGATAACGAGGGTTTCCCCAAATTCTTGAACCGTGTTAAAGCAAAACTGTATTATAGAAGTGCCGTGTTATATGGGGTTACCTGTATAGTCTTTAAGCCCGTTACCTAAATCACACACACACAAAGCATCATGGTGCACTGAAAACTAACCCTTATGGAAATGACTTAATACAAATCATGTATTAGTGCTTCTTTGAAAATGATCCTCAGATCAAGTTTATTATTTACACTATACTTTCCTAGTTTGTTTGTTTGAGAAGCATGAAATGTGCTTATCAAAAGCCTCACTAGACCCAGATCTCAGTTTTCTCCTACATGTTTCTTAAGGCAAGAATGGATAGCTGTGTGCTCAGGTTGCCTCCACGCGTTCATCCAGACTCAGATTTTGCAGTGCAGGGAATTGCTGTCAATAATGCCTCCATGTATTCCTCATAGGAAGCAGCAACAAGAAAAAGGGCAGGAGCTTCTTAAGGTCTGTCTGTTTGTCTCTCTGCTCAAAGGACAGAGAAGACAGCTGCTGCCTATGAAGGACCAAACTGCTGTCTCTAACGCATGGCATTAACCATTCTGCGCTATGAGTAGTAAATTACCCGTTTTTATGCCACTTAGATTATACAATGCCAAGCGAAGGGCTACCTGACTTAATTGTTACGAGTCATACCATATTTTGCTGTGTATAATGCACACACACATTTTTGGCCCAAACTTTGAGGGGAAAAAGTCTTTCCATTTAATTTTTTAATTCAAATTTTTATTTGTTTACATTTAGGTCCTTGTTTTTTTCTATTATAAAGGAATCTTACCATTTATTTTTAACATATTATGGTACAAGACAATTTATGTAACAAATAATTACATAAATTAGATACCAGGTACAAGAAATTTTGTGTACCAGTAACACACTTGTGTTATTTACACATCCTAGAAGGCTAAGAACTCTTAGTCGTTGCAGTTCATCGTAAATTCAACAAAACTGATTATCGTATTCCAGGGTATTCTTTTGCATATGGATATCGTTATTGATTTCTAGAGTTACACTTTTAACTCATAAGCATAAATAAAAGAATTAAAATCATTTATATAGGTACAGAATTAGTACCACCCATGTGTAATATGCATTCTTATTTTTCCCTCATAAATTTGGGCAAAAAAAGTGCATGTTATACACAGCAAAATACGGTATTTCTAACGCTACATTCCAGTTGTTTTGTGAGTCTAGAAACTCACTTCTGCAAGCTCAAACATTTGATTGA
Organism: Rhinolophus hipposideros; assembly: GCF_964194185.1. Classification (NCBI taxonomy): domain Eukaryota; kingdom Metazoa; phylum Chordata; class Mammalia; order Chiroptera; family Rhinolophidae; genus Rhinolophus; species Rhinolophus hipposideros. The sequence continues at coordinate 120,591,786 of NC_138046.1, read as the reverse complement.
GTCTGACCTGTGTGAAAGGATATATGTGTCCCGGTCTGCTAGGTGTGTGTTTTGCAGAGAAGTAAACCAGGGATTGTGGAAAGCAATAAAGAAAGCAAAAGATAGTAGTACTCTTCCATCAAGGTTTTCAATGAGTGCTTTGAAGAGGGAAAAACAGAATAAAAAAAAAGTCTATGGATACAAAAAATGGAAATATATTCATACTTGATTGTGTGTGTGTGTGTGTGTGTGGTGGATGAATGGTTGTGTGTATATGGGTAAGGAATTCTGGAGAGAGAGCCTTGAATAGTTGCTGAAAATACATGGCATTAAGTGCTTTGTGGTTTTACTGAATGGAAGCAATCACTACAGGTACTGCAGGCTGTGACAGAAGTGGGGTAGAAAGATCTGAAGCTCTTGTTGCAATGATTCAACATCAAATCTCCCTCCATTTCCCAAACAGATAACAGCATAAAATAACATTCAATTGGGTAAAAGGACAAGTAAGTTAGCTTGATGAGGACACCATGGTTGGACCCAAAGGTACATAAAGAAGAGCAGGAATGGGGGCATTTTCTTTGCAGCATTTCTGTAATTGGCAGCACTGTGCTGGATTTGGGGGGGCAGAAATCATGCTTTAAAAAAAATTAATTCCAAGAGTGTGGTCAAAATGATTGAACTTTATGCAGAAGTTTAGGAATATAAAAAAATATGGCTCCACCCATGTTATAGTTTATTTCATAGTAAATTTTAGAAACTTAAGTTTCTAGTTTTCGTTGTTTGGCCATCTCCCCAATTTGAAGGTAGCCAAGAGAGAACACAGTGCCCCCTCACCCAGTTAATTCCTATTTATTTCTTAGGTTTCACTTACCAATACGTTTTTTGTGATCCTCTCATCTTCCCCAGGCTAGATCACATTGCCTCATTATACGCTCTCATGTCAACCTGTACTTTTTCAGTGTACCATTTCTCAAGGCTTGACATTGTATAATGTAATTATTTCTTTTATGTGTATCACCAAATAGCTGATATTTGTTGGCCCCCTTTTTATTGAGATATAACTGACATACAACATGGTATAAGTCTAAGGTATGTAACTGGTTGATTTGATACATTTATATATTACTATATGATTAGCACTGTAGCCTTAGCTCACACCATCACGTCACATAATTATCATTTCTTTTTTGTGGTAAGAACATTTAAGATTTCGTCTCTTAGCAACTTTGAAGTGTATAGAGCAGTGTTGTTAACTGTAAGCAGTATGCCGTGCATTAGATCCCCAGAACTTATTTATTTTCTAACTGTAAGTTTACACCCTTTGAGCAACATCTTCCCAATTCCCACATTCCCCAGTAACCACCATTCTACCCCATTTCTACAAGTTTAGCTTTTTAAGATTCCACATGTAAGTGAGAGCCTACAGTATTGGTCTTTCTCTGTCTGACTTATTTCACTTAGCACAATGCCCTCTAGGTCCATCCATGTTGTCTTGTGGCTGAATCTATTCAGACAACCCAACATTTATGTTGTCTTCATGTCTTGGCTATTGTGAATAATGTTGGAATAAACATGGAAGTATACCATGTTTCCCCGAAAATAAGACCTAGCTGGACGATCAGCTCTAAGGAGTCTTTTGGAGCAAAAATTAATATAAGACCCGGTCTTATTTTACTATAATATAAGACCGGGTATAATATAATATGATATAATATAATTTAATACAATATAGTATAATATATACCGGGTCTTATTTTAGTATAAGACCAGGTATAATATAATATAATATAATATATAAAATAAATATTATATAACTGGGTCTTATATTAATTTTTGCTCCAAAAGACACATTAGAGTTGATTATCCAGCTAAGTCTTATTTTCGGGGGAACACAGTAGTTATCTTTTTGAGATCTTGTTTTTATTTTCTTTGGATAAATGCCCAGAACTGGAATTGCTGGATAATAAGGTAGTTCTGTTTTTAATTTTTTTGAGGAACCTCAATACTGTTTTCCATGCGGCTGCACCAATTTACATTCCTACCAGCAATGCCCAGGGTTCCCTTTTCTCCACATTCTTGCCAACACTTGCTATCTTTTGTCTTTTTGATGATAGTTATTCTAACAGGTGTGAGGTGATATCTCATTGTGGTTTTTATTTGCATTTCCCTGATGATTAGTAATGTTGAGCATCTTTTTCATGTACCTGTTGGCCATTTGTATTTTTCTTTGGAAAAATGTCTATTCAGCTCCTCTGCCCATTTTTTAATTGGTTTGTTCTTGTTATTGAGTTGTATGAGTTCTTTATGTTTTGGATATTAACCACTTATGAGCTATATTGTTTGCAAATATTTTCTTCCACTCTGTAGGTTGCCTTTTCATTTTGTTGTTTCTTTTGCTGTGCAGAAGATTTTTAGTTTGATGTATTCCCACTTGTTTGTTTTTGCTTTTGTTGCTTGTGTTATTGCCCCTTTATCCTATCTAAAATAACTGTTTTGTTTCAGGTGGACATTTTCCTATCTAAAGTCTACATTTCCTAGGCTCCTATGCATTTATAGCTAGCCATGTGACATAATTCATCACCATTAAGATGTAGGTAAAATTGTAAAGGGAAGCTTCAGGGAGTGACCTTTAAAATGGCAGCAGATACAGCTGACTTGGGTGTCTTTGGCCTATCACATTTCCTCTTTTCCTGTTTAGGGCACAGTCACAATATCGGGAGATACACAGCCACTTTGCAGCCATTAGGTAAACAAGCATTAGATAAAAGCCATACACTGTGCTGAGGTTGAGTAAAAAGACAGATGCAGAATGGATTCCCCAATGGCATCACAGAGCCACCATACTCCTTCGGACTTTATTGTAACACAAGAAAAATAACTGCTTTGCTGATTTGTCTTTTCTGTTTTCTTTTCAGTTTCTCTTGTAGTGGTACAGAAGGATAAGCAAAGAAGGAAGGATATTGACTATTTTACCAAGAGAAGAGAGCTGAGTTTTGTTAGACTGGGGAGTGGCATGAGGAAAGGTCATACCCTTTCCTAGGAAATCATGACTGGAGAAGTCAATAGAAGAGAAGAAAGTTGAGGGTGAGACCAAGACATCACTAAAGAGCAATGGGAAAAGTGCTTATTATGAAGGAGTTAAGTCAAAGGAAGTGGAAGGGAAATGATGAGAGTCTGTTGGCTATGCAATGTCCCTATTGTTAAGTGTGGTTGGGTTTAGGAGAAGGGCTCAATGTGGTTAGTGTGCTTATGTGCATTAAGCAGACCAGAGTGCATTAAATGGGGAATGAATTGATTCTACACGACTGTCCTCTGCCATCTTTTTAGAAAAGTAATGACTAATGCAGCCCTGCAAATGTGTTTCTCCAGAAAAGCTTTTGGGGAAGGAAGATTTATTTTACCTAATCCCTTTCATCTATATTATGGATTACTTAGTACGCTTATTTGACCTTGAGAACTCTACTTCTGGCCCGTAGGTAAAGCAAGTCTAACCTAAAAAGAAAATTTATATCCAGTACTATCCTTACAAAATCAGCTATTTGTGTCAGATTTTTTCCGTACTTAAATGTATAGAGTACACTGCCAATACATGGCAAACTCTGCTTTTGGAAGGTGAGATTTACGCGTTACAGCACAGCCCATGTTAGGCAGGTCACAATGTGGCTGTGTACTCCTCCCCGTCCCACATTCCTTCCTCCAGAAAGATCCCAAATGACTCCAGCTATAGCCCTTCAGACTGTCCACACTAGGGAAAGGCCAGCTTTCCCACAAAACAGTCCGGAGCCTCTCATTGGAGGCAAACTCTGACCTCCTGAGTTTGACACTGTTCCTCTATTTTCTCCATTCACCAGGCTATTGTTCATCTTAGAATAGTGCTTGCCCCATATATCAGTCCTATTTATATCCTCCTGCTTCTTGCTGATTAACCTAGCTTTGGAATCCTTACTTGCCCTGATCTTGAATAGTTGTGTACCTTGCTTACTGGCTTGCCTTCTGGCTTCTGATCCATTTCCTTCTCCGACTTCCCGTACTTGCTCCATCAGTAATTACCACTCTGCCTCTGCTTCCTTAGTTTCTTGGCTGGGCTCTTGCAACTCTGAGTTCTTTTATAGGGCTAAATGCAGAAAAGCAGAAGGGCGGACTGTTTGGCAAGAAATTTTTATGAGCACATAACCTGCACATATCACAGCCATACGATAGAACGCACACTTCCTGCCTGTGATTGTGTTTATAACATCCTTTTCTCAGCCAGTGAAACCAGTTAGTCCCTGGAATCTGATTTTATAAGCAGCCTTCATATGTCTGCATTTCAAGCCCTTATCAATCAGTTCCTTTCCTTTCCTTTCCTTTCCTTTCCTTTCCTTTCCTTTCCTTTCCTTTCCTTTCCTTTCCTTTCCTTTCCTTTCCTTTCCTTTCCTTTTCCTCTCCTTTTCTTTTCTTTTCTTTTCCTCTCCTTTCCCTACCCCTGCTTTCCCTACCCCTCCCCTCCCCTTCTCTCTCTCTCTCTCTCTCTCTCTCTCTCTCTCTCTCTCTCTCTCTCACAGTTTTATCTCAAAGGAATACCGAAGTCAGACATTCATGGAAGAGCTTGTTCAGGCCAAATCAATGGTCAATGAAGAGTCAAGGATCCATTGCCCCCCAATAAGGGAGAGGTTTATGATACAAAACTATTACTTTGTCCTATATGGTATAAAGAGATGTTTTTATTAGTACTTTATTTTTAGAGCAATTTTACGTTCACAGCAAAATTGAGGGGGAGATGCAGAGATCCCATATACCCCTGCCCCACACAGACACAGCCTCCGCCATGATCAGCATTCCTACCAGAGTGGAGCTTTGGTTAGAATCAGTGAACCTACACTGACACCTCATAGTTACTCAAAGTCCAGCGTTTGCATTATAGGGTTTAGGCAAATGTATAATGACATGTATCCATCATTATAATATCACACAGAGTAGTTTCATTACCCTAATAATATTCTGTGCTCTGCCTATTCATTCTGCCCCTCCTTATCCCTGGAAACCCCTCATCTTTTCACCATCTCCATAGTTCTGCCTTTTCCAGAATGTCATGTACCTGGAATCACACACTATGTAGCCTTTTCAGACTGGCTTCTTTCTCTTAGTAATGTGTTTAAGGTTCCTCCGTGGCTTTTCATGGCTTGATAGTTCATTCCTTTTTAGTACTGAATAATTCATTGTATATACCACTGTTTATCCATTTACCTACTGAGGGACATCCTGATGGATTCCGAATTTGGCAATTATGAATAAAGCTGCTATAAACATCTGTGTACAGTTTTTATATGGACATACGTTTTTAACTCCTTTGGGTAAATACCAAGGGAAATGGTTATTGGATCATATGGTAAGAGTATGTTTCATTTTATGAGAAATCACCAAACTGTCTTCAAAAGTAGCTGTACCATGCTGCATTCCCACCAGTTTGCATTACTACTGCTCCACATCCTCACCAGCATTTGGTGTGGTCAATGTCCTGGATTTCAGCCATTTTAATAAGTATGCAGTGTTCTGTATGTTTTTTGTTGTTGTTGTTGTTCTGTTTTTTTTTTTTTTTTAATTTATTTCCTAGTAACAGTGTTTTTATTGTTCCTGGGGAATGGAAACTAAGTGTAAGTAGTTCTCTGTTGCTTATTCAGATTCAAATCTGCAGGTCCTGATCCTCTCCCAAATGTTTAAATGAAAAAAAAAAATCACTGACTCAACACATGTAAAGCACTTTGGGAAGTGTCTAGTGCAACATAAGCACTTTGCTATTGTCTGCTATTACTGGGATTTCTCTTGGAAATTGATCTGAAGATGAAATACTTATGATTCAGCCAGCACCTTTCCTTCTCCCTTACCAGGTATGGTGCAGCTCACCCCTGGGTCATTGTATGTTGTTAAATCAACGTGGAGCTGGGTGGGGACATGGCACACACACCAGGCCTTCTCAGTCATGCTCAAGGCATTATCAGACTTGTTATGTCTCTGGAAAGCCCAGATCTATATGTCTCCCTGGTCATCTCCCTCAGGACCCAGCTCTCTCCTGTGCTGATGACTTTAATCACAGCATCCTGTGTAGTTTGTCCCAACTCAATAAAGAGTCGGGTACCGGCAATGTATTTCTTCTTCTATCAGTTCAGTCTTGGCTTTCAGTAAGTTATTCCACTCAAACTCCTTTTAAGGGCAAATTAGAGTTGAGTCAGTGCCCTTGGGCTCGTGTGCAGCTGGCTGGATCTCTCTGCTTCCCTCCTGTTGTCTCCTCCCTCCCCACCCACACTCACAGCCTTGATGCCAGTCTCTGTGCCTTGACGCCATCAGATCAAATCTCATCTTGTCTTTTATCCCCATTTGAACTGGGAGTCACAAGAAGTTTGCACTCCCCAAGTCATTCTTCCTTTCCTGGACTTTCATCCCCACATGTGTTATGTCACCTTATCAGGGAACGTGTCCCTGCTCACTGGACTTTTCATTTCCAACCCTTCTCCCTAGTGCTCCTCTGCTTTATTTTTCTGAATTACTACCTCTTATAACTTCTTTCATTGTTTATTGTCTGTCTCGTCCCATAGAATATAACCTTTGTGAAGGCATAGACTTTGTCTTCTTCGCCATGTCTCCCTAGTGCCAGGAAGCATGCCTGGCACATGGTTGGAACTTGAAAGACCATTGTGAAACGACTCTCTACCAGTAATGGACACATGGCACTTGGGAAAAGAATCTCAGGACTTTATGCTCCCTCATCCACTTTTTTTGGGGGGAAGGATCACAACTTTTTAAAAAATTTATTAGAGTGACAATTGTTAGTGAAATTACATAGATTTCAGGTGTACAATTCTGTATTACATCATCTATAAATCCCATTGTGTGTTCACCACCCAGAGTCAGTTCTCCTTCCATCACCATATATTTGATCCCCCTTACCCTCATCTCCCTCCCCCCATCTCCCTTACCCTTTGGTAACCACTAAACTATTGTCTGTGTCTATGAGTTTTTTGTTTCTCATTTATTTGTCTTGTTCTTTTGTTGTTTTTGGTTTATATACCACATATCAGTGAAATCACATGGTTCTCTGCTTTTTCTGTCTGACTTATTTCGCGTAGCATTATAATCTCAAGATCCATCCATGTTGTCACAAATGTTCCTATATCATCTTTTCTTACCGCCAAATAGTATTCCATAGTGTATATACAACTTCTTTATCCATTCATCTATCGAAGGACATTTTGGTTGTTTCCATGTCTTGGCCACCGTAAACAAAGCTACAATGAACATTGGAGCACACGTGTCTTTATGGATAAATGTTTTCAAATTTTTTGGGTAGATACCCAGGAGAGGAATTGCTGGGTCATATGGTAATTCTATTCGTAATTTTTTGAGGAACTTCCGCACTGCCTTCCATAGCGGCTACACCAGTCTGCATTCCCACCAACAGTGTATGAGGGTTCCTTTTTCTCCACAGCCTCTCCAATACTTGTTACTATTTGTCTTGTTGATGATAGCCATTCTGACTGGGGTGAGGTGATATCTCATTGTGGATTTTATTTGCATTTCTCTGATTATTAGTGATGTTGAGCATTTTTTCATATGTCTATTGGCCATTTGTATGTCCTCTTTGGAGAAATGTCTCTTCAGGTCCTCTGCCCATTTTTCAATTGGGTTGTTTGTTTTTTTGTTGTTGAGCTTCATGAGTTCCTTGTATATTTTGGATATTAACCCCTTATCGGAGGCACTGTTTGCAAAAATCTTCTCCCATTCAGTTGGTTTCCTCTTTATTTCGTCGATGGTTTCTTTTGCTGTGCAGAAGCTTTTAAGTTTCATATAGTCCCATTCGTTTATTTTAGCTTTCACTTCCATTGCCTTTGGAGTCAAATTCATAAAATGCTCTTTGAACCCAAGTTCCATAAGTTTAGTACCTCTGTTTTCTTTTATGCAGTTTATTGTGTGAGGTCTTATGCTTAAGTCTTTGATCCATTTTGAATTAATTTTGGTACATGGTGACAGATAGCAGTCCAGTTTCATTCTTTTGCACATGGCTATCCAATTCTGCCAGCACCATTTATTGAAGAGGCTGTCTTTCCTCCATTGTATGTTTTTAGCTTCTTTGTCAAAAATTATCTGTCCATATTTATGTGGTTTTATTTCTGCGTTCTCAATTCTATTCCATTGTTCGATGTGTCTGTTTTTCTGCCAATACGATGCTGTTTTGATTATTGTAGCCCTGTAGTACAAGCTAAAGTCAGGGAGTGTGATACCTCCAGCATTGTTCTTTTTTCCTAAGATTGCTTTGGCTATTCGGGGTCTTTTGTGGTTCCAAACAAATCTGATGATTTTTTGTTCTATTTCTTTAAAAAATGCCATTGGGATTTTGATGGGGATTGCATTAAATCTGTATATTGCTCTGGGTAATATGGCCATTTTAACTTAAGAATTTGCCTCCGTTCCTTCCTTCTTTTCAGCATCAATTCCCTTTCCATTTCTGTTCAGGATCTCTGAGCTTAGTTTGCCTTTCCAATGCTGGTCAAAACTATAATGACTGTCTTCTTTAGGCTCCTCCCTCAGCCTGTCTTTTCTTCATTAAGCAGTCCCTGAAGAGATGCCTGCTCTTTTTCCCTTTTTGCATGTTTTAGAGAGGGCGGTAGAAGCAAGGGTAGGGCTGGAAGAGTGCTTTCTTTTGAAAGTCATGTAACTACAGTCAAGCCACAAAATTTGGCTTGCTTCTGAAGATCTTTTTTCTCTTAGTTTCTTTGTACTAACACAGACAGATCTGAACACCATTTGGCAGTATTCCCTGTCATTTTCTTTCCCCTTCCGTTTCCATTTCTTTTATCTGTAATCTACATTCTAGTTAAGCTCTGAAAGATTGTCTTTTTTTCAGCCCTCACTGTGAAGGTTGAATTATAGCTATCAGTTGTTTATTGCCTGCAGTGCATTCATCTATATGTGCATTTATATGTGTGTGTTTGCATGTATGAATGTGTATGCGTATGTATGCACACAGTCACACGTATAAATTACACACATACACACTCATGCATGTGTGTGCGTGCGCACACACACACACAGATATACACATGGGCCATTTTACAGAAGAGAAAACTAATATTTAGAGAGAAAGTTATGGTTAAATAACTTCTTCAAGATCACTCAGAGGGTGAAGTCAAACTTTTCAGAAGAGGAGGCTACCCTTCCTCACCTCCCATTCTCTCTTTAGTCCTACTAAACCTACTCCATTTGAAACTACTCTTAAAAGATTGCCAAATCTTGTCAATTTTCATTCATTTAAAATTTTCACTGCAAAATATTTGAATCATATAGACAAAAAGAAAATAATATCAAGAATACTCATATATTATACTATATTTGCTTCAAACTTTTTAAAGGAATAATACATTACAGATAAGGTGATATCTATTGTATACTTTTACCTGATCGTTACCACCTTCTCCCTCCCCAGATATAACTGCTTTTATGGATTTAAAAAAAATAATTCCTATGCTTGCTTTTGCGTCATTCCTATTACAGATGGATTTATAATAATATACATTTAATTTTAGATATTTTGAAACTCTTAAATAGTATCCCTCTTTGTAACAATTGCCTACTTGACACCTCTTCTTAGATATCTCAGAGTTCAAATTTAAGATATGTTTTTTTAAAAAGGAACTCTTCATTTTCCTGTCTAAACCTATGGTAGAGAGTTTCTAATGTGGTCCCCCTGTGATCCTGTTCATGCCTCCTAGTATTCACATCTTTGTGTAATCTCTTCCCCCTTGAGAGTGGGCCAGACCTGGTGACTTGCTTCTATTGAATAAAGTAGAGCAATTGTGATGGGGTGTCACCATCAAAATTAGGTTACAAAAGACTACTTCTGTCTTTCTGTGCCATTTGACATCTTTTCTCATGGCGTTGTAGTATCCCATTGTATATATGTACCACATCTTAATCATCTATTGAAGGACACTGGCTGTTTCTATGTCTTAGCCACCATGAGTAATGGTGCGGTGAACATAGGAGTACATATGTCTTTGCAAATAAATGTTTTCAAATTTTTAGGGTAGATACTCAGAAGAATGATTGCTAGGTCACATGGAAGCTCTATTCTTAATTTTTTGAGGAACCTCCATACTGTTTCCCATAGTATCTGTACCAATTTACATTCCCACCTGCAGCATAAAGGGTTCCTTTTTCTCCACAAGTTCTTCAACACTTATTTTTTGTCTTGTTGATAATAGCTGTTCTAAAAGGTATGAGGTGATACCTCATTGTGGATTTGATTTGCATTTCCCTAATAGCTAGTGAAGTTGAGCTTCTTTTCATGTATCTGTTCGCTGCTTGTATGTCTTCTTGGGAGAAGTGTCTGTTCAGGTCCCCTGTCCATTTTTTTAATTGGATTGTTGTTGAGTTGTATGAGTTCTTTATATATTTTGGATATTAGCTCCTTACTGGAGATATGGTGTGCAAATATGTCCTCCATTCAGTTGGTTGCCTCTTTATTTTTGTTGATGGTTTCCTTTGCTGTGTAGAAGCTTTTTAGTTTCTTTTTATTTTAGATATAGTCCCATTCGTTTACTTTTGCTTTTACTTCCCTTGCTTTTGAGGTGAAATTCATAAAATCCTCTCTAAGACCAAGGTCCATAAGTTTGGTACCTGTGTTTTCTTCTGTGTATTTTATTGTTTCAGGTCTTATATTTAGGTCTTTGATCCATTCTGAGTCAATTTTTGTGTATGGTGACAAATAGCAGTCTAGTTTCATTATTTTCCACTTTCTAATTTTCCCAGCACTATTTATTGAAGAGGCTTTCTTTTCTCCATTGTATAGTTTTGGCTCCTTTGTTGACAATTGTTTACCCATGTATATGTGGGTTTATTTCTGGGTTCTCAGTTCTTTTCCATTGTAAACTCTCGTTTAAAGGGTTCACCTCTTTAGGTCAGGACCACCTAGGACAGTCTCCCCTTTGAGTTTAATATAACTGATTAGGGATTTTAGTTACATCTGCAACATTTCTTTATGCTTGGCATATGATGTCTCCTAATCATGGAAGTGAATCTTCCATTACATTTACAGGTGATGTCCACATCTAAGGGGAGGTGATTACGTAGGGCATGCACGCCAAGGCACTGGGAATCTGGGAGCTATCTTAGAATTCAGCCTACTTAGAATTCCATTTGTTCATTTCTGGTCCTAACATCTGTGGGCCTCACTTTTATCATCTGTCAAATGAGAATTGTTATAAATCAAATAGAATTGTGTAGATATTAGGACTCCACTCGTAGCAGCAACTGTCTTTCTCTTTGTTCTATTATAAAGATGGAAGCCAGTCCGATATAGAGAATCATAAGAAATTGTCCAGACTTCGTGAGGCACATTGGCATTCTGGGAGTTAAATGTCATATTTTCTACATCATCTCAAAGAACAGGCTTTAGAGAAAAGTTACTGTCTGTGCATTGTAGCATCTTTCACAGCCTACTTCCAGTTCATTGCCACTGCCACTGGCACAATGCCCGCAATAAATAGAAGGGACACCCATGAACAAGATGCTCAAGTAAACCTCCAAGTGTGACTTTCTCCCCCAGGTAGATCTGTTGGTGTTTGGATTTCTTTCTAATTGTTTTGGGGTCTCTTGATTATGAGCATTAACATGGAAAGCCTCATCTTGAGCTACTCAATGCGGCCTTATTTCTTGACAACTGAAATTCCTGCAAATTCAGTATTAATTAGTAAGCCAAACAATGAAAACAGCATATATTCTCTATGGCAAATCTGGGAATGGTAAAGAAACCACAGTCATCTCACCATTCCTTAGTTACAAAAGGAATATGGACAATTCTAAGACAAACGGGCATGAAAGTGGTTAGAGAAGGCACTATCCATTAACACTGGTAAGGAGAAAAAGAAAATGAAACCCAAAGTCAAGTCAGAGCTAGCCCTTGACTTACTAGAGATGAGAAAAGACAGAATAGAGTGTTAGTTGAAACAAAGCAAAATGGCGAGAAATGAAGGCTATGTTTTGACAGCAGACATTTTCTTCTTAAGCTGCACGCCTAGTATTACTAGTATTCACTCAAAATCCAACTATCTCCTTTTCTAAGGGACCCTAACAGATATCAAAATGCTTGTGTAAACGAGTTCTGGTGAGGTACATCGATAATGTTTGTAAAATACCTACCATAATGCCTGGCAGATAATGAATGCATATAACAAATGCTAATCCATAGTAGTTGTAGAAGGAATAGTATGAGAAGTCTACAGTGCAATCTCCCCAGAGGGAAAAACTATACAGTAACACCACCAGTGCTCACAGTAATTTACAGGAGGTGTAGGGAGAGGAGGAGTGAATGCAGGAGAGCGTGTTTCAACATGCTTGGTCAGTTTTCAGTAACAGGAGTGGTTATGCTTTCTCCTAGGAGGTCAGTCTAATGGTAGAAACTAGCGAATGGAATCATGTATCATCTGTGTTTGTATGATATTGCTGTTCAGAGCAAAAAATTATTTAGAAAAAGCTTCTGAAATTAAATCTGCAAAATATTTTTGGCAGGTTAAGAAAAAAATGAGGGATAGAGCAATGTGAAGAATAAAACCTCAGAATGCTGAAGGAGACAATGTCCACAGTGGTGAATTTTCTGTGAGGCCACTGGCAAAGTGGAAAGGTTCAGTGCAGACAATGAACCAGGAGGGCAAAAGTTGAGGAGTCATTTGCTTTCGATCACTCTAGGTCACTGGTTCTCAACCAGGGGTGAACATGCACCTTGGGCAGCATTTAGCAATGTTTGGAGACATGTTTGGTTGTCACAGCTGGGGGGAGGAAAGGCAGTGTTAATGGCATCTAGTGGATGGAGACCAAGGATGCTGCCAGACACCCTAGAAGGCACAGGACAGACCCCACAAAAAGAATTATCCAGCCCTAAAAGTCAATAGCACCATGGCATGAAGCCCTGCTCTAGGTATTTCAATGGTATTATTGGATCAAGTTGAACCAGGAAATGGTACATCCATGGAGTATGTTAGTTTAGCCCCCATAGAATTAGAGTTGCAGTTCTGTTTTGCCTTTTACCTTTGTCAGAAGCCACCACTACAAATAAACATACAAAAATTTAACATGGCATGTATGATGAAAAAAAGATATTGTTCATGCCTTACATGAGATATTTAATGTTAATTTCATTGTTGGTAAGAAAAGAATACCCTTTGCTGAGGAATTTTCATGCATTTCCTGTTCAATAAGATCCATATAATAGATTTTCTTTTCCTTTTTGCCTTAGTAGCCAGGAAATTGGGGACAGAACTTGAAGCTCAATTGTGATTTTTGCATTTGAACATAATAACTGGAATAGTTTCTATCTTTCTTTTCTTTGGTTATGATTTTCTTCTTACATTTCCATTGAATTACTATTCGTATATATGAATATATATTATATGAATATTACATATCATATAATATATATTCATACATATGATTTTCTCATAACTGGACAGAAGGACCCTCCTTTGCATTATGGAGTTTCTAATCTCTTAACACAAACTTCCTGGATTATTTATATGTAAGTTATTGTGAATTCCTCCTAAGCAGTGTACCTGCATGCAGTTTTATGCATTAAGTAGATTATTGGAATGTCAGACATAGCACTTATATCTGGCAGTTGCCGCTATGGGAATCGGAAGAGAATTATGAGCAGAGAAACACAAAAGATTACCAGTCAAAGGAATTTTGAGGCCTAGTAAAGGCTGGCTACCTTCAATATAGTGCCACAAACCCATTCTGGTTTGGATTCTCTACAGCACTTGTCAGCATCTTGGTGAAGACACTGACTCTGGGTGGTGAACAAACAATGGGATTTATAGATGATGTAATACAGAATTGTACACCTGAAATCTATGTAACTTTACTAACCATTGTCAACCCAATCAATTTAATTTAAAAAAGGAACAAAATAAACAAATAAAGGTAACAGAAACAGACATATAGATACAGAGAACAAACTGATGGTTAGTATATGGTGATGGAAGGAGAACTGACTCTGGGTGCTGAACACACAATGTGACATATAGATGATGTGTTACAGAATTGCACACCTGAAACCTGTGTAACTTTACTAACCAATGTCCTCCCAATACATTTAATAAAAGTTAATAAATAAATCACAGAAATAAATTTTTTAAATTAGTGTCAGGTGTACAAAACAATGTAATAGTTAGACATTTCACCCTCACAGAGTGATAACCCCCTCTCCCAATCTACTGCCCTTCTGATATCGTATATAGCTGTTACATTTCCATTGACTCTATTCCCTATGCTGTGCTCCACATTCCATGAATATATATGTATAAAATTATGCATATACATATATATATGTATATGTGTGTGTATATATATATATACATATATATATGTATATATATATATATATATAAAATTATAGTTGACCTAAAAAGATTTTTAAAGCCTTAAAGAAAAAATAGGGAGTTGGGTTTATTAGGGCTAAAGTTTAGCTAAGTGGATTTGAAAAAAGGGGAGTGAAGGAAGGGGATTGTGGAATAAATGTCCATAAAACCAAATTAAATGGAGAAGGAAGTGAAGACAGGATGGGGGGGGTGACAGCTATGGAGAAATAGTAGAATGAACAAGGAAATAGGGGATTTCTCTAATGTCAAAAAATAGCTAATAGAAAGAACTGGAGAAAGAGGAAGTTGTGGTGGCAGGAGAGTTATCTGAGTTTAAGATTTTGGCCATGGCGAGGTTTTGCGTGAAGACGATATAAGAATGTGGCCCTGAGAGGAGGTGCAAGTGAAGCAAAGTCAGAGGCAGGTGTTTGCAGGTAAGGAAGTCAAGAATGTGAGAAAAAATGTTGTGGCATATGATGTGGCAAGTGGAAAGGTAGTCATTTTGGACTTTTATTAAAGAAGAAACACTTCCATGGAAGAAGGAGAGAGATTTAAAGGAGGACCAGGGGGACAGGAGGAAGGTGGGACAAAGCTTGGGTGGCATCACAGAGAAAGCATTTTAAAGCAAGGATCCATTTCTCAACCACACTGTTTACGAGATGCGGAGACGATGCCGATTTCACTTATGGTACTTTGAAGGAACACTTGGGAGAACAGAAGAAACAATCAGCTATTATTTCACCGTCCTGAGCAATCACTGTTAAAACATTTAAGAAGATTGCTCTAGGGGTGATGTAATCATTGGTCTGTGAGGGGACACACAACGCAGACAAGGTCATGAAGTCTTTGACCTTGGGCTATTGCGATTGGGATGGAGATGAAGATGGACACAAGCAGAATTAGCATTCAGGCGGTCAGATAATTTTCTTACCCTCTAATGCCAATTTCTGGACATTATCTGTGTTCACAGGGCCTAATAGTGTTTTCCTCTTGCCTATCCTTCATTCTGAGCTCACATTCGTCTAGCTCTTCCTCCTGCTTCCTTCTACTGGGATTTGATGTAGCTGTTTCATTTCATCTGCTATGTAATCCTGTTTTACATGAAGCATCAGGTGAAGTCACCAGTTTCACTAGGCCTTATTTTAGCACTTGGGAATAGAGTACCAATTACAATACAGTTGGGCCATTTGCCTCCACTCTTTCCGGTTCTTTCACTGGGATGGGACACTCTGCCACCATCCCAGCAAATTATTCAACAATTGGATTAGATGGACTCAGAAGAGCATGTAGGCATTACTTGAAGGGGGTTACACTGTCGTTAATTGATTTGTTTCTTTGCTGAAACCATTGTGTGTATGAGTACAAATGCATATATGTGTGCATGTGTACACACATGACTGATCAAAGCAGCCAGTGTTTGAGTGTTTCCTAGAGCCTTGTGTGTAGGCAGCACTGGCATCACTGTAAAAGTTATGCAGTGGGCTGACAACCCAAGTTGGCAGCTGTTCTCCTAAAACTGTACTTCATGAAGTCGGCATGGAAGGCAGTCAGTCTCTGGAGCAGTTTGTGCCTAGTTTTTGGCATCATTAAACTTCCGTTCTACCCAGTGTTTGCTTCGTTTGTACAATCAGGATGCTCCATTTTCAGACAATAAAAGCATTGAAAATGCTTTAATAAATAGATTTTTATTTGGCGTCAACTCCAAGTTGAACGATGAAATAGCAATATAATTATGTTTTGGAGGATGTTTTCCTCTCTTTGACCAACACTTGTAAGTAGTTTCCAAAGCTCTTTAATGCACAGTATGTTTTGTTGCTTATACAACCACACAGACTTGGTATTGTGAGCCCCAATTTATAGATGAGTAAGTTAACTTTCAGAAAGGAAAATTGAATTGCCAAAGGCTGGGTTTTAGTGACAGACGCAAGATAAAAACACTGGTTGCCTTGAAATCTAGGGATGTTTCTATTATAAGATACTAAGTTTGAACAAGGAGGTTTTTAGTGTATTTACCAGTGTGTATTGTAATAAAGTGTGTTCAACTTGAACTCACTGTACTTCAAGGTTAACACTTTATAAATGGAACTAAATCATTGGAGCTTAGGCCAGGGACTGAAAGTTTATTTATTGATCCAGTCTGGCCTCTTGGGTTTCTTGGTATTTGGTAAATGGTACATTTGTCAGTACAGTGGAAAAGCATTTTGTTTCCTCCAGAATGAAGAGCACTGCTCTTGAATTTGAAACAGAAGAAATGACTGTCCAATAGGGCTTTTGGACACAAAGCGTAAACAACAAGCTTCGTGCTGGTACAGGAAGAAAATAGGTAATTTCTGTAGAGCCCGTTTATCAACATCTACTTAAGTCTATGCCTTAACGATAATGGGAATATATGATAGTCTCTGAAAATCTGCAATTAAACATATTTTTCTGTTCCCAAACTATTTCTAATGAGGTTACTAGTGGTAAAGTGTGTTTATTTTCACGGATATTCTTTACAATGTTATAGTATTTTAATATTAAAATATATGGAATGGAATTAAATTATGAACTATAGAAGTATTTCTACCTGGATTACTTGTTAATTACCAAGGGTGAAAGATCCCTTTACCACAGAGCAATCTGATGAACAAACGATCCGAGGTAACAGCCATGATCCTAGAACAAATGAGCATCATGTGCACCCTGATAAGATGTAGCATGAGGGACACACTGTCACATCTATGGGGTACCTGCCTAAGATGCTTAACCACTGTCTATTCATGAGAGAAACATCAGGCAAGGCCAGACTGAGAGACATTCTACACCAAAATGTGCCTAGATCCTTCAAAATGGAAATAGCGTGGAAGACAAGGCAGAAGAACAGTTCCGGATTAAAGGAGTCTGGAGCAATGTGACAGCTAGATGAAATGAGTCGCATCTGGATCACAAAACCAAAATTGCTCCAAAGGATATTATTAGGAAAATTTACAAAATAAAAAGTTGAGCAAGAAAAAAAATGATATCTTTACAAATAATTGAGAACGTTTTGACACATCTTTAGAAATAATATGAATTGATTTGAATGTTATTTTGAAAACAGTCTCGAGCTAAGAAATGAACAGCTTGCACAGACGCCTTTGAGCTTGCTTCATTATTTCCAAATGCAATAAAAATAAGAAATTCTTCCCATTTCAAGGGAAACAAACTTATTACAGAACCCTGTTTCAGCTCAGGCATTATCTAGCTCACACAGCCCAATTGCACTTGCATAGAATTTTAAGATTTAGGTAGAGTTTCTTTATTTTGATTTGTTTACCTGTTTTAATTTTTTTTCAGTAATTTGAAAGACATTTTATTTTTATGTACGAAGATTCTAAAACGGCCATCCAGGCACCATTGGCACAGTAGTGTGGGGAAGTAGATTAATTTATAGACTCCTCAATTTTCATATTTCACCATTTGCTATTCCACTTCCACAGCTGGCAGAGTATCTGAGTTTGGCCAAGCATCTTTGTTAGAAACCATTTGTGTATTTGTTATGTACATTTCCTAAGCAGCTATGAGATTATGGCCCTTTGTTGGGTTTGGGGACTATACAGATAAATTACACCATGTTTATCTCCTCACACAGGCAATGCATTGATTTATGGAACTTCTAGGTAATTCTCCAATGTTCTCAGCTGGATTACAGGTAAATATTTAGAGTTTTTAGTATGAGAGGAAGAGGAGGCCTATTTCTAAAGCTGTGTTTTCCCATGAGGAATATTTTTGTCAATAGTCTTTTATCCCTTTTGTTCTTATTTATTTTGGATGCACTTGGACAAATGTATATAGTCATGTAACCACCATTGCAATCAAGATATAAAACATTTCCATCATGCCAAAAAGTTCCCTCAGTTTCCTTTACACCTATCTCCTTTTCCCCTCACTATGGTCCCTGATTTGATTTCTGTCCTTAACTATTTTGCATTGTCCAGTGTGTGATATAAATGGAATCATGCAGTGTGTGACCTTTTGCGGGGGTCCATGTTTTTGTATGTATCAGTAGTTCCTTTTTATTGCTGAATACTATCTCATTGGTATGGGTATATAATTTGTTTATCCATTCACCAATTGATGGTGTGTTTGCGTTTCCAGTTTTTGACTGATGATGAATAAATGCATTATAAACATTCATATGCCAGTCTTTTTTAACATATGATTTCGTCTCTCAGGTAATATCTAGGAGTGGGATTTCTGGGATGTATATTAAATGTATGTTTAAGTTTTTAATTCATGTTCAGTTGTTTGCCAAGGTGGCTGAGCCACCTTGCATTCCCACTAACAATGTATGAGATTTCCAGTTCCATGTCCAGCCTAGCACTTGGTATTTCAGCCTTTTTTCATTTCAGTCATTCTGGAAGATTTGGTATAACATTGTGATCTTAATTTTCCATCCAAATATCCTTTGTTAGCGCCTTTATTTGAGTTGCAATAGTTTCTTATGTATTCTAGATACAAACCCTTTAACAGATCATGGGTTTTGGAAGCATTTTCTCCCAGGTCTGTGGAAGGCCACTTCATTTTCTTAACAGTGTCATTTGTGGAGCAGAAGTTTGATGAAGTCTAACTTACCAATTTTTGTTTTAGTGTGTGATTTTTATGTCTATATCTAATAAATCACTGCCTACCTTCACAAAGGCATTCTCCTATGTTTTCTAGAAGATTTAGTTTCAGCTCTTATATTTAGGTCTATCATCGAAATGTCTTAGGAATTTGTCTGTTTCAACTAATTTGCATAATATGTTGGTGTAAATTTGTTCATCATATTTTCTTATAATCCATTTAACTTCCCTAGAGTTGGTAGTGATATCCAATCTTTCATTTTTGAGTGTGACAATTTGTTTCTTCTTGTTTTGGTCAGGCTGACTAGAAATTTACCAATTTTAGTGATTTATTTTCTTTGTTTCTCTGTTTTCTACTTGATTGATTTCCCCTTTGATCTTTATGATTTCTTTTCTGCTTGCTTTGGATCTAATTTCTCCTTTTTTCTAATTTCTTAATGTAGAAACAGATTATTGGTTTAAGACCTTTCTTTTTTCCTAATATAGGCCTTTGGAACTATAAATTATCCCTAAGTACTACATTACCTACATCTAAAAATTTTTCATACATGTAATTTTGTCTTAATTCAGTTCAAATACTTTCAATTCCCTTTGTGATTTCTTCTTTACTTATATAGTATTTAGAAAATACTGTTTAATTTCCAAATATTTGGTGATTTCCTAAATTCTTTTCTGTTGTTATTTTCTAACTTAATACCATTGTGGTTGGAGAACATACTTTAAATCATTCAATATTTTTTCAATTTATTGGCACCTGTTTTGAGAAATAGAATATGGTCCATTCTGAGGAATATTGAATGTGTACTTGAAGAAAAATGTGTATTACGCTCTTTTGAGTGGAGTGCTCTATAAATGTTAATTAGGTGTATGGTCGCAGCTCTCTGTTCATTTTTGTCCCCCTAATTTTAATTTTTGTCCTGGATGTATAGATGCCACCGCTTTGTCTGCGTAACTTAACACTCAGACAATGACTGGGCAGAGGTTGTGCTCAAACACTTCAAGCCATTTGGCTGTCACACTCTGCCAATGAATTTGTTGTGTGGGTTGGGAGCACATAAAGAGTTCAAGTGATTTTAAAATCAGCCTCAGCTTTCACTTTCCGCTGGACCCTTTTAGCTCTCCTTGCCCATACATGTAATTTTCCCAGTCAGAGATGTGGAGAGATTTCCTTGCAGTTCTAAGGTGATTTCATTTCCAGGACCATTTCCTTGTGAAATTTCTGCCTGGCTTCTCATTGGCCCTGAAGGCGGAGGCCAGCGGGGCTTGGGTTTTCTCCTTTTGTTTCCTACTGAGTTACTACTTTTTCTGACAACGTTGCTGGGACTGGATTTTCAGCTTTGCTCCAAACCAAGTCAACTCTCTCTGGCAGGGAAGTGGCTGGTTTTCAGTGGCTAGCACCAAACCTAGACGACCATCATTCCAGTCTACTAAACCAGGCGGTGGGGTTGGGGGCAGACCCTGCAGGCAGGTCGCGAACTCCCACAGTTCTTGCCTGAAGTAAGGGGAGCTTTTCATGACTCAGTGCTTCTCCGTTTGCCTTTTGCCTTTGGTCAATGTTTGCAGCTCTGAAAGGTTGTTAGTGATCATTTTTTTCCACCTTTAGATGTGTTTGTTGGAGAGAGGATTTGTTAGAATCTTCACTGTCATAAATGGAAGTTCTGCCACTTACAAGGATTTTGAAAGAAAAATGTATGCTTTTTTTGTGGTGAAAGAAATGATATATGGCTAAGTTAGTGAGCTAATGATGAAAGCCTGCAATTCAAACAAGAGGATAATTGAGATTGATAAAGATGTAAATTTGAAAGTAAATCCAATATCAAGTTTAAGAAAAAGAAAAGTTAAAAGCTTCTGAAAGAATTGTCTTTGGTAATCTGTTGTGTGGCTGGCTATAAAAGAGAAAGGCATTTAATATATTGTAATGATGCAGAAAAAGAATTTAATTATGTTAAAAAAATGAGAGTTGAAAGAGACCTCAGTTATTCTCTAATCCAGTAGTCTCCGAACACTGAGCTATGGATTATTAGGGCCTTTGGGACCTGTGAAATTTTTTTCCCAGTCTGTAGCACAATTAAAAAAAAAAAAAAAGTAACAATTTAACATGCTTTTCATAAAGCTAAATGTAATTAATTTAAAGGACTACGGTTTAACCAACATAGCATTGTTTTCCTACATTTTGGTGTTAAAATGCTCTTTCTCTTCTATGAAATGGTAGTAATAGATAAATATGCATACCATGTTCTTATTAAGCAAAATTAAAAATTTTTCACTGCATTTTATTCTCTAGTATTTTAAAAATTTACTGCAGGTCCTGAGAAATCAAATGTTTTACTCAGTTTCACTGTTATTTTAAGAGGATATGAGAATATGGTTTGTCTTCATAAGAAAGGCTTTTTATTTAACTGACAGGAAAAATGAATTACTGCTTTTCCTTCTCTGTAATTTAGCTGTTTGAGTTAACTTTTACCAGTTTTCTGAATGATCAAACATTACTTGAGCTTGGGAAAAAATTTACCCATAGTTCTTAAATCTTTCTTTTTAAAATCAATTTAACAATAATTGGATGACTTTATAATTGGCCGTCCAGAATCATACTCATGTATTTCTAGGTGTTGGCTTCATTGGTCGAGTTAGGAGAAATAGGAAAGTGAATAACGAATGCTCAAATGAGAGAGAAAAACAAAAGTTTGCAGTGCACTGATAAGTGCTAGAAGGAGTATGTGCAAAGGGTAAACTGAGTTCAGATGACAGACGCAGTAACATTGGACAGTTCAGGGGAGGAGTCTATGAGGAGGTAACCAAT
Organism: Rhinolophus hipposideros; assembly: GCF_964194185.1. Classification (NCBI taxonomy): domain Eukaryota; kingdom Metazoa; phylum Chordata; class Mammalia; order Chiroptera; family Rhinolophidae; genus Rhinolophus; species Rhinolophus hipposideros. The sequence continues at coordinate 120,570,040 of NC_138046.1, read as the reverse complement.
TTGAGCTGGATTTTGAATGATGAGTAGAGTTTTTCTATGCCACCTCTGTAGTATCAGACATGGATGAGTCATTTAAGCATTTCAGCTTTCAATGATAGAAATCCTAGTTCTAAAATTCTGCTCTCAGATCAAGGCAGACACAACCATTTTATTAGATCAGTAAATTGGAGGCTGTGGTCCCATGTACCATGAGCTCTCTAACTTGTCCCGAAGTGATACAAGAAGAGACTTCTCTTGGCCAGTTTGTGTGCTGGGAAAATTGCTCTGGAAACAAAAGTATCCTTTCTAAATTAGTGATTATTAATGCTGCATAGTTTAATAAAAATAACAAATACAGACATCACTTTCTATGTATTAGAAAATGCTCTAAATCAGGGGTTGGCAAACCTTTGCCTGTGGGCTGGATCTGGCCTGCTGCCTGTTCTCAGACAGCCTGAGAGCTAAGCATGATTTTTATATTTTTAAATATTGAAAAAGAAATAAGAATATTTACTGATACTTATAAATGATGTAAAATTTAGATTTCAATGTCCATAATAAACTTTTAGTGGAGTACAAGCATACTCATTCATTTAGGAGTATGAGTACATGCAGTTTTCATGCTAAAACAGCAGAACTGAGTAGCTGCAATGGAGACCGTATGGGCTGCAAAACCTAAATATTTAATACCTGATCCTTTGTAGAAAAATTGTGCCAGCCATATTCTAAACTCATAATAAGGAATCCTTTTGAGGCCTAGGTTGAAGAAATTTTTCTCCAAATATGTTTTGTGTTTACTCGCAGGATTACTACCATTCAGTAACCTCCTTTTATTATTTTTCTTTGTTTGGGTTCTAGGGACATTATAAACAGGGAACCATTTTTACTTATTTGTCCTTTCCCGGCTTAAAGGGTCCTAGATCACATCAACATTAAACGTCTGAACCCGAAATTCATGTGAGGGCTGGTGTGTGTGTTCCAATTCCAGAGGGAGACTTCTGTTTTTCACTGTGGGAGCCCATGTTGAGATGGGCACATTACCCTACATCTCATAGCCAGTGTGGGAATTTTTTTTCTAGACTATTCTTTTGCTCAGGTCTGTAGTCCTTCAAGGGTCCTTGGCAAGAAGGGAATTAAACTCAGAATTGAGATTTAAGAAGGAAAATTGAGTAAATATCACTAAACAGGTGGGTAAATCTAAATATTACGACTAAATGAGATAATGTTAATGTCCAAAATTTAGGGGCAAAAAAAGCAAGGGGAAAATAAATGAATAGGCTACAGCAACATGTAAAGTGGATGAGGGTATTTTCAGAGTTAAATTGCAGTAAGGTTTCTGCATTCTTGGGAAGAGATAGACATATTGATTAAATTGAGGCAAAATATACTTTGATTCAAATTGCTATTAGGAATAAAGAGGATCATGGCATAATGAAAAAAGATACATGTTCACCTCAAGATATATACTTTACTTTATCTGAACTTTTATGATAAAGTAAGTACATAACCTTAAATATATATGAAGCAGCTATTTACAGAATTACTGTGAGTAACCAACAAATCCACAGTGGTAGGTTTTAACACACCATATTTTTGTAATATTTTATTCAGGTGGGTGATAGGTACACAAGTATTTTTTATAATAAATGTCATACTTTTGGGGTAGATGAGTAACAAAGGAAACCTTACTACAGAAGTAAGGTTTGGGCATGTGTGATGGATGCTAATTTAGAAAGAAAACTGTTGTACAAAACCTCATGTGGTGGTGGTGGTGATGAAATGTTATAGATACCACAAGCATCCAAAGAACCAACCGACCAACCATCCGTGAACTCAGTAAATGCCCAATGTTGTACCAATTACTAGAGCTGTTAAAGTGATCAAAAAGAAATAAGCCCCATTCCCTTTCCTCTAAAATCAGGAAAAAAGGAATGTAGGAAACTAAACAGTTATAGCACCATGTTAGTTGAGAGATATTCTAAATGCTCCAGAACAGGGAAAAAGGAAGTAATAACTTGGTCAGTGGAGGCAAGTTTCAGCTGTGTTAAATATAGAGAATATAGAACAACTTTTTTCATTAAATTGAGCCAATAATTTTGTTAATTAATCATTTAGACATATTTTATGGTATGTTTCAAAGATAGTTTTAATTTTTTGAACCATATAAGATATATCGAGTTAACACAGTGGTAAGGTCCAATTGCTTTGTGCCATTTAGATGACTTGTGCTAAATAAGGATACCAACATTTTTCCAGGCTCCATATTCTTGAGGTAATTTCTTGCAGTTGGTGGTAGATTCAAATGAATCCTTTGTAAATCACTGTCAGATTTACAGAGAAGGGAAGCTTATAAAAGTGTTTCTTGTGGTCATTAAATACCTTTTGTCTTTTGCCTAGAGCTTGGTATATTGATGGTCTAACCAACACATCGAAGAAATGTATAGGGTTGTAACTTTAATCTTACCCAGAGAGAGAATTAGAAGGGAGTGGGGAGGAGAGGACATCTTAGTACTCACATAATGTCTTTACACTATTTCCACAAATTAATTGCTTGGTGATTGTCTGGATGGGTAAAGAAATATATACTTTGGCTCCCACAGCAAAATGGGTATAGTAGAAAAGCACTGAATTGAAAACCAAGGAGCATGAACTCTGTTGTCTTGTTAGTTGTGTCACTCTGTGACATGGATAATCAGTCAACCATTCCAAAGCAATCTTTGAATATCCAGGTGTCTTTACCCCACAGCTTTTCAATGACCACGTAGGCAGTGTCTCTCTCCCCCCAACTCCCCCTATTCCAATATTTTGGGTTCTTTACAAATCTCTCACTTAAGGGTGTTCTCTCAATTACTTTATTTTAAACAACCACCAACAAAAAAAGCACCTATAATAAATGAAAAATTCTCTAATATTAATATTAATAAATCTCTACTACAGCAGTATTTGGGACCAAGAACCAAATATTAAGGCAGGTAGACAAGTGTTTAAGGGAAACAAAAAGGTAAGACGGTAGTCAATATAAAGGTGTTCTGAACTTGGACCATATCTTTTCTGGCTAAATCTATGACATATTTCAAGATTCAGGATTCTTATAAAACACTGCTAAGAATTAAACTGAAGTTACAGATGCAGGTGGGAAACAGTTTCATGTGGGAGCAAAGCTCACTCAAAGCCTACACATCACAAATGAAAAAGGCAAGAAGAAAACCTTTAGGTGAACAACATAACTGTGGCCAGTTCTTAATTGTAAGTGTCTTTAAACTGTTGATGATGACACTTAAATAACAGATGAATTGCCACTGAATTCCAATTATGGCCTCTGGGGTGAGGGGCATGACTGTTTGCACTTGCAGACACATAGACAGTGGTTTAAAGGAAAAGCATGTGGGAAGATGACAGATATCTCCCACAGGCCAGTATCCTCCCTCTGCTCCCCAGACCTGTCCTCAGTATTATGTTTGATTTGTCCTGGTTCCTCACAACTTTGTTCAGTTTCTTAAAATTCCAATTGAGACATGCACCCCTCTTCCATTCTCATTATATTGTTCTTCTCATCTTATTCCCACCTCCATATAATTTACTGTTTTATTATGTTTATTGTTTGTGTTTGCCTCTTCTCCCTAGAATGAGGGTATCTATTTTCATTTGGTCACCGTCTTCATTTTGGTTACCATCTGGTCAGGAAATATTTGTTAAATTGAGCTTAATTAACTCTGATCAGATGAAAATGGAAAGGTTTTCATTGGCACAGATCTCACTTCCAAGAAGCAAATGGAAAAATGAGTACATATCAGAAAAAATATTAACCTAGTAAAACATGTTTTATATTGAAAAAAGTTATAAAGCTGTGATGTGACAAGTCATAATTTATTAATGTATAGATGTTTCCAGTCTCTCTGCCTGAGCTTACCCAAAGAAGAAAGGAATTTGCCACCCTTATCAAAGAGTTTCTTATGGGTTTTTGGATTGAACCAGAAAACAGTAGAGGAAGATGAGGCCTAAGGGCTTGAGGCAGGAGAGCAGGGAGAGATGTGGTTAAAATAAGCTACATTTGTATCAACCCAGTTGCCTTTTTTTCATAAAGGCCACAGACTTTTTCCACCATCTTTCCATGCTGCCATCTTTCCATGGTGTGCATGAATGTCCCTGCTGATGCTCTCAAGAGTATCAACAATGCTGACGAGAGGCAAACAGCAGATTCTTATTAGACTGTTCCCCAAAGTCATCATCCGGTTCCTCACTGTGATGATGAGGCACGGCTACATCGGTGAATTTGAAATCACTGATGATCCCAGAGCTGGGAAAATTGTTGTGAACCTCACGAGCAGGTTAAACAAGGGTGGAGTGATCAGCCTCAGATTTGATATTCAAATCAAAGGTCTATAAAAATGGCAGAATAAGCTGCTCCTGTCCCTTCAGTTTGGTTTCATTGTCCTGACAACCTCAACTGGCATCATGGACCACGAAGAAGCAAGACGAAAACACAAAGGAGGGATAATTCTGGGTCTCTTTTTCTAGGGATGTAATACAATGTGCAAATAATCCTCAATGGACCGTTTTTTAAAAAGGCTACAGAGCTGGAAGAAGGGTAGTGAATTAAGAGAGGGTGGTGGGGGGGGAGTATGATTCATGCTTCTGGCGGGGGGGTTAGGACTTGAATCTGATTCGATGTTTAGAAGATGTATAATTAAACATTTTATAAATTAGATGAGAAATGCAATATTTTAATCTATTTGTTTGGACCTTGTGGGTTCAGGATTCATAGGGGGTATAGTGAATAAAAGAAAAGAGAAATTCCCCAATTCTTTTTAATGGCTATATAACATTCTATGATAGGAATATACCAACATTTATTTAGCAATTCCCATCTTGATGAGTACATTGGGGTGTTTCTATGTTTTATTATAACAAATAATGTAACGATCCTTATATATTTTAGCAATTGTGTAATTATGTCTATTCAAATGCCTCCTACAAATTACGGTATAAAATAGTAAAAAACTTATTTGTAAATTATGTTTTTTGGCCACTGTGAAAGTTTAATTTCTAGTAGCTATTTTTCGAAAAAATATTTTGATACTATATAATTCTTTGAAGCAAAGAATACAAACACTACACAGTAGTTGAATGGTAAATTAGTGTGTACATAATGAAGACAGGCATTTATTTTAATTATCCAAAATTTGGCAGATGTCCCTTCTGCTTTCATTTGACAATTAGTTACGTTACTGTTGATGGTGTTTTTGAACAGAGTTTAATTTAGTCTCATCAGCATCACTGAAAACAATCAAAATCAGAATTACTCTTTTTAGTTAGTTTTCTTGTGTCATTTCTTATCAGTCATAAATGGAATATATTTAAATATTTAGAACATAAATTTTGATTTGGGTATACTGTCCTGTTATGATGCATTTTAAGAGGTGGTAGAATACAGAAATCTGATCTCTTCTCACCAAGCATTGTTGGGGCCTGAGATGTTCAAAGAGAATGAATATCTAGACGTAATAATTGTGGTTTACCTTTTCAAGGGCTCAAATAGTTTAACCATTTCAGTGGAAGTCATCCTAAATCAGCATTAGTCACTACCTACAGTATTAGTTCCCTATTGAGTACACCAACAATGGCTTGAAACAGCACACATTTAGTTTCTCACAGTTTCTGTGGGTCAGGAGTCCAGGCCAGGATTTGCTGAGTGCTCTTCTCCGGCCCTTTGGAAGGCTGCAATCAAGAGGGTGGAGATTATGGAGGCCATGTTAGAATTCTGCCTTACCGTGCCTTACAGAGACCATATAATGCTTCATTTAGTAATTTTTGAAAATGCAGGAATAATATTAGGAATATCCACTCCTATTCTTTGCTATTACACTGATATTAGAATTGTCAATATCAGCTTTTGGGTTATGGTGACAATCAGTTCTCCTGGCTCTGTCTTTTTATCTTTGCTTTAGAGATGGTTTCCTGATGCCTGAGTTTACCAGACTGTTTATCACTAGATAAATAAAACTTCTTTTTCTGGGGCTGGTAGGAAAGGTCTTTCAAAACCTAGAATGTCAGCCTGCTTCCTCTTACAGTATTTCTGTAAATCTCTTACATTGCTTTCCTCTCACCATGTCAAATCTTTCCTACCAATGGTTTCAGTAAAATAAAATTACAGGCGGTGTCACCTGTCATTCACAAGCAGAAATTACTTCAAGAAATATTGTCCTCACCTGAAACTAATAAAAATATTAAAATTAAAAAAGAAATATTGTCGTAAAGCAGAAGGACTATATTTCATATAAGACCCAATCATCAAATAAAATGACTTTAAGATCATTGAAGGGTAAGATGGAAAATAAATACTAATAAATAACAATGGTATATTATGATGTGTCACACCATTTTTCATGAACTGGTTTCGTAAATAATTTTTATAAAGTATAATACACAGGGTTGCTTAGTATTAGTGGTATAAAAACACATTTGCCCTACAAATGGGAATGTCTTTTGGCTTAACATTTCTGAAGAGTGGGCCACAGATTCACTTTAAAAGTGTTTATACCCTTCAACCCTATAATTCAAGCTTTTAGTTTATCCAAAGAAAATCATCAATTTTCCAACCAAAGAATTTTGTACAAATGTTTCTTATTTATCACGAGACAAATGTAAAGGTCATGAAACTAAAATGTCTAATTACATATCATGGTTAAATTAAATGATTGTGTGTTATAGCATTTTAAAGTCATAAGAAGATGCCTTTAGAGAATATTTCATGACAAAGTAAAATCTTCAGCATTTCACTGGTTCACTGATTTTTCAACCCATGACAATTTTACACACACTCCCTCACCACCAGGAGGTATTTTGCAATAGCTGGAGACATTTTCAGTTGTCAGAAGTGGGACAGGGCCACTACTGGCACCTAGTGAGGAGAGGCCAGGGATACTGCTGAACATCCTAAATGCATAGGACGGTCTCTCACAACAGAAAAATTATCCAACCCAATAGTCAATAACGCCAGTCAGTAGCACTGGGGTGGAAAAACTCTGCACTAAATGAAAGTAATGTACAAACCTATAGTAAATGTGAGTCCAACACAGTCCTAACTGTGTTCCTAACTCTCTCTCTATCATGTTAAATTGGTTTTTACTTTCCAGTTACAGTTGACATTCAGTATTATTTTATATTAGTTTTAGGTGTACAGCATAGTGGTTAGACATTTATAGAATTTATGCAATGATCCCCTGATTAGCATAGTATCCACCTGGCACTATGCATAGTTATTACCATAGTATTGACTAAATTCCCTATGCTGTACTTTATATCCCCATGACTATTTTGTAACTACCAATTTGTACTTCTTAGCTCCTTCCCGTTTTCTCCCCAGCGCCCCAACCCCCTTCCAACTGGCAACTATCAGTTTGTTCTCTGTATCTATGAGCCTGTTTCTGTTTTGTATGTTCATTTATTTTGTTCTTTAGATTCCACATATAAGTGAGATCATATGGTGTTTGTTTTTCTCTGTCTCATTTATTTCACTTAGGATAATATCTTTTAGGTCCATCCATGTTGTTGCAGATGGCAAAATTTCATTCTTTTTTATGGCCAAGTAATATTCGTGTGTGTGTGTGTGTGTGTGTGTGTGTGTGTGTGTGTGTATCTCAAAATCACTTTATCCATTCATCTATTAATGGACACTAAGGTTACTTCCATATCTTGACAATTGTAAGTAGCACTGCAGTGAACATAGGGGTGCCTATATCTTTTCAAATTAGTGTTGTGGATTTCTTCAGATAAATACCCAATAGTGGAATTGCTGGGTCATAAGGTAGTTCTATTTTTAATTTATTGAGGAAATAATTTATTGAGGATACTGTTTTCCATAGTGGCTGCACCAACCTGCAATCCCACCAACAATGCATACGGGTTCTCTTTTCTCCATATCCTCACCAACACTTGTTATTTGTTGATTTATTGATTATATTTATTGATGATGGCAGGTGTGAGGTGATATCTCACTGTGGTTTTAATTTGCATTTCTCTGATGGTTAATAACATTGAGCATCTTTTCATGTGTCTATTAGCCATTTGTATGTCCTCTTTGGAGAAATGCCTATTCAGGTCCTCTGCCCATTTTTAAATTGGGTTGTTTGTATTTTTGGTGATGAGTTTTATGAGTTCTTTATAAATTTTGA